>NC_089491.1:74153558-75466058 GCF_036850765.1 Saccopteryx bilineata | reverse complement strand
AATTAGTGCCTGATTTATTAAATAGAAGATGCTAGTTGAACTAAGAATAATTGATTTTTCTGTTCCAGAAAGAGTTGATTCCTATTAGGTAGTATTCTGTACAAAACATAATGTAAACTGGTTTTTTAAGAGAGTGCAGAAGTGAGAATACATGGGCATACGTTTGGCTTTTACACTCATTTACCGTGAACTTTTTGTTGAAATTTTGCTGTGGTTGTTTCATAATCTAGCAAAGTAATCAGTTCCAAATTAGTGTTCAAATTAGATATTAGCAACATTGATAAAAAGTATCCTGCCCTAGTTGTAGACATAAACACTCTTTTTTATTGCAGAGAAGTTTTCAAAAAACTACATATCAAGACACTAATGGTTAAGCCTACTTTTAACTTTGTATCTTATTGCTAATATAGGCAGGTGAAAGGAAAGGAAGTCATAGTCTCCTTTGCTTCCTTGTTTGAAAGAGAGTACACACACAAACTAGAATGTAATCCACTATCTTTAATGAACTCAAGCATTTTAATGTATGAGGCATAGTCTGGGAAAAAAACAAGAATCACATTTAATTAAGGGGTAAAAAGTAATAAACAGAAAAATGCAAATGTCATAGAAAGGATTAAGATTACAAAAAAAATTTACTATATATCTATCAATTTTCCATTTTAGATCTAGCTCCCTGATAGTCACAGAGCATCAGCTAGCCTTCAATTAGATAACTAAAGCAGACGGAACACAGTGGAAATGTTCTTGACTTTTTCTGATATATTTGTGGGTTTTCCCCAAATACACCATGTATGTATCTTCAATTTTTCATACCAGTTCTGATTTTATCTATTCTTACTTTTGATTAATCAATTAAACACATAATTACATGTAACTTTTATGTCGTTATAAAACTTTGTATTTCAGTAAATTCCTTAAGCAGAAACGACCCAGATTAGTTTTAAGCTTGACATTAAGGGGTACCACCCAGTTCAGGGTGCTGGAATGATCTCGCCACCAAGAGAACAAATCCATTGGGCCTGGTAGAGATGGTGTTCATTTTCTTAGTGACCTCTTGCCTGGGTAGCCTGAAATAAAAACTGGGTTCTGCTCCAGCTTACGTCCTCACTGGGAGTCCTTATTAAACTGGGAGTGTGTTGCCTGGTGCTAATGAAATCCACATGGGCTGCTCCCGGTTCAGTGCTTCCCTTTCTTGTTTTCTGTTCTGTAGCCTTTTTCTCACAGGCTGCTCCTCTGCTAAGAAGTCTCAGGGCACTTTCTCTGCCTAGCTTAAAGGAGGTTTGTAAGGAGAAATAAGTTAAATTAATAGCACATGTTAGAAATCACCACCGAACCACCAATATCAACGTTTTCCCATAGCAGTGACTAAGGTTTGTAATAGGGGATGAGTACGGAGAACGTTTCAAATACGAGGGAAATGGCGTTGTCCGCAGCGCTGCCAAGTTGACATGGTTAACATTTGTTGAATGATTCCTGAATGAGGCCCCGAATGAGGATTTTTACTTCTTTATCTTACTTAATCCTCAGAAGACTCAGGAAAGGTAAGTACTAATGATATTCCTGTTTTCCGATGCAAACACTAAGGCACAAAGGGATGAAGTGACTTGTTCAAATAGTGGAGAAAAAGAGATTTATATAACATTCAACTAGCAGACCTAAATTGCTTAACATATGTGGTGAAATTCAGTACAATGAAATCCTTTGGTTATCTTGTTTTGAATAATATAGAATTTGAAGATTAACTGGAGATTAAAATAACCAGCGACCTCTGTTTTCTAGGATTTGCATGAAGTGAAATAGTTTGGTGATCAATTTCAACTTCATAATTACAAACCTCATTAAGTTGTTGTGAATGTGGACATTTGGAACTCTATATGTCTTCAGTAATTCTACCCTCATAATTTTTATTAATTTAACTTTGGGCTTATTTTAATATAATTGAATAATAGCTGCCACTTATTAAGGAACTATTATTGTGAGTCAGGGCCTGTGCAAAGTAATTTACATATACTTTTAATTTAATTCTCAATCATTTTTTGGCTATCATTACCCCAGTTTTGAAGATGAGAAAGAGATTAAGCTACTTACTCTAAAGTCACACCTCCTTGGTATGGTGGATCCAAGTTTAGAACCCAGGTAAGCCCGACTACAAAAACCATAATCATTGCCTTTATGATATGTATTTTCAATTTAAATAAAACAGCAGATAAGTAAAATATGTTAAAAAGAGTAAAACATTTTTACACTAAGTCATGTTTGTTGTCCTGATAGCACACTAAAACCTTGTCAAAGGTGGCCTTCTGTGGTGTGGCTAAGACCTGATCCAGGTAGGTCATTGGGTCCCAATCACGATGATCTCATAGATCTGAGGACAGCCTAAGGGTGCTGGTACCCTTGTGAAAACCAGGCAGCCATATTTCACAGGACAAGGTTATAACACCTTGCTGTACTCTTCATTCTTCACACCTAGCATTCATTTGGAGGCAAAGGAGTGCAGACTGATGCTAACGCTGCCACTGTGGCCCATGGCTTTGCAGGTACCTGACATTTGGAAGTAGCCTCTGTGTTCACCTGAAGACGTTGGTGGTTAAACTGTTGGCCATGCAGCCTAATTATGATGCAACTGGGCTTCCAGGCCTCCACAGGTTTTCTTTCACAGTGGGTGCCCTGAGGAAAAAGGAGGAGTTCTTGGTATTGTTTGAGCGGGCTATGCAGGTGCCCGGCTGTGAAACAATGGATTCCATTGATGAAGGTGCAGGGCCCTGCACATGCCAAAGCCAACGCATATTGCTGTGGGCAGGTACGGAAGTCAACAGGGAGGCATAACCAGGTGGGGGTTCAGGACCAAGAATGTCCTCCTTCTCCTGACAAAATTAATCACAGCCATGCTAGATAGCAGACTACTTGCAATATTTTGAAAGGCCTGTCTGTGAGCTTGACAGACACCTCAGTCCTAAAGCTCTGATCTTATGAGCAGATATATCTATTTTTAGTGTCTTCCACAAATAGAGAACTCCCAAGTCCTAAATGTAGAAAATTATATGCACTTAATTTATTTAACTGTCTTTTCTACAAAAGAGAAAAAAGAATTCTATAAACTTACTTGGATTAGATTTTTTTTTTTTTTTACTGGAACAAATTTAGATAAGAGAATGCAATATATAATAGGATTTTTTGAAAAAATCATTACTGTGATTTTCAACAAGGAATTACTGAATGACTAATTTCACATGGCTAAGCTTTGTCTTCAGGCCTGATTTTTCTAAGCCAAAAGTTTCTAAGCAGAAGCACACAGATACAGAAATAAATACAGAAAATCTGGAAGGATGGATCCATAAAAATGTATTCCAGCCTTGTCTTGAAACGAGAGAAAAATTATTGACATATTCATCCACTCACTTATGAAACATTTACTTAATCTCACATAAACTGGCACCATTTAAGTCTTTGATTTTTAGACATGAGGGTTTTTGGGGATTCTTGATTACTAAATTGTGGAAGATAATTCACCTTTAAACTGGGGCCATTTTCATTTTGTCAAATCATGTGCCAGCGCCATGATTTGCACTGAGGACACAGATGATGCGAAACTGGCTTATTCCTTTCCACAGGCTTTCTCCTTTCTCCTTCCTACCACCTTTGCAGTTTTCCCTGGTGGACTAGAACCTAAGAGCAACTCCAACTCAATAGAGATAAAACACACAAGTTATGCCAAGTGCTCAGCAGAGAGCCAAACATTTTGGGTGCATTACGAAAACTCTCAAGGACTCGGTATCCTCATCTGAAAAATAGGAACAATAAAACCCACCTTAAATGATTGCTATGGGTGATTAAATAACACTGTGCCTGAGTATCACCCATCACAGTGCCAGAGACATAGCAGAAAGACCAGAAAGGGTACTAGTGGTTGTTATCAGATTCGGACATCTTGCTTCTCTTCATTTTTCCAATAGCAGAATTTATGGACACCTCTAGGGATTGAAGCTACACTCTGCCTCCTAAAGGTTTGCCTTGTGGGATTTCAAAGTGCATAACAAGTAGATTTTGGTTTCTTAAAAAAAATCTCAGACTCCTGTCAGTTTAGCACCATATTCTTGCCTTTCTTGCTCCAAGGTACCTTCCTCAGACAGCATTTTTACCTCACAGTGTATTATATTTCCCTCTTGTTGCCCAACTGGGGCAGAGGACAGGGGGATGTCGAGGGGTGCTTTCCCCTTCACTGATTCCCAAGATCCCCTCACTCTAGGTCCCCACTGAAAGAACAGGCTTGTCATTAGCTTCAAGCATATTTGAATCCCAAGCGCTGGATGTGTGGGCAGCAGCCACACTGAGAAATGCATCTGGATGTCAGGTCCCCTGGGAAAATGTGCCTGGCTCTGTTTGTGTTGGCTTCCTGAGAGCCCTCCTGACCTGATGTCGTGCTAACCGGGTATTGTGGGAAAGTCCACCTGACCACGGGCTTCCTGCAGTTGACATTTGATTGTGCTGAAGGAGGGTATGAGGATCAGTACGCAGATCTGGTCTCTGAGGAGGACCTCTGTCAGCACAAACACCCACTTCCCCTTGCTTGGAGAAGAGAAGAGCAGAGCAGAGCTGGGAAGGACCTAACTTGATTTTGGGAATAAACATTCTATGTTCAAACCAGATTTAGGCTTTTTACTTTTTGGCTTAACTCAGACTGCAGAAGCTGACCCTACCCTTGGCTGCCGTGGGGCAAAGGCCTGTTCTCCAGCTAGAGTCACAAAGAGTGGAATCCAGGTCACGACAGAGTAAAATTGAACTGGTTTTTTTGTTTGTTTGTTTTTGTTTGTTTGTTTTGGGTTCTTTTTGTTTTTTTCCCCTTACTTATAACACTGTTGGCCCCCAAACATACTCTTCCACTCCTCCCGACCCGCTTCACCTTACCAACGTCCTGACCGTGTTTCTGACGCAGTGCTAGGAAAACGAATCAGTTCACTGCCTTTGACTTGCCAGCCTTTCCAGGATTTGGTTAAATCTGATCAGAGCTAAATGAGCTTTGCTTGGTAGGAGAAAAAAAAGGTGGAGCAGGTTCTAAGGGGGAGAAAACAAAGTGAAGTTCGTACACGCTCACTTCCCTTGGCTTCGCCTGCCCGGTGGGGACCCCGGTTCCTGCTTCCTGTACTGCTTCGCTCCTCGATGCTGGGTGCCATGACGCTTCTGTTGTTTCCACCCTGCTCCTCTGCCTTCCTCCTTTCTTGTCACTGTCACATGTCACTCCTCACACATGCTAAAGCAGGAAGGCTGACTAATCATCACGTTCTCTGCCCCATCCTCTCCACTCTCCCAGCAGTGTTTTCTCATGGGTTGGCCCTCATTCAATTTCAGGATAGGGGAAAATCTCTGTAATGGGAAAGATGTGAAGACTGGCAAAGGCATGGGTTACTGAGCCAGATCAATTTGGGTTCTAGCCATGTATGTTTTGGTCAAGTTGCCTAATTACTTTTAGTTTCAATATCTCCTTATCTCCATATACAAAGTGAAGAGAATATCTTTTTAGAAATTACACACACACACACACACACACACACACACACACACCTTCTAGATTGGTGCCAGTGGGGCAGCTGTGTTAGGCTTGCTCGCGGGTTTCCTGACTGCAAGCGCTCTGCGTGATTAGTGCGTGAGCACATGGCAGAGGCACGTGTGCATAGCCTATGTAAAGCTATGGGTGCTTCCCCTGGATGGTGATTCTCCCTGATTGTTCTCCCGCCCCTGGGAGGTGCGGGTTTCTTTGCTCCTCTGCCTTTACTGCGAAGAGCAGATATTCCTTTGTTTATTAGCTCTTTTCCTTTGTTGATTATTTGCTCGCCTGTCCTTGCGAGCCTCCAATAAATGGGTATGGCCTGATGCTTTCTGGCTCCACAGTTCCTCTACCGTCTGCCTGAATCCAATGTGAACCTGCCTGGCCTCAGCCACCAGCATTGGGGGGGGGTGCAGGGGGGAAATCATTACTTAGTTTCCTTTCTATCAGTGAGTAACTTAGGCAATATTAAACATGTTAGGGTAAGTTGAGGAAACATTCTGGGCTGATTCTTCCATTTCTTTGAACTGATCAGTTAGCTCAAACAGGAAGCCTCTCACAAAATGGTGGACACCTTATCATCCATGAGACTGTTGTCATCTAAGCAGCCATTTGAAAAGGCAGATATGTTTTGTGATTCTGTGCACATGGTATCTGCGCTCTAATAGTTGATGAAGCATCTACTTTTATTGCAAAGATGGACTTGTGGCACCCCCAAGTTCTTGGAAAGCTATATTTTATGCTAAAAGAGCTTCTGTGAAACTTAGTGTCGGTTCAGTAAGTATCAAAGAAAGCTAAAAGTTGATGACACTGTTGATATTTTATCTGAGATGATCAGGTCACCCACCATTTTCAAATCTGTCACAGAGAAGAGGGACATGACGACTTGGGTTAGGTTCAATGAGCACAACTGGAACTAAGTGTGAAGTTACAAGGAGACCCTATTGCAGGCAGAAGATGGAATGAAGGAGCCGCACAGCAGAGCCTCTCTGGACCAATCAGTTCAAACATCTGAAAGTCAGAAAGGTGATTACTAAAAGGGGGCAGGTAGCTGGATTGCTTGTTACAACAAAGACTTTCACCTGGCTAATGTACATGATACAGTTGACCTTTGAACAATGTAGGGGTTTGGAGTACTGACCCCACCTTGTAGAGAAAATCCTCACATAACTAATCCTGGATGCAAAGCCAACCCTTTGCATCGGGATTCAACCACTGTTAATTTATGGTTAGGAATCTGCTCTTGGGAATGTGAAGATACTGTTTTCCGTTTATGTTCGGCTGAATTTGCAGATGTGAAACAGGACTGAAGGATACTAATAGTATTTAGTGGGGGGAAAAACAACCAAAGCCTACCTGTGAGGGGTTCCATGCTGTTCAAACCAGTGATTTTCAAGGGTTAACTGTACATTGAAACGCATGAGGACAAAAAGGTAAGAATACATTCAATCTACATTTAAAAGTATCTCACATGTCAACGAGAATTTTAGAAGAAGCTTTAATTATAAGGTGTTTCAGCTGCTATTATCCATGCCAGTCTGGCTCGGGAAACTAAGGCTCAATGAAATTAAATCACTTTCTCTGAGCCCCATGGTTACTGAAGGGCAGAAGCAGCATTTAAATCGTGGTTTGCCTCACCTCAATTTATGATAACTCTATTCTGGTATTAGGGTTTCTGTTTTGCTCGATTTTTTTTTTTTTGTATTTGTTTCTTCACAAAATAATTGCACTCTGTCTTCAAAAACTCATCAAAGTGAAGTCAATTTGGTACATATTTGGAGCAATGATTTACTGAATATTTGGTCTGAGCATCAAGCACAATATCAGCTGCACTGGTAGATGTGGTAAGAAGGACCAACCATTAGGTGTCCTTACCAAGAGAATTCATTGAATAATCGACCTAATGATAGACTAACAAATCTTACTCTGATCTGCAAGGTCTGCTTTCACATTAGCATTTTGTGGGGTTGTGATCCAGTTGTCCCCCTTGGTGAGCAGAAATAGTCTTTGCACCAACCAGGGGTTCCAGGGGTGCTGGTGAACAGCATACGCCTGCATTCTCAGTCATGCAGAGTAGATCCAGGTCATTTCCAGATCCTGGCTCTCCTACTCAGCTGTGACCTAGGGCAGGCCATATATATATCTTTTCTCCTGACAGCTTTCTCATGAGGTGGTTGGAATCAAATGAGAGAATAGCAGTTGTGGGGCAGCTGTGTTAGGCTTGCGCACAGGGTTACCAGCTGCAAGCACTTTGCCTGATTGGTTCATGAGCGTGTGGCTGCACATGTGTGTGTGTGTGTAGCCTATATAAGGCTTGTGCTTGTGCTCAGGGATATTGGGGGTTGCCTTCCCACCACTGTGAGGGGTCATTTTGCCATTTGTTTGCCTGAGAGGCGGTTTCCCCTGCCTGTGTGTTTGTCCGCTGTTGTGAGACTTTACTAAACAGAATGGCCCAATGCTTTCTGGCTCCACATTTTCTCCACCATCTGCCTGAATCCAGTGTCGACCTGCCTGGCCTTGGCCACCAGCATTGCACCAGTGAAGTGCCTCCTTATGCTACAGGAATGGTTTGCCTCCCTCCCTCCCTTCTTCCTTCCTTCCTTTCTTCTTTGGCAAGTATTAATTTAGCTCCCACTATGCACAGGCATTGGGATAGATGCTGAGGGGTCAGTAGTACATGAGACAGAGCTGTTACTCTTTCCGAATTTAAAGCTCAGTGGGTGATGAACTACAAACAAGTAAACAAAATAACAATTGTGGCGAACCATGTAAGAGAAACAGAAAGTTCAGAGACAGACCATCAGAAGGGAGCACCAACCTTAGGGAGAGCAGCCTGAGTTATTATTATTAATTGCATTATTATAGTTATGGTTTATGAGGCTTTTATCTTTTTAACTTTTTATTATGGAATTTTAAAATATATGCAGAATTAGAGAGTGATACATGTACCATCACTCAGCTATAACTGGTATCAACTTTCAACTACTCATGTTTGTTGATATTTCTGTTTCCACATCCCCCTGCAAGTGGATTATTCAGACATGTAAATATTTTAGTATATATTTATAAGTGATAAACATAATAACTAAATGTTTAATCTTCCTATTACAGGTGAATCTTTGGGGGTCTTGGGACTGAAACTCTTAGGGCTGCTGTTTGTGCTGTGCAATCACGCTTCTTTTCTTCACTCTGTAGAAGGCCCTCCGTCTCACTCGGGCCTTGCCTCAGCCCCTAGACATGCGAGTGAGTTGAAAGATGGCAAGTGCCTAGAAGAGCACCTGCGCAACCTAAGTGTTCGATAAATGTTAATTATTAGGGATGTTAGCATGTGACAGGAATATGAAAATTTGCCTCAAATTCTTACTGAAATTCTTTTTGGTATGTAAAAAATCACCTTTTGTTTCATACTAGAATTCTATCATTAGACTTTTGCAAATTATTTTATTTTGTGAGGTGAGAGTCTAACAAACAGAAAATCACCTGAACCAGTAAGCTAAATGCTGATTTTATTAACTTGATTTCTGTTGATATAATCACAACAATGTGAATCCAAGCATTCAGTCTTTATTGACTATTCACTTTGTATTGGGTACCTTCAAGATTCTGGAAACTTATACATATATATGAGCCAGTTACAGTACTAGACTCATAGGCACACTAAGCAAAATGAAGAAACAATACAACAGTGTTAAACAGGGGCCTAAACAAAATGCAGAGGGCAATAAAGTCTCTTGGACCAATTCAATTTGGGCAATGAATGGGTGAAGTAAGGGCATCTGGTCTGAGAGAATCTGGAAGGAGCTGCTGTTTGAGCTGGGCCTTTAAGAACAGGTAATATTTCACCATTCAGGGAATAGGGGCACGGCATTTGAGCTGGTGGTAGAGAGTGACGCAAAGCGGTGGAGTGGGGCAGTGTCCATGTGCCTTGGGAAGACGAAGGTGTCTGGTGATTTCCCTGGTAGACTCATGAGGTACATGGGGACAGTGGATGGCATGCTCTCCTGCAAATAATTTTAAACTCTAACCAAGGTGTACAAAGGTGTTTTCTTGTTTCCTTGGGGCACTTGTGGCTGTTCTGAAATTGGAGCTTTATGCCTGAGGAAATGGGGAAGCACAGATGTTGGAGAGTCAAGACAGTCATTATTAGAATAATAGACGTATGGCTTGGCTCGGTGTATCATCAAAGACTCACTGTCTTGTGATAGTGACACCCTCACCCTCCCAGCACACCAGTCTCTCCAGGTCCATTGTTATCTAAATTGGGATATTTACATTCTTTGTAGGTTTCTGAAGGTGGAAATAGGAGGATTACTGAACTGTTTGCAGTGAACTCAAGGAAATTAAGCCTTGTAATGAGGTTAAAACCAACCTTCTCATCAAAGCAGCAGGACTGTTGCTTTAGTGATGACTGTTCAGTAAGGGCCTGCGGTCACCATCTTAGGAAGGCCTCCTCAGAGAGTTTACATGGCACAGGCGTTACGAATATGGGTTTTAGACGCAGGCAGCCTCAAGTTTGAGTATTGGCTCTGTCGCTTTTGAACTATGTGATGTTGGCCAATTTATTTAATCTTAAACCTCATTTTCCTTGGTTAACTAATAGTGTACACAGAGGGTCATTGGGTTACGACAGGATTGACATACATACAATGTTGAGTTTACAGTGCTCACTCCCATAAGAACTTAAAAAAATTGAGAAGTGAGTGTGTCTGTTTATGCCATTAGCGTCATACTTATGGATGACGTGGGCAAACTGGTCTGGTTGTGTGCGCTGGAAGAGTACGCAGTCAGGCCGTATATGAGTGAGGGAGTTGGCGTCCTCCAGGACGCTTATTTATGTCATTTTGGACTGTTAAAACTACAAGTGTTCTGTTTGTGTTAGGCTAGGGTGTGTTTCAACTTACACCAAAATTCAGGTTACGTCACTGTCATAGGAATGGAACTGTGTCGTAACCCAAGGACCCCCTGTATTATATATCTATATGTCATTATGTAAGTTTGGAGTGAGGCCTGCCTATAGAAATTATGAATGCTACCTGGTAAATCACAGTCAATATGTCCCTCAGCATTATTGGTAAAGAGAGCACAGGACAAGACTTCCTGTTTGGGGTCTGTGGTCTGGGAGGTAGGTGCTTCCAGCATTTGATAGCCACACTGTTGGCACTCCAGCCTGCCTGTGTCTGCCGATAGCTCTGTCTGTGTGCCTCCAAGATCCCAATTGATCTTCTTTTTGTCCTGTGCCTTGCTGAGTGGATTTTCTGAGCCTTGCAAAAGCCAGAGGAAAACACTGTCCGTGCCATTCCCCACCCAGCTCATTAGTCTACTTCAGGACTTCAAAAGGCATGCTGTGTTTGAGTTTGCTGTTTTCTATACCTGTCACATACACAAATATGTTCAGTGCATACTTCCTACACTGTGCGTGGTTTTGGGGAGCCTGATGGAGGCCCGGTGGTTTTATGCTTTTTAGTCCATATTGCCTAAGAGAGCTGATACAAAGGCTTGGCAAGGAAGTGGTAGGAATGGATGTCATTTAATGTTACTATTGCATGGCAAGTCTGAACATGATCCCAAAGTTAGTCTTGTGGCCTACCTGGCCTTCTCATATACAATAAGCCTCTCTTGAAAATAGGGTGAAATTTAACTTTCTTTTATTGACTTGACTTTTAGGAATATGGGACCATTGACAACTCCTATCCAACACTGTTCATTGTGCAGACCTGGGCAAACATAAAATGTTTCTCTTTGGATTATTGCCCATGTACTTCACTGTTCACATGCACTTTCCAAAACTTTCAGATCTGGAAAACATAAAAAGTCAGGAAATCTCACCTGAGCAAAATCTCACCTTTCTCAGGCAGATTCCTGGCAGATAACGCTTCCTGTTACATAGGAAATATTCTGAAGCTCAGCTTCATGACTGGTACTTTGGCTTGCCTACTGTGTAAGCTATAGATTGTTTGGTTGCTAGTAATAGTAATGCAAAAGCGGAACAAGAACGAAGTGAATGGAAGATTTTAGGGATTTATTTTTCTCTTATGTAAAATAGATTTGGAGACGGGCAGCCAGGCTGGTATGAAACCTCCCTGATATCCTCAAAGACTTGGATCCATGGAGCCTCGTGCTCCACCATCTGTGGGTGGGGTGTAACTCCTCCTCATGCTCTCAAGATGTCTGCTGGAATGCTCACTGTCAATGTCCACATTCAGTAAAGGGCAAGACAGGTGTGCAAAGACTTGTTGTAAAATATTTTCTGAAAGTTTTTCTCTGTTATTTCTGCCCACATTCCATTAATCACAATGCTCTCCCCTGGCATTCCTTCGCTGCAAGGAAGGTTGGATACTTATTGGAATTGGCCCATTTCCTCTTTGATAAAATCAGTGTTTGTTCATAGGACTAAAATAGCTATTTGGTGGTGGTCACTGATACATCTACCTTTAATCTTAGCTATAACTTTTACTGATTGTTTGGTTAAAAAAGTCATAAGAGGAAACTGAAGAAGTTAATCTTCTAATTGCCAACAGATTTAAAAATATTTTTAATAATGAAGAGCTAAGTAAGCATACCCAAGTTTATAACAATACATTTGAAAAGACCTGTACAGTAGACCCACTTATCCATAGTGGATACGTTTCAAGACCCCCAGCGGATTCCTAGAACTGTGGATAATACCCACATCATCTATTTAATGTTTTTTTTTTCCTATATGAACAGACCTATTATGAAGTTTAATTTATAAATTTGATACAGTAAGAGATTGACAATAATAACTAATAATAAAATAGAGCAACAATAACAATCACTGTAATAAAAGGTATATGAATGTGATCTCTCTTTCTCTCTCTCTCTCTCTCTCTCTCTCTCTCTCTCATAACCCATCATAAAATCAAGATAGCAAATAAGTGTCTAGTAGGTGAGTACTGTATACAAAATGAATACACTAGACAAAGAATAATTCACACCCTGAGTGGGACTGCATTAGATTTCCTTATGCTACTTAGAACAGTGTACAATTTTAAAACTTATGAATTGTTGATTTCTGGAATTTTCCTTTTCATATTTTCAGACTGTGGGTAAAATGGCAGATAAGGAGGGACTGCTGGATTGTCCTTTCGTTGGTTTCTACTAACCCCTGAGCACTTGTAACCCTAAACCTATAGGGTCTCACTCTTTTCATTTGCTGTCTTGTAGTTTTCCAGTAGAAGTTTCCCGATGTTTTTAAACCTCATTGTAAGGAAGAAGGGCATTTGAATGGGAAGATAGGCTCCAAGCACAATGTTCAAAATTATTCTATTGTTTTCTGATAATGATTGCAATCAGTTAAGTGGTGGGAAGGAAACGAATAATACAACCTATGATGAAAATTATAGAATGGTATAGTCCAGTGCTTTTCAGTTATATTTAATAATAAAGTGTTTCTTCAGATGAAATCATACCGAGTATGTTTTACTAACTATACAGAAAAGAGAGAAAGCAGACTTTCTCTGGTTGGAGTAGGCCCTCCATGCCCTGTTCCCTCAGTCTCTATCTCCACCATCCCTGGGGCACTTGCATGCAACACAAGAGCTCCCAAGAAAGTATTTGAAAACCCCCCTTTCATTGGATTTATGCCTCCTTTCTGCCACTAACTAACTGGCTCTGGCCTTTGGCAAATTATGTTTCCTGTCTGAGCCCCAGGTTTCGATAGGAGTGTTGGACCAGATGATCTTGAAAAGTTTACCTAGTCCCATATTTCTAGGATTTCTCGATTATTGATGTATATATTAGCAGCTCCCAGTGACAAGTCTTATCTATTCTCTCTCACCAAAATGGCTGGAGGCAAAAAAAAAAAAAATCCAATCATTTGTAAGGATTGGAAAAAAAGAAATTAGAGGTACAATGCATTTCTCTTAAAGATTTCCCTGCTCCTAGGGAAAAAGCTGAAGGAAAGTAGTAAAAGAATTTGAACCACATTGTAGCATTTGTCAGTGAGTTCTATAGAAGGAAGCTAAGACTAATGAAAACTGACCATTTCAGAGCCTCTATTACCTTCATACCACAATGATAGTTGCTGTTCCATATTTTATTTCATTAAATAACCCAAGACTCATCAGAGGATAAGACTTCTCAGTCTTGTACTGGAACCTGGATGAAGTTTGTCCTGGCATTGAACTTGTAGCTTCTCTCATCAGTGCTGCTATTGACTGAGTCACATCTGGACCTGTGGACTATCCTAAAAGCTCAGAATCCCAAACCAAATAAAGCCTTGGTCCTGCCCTAAAGAGCTTTAGTGACTAATGCCCCTCACTGTAACATATATATATATATATATATATATATATATATATATATATATATATATATATATAATTTCTCTTTGTTAAGCTTTAGAATCAGTCTGAGGGAGAGAGGACAGTCGAAAAAGATGCACATGCTCGGGTACCCTTCCTGCTCTAGAGCTCTTCATTTGGCAGAGCTGGGGCAGATTCTAGGCTTCTGCATTTTAAACCTGCTCAGGTGAGGGAACCGCAGCTTTATACCTACCCGAATTATGCATGTGCAAGTCTGCCTTCTGACAGATGGCAGGCTCTGGTTGGGTGGGTCCAGGCCTTTTCTGTGTTTTGTATATGTGTAGAGACGGATTTAACAGTGGGCACACCGGGTGAGCGCCCTGGGCCCTGACTTCTGAAGGGCCACACAAAACCCCAACTTTATACTTTTTTCTAATGACACCAAGTTTGATTTCATACTGTGCAATTTTAACATTAAGAATACATAATATATTTTATTTATTTAAAAATATGGTTAAATGTATTTTTATTCTCCCCCTCTCTCTTTCTTTTCGTATAAGGGGCCCAAATATTTTCTTCTGTGCCTGGGGCCTCAACCAACCTCAATCCACCTCTGTGTATGTGGCATATAATAAGTGTTCAAAATTATTTATAGATTAAAAGTGAAAAAGAAAAGAACTTGTGTGGAGTGAAGGCATGGAGTTCACTCACACCATTAAGAGACAGACTGTTACAAATGAGCAGAAGGGTCCAGTTTAAGGGGGAAATTCTCATGGGTCTTTCAGGATTCAGACGAATGGCCAACAAGTAGCTCCTCTCTCGTCCCACCCCCATATAGTCCTCTTATGCTGGTGTATTTTTATCTAAGCACTTCACACCTGCTTGCCTGTCCTGCTCATCAACCCTGCGACCGCTAGTACAAGTACTACAGAGTGAGGACCGGGCCTGCTGCTCCCTCTCTTCTCCCATCGCGTACTACGGTCCCTGGCACATAATGAAGGGAATGAAAAAAGAATTATGTGGTGGCCTGAGTCACAGCAGGAAAGAGTGAGATTGGAGGGGATACAGGCTAGTCTTGAGTACTGCAGGGCTCATGAGGCAAAATGCTAAGTTAACTCCAACACTTAATTAGCTATTTTTATTAAGTGTCCAAGGCTCCTTCATTTAATGGGTGTTTTACTCCTTTTATCTCAAGAAAGATGGCAGAAGTTTGTGTCTTTTGGCTTTGATCACATTATTTCTGGGTTTTGTTACTTAATAAGGCAGAAGTTTAAATTAACATCATTCTCCCTTGCCTGCTTTTGGGTTAGCTGTACAGTATGGAGTGGTTTTGGCAATTTTTCAATGGAGGAAAGAAAAGGAAACCTCTGTTTGGGAGCTGCAGGGGGAAGGAGGGAAAGCCATTTACCTGAGCCCCTGGGGCGACATCTGCTTCCCAGAAAAGATCTGCCATGAAATCGGGTCTCTGGAGACTGGTGGGGGCTGAGCTCAGGAGCAGGTAGGAGGAGGACCTGGCCAACTGCAGCCTCCAGTGGTTGGGGGGGGGGGGCAGAGAGGAAAATTGGAAGGTGAACTGACAGTCACTTGTGTTCAGGCCCCTCTCTCACTTTACAATGGGGTCAAACACTTTGTCAGACTGAGCAAAAGTCACCTGTGCAGGTCCTCTTTAAAAGTGAAATTGCCCAGCTCTGACTTGAGGTTCTTGCCAACAGGATGTGCATTTTTTTTTTCTTTCTCCATTCACTTGCTACAGAGATAGCTTGATGGCTTGCAGAACATGATAACACTGGCTTGCTGCACATTTGGATCACTTTAGACTAGGTTTGTTGCTGTATTAATTGACTTCAGAGAAAACATGGCCTTTACTTAAACTGGTTGAATACCTCCCGTTGAATCATAGGCTTGACTCAAGTGTTATTAATTCAAGAATCAGAATGCCTTTTGTCCAGATCAGATAAACGTTGCCATAGCAAGTGTAGTGTAAACAGATCTGTTCAAGCCACAACAACCTATGGAAGCGCACAGACAAAGGAGGACCAGTTTCGCCTTCACAGAAGCCTTGGTGTCACCTTAAATGCTGCCCATTGGCGTGGTGTCCAGCTACATGAACCATGAACTGATGAATGGACCCTGGGGCCCACCGATCCCGGGGAAAAGCCTTTATTGTTGGTGGGTTTTATCAAATTTGAATAGCCAGTGTAACATCTGGCTTTAATACTGATAGAAACTGTAGGATTTTGGCTGTTCTTTGGCCTTGCATATTTTCCATCCTCTGTATCAGCGCCTGTTGTCAGTGATTTGATGAAGTTAAATCGACTGCATTTGATTCTTTGAGCACAAGAAAAATTACAGAGTGCATGCTCTCCTCTCTCACCCTTTTGAAACATTCAGAATGAGTTTGCAGTGAGTTGGTTTAGGTTAGGAGCCCAAGAATTTAAGAAGGAAAAGGAATGAACGGAGAATCTTCCAAAATCTCATTTGAGATGAGTGCCCCTTTTGCTCAACAATTAAAGAGAGTATAGAAAAGCTGCATGAGTGATGTCACTGAACCAGTACCAACCTTTGCTGGTTTGATTGCCACCAGGAAAAAAAATGACGAGAGAAAGGCACATGACTGAAATGAGTTTCTTTTGATGTTAGCCTTCCCCCGAGAACCTTGTCAATCTCACAGACCCCTCTGCTGGTCCAGTTGATGTTGTCGGGCACAACTGGCAATCACGGCACAGAAAATGACAGGACCCAAGTGAGGATGGAGATTGAATTCACACCTCATCACATCCCATAAAGGGCAATTTTTCAAGGTCAGCATTTAGGTGAATTAGAGGAACAGCGTTTGGCAGAGGGCCTTCTGCTCACCCCTCGGCAGGCAGTCCGTCCAGCTGCTGCTCCTTGTATGCAGAGGAAGCTCAGACTCGCGTGTGAGCGCGCACGCGCGCGCGCGCACACACACACACACACACACACACGCACGCACAATGCCCATGTGCTCCAAGGAGTGTATCAGAGTGCTTCCAAGCAGGCTGGTGTTTGGGTGCATACTGTATTTGTTAAAAGATGCCCCATGACATCTAAGAGGAGAAAAGTGAAACAGTGATTGTAAATATGTTGGTGACAGGAAAATAGGCACAAGGAGGACCAAATTATTTTCATCTGGGCGTGAGAGATTTTCATCTGTAATTTACCTAAAGGTCAATGTGGGACCTATGCACCAAGTGTTCTCTCCAGGCTGCTGGCTGTTTTCTGTTGGGTTAGGATTGCCTCCATTCTGCAAAGGAAACATTTATGCATCTTGGTCATGGGAGAGTTCTGTAGTGTCAGAACCCAGCAGGCATGGCAGTCCCCCGGCCACTGCTTCATCTTGAAGAGGAGGCCATGGTGGTCCAGAGTGGGAGAGTGAATTAATTCATGTCAAAGCAGCTAGTTAGAGGCTGGGGCAGGGCTCTAACCACACTCTCCTAATTCCAGCCCAGTGCTCTGCTGGTCTCCACACTGTCTTCAAGATGAGGGTGAGTGGCATTGCTGGCTATTGCCAATTGGCCACTTGTCATTCTTTGGTTATGTTCTATTAAGACATTTATTAAATACCTACCACATTCCTGATATTATTCTGTGTCTTGAGGAACAGGGAAATACAGGTCTATCATGGGAGTTTATAATCTAAAGGATTTATCATGAAGCAACAGTATGGTTATTATACTTACTTTATGGAAGATGAAACTGAGGCCCAGAGAGGTAGATAAATGGGCTGTGTTAGCACTGACGAGGGAGAGACCTGCCCACTGGGCACCCAGGAGAAAAGCTCACAGGAAAGGTGTTGGAGATGTTTCTTAAAGAATAACTAGGGTGTCGATGGGAAGAGCTAGAAGGAAGAAGCATGTCACATGAGAAATAGAATGAAAAATGTGGGTTCTGGAACCTGACATTAAATGAATATTTGGCTTTTTAACTGAAAAGTTCAAGTTTATTCTCTCTTTAAGTATTTCTACAAGATCTAACCTAGAGAAGTTGAAATTTGCTATCTTGGAAGTTTCTTTTTCTTCTGTACATTGAACCTTATTTCTCTGTTTTGGAAGAGAAGCAAAGCTAAGCTCAAAAACAAACCTACAATAAAATAGGCTTTGTGTACATTTATGAATAATGCAATTCAAAAACAATAAAAATAAGTTAGAAAACTAGGAGGAGGAAAAAGAAGAATGAAGAAATTAGGTGAGGTTGGGGCAGTGAAATGATACAAGAGTAGGACAATAGGAAGTTTAATGCTAAAGTCTTAATTTTTGTTCAAAAAAGCCTTAATTAGAAGAACAACAGAGTAAAGAGGATCAAGGCCTCCTTCCCAATCTAACTTCCACTACAACACACACACACACACACACACACACACACACACACACACACACACTCTGTCCTCTGTAATTTGTCAACCTTGGTTAGTATTGTCACCATGATTCATTTTCCACATTCTGGCACAAAAATAGATAGTGTGAAAAGAGTGAACAAATTCATTCCAAAAATAACTGCGTACCTTCTGTGTGTCCTGTGCCATGATGCAATTAGCATATTCATATTGTATCAAAGTGTATAACTGAAGAGGAGTCTAGTTTAGCATTTCTTAAACCTCATAATTCTGTTGTCAAAAAGTTTGGACAGCCCTCGGTTGTGAACTGAATGTTTGTATCCATTCCATATTCATATGTTGAAGCTTTAAACCCCAATACAATGATATTAGGAGGTGGGACCTTTGTGAGGTAATTAGGTTTAGTTTAGTTTAGTTTAGGTCATGAGACTGGGGACCCATTAGTGCTCTTGTAAAAAGAGGAGACACTTGAGTTTCCCTACCCCCATATGAGGACACAGAGAAGGGGATTCTGCAAGCCAAGAGGAGAATCCTCACCAGCACCTGATTATGCTGGGGCCCTGATCTCAGCCTATAGGCCCCAGAACTAAGAGAAATAAATTGCTGTTTTCAAGTCTCCCACTCTGTTGTATTTCCTTATGGCAGTCTGAGTTGACTAAGATATACCCATGGTTTTTTACTGTCTTTGAGCTCTATAATTCACATAAACTAGGATCGCTAGCCCTAAAAAGTCCTGTTTAAACTCCTTATCCAGTATTTCCAAACTCATTCTAGAGAATAATGTCTTTCTTTCCATTCATTTTCCACAGCTGCCTGGTATCTCTTGGGACACCAGGGTTCTGAAGAATATACTATATGCTTATCTCTCTTTAGAGACTTTAATTATCAAAAGAATAGAGCCAGGAACTGATGTCCAGGTCCTGCATCTCCATGCCCAGCTTGGTACAGAAGCATTTTAAAACACATAATACAATATATAGAATAGATGATGTATCATAGAATTGTGCACCTGAAACCTATGTAACTTTATTAACCAATGTCACCCCAATGAATCCAATTAAAAAAATAAACACAATAAAAACATTGTCCAAAAGACTTAAAATAAGGTGACTTTTAGTTCCTTGTCTTTCCCTCTCAGTGTTTTCATCTGAAAAATGGGAATTTGCTCCTATAGTACTTCGTAAAGAAGTTCAGGAAATCGCCTGCCTTCTCCCCATCTATGGAAGAGGGACTGTGTTATGCCCAGAGGCGTCTTATTTTCTTTCTTTGGTTTGGGGGAGTAGCTATTTCTAAGTAATCATTGTAATGACAGATTTGATATTCTTTGGAAAAAACATATAGTTAAGTGTTGTTTGGTGTCTCTTTGATAGTGAAATATCTTGGTTATGGTTCTTTTAAAATCAATAAACCAGAGGAAAGGGAAATGAAACTTTATTTACTTATTGAAATTCCGAATTAAGTTCTTAATGGCAGAAACATCTCAGAATGTTCCAAAGTTTCATTTGGCACAGAGGCAAGACACTCAGACTCTTTTTCAAACATTAATCCAAGACATTGGGTTGGACACGTCAGGAAAACAAACTTCCTTATGAGGGCTCAGAGGTGGGAAGGCGTGGGGAGAAGGCCTTCCCCGTGGAAGTTCGAGAGTGGCCTTTCCTGTGGGAGCTGAGATCTGGGAAATGATAGAAGTTAGCACATTCTGGTGGCATATGCACTGAAAAGAGTAGACTGAAGTAAAGTTATACTTGTAAAAAAATTAAAAGTAGTTTTATGTGTGGGTGAAGTTCCTAGGTTACTCCGTGTGTTAGCAAATGCTGGAAGTTGGAGAAATCTGATTTCTGAGTCTCTGTAGGGTACCAGCATTTAATCTAGTTGGTGGCACCAGACACTGGTAACCACGGCCAGCCATTGTGGGCAGGGGTTCCAAACATATGGCCTGTGCATTGCATCCCCATCCTCATCCCTTCATGAATTATTTTTATATTGGATGCCAACCTAGCAAATGCATGAATCTTGATGCATACTGCCAGCCTGTTACCAGCCAGCCCTCCTCTGTCCCTCCCCTGCCATATTGTTGATCCCTTTACCCTCCCAGGCCAGAATCTGTGCTCAGCCCCATGCGAGATGGCATATGAGAAGGCATGTGCGGTGGCACCGGGGGACTGCCCTTTCTGTCTCCAACTGAAATCCACCCAGCCATTGTGTTCGGCTTCTCCAGAGCACACTCTCAGCTGGGCTGCTGTTAGAGTTGCGCAGTGACCTGCAGATCTAAGGGAAAAAACAGATGTCCCAATAAATTTTTGTCAAAACGTAATTACCTCGGGATTAGAAAACCACATGGGGGTGGGGAGGGACAGGAACAGATGTATTACTTTCAAATATGCAATCATCATTCTGCAGAAGTTTAAATAATCAAGAGGTTTAAATGATGGCATTTGAGGGTGTCCCCTCCCCTTTATTTTGGTCCCTTCTTTTACCTTCAGCCCTGGACTGTTTGGAAGCCTCTCCTGTTTCTCTCTGTGCCAATGGTGCTCCGAGCAGGAGGAGAGCATGTTGCACAAAAGTATCATCCTGAGTGCTTTTTCATAAATAAATCTAGGCAAATATGACAGGCTATCTTTCCCCCAGGAACCTGGCCAACTCTTTTCTTCCTCTCTAGCCGACAAAATATGACAAACTATGAATTTTCCCAGTAACCATAAAAGATTCTTATTTTCATGGTTTGAACTGTTAGGTGCAGGTCAAGGTAGTATATCAAACAGAAATTCTTACAGGGAAAATCCTTTTACTGTTTTCTGTTTTCAATTTTTGTCCAGTGGAAGGGGGTGCTGGGTGCTGATTGAAGATTCATTGGGTTATTTGTTAGCTGGTTGTCAGGAGCCTCTGAAGGTGAGATGTTAATCTCTTTTAAGTATTCACCCATAGGCCTGAGTGAGGGAGCCCATCGGTTTGGAAATCCGAGACCCCAGGAGGTCCAGGGTTCTTGGAGCTACTGTTGTTTCAGCTTATTGGATTGTGTCCTGTTGGGTAAGGGTGGGTGACATGTTACTAAATAACATCCAGCCTGTCCTCAAAAATGCTGTACCTGGGACAGGGGCTGACTGTTCCCTTCACACACTTGGATTTTGGAAATGCTAGTTCTCGTTTTAAGGCTTTAACCTTTATAGAAAATGCTTAGTAATGTATACGTTGGTATCCAGAAATAGTTATCAATTATCAAGTGTCTACTCATTGCCATCATCCCTGCTGAGGGCTTTACATACATACTCCCAGATCCTCCTGGAGGTCTCCTGGCGGAGACATTATTACCCCAGTTTAGAGATGTGGTAATTGAGGTTCAAAGGTTAAAAATGTTGCAATACTTACAAAGCTAATAAGTGATAGAACTCAAATTTGAATCTATGTATCAATGTCTACAAGGACTTCTTCTATCCATTGATTTGGTATACTTTGGGAATCTTATACTTTGCATACAACATAATTGAACATGCTTTGAAAATGGTAACAAACCAACAAGAATAACTCATGCTATACCATCCTGGCCATGATGTATATACCTTTTTCTGCATGAAGAAGTCATATATAATAGAGCTATTATACTTCCCTTTGCTGATAGAGGACTTAGTACAAGCTAGGCTCGTGCTCTCTCACAATTTTAGCCCAGCTGACCCAGAGGTAACCATGGATACCTAGACATGAAAGAGTTAAAAAGAAAATCCTCAGCTAGGCACTAAGCAGAGGAGTGTTGATTCCAGCTGCTTCCAGGGGATATCTGATAGAGGGAGTCAGTCAGGAAACCACCACAGGAAAGGAATTTTGAGCAATGTGGGTGTCTTCCTGGTAGTCATCAGCCTCACGTAGCCTTCCCACGTAAAGCCAGAGAGGTTTGTAAAATTCTAAACTTCACGGCGGCATAGGAAAAGGGACATTTTACAGAACGAGCTAAAAGAAGACTTTTACACTAGAAGAAGTGCCACCTTTAGAGGATCTGGAATGGTGTGGACTTATAAACCAGCATATAGAGAAGGCAACAGCAGTCGCAGTTGGAGAAGCTGAGAACTCTGAAATTGGTCAGTAGCCCTTATTTCAAGAAATGATGTCCAATATGAGATATTGACACAGGCAAGGGCATCAAAGGGCAATACACAGCTATCAAGATGGAAAAAGGAGAGAGAACAGGACAAAGACCTTCTGCTCACTGACAAACACTCTCCTTGATCAAACTTAAGTCAGGCTTCTCTGTGTCCTCTTTCTGATGAGGATTTGACCTTAGGCTATGTCTTTGACCTGCTCAGTCCAGATTTAGCAAGAATCCTGCTGAGCCAATGTAGCAAAATTCTTGCACACTTGGTATCTGATGATTATCCTGGTCTGACTTCAACAAGAATCCTATGTAGTTGCTCTTGTGAAAATCCCACTAGCCTGAATGTTTCCTCTTGATGCTTTTTCAACCATTGAACCCCACCCCCACTTTGCCATAATCTCCACTTGTCCTTGTTGTATGTTTAGCTCAGTCTATCTCCCTTGTTGAAAAACCTCTATTGAATAGTCCCTCTATTTTTTTTTTTTTTGCATTTTTCCGAAGTGAGAAGCGGGGATGTGGTGGGGCAGACCACATGCGCCCCACCGGGATCCACCCGGCATGCCCACCAAGGGGCAATGCTCAGCCCCTCTGGTGCGTTTGTTACTCCGATGCAATCACAGCCATTCTAGGCCCTGAGGGGGCCTGAGGCAGAGGCCATCAAGCCAGGCTCAGCGCCTGGGCAAACTTTGCTCCAATGGAGCCTTGGCTGCAGGAGGGGAATAAAGAGACAGAGAGAAAGGAGAGGTGGAAGGGTGGAGAAGCAGACGGATGCTTTTCCTGTGTGCTCTGGCCTAGAATTGAACCCTGGACTTCTGCAAGCTGGGCTGATGCTCTACCGCTGAGCTATCCGGCCAGGGCCAATAGTCCCTCTTGAAAAAAGTCTTCCTTATGGTCTTTAACAGGTGTTGGGAAAATGAATTAACTCATTCATTCCCTGGAATTATACGTTCTAGAGGGAAATGGAAAGTAAAATCATTGGAAAACTCAACAGATGTGAAATTTGTCTTCATTTAAACATTAACACCAGCATATTTCACATCAATGCCTGGATCAATCAGTCTCTTATCACATGCAAAATAAAATACAAAATATTATATAAGTTAATTGCAAAGTTAAATAAAAATCTTTGCAAATGGTGTGGGGATTTATAAAAGTGATATTGAAGAATCACCCTAATAACAATATTTGAATATCAAGCAGCTTTAAATCAGTTAACATTTGAAGAACAGAAAACTAGCTAGGAGAGTGCTGTAAAAATTGTTGGAGGACAATAACTGAAAGGTCAAAGGTTTAAGAGAAACCCTTGAAAAAACTGATGAAGCTATTTAATGTTTTTCTATAAATGGTTTTTCTTATGATTATTTCATTGAAGTCAAATGTGAGAGGGAGGATAACAAGCCATCATGCAATTTTGTCAAAAAATGATCCCCCTAACTTGATACTTCTTTATTTTAAGAATAAACATTATGACATAAACATAAGACAAATTTATCTTTGTAATTTTAAATTTCAGTCAAGGCCTTGTTTTAAGTGGACTCTCTTTAAGTGAATTTTCCACTACAAATTATCCTCACAGAATGAGATATGCCTATATATTTTAGTTAACTGGATATGGTTCTTCCTTTAGTGTGACATCAGCTCTTACTAATTTATGCTTTCCATTGCTTTTATGAAGTCATAAGTTAAAATAATTTCATGTGTTGTTAAGAAGAACCTGAACAAAAAATTAAACTAACTACTTGTAGAGAAGCCATGAGATACTCCAGGGAATTCGGAAGGGAAAAAGATAGATGAAAACAATTAAAATGGAGATGAAAGATATAGGAGACATGTAAGATTATTCAAAAAAGGATTATTTCTGTTTGTAAAGTTTAGAGTACAGCAACTAGAGAAAGAAATGGAAAAAATATCCATAAATGTAATACAAGAAAATTTCCTTGGAAAGGCATCATGTCCATCCAGAGAAAGCTGATGTTAGTGTGACAGTCAGTATAAATACAATGAGTAAAGGTCTACCAAATTCAGTGAGAGCAAATCCAGATGCTCCAGATGTACTCAGATATGAACCCATCCAGCTGACGTGGCATACGTAAGTTCTTCTTGAAAAAACTGATATTAACGTTGCTCCAAATAAGATGAGTTAAAACAGAGAATTTAGAAATACGTGAGCTGTGGTAAAAACAGATGATAAACACTGTGTTCACTTAAATATGAAACTAAGATGTGACAACCAAAGGAATAACAATTGGAGAAAGGAATAGGAGAGTTATAAACACTGACCTAGTAAAAAGAACAAAGGAACAAAACTTGGGCAAAAGAAGTATGGGAATTGAGGAGAAGTATAAAATGATAAAAGTCACTTTGAAAAGTCAGGTTTCAAAGCAGAGGCTACTGATATTGTCTAAAATGGAAACATGCAGTTATAAAAGGGATTCCAACTTAATAGTTTTAATGATTTCTTCTGTTTATTTCAGAGGGCTATATTAGCAATTAATATCTTGTGGTGAAGAAGTATTTAATCTGATGGTCTTCAGTTCCTTTGGTTTTTATTTACTTTTATATTAGGAATAATGTTAACAGATGGTCTAATACCTCTCCTATTGAGAGCCACTATCTAGTGCATGAGGACATTAAGTAATATTCCAGGCTTCTGTCCACCGAGAGAAACATTATAGGTTAGAAATCAATCCAACTTCACTTCACACTGGTTAACTACCTCAGGCAAAAATTTAATTACAAAAGATTCAGTGAAAAATCAACTGTATCCTGCCTGTTGCTTTTCTCTACAATTCCTTAATTGACATCCACTGAGGTCTAGTTTAGTTCTAGGATACAAACATGGGGAATTTAATGTATAAATTTTGCAGCTGATCCTTTTACAGTCAAGCCATTGAACAATCCCATCAGCTAGCTTTCTGCAAGACTTCTCTAAATAGCTCTTAATGTCTATTCTAAAAGGAATGTCCACATTATATTTTTTCTTAGAGGCAACAAAGTTGAACGTGAAACAGCATGTGTTTGGATATATACTTTATTTTAAATTGCTAAAGAAGTTTAAAAGATTTAGGCTGTAAATGCAACATTCTTTAAAAAATATGCTGGGTTCACTTTTCCCTTTTAAAATCCTTTCCACAGAGCATGATTCCCTTCCCCCCCCAAAATGCTCCTAATTGATTTAATTTGCCAGACGAATTTTGGCCGTTTCTGTAGATTTGTACTATGCAAAAAAAGACATGCTTTCCCAGTGAGCTGTCTCTCCGGAGGCCTTTTATTCAAAGGGGCTTTGGGACTCCTTTTCCCTAGATGAAAGATCCTGATATCGTGGTTTCCAAAACTATATACTCTTTGGATCCTTATTAACTTAGTTTGGAAAAAAAGTGTTTTTGTTTATCAGAAACAGTTGTAAGAACAAATGCCAGTGGCATTATGAGGTCCTAAAATGGCTAAAAATGGAAGTGAGATTTAGGTAGTCATTGACTATTGAGTACAGTACCTTCTATTATCATTTCTTCCTAACAGATAAGAATCCATGTGTCCTTTCTTCATTCACAAGAGCACAGAAAGATCACAGGCTTGGACCTGCTTTCTCAAATCCTTGCTGAAGTATGGTCTCAGGAGATGAAGTCAGGAAGGGAAAGTTTCTAGAGTATTCAGAATGCAAATGACATTGCCACCTTTTTCAGAGTAAGTCCTGAAGAAGAAGAAGAAAAAAAACCTCATCAGGCAAAGATTTCCTTGGTCAGGGCTTAAAAGTGTCTGTTGACACATTTTCCACTGAAGTAAAATTCATTTTGAAATTTTAAAAATTGGGTTTGATAGTGTGAAACAGGTTAAATTCTGTAAGGCCTACTGAATACTTGTGGCCATTTTACTTGTTAGTTGAAAGTGACTGCTTTTCTTCAGTCATCCACATTTACTTTCACTTAAGCAGTGGGGTGTGGGGCCGATTAAGACACTTGGTCAAAAGAGACTCCTTAGAGATCCTGCTTTAAATACTGATTTTTCTCTTAGCTGGTAACCATGACACTTTCTGTGTAATACAGTTCAACATCTCTTAGATGTACATTAACTTAGATATTATTAAAACCCTAAATGCTTGATGTCATATGACTTCCGAAAGTTTGGTTTCTTTTAAATGTAACAGGATCATCCTAGGTTAATGCTGATTTATGAACTATCGGTCTCCCACACCCTTTTAAAGCCTAATATCAAGTATTGTTTCTCCTTGAGCATTCTGAATGCTCAAAGATTTGTATATGCATATTATCTGTTTCATTTAATGCTGTGGCTATTGTCCTATGTAGTTTTCTTGGCCATGCTATCATTAGAAATGATTCTAACTATTACTATTACTAAGAAAATGTTAATAAGCACCATGGTTTTAAAAAAGGTACTTCATGATTACAAGATGAGAAGCTTCTATTAAGTACAATAATATAGCAAAGCCACAATAATCCACTTATTGTCCACTAGCTCTTTTACATGCATTATTTGGAATGAACCTAAACTAAAAGTGCATGGGTTACTATGATCACCATTTAACAAATGAGAAAAGTGGGGTGTGGAGTTGCAAATTAAAACTGCAGAATATGCCTTTCGGTTAAGTTGTTCCTATATTTGCTTTTCTTCTTTTATAAGTTTCTTCTTTGGATGTAAGCAATGAGATGATAATAGAATCTTTCAAATCTAATCTATACTTTAGAACCTCTGTGTTAGGATCATTTGGCAATTTATAACCCAAATGAAATAAATTATCCTGCATATTGAGGTTTTGCCTCCTCATCCTTTCTTCTACAATCTCTACCTTCATACTCGTCCATTCTGCGAGAATGCAGAACTCTGGCATTGTTTTTCATGAAATGCACATTGTGTCTTCAAAATTGTGCAGGGACTTCTGTTTGCACTCTACTCCTTTTTTTTTTTTTTTTTTTTTTTTTTTTTTTTTTTATAATTTTATTTTTTTAATGGGGTGACATCAATAAATCAGGATACATATATTCAAAGATAACAAGTCCAGGTTATCTTGTCGTTCAATTATGTTGCATACCCACCACCCAAAGTCAGATTGTCCTCTGTCACCTTCTGTCTTGTTTTCTTTGTGCCCCTCCCACCCCCTATCCCTCTCCCATTCCCCCCTCCCCCCCCCCGTAACCACCACACTCTTATCAATGTCTCTTAGTTTCACTATTATGTCCCACCTACGTATGGAATAATACAGTTCCTGTTTTTTTCTGATTTACTTATTTCGCTTCGTATCATGTTATCAAGATCCCACCATTTTGCTGTAAATGTTCCGATGTCATCATTTCTTATGGCTGAGTAGTATTCCATAGTGTATATGTGCCACATCTTCTTTATCCAGTCATCTATTGATGGGCTTTTTGGTTGTTTCCATGTCCTGGCCACTGTGAACAATGCTGCAATAAACATGGGGCTGCATGTGTCTTTACGTATCAATGTTTCTGAGTTTTGGGGATATATACCCAGTAGAGGGATTGCTGGGTCATAAGGTAGTTCTATTTTCAGTTTTTTGAGGAACCACCATACTTTCTTCCATAATGGTTGTACTACTTTACATTCCCACCAACAGTGGATGAGGGTTCCTTTTTCTCCACAGCCTCTCCAACATTTGCTAATTTAATTTGATATATGAAGAATAATACAATAGCGTAAGTACTATTTACTTTTCTTGTTTCTGACTTTATTTGGGTCTGCTCTCTTTTTTTCTTGACAAATCTGTTTAAAGTTTTGTCAATCTTGTTTATATTTTCAAACACCAGCTCTTGGTTTCATTGATCTTTTGTATTATTTTTAAGAGTCTATTTCATTTATTTCTGCTCTGATCTTATTATTTCCTTCCTTCTACTCACTTTGGGCCTTATTTGCTGTTCTTTTTCAAGCATAAGTGCTATTTTTGTTTTTGAAAGAATTTATGTCAGTAACAGGTCTATGTTAGACATTCTTGATACTCCTCTATTAGAGAAAGTTATTAAGAGTCAAATTTAGATACTTATGATATAATTAATCAGTATATTTATGGTTGTATTCTCATCAAAGATTATAGATCTTTTCTAGTTAACCCACTAATATACCTCCCAAACATCATTTCATCATTATCTGTTATTTAGCCATCTCTATAATACAGGATTTGAAATGTCACAAAGAAGTATTAATAGTATGTGCTAGTAGTGGAGGGATAAAAAGAGGCTATCTGAAAGCTATCTGTGTACTTCCTGATTTCTCTTGTCTATAAGGACCTACTAATTGGATAAGAGACCTGGGTTCTAGACCCAGCTCTGTTCATACCTGACTATATAATTTTTGTAGGCAAATAGTTTTTCTAGGCTTTAGTTTCCTCCTCTGTAAAAGGAGAAGGTTAAACTAGATTATCTCCATGGTCTCTCTAGCACCAACTTTTTTTTCTTCTTTCAACACTCAAAAAATCTAATGGAAACATCTGGAATTGATTCATGAAGGAAAGCATAATCATACTATTTGCCCTTACTCTCGTTAGCCTCAAACTACTATAACTTTTCATAGTCGTAGAATATCCCTTCTCAGATCATATAATAAATTCAGAAGATTACACTGGGCCCTTCTATAACGTTTCTCTAATGGGCCAAAAGAAATTACTACAGTTGAATTGTCATGCTTGCAAACAACCAAACTGTGAAATCAATGGGTTTCACATAATCTATTTTCCTTAAAAAATATATTTCAGAGAATTCATAGCCTATTTTTCTCCTTGGCATAATTTTACTTGTTTAGACAGCAAAGGAAAATTGCTTCTTTCTTAAGTCTAGATGGAGGGAATCTTAAATGTTGTAAAGTGAATGTCACCTAGGTGGATTGTTTGAAAATTTATCCTATACTGTGACAAAGGATGCATTTTGACCCAAACTGTGGTTATTTTCAATGACGAAGTTTCAGGAATTTTTAGAAGATGTATTTTTTTTTATTTTAAATTTTGAAATAAGCATACATTCACTGGGAGTTGCCAAGAAATATCCAGGGAGACACAACTTTCTTATATATTATATATGATAAGTTTTCCATAGACTGTCTAGAATATTTAAAATAGACACAGGAGTTGTATGTAAATACGTACAAGAACAGGGAGCATAGAGTATAACATGTGATATGCAATTAATTATGTTAAAAATTGAAGTGATAACATTACATCTCTGCACAGACTAGTTGAAAATCCTCTCTAAGGAATGATTTAAGTAGTTGGGGCTTAAAAAATTGTCAGAAAGAAAGTGAATAAAACAGACTTTTATACCCTGTAAATTCTAAATTTAAAATATATCCTGAATCTACTCTGGAGAAACTAAAAAAAAAAAAAATTATAAAGTCATAAGAAAAATAATTAGAAACTGTTATTTGAAAATGTCCAATAAATCTAATGATTATTCACATAAAATTCAACAAAGATGCACAATAGTGTTAATGGTGGTTTTCTCTGGATGATAGTACGTGAATGAGTCTAATTTCCTATTTTATGCATTTCTGCAGTACTCTAATTTTAGTATAAAAAGCAAATATTGCTGGTTATCAAAGGGAAAAAAACTAATGAAGAATTCTTTACTAACTTTGTACTATACTAACTTTACTAACTTTGTAATTTGGGTAAATAACACATCCTCTTGCCTTCCCCCAAACTGACCTTTTGTGTAACTGTAGTACAGTGTCAAAACCAGACTAACATTGGGTTGGTATAATCCACAGTTACATATGGGCTTGTGTTTGTGTTTGAAGTAATTATACCATATGTGTAGCTTCATAAAAATATATTTTTAAAATAAAAAAATTAACCAGATTTTAATTTGAAGCTTGCACAAAAATTAATATTATATTTGTCATATCAATTTCTTGTATAGGACGTTTGCTTTCAATAATAATTGACTATCATAGCAGATTGAACTTTCAAGTGAGAAAAACTAGAGAAGCTATATAAAAAAAATTTTAAATCTGTTTTAAGGCATCAGAAAACTACCAAGGCAGCCAAGATTTGCGGGTCCAAAATCCTGTAAAGAAGGGAAACACATTGAGGTAAGGCTGGTATTTTAGGCAACTTTTCCTCCTTAATTTCTAAGGGGCGTGGGCTGACAGGCAAAGAAGCCAAACACTGAGCATCTGTTAAGAGTCAGAGATGTCGATCAGAGCTTTCAGCCCCCTTTCAGAGTTTGGAAGACAAAAACTGGAATTCAAGGCTATGAAGACAGCCAGGAATTGAGGTGCCAAGCCTCTCAGAAAACAGAAGTGGCAAGTCACCAAACAGAATTCAGTAGTCTCAAGGTGACACAGAACTAAAAATTTAATTTCAGGTTCTGCCAAGGAAGAGAGGTCATGAGTGAATACTCCAGGCTTTTAGCTGGGACACCTGAAGATCTAACTCATGATTGATTGAACAAAGGTGATATACCCTATTCTACCTGCTTGACAGAAGCTAAAAGTGCATCCAGGGCCTGTACAATTTTTAATATGCAATGTTTGACATTCAAACAAAACTAAAATTTGTCATGAAACAAAACCAAATGAAACCACGGGTAAGAATAGCCAATAAAAATATGTAGACCCACAGATGATCTAAATATTCAAGTTATTAGACACAGAATTTAAAATAACTATAATTAATATGTACAGGTATTTAAAAAATAACAATATGAATAAATTTCAACAGTAAAATCTGTAAAGGAATCAAATAGAAGTGGCAGAAATGAAAACATGGTAACTGAAATAAAGACCTCATAAGATAGATTTTACAACAGATTGGCTACAGCTCATTTTTTTATTAAAAGGTATCCAGATTACAGCATGGAGAGAAAAAAAGGAATGACTAATACAAGAAAGCTTAGAGACATTTTAAAGAGATAATGTCTAAGAATTTTCCAAAACTGTTGAAAGATATCAAACCTCAGCTTCAAGAAGCATTTTATACCTCAAACAAGATAAATGCACAGAAAAATCTATCTAGGCATCTCCTAGTAAAACTGATGAAAACCAAAGACAAGGAGAAAAATCTTAAAGGCAGCTGATAGACACATTATCTACAAAGAAGTAACATAAGTAAGTCTGACATTTTAATAAAAAATATGGAAGCCAAAAATATAATATAGCTTTAAAGTGCTAGAAGAAAAGAACTTTCTACCTAGAGCTCTACCTCTAGCAAGAATTTATTTTAAGAACAAAGGCAAAATAAAGAAATTTCCTGGCAAACAAAATCTTTCAGAAACTTGTGCTAGTATTCCCATACTGAAATACTAAAAGTGGTTTTTAATAAGAAAAAATGGAAATACAGGAAGTAAAGGAAAGAAACAGAAATGGTAAATAGTTGAATAAACCTATAAAATAAGTTTATTCAACTGTATAAAATAAATCAGAATGTGTTTGGCATTTAAAATATGTGAAGAGTGAAAATACATGAAAACAATAACAAACAAGATATGAAGAGGGTAAATGTAGTTAAAGTGTTTAAGGACCCATTCTTTGGAATAGCACAAAAATACTAACTTCCTCTAGATCTGTGTCAATGTAGGGCAAACTGTGATTGGTAAGATACCACTGTCAAAAAAAGTGAAAGAATATATAACCAAAATGATGATTAAGGGGAAAATGAAATAATAAACAATTTAATTCAAAAGAAGGCAAGAAGGAATGAAAAAATATAGAGAGAAGAGTAGGAAAAAGAAAATGAAAAATTAGATGGCATTCACAGTTGAAATAAATGTTCTAAACTCTAGTGAAAAAAATAGAGATTGTGGGACTAGATTTAAAATACCAGTTTCATCCCATTAGTTCATCTTTCAAATCCTTTTATCATGGTTTTTCAAACTTGGATTTTCCTTTCTTCCTAATTTTCAAGAGAATAGCCTCTCCTCTCTCAGCTCTTTCTGGAATTTTCTATGCTTGGTGAAATTTTCTAACCCATGAGATACGGCAGGAAAATGGGGAGGAGGGCAGCACTTTACAACTATCTAGGACACTTTCTAAATGAATGTGAAAAAAACACCTTCTTAGGCTTCCATTCCTAGAGCTGAAAAAAGAAATTCTGCTGGAATTAATTTTCTTTGTCAGTCCGAGTCTCCTTTAAATCATGGCCTCTGTATCTGTGACATGGGGATAAAGTTTATCGCAACTTAAATGAATTTATTTTGAATGCTGTTGAGAGGGCCAGGAACTGAAACTTCTTATATTATTGAGCTTTAATTATGTATTCTTCACCTGCAATGCTTCAAACATCAGAATTGAAGATGAACTGTGTGGCAGGAGTGTGGTAGAAAGTGAGAGGAGACTGGTGGAGGGAACAGGAGACCAGGCTCGGGAGAGCTAGATTTTAGATCTGGTTCTGCTATTAATGAGCTGTGTAATATTGGGCACGTCACTTACGTTCTTGAGCTCTGTAAAACTGGAGTGTACACTATTACTTTCCCTATATTTTGGGACAATGTTACATGTAGAGATGCCCCAAAGGGACTTTATGTTCTTCAATACCTATATTCCTTCTGCTGGGGTCCAAGAAACCTACTCATTCCATTTGCCTCCATTGATCTACAAGGTTTTTATGTACACTTTGCAGGCAGTCTTCTCACAGTAACACCAACTACAGGGTTGGGCAAGATGACAGGTTGTGTAACTCAGCTGCAGTTTATACAGAGGCTGTGTGGCATTTACACTAGAAATGCCTGTGCTTCTCAAAGCTGAGTTCCCTCACAACTGACCTCCTTTCCTGATCCCTAACAGTCACCTTGGTGTTTTCTGTCACTGCCTCTCTCCACCTCGGGTTCTTGCTCTACTTCTTGGAGCTCCCACTTGTGTCCCCGGGCTGAGCACCTCACCAAGGGCCATGTCATCCTCCAGATCCTCTTCAATCACCACCACCCATGCAGGGCTTGGCCTTTCTCCACTTTTTCATTTGCTTTGTGAACTCAGCCACGCGCCCTGCTTCTGACCATGGTGGGCTCATGTCCCGACGCCCTTTCTCTTTCATCCTCTCTACTCCAGGATCTGCTTGCTGAGTGCCTCATGATCTATCCCAGACTAAAGCATGCAGTGGGGTCCTGGGGTGCTGGCCAGCAGCGGTGGGGCATCCAAGGCCTCAGCGTCCCTGAAATTATGTTGTATAACCTCTTCTTTTTCATGAGGGTCCAAAAGCAGCAATTGCCTGTAACAGATCAACCTTGGCTGTATCTGCATGTTCTTTGTCCAGACCGAACACTGTCGGTGGCACATTCTTCCAAGTCTCCTAGGACATCAGAAGATGCTTCTTTGCAGGATATCTCTGCCCATATTCTGTTCAGCTGAGAGAGCAGCCTTTCAGGACCCAGAGCAGGAGGAGAAGACTGCCCTCTGAGACACCAGAGAGCTCCACCCTCAGGTTGCAGATCTCCTGGCTCACTTCAGGGATGCACAGCAAGTCAGTCGTGCTTTGTAGGGAGGCCAGGGACAGCCGTCTGGCACACACCGTCTTTTTTCTTGGTTTTCTTCGAGGTATTCTTAGTAGGAATACCACCTGGGATGGCTTGTAAGTTAAATGAAAGTCCAAAAAAGGACTTTCATACACACACACACACATTTATTTTGGTTGTCGAGACAAATTTCTTGAGCAAATTCTTGCCTCAGGGGACTGAGTGACGGCAGCAACCTGGCAGCTCCAGTAGCCCCGTGGGAATTCCCCACAGCAAGTGGAGAGCCACTCACCTGGCCCCCAAGCCAGCGTGGGGCGGGACCTATTTTATTCTCTTTAATAATGGTGCACATTATTCAATAGAATAGAAATACCGTTAATGTTATTAAAGATACTTCAACGATTGAGACAAGTTATAGGCTCTGTATAATTATGTAATATTATCTTTGTAGGAGAGATTTATAAGAATGCAATTGATCTAGCAAATAGTTCCTACATATGGAAGTAGGTAAACATTGCTTAATTACCTTCCAAAGTCAGGGTTTAGTTTTTCCAAATTGCACTCCCAGCAGCAAAACATAAAATGCCTTTCTGCACACACTCATTATTAACACTGCACATGATCAGTATTTAAATTTTGGTAATCTGATGGGTGAGAAAATAACTCATTGGTTGATAGTGAACTGGAGTTTATTTTTATACATGCTTTGTATAGATCCTTGCATTTCTTCTGCAAATTGTCTGTTCATATCCTTCATCCATTTTCTATTGCTTTGTCACCTATTGATTTATGCTATCTCTTTATATTTTATGGATCTCTATTTCTATTCTTTGTATACGCTGCAAATATTTTTCCAATCTATTACCCATATTTTAAATGGTGATGGGTAAAGTCTTGACTTGGGGGGGGGTGAATACACAATACAGTGTACAGAGATGTGTTGTAGAATTGGGTACTTGAAACCTGTATAATTATGTTAACCAATCTCACCCCAATAAAATTCAATTAAAATAAATAAATAAATAAACAAACAAGGAATAAAAAGGAGCGGGTGTGGAAGAATTGGATGTGGCTGTCTCCAATGGGCAGCATTCGAAATCCCTGTGATTATAGGACTGTCCTGAATTTTGCCATTATCAATGTCAATATCCTGGTTGTGATATTGGACTATAGCCCTTCAAGATGTTAACTTTGGGAGAAACTGGGAAATGGGTACATGGGATTGCTCTGTATTATGTCTTACAACTGCATGTAAATTTCTAATAATCCCCAAATAAAAATTTTATTAAAAAATTCTGTTGATAGCATTTGTCATTAAAATTTTTAATTATTTTTGTTCTTTATGTTTTCTATAAAATGTTTCCCAATGTGCCTTTCTAGTATTTTCATTTTTGTTAAGGGTTTTCTTTGTTTGTTTTTAAGTCACCTGGAATTTATTTTTGGGTATCCTAGGAATTAGGAGTATAACTTAATTTTTTTCTAAATAAATGATCTATAAATAGAAAAATATTTTGACATGATTTTGTTTAATAATTTAGTTCTTTCCATTATTGTGGAACATAGTATTTTGTATATTAAATAATCATTAATACATGGGTCTATCTCCAGAACTCTCTATCCTATTTCATTAATCTGTGCAACATTGTGTTATAATTCAGTTTTAATTATATATATTCTTGAGACTTTGAAATATATTTTCTTTCTAAAGTAAATAATTTTTATGAACTTACCCAGGTAATTTTAAATTTTCTCCTTTAATCTATCAACTTTGTGGAATTTTATTAATAGATTTCCTGCAATTGAACTACCCTTGCATTTCTGGGAAAAATCTTATTTTATTGTGATGCTTTTCATACAATGCTGGTTTAGGTGTCTTCTACTTAACAATTGTTTTCCTTTCAGAACATAAATGAAATTAATCTCTAGTTGGGGTATATCCTTTCAAGTTTTTCTCTATATGTTTTTATAAATGTCCTTACACATTTTGATAGTAAAATTATGCTAGCTTTTATAACTGACCTGGAAAGCTTCTATCTTTTTCTATACTCTGGAAACATATGTATAGAAATTATCTGTCCTTTTTCAATTAAATAGACCTTATGCATTACTTTGCCTGGGCTAACTCTAATTTTAGAATAGATGTTTGTTTCTATAGTGATTATGATTACATTTGTAGCTACTATTTAAACATGTTTGCATGGTTTTAAACATTTAAAAAATGTTTTATATATACATGCTGCTTAAGGTTTAGTGGATTCATGGCCTCCCAAGCTAGGGTGTCTCTGCAAAAGCTTACTATGATCTTAGTAGTTCTCCATTTCTCATGTCACAAAGAGCAGATTCACTGCAAATAAATACAACTAAAGTTCAAAATTTTGATTGTTTTATATTTTGTAGGGATTACTTATTTTTTCCTCTAATAATAGCTAGTATAAAAATTTAAATATATAGTTAAGGGACAGAATGAATTGCTTCTGACCAAAATAGAGTCCATCAAATTACCAAGTCAGGCTGCTGTATCTTAAAGCAATGACCACTGAGAGGGAGAAGATGTAAACAAATATGAATTTTCTTAAAAATGTGCACTTCATACTTCCATTTTTAAATCACAGAAGCAATAAATTAACAAAGTAGAAAATACTAAAACAAAAAATAAGTTAATTCACCTTAAACTCACCACCCAAAGAAAAAATCATTGCTGTTTAATCTTCCAGAAGTTTTGTGCAAATTTACTAATAAATGTATTAAGAAAAAGTGTTCATTTTATATGTTTGGGTGTGTATTTGCAACCTGGATGTTACATTACTGTAATGAATATTTTTCCCTGTCAATAAGTAGAGACCTGCCTCATCATGGCTGCATAGTATTCATTGTGTGAGTCATTACGATATATATACTCATACTCATTATCAAACGTTTACATTAATTCTAATTTTTTGCCCTTTAAACATGCTGAGACAAAATAATGTGAGGCATTTTGGCTTAAATATTTGGCGCTAATTATATAATGGACCTGTGTGAAAGGAGAGACTTTCAAGATATGAAGAACTCTGAGTCATGAAGTCAGCTGATATCATTATTTTACTTTATGATATTATGACCACAAAATAAAATAACACCCAAGCTGAAGCAACACACTTTCTGTATTTAGAACCTTCAGATGAGCTTGAATCTGAACAAACCTGTGGCCTGTGCTATTCCATGTCTCCAGTTCCCTGTCCTACATTCTCTTATTGCTTCTGGTATCCTCTGGCCTTATTTTTTATATCATTTTTCTCATAAATTAAAAGGTAACAATTTCAAAGCAGGGGTTTGATATACTCAGAGCATTAACAAACAAATAACCGAGGGTTCACCGTGTGGAATACAAAGATGAATAATGGAGCAGGGAGCTAATATTTATTGAATGCTTTCTCTGTGCCAGATTAATATTCATTATTCACACTACTTCTGCAAAGTTCACATTCCAGATGAGAAAAAAAGAGTTCCAGAACCTAACCAAGATCAAACCTAGTAAGTAACTGGTTGGAACTTGGGGCTGCTCGGCTTCAAGCCTCCTTGATGTGGATAAAGCAGAGTCCCTGCCCTCAAGTCACTACAGGATGGCAGTAGAAGGTGTGCCCTAATTGAATTCATTGGCTTGCACACTTCAGTCCCTTGTCTACTTGCTCCTTCCTCGTTTTGAGGAGGAAACCCAGGTAGATCCTTACTGGTGAACAGTGAACGCAGCTTTTATGCAGGGGTTAAATTGAAATGATTACAATAAAAATACATTCATTATGCATGAACAAAATATGCTTGCACAAAAACTGCATATTGCAGCAGATGATGCTTTCCTGGGAGATAGGCTTTTTCAAGAATTATCAAGAAAAGTTCAAAAGTCAGCAAAGCACATGTGGTCACCAAATATTCAATGGCGAGAATAAAAAGAAAAAGAACGATTTACTCATTTCCCTCCAACGTTGGAAAGGATCAGGCCTGAGGCAAGGTTGGGAATGAATCTGTAAAGTTAGGATTGACTGAAAGAGTCAATTCATTTTAATAAGTTGGGAAACACCTTTCGTACATGACAATAACAACTATGTCTCAGAAAATGTACTTAAATACATTTTATTTTTTTTTCAAAGCATGACTTTTAGTTCAGATACTTTTGGTTGGATTTTATGCCCAGGAGCTGGAGATAGTATCTACTGAGCTCTTTTGGGAAGTAATTGTCTTAGGTTCTTTTCTCCACTTCTCTGTTTCCTTATCTCTTCAGACCTTTCTTCTTTGTTTAACTTGAACAGCAGATGCCTTTCAAAGCAACTGTTCAAGTTCAATTTGAAAAGCAAATTCAGGATTATAGTTAGTGTAATTTTTTTTCTCAAAAGAGAAGTAAATGTGCCAACATCTATGCTATGGTGGAAATAGCACCAAACTCAGGGTTGGAAGTTTCAATTTCATGTTCTCTCTAATAACCTTATGAACTTGGGCCAATGTCTTAACCTGTCTGGACCTCAGGTTGTTTATCCAGGCACAGTGAAAAATATTTGCCCCACCTACAACTTAGGGTTGCTAATGACAGTGCAATTAAATACCATATGTGAAAGCCATCTGTAAAATGTTGAATGCTACATAAATTTGTTATTATTGTTAGAGTGGATATTATTATTAGCCTCACAATGCCCAATATAACTCGGTACTTGGTTACAACTTGTTTTTGTTGTTTTAGTAACATTCCCCTAGCTAAGAGCAATAGTTGTGGAGCTCTGTGGGTTCAGGCTGGCACATTATGTGAACCTGTTGAAAAATAATGGCTGATAAGTGAAAAGAGGAATGTGAGAAATTTGTGGGTTGCTCACCTCCAGCTTGAATTTATTATTCCTACCCAGCTGGTGAGATCATCTCTGAAGCTGTGACCATTACATGTCAACATGTAAGAACAGAAGACAGGAAATAGAGTTTCCCAAAGTTAAGATTAATGTTCAAAACTGACAAACACACGCCAAAAAATTCCAATTCTGCAATGATGACAGAGCATATTTCAGTCTGTTTCAATCGTTAGAGGACTAGTGTGCGTTTTGGGTGTGAACGTAGGGGTTATAAAGACCTCTTGTCACAGTGAGATGGGCCTGCAGACATTGCCTGGCCATCCTTTCTCTAAGTTGAGGTCCATGGCACAAGTAGAAGTGTAGGTTCTTTGGCCCAGTGTGTCTTCTGCCTTTTCATGCTATCCATAGTCTACTGCAGGGTTAGCCAGAAACATTTGATGGAGAATTTGTTCCCTGAAGCTGTTTCTGAAATCCCACAGAATAACAATATAACCTGTCCAGGTGGCGGATGAGTTCCCGGGCTTGAGCCCAAGAAAGGTCCATATATTCAGAGAAAGGCCATACTAGTGTGATCCCAGTGCAGCATGGGGTTCATGCTGAATGTCTGGGAAATGTCACTGTTCTACTCTGTGTTTTTAAATTAAATTCTTGGCCTATTCTGCCTACCTTTTTTCTTCTTTCCTTTCTTATGCATTCCTCTTTTCCCTCATCCTTACACATTTTCTCTCTTCAGAATCTCCCTCCTTTGTTTCTTCCTCTTTTTACTTTTATCTTAGCAGATACATAGCCTTGTACAAGTGTGTTAACCACTTTCTGTTACATTCTTCCTATCTGTAAAATGACAATACGATACTCATTAGGGGACTGACGGAGAGTATTTACCTATTGGTTCCCTCACCTCCCTTTTCCTGTCCTCTCCTCATCTTCAAAATCTCTTTCATTTTGCCCTGCATTTTCCTTTCCCTTCCTCTTTTCCTTTTTTCCTTTCCCTGTCTTCCTGACATTCAGAGCTACCTACCACCAGCTTAGCTTTATGCTTTCAGTAAGTCAACTTGGGACAGTTCATTTTATCAACTAACCACATTTCCTCTGCTCCTAGGGCTGGAAGTGTGGCTATGACTAGCAAGGATTTCAAAATCAATTATACGACTTCATGTATCTTTGCTCTTACACCACTGTTGCTGAACCCCAGGTATTATAACTACATCTGGTGGCTTTTTCTATCCCTTTCAATGAGCATAAATGCAATAGGAGGTTGATTAGAAGTCCTGCAAACCACAAACATTATTTGACTTGACATATCTAGCAGTGCTCTCTCTTTTCTGAAAAATAGCAGCCTCTTTACCCATCTTCATGGGAAATCAAGGATTTGAGAGGCATACACATGGTGGTCAACAGCTATACCAGCGTGGGGACAGGACTGCCCAAGGAGAAACACGTGACTTGAATCCCAAGGTGAATGAGGAGAAGTTAGATTTGGGATGGTACTGGATAGGGGAGAAAAAGGATTTTCCAGCCTGTCCAAGCCTAAGATGTGGAAAAAGAGAATGGTGCATGTGGGGGTTCACATAGTTCCATGTGACTGGGATGGTGAATATGGAGACAGGACTTGACAGGAGGCACAATGAGGGAGGAAAAAGGTGGCCATCAAATCTTGATTGCCATGCTAAGGAAATTTTCTGTAGCCATTAAGGAGGTTTTCAAGAACTGTTAAACAGTGAGAAAACATGAACATATGTGTTACTTCAGACACCTTTCTCCTAACTTCAATGGAATCCTTGATTAGAGGAGAGCAGGGCTGGACATCAGAACAACAGTCAGGAGGGTTGTTTCACTCTGGCTACATGTGGAGTGGCATGGAGAGCTTTGAAAAATACTGCTGCTAAGTGGATATAGTGTCATCCCAGCAGATGGATGTCCTGGGTTCAATTCCTGGTCAGGGTACACAGGAGAAGTGGCTATGTACTTCTTCCCCTTACACTCTCCCCCTTTCTCTCCCTCTTTCTCTTCTTCTTCTCTACCCATAGCCAGTGGCTTGATTGGTTTCAGCATTGCCCGGGCACTGAGGATAGCTCCATTAGAGTGTATCATACTCAGGCACTAAAAAGAGCTTTGGTACTCAAGTACTGGCACCAGATGGCATTGCTGGGTGCACCCCAGTTGGGCACATGCATGAGTCTGCCTCACTATCTCCCCTCCTCTCACATTATAAAAAAATACTGGTGCCTTTCCCAGGCCAGATAGCTTGGTTGGTCAGCATAGGCCCAATATACAAGGGTTGACGGTTTGATCCCCGGTCATAGCATGTGCAGAAACAGATCAATGTTTCTGTCTGTTTGTCTGTCTCTCCCTCCCTCACTTCCTATCTCTTTAAAATCAATCAATCAATAAAAAAAAATACTGGGGCCTCCCATTTCTCCCACAGACAGTTGCTGATATAATTGGCCTAGGATGGAGCCTGAGCTTTGGAATTTTATTATTTTTTTTATTCATTTTTTTTTAGAGAGGAGAGGGAGAGACAGAGAGAGAGAGAGAGAAGGGGGAGAGGAGCTGGAAGCATCAATCCCATATGTGCCTTGACCAGGCAAGCCCAGGGTTTCAAATGGCAACCTCAGCATTTCCAGGTCGACGCTTTATCCACTGTGCCACCACAGGTCAGGCGAGCTTTGGAATTTTTAAAAGCTTCCCAGGGAGCCTGACCAGGTGGAGGCACAATGGATAAAGGATCAACCTGGGATGCTGAGGACTTAGGTTTGAAACCCCAAGGTTGCTGGCTTTAGTATGGGCTCACCAGCTTGAGCATGGGGTCACCGGTTTGGGTGTGGGATCACAGACATGTTCCCATGGTTGCTGGCTTGAGCCCAAAGGTTGCTGGCTTGAAGCCCAAGGTTGCTGGCTTAAGCTCAAGGTCACTAGCTTGAATATGGGGTCACTAGCTTGGCTGGAGCCCTTGGTCAAGTCACATATGAGAAAGCAATCAATGAACAACTAAGGTGCTGCAACTATGAGTTGATGCTTCTCATCTCTCTCCCTTCCTGACAGTCTCTCTCTTTCTCTCTCTCTAAATAAAAGAATAAAAAATAAAAATGTTTCCTAGGGTATTCTAATTTACAGCCCAGGCTGAGGAGCACTGAGTGAAAAGGTGGAGAAATGGAGATTATTGAAGGAGCATAAGCTATGTCAGGCTTGGGCTGGACTAAGACCCAGAGCTTCTCAGAAAAAAAAAAAAATCTTGAGTGGTTAGAAGGTCAAGTCTTGAATTTGATGACCAACTACAGGTGGGTTCTCAAGTGACTTTCATGAAGAGAGTAGTGAGCTTATGAATTCATCAGTATTAAGCCTGAAGTGTTCATTGATAGGAAGTAGCAGAATCATAAGAAATAATTGGTGACAACAGGGTGTGAGAGGAAATGTGCTTATTTATTTAGAGTGTAAGTTATTTTGAGTCAGCCTACACGCACATGTATCCACTTAGAACACTACCCTCCTTTTGTCTAAATTTTACTTCTAATTTTCTTCCTTAAGTTGATTGAGATTGGACAGATAAACTCTAAATAAATCGCATACAACATTTTATATTTAGCTTGTCCCAACTATGGCTAATTTATGGACAACAGCCATACAAAAAAGAAGCATTTATTTTAAACTTGAAAAAAGGTTTACTCAGTGTCTGGCTTTTGTTTTTCCATGCATTGCTTTCCATGGAGAGCTTGGTGCCATATTGCGCAGTCGCAGCCCGCACTTCCCCGATTTTACTCAGCCCTTCTAAGAATTACTCAGCCTGAGAACACGGAACGTTCCGCATGTCCCAGTCCCGGGAGTTAACCCCTCTATTCGCAGAAGGGCTCTCCTGGCTTTGCAGCAGGGGCTTTGTTGGAAGCTGCCTGTTCAGTAGGCCCTAGTGTCTGCTGAGAGGCTGTGACTTAGGGGTTAAATGCAGTTTGCAATTTTAAAAAATGCTTGATTTGTTGAAAGAGGCTCCTGAAGAAGAACATGTGAGTCTGAAACGGTTTGCAACATCTGAGAAGGTGGGAGTGCACCCTCAGAGGCCCTCGAAAAATCGGATTTGGGCCTGGAATCAGGAAAAAGACTCTATTGCGGTTTCTACGACTCTCATCAACTTATAAGCTTTCCTGTTGAAATTCCTGACAGTACCTTTGACAGCATATTATTATTTTACAATAAAATCTGTCCCCAACCCCCTAGTCCTGCTGCTCCCCCAGTTTCTAAGAAAGTGTTGAACAGTTAACTGTGGGGGGAAGGAGAGTTCAAAAGCAGATTCTCGAAGTTCCTGGGGACTTGACTCTTTCAGGGGCTAGGTGGGGATCAAACTCTCTAATTTTATTTTTTCATCTTCACTGGAGTTGAATTAACAACAGTAAGAGAGTGCCTTCAGGTTTACAGTTGTATGGCTTATTGTGTAGATATCCTATAAAACAGAAAACCATATGGAGAATTCCGCTTTCTTGGCTTTGTGTGTGTGTGTACCAGGAAGTTGTAAAATGTTTTGAGGTGCTATTAAGTCTTTAACTTATAAAATCAAGATTCCACCTTAAAATTTTTCCATACTGTACGTTGTTGCATAGCCTGGGGTGCTGACTCCCTGCCAAATATCTATCAGAGAGTGATTTATGATATATGATACGCTCCCCAGCCCAAGTGGAGACTGTGTCGTTGAAACATGAGAAAGGGGAGGCCTTGCTCTCTCGAAACCATGATGACTGGTTTCTGTTTGGCTTTTCTGAGAGAACATACAGTACAAAACGTGCCCCATTTTACGGCACCAAAACTTATGTAAAAAACAAAGCACAGTCAGGTTAAGAAACCTGATTTCTCCTTGCTGTTTGTTAGGGGCTGTTTTCACTTGGAGTGACTCTCCTTTTTCCTCCATTCTTTCCCTCCTGCTCCCCTACCCCATTGCTGCTAATCCACGGAGCTCAGACATAAAATCAAACAGCTCTGTACTGGCTATTAAACTATTTTAAAATGAAACCTCAACTCTGTGTTTTAAGTATGGCATGCGCTTCCATTCTACTCTAAGAATATATTGTGATCTCTGGTGTTTTCTGTTCTACAAATGTTTCCTTTACAACTGTGAAGAACTTTATCTCCCTTACAGGTTTAGGATGCTTGGCAGTTTGCTTAGATAAAGTAACATGAACAAAACAAGCAACCATTTTTTTTTTTTCATATCAACATCATTTTGGCCTCTTAACTAGATATTCAAATTAATTGCAGTTTAAAAGAATAATGTGATTGTTTAGATTTCAAAAATGCTGTTAGTAGTGGTCTTTCTACAGACTGTTTTACTAGTCCATCTGTAAATGCCATGCATTTTTGTTGGTATTACTGTGAATCACTTGTTTTCCAAATATAAAGGAAAGCTAGGCTCACTGTCAAAAATTTGGAAAATACAGAAGGGTACAGTCAAGACAATATACAATAACCCACTTTGTCTCCCAAGTTACCTTACATCATTATTATTTTTTAATGTCATTTTACATATTTGAAAGTGTGATTTATAATGGCTTAGTAATTTTGGATAATATCATGTCATATTTAAGGTTTTCCTTATTATATAGGACATTTATGGTATTTCCATTTTTAATGACAATGTTCTTATAAATAAAAATGTTATAAACAACTCTGAATATGGTGTTTCAGCCACATTTCTGTTTACTTCCTTAGGACAGATACTCTCTAATTTTTCATTATTAAGTCAAAACTTATACATCTGTTTTAATAATTTTGCTACATATTTTCTTATTGGCTTAGAAAGTCTACACTGAATATTACTACTGTAAGCTGAGTTTGTGTCAATCTCATCCTTATATTCTTCAGTATATATATAGTTGTTTTTAAATCTTTGCCAATTTAATACGTAGAAAATGATAAAAATAATTATAATCAGCATTATTTTAATATTTAAAACAACATAGCATATTTATCTCTTGTATATTGTTCAGTAATTTTGAGCCTTTAGTGGCTTAGTTTAGAAAGATTTCCCCCGAATCCCACATTCTATTTATTAGAAAAAAATTTTTTTTGAAAACTCTCAGACTATGTGTTTCATTGAAATAAACTGGGAATTAATTTTCTATTAGAGTGGCTGAGTATTGTCTGGAAATCTGGCCAGAACTCAAATGCTTGGTTCTAAAACATGTGGAATCTTCAATTCCCAAGTCTTTGTAACTTAGGACCTTCCCCAGGTCTACCCAGTGCAGGGTTCTCTTCCGTAGGACTGTGAAAGCCTGCTTTCTAGTAACATTCCTTGACAGGTGCATGTTAATGTTCGGGGATCTACTGGGGCACGTGGCTTTTTGTTCCTTTTTTTTTTTTTCAAATGAGAAGAGGGGAGATAATGACACAGACTCCCACATGTGCCCTGACCTGAATCCAACTGGCAACCTCCACCTGGGGCCAATGCTCGAATCAACCAAGTTATCCTCAGTACCCAGGACTGACACTCGAACCCATGGAGTCACTTGCTTTGAGAGGGGAAGAGAGAAAGAAAGGGGAGAGGGAAGGGAAGAGAAGCAGATGGTTGGGTCTTATGTGTGCCTTGATCAGGGATCGAACCCGGGACTTCCACACATCAGGCCAGTGCTCTATCCACTGAGACAACTGGCCAGAGCCATTTTTTGTTCTCGATTCTGTTCCTGAATTTGCCTCATTTGACAAATGATTCTTGAATTTAGGATGCTTTAGATAATGCATTTTTGGACCATCTTAATCTGTTTTATCTCAAAACTGTTTACACTGAAGGCCTCTGTGACTTTCTTTAATATATCAGGATTACTGCTGGGTCCTCCCTAATACTTTGCTGAGGGTGAAAGTGGCAGTTGGAGCCACTTTAAAGCCAGTCCCAGGAATGCCTCTCTAATTCCCCCTACTTTTCTGTTTCTAAATTACCCTTCATTGAGCTCCTATTGCATGCCAGGCACCTTTCATACTTGATCTCATTTGACCTCCACTACCATCCAATGGAGTTTTTATCATGATCCATTTTAGCAGGCAAAAATAGCCTCAGAGAGATTAGGTCAATTCCCCAGAGAAACAGATTATAATTGGCAGCTGGTAAATACACAGAGGTTCAACATTCCTGTTTCATAATTATATAGAAGCTGTAGGAATAAACATGGTGAAGGCTCTCAAGTAAAATACTGTCTCAAGAAGACAATCGGGGGGATCTCTTCATTAGTAACATGCAGGGGAACTCTCTTACCTGTTCCATGAAGAACATGTATCATAGTGTTTTAAAGTCATTTTTCAAACTTAATTGCTTCATATGTAATCATTAGAGTCTCAAACATTTCTTAGAACATATACAAACTCTGAAAGGCTTGCAGAAATTTATCCAGTGACCACAGGCTGTTGGATTCATTCCACAGTTTTGGATGTACACCTTGAATTTCTATGTATATGTGTCTTACAAATTGTTTTGTGCTGTTGCTTAGAAGCAAGGTATTTACTTTCCGCAGCGCAGTGTACCCATAAAAACAGTGGCTGATCATTTATGGAGGCGGACCATGAAACATGCTAAAGGTGCTATAAGGACAGATGTTTGCTGTCCATTCTTGGAAACCTGTCTTTCAACTTCCCAGAGTCTCAGGATTTTAAAGATTAGGCTTCCCAGCCTCTTCAGCTTCTGCACACTGAGATAACCTGTTGCTATTTTTTAATATAAATAGACCTTATTAGGCATAAAAAGAACTGCCCAAGGGTTTTCCCCCCTTCCTCATTTTGGTGTTTGGATTGTTAGCGGAAGTCTTGAGCTTTGAAACTTGGGAGGCAGTGCCTGCAAACAAACATCCTGTGGACAAAATTGTTGGCCCAGGACTCAGTGTTCCAGGATGATTGACAGGAAGCTGGGTGGGTGGTGAGGAGGGAGGATGGACACTCTGAACACGGGTGGCTTCCAGTTCCTCCAAACAATAGCCAGTCTCCCAGAGAGTCTCACACATTCTTTTACACATTTGCTGGCTGGAAGTGTGAATGGTTGTTTGTGGTGGGAGTTAGAGAGGATGCTGGCTAATAGGAAGGTGAGAAGAACCCTGGTACTCACTCCAGCAATTACAGACAGAAAAACCAAACCTTCTGATAATGCTTTTATGTGAGGGATGGGGACATGAAGATATGCAGAGATCTGGGATGATGGCTTGAATCAGACAATGGCAAAAAGGTGTCCCCCCAAAGAAATTATGACCAGTCTAAGCTAACACTCAGTGAAACTGGGCTGGAGTGAGGTGGTGGTGAGGAGAGATCAGGGATGGTTCAAGGAAGTGAAATGAAACTTACAAGGAAAAGGAAACATTTTTCAAAGCCCAGCTAGGTGCTGGACAGTTGCATTATTTTTGCATTTGGTCCTATTGCAGGTTTTTGAGCCAAGCATTATATTAATTCTTTTCAGATGATGAGAGTGAGTCTAAGAGATTAAATAAAGTTCTTCAATGTGACAAAGCTAAGCCATGGAACAACTGGTATTCAAGCTTCTGTCCTTTGGACCCTCAAACCTGTGCATTGTCTTCTCCCTTGTTTCCTGCCTGAACTCATCCAGGTGCTGCCCTCTTTCCCTGATTTAGTCCTGGTGGGAAATGTGTAGAAGAGAATTTGTCTTTCTAGCTTAGTCTCTTACCACTTCAATTTGTATCTGCCTTTCCAGTTTTCCTAATCCTTTCCCCGCTGTCTGAAATATCAGGCCCTTTCATGTCTCTAGGTTTTTGCTCTCTTGTTACCTCTGTTAAAATGATTTTCTTTTCCTTCTCCCAGTTCACTCCTGAAAGTCCAGTTCAAACGGCAGCTTCTTCAAAGAGCTCACAGATGATACTTCTGTCATCCCCTCAGGTGGCGGCAGGGGCTCCCCAACACTGTGGCCTCTCAGTGTTTGTCTGCCTTTGTTATTGTCATCACATTATTTCAAATTTGATTCTCCCTGGTTCTTACTAATTTATTAGTAACACATTAAAACCTGTCTTTTGATAGTGTAATGATGCCCCATTTAGGTAAACATTAGTCTTTAATTCTCCTTTCCAGATCTGCCCATTCCTCTATCTCTGAGAATCCCCTATCGACTATAGTCGATTTATAGTGAGTATTTGTCCTTATGGGATTTCATAAATTAATATAAGAAGGAAAAATAGACATTAAAGGAGCCAGTTGGGAAGGAAATTCTTCCTCCCTCCCTCCCTGTGATGTGTAATTTTGGAGAAATTTAGGGACCAAATTGAGAGGCTATGCTATATTTTATTTGGATTTACAGTGGTTGTTACATCTAGGTTTGTAAAGGGTTATATTCTCAATATTTATGTTCGAAGAGCAAAGTCAAAATTTCATACCTTGACATTTAAAGCTTCATACACCTAATCTTCAAACTATACTTTTTGTGTGTGTGTGTGTGTGACAGATACAGACAGAGGGACAGACAGGGACAGACAGACAGGAAGGGAGAGAGATGAGAAGCATCAATTCTTTGTTGAGGCACCTTAGTTGTTCACTGATTGCTTTTTCCTATGTGCCTTTACTGGGGGGTTACAGCAGAGGGAGTGACCCCTTGTTCAAGCCAGTGACCTTGGGTTCAAGCTGGTGAGCTGTGCTCAAAGAAACTATACTTTTAGCCTTATCTACTCTGAATCCCCTGCCCCAGGCAACCTGGTCTCTTCATTATTTTTGGAATAATCTTGTTCTCTTTGTTCTCATATTTTACCAGAGCTGACCCCCCCACCCCACAACCACTCACAGAGTCTCCTAATATTTCACCCAGCACTAGAGGACCCATCCAGAAGGCCCTATGCAAGTCCCATCAGCTCCAGCTTAGAAGAGTTCCCTCTTCCCTGAATTCACAGCACTTCTCAGTTATTTGGCAATTAATCCTGCATGGGTTTGTGAAAAAAACTTGTTTTGTTTGTATAGTTGTGGAACTTATATTATTATTTTATTTTTCTACTTTGTATTGTCTAGTCTTTTACCTCCATATGAGCCTGGGACCTTACCATTGATATTTTTGTCACTCCAACTGATTGAAACACTGTGTTATCTGAATAAATCATATGTCCTTAATAAATCACTTGTTTATTTATTGAAGAGATAATTTTTATTACTTAAACTACCAAATGAGGGATCAAGGAGGAGAGAACCAAAATCTATTGATAAGAGTATTTTTAAGGCACAAGGCTAAAGGTTTTATGACTCAACTTTCTTTAATCCTTCCACAAACCTGGTAAATAAATTATATTTAATATTCATTTTACAGATAAAGACATTTCACTTTAAAGTTCTGAGCTGTTTGCTTAGGATCATGCAGAGTACATGTCAACACTTGGTTATCATTTTTCCCACAAAAATGTACTCATTGAAACACTCATGAAACAAATGTTTCTTGAGTACCTTTCTGACTCAGGCAGTAGTGATACAATGATGAACAAAAATCTACCAAGCTCCTATTTGTATGGTACATAGATAAATAGAAAAATATATGCAAACTAAACAAGGACCTAAATAAGTATAAAACTACAATTATGTTAAATGCTAGGATAGAGCAATCCATGCTCTGAAGAGTATATCTTAGGATGTTTGTTTGACCTGCTCCAGGAAGGAAGGAAATGCTTTCTTGTTGACATAATACCTGGGTTGGATATGTAGATGAGTAAAAGTTAACCAAATAAAGAGGGAAGGAAAAGCATAGCCAGAGAGGGACCAGTAAATGTAAAGTCACGGAAGAGTATGGCAAGTAAGAAAGACTGGAATATTCCAGAGTGGTTGAAATGTGTGTGTGTGTGTGTGTGTGTGTGTGTGTGTGTGTGTGTGTGAGAGAGAGAGAGAGAGAGAGAGAGAGAGAGGTGAGGTATGAAGCTAGAAATAGATACAAGCCTTTCTGTTTATTTCTTTCTTAATCCTAACAACAGTGGATCCATTCAAGATTTCAGCATGTATATGATATGATGATTACTGTGGTGGCAATGTGAAGAGCAGACAGGATAAAAAAGGGCAAGAGTAGAGGGTAAACCAGGCAGGAGACTATTGGAAAAGCCCTATTCATAGACAAAATAATTGGCCTAGCACAGAAATGGGGGTGGGAGTGCGATGGAGAAAGGGGCATGGGTTAGAATGCTATTTAGGTGGTTCAACTGAAAGAACATGTTGATGGATTGGATATGGGGGTGAGAAAGAAGGTGACACATATGGCCCTAGAATTTTTGCCTGCAGAGTGTGCGGGATGGTAGGGCCATTGTTTGTATAGGGAACTGTTAATGATGATCAGATTTGAGTGGCATTTATAACATTGGCTTTGGGTGTATTGTAAGATACCTTTTGACATCTAGATGAAATGCTCATTTGCATAAATATGTTCACAGATTAATGAGAGTTCTGTCCTGGAGATATAAATTTATGAGAATCTATATAGAGATGGTTATGAGAACAATGAGCTTGAATAAGGTGGTCTAGGGAGGACTTCAGAGGGATGTTAGCAGGTACTGTTGGAGGTGCAGAGGACAAAAAATGGTACTCAGTCCCTGGTTTGAAAGAATTCTTACGTGAGTGATCTACACTTTGATGTGTGAGATTCCAAATCTATAATTTTTTAGTGACATCATCTTTAAGAAAGCAAAAGCTAAAGTGAGTGGGAGTTAATGCTGTAATTCTTGACCTTTAAGGTTTTTTTTTTTAGCTTTGTTTTCTAGGACGTGTGGTTTCCTGCCACTGTTTTGGCACATTTGTTGTTGAGATTGAGAAACAGTAGTGTGTATCATATTTGTCAATTATGCTCATTACCTTACAGTGTTTGTGTGAGCTTAGGAGGTGCAAACTTTTTACTTTGCAAACAGGAAACCAGAGGCCCAGGGTCAGGAGAGTTTTGAGTGAGATCACCAGAGTCCCAGAAATTAAGAAGATTAGAATCCACTACATCTCAACTTCCTATGCAATTTTCACATTTCTGAAGCATGTTGTCTTGACGTGCTTGTGTTTTGATACTTTTCCCCACAAGACTCAACAGAGTGAGTAGGAAAGGAGGGCATTGCTATCCCAGAGGGAGTCCTGACCTGTCTGGTGTGGCTTCTGATTATCAAGGTTATTATTAGTAGCAGAAACGTCAGGGTCAACATCACATTTGCAAACTAAATAGTGAAGTTGAAAAGAATAAATCACTTCTGTTCTAATACCATCTATTTCATGTTAATAGAGATAAACCACAACAGGAGAAGTTTTATAGAAATTGAGAGGATAAATTTGAAAAAGTAAAAATTGACCTCAAGGAACTTCTAGGAATTTATATTCACAGGAGATGTGAGTTTTTATTTTTTTTTTTAAATTTTTTTTTTATTTATTTATTCATTTTAGAGAGGAAAGGGAAAGACAGAGAGAGAGAGAGAGGAGAGAGACAGAGAGAGAGAGAAGGGGGGAGGAGCTGGAAGCATCAACTCCCATATGTGCCTTGACCAGGCAAGCCCAGGGTTTTGAACCGGCAACCTCAGCATTTCCAGGTCGACGCTTTATCCACTGCGCCACCACAGGTCAGGCCAGATGTGAGTTTTTAAGTTAAAGTTATGAATTCAAAGAGGTAGCATTTCCTTTAGGTAAAAGATTCAAACTATGCTGGAGGGTACACAGTGCAACGTCTCCATTACAATGTTCTTCCTCAGAGCACAATTTCCCTCCATGATGTAACAGTTGTAACCAGTATTTTTATTTATTTCTCCAGAGACATTCTATTTGTATCTCTCTTTTATATACAAAGGTTAGCTTGTGATGCATAATGCTTTGTGCTTTGTTTTTTTAACCAGGATATTAATCCACATTGGTATGTACAGATCTGCCTTGTTCTCTTTAATGACTGCAGAATATTCCATTACAAGTATCTTATGACTTCTCCTGCCCTCTCCCTCCATCCTCTGTCTTGTCATTGGCCTCTCTGTGGCACATGGGAAACATTTTGTTCACCGAACCCTTTTGGCATGATGATAAATGTGTGGGGGCATTCCAGCACCCTTCTTGATTACTTGTCATTTGCCTTTCTCATCCCATTCCTGCTGCGTGCTAGAGACAGCTGAGTCCTTCAACAGTTTGGGTCCCAATCAAGAGAGGGAGGGACAGCAAGTGTGTCAGCTCTCAGGTGTTTAAGCCTATCTGGGGGACTACCGTGCATCTCTCCTCTTCTAATATGTAATCTAGAGTTTGGTACGGGGATTGTAGCCACCTACACCAGCAAAGAATTCACAACTTCACTCCCGATGTCCTTCTTCTTTCCCTAGTCTGGGTTTCCTTCCTAATGTCGGCATACCTTGGCAATTAAGTAATCTCTCTCAGAGTGTACTTCTCTGTTTGAGCAGGTATGCAGAAGAATTTAGAGCAATTCAAGTATATACACAAAGATAGAAGGGGAAATGTTATTTCAAAGTCTAGACAAAAAAATAAATTTGGCATCACATAATTGACATGTTCTTGGTCTTTAAGGGGTTAAAAATATCAGAGTAATTTACAAATAGACAGACTCTTGTCCCACTTCCAAATACCTGCCTTTTCGTTAGTGTCCTTGGCACATATTGTAACCATCATTCTTTCAGTCGCTCGGGTCAACACTCTAGGTTTTATTCTTATACTTTTCCTGTCACTTATTATTATTAAAAAAACAAGAGTTTATTTTAAGCCTAGATTTAGGTTCACAGCAAAATTGAGCAGAAAGTATAGACATTTCTTGTGGACAAGTCCTGCTGGGGGTGAAGACAATGGACACGCAAAGACCCGACTCCGGGGACCAAGTTCAGTGACACAGATCCACTTTATACAGCAAGTAAACTAGCTTATATACATGAGTTCAACCTATAGAATGTTACAGTGTGTCCTTCATAGCCAATGGCTGAAAAGATCAGGGAGCTGTGTGGTTAGCGCTAAGTCACTTCCTTATAGCAGGTGAGCTTCCTTCCTGTGTATGCCCAGGAGGATTCTGGGAGCTGGAGTATTCTCAAAGCATTGATTGCATCAGCCACAGCTGCTAGGATTGTGCTCTGCGCTCCACCCACATCTCCCCCTTCTCTTTTAATTAAGGCCAATTGGACTTGATTAATGACAGCTTGCTGTTGTTGTAGCTTCTGAATGCCATGCATTATGCAATGGAACCCTAGTAGAACTAAAACAACTATAATACCTACTATACTATATGCTAATAATTAGCTAGATTAAACAATGAGGCAAGCTTCTGTAATGTTCAACTAGTTAGGAAATAGAACAGGGGTCTTAAACAGGGGAGTCTTCCTAGGGGTTGGGATGTCATTTCCCTCCCATTGTGTTACAGAGACCTTCTAGGTGCTGTTAAACACAGTTCTATTTTTATTGTAAAAAATGGATGTAGGTCCATGCACACACCCTTTCTACAAAGGTCCCAGCGTTCAAACACAGAACGAATGGCTTGCTGTGGGCTGAGTACTGCATATGGTTGCAAGGCACATTACACAAATTACAACAACATGACAAATCATACAATTTCAATAATTACAAAGGTACATTTCACCTGTCTCTGAGCACTTTGCCAAAAGTACAAAATGTCCTCAGCCTTCCTTCTAGCCATGGGAAAAGCTTCCCAGGGCAGGGGTGTGCTTCCAGCAAAGCCACCCTGTACCCCCATCAGGGTATTTCACATTGTCCAAAATCCGTAAGTCCATCCAACAAAGGAGCCAGCGCTCACTCAGGTCGTAGTCTAGGAAATCAGTCCATGAACATGAGGCCTCAGCCACCCCCCTCATCCCTGCTGTCCTGGCAGGTCTGACACTGTCCCAAAGAGGAGCATGTGGCAATGGCAGTCAGCATTTCTATCTCTGCTCCAGAGAGCATAATGGTGTTCACCCCTATGTCCCAAAATGTCAGCGAACCTACCAGCAGCTCAGCAGGCACTCCCTGCCATTCCTGCAGCCACTCAGTGATGCAAGCCTGGCTTCCGTTCATCCTCCCACTGCAGCTGCACCATTTACTTTCTGGAGTCTGTGAATCGCAACTCTGGCCCAATTTTCCTCATCCTCCAAAGATGCACTGAAAACACCAGCTCGCGCTGCCAGGCTCGAGCCCCGGGCTACCGCCTCCTGCGTCTAGGAATCAGCGGTTACTATAGCACACATAAGCAAGAACAGAGCACCAGGGCCTGGGGGCCCGTCAGGGGCAATTCTCCGGGCCTGCCCCGCCAAAGCCTCCACATCCCCCAGGTAATAAGGTGTGCATGTGGGCCACAAGGTCATCTTCTGGAGCACTGAGGACCTCCTCCCCTCAGGTGTAGTTGGTGTGGAGAAGGCCAGGGCTGTGGATTTGAATGGGTGAAGACTGAACCACTTAGTGGGTGCCCAAGAAACCCTGTCAAGCAGGTTGGGGGGTTCCTGGGATCCAAACTGGCTGAAAAACACAAGCATAACCTCTTCCTTGCATTAGAAGAGCATGTGATCCTCATCACTGAGCTGTGGCTGGGTCCTTCCAGCATCATTTCAGAGAGAGGGGCTGGGGAGAGAGAGAGCAAGAGATACAGAAAAATAGACAAGATGGACAGACAGGAAGAAAAAAGACACATGGGGGTGTATAGGCTGGCCCATGGGACTGCAGCAGGAACACGTGTTGGAGAAAATGGCGTCTGAGAGGCTGGGGTGGGGCACTGAGCCCGGGCAGGGAATGCAGAAGTAGCGACTTCCGCTTTTTCAGGTGGAAGAGCTGATGGTGCAGTTAGCAATTCGGTTGGTTTCGTTTCTGCATGCTCAGCCACGATTTTGTCAAACTCTGAGGCTAAACTACTTTCCTTCTCAGTGGAGGGGGGCGAATAGGAAGGTAGGGGCTCCTCAGAGAGAGGGGCAGCCTGCAATATCTTTGGCACTGGTAGAGGGTCCCCAGCAGGAGCACTGGTCAGGCAGGCATGTATCGCTAGCAGGGCAGGAGTGAGGACAAGAGGGAAGGTTTGTCCCCCATGTACTTTGGCCGAACGAATGTGCTGGAAAGCTCAGGCCCAAGTATCGAGGTCCCATAGAGGAGCATCCAGGAGCCAAGGGTTGAAACCTGAGAGGATTGCCCAGTAAGTACAAAGATCCTTTTCACTAACTTTAACTAGCCTACTCTGCAATAGGCCATGCAGGGCTCGAGCCTGTGGGGCTTGAGAGTGGGGGAGAAGATTTCCCATTGCAGAGGGTCACTCACCTGTCCCTTGGATGCTGGTTAGGTCCCTGCCCCACATTGGGTGCCAGTTGTGGACAAGTCCCGCCAGGGGTGAGGATGACAGAGACAGAGACACAGAGACCCAACTCAGGGGACTAGGTTCAGTGATGCAGATCCAATTTACTCAGGAAGTAAGCTAGCTTATATACATGGGTTCAGCCAATAGGATGTTACAGCATGTCCATCATAGCCAATGACTGAAAAGATCAGGGAGCTGCGTGGTTGACACTAAGTCACTTCCTTATAGCAGGCCAGCTTTATTCCTGGGTATGCCCAGGAGGGTTCTGGGAGATGGAGTATTCTCACAGCATTGCATCAGCCACAGCTGCTAGAAACGCACTCTGCACTCCACCCACATCTTCTCATATACGCTCCATCTCCCCTATTATCAACATCCCCCCACCAGAAGGGCACATTTGTTATAAGTGACAAACCTACAATGATGTACCATTATCAACTAGAGCCCACAGTATTTATTAAAGTTCATAGAATTTTGTACATTCTATGGGTTTTGGTAACTTTATGATGACATGTATCCACCATTAGAAAGTTATACAGAATAGATTCACTGCCCTAAAAATCCTCTGTGCTCTGCTTATTCATCCCTACCTCCTCACTAGCCCCTGGCAAATACTGTCTCTATGCTTTTACTTTTTGTAGAATACCATTCAGTTGAAATCATTATAGTATGTAGTCTTTTCAGACTGGCTTCTTTTACTTAATAATATACATTTAAGGTTTCTACATGTCTTGTCATGACTTGATAGATCATTTCTTTTTTCCATTGGTCTGGATGTACCACATTTTATTTATCTGCTCACATACTGAGGGCCACTTTGGTTGCTTCCAAGTTTTGGCAATTATAAATAAAGCTACTACCAACACTTGTGTTTTGTGTAAATGTAATTTTCAATTACTTTTGGTAAATACCAGGAAGCACAATTGCTAGAATGTATGATAAGAGTATTCTTAATTATATAAGAAATTTCCAAACTGTTTCTAAAGTGGCTGTACCATTTTGCATTTCTACCAACAATGAGAGTTTCTGTGGCTCCACATTCTTGCCAGCATTTGGGATTGTTAGTATTCTGGATTTTGGCCTAAGAGATATATAGTGATACCTCATTATTGATTTGATTTGCATTTTTCTGGGGACATATGATGTGGAGCATCTCTTTTAATGCTAATTTACCATCTGTATATCTTTGGTGACTTGTCTGTTAAGGTCTTTGGCCCATTTTAAAATTTGTTCATTTTCTTATTATTGAGTTTTAAGTGTTCTTTGTATGTTTTGGATAACATCTTTTATCAGATGTGTCTTTTTTTTTTTTTTTTTTTTTTTTTTTGCATTTTTCCGAAGCTGGAAACAGGGAGAGACAGTCAGACAGACTCCCGCATGCGCCCGACCGGGATCCACCCGGCACGCCCACCAGGGGCGATGCTCTGCCCACCAGGGGGCGATGCTCTGCCCATCCTGGGCGTCGCCATGTTGCAACCAGAGCCACTCTAGCGCCTGAGGCAGAGGCCACAGAGCCATCCCCAGCGCCCGGGCCATTTTTGCTCCAATGGAGCCTTGGCTGCGGGAGGGGAAGAGAGAGACAGAGAGGAAGGCGCAGCAGAGGGGTGGAGAAGCAAATGGGCGCTTCTCCTGTGTGCCCTGGCCGGGAATCGAACCCGGGTCCTCCGCACGCTAGGCTGACGCTCTACCGCTGAGCCAACCGGCCAGGGCCAGATGTGTCTTTTACAAAGATTTTTCTCCCAGTCTGTGGCTTGTCTTATTTGTCACAATGTTTTTTTTTTTTCCAGAGCAGAAAGTTTTAATTTTAAAATAAGTCTCATCAATTTTTTGTTTTGTGGATTGTGCCTTTGGTGCTGTGTTTAAAGTTTTTGCCAAACCCAAAGTCATAAATAATTTTACCTGTTATCTTCTAGGAATTTTATAGGTTTTTGTTTTATATTTAGGCCTGTTATCTATTTTTAGTTAGTTTTTGTGAAGGGTATATAATCTGTGTCTAGATTTATCTTTTAGCATGTGGATATCTAGTTGTTCTGCTTCCATTTGTGGGAAAGACTGTCTTCTCTTTATTGTGTTTCCCTTGCTTCTTTATATAGACATGTCAATCTATTTCTGGGCTTTCTATTTTGTTTTACTGATCTATCTGCCTGTTCTTTCACCAAACTCACACCTTATTGTTTACTGTAGCTTTAAAGTAAATCGAAGTTAGGGAATGTCAGTTCTCCAGCTTGGTTTTTTTCAATGTTGTGTTGGTTATTCTCAGTCCTTTGCTTTTCTTTAGAAACTTTGGAATCAGTTAATTGATACCCACAAACTAACTTGCTGGGATTTTTGTTAAAGTTGCATTGAATCTGTTGATCAAGTTGGGAAGAACTGACATGTTGACAATGTTGAGTTTTCTCATCTACGAACATGTAGTATCTCTCTATATATTTACTTCTTCCTTGATTTAGTTCAGTTTTGGTCAGATATTTGATCAGAGTTTTGTACTTTTAGTCCTATAGATATCATATGTTTTGTGTAGGCTTATACATAAGGATATGTATATTTTTGTGTTAATGTAAATGGTATTATTTGTTAAATTCAAATTTCACACTTGTTGATTACTGGCATGTAGTAAGCAGATTTCTGTGCCTGTATTTTACAAACTTGCTATAATTACTTGTTCTAGTAATTTTAAAAATTGATTCTATCAGATTTTCTGCAAAGATGGTCATGTCTATGAATAAAGGTAATTTAACTTCTTTCTTCCTAATCTATATACCTCTTATTTCCTTTTCTTGTTTCATTACATTATCCAGGGCTTCCAGTACAATGTTGGAAAGCAACGGTGAGAAAGAACATCTTTACCTTATTCCTGATTTTACTGTGAAAGCCTTGAGTTTCTCACAGTATGTATGATGTCAGCTATAGGGTTTTTGGGTGGATTTATTAAGTCAAGTTTAGGTAGTTTTCATTTATTTCTATTTTACTGAGAATTTTTATCATAAATGTTGGATTTTTGTCAAGTGACTTATTTCTGCATCTGTTAATATGAATGTGGGATTTTCTCCTTTAGCCTGTTAATGTGATGGATTACATTAATGGATTATTGCATGTTGAACCAACATAGTATACCTGGAATAAATGTACCTAACTCTTTGCATCCATCTGCAAGTGAAATTCCACCTCCAACACATGTCTTGAATCCAAACACTGTCTCTCCTAAAATGTGATAACATTTTTTCTTCTTTTGTCTGCTATGGGCTCTTTCCAGGATATTTTTTTCTATTATATTTACTTTCAAATTATTTTGTATTGGTTTTAGGTGTATAGTATAGTGGATAAATGATTGCATACTTTACAAAGTGTTTTCCCAATAGTTCCAGTACCCACCTGGCACTATCCAGAATTATCGTCATATTATTGACTATATTCTCTATGCTGTACTTTACATCCCATGAATATTTTATAACTACCAGTGTGTACTTCTTAATCCCTTCACCTCTCACCCGGTTCATCAACCCCCTCCCTACTCTGGCAACTATTAGACTGCTCTCTGTCTATGAGTCTGTTTAAATTCTGTTTATTTTGGTCTTTAGGTTGCACATATAAGTGAAATCATATGGTATTTATCTTTCTTTGACTGACTTATCTCACTTAAAATTATACCCTGTAGGTCCCTCCATGCTGTCACAATGGTAAGATTTTATTCTTTTCTATGGCCAAGTAGTATTTCATTTTATATATGCATCACGCTTTTTAATTTACTCATCTATTGATGAGCACTTGGGTTGCTTCCTGATCTTGGCTATTGTAAATAATGCTGCAGTGAACTTAAGGGTGCATATATTCTTCAGAATTAGAGTTTTACATTTCTTCAGATACATATACAGAAGTGGAATTACTGGGTTATAAGGCAGTTTCTTTCTTTCTTTTTCTTTTTTTTTTCTTGCATTTTTCTGAAGTGAGAAGCAGGTAGGCAGAGAGATAGACTCCCACATGCACTTGACCGGGATCCACCTGGCATGTCCACTAGGGGGCGATGCTGCCCATCTGGGGCATTGCTCCGCGGCAACCTGAGCCATTCTAGTGCCTGAGATGGAGGACATGGAGCCATCCACAGCACCCGGGCCAACTTTGCTCTAGTGGAGATTTGGCTGCAGGAGGGGAAGAGAGAGATAGAGAGAAAGGGGGGGGGGTAGAAGGGTGGAGAGATGAATGGGTGCTTCTCCTCTGTGCCCTGACCAGGAATCGAACCCGGGACTTCCACATGCCGGGCTGATGCTCTACCGCTGAGCCAGCCGACTGCAGTTCCATTTTTAATTTTAGAATATCGTAACTTTTTAGTTATTTTCCCAGGCTACTCTCACTACACTCCTATATTAATTATCCAGAGAGTAAAAATAGCCCTTTAAACATGTAAGTTGAATAATATCACTCCTCTACATAAGTGCTCCGAAAGCTCCCCTTTCTGGAAGGGTAAAATTCACATTTCTCCACTGTTTACATGATGTAGCTCCTGCCAGCCTCCATGACCGTTCCTACCCTTTTAAACTCAAATTTAGATCCTTTTTTGGGGGGGAGTAAAATGGGCTTTTCACTGTTACAGAAATTCTCTGTCCATGTTTCTTATTCATATTGTGGTATTTTCTTCCTATATTCCTCCATTCAATCTTGGCTGCCACAATTGGGGAGGGACAGAAAATGTGAGGATACTGTTTTTTTTGCATCTGCAGTGGAAATGTTAGCAGTAGATATTAACTACTCCAGGTCTGGCAAATATTGATAGTTGCATTCTTTTTTTTTTCTCACTATGATCCACCTACATAGCCCTTCTTTTTTTCTGAACTTGTCAAACACATCCTTAATTAAACTGTCCACAGGTGGAATATTTGTCACCTGATCTTTATCTAATCAGCATTTAGGTTCAAGTGCGAGTTCCTCCAGGAGTCTTGTCTGGCCATCCAATGGAAATAGTTATGTACTTACGTCTCCACTGCTGTTGCATTATCTCATTACCTTGCTTTCTTTCATACCTCTCATCTATTAGTGTTTACTGAATGCCTATATGTGCCACATACTGTTCTGGGCATAGACCAGTAGAACAAGAGAAACCTACATGCCTTCCTGTCTCGTTGTAGTGATAAGTGTTGGAGAAAAAAAATGCAGGGGTCAGAATCCTGAGATTGAGGTGAGAGAGCACAATTTAAAATTGTGTGGTTAGGAAGGCCTTACTGGACAAAGACCTGAAGCAGTAAGAGAGAGACCTATTCCTTGGGGAAGAGCAAGCACAGAAAACTGTAAGTGCAAAGGCCCTGAGGTAACAGAACACCGTAGGTATTTGACGACAGGTAGGAGACCTGTGTGGCTGGAATAGAGTGAGAAAACACAAGAGTCATAGAAGATAAGTTCAACCAAGCAAAGGGGATGGGAGTGAGTGAGATCCTACAGGTCATCCAAAGAGCTTTGGCTTTTCTCAAAATAAAATGAGCCACTTTTGGAAGATTTTAAGAGAAATGATCTTAGAAACATGATCTGAAGTCGTTTTAAAAGCATTGCTCTGCCTCCTCGGATAAGAATAGAGTGTAACAGAGAAAGGTCAAATGAAAGAAGACCAATTAGGAATTGACCTGTACAGGATGAGGGCAGTGGAGATATGAAGTGTCATTTGATGGGGGATTTGGATGTCAGATCTGAGTGAAGAGATGAGTCAGGAAAGATGCCAATGGATGGATGAATTGCCCCTATTGAATTATGTAGAACTGTAGGTGGATCAAGTTTGGATGGCAGGAAAGACCAGGAGTTTGATTTTGTACACATTATAGTTTAAAACTGATGTTCAGTAGCTGGCTTGTTATATAAATGAGTTTAGCATGGATGCGTGTATATGTGTGAATGTGTGAATTTGAATATGCATATGGTTTTTAGATTGCCTTAGAATAATTTAAGAAATATATTTTAAAATAAATTTGAATCATATTTTTTGCAGAATCTCTGAAGTATAATTGTGGTTCTCGCATGGAGCTTAGGTTTACAACTCAGCATATTGTTGATGTAAAAAGTACAACTTGATAAAACCATCACAACCAATTTTTTGGTTTATACTATGATAAGAAGAAACTATAGAATTTATCAGTCTGTATCCCAAAGGGGCTTATTTCAATAATATTTCTGTTCTCTGATGTTGGAACTACTTTTTGGAAAAGTACCTGTAGTTTTCTTACATTGTTGAAAAGGCTAATATGAACCATCGACTACTGACAGGTGCTCGTGTGTGTGTGTGTGTGAACAGAGACAGAGAGAGGGACAAACAGACAGGAAGGGAGAGATGAGAAGCATCAATTCTTCGTTGTAGCACCTTAGTTGTTCATTGATTGCTTTCTCATATGTGCCTTGACAGGGAAGCTACAGCAGACTGAGTGACCCCTTGCTCAAGCCAGTGATCTTGGGCTCAAGCTGGTGAGCCTTTGTCAAACCAAATGAGCCCATGCTCAAGCTGGCGACCTCAGAGTTTCGAACCTGGGTCCTCCATATTCCAGTTAGACTCTCTATCCACTGCACCACTGGCTGGTCAGGGGAATGGTGCTCTTGATGGAACATGTACAAAGAGACAGATCACTCCTCTTTCGGGTCATATTGGCATGACCTGAGGAAGGGATTTTGTGTGATGTGCAAGTTGTCATGATGTACTTTCTAAAAATAGTGTCATTGACACATATCCACTAAAATAAATTAATTTGTCTATCTTGACTGACTCTCATTTTGGCAACAGCAATTTCACAAACCAGTGATGATATGAGCAGTGGCATTGGGTAGGGGTGAGAAAGCAGGACCCCAGCAAGAAGATGGCAGTGTGATAAGCCTTTTAATAGTTTTTAGCAGAGCGGTGTAGAGGCAATGAGCATAAACTTAGATTTGTACCAGCCTGTGTTGTATTCCAAGCTCTGTCACTTTATAAATGGTCAGGATTTTACTTCTCCACACTCAACTATTAAGAAATAATAGGACAAAATATAACTCTCTGGAACAAATGAGCTAATGTTCACAAGTTACTTAGAATAGCATTTTGCACATAACCAGCTCTTGATGAATGATTGTTATTATTATCAGTAAGTCTTTCATTGAAATCTAAAGAGTTTGGTCTTTTGCAGTATCTGAAGAGGGTAATGAAGAGACTCCATGATCTCTCACTCATTTTTTATATTTGATTCTTTTATTTTAAAAATCATTTCAATAGTACATCATTTTCCTCTAGAGACTATTTTCAGAGTGGTTTTATAAGTTGTGGGCTGGGCTCAGCATATTCAGGGACGGGTTCTTATAAAAGTAGCCCAAGTCTAGGTGCAGGGACATGCTTTTGAGCAGACGTGGTTTTAGATTGTCATCTCTTAATTGGTGAGTAGGATTGCCACCCTAGCCTTGGATTTAGCTGGAACAAACAGCCCTAGTAAAAATGAACCTCCAGATCATTAAATCTTATAGTTGAAACCCTTCCACTGCACACTTGAACATTTGACACACATATTTCATCTTTCTTGGCTGTTATTTGGACTTATTAAGCATTTCTGTAACACTTTTTCCCCCACTAAGTTGGCTGCTTTTCAATAGCAGTTCCTCACATCATGCTATGTGAAAGGTGAATACAACAATCCATATTTTATAGACAAGGAAATTGAGGACCAAGCTAACTTTGTGTGGTTTGGCCAAGGACACCAGCAAATTAAACCCTGGGACTAGTAACTGAACTGAGAGTGCCTCACTGCTGAGTCATGGTTGTCTTTGTCAAGGAGAATATCCTCTATAGATGACTCAGCACATTTAAATAAAATATCTCCTTATATCCCTATTAACTAAAAACACTTTATGATTTCATATAGTCAAAATATTGTAGCCAGAGTGATCATTCTAAAGACAAATCTGACCAAGTCCATTTTATTTTATTTTATTTTTCTGAAGTAAGAAGTGGGGAGGCAGAGAGACAGACTCCCCCATGCATCTGACTGGAATCCACCCAGCATGCCCACTAGGGGGTGATGCTCTGCCCATCTGGGCTGTTGCTCTGTTGCAACCGAAGCTATTCTAGCACTTGAGACAGAAGCTGTGGAGCCATCCTTAGCATCTGGGTCAACTTTGCTCCAATGGAGCCTTGACTGCAGGAGGGGAAGAGAGAGATAGAGAGACAGAGAGAAAGGAGAAGAGGAAGGGTGGAGAAGCAGATGAGTTCTTCTCCTGTGTGCCCTGGTTATGAATCAAACCTGGGACTTCCACATGCCAGGCCAACGCTCTACTGCTGAGCCAACCGGCCAGGGCCTGACCAAGTTCCTTTTCTACGTAAGACCTGGTTCCTGTTCTCCATTGCCCTGGGATAAAGTCTAATGTCCTTAAAGACACACGTGGTCTTCTCTATGGTCTTCTACATCCGCACTTCCACCCGTGTCCTTTATCCTGCCATCTATATTGTAGTCAAACTGGGAACTTTCAGTTCTCTTAATGTGCACATGTAATCCAGAAGAGAACCCTCTCCTCTCCTCTCTGTTAGTTCTATGTCACATTTTCCAAGAAGTTTCCTTGCTACCTTTCTCAAGGCTGAGTTAGTTGGCTCTCTGTACACTCCTGTAGTACTTGATGCTATATCATTTCTATAACTAAAATTATATCTTAAACCAGTCTTTCCCCTGACACTGCAATCTCCTTGAGGGCAGTAACTTGCCGGCTTTATTGTAGATGCCCAGTTCCTAGCATAGTGCCTGCAAATAGTAGGGATAGAGTAAATGTGATCGAATTGCATGAATGAGTGATGTGCCTTCTGCTTTGACATTATCCATGTCACAAAATTGTAAGGTTACTACCCTTTGTGCCAGACTCTGTGATACATGCTAGAAGTACAGTATGTTACTGTTTGAAACTTTAACAGTGTGGTTGCTGGCAAAAGCAGGATGGCAGTGAGGTGAGCTATGAAGCTTACTAGAGTAGATGTTTTGGCTTAAGATATGCTTATCTTGGTCTCTTGATCTTTTATATGTATAATCAGGGTGACTATATAGTTACCCAAACTGGACAGCTTTGTGAGTAGATGTGGACAGTATTGATGATTATACTTTGACAATCAGCACAGGCCAGGACTGTCTCAGGCACTGTGAGTATGTGGTCACTCTAGGTATATAGATTGTCCTAATGTGCTGTTAGTCCTCAACTAACCTCCTGGTTTAACCAATCCATCTAATGGACTCAAGGTTTCCGCTGAGCGAGAAATTGCACAGTTGCACTAACTGAAACAGCTAAGGGACATGTAGCAGTCACTTTGCGGCATATGGCTTGACAATCGTTTTCCTCAAGTAGCTCTAAACATAGCTGTAGTTATATCTCAGTGACATTAGCAGGTAAGAGAGGCAGTTAAACAGTAGTTCTATCGCTCAGGAAAAGTTTTGGCACCTGGATTTGGAAATGAAGAATGCTAACTGGGGAGCTGAAAGATTTCCAGATAGACCGAATCGCTCAAAGCTGCCAAGTTGGCCTGAGAACTTTTCTTTGTGAGTGAGATATGAATGATAGCTGAGACCACTCCTTAGCTGGAAAATGCAGTTTAAGCATATGTTTTATAAAGCAATGATTAAAATAATATATTTTCAGAGTCCTTCAGTGCTCCTGAATCCAAAGCTGTGCCAAATACTTAGCTGTGCAAATGCTGATTATCTTTCGAGAACAGGAGAGTAGCTTCCTGATTGCTTCAGTGTAGGTCTCAGCGCTGGCCAGAGACTAGGAGATGAAAGAGGAGGACTTGCACATTAGTAATAAAGGTGAAAATCCCTAACACCTAGAAGGTGTTGAAATTATGGTTAGCTTACTTATCTTGTTTTGGCAAAAGTCCTATATCAAATGGAAGATGGCATGTTTCTATTACTGAATTTCTCTTTTCTTTCCTGATAGAATTTCTCCAAATTTATGTTTGTTAGCTATGCCCGAAGAAGGTAATAACTTGTAACTAACAAGGTCATTGGCAGCATACAATATTAATTGCCACTGAAATGACTTTGGGTTGGAATTCGGGATCTTTTTGTAGAACATACAGGAGAGAGTAAAATAATAACAACAAAATCAACCCTAAAATCCATGCAACTAGTTGAAATCAGTCAAACCCTGGAACTTCAGCGTTGTGTCCTCTTATTCTTTTTCTAGTTTTATATTAGTGTGTTTTTATGAAGTTCTGAGTTATTACCAGGTGTATTTGAAAGTGATATTCTTAATTTCCTAATTCAGGTTTCTAGGTCAGTTTTATAATAATGCTTTAGGTCTGGGTTCCTCCAGGACATAAAAACCAACAGCAAAACCAAACAAAATGTATGAAATGGTGCTATGATACAAGTCAGTTGCACCAGCTATAGGCCATATATGTTTGGGAAAATGTACTATATGAAAAAAAGAAAAAAGAAGGAAAAGCTACTCACTGATTGGTGTAAAGAACTATAATTGACAGAATGCATATGAGTACAATATAATCAGAAAGCAAATTGTGGCATATACCCTTTGTGACTTTCCTTGGCCAAACAACAGCCGGTCTTCCACATGTCCAGAAGGACTGAGGGATTTAGCACAAGATTTGGAAAAAAAAAAATGTCACCCTTCCAATGACATGAACAAAAACAGCTCTGGTTGCAAGTGTGTTTCTAGAATTAAACAGCCTGGGTTCACATCACAGCTCCATTCAGTAGTCATATGGCTTTGGGTAAAGCACACATCCTCTTAGCTTCAATTTAGCTATCTTTAAAATATGAATAGTATAAGTCACTACCCCATATGGTTTGGGTGAGGATTAAATGTGTATAAACATAAAAACAATAAAGTATTATATCTGACAAATAGTAAGCTCATAAATATTAATTCTAATTGTTCAAATGTCATTTATTTGACATTAAGGTTACTATGTCTATTTCAGGTCATGCTTCAGTATTAACTATTGTGCCCATGTTTGTATTTCAGTTGTATGGTTCACTAAGAACATTCGGGTCTCTAACACTGCATTTCTCCTAGACCAGGGAGCTCCTGAAACAAGGTAGGTCCAGAGAGTCCCACTTCCCCGAAGTGCTTCAGTGAGACCTAGTTCCCCTTCCCAGCTTAGGCCTGCCTCGGCTCTCTCAGGGGAGCGGAAGAAATTGCAGCACCAGGCTGGGGCGAGAGGCCACGGATGATTATATTTCTTAGGAATGCCTTGAAATCTTGTATATGCTCTGTTGCTATGTTATTTTGTTTTTAACTTTTTTAGTATTTTTATTCTAACACAAAAATCAATAAAGAGGCCGGGTTAAATGTCACAAGATGTGGGTATTGAGTTTCTTTGAGAACCCATATATTTGGATGGCGATTTGGCACCGAGACCTCTAACCAGATGCTAAGAACATCTCGTCCTCTCTTTCAGTCTCATTCTTCTCTTCTCCTTCCAATAACTGTAACCACAATAATACTCATCACTCTTTACTTGTAAACTTGTGTTACTTCTCTCCTGTTTTGCTTCTCCAGCCCTTCCAATTTGTTTGTAGTCAATTCCTTGTGTTATATTCTTTCTCTTTGAAATACAACAAGTGAGATGCTAGAGGAAGAAGTAAGGAGATTTGGATAAAAATCCTGAATACCCTTAGGTTGTTGTTATCTTGGTCTCAGTTGTAATAAATCAGAGGAATAAGAAGCTCACCTTACTTATTTCACAAGATTATTATGAGGACAAAATAAAACATTAGGTGTACAAATGCTTTTCAAATGCTCCCAAATCGATCCAGCTCTCCTTTTTTTTAGTTTTTTAGAGATTGTATTTTTTTAGAACAGCTTTAGGTTCACAGAAAAAATGAACAGACGGTACATAACCTTTTATATTTTTAATATTAAACTAAAATATGATGAAAGTTTTTCTGATGTATTGATCCTTAAAAAGTGTTCTTTCTTTGTTAGCTTAAGCTTTTATTTTATTTTATTTTGGTCTGTGTGCTTTGTGTAAATGGAGAAGTAAATATCTGGCCTAGGGACCCCTTACACTTTCCTCTCGCAGTCTAGGTCCACTATTAAAGGGGGCTTCAGTGTTATTTGCATAGCTGCCACCCTGGCCTATTTTTAACCTCTATAACATTTTAGATGACCATGAGAAAATATTATTTAGCATATAATGTGTTAGTGAGGAGCTGGTATAGACATTGTTCAAAAAGAGTGAATGTGAATCTGTTCACTTGAAATTAGGATCAGATTGAAGGCTATTTGTCGTTGGAGTAAACAACTGCTAAGTGACTGGAGTATTCTTTTTTCCTCTCCTTTCTCCTAAGTAGGGGCTTCTTCTGTAGCATCCTGATATAAAGACCACTGAAATAATTAGTGCATTAAAAAGCCAAGAACAGGCACAATAAAACACTTTACTATGAGTCAGGGACTGTACTAGTTGCTTTCTAGTTGCTAACATTTTTAAATATCACAGAAACCCCTATGAGTAGATCTAATGAGCCTCATTTTATTGATAAGAAAACTAAGGCAGAGAGATTAAGTAATTTCTCAACAGAGTGAAGCATCCTAGTTAAGCAACTAGTATTTTTCCTCAATTTATTTTTAACTAGTCTTGACAAAACCAAGTACATAGCCTCTTCTACTCACAGTTACAATGAGATATTTTAGTATTTTACATGCAAATTGTATATGCATTCTATCATGAATAGAGAATTCCTAGGCAAATGCTCCTCCTCCTCAATAATAATAATAATAATAATATTCTTACACCTTGTGCTAAATGTTTCCTACATCCTATCACATGTAAGCCTCACAGTAATCCACTGAGGTGGGAACATTAGCCGTACATTACAGATGAGAATTTTGCAATTTAGTGAGGTGAATTACTTGCCCAATTCAAAACGTATGTCGCTGTCACTTCCTAGACTATGGCCTTCACTCTGTATAATAGGGAGGTCAAGCCACCTTGTTCTTGGAGGAGTAGTCTCCTCAGAAATTTGAATCAATGGTGCCTCAAGTAATATGTACCTCCTGCAACATCCTTTCATCTCTAACATTTCTATGATGGGGGTAATGCAGGATGTTGAAGACTTGCCTCTGGAATGACTATTTTGTTTTTGGACATGTTTTAGACCTTGTTCAAAGACTCTGTCAGCACCATATCTTAGGGATCCTTTCCTTCTAAAATGTCCTTTACTCATGCCACAGAAACAGAGACTTTCTAAATAAACAAGCAGAATTACTCTGGAATGACTTCATGCTCAGGTTTCTGATTGCTCACACAGATGACATCCCAGCTCTGTCTCACCACACATTATATTTTGAATCATTTTTTTCTAACCCAAGTATCTCTGGTAACCAAATTTTAGTTACTTCCCCAAAGGCAATCTGAGGTTTGGAAACCAAATGGTCAGTTCCAGATTCTGAGTGGACTGATTGAAGGCATGCAACCACAGAGCTAAGGTCAGACCTCATTAGAATGGGGTAGGGAGAGAGGATAAGTGGGAGAGGTTTATGTCTTTTTATTGTACTGGAATTTATCTGGAATGAGAGAAGGCAATTTTATTTTAAAATCTTTCCCCTGTCACCTCATTAACACCTCCAACGAAAGGCAGCTGTGAGACTGTTAACTCTTTGCTTGCAAGTTCTTGAAAGTGCTATTGGCTGGGATCGCTTGTCCTTGTGAGAAGATACCCTGCTGTCACCAATCTGGGTATCTGTAGCATTGAAATAAGGGTTTTCCAAGACTCATATTTATACCCCAATAGTGTGCCATTCCGCAGACTGAGACACGCGCTTCTGCCAGCTTTTGCATATTTTGAGCTACTACTCCATAAGCTGCAGTATGTTGGGTTTTTGGAACTTGGCTGCCTCAAATTCTTTTTGGAAATAAAATGGGAGTGTATGTGAACATTAATTAAGTTATTAACTCATTCATTTACTCCCACTTTTAATAAATCACATTGGATGAGTGCCTGCTATATGCCAGGCAACACATCAACATCAGAAAATAAGAAAGTTCCTGCCCTCAAGAAGTTTCCTATTTAATATAGGTTTAAATCCTTCCAATATAACATGAAAAAAATGTTAATAAACATTATTATAGAAGCAAAAAGGAGAGAAGATAAAGCAGAGCAGACTAAGGGAAATCAGGGAAGACAGAAGAGACAGCACTTTAGTTATTTTGAAGAAGTTTGAGTAGCTGCGTGGAGAAGACCCAAGAAGAGAAAATAACTTGTGCAGTCAGGAGAAAATGGTTTGGGCATAATGTTAGAGACCAGCTTGGATGGCAGTGTACTGGTACTGGTGTAGTGAGCGCTGTGGGATAGAGCCCAGAGCCCCTCGTACCCCCACCCTGCCTTCAGAATTCAAACACATTCTTCCAGCTGCTGTGAGAGTTAGTGGTTATAAGATCTCAGCTGAATCCCTTTTGGGAATTGTCCTCAACAAAAGGGAGCTTCCTTGTCCAAGTCCATACCCCTTCCGTTGGGATAGTATACAGAGGTATAAAGGCCAGTTCCCTTTACTTCTAGGTAGACAATTCTGAAGATCCATTTCATTTCTAGAGCTCCAAGTAAGACCTTCTGAAGGCTCTTCTGTAACTGTACAACAGTTCATCTTCTCCCCCTGTTTAATCTAGCTTACCCCACCTCTCACAGCTGGTGTTCTCTGACAAATGATATAAAAAGAAGTAGAAAAGATCAGAGAGGTGGGTTTGTTCAAGTGGAAGAACTGTGTAAAGCGGGAACACGTGACAGCTGAATATGCTCATGAGGAGGGCCGGGTGGACACTGTACTTATTTAGTGATCAGGAATATGCTGGGGAGAGAGGCTCTGGCATCACTGAGAAACTCCGTGTTTGCTGATTGTAGGGGATACTGTTAGAAATCTGGGATTTACTGATAGCAGTGAGAAGGAGAGAATTCCAAGTAATAGAGGCCAGGTGTTGACACTTGAATAAGCAGTGATATATCTGTACTGAGTGGCAAGATTAGAGTGTCAGCTTTGGGGAGGGAGTTTTGGAGATGGTTCATAGAATACAGTGGCCTTAGTGGCAAAAACGATGGAGTGTCAACATGAGTGTTGTTCAATCTACACAGTCAAAAGAAATCAAGAATAGATGATTAGAAAACTGAGCATAGCCAACTCCCTTGCCCAATCTCCAAACCTGAGACCGATTTTGGCCCTAGAGCCCTGAAAGAAATGCCAGGCATACAATGGAAACTGAAAGAAGAAGAAAAGATCAATCTTGGTTTATGCACAGGCCATCTTAAAATGTGAGTGCAAGTTAAAAATGAACTGTGGCTGCATTATAGTCCCATTCAAGGAGAACCTTAATGGGGCCACAGTGAGAAGAACCCTTCCCAATGAGCAGTTTTTAATGGTGTCCCTACCCATCTATTTTGTTTGGGAACAGAAATGGCCTAAGACATATTTACACACACACACACACACACACACACACACACACACACACACACACACACCATGGGTAGTGGTGAATACGTTGGTTGGTTGATCAGGGACCTGGAAAGAAAAATACTAAAAGATGTGGTACAAAATGATCTGGTGGACAGGCATGAGTATGGCCTAAGAAATGGAGCACCAAGAGTGAGTGTCCTGTATCACATGTAAAAGTAGCCGCCAAGGAAGAAGTAACAAAGAACTAAATAGACAGAAAGACTTTACCAGGTGACATCAGTCAACTATCTCATCAACACAATGGATACAGAAATGGATACAGGAATATTGGCATAGAAAAGGCTCTTCATGGACTTTCACTCACCAGCACTAACCTACTTATTGCTACGTGTCAACTACATAGATCAGCACTCAGCTCCTGACATAGCACTGTTTTTTGAGGAGTTGGGTGGCAAGATGATTACATGGGAATCCTACTACCCTGGAAGGGACACTATTTATAGTCTACCTTGACTAGAAATGTCACATATACAGGTATAGGTTTGACTTAATCATCATTATAATGTATGGTGCACCAACAAAGAATTTAATAAAGTATCATGTCAGATTTAATAAAGTATCATTATCAGAAAGGGAGTGATGTGGTGGCATGTGACTATGGAATACATTGGTTCTATCACTTATCATACACAGAAGCTGTCAACCTGATAGACATAGATTGGCCTAGTGCAATGAAACCCTACTTCATAGATGATACCCAGTAAGAATAGAGCACCATCCTCTAAGATGCCCCATCTATTCTCCAACAAAGATGATTAAATGCTGTCTGGTTTACAATGGAAAGAATACATGAGTCTAGGATGGTCTGAATGAAAGCAGAAGTGGATTCTCTTATTGTCACTCCAGTGACCCCCTTGGAAAATTTACACTTTTTATTTGCACAACATTGGGATCTCTATGTTTACAATTCTTGGTTTACAAGGGTGAACACTTCCATCAAAGGACACAGCAAAAGTTCCATTAAACTTCAGGTGATAGTTGTTTCCTAGTCACTGAGGTCCCTTCTGCTAAGTGACAGGCAAAAAAAGAAGTCACCATCCTGCAAGGAGTAACTGAGCCTGATCTTCAGGTAGAGGTAAGGATGTTAGGAATGCAGAGAACTGTATGTTTTGTGCCCAAGTGATCCATGAAGCATCTCTTGGTACTCCCTTGCCCAAGAGACAAGTGCTACAAAAAAAAGTCTGAGAAGAGCCTGAAAACCAGGGACTCAGATTTTGTAGGGATGAGGTTCTAAGTCACCTTACCATGTAAGCTGCCTAGACCAGTAGAGGTATAAGCTAAGAATGAAGAGAATTCAGAAAACATGATAGAGGAGGGCATGTTGAGGAACAGTTGCAATGTTGAGACCAGCTGCAGTAGATGGGCCTGAAGTCTGTTCACTTTCTCACTTAAGTTTCCTTAAGGAAAGGGATGAACCAGAATCCAGGACTTGCTGTTCTAAGAAGTTATTATATGAAGCAAGTGGGTCTGAGAGATGCCAGGGGTGGCATCTCAGATTCAAACTTCCTAAATACATTACCCAGATTCGCCTTCAGGGTTGAGGTGCACACCCTCAATTTCTGGACATGTTAGTGGCTTTCTCGGCTCTCAACTGAAACCCTCGCCAGGTATTTTTCTTAGCCAAAGATAGCATCCTTACCCATATTCTCCTTTCTTCTTCAGGGGAAACTTGCATGCAATGATTGGTCAGTTTGGAGGTACAAATGTCTAGTCATCTTGCCTTAACAAGAAAGGGCATTTCAAGCCCTGGCCAGTGGGTCAGGGGATAGAGCCACTTTGGCTCGACGTATAAACATCCAGGGTTCGATTTCCAGTCAGTGCACACAGAAGAAGTGATCATCTGCTTCTCACCCCCTTCCCTCTTCTCTCCCTTTTTCCCTCCTTCAGCCAGTGGCTCAACTGGTTCAAGCATGGCCCTGGGTACTGAGGATAGCTCAGTTGGTCTGAGCAAGTCAAACTTAGGTGCTAAAAATAGCTTTGTACTTGAGCATCGTCCCTAGACAGGGTTGTCAGGTGGATCCTGGTCGGGGCACATGTGGGAATCTGCCTCACTATCTCTTCTCCTTGCACCTGAAAAAAAAAAAAGAACGAAAAAAGAAAATGAAAGGGCATTTCAGATTCAAACTTCCTTAACCTGTGGCTTTTGTTACCACTGTATGTGGTTCAGATTATTCCTTTGTCAAATCCTGCTGCCCTTAATATTATTGAGAGTCCTTTCCAATAAGCTGCCTACATGCATATGTCAGGGTCTTAGATTCTGATTCCGAGGTAACCCAACCTATGACAAAAGCATATGTATTAGTGAGGGTAAAGGCTAGGCTGTTATCTCAGAGAGACCTAAACATAAAATGGCATCATTAATAGAGAATGCTATTTCTCTTTGATGTAATATCTGGCTGGTCTAGGCTGGCAAGCAGTTCTGCTCCATGTGTTTATTAAAAAACCCAGTTTCCTTCTATTTCATTGATTCTCTACTCCCACCAGTGTGGCCTCATTTGATTGATTGAAGCTGTTTTCCCACGTGTTCCAGGCCATGGGATGGGGGGGGGCATGGAAGAGCATGTGTCTATTAATTTAAAGCTCAGACCTGTACGTGGCACACTTTTTCTGCTCACATGAGGAGGACTTAGTCACATGTCATACCTAGCTACTGAGGATGCCAGGAAATGTAGTGTCTAACTGCTGTGCCTAGTCTCAAGTCTGTTACAGATGAAGGAAAGAACAGGTTTTGGTGTAGAGTAAGTACATCTAGTTCAGGTTAGGAGGCTAGGATGGGAAGCAGAAATCATTTCATGTCTAAATGGAGTACTAAACTAAGGTGTTCGAATTTTTTCCCCCTGAAAATTATGGGGAGCCATAATTAGGTCAAGGACTGAATAGTGAATAATTTTCAAAAGAGTATTTTATTGTTAGGCAAGTTAAGTAACTGTATTACTCTGAAACTACTGCTCTGTCAGGACATCTTCCATAAGCAGATGTGATCTCCTGTCTGAACATAGTTGATGTTTCTGTTCCCTACCTTCTTCTCACCTGAGGAGAAAATGGCTATTGTTCTGTCCAAACTCTGTGGATGAATTGTTCTCAATGTTTTTATGGAAGAGGACTAAACAGAGCAGTGTCCTCTTTATTCCCCAAAAGCACTGAGGCAGGGCCTAAGCGTAAGACTTAGTGCATTCAAAAATAAAAGTAGAATGTCATCTACTAAGAGATAGAAATGGAGTATGTGGAAGAAAAAGCAAGAGATCTGAGCTTGGCATCACTCTGTCTCTGTCTCTGGAGCCATGACTGTTTCTGAATCACGTGGCTTCTCTGGCACTCACCTCTAACTTAGGTTGTTCAACAAAATAAGCTAGAAATGTCCCTTCAGCTTAAAAACTTCCTTTAATTTGAACTGGCCTTAAAACTGAAGCCTGGGACCAGGTAGAGTTGGAGCTCGGAGCATGTTTGTTGAATTTAATTAATTCTTTTATTCTAATTTTAGCAAAGAAAAGCAATACTTGACCGTCAGCCTACCTGGGAAGCCCCACCCCTAACATCACAACACCCACAACAACAAATGACAGCTTTGTGAGCATTCTAATAAGCTGAGGAGCTGAGTTTTATTTTTATCTGTCTATTCCAGATGCCAATTCCACTGAATGATGAGCAAAGGAAACAGTCCGAGAGAAGGCCCCTGGACAGCCAGTGGCCCCTGGGGTCTATCTCATACATCACAAAGGTTTTAAGTCAAGAGTACACAATGGAACATCTAATGTACTCTTTTCCTCCTAGTATTTTGATGTCTATGGAAAAAAGAATTATTGGTGATTTAAACGAGGAGCAAACCAGCTACTTCTGGGTTCGCATTCAGTTTGGGCAGCAGAGCACATTCTCAGTTTTGTGCAGATGCCTTGGGAGTGACGAACACATTTCCACTGCTCTGGGCCTGGTTCAGAGAGGAAGAGAAGTGGTTTCTCTCTGTGATGGCAGAGGCTTAAGGAGCCAGCGAGGACAGGGTATGGACTGGGGCAGAATGCAATGAAGCAAGCTGAAAATTCACCATGACTCACATTTGCAAAAAAGAACCACGTGCCATTCTCTGACCACTCGTGACCCTGACACCTCAATTTCTACATTTTAAGAAATAAAGTAGCACCTGTTGGAGGTTTGGTCTTAAGTGACTTTAATAAAGCCTAGCTGTTGGCTGAAGGGTAAGAATCATATATTCTGATTAGAATCAATGGGTAGCAAGGTGTGTGCACAAACAGGCAGTGCTTTGATGGCAAATCCTTCCTCCTGAGATGTTTTTGAAAGGCCGAGTTACTTATAAAGTTGTATTTCCCCAGATTAGTGGTCACGTCAGCACTTAAAATGCTAGCAAGGGGAAAGAGTCAGTATCATGTTTGTCTTTAAAGTGGGAGACGTAGGACACCTGGCCCTCTGTTAATACTGGGACACTGTACAAGAGTCAACTGGGGCACAATACAGTTCTTATTCTGAATCGGAATCCATCTGTACTCTACAGTAGGAAGACAAAAGAGGATTGTTAGCACTTAAAGGCATCTTGACAGAGTCATACCGCTTGACTCTTTTATTAATTGCCCCATCTGCTAAGTGAGAGCTCTCTGACACAGGTTGGTGCAGAACTCTTAAAGCCCTTAGTCTGCTTCCTATTGGTTCCACATGTGTTTGTATTTGTTCTCAGTAGGCAGAGATTCCAGAGAGAAAATGAGCCGCTGCAGATCGATTGCAGTATCAGTCATGCAGAAGACATGGTGCAGTGTGCCATTTGATTTTGATCTAGTTTTAACCCTTGCAAGGCGTTGCCTCGGCTTCTTGGATTCTCTTTGCCTCACTTTTGTTTGTTTGTTTGTTTGTTTGAAGTGAGAGACGCTAACGGTAGGCAAAAAGATGGCATAGCAACACCCCACCCTCATTTTAGGATATACAGCATTTCCCCTTTAAGGCATTCAGTCCTTAAAACCTTTCAGTTTCTGTCTGGGATAGAGCAATAGAAAAGTCAGAAAGCCTTAATGGAAGGGGCGGGTACTGTGTGTGTGTGTGTGTGTGTGTGTGTGTGTGTGTGTGTGTGTGTGATTGCTGCTGTGAAAAGATATGCCTTGTTTATGTAGACAATGATAATTTCCAACAAAAGTACATTGACAGCGCTGGCAGAGTCTGGGCCTGAACTGACAAAAGACAGACCAACCGAACTTGATGGTTTACTTAGGCGACCATTCTCCCAGTATGATTTGTCTTTGTCCTTCCCTTTCTTATTTTGTTTTAAAGAGATTCCATGAGATTGAGTTAAGGATGTGGTGTCTATTTCAGCCCCAACTTTGCAATTTCCGCATTTAGTCTGGATTATGTTACAGCCATCATGATCCTGGGATATTTTTCTACGTACAGCTTGGACATAGCAGGGAGAAACAGGAAAGGCGTGGCGTCTCCTTGGAAAGTTTTTATCATGGGGTCTGAAGGTCACATGGGTGTGTGTGTATGTGTGTGTGTGTGTGTGTGTGTGTGTGTGAGAGAGAGAGAGAGAGAGAGAGAGAGAGAGAGAGAAAGAAGAATGTCCTGCTCAGCCAAACAAAGCTTTTGCTTCTTGATTATGCTCCTTATCTTCTTAATAAGGATATCTGAGCTCCCTGCTCTTTCCTGAAACTCCAGGAACTAAAGGTGGAGCCCTCAGAGAGAGGAATGAGCCCTCATCTCACTGATGTTCAGGAATGACTTAGTACAGCTTTCTTGTCAGCCCCTGAAATCTCATTTTCTGCCCTCTGCCCTCTGTCCCTTGTTAAGATTCTGAGCCTTGCTCTGCTGATTTAAGCAGGCCGCCCCTCTCCTACCCTGTCTTCCAAGAAGGGAGAACTGTATCCCTTGCAACTTTTGCTGTCAGAGGTAAAAATAGAAAACATAGTCCAAATTAACTTACATAAAAGATGTTTTATAAATTCACATGGAAGTGTGGAACAGGGAAGGGCTGGCATTGGTCATGGCTGAATTAGGGGACTCAAAAGTCCCCAGGAGCTGGTCCCTTTCCATCTTCGACTCATTTCTGCTTTTCTCAATCTGGCTGCTTTCTCAGTCTCCATATGTTGGCATGATAACTGCATTAATTCCTTCCAGTTTCATGTCCAGGTAGAAAGAGAACCTGCCTATCGTGTAGTAGCCCCAGAAAATGTCTCACTGAGGCTGGCTTAGATTAGTTCTCATGCACCATCATGAGCCAACCCTCTGGCTAGGGGAAGGCAGGTCTTTGGCAAAAACTGAAGTTAGCATGTTCTTGAAGCCGGAGCAGAAGTCTGCTTGAAGTTCATTGGGGAGAAGTTTGCTTCTAAGAGAAAGATCTGGGTATTGTTATAAAAGGAAGAAGGAGCAGAAACTGCCTGTCCAAACAACAGTCAAAAATTATCCGTTGCCAGAGTCTTTGACGTTTAAAGAAAAAAATGGTAATTTGGTCAGTCAGCTACATGAAGTATATATGTATATATGCATGTATGTGTGTAGTGTGTGTGCATACATGCTAGTGAGAATGCTGGTCAAGCACACTAATTTTGGAATCAGGTGTCCTGGACTCAAATCCTTACTTAGTAGTAACTAATTCTTTGATTTTTTGATGAGTTACTTAAATTGTAGATTTCTTTAGATTTAGGATACAAAGATTGAGATGGGGTTAACTCAGTATAATTTCTAAAGAAATAAGTAAATACTTTATTAACTGCCTCATTTATCTATTCTTGCCTACTCCTGCCACAAATAAAAGCAGTATTTCATGACCACTTAATAGTTGCTTAAACCTATCTGAATTGCTGCTGTCTGTGAGGGTCTGGAAGGTTCTCCAAAAGTCTCATTTTCTGTTTCCCACTGTGTTTCTGGAGAAATTTCTTTCCTTCCCAGATATAGCTTCTCCATTGTCAAAGATCCTTCTTGGGAGTGTAAGTTTTGCTTAAGTGTACCCAGAATGACTGTGTGCATATGAAGAATGAGATGACTTGTATTTTCAGTGAAAACATCTTTTCCTGTATTAAGTTTATGCCCTGCCACAGGAATCTATTAGTCCATGAAACTTTCACCTTCCCACAAATGTTTCAACAGCTGGGATGCAAAGTCTCATTTAGAGACAAATGTGTGCACCATATTTACAGTCTGAAATTCAATCTTCAAGCATCACTTGATTAGAATGAACATTACAGTGCATTGTCTTTCTTTTCATTTTAATAACAGCCAATAAATTTATACCACAACCCATCCCTCATCCCCCAAAGCATACATAGTCAAAAAGGTTTCAGTTAATGCCATTTTAATTAGCTGAGATATAAATACTTAACAAATACTTCAGGTGCCCAGGGCACGTAGCATACCCTAGTATTTTATAAGGCTGCCACAAGCATGTATGTGCACAGAAGTCACACACATACTTTTTTGGCTGTTAGAAACATACTTCTGACCTGTTCTTGCTAAAGTGCTTCAGTAGATGTCCCTCTACCTCAAGTGCCATCTCTGTAAAGCAATTAACATAGTGCCTGCCATATAGTAAGGAGCTCAAAAATGTGAGCTATATTAAAATTATTTTAATTATCGAACAGTCTCTATGGCAATGTTCATTATAATGGGCTTTTAAAAAAATTTCTACACTGGGAAATATGGGGGTTTCACCCAGGTCTGGATCATTCACTCAGTTTATCTCATTGACCAAAGACAGTGAATGAGTTTGTTATTGTTCTTGCAAATTAATCTATGATAAATAAATATCTTTGTGGATGTTGACAAATTTTTCACTGCAAGATCTACATACTTCAGCTAATGTGCCTTCTAAGGAAGTACAGCTCTCACTGATTGGAGGTAGCTCCCTCCCCAGCCCTGCTGAGGACACTCTTGGTCCTACCTGCTCTTGCATTCCTCCTTTACAGAGCATACATCACTAACATCACATATCGTCTTTACTCTACTCATCACGTTTATGGTTCTTTGTTGGGCTCTCCCTGCCAGAACGCACACTCCTCAAGGACAGGGGCCTTTATCACTTTTGTTGAATGATGTATTACAGGCATCCTGAATGCTATGTTTTTTCTACAACAAATGACATTTTAAAAAAATGAAATGGTATAGACCTACAGTGTTTCTCACATAAGAGCAAGTCATTTTCAAGTAAAAGAGGGAATGAAATTATGACATTGGCCAACCTTCCTTTTATGGTTATCTTATGGATACTGTGACCTCCTTCTTTGCTGGGTTTGGGAATGGGCAGCTGTTCTGACCTTGTGGGGCTCAGACTACAGAATGAGAAGACTGACTGCACAAATTTCCATGACGTAAAACTCCCTGGTCTGGCGGTTATATAGTGGGAAATGAATAGATAAAAGAGGAATAATACTCTCTTGTCTTTAATCACACAGACTCAAAACTTCTTTCCTTTGTGGACATCATCTTTCCCTCCTCTTCCTGGGTAGACCTGAGACCCTCTGATGCTGTCTTCCCTGCATATTCTCTGTACCAGCTTATCACTGTAGCAGCTGACTTGCATGTGACAAAAGTCTAAAATAATGGCAGCATAATCAGATAATAGTTTCCTCTTTCTGACATAAAAATAATTCAAAAGTGGAGGGTTGGAATTGTAGCATCATAGGTCATCAGGGATGTAGGCCTGTCAGCTGCACTACATCTGTGTGGTCCTTGTCTTTGTGATCTGAACTGGTGGCTGAGTGTGAGTCTGCATATCCATGCTCCAGGCTGGGAGGAGTCTGGATGGACTGGGAAAAGAAGGGCAAAAGAAGTTCCCGTGCCTGACCAGGCGGTGGTGCTGTGGATAGAGTGTTGGACTGGGGATGTGGAGGACTCAGGTTTGAGACCCTGAGGTTGCCAGCTTGAGCATGAGCTCATCTGGTTTGAGCAAGGCTCACCAGCTTGGACCCAAGGTCGCTGGTTCAAGCAAGGGGTCACTGTCTGCTGTAGCCCTCTGGTCAAGGCACATATGAGAAATCAATCAATGAACAACTAAGGAGCTGCAACAAAGAAATGATGTTTCTCATCTCTTTCTCTCCCTTCCTGTCTGTCTGTCCCTCTCTCTGACACTCTCTGTCTCTGCCAAAAAAAAAAAAAAAAAAAAAAAGAAGTTCCCGTGTAATACTTTGATGTAATTTAATGGCCAGAATAAGTGTTACGGTCCTTACTATCTCTCAGGAAGGTCTGGAAATGTAGCTTTTATTCTGGAGGGCCATGTGATCAGAAAATGTTGGAATTTCTTTTATTAAGAAAGAAGGAAAGAAAAGATATTGAGGTAACCCATTATTATCATTCTTGGCTCAAACTACCTCTATTACTAACTAGAGCTTCGGTTATTATAAATACTTAATAAATGTCTCTACCTCCTTTTTCTAGAAGTTTAGAAGCTAACTTCATTGTTTTAAAGTATATTCTCTTCCTTTCATCCCATTGCTCAAATACTTTAAATAGTTCCCAATTAAGTTGTTAACGTTCAATATCACTAGCCTGGGATTTCAGGAAATGACATTGTATGATACAAAAAATTAGGCTTAGACTGTCTCCCCCCCATAAAACAAAACAAAACAAAACAAACAAAACAAAAGAAAACAACAACAACAAAAGCAAAACAAGAATTTGTACTTGTTGTGCTCTTGTGTGCCGGCTGGGTGGTTCCTGTGCTGGTCTCACATGGGCTCATACACACAGCTGCATTTCATTGGAGGGATGGCTGGACGAGGAAGTCCCAGATGTCCTCACTCATATCTGGCAGTATACACTGGCTATTGACTGCAGTGTCTCTGTTCTTTGTCACGTGGCCTCTCATCCTCCAGGAGAGAGGCTCGCTGCCTTATTTTGTGGCTTCAAGGTCATGTTTCAATTGACAAAACCCAAAACTTCAAGGTCTTTTAAGATTAGTCTTGGGAGTGATATAATGTCATTCCTGACACATTTCTGTCACAAGTTTCTTTCTGATTCAAGGGATGGAGAAACAGACTATACTTTTTGGAAGGAGAGATAAGGGCATTGAAAAGAGGAATTCTTCCCAGAACACATGGGATTTGTAGCCATTTTCTTATTTGCACTCCACCACAGCAGCTATGAGATCTTAGATAAACCACTTTACATGTTGCAGCCTTAGTTACCCATCTGAAAAATAGAGATAATAATCACATCTAGGGTATTTTGAGAAATAAGTGATATCAGTAGGATCAAGTAGCTAGAGTAAAGATATCAGTCAATGTTAATTCCACCCGCCATTCAGATTTCTCCCATATCCTACCATGCATCCCACTGATGAGAAAACTGCTCTCCTGTTTATCTCTTCTTGGCCCCCTGAACCTCCCACTGACATTCCTATTTAGTACTTCTGCAATTTCCTTTACCTGAAACAATTTCTCTTCACTTCTTAGTTTACAAAACCTTATCAATATTTCAGGATATCAAGTCCTAGTTCCTTCATCAAACCTTGACTCTTCTGGCCATCTTGAATTCTTGGCTAAATTTTGGCAGCCCTGGTGACTTATGCTACTATTTAGATATTTGATTACATGGCTTCCTCTGACTATTGCATTGTCTTATGAAGTTATATTAACACTCTACCTTTATAAACTGTATGTCACTAGCTATATTATAAACACTTACAGGATAGAATTGGTAGGCCAAAATGGTGAAATAGAAAAAGACAAGAAAGATTATTCACATGGCCCCAGTTTTAGTCTTTAATGTGTACTAGCTGAGTAGACATGAGCTAGTCACTTAACTTTTCTGAAAACTTTAGTTTTATAGTCATTAAAATGATAATATTCTGGATCTGGTAAGCCATGTTGTTATAAGGAACTGATAACTGATAAGATTATTCATAGGAATGTTCTTTAAGCACTGTAAAATATCATATAAATATTTGGCCCACTGGGATAAGTTTAATGAACATTTGTTGAATAAATACTAACTACATATGAAATATAGGAAACTAGATCTATTGAGTTTATTTGTGCAGGGACATGGATATTCTTTTAATTTATGCCCCAAACGGAAACCAGAATACCATGGTTTTGGCAACATGAATTTGATGGGTTCCAGTTGAATGACTCCACCATGACAATTATAATTCCATTTTTCAATATGGTTCAGCATGAGAATACATGAGCAGAGGTCCAATATTATCCAAAAATAGTTGCTGTTACAAAGTTTCTTTCAGAGGGAACATTTTGGAGGAGCTCAAATTTTAGTCAATCATTGTTTAAATGAGATGTTAATGTGGTTACAATTGAGTTAACTTTTAAACATAGTGTAAGAAAGTTGGTTTTGCAGTACATGAAAATGCCCCATCTTGCTCTAAGACAGGTAGGTTAAGTCAATCAGAGTGAGGTTAGAATGGAAAAGTTGTAACTTGGCAGGCTCCATGCAAAACTATTAATGCAGACCCCGAAAGAATTGCCTGTTTATATTAGTTTTAAGTATTTGCAGGGATATAGAGCTATGGATGTTATGCATCTATCACATATATCTTCAGGAAGGTCATCTTGCTGTTGAACACTAAGCTCTCACTGAAATGTGAGACTTTTTTTGTCCTAAATGGGGATGGTGAACAGCTGGTTAGTGTCATTTTTATGACGATTTTCCTCCATTTGAATTCAGTTGGTAAGTTGTCCCTCTTATTTTCCTTCATCCCAGCTTTCTTAACCTCCCTAGAAAGGTCCTGTTTTTCTTTCCAAAAATCATTTTTATTACCATTTTCAGGGCTCAGAGAATTAGTCCTCAAAATGGACAGAAAGATAAAGTAACCCCTGGCCAGTGCTGGTAACAATATTACTCCATGTCTTTTCTTTGTGACACTAATTGTAATACGTCTTGGCATCATATATCTCATTGTTGATTCAAATCCATGTCATGTACTATAGCATATTTCTTTCTTTAAAAATTGTTCTTGCCTGACCAGGCAGTGGCTCAGTGGATAGAACGTCGGACTGGGATGCGGAGGACCCAGGTTCAAGACCCCGAGGTCACCAGCTTGAGCGCAGGCTCATCTGGTTTGAGCAGAGCTCACCAGCTTGGATCCAAGGTCTGTGGCTCGAGCAAGGGGGTCACTCAGTCTGCTGAAGGCCCACAGTCAAGGCACATATGAGAAAGCAATCAATGAACAACTAAGGTGTCGCAACAAAAAACTGATGATTGATGCTTCTCATCTCTCTCCATTCCTGTCTGTCTGTCCCTATCTATCCCTCTCTCTCACTCTCTCTCTCTCTCTGTCTCTGTAAAAAGAAAAAAAATGGTTCTTCAATATTTTTCTTTACATTTTTAGATTTTATTTATTCATTTTTAGAGAGAGGAGAGAGAAGGGGGGAGGAACAAGAATCATCAACTCCCATATGTGCCTTGACCAGGTAAACCCAGGGTTTCGAACCAATGACCTCAATGTTCCAGATTGAGGCTTTATCCACTGAGCCACCACAGGTCAGGCTCCTTCACATTTTTAAAAGTAATATATGTTTATTGTTTGATATTTGGAATATATACATAAGCACATAAGAAAAAAAAGAACCATTATACACAGTCACTCTTTTCAGGGATAACCCCTATTAAGATTTTGGGTTGTTTTTTCTTTTAAGTGAGAGGAGGGGAGACAGAGATACCAATTCCCACATACACCCTGACTGGGATCCACTCCTCAAGCCCCCTCCCGCAGGATGCTCTGCCAATCTGGGGCTTTGTTACTAGGCAACTGAACTATTTTTAGTTTCTTGGGCATCCTCAGCTTCAGGGGCCAACTCCCTCAAACCAATGGAGCCATGATTGCAGGAGAAGAGAGAGAGAGAGAGAGAGAGAGAGAGAGAGAGAGAGAGAGAGAAGGGTAGAGAAGCAGATGGTTGCTTCTCTTGTGTGCTCTGACCAGGTATCAAACCCGGGACATCCATATGCCTGGCCAATGCTCTACCACTGAGCCAACTGGCCTGCACCCCCCTCTTAAGAATTTGAGTTTATAGTCTTCTAAGCAGAAAAGGTGGGTCTTCTCACTCCTTTCTGGCAGGGCTGTCCTCATTCTGCCCGGGTACTCTCTCTATCCCATAGGGGACTAGCTATGATCTAAGTTAGACAGCCACAAAACCTTGGTAGTAGAAAATTCTACTGACAGGAAATTGAGCATTATCAAGAAAAACAAAAGATATTAAACCAAATTCTGAAAATCTTGGAAAATGAGTATTTTCTGTACTGAGAGATCTCATAAATATCAAATGAAAAAAATTTTTCATGTAATTGTTAGACATGTGCCTGGAAGATAGAAAGAGCTAAATAAATGTTAACTATTATTTTCTTATTTGCAACACCTACTATTCTTATAGCTGTTACCATAGGATTTATCATCAACATCATTAAATGCTTCCTGTAAGGCTGGGCCTGGCTCTATACCCTGGGACACTATAGTAGATTCCTATACTCCATGACTTTCTGGTCTGGTAGGAGTGAAAGACATATAATTTTGTAAATGTAGTCTTTAGTAGATCTAAAACAAAACACAGCAAAACACACACACACGAACAAACAATCCTATGCCTCTACTAGCTTCTTAGCTTTCCCCAAACACCTACTACCAGCCTCAGTTAAATAGAACATAGCAATTTTTTTTTCAACTACTCTGTGGTCATTCCCTGCCCTCCTTCAATAATTTATCCACTTCATATTTCATGATCTCACTCATCATTTCATGACCATCAAACATCTAAATAAGGTGAAGAAGCTATTCAGTGCCCTATGTTTTTAATGCCATCTGTCATCAGTGTCTGCACTCATTTAAGAAGGAGGCTCTTCCCTTGTTTACCCACTTCTGAAGACTATAATTAAGAAATGGTCCATGACTCTCATGGCATTTGCAATCTAGCATTTTTTATGACATCAAAACAAATAGTTAAACTTGTTAAAGTAGTGAAAAAATTAATCAAGCTAGTTGTCAACTTTAAGATATAATTTGCATTGTTGTCTTTGATTTGGCATCCACTGAATTACCCCCATGTGACTTGGTAGATCTCTTCTGAGAATTTTATTTATTTTAAACCTTTTCTATTCTTATGACATTTGAAAATTTGCACAGATGGACAGATATGTAGCATGGTCTCCACTCTATCCTTCCTTCCATTCAGTGATGTCAACTATCAAATAGTACAAATTAGGGAATTCTATTAATGGAGGAAGGGTCTTGATCTTTAGGGAAACTGTTAAAGAATTGAAATGAAATCCACATTTACTGGATGGCAAAACACTTTTCCCTTCTCTTTTTCTCTCACTGCTTCCCTTTGGATATGTCTGTGTTATTATATTATGAAGAGTGGCAAGTGGTGGGGTAAATGACTAGAGAATAGTTGAGAACTTAACTGTATTTAACTCATTTCATATAGAGAGTTAATCGTGTCTATACACACATATATTGTTCTGTTGCTCCCCATTAATTCATAGAAGATAATTTCCAGACTCTGCTTTGCAAATGTGAAAACATAGATGGAAGAGAATGATTAAATTGCCAGGGCCACACAGCTACTGAGCAGAAGAACCAAGGTCAAACCCTATGTGTCTTAACTCCTGAGCTTGTGTGCTCTTTAGTAGGCTCCTTCCCCAGGAAGCAAAGCCTGAATCTTACAGAGGGTCATCTCTTGCATTTTCTCATGTGGTGGTTTGTGCATAGGAGGTGCTACGAAAATGTGTATGAAGTACTTTCGAAGACAAAATAGGGAAGGATGTTTTAAAAGAAATCCTCTGGAAGCATTCTGGGAATTGAGAAATCCAATACCGTGGGTGAGAAAGTCCAAAGCAATTACATCTGTGAGTGTTAAAAAAGTGTCCTGTGCTTTTTATTCTCTGCTGAGGGAGGAGGTTGTTTACAATATGGGAGACTGTTCCTGTCTGTACCAAAGGGCTTGTTAAGAGTGACAGACAGGTTTGCTGCATGAATGTGTACTCCAAATTAGATGAATGGTGAAATTATGAAGCAATCAAACGACAAAGCTTTTAGCAGACTACAGTACATTGCCCTTTTCCGCTACCCTTAGGCCTGTTAGCATAAAAGAGGCTATAAAGATAAAGTGCACAATATTATTCAAGTCTCTGAGCTCAATAAACATGGGCAGCCAGCAATTTATGGCAAGCATCCTCATGGTTGCTCAAAGCCAATTTCTCTCCCCCACATGTTGAATGAGCCCCACTATTTTTCTCCTTGCCAGGACAATTCAGGGGACCAGTGCGAGTTAGAAAGGGCATATTTTGAACTTCCCTCCTTTTTCCCTTCTTCACAGCCCTCAGAGCAAGGACAGGCAGGCCAGAAAAACTTCAGTCTGGCATGGAGGGTTTGGTGACAGGAAAAGATGTTTCAAGGCACTCTGGTCAGAGAGGCTTGTTATCCTGAAGAGAAGTCACAGCTTCAAATAAGAAAAAGGAAGAGGTGGGGAGGTTTGTGTCTGACTCTAATGCATTCACCAGGAAGGAGAATGGGTTCTCTCAGTCTCTGATTTCCAATCTCTATTGCGAAAGGAAAGGGAGGATCTTGTTCTCACTATATGGGTGTTGGAGGTAGGGAGAAGGGCTGGACAATAGGGGGCAGAGGTGAGGCTGTTAGTGCCCAAAAGAGTCTTGAGGAGTTGAGGATACAAAACTCTCATTTTAAAGATGAGGTGCAGAGATGGTAAGTGACTGGCCCGAGGCTACCCTGCCTTTTCTATTCAGTCCTAGGCTGTTCCTTTGACAAGTGTACTGGGTGGGGGTTGGAGGACGATATCTATGTTCTTCTTTCTTTAAGGGGCTGTAACTGAGAAACCCAATATGTAAATGAGAAAGCTCCTCTGGCGGAAGAAGGGAGTGTGGGGTAGGAAGTTCTGGAATCACCCCACTTCCACTCTGTGGTCTTGGAAGACAGGCTTTAGGAACCTCAGGGCTCTGGTGAAACTTTAGCACTAGAATATTTGAAGTACTTTTTCTTTTATTTTGGCAATCCAATGAAAGTCATTATCCCTTACCCCCAATCTTCTCATCTCCCCAATTCAAACACTTACTGTTAATCCTGCCTTTATGGGGCCAGTGGCAAACATATAGCTGAGCAACCTTGGCTGAACTTGATCTTGTTATCCTGATCTGAGAGGTACAGAAACAGAGACTTTGAGAGGGTAAGTGACAGCGAGGATGTGACAGAGCTGGGATGTGACACCAGGTCTGTCTGATCCAGAGTCCCATGCCCTTCTCTTAAAGCTGATAGTATACTTCCAGAACAGACAGTTGTTCTGCAGTTTTGAAAGTTGTCCTGTCTGTGTCTTTGGACATTTTTTCTTCAGATAGGAAATGATGAGATGGGTCAAGATGAGGTTGAAGGCCTCTTCCATTCTAAGATTCTAGAGTTGAGTACAGTTTATGGTGTAATCTAATAGTTCACTTAAAAAGAAGGGACCTCGAAGAGACCTGAAGATGGCAGCAGAGTAGGCAGATGCACAGACTCCCAGCTCACACCATCAAACTGGATTACAAATAATTTATGAAAAATCAGTGTGAAAAACTAACTCTGGACTACAAAAACAGCTCTCAAAAACCAAGGAGCAAAGAAGAAGCCACACCAAACCTGGTAGGGAGCGCCGAGTAGCGGTGAGTCTCCCCTGCTTACAAGAACAAATGGGGGGTGAGGTTGAGAGCCCAAAAAGGCTCTCACTCCAAGGAAAAGAGCAGAAAATATCGCTTACAGCCACTTGCCTGGGAACCTGGGAACGAGATGTGTTGAAAGGGCTGGCTAGTCTTCCAAAAGGAAAGAGGAGAGAGATAGATGGTGAGGGGCAGAGGAATGCATGGGATGACCTGAGAAGCTGACTCATCCAGTGCTAGAGGCAGCCATAGCTGGGGGAGGGGTTGATCCTTCCACACAATACAAAACTAAAATAGTTCTGGGTGAATCATCTCCAGACATCTCTACAGCTCCAATCAGCACAACAAGACACAGCTGAAAACAAGAAGTGGGGAGGAGGGCAGAAACTCAGATCTCCATGGAGATCTGAGATACACCTCCCTCTACTGAAGCTGAGAAAACACCCCACCCCTGGAGAGAGTAACTGGCAGATCAGGCCTTCAGAGTCTCAGGTTATACCCATGGCATTCCTGGATAGAGTTTCAAATAAGCCCTGAGATCAGTAAACAAGACTACCACGTGTTAAGAAAACTGAGAAGAAAACAAACAAATCAAGACTTCAAAGCAATTCTACTAGAAAAGCCAAATCCCAAAGTGGATTACAAATAACAGCTGATGACAACCCAAGAAGATCTAGAAATAACACAACTGAAAATTGGAGGCAGACACACCAAACCTAGACTCAATCAGCTCTACAAACAATACACCCAAACACACAGACATAATGAGAAGACAGAGAACTGCAATCCAAATGAAACCACAAGAGAAACCTCCAGGAAATAAACAGAGTGATATGGAAATAACCAAACTTCCAGATGAAGAGTATAAAGTAATAATAGTTAGGATGCTTAGGGATCTTAGAACACCAATGGATGGTTATTATGAACACTTAAGTAAAGAAATAACAAGTATAAAAAAGGACATTGAAATATTAAAAAGAATCAGTTGGAGATGACAAATACAATATCAGAAATGAAGACCACAATGGAAGGAATTAAAAATAGAATGGATGAAGCTGAGGATTGAATCAGCGAGTTGGAGGACAAGTTAAACAAAGGCATGGAAACAGAGCAGAAAAAAGAAAAGAGACTCAAAAAGTCTGAGGAAACTTTAAGAGAGCTCTGTGACAACATGAAGAGAAATAACATCCGCATCATAGAGATTCCTGAAGAAGAAGAGAAAGAACAAGGGATAGAGACTTTGTTCAATCATATCATAGCTGAAAACTTCCCTAAATTAATGCAAAAAAACCTCTCACAAGTTCAAGAAGCACAGAACACTCCATTAAAAAGAAACCCGAAGAAATCTACACCAAAACACATCATAATTAAAATATCAAAGCTAAGTGATAAAGAGAAAATAATAAAAGCTGCTAGAAAAAAAAGGCTATCACCTACAAAGGAGCCCCATAAGGATGACATCTGACTTCTCAACAGAAACACTTGAGGTCAGAAGGGAATGGCAAGAAATATTCAAAGTAATGCAGAACAAAAGCCTACAACAAAGACCACTTTATCCAGCAAGGCTATTGTTTAAAATTGAAGGAAAAATAAAAAAAACTCAAGGAATTTATTACAACCAAAACAATGCTTCAGGAAATGTTAAGGGGCTGTTGTAAACAGATCAAAGTAGGGAAAGAATATAGCAAAAGAGGAATACAACTTTAAAGAATAAAATGGCAATAAACAATTACATATCAATAATAACCTTAAATGTAAATGGATTAAATGATCCGATCAAAAGACATAGGGTAGCTGTGTGGATAAGAAAACAGAACCCATACATATGCTGTCTACAAGAGACACACCTTGAAACAAAAGATGCACATAGACTGAAGGTAAAAGGATGGAAAAAACATTTCATGCAAATGGAAATGAAAAAAAAGCTGGGGTAACAATACTTATATCAGACAAAATGGACTTTAAAACAAAGGCTATAGAAAGAGATAAAGAAGGCCACTTCATAATGATAAAGGGAGCAATCCAACAGAAAGATATAACCATTATAAATATCTATGCACCTAATATAGGAGCAGCTAAATATATAAAGCAGACTTTGATGGATATAAAGGGCGAGATCAACAGCAATACCATAATAATAGGGGATTTCAATACCCCACTAACATCACTAGATAGATCCTCAAGAAAGAAAATTAACAAAGAAACAGCAGACTTAAAGGACACACTAGATCAACTGGATTTAATAGATATCTTCAGAACCTTTCACCCTAAAGCAGCAGAATATACATTCTTTTCAAGTACTCATGGTACATTCTCTAGGATAGACCACATGTTAGGGCACCAAAGCGGTCTCAACAAATTTAAGAAGATTGAAATCATATCGAGCATTTTCTCTGATCACAATGGCATGAAACTAGAAATCAACCACAACAAAAAAACTCAAAAATTTTCAAACACATAGAAACTAAATAGCAGGTTGTTAAATAACAAATGGATTAACAATGAGATCAAAGAAGAAATAAAAAAATTTCCTAGAAACGAATGATAATGAGCATACAACAACTCAAAATTTATGGGACACAGCAAAAGCAGTGCTGAGAGAGAAGTTCATAGCACTACAGGCATACTTTAAGAAGCTAGAAAAAGCTCAAATAAACAACTTAACCCTGCATCTAAAAGAACTAGTAAAAGAACAGCAAGTAAAGCCCAGATGCAGTAGAAGAAAGGAAATAATAAAGATCAGAGTGGAAATAAATGACATAGAGGCTAAAGAAACAATACAGAGGATCAATGAAACCAGGAGCTTATTCTTTGACAAGGTAAACAAGATCGAAGAACCTTTAAATAAACACACCAAGAAAAAAAGAGAGAGGAAACAAATAAATAAAATTAGAAATGAGAGTGGAGAAATAAGAACTGACACAACAGAAATATAAAATATTGTAAGAAAATACTATGAAGAACTGTATGCCAAAAAACTGGACAACCTATATGAAATGGACAAATTCCTTGAAACATACAATCTTCCAAAAATCAATCTGGAAGAATCAGAAAACCTAAACAGACCAATTACAACAAAGGAGATCGAAATTGTTATCAAAAAACTCCCAATTTGTTAACAAAAGTCCTGGGCCTGATGGCTTCACAGTGAATTCTACCAAATATTCAAAGAAGAACTAACTCCTATCCTTCTCAAGCTAGTTCAAAAAATTTAAGAGGAATGAAGGCTTCCAAGCTCCTTTTATGAGGTGAGCATAATTCTGATTCCAAAACCAGGCAAAGACAACACAAAAAAAATAGTTATATGCCAGTATCCCTGATGAATATAGATGCTAAAATCCTCAACAAAATATTAGCAAACCAGATCCAGCAATATATGAAAAAAATCATACACCATGATCAAGTGGAATTTATTCTGGGGAGGTAAGGCTGGTACAATATACACAAATCAATCAATGTGATTCATCACATAAACAAAAGAAAGGGAAAAAACCACATGATAATTTCAATACATGCAGAAAAAGCATTTGATAAAATCCAGCACCCATTCATGATCAAAACTCTCAGCAAAGTGGGAATATAGGAAACATACCTCAACACAATAAAGGCCAGTTATGACAAACCTACAGCCAACATCATACTCAATGGGAAAAAATTAAAAGCAATTCCCTTAATATCAGGAACAAGGCAGGGGGACCCCCTTTCACCACTCTTATTCAACATAATCTTGGAAGTCCTAGCCACAGCAATCAGACAAGAAGAGGAAATAAAAGGCATCTAAACTGGAAAAGAAGTAAAATTATCTTTATTTGCAGATGATATGATATTGTATATAGAAAACCCTAAAGTCTTAGTCAAAAAACTACTAGACCTGATAAATGAATTCAGCAAGGTGGCAGGATATAAAATTAATACTCAGAAATCAGAGACATTTTTATACACCAACAATGAACTGTCAGAAAGAGAAATTAAGAAAACAGTCCCCTTCACTATTGCAACCAAAAAAATAAATAAATAAAGTAGGTAGGAGCAAATTTAACCAAGAAGATTAAAGACTAGTATTCTGAAAATTATAAAACATTGATAAAAGAAATCAAGAAAGATACAAACAAGTGGAAGCATATACCGTGCTCATGGTTAGGAAGAATAAACATCATTAAAATGTCTATATTACCCAAAGCAATTTATAAATTCAATGCAATACCAATTAAAATACCAATGACATACTTTAAAGATATAGAACACATATTTCAAAAATTTATATGGAACCAAAAGAGAACACGAATAGCCTCAACAATCTTTTTTTTATTTTTTATTTTTATTTTATTTTATTTTTTTTTCTCTTTAATAAATTTTTATTAATGGTAATGGGATGACATTAATAAATCAGGGTACATATATTCAAAGAAAACATGTCTAGGTTATTTTGTCATCAAATTATGTTGCAAACCCCTCGCCCAAAGTCAGATTGTCCTCCGTCACCCTCTATCTAGTTCTCTGTGCCCCTCCCCCTCCCCCTAACTCTCTCCCTCCCTCCCTCCCATGTCCTCCCTCCCCCCCCCCACCCTTGGTAACCACCACACTCTTGTCCATGTCTCTTAGTCTCATTTTTATGTTCCACAAATGTATGGAATCATGTAGTTCTTGTTTTTTTCTGATTTACTTATTTTACTCCTTATAATGTTATCAAGATCCCACCATTTTGCTGTAAATGATCTGATGTCATCATTTCTTATGGCTGAGTAGTATTCCATAGTGTATATGTGCCACATCTTCTTTATCCAGTCTTCTATTGAAGAACTTTTTGGTTGTTTCCATGTCTTGGCCACTTTGAACAGTGCTGCAATGAACATGGGGCTACATGTGTCTTCACGTATCAATGTTTCTGAGGTTTTGGGGTATATACCCAGTAGAGGGATTGCTGGGTCATAAGGTAGTTCTATTTGCAGTTTTTTGAGGAACCACCATACTTTCCTCCATAATGGTTGTACTACTTTACAGTCCCACCAACAGTGAATGAGGGTTCCTTTTTCTCCACAGCCTCTCCAACATTTGCTATTACCCGTCTTGTTGATAATTGCTAATCTAACAGGAGTGAGGTGGTATCTCATTGTAGTTTTGATTTGCATTTCTCTAATAACTAATGAAGCTAAGCATCTTTTCATATATCTGTTGGCCATTTGTATCTCTTCCTGGGAGAAGTGTCTGTTCATGTCCTCTTCCCATTTTTTTATTGGATTGTTTGTTTGTTTGTTGTTGAGTTTTATGAGTTCTTTGTAAATTTTGGATATTAGGCCCTTATCTGAGCTGTCGTTTGAAAATATCAGTTCCCATATAGTTGGCTGTCTGTTTATTTTGATATCAGTTTCTCTTGCTGAGCAAAAACTTTTAATTCTGATGTAGTCCCATTCATTTATCTTTGCCTTCACTTCTCTTGCCATTGGAGTCAAGTTCATAAAATGTTCTTTAAAACCCAGGTCCATGATTTTAGTACCTATGTCTTCTTCTATGTACTTTATTGTTTCAGGTCTTATATTTAGGTCTTTGATCCATTTTGAATTAATTTTAGTACACGGGGACAGGCTGTAGTCGAGTTTCATTCTTTTGCATGTGGCTTTCCAGTTTTCCCAACACCATTTGTTGAAGAGGCTTTCTTTTCTCCATTGTGTGTTGTTGGCCCCTTTATCAAAGATTATTTGACCATATATATGTGGTTTTATTTCTGGGCTTTCTATTCTGTTCCATTGGTCTGAGTGTCTATTTTTCTGCCAATACCATGCTGTTTTGATTATCGTGGCCCTATAATATAGTTTAAAGTCAGGTATTGTAATGCCCCCAGCTTCATTCTTTTTCCTTAGGATTGTTTTGGCTATTCGGGGTTTTTTATAGTTCCATATAAATCTGATGATTTTTTGTTCCATTTCTTTAAAAAATCTCATAGGGATTTTGATGGGAATTGCATTAAATTTGTATATTGCTTTGTGTAATATGGCCATTTTGATTATATTTATTCTTCCTATCCAAGAACAAGGAATATTTTTCCATCTCATTGTATCTTTTTCGATTTCCCTTAACAATGCTTTGTAATTTTCATTATATAGGTCCTTTACGTTCTTTGTTATGTTTATTCCTAGGTATTTTATTTTTTTTGTTGCAATCGTGAAGGGGATTATTTTTTTGAGTTCGTTTTCTAATATTTCATTGTTGGCATATAGAAAGGCTATGGACTTTTGTATGTTAATTTTGTATCCTGCGACCTTACTGTATTGGTTTATTGTTTCTAATAATCTTTTTGTGGAGTCCTTCGGGTTTTCGATGTATAGGATCATATCATCAGCAAAAAGTGATAGCTTTACTTCTTCTTTTCCGATATGGATGCCTTTTATTTCTTTGTCTTGTCTGATTGCTCTGGCCAGAACTTCTAGCACCACGTTGAATAAGAGTGGAGAGAGTGGACAACCCTGTCTTGTTCCTGATTTAAGGTAGAAAGTCCTCAGTTTTATGCCGTTTAATAGGATGTTGGCTGATGGTTTATCATATATGGCCTTTATCATGTTGAGATATTTTCCTTCTATACCCATTTTGTTGAGAGTCTTAAACATAAAATTGTGTTGTATTTTATCAAAAGCCTTTTCTGCATCTATTGATAAGATCATGTGGTTTTTGTTCTTTGTTTTGTTGATATGGTGTATTACGTTAACCGTTTTGCATATGTTGAACCATCCTTGAGATTCTGGGATGAATCCCACTTGATCATGATGTATTATTTTTTTAATATGTTGTTGTATTCGGTTTGCCAGTATTTTGTTTAGTATTTTAGCATCTGTATTCATTAGAGATATTGGTCTGTAGTTTTCTTTCTTTGTGCCATCCTTGCCAGGTTTTGGTATGAGGGTTATGTTGGCCTCATAAAATGTGTTTGGAAGTATTGCTTCTTCTTCAATTTTTTGGAAGACTTTGAGTAGAATAGGAACCAAGTCTTCTTTGAATGTTTGATAGAATTCACTAGTATAACCGTCTGGGCCTGGACTTTTATTTTTGGGGAGATTTTTAATAGTTTTTTCTATTTCCTCCCTGCTGATTGGTCTGTTTAGGCTTTCTGCTTCTTCATGACTCAGTCTAGGAAGGTTGTATTGTTCTAGGAATTTATCCATTTCTTCTAGATTGTTGTATTTGGTGGCATATAATTTTTCATAGTATTCTACAATAGTTCTTTGTATATCTATGATGTCTGTGGTGATCTCTCCTCTTTCATTTTGGATTTTATTTATTTGAGTCCTGTGTCTTTTTTCCTTGGTGAGTCTTGCCAAGGGTTTGTCAATTTTGTTGATCTTTTCAAAGAACCAGCTCCTTGTTTTATTGATTTTTTCTATAGTTTTTCTGTTCTCTATTTCATTTATTTCTGCTCTGATTTTTATTATCTCCTTTCTTCGGCTGGTTTTGGGTTGTCTTTGTTCTTCTTTTTCTAGTTCCTTAAGGTGTGAAGTTAAGTGGTTTACTTCGGCTCTCTCTTGTTTGTTCATATAGGCCTGAAGTGATATGGACTTTCCTCTTATTACTGCTTTTGCTGCATCCCAGAGATTCTGATATGTCGTATTTTCATTTTCATTTGTCTGTATATATCTTTTGATTTCTGTGCTTATTTCTTCTTTGACCCATTCATTTTTTAGAAGTATGTTGTTTAGTTTCCAGATTTTTGTGGGTTTTTCCCCCTCTTTTTTGCAGTTGAATTCTAGTTTCAAGGCTTTATGATCAGAGAATATGCTTGGTACAATTTCAATTTTTCTAAATTTGCTGATATTGTCTTTGTGGCCCAACATATGGTCAATTCTTGAGAATGTTCCATGTACACTAGAGAAAAATGTATACTCTGTCGCTTTGGGATGAAGTGTCCTGTAGATGTCTATCATATCCAGGTGTTCTAGTATTTCGTTTAAGGCCACTATATCTTTATTGATTCTCTGTTTGGATGACCGATCTAGAGCCGTCAGCGGTGTATTGAGGTCTCCAAGTATGATTGTATTTTTGTTAGTTTTTGTTTTAAGGTCAATAAGTAGCTGTCTTATATATTTTGGTGCTCCTTGGTTTGGTGCATATATATTAAGGATTGTTATGTCTTCTTGATTCAACTTCCCCTTAATCATTATGAAATGACCATTTTTGTCTCTGAGTACTTTTTCTGTCTTGTAGTCAGCATTATTAGATATGAGTATTGCTACGCCTGCTTTTTTTTGGGTGTTGTTTGCTTGGAGTATTGTTTTCTAGCCTTTCACTTTGAATTTGTTTTTATCCTTGTTGCTTAGATGTGTTTCTTGTAGGCAGCATATAGTTGGATTTTCTTTTTTAATCCATTCTGCTACTCTGTGTCTTTTTATTGGTAAGTTTAATCCATTTACATTTAGTGTAATTATTGACACTTGTGGGTTCCCTACTGCCATTTTATAAATTGCTTTCTGTTAGTTTTGTATCTAGTTTGATTCTTCTCTTTTGTTTTTCTATCATTTGTTTTTGTTTGTTTGTGTTCCATACTTCTTTCCTCTGTTGCTACCTTTTTTAAGTCAAGTGTTTTTGTGGTGGTTTTTTTAAGGGTGGTTACCATTAAGTGATGAAAAGGGTATCTACCATATTCATTGTAGTACCCTATCTTATAAGTATTTCTGCACTTCATCATCCTTTGCTACTGTTAATCTCCATCCTCTCTTCCCTTTTTTTCCTTTGTTGTCACAGTTTAAGTTTGGTTTTATTGTGTTCTTGGTGGAGCTGTTACTTGTGGTGTTGTTTTCTTTTGTTCTTTGAATCTGGTTGGAAAACCCCCTTTAGTATTTCCTGGAGTGGGGGCTTTCTGTTGATAAATTCTCTCATCTTTTCTGTATTTGTGAATGTTTTTATATCTCCTTCATACTTGAAGGATAGCTTTGATGGGTATAGTATTCTTGGCTGAAAGTTCCTCTCTTTCAGGGCTTTAAATATTGGGGTCCACTCTCTTCTAGCTTGTAGAGTTTCTGCTGAGAAATCTGATGATAATCTAATAGGCCTTTCTTTATATGTTGTACTCTTCTTTTCCCTGGCTGCCTTGAGAATTTTTTCTTTGTCATTGGTTTGTGCCATCTTTATTATGATGTGCCTTGGAGTGGGTTTGTTGGGGTTAAGAAAACTTGGTGTTCTGTTTGCTTCTTGAATTTGAGGCTTTAGTTCCTTCCACAGGCTTGGGAAGTTCTCGTCTATTATTTGTTTGAGTATATTCTCCATTCCATTTTCTTTCTCTTCTCCCTCTGATATACCTATTATTCTTATGTTATTCTTTCTGATGGAGTCAGACAATTCCTGTAGGGCTTTCTCGTTTTTTATTATTTTTGAGTCTCTTTCTTCTTCTCTCTGTTGTGCCTCAAGTTGTTTGTCTTCTATTTCACTAATCCTATCTTCAATCTGGGCTGTTCTGTTAGCTAAGCTTGTTACCTCATTTTTCAGCTCGTGAATTGAGTTTTTCATTTCTGTTTGATTTGTTTTTATAGTTTCAATTTCCTTGGTAATATATTCTTTGTGTTCATTGAGTTGTTTTCTGATCTCCCTATATTGCCTTTCTGTGTTTTCTTGTATATCTTTGAGTATTTTTAAGATTTCTATTTTAAATTCTCTGTCATTTAGCTCCAAGGCTTCCAATATATTAAGTCTTTTCTCCATAGATTTTTCCACATCTATTTGTGTTACCTCTCTTTCTTTTGTATCCATAATATTCGATTTCCTCTTTCTTATTGGCATCTGAGGGTGGTCTTATTGATAGCACTAATTAGAATTAATAAAGAGTAAAAAGTAAAAAAAAAAAAAAAAAAAAAGGTAAAACACCCCACAAAAAAAAACAGTAATAATTTATTATTTCCCCCTTTTTTTCTCTCTTCTCTTTCCCTCCTCTCCCCTCCTCAGGGAAATATCGTGCCTATAATGGAGGGCCTGATTTGGGGTGAAGAGTTCAAGGGGCAAAAAAAAAGGGAATAGGGACCTACTAAATGCAAAAAAAAAAAAAAAAAAAAGGAAGAAAATCTTAGACAAGCATAAGATGATTTGCTTGTAAGTGATGGTCAACTAAGAGATATAATGAGAGGGATAAGAGGGAACCAGAAAAAAGGACCAAAAAAGAATAATAAAGAAGAAAAAATAAAAATAATAAGTAAAAATCTGTTGTATTAAGTGGAGCGAAGACTAAATACAATGGATACCTTGGGTTGGGAGGACCCAAAATGCCACAAAAATAAACAAACAAGAAAAAAAAAATAAAAACAAAAGCAAAAAAGAGAAATAAAGCCAAAAAAAAGCCTTGAGTCCCAGATTAAGTAATTTGTTCGTGATTGAGGATTATATGGGAGGAAAGTAAAATGAGAAAATAAAAAACGAATAGAAAGGAAAAAATAAGAAAAAGAGAAAAACGAAGGAAGAAATAAAATAGGAAGAGAAAAAAACAAAATAAAGCAAGACAAAAAAAAAACAAAACAAAAGAGGAGAGAGTGAGAGTTAAGTGCTTTGGAGTATAACCTTAAAAGAGGGTGAGGATAAAGAAGAAAAATAAAATGCAACACTCATGGGTAGTGTAGTTCAAGAAAGGGGAAGCATAAGATGGGCAGAGAATAGAAGGACCGAGGTGGAGGAAATAAAGGCAAAAAGATAGAAGAAACAAACAACAACAACAACAAAAAATTAGTGGATCAAGTTGTAAAGTCTGTGGGTTTTTCTTGATTTTGAGAGGTTAACTTCTTCCTTTTTCTTTTCTCTCCCTCTTCCTGGTCGGTGACTCTGTACCCCAGGCTCTGCCCCTGTGTCACTCTTAGGTAGGGATTTGCAGTTGATGGGATTCTATGGCAATGTCATATAATTGGCTTTAGTCTTGCTGGAAGTAAAGGCTTGTTGGCGTTTGCAGGGTCCAACGATGAGAGAGTTTGCTTTCCTGGATTCTCTCTCCTAGTCCCCCCTTTCTGAATTAGCAGCCTGGTGATCCAGCTATAAGGCTGCAACTGCTTCTGCCTGGGGAGTAAGAGGCTCAAAGAGCTGGGAAATCCCCACTCTATCCCCACTCAGTGCAAGGCTTTGGGAAAGGCTCTGACAGTCAGGGCCTCCAGTGTAATCAGGCGGGGGTGGGAGTCAATTGTTGTCAAGGTGACTGTTCAGCACCTATCATTTAGTTGGACTTCTCAACCCAGGCTTTCCACACTTTGTAGCCTGTTTTTGCAGGGAAGAAGAGGCACTAGTCTCTGCTTACGACTAGTGTAGTATAGACCTTATTATCTGCCAAGTCCTTCTTGTTAGCGTTTATCCCTGAATATGGAGGCTCTATCAATCTGAAGTTGCCCCCGCCCCTTTAGTGAGAGGCACTAAAAAATATCACGCCTCTTGTCTTGGATCGCTGAACTGAGAGAGATCTTATCAATTAGAACCGAGGGTGCGCAGATTTTATGGGTTAAGCTAATTTCAGTGATTGGGTCGCATCTGTGCTTCCAAAGGTATTTTAGGCTGCCTGCGCGCGCCCCTCCCCCAACGCTTGATTGTTAGCTTGAATGGCTGGGTGAGGTGCCCCGCCCACGGAGAGAATCTCCCAAGCCTCTCCCGCTAGCCCCGCTGCTGGCGGCTGGACCGCACCAGGCGCAGGATAATGGAGCCCCCTGGGTGTGCGGGCCAGCAGGGCGTCCTGGGCGCGTGGAATGCCCAAGGCACGCGTGCAAATGGGGCGCTCCGGGCACCGGTGGCCGGCGACCCCCACTCGCAGTGTGCGGGCCGCTGGGAACGTCAGAGGTGCTCAACCGGACCGGGCGCGTGCGCGGCTGCTCTCGGCGGTTCGGGGCGGCGGCTCGCGGCGGCCGCTCGCGGGGGCTCGCGGTTCCCAAGTATATGGGCTGACTCACCACAGGCGCACTTCCTTGCGGTTTGAAAGAACGTCCCTGTGGTAGATTCCTCCACACCCTCGTCTCTCAGATTCAAGTGATAACAGTCCTTTCGCTATCAGTTTGTGTGGAACTCCGGAATGCTCTGAGGATAAATTTTTCTGTTTCTAGTTGATAAATTTGTTGTGATTTAGGGGAGAGCTGTCGGACGCACTGCTCACGGCGCCATTTCCGTGACGTCACCCAGCCTCAACAATCTTGAAAAGGGAGAATAAAGTGGGAGGTATCACACTTCCCAATATCAAGTTATACTACGAGGCTGTTGTACTCAAAACAGCCTGGCATAAGAACAGGCATATAGATCAATGGAACAGAACAGAGAACCGAGAAATAAACCCACAGCTCAATGGATAACTGATATTTGACAAGGAGGTAAGAACATACAATGGAGTAAAGACAGCCTCTTTAACAAATGGTGTTGGGAAAATTGGACATCTACCTGCAAAAAAAAAATGAAACTAGACCACCAACTTCCACCATTCACAAAAATAAACTCAAAATGGATAAAAGACTTAAATGTAAACATCTTAGAGGAAACACAGACAGTAAGCTCTCCAACATCTCTCGCAGCAATATATTTGCCTATTTATCTCCACAGGCAAGTGAAACAAAAGACAGGGTAAACAAATGGGACTATATCAAACTAAAAAGTTTTGCACAGCTAAAGACAATAAGAACAGAATAAAAAGACAAATTACACAATGGGAGAACAGATTCGACAATACATCTGATAAGGGTTAATAACCAAAATTTATAAGGAACTTGTAAAACTCAACACCAGGAAGACAAACAATCCAATCCAAAAATGGGCAAAAGAAATGAATAGACACTTCTCCAAAGAGGACATACAGATGGACAATAGGTATATGAAAAAATGCTCAACATTACTAATAATTAGAGAAATACAAATTAAAACCACAATGAACCTGACCAGGCGGTAGCACAGTGGATATCGCTTCAGACTGGGATGCAGAGCACCCAGGTTCGAGACCCTGAAGTCATCAGCTTGAGTGCAGGCTCATCTGGTTTGAGCAAAGCTCATCAGCTTGGACCCATGGTCACTGGCTTGAGCAAGGGGTTACTCGGTCTGCTGAAGCCTCATGGTCAAGGCACATATGAAAAAGCAATCAATGAACAACTAAGGTGTTGCAAGGAGAAACTAATGATTGATGCTTCTCATTTCTCTCCATTCCAGTCTGTCCCTATCTGTCCCTTTCTCTGACTCTCTCTTTGTCTCTGTAGAAAAAAACAAAAACCAAAAAACACAAACAAACAAACCCCCCACACACAATGAGATATCACCTCACACCAGTCAGAATGGCGCTCATCAACAAAACAACACAGAATAAGTGCTGGCGAGGATGTGGAGAAAAGGGAACCCTCCTGCACTGCTGGTGGGAATGCAGACTGGTGCAGCCACTGTGGAAAACAGTATGGAGATTCCTCAAAAAATTAAAAATCGAACTGCCTTTTGACCCAGCTATCCTACTTTTAGGAATATATCCCAAGAACACCATAGCACTGTTCCAGAAGAAGAAATGCACCCCTATGTTTATGGCAGCATTGTTCACAATAGCGAAGATCTGGAAACAGCCCAAGTGTCCGTCAGTGGACGAGTGGATTAAAAAGCTTTGGTACATATATACTATGGAATACTACTCAGCCATAAGAAATGGTTACATCGGATCATTTACAATAACATGGATCCACCTTGATAACATTATATGGAGTGAAATAAGTAAATCAGAAAAAACTAAGAACTATATGATTCCATACATAGATGGGACATAAAAATGACACTCAGAGACATGGAAAAGAATGTGATGGTAACGGGGGGAGGGCAGGAAGAGGAGGGAGGGGGGCTCAAAGAAAACCAGATAGAATGTGATAGAAGAGAATTTGACTTTGGGTGAGGGGTATGCAACATATTTAAATGTCAAAATAATCTGGAGATGTTTTCTCTGAACATGTGTACCCTGATTTATCAATGTCACCCCATTAAAATTAATATAAAAAAAAGAAGGGAGCTTGCTTCCTCAAAATATGTAAGTATGGTTTAGACATTGCAATTTCTTTTTCTTTTAATTACAATTTATATTCAATATTATTTTATGTTAGTTTCCATTGTACAGCATAGTGGTTAGAAAATATATACTTTACAAAGTGGTCCCTTGATATTTCCAGTACCCACCTGGCCCCATATATAATTATTACAATATTATTGACTATATTTCCTATGCTGTTCTTCTTCACAACCCTGAGACTATTTTGTGACTACCAATTTGTATTTTTTAATCCCTTCACCCTTTTTCCACCCACGCCCTCAACCCCTTTCTCTCTGGCAACCATTTGTCTGATTTTTGTGTCTATGAATCTATTTCTATTTTTTCTGACTCCTTTCTGTTTGACTTATTTCACTTAGCATAATACCCTCTAGTTCCATCTATGCTGTTTCAAATGGTAAGATTTTATTCTTTTTTTATGGCTGGGTTATATTCCAGTGGTGTGTGTGTGTATTAAAGCTTTTTAAATCCATTCACTTAGTAACAGGCACTTGGGTTGCTTCCATATGTTGGCCAATGTAAATAATGCTGCAGTGAACATTTGGTGTGCATATATTATTTTTGAATTAGTGTTTTAGGTTTCTTCAGATATAGTTTCATTTATTTATTTTTTATTTCCCTTGTTTGAGGAGCTTTATCAGAAAAACTATTGCTAGAAGAATGTCTGAGATTTTTACTGTCAATGTTATCTTCAAGGAGTTTTATGATTTTGAGTCTTACATTTAAGTCTTTATAACCTATTTTGAGTTTAATTCTTGTGTATGATATAAGAAGGTGGTCTAATCTCAATTTTTTGCATGTATCTGTCCAATTTTCCAATACTATTTTATATGAATAGACTATCTTCACCCCATTTTATGTCCTTCTTGCCTTTGTCATATAATAGTCGACCAAATAGGCACTGATTTATTTCTGGGCTCTCTATTCTGTTCCACTGATTTATGTATGTTTTTATGCCAAAACCATGCTGTTTTGATTACTATAGCATTGTAGTATAGTTTGATATCAAGGTAGTGTAATACTTCCAATTTTTTCCTCCTCAAGATTGCTGTGGGTATTCAGGGTCTTTTGTGATTTTATATAGGTTTTTGGATTATTTGCTCTAATATTGTAAAATATGCAATTGATTTTTTTTTTTTTTACAGAGACAGAGAGAAAGTCAGAGAGAAGGATAGACAGGAACAGACAGGAAGGAATGGAGAGATGAGAAGCATCAATCATTAGTTTCTCCTTGCAACACCTTAGTCGTTCATTGATTGCTTCCTCATATGTGCCTTGACTGCAGGCCTTCAGCAGACCGAGTAACCCCTTGCTTGAGCCAGCGACCTTGGGTCCAAGCTGATGAGCTTTGCTCAAACCAGATGAGCCTGCCCTCAAGCTGGCGACCTCGGGGTCTTGAACCGAGATCCTCGGCATCCCAGTACGACACTCTATCCACTGCACCACTGCCTGATCAGGCAGCCATTGATGTTTTGACAGGCATTGCTTTGATAAGAATGCTTTAGGTAGTATGAACATTTTAATAATGTTAATTCTTTCTATCGATGAACATGGTCTAGACTCCCATTTGTTTGTATCTTCTTCATTTTTTTTCCAGTGTCCTATATTTTTTCAAGTATAGGTCTTTTATCTTCTTGGTTAAGTGTATTCTTATTTATTTATTGATGCAATTGTAAATGAGACTGTTTGCTTAGTTTTCTTTTCTGATAGTTCACTATTGATGTGTAAATATACAACCAATATCTGAATATTTATTTTCTATTCTTTTACTTTACTGAATTCATTTATCAGTTCCAGTTATTTTTTGGTGTAATCTTTAGGGTTCTGTATATACACTATCATGGCATCTACAAATACTGACAGTTTTACTTCTTCCTTTCCAATTTGGATGCCTTTTATTTCTCCTTCTTATCTACATAATTGCTCTGGTGAGGACTTCCAGTACTATATGGAATAAAAGTGGTGACCTTGTCTTGTTCCCAATCTTAAAGAAAACACTTTAAGTTTTTGCCCTTTGTGTATGGTGTTAGCTATGGGTTTTTCATATTGGCCTTTATTGTGTTTTTATCATAAATGGGTGCTGCATATTATCAAATGATTTTCTTTATGTATTGGTATAAACTGATTTTTATCCTTCACTTTGTTTATATGATATATCATGTTTATTAATTTATGGATATTGTACTGACCTTGTATACCAGAAACAAATACCAGTTGATCATGGCGTATGTTTTTTTTAATGTATTGATGGATTGTGTTTGCTAATATTTTATTGAGGATTTTAGCATCTATGTTTATCAGGTTTATTGACCTATAATTTTCTTTCTTTGTAGTGTCTTTATCTGGGTTTAAAATTATACTAATGCTGGCCTTGTATAATGAACTTGGGAGTCATTCCTCCTCTTGAATTTTTTGGAATAGTTTGAGAAGTATAGGTGTTAGTTCTTTAAATATTTTCTAAAATTCACCTGGAAGCCATTGGTTCATGACTTTTTTGTTGTTGTTGGGGGTTTTCTGATTATTGCTTTTGTTTTATTGGTCATAAATGGTATGTTCAGAATTTCAGATTCTTCCTGATTCAGTTTTGAAAGATTGTACTTAATTTGTTGACAATAGTTATTTTGTAATATATTATTATTATTATTATTATTTATTTATTTTTCTGAAGTTCGAAACAGGGAGGCAGTCAGACAGACTCCCGCATGCGCCCGACTGGGATCCACCCAGCACGCCCACCAGGGGGTGATGCTCCACCCATCTGGACTGTTGCTCTGTTGCAACCAGAGCCATTCTAGCACCTGAGGCAGAGGCCACAGAGCCATCCTCAGCTCCCGGGCCAACTTTGCTGCAATGGAGCCTTGGCTGTGGGAGGGGAAGAGAGAGACAGAGAGGAAGGAGAGAGGGAGGGGTGGAGAAGCAGATGGGCACTTCTCCTGAGTGCCCTGGCCGGGAATCGAACCTGGGACTCCTGCACGCCAGGCCGATGCTCTACCATTGAGCCAAACGGCCAGGACCTGTAATATATTTTTTATAATCCTTTGTATTTTTGTGTTGTAAATTGTTACTTCTCTCAGTTCAGATTTTATTTATTTGGGTACTCTTTTTTTTTTTTTTTGAAGGACCTGTTAAAAGTTTATTTTTTTGTTTGTTTATCTTTTCAGAGAAGCAGATCTTAGTTTCATTGATTTTTTAATTGTTTGTTTTTAAGACTCTATTTTATTTATTTCTGCTCTGATCTTTATTATTTCCTTCCCTTTACTTACTTTGCACTGTTTGTTTTTTATTTGCTAGTTCCTTTAGGTGTAAGGTAAAAGTATTTATTTGAAATCTTTCTTGTTTCTGAAGGCCTGTATTGCTATGAGTTTCCCTCTTGGGACTGCTTTCACTGAATCCCATATATTTGGGTTGTGGTGCATTCATTTTTATTTATATATTGAGATTCTTCAACTCTTATAATTAAAAGTTTTGGCATGATTCTTCTTTTTACAGATAACTTATAATACAAAACCATGTAGATAATCTTTTGTTCTTATCTGTTCATATCTCCCCCATGCCTAACCACTTTATAAATTTGATCGGTGGCAAGTTGAGGTCTCTTTTATAGGGATTAGTAGAAATAACAGTCAAACACTTAGATGTGGTGCCAAGTCTTGCTCATGTAGGAGGCCTGTCAATGCGCAGTAGCATGTTGTTAACAATGGAACCATCTCAGCTTCCCTATCTGCACAGGAGGGATGGACACAGCACTATCCCGGGACAGAGTGAATAATTCAGTCCATCATACAGATGTTTGGCCCACAGGACAGCAAACTTCAGGATAGTTAGCAACATCTGTTTTTTTTTGTAAAGTCCCCTCCTCCTATTCCATTGTCTCCATTTCATAAATCCACATTTAGAATACACTTTGGAATTTGATAGGCCCAGTGAAAGTGTAGGAGACGATGGAGTTTAGAGCCTAGTAACTTCCCCCACCCTAGCATAGATGGATGAGAAGAATGCTGATTACTGTTGAACTTAGCTGTTTGCTCCCAAGAAACAGTGATTCATTTATAAAACTGTGTGATTTCTCCTGCAGAAAAAAAAACCAAACCAAACCCAACTGCTGTTTTTAGAGACCTTTTTTTTTTTTTTTTTTTTTTTTTTTAAATGAAAGGGCTCTGAAAGTAAACCTACTCAGCCAGGAAGACTATCCGTGAGCTTTCCAAATCTATCCACTAAAGTAGGAATTTGAAAGCCCCACCACAAATTGCTTTTCACTTCAACCAGGATGCTTATTATGATCCCCTGGCTCCACTCTGCTCTCCTATTACTTACACATGAATTTAGTTACCCTGTATTTTAATTACATGTGTAGAGCAAGTTTTATGTTCTCTTCTCTGAGTACTCATAAACTTCACAGAGATCACCAAAACCCATATTGTTCTTAAAATAGTCTTTGCCTTCTATCCTTGCAGTGATTCCAAATGACACTCTCTCAACCCAGCCCTGGCGTGTGTAAGTGCATTTGGATCCTGTCAGGCACGGTCTGCCAAACTACAGCATAGTTTGAGTTAAACTTGTCCCTGATCATGGAATTCGATGCCTAAACCACACCATCGGAGATACATGGTCAGGAATAGGCCATGTCAAATTTCAATGGAACCCTTCAAACCCACAGGTTACCAGTGCTTGAGTCAAAGCCCTGGGCATCAGGGTGGTGTTTATTTTGCTTATTAGCTATGATGAAAAAGCACAAGGATTTTACATGCTTACATCCCATAGATATCACTCCTGTTCTATACCATCATTTGGTAGTTTAAAATCTACAGGAAATAACTTTTGTAATTATGTGAGAATTATGATTTTGGCTGACTTGAAAGTTCAGTCACAATATTAAACATCACAGAGAACTTCACATTGGGAAGCTGTATAAAGAGAACATGATGTTTTTCAATGAGGGTGTCCTGTTACAATGACCCTTTTCCCCCATTTTGCTCAAGATTATTTGATTGCAATGGGAAGCTTTATAATAAAAATATAAATTGGTCTCTGAACCATAATAACTGCTCAAGTTTTCCTCCTGCTTTCCTAAAAATACAGAAGGATATCAACCCTCTAGCAGATTATTGATAAATAGGACCCCAATGATAATATTTCAGGTGATGTGGCCACAAGTATGAGTACTAAAAGGCTTTTCTTCCTGAAATTTTACTAACACAATGTAGCGTAATTCTTCAACACAATTTTTTTCTTTTTCCAGTTTATAATAAAGGTGTAATAACACATTCCTGTATTTTCTTTAGAAAGCAGGCATTATTGACTCAGCTGAGTATCATTGGTGGGTAAGGGGCTGGAGTTCTGGACTCCAGGGTTCTGAAGTGTTTCTCTAGTTCACTGTAGCTCTCTGGGGGATGAACATAATGATGTATATTTCAGACAACCCAGGAGTCATAATGAAATAATTTTAAACTGGTGGTGAATCTTGGAATTTATCCTCATGTCACTACACAATTGAATAGAAAGAGATTAAGTTCAATGATTCTTTTTACGTTTGGTGTTGCTAAGGCCAGATCACCAGTATGACTGGTTTGCAGCTTCCTTCCTCTCCTTCACCCTCAAATCCATGACTTTGACAACTTGTTTTTGTGTATGATTTTGTGAATATTTCCAAATTCCTGAGTCTTCAGTGGTAATTCTCACTGATGAAATATCTTTGGGAACAAGAATTCAGAATAAAAACAGATGTTTTATAATTCACGTGTTTGACAATAATTTTTCTTTAAAATAACAATAAAGGCCATAGCTCAATGTCGGAGAAGCTCATAGCAGTGGTTCTGATGAAAAACACTTGGGTATTTCTCTTCTGGTGTATTATGGCAGCAGAACTGCTGAGGATACCCTAAGATGAGTTGAGTTATGGCTCTTAGTTAAGTTTACTGGTTATCTAGTTTTCTTTTTCTCTGAGATTTGTTGAAAAGTCTCAGTTAAATGAGCATGAAGGTTTCCAGGTATGCATGTGAGGTATGTGGAGATTGCCCACTGTTCAGAGCAGCGCAGACTGGGACCATATGTGCACTAAAGCACGAGCTTGCTCGGTGTCCTTGGCTGTAAATTCTGGGTCAGGGCCTTTTCCTTTTGTGGTTGCTTGGTTTCTAATTTTGGTTTCTCATTGTACCAGCCAAATTACCACAAGACCACAGCTGGAAGGTGGCACTTGGACAGAAAGAAGTTAGTCTGTCAATTTCTCCCCTTTCTGTTAGATAGATTAAACACTATATTTTATTTTAACCATAGATTTTTGAACTTGCCAAAAGTTTATATGCTATGATTCCCTTCTATAGTGCACATTCAACAACACAACCAAATTTCATGGATGAGGAAATAATTCAAAGCGTCAAAATTACTGTTCAAATTAAAGCAAGTAGTTTTTGCTTTTACTTTTTCAAGAAAGGATTGAGAGCAAGAAAGTATAGTTCATCCAATTTTAAAAGACATGAAACTCAGGAGAAGTAGGTTTGGTCCTTTTCCTTAGAAAATCATCAAGGAAGTCATCAAGATATTTAAGGAAAAAACTGAAGGCATGGAATAAAAATAAAATTGAATTATAAACTTGACCAATGGAGATTAAGAAAATATTTTTTTAGATCCTAAGTTGGAGTATAGATAGAACATTGCTAGAGTGAAATTTTATTTTGTTCAATGTCTTCTCAGGACTTCTTTTTAAAAATACTGAAAGTACAAGATGATATATGACCTAATTTAGATATAATAGGTGACTACAAGGGCATTTCTTGGAGTTATCACTTGAATAATTATAAAATGTTTGATACTGAAGAATAAATTGCTAAGGCTATTTTAAAAACTTATATAAAGGGTAGTGTGTGCATTATTTTTCATGCTGGCCAGCCTAAAGTCAGAGTACATAATGAAATAAATGCCTCACATTTCTCCCCTCCCTAGTTATACATGAATGGTTCTGTATATGTTATGGAACCAATAAAGTTAGAGAATAAAGTAAAACAAGGAGGAATATTACTAACACATTGATTAACAAGAAATTCATAGCACTCTAGTTCAATTGCAACAAAACCTATGCTGTCTTTACTTATGAGACAGATTTTTCCAAATCAAGTTATTCTCCCACTCCCACTCTTGAAATGTCTGACCTAATATTTTGATTTAAGCTTGGAATGGGCTGACACATGTAACATTGCAAACCTCAATCCATACTACTCTCATCCTGAGAATTTTGTGTGAATAAAGATACTGGTCATCTGTCATGTATACTCTCTATATTCTGAGTTTTACTTATGTTCATTTCTTTACTATTCACAATAATTTGTTAGATCAGAATCCTTTTCATTTTGTTGAAGAAACTGAGGCTCACTCAGAGAGTTAATGTAACTTGTTCAAGGTTACTCAGTCTCTAGGGTTTGACTGAAACCCTAGGGCATGACTCCAAAATATTTAGTTACAAGTTACTCATTGGAGCTCAGAAAATTCAGCAAAAACTGTGACTATGGTGTCAACCATTTTTAAGGTGTGAAGACATTTCCAAGCAAAACATTAACTTGTCTCTGAACCCACTTTTTATAGTTGGGCACCCGTGAAACATTTTTCTTCTACTAAAATTATTTCTCAGGAGCTTCTTGTCAAGAAAACCATATAAATGAATATGACCTTATTCTGCTAGACTAGTCTTGTGAAATCTTTTGAATTCATCACTTATTACATATGGGGCTATAAAACTGTTTAGAAGAATAAACAACTAAAATTCATTACAGCTATTTTCTTAACCTGTGGTTAAAATCAGGAACACCACCCCCACCACAAAGCCCCTGTACACGGTAGTTGGTATAATCAGATAAATAGTCTTCAACCTTTTGTATATCCTTTTAAAGTAAGAAACAAGGTATTAAAAGCACAATACATGTAAATTGTACTTGACTGCTGAGGCTTTGCACCCCAAAGCTGACAAGGAGGGATCCAAGGAAATAATAGATTGAGAGGTGCTGACATCTGGGTTATCTTCAAAGGCATTCTGTTGTATGTTAGGAGGGCATGCATTTGCTGAGATAGCTTCTCCAGTTGCTGATAAACTCAGGAAAAAGGAAGAAACACACATTCCCTCTGGCTTCACAGCCTGACTTAGAATCATAAGCAGTTATAGCTGGAATTCTCCCAACCAACTCCCTCATTTTAGAGATAAGGCTTGAAGAGGGAAAGCAACTTTCCCAAAGCAATACAGTTAGCTAATGGAAGAGCTGAGACTAGAAGCCAGAACTAATGGAGGCTCCTCTCAGTGTTCATTTGGATGAGCATGGTGGTCAGGATCCATGGTTGAGAAAGCTTGGGGAGGGAATGTGAGTAGCCTGTGGTTTGAAGGCCAATCTAAAACAGATGCAACTGAACTAACAAGTTTATAAAAAGTTTCAATGTTGCTAAATTAGACGGGTCTAAGTCATTAACCTTGCAAGAGGAAATTTATAAGCATTGACTAAACTTGACCTTAAGCCAATCACATCTTCGCACTTCTCAGCATCCCAAGTACACACTCATGTATGCATGCAAAATGCCTTTCAGACTTCTCTCTGTGAACATATGAGTTAGAGACACAATGCAGGAAGTGATGATAATAAGATTTCCTAATAAACCCTGTTTTAAAAAAAAAAAAAAAATAATTCAGGCCCTGGCCAGTTGGCTCAGCAGTAAAGCATAGGCCTGGCGTGTGGATGTCTCATGTTCAATTCCCAGTCAGGGTACATCTGCTTCTCCACCATTTCCCCCTCCTTTCTCTCCATCTCTCTCTTCCCTTCCTGTAGTCCAGGCTCCATTGGAGCAAAGTTGGCTGGGGCGTTGAGGATAGCCCCATGGTGTCTGCCTCAGGTGCTAGAATGGCTCAGATTGCAATGGTGCAATACCCCAGATGGGCAGAACATCGCCCCCTAGTGGGCTTGCCAGGTGGATCCCTGTCAGGTGCATGCGAAAGTCTGTCTCTCTGCCTCCCCACTTCTCACTTCAGAAAAAACCCCAAAATGAATGAATAAATAAATAAATAATAAATAAAAATAATTCAGTGTAATCATTCATTATGAAGAAAAAATAATCTTAAATGATGCATAAATAAGAGTTTCGCCTACAGATTAGCACTGTTAAAGTTTGTCTCCTGTAGCTTGGGAATAACAAGCCCTCTATTTACTCTAAAGATGGTGTGCAATTCATTAGTGCTGCTTCTGATGCTCTGAGTACTCTACCTTTCCTGGGCACATTTGGCGATTGACTCTCTAACCTTTGAAGTTAGCCTTGGCATCCTAAGACACATTTTGGAAAATGAGGTGAAAGATGAAACTGTCTGTGTCACTTCTGGGCCACTTAAAAGCCACTGTGTGAGTTTCTATCCCTCCCCCTCTCTGATGCATGGACCAATGGCTGCTTCATTAGCCCAGGATCCATTGAATTGATATGACACAGAGCAGAGTGTCACTCAACCTGGGATGGACATAGAGTGTGTGTGAGAGAGCTTTGTGGTTTTAAACCACACAGATTAGGGGAAGGTTTGTTACCATAGCACAATTTAGGCAATCTTGACTAGTGGTACCTTGTTGATAGGCTTATTACTTTCAATGAAATGACATAATTTCAGTAAATGTCTAATAACTGATGGAAGTGTACACATATCTGTTGAAAGAATGGGAGAGGTCAAGAGTTGGTTCTCTCACTGTGCTAAGGAAAAATTGCATAATCAGAACATCTTCTTCCATTTGGATGGTGCTTTACTTTTTAAAGCCCTGTCTCAGAATAACTCTTTATCATATATCTGTGAGCTCTATAGTTGGGTGATACACCATTTCTTTCCCCACCAGATGAGAAACTTAGAGAGTTTAAATGGCATACTTATGACATGGATGGTGTGCAAGATCTGTGTTCCATTCACTGGAATGTTTTGCTTCTGCTCTTCAAATAGGTTGAGAAAAAAATTTTAGTTGATTTTTTTGTGGGGTGGTGGAGTTTTGGGGGAAGTGGCCAAAAGAAAATATATTGTCTATTGAAGAAGGTAACTGAATTTTATATAACCCTGTCTTATGGTTGCTCAGTATATTGTTTAGTATATGGCAGGTCTCAATAAGTATGGCTGCGGTTCCACTTCTAATGGGATCCACAGCCTTTCTTTCCCAATTCCCACATTATTTCCTCTCATATCACATAACTTCTGCCCTGAATCAGATATGCATGGAATTCCTTGTAGAGTATACAGAGACTGGTATCCCACAATTAGAATGAATACCACCTGTGCTATTATTTGAATGTTTATGTCCCTCCCCAAACTCACATATTGAAATCTAATGCCCAATGTGATAGCAAATGGGGCTTTTTGAGAGGGGAATAATAATGAGATTGATGCCCTCAGAAAGGAGGCCTGAGACAGTTGCCTTGCCCTTCTGCCATGTGAGGATACAATAAGAAGTCTACAAACCAAAGCAGGCCCTCACCCAACCATGCTGGCACCCTGATCTTGAACTTCTAGTCTCCAGAGCTGTGAGAGGTAAATCTGTTGTCGATAAACTACCCAGTCCGTGGTATTTTGATATAGTAGCCCAAATGGACTAAGACACTCTGATTAACACTAGCATCTAAAGTTCATACTGGTGAAGAAATGATAGCTCTAATAGGCAGTCTCTAAAGTGACCCCAATGGTTCCTGCCTTTTGGTAGTCACACCCTTAGATAATCTCCTCTCTTTGAGTGTTAAGTGGATTTATTGACCTGATTCAAACACATAAATGTGGCGGAAATGATAGAATGTCATTTTAAAGAACAGTTATCAAGCAACCATGGCGTCTGTCTTAGGAAGTCTCTGGCTCTCCCCTCTTGGATCACCAACTGCTATGTCATGAAGACACTCAGATAAAGGTCCAGTAAGAAACTGAGGCCTGGAAAAGCCAAATAAGTGAGTTTGGAAGTGGATGATTTAGCCTCAGTGGAACCTGACACACTACAAGCTCATGAGCAGCTCTGAGCCAGAGGCACTGAGATGAACTGTATGCAGACTCTTGACCCACAGTACTTCTCATACTCTAAGTGTGTGTTGTTTTAAGCTTTTACATTTTGGGGTAATTGGTTATGCATCAATTGATAACTACTATAAAATCAAAACCCATTTTGAAGGCATGTCTTAAATGGGCAAATACCTCAGGCAGGGTAGGACAAACTCCGGAAAGGAAGTTTCCTGTAAAGGGGAAGAAGTGGACACAGAACAACGTTCACCAATCTCTCACTTTCCTCATACATTTTTCATCCTAACTTTTCAGGTTATGCAAATATAAAAGTTATATTTGAATGTACAGGCAGTGAAAGCTGAATTAACCAAGTCCCGATCTTGCACTTGACAAAATAGAAAACCGAGACCTGGAGAGGATGTCTTACTTTGCTCTATGTCACCAAGTACCCATTTACAGAGCGTGGACAGAATCCCAGGCTGGCCTGCGCCTAGGACAGCGCCTAGGACAGTGCTCTTTCAGTCACTCCATGCTACTCTCTCTTCACAAGGAAAGAATGGAAGGAAGTTTAGGATTAACCACGGCAATTCTACAGAGGAAATTCTGCAATCTTAAAAGCTGACCATGTTTCTCATTTTAATAAATGTCCCGAACTAACTTTTAAAGACTGGAGAGTATTATGCTAAGTGAAATAAGCCAGTCAGAGAAAGACAAGTAACATATGATTTCACTTTTATGTGGGATTTAATTAACAAAATAAACAAACAAAAAATAGAAACAGATTTATAGAAATAGAGAACAGACGGTTGTCAGAAGGCAGGGAGGTTGGAGGCTGGTTGGAAAAGGTGAAGGATTAAGCAAAGAAAAAAACCCCTCAAAGACACAGACAGTAGTATCATGATTACCAGAGGGAAAGGGGGATAGGAGGAGGTAAAAGAGGGTAAAAGGAAGATAAATAGTGATTGAAGGCTTGACTTGGGGTGATAAACATACAATACAATATATAGATGATGTATTGTAGAGTTGTACACCTGAAACATATATACTTTTATTAACCAATGTCACCCCAATAAATTCAATTAAAAAAATAAAGGTGTGTACAAAATTGGCAGTTACAAAGTAGTCAGGAGAATGTCAAGTAAAGCATAAGGAATTTAGTCAATAATATTGCAATAACTATGTATGATGCCAAGTAAGTTCTAGAAATATTGGGGGGACCACTTTGTAAAGTATATGATTGTCTAATATTCATACTGTATTCCTGAAACCAATACAAATAATATTGAATATAAACTGTAATTGAGATATAAAATAAAAAATGTGCATAGAGTTAAAGAAAAAGACTTCACAACAGTTTTCACAGAATGTAGTCATTCATTCATCCAACAACTTTTTATTGAGCATCTACTATGTTCCAGACACTGTGCTAGACATTGGGGTGATTATAATAGTAGAAGTACTTGTTGGAGATAGCAAAAAGAGCAGCACACAAATGTTGTTTTTTTATCAGTGGTGTTTTCTTCATTCATCATCAATAAATACATTAGTTCCCATAAATTGAAACCTTAAAGGCTCAATTACTTTCAATATTGATCCAAAGCTTTTAATGCTCCTTAAGAGAAATGATTATAGTTCTATACTCAGTGTTTGCAAAAAGGGTTTTTGACAGTGGTTCGAGACAAGCCAATATCCATGTTTCCAGGTACTCCTCCCTGAGCTGGAAGAGTGTGTTGGGCTACTAAGCCCCACATAATTGGGTATAAACAATCCCCTCTGCATAACTGCTATAGCTTCACTTGACATTTTAAGCACCAAGAGATATAATGTTCTGGGTGTGAAACAACATGATTTTCTGGCATTCAAAATTCTAGAAACAGTGTTGCTTTGATTCTCTTTAGTTAGGTGGCATTGGACAAAACATTTAATGTTAAACTTCCTATTATGCGTGTGAAAAATAATTAGGATAATAATTATACCACTTCCTGTGGGAGCTGCTTTGTAAGCTAATAAACAATCTTCAACACTTCTCTTATTTCCTGATTATAAAATCCTTAAAAGCAAAAAAAGATATGGTAATCCATTTTTAAATCTTTTGTAGTCTTGACTGTCCTTAATTCTTAGTAGGTGCTCACTAATTATTTGTTGAAAAGCTACTACTTAATAAGATAATCTAATTACCTACCATGTGCATAACAATGTCCTAAATCTTTGACTTCTATTGACTTTAGACTCCTTACAGAGAGTCTGTAAGTAAATGCTAGTGTTTTATTCTATAGGTGAGGAAACTGAGGCACAGAGTAATTGAGTAATTTTCATAGTCACATAATAAGTGGTAGAGCTGGAATTTAAATTTACATAGATTGGCTAACTGCTAAGGTTTACTGCCTCTCTTTGAGAACTGTGTATTGATTTACTGTTTCTTTTCTTTTTTTTGTGACAGGGACAGAAAGAGAGAGAGAGAGGGACAGATAGGGACAGAGAGACAGGAAGGGAGAGAGATGAGAAGCATCAATTCTTTGTTGTGGCAACTTAGTTGTTCATTGATTGCTTTCTCATATGTGCCCTGACCGGGGGCTACAGGAGACCAAATACCCTTTGCTCAAGCCAGCGACCTTGGGCTCAAGCTGGTGAGCCTTGCTCAAACCAGATCAGCCTGTGCTCAAGCTGGCGACCTTGGGGTTTTGAACCTGAGACCTCTGCGTCCCAGTCTGACGCTCTATCCACTGCATCACTGCCTGGTCAGGCTGATTTACTGTTTCCTATTAGAAGCCATAAAGTCAGAAAGAAAATAATTATTTTCCTCATGTTGAATTAATGGCCCTTATTTCAAATAAAATTTATCCAATATCCCATTCCCCTAAAATCCAAAAGCAACACCCCACAAAAAAGTAAAAACAAAAACAAAACCCCAAGTTATGTTAATCTAGATAAAATCATATTGAATCCTCTTCAGTGCAGTCTTCCTTTAAGTTGGATGAGGCATTGACAATTGGCCCTTTGAGTACTGAGATAAAGCTGAGGGCTTTTCATCTGGGACTGTATCTGCAAGGCAAGAAGAAGCAGGCTGTGGGGTAGCTGCGATTATAAATTATTTATGCAAACCAGAGGGTCTTGGTCGAATCTTTGGTCTGTAGCCTGCTTATCTTCTGTCTCAGTAAACATATATTGACAGTATGTGGCTAAATCAAAAGACTAGGAAAGACCTACAAACTAGGAAAAGGGTATAATATTTTAGAAAAATCCAGAACAGTGGAAAAGGGAGGTAAAGAAGAAACAAACATTTCTTGAATGCAGCTTATGCTAGTTATATATAGTCTTATTTCATCTTCACCTGAGGGAGTTGTAGTGTTAAACACATTTTGCAAAAACCTCTTTGAAGAGGATAAATTATGGTCACCCAAAGTACTCTTTCCTGGGATTCAAAACCAGGCTTTCCCTACTCACTTCAATGCTCATGGACTTTCCACTCTGCTGCCAGTATATTCTACTTCTACTGTGGTAGCCTCAGCTGACTGGTTCTGCTAAACAGCAGCTAATTGTAAGCAACCATGAAACTACTATAAAATGTCCAGAATAAGTTGCTATTATGTTGATGGGGCGAGGGGAGAATCAAAAGGATTGAAATAAAGGAGGAAACAACAAAAATCACAAAGGACTATGAATTAGAGAAGAACCTTTAAGAAAACAGTACTTCTCAGGTGGGAACTATCCAGAGGGATAGATTTCTGATTTCGATAATGCTATTAAATAGCAGAGGAAAGCTCCAGAAAACCCTAGTAGCCTCTCCAACCCCAAAGATGGCCATTTGCTTTTTCCTTTTGTCATTCCCTCCCAACTTCCTTTCTTTTGCTCAGGGTCACTGTTTTGGGACCCTTCTGCTTTCCCTGAACTATGAATTAGTCTTTGACTTGTCCATTCTTTAAGAAGTAGTCTTGCCAAGATAAAATTATCCAAGGTGTTTAAGTCAGTGGTCACCAAATGCTGATCTGGAGATCGGACATGGACCATGATGAAGTTAGAGTGCTCTGTGGTAGGATGAGAGAAACTGGAATAACTTTGTGAGCTTTTCATAATGCTAAATGCATTCAATACCAACCATCTTATATCCTGAGATTATATTCTTCTGAATTGGTTTTTTTTTTTAATTTTTTAAAAATTTTATTTATTCATTTTAGAGAGGAGAGAGAGAGAGAGAGAGAGAGAGAGAGAGAGAGAGAGAGGAGAGAGAGACGGGGGGAGGAGCTAGAAGCATCAACTCCCATATGTGCCTTAACCAGGCAAGCCCAGGGTTTCGAACCGGCGACCTCAGCATTTCCAGGTCGATGCTTTATCCACTGCGCCACCACAAGTCAGGCCTCTTCTGAATTGTTTGATGTTTTAGTGTTCCTTGTTTTATGGAATAGTGATAAGATGATTCCCTTGCATACTTAAAAACTCTAACTGGTCTGTGAAATGCTTTCCCAGTCAAATTCAGGCACTGATTTGAGAGATGTGCTAAGTCCATTGGAAAGAGTCTAGTGATGGACACTCAGAAAAGTATTTCTTGAGGTAGGGAAACTATTGATATATTTGATGGAAGAATTCAGGGGTTATTTTAAAGATTAAATTAATTCATTTATGTAAAGTTTTTACTGAAGGATCTGTTGTATTGTCTGTATTTAAGCAAATTTTTCTATTTTTTAGTATTTTCTTATCATTTTATTTTTTGTTGGATCTTTATTTATGTCCCTTTTTGCCTTTTATTTTAAAAATATTTTATTAATTTTAATTTAAATGTTAACATGGATTCAAGTGTTCTACTCAATATAACTCCCCCACCCCACCCCTTTCCCCTATTATCCCCCTTCCCCTCTCCCCCTAACTCTGTCCCTCCTTCCCTTTGAGATTTGCTGTCTTGTTATCTGTATCTATGTGATATATATATAATATATATATGACATATATGTGACATATATATATAATATTTCACCAATCCCTTCACATTCTCTGATCCCATCCCCTCATTCCCCTTTCCCTCTGACAGCTGTCCCTCTGCTCCCTGTGACCCTGCCTCTGCCTCTATTCCATTCCTCAGTTCACCATGTTCATTAGATTCCACATATAAGTGAGATTATATGATATTTGTTTTCCTCTGCCTGGCTTACTTCACTTAGCATAATAATCTCCAGGTACATCCATGCCATTGCAAAAGGTAAGATTTCTGTTTTTTCATGGCTGCATAGTATTCCATTGTGTATATGATCATAGCTTTTTAATCTACTCATCCACTGATGGACACATGGGCTGTTTCCAGATCTTTGCTATTGTAAACAATGCTGCCATAAACATGGGGGTGCATTTCTTCTTTTGAATCAGTGATTTGGTACTTAGGATATATTCCCAAAAGTGGGATGGCTGGGTCAAAAGGCAGTTCCATTTTTAATTTTTTGAAGAATCTCCATACTGTTTTCCACAGTGGCTGCACCAGTCTGCATTCCCACCAGCAGTACAGGAGGGTTCCCTTTTCTCTACATCCTCACCAGCACTTATTCTGTGTTGTTTTGTTGATGAGCACCACTCTGACAGGTATGAGTTGGTATCTCATTGTGGTTTTAATTTACATTTCTCTAATGATTAGTAATGTTGAACATTTTTTCCTGTGCCTATTGGCCATCTATATGTCCTCTTTGGAGAAGTGTCTATTCAGGTCCTTTGTCCATTATTTATTTATTTATTTATTCATTTATTTTTTGTATTTTTCTGAAGTTGGAAATGGGGAGGCAGTCAGACAGACTCCCGCCTGTGCCCTACCAGGATCCACCTGGCATGCCCACCAGGGGGCGATGCTCTGCCCATCTGGGGCATTGCTCTGTTGCAACCAGAGCCATTCTAGCGCCTGAGGCAGGGGCCATAGAGCCATCCTCAGCGCCTGGGCCAACTTTTTGCTCCAATGGAGTCTCGGCTGCGGGAGCAGAAGAGAGAGACAGAGAGAAAGGAGAGGTGGAGGGGTGGAGAAGCAGATGGGCGTTTCTCCTGTGTGCCCTGGCCGGGAATCGAACCCGGCACTCCTGCATGTCAGGCTGATGCTCTATCACTGAGCCAACTGGCCAGGGCCCCTTTGTCCATTTCTTAATTGGAATGTTTACTTCCTGGTGTTGAGTTTTAGTAGTTCTTTATAAATTTTGGTTATTAACCCCTTATCAGATGTATTGGCGAATATGTTCTCCCATTGTGTGAATTGTCTTTTTATTTTGTCCATGGTGTCTTTTGTTGTGCAAAAGCTTTTTAGTTTGATATAGTTCAATTTGTTTTTGTCCTTTATTTCACTTGTTTATGGAGAGACATCAGCAAAAATATTGCTATGAGAGGTATTGGAGAGTTTACTGCCTATGTTTTCTTCCGAGATGTTTATTGTTTTGTGACTTACATTTAAATCGTTTATCCATTTTGAGTTTATTTTTGTGAATGGTATAAGTTGGTGGTCTAGTTTCATTTTTTTGCATGTACCTATCCAATTTACCCAATACGATTTATTAAAGAGACTGTCTTTACTCCACTGTATGCTCTTACCTCCTTTGTCAGTCAAATATAAATTGACCATAAAGGTGTGGGTTTATTTCTGGGTTCTCTTTTCTGTTCCATTGATCTGTATGCCTGTTCTTATGCCAGTACCAAGCTGTTTTGATTATTATGTCCTTGTAGTATAACTTGATATAAATCTTTCTCTCTTAACTTTCTTTTCTTTGGCACAGGTTTGTAAATTACATGACTTTTAACTTTCTTGGCCTAAGCCTACTAAATGCCAATAGAAATCCCCAGTTTTAGTTCTGATGACAAAAAGAACCCACACTTTTTTTGACCTTCCTGATGGGGTGTTATCATTATCTGAGAGAGAATTACTGAAGGCCAGGTGGGATTCTTTAGAGTAGGGGTCCCCCAAACTTTCTACACAGGGGTCCAGTTCACTGTCCCTCAGACTGTTGGAGGGCCGGACTATAAAAAAAAACTATGAACAAATCCCCATGCACACTGCACATATCTTATTTTAAAGTAAAAAACCAAAACGGGAACAAATACAATATTTAAAATAAAGAACAAGTAAATTTAAATCAACAAACTGACCAGTATTTCAATGGGAACTATGCTCCTCTCACTGACCACCAATGAAAGAGGTGCCCCTTCTGGAAGTGCTGTGAGGGCCGGATAAATGACCTCAGGGGACCACATGTGGCCCTCGGGCCGTAGTTTGGGGACCCCTGCTTTAGAGTATAATGACCTACTGCTCTTTTTCACTTTCACCACAGGTACACAAACACATGTGGAGGCAAATGATATTGCTCATTTTGGATTATAAAAGGTTCACTATAGTCTAAGCAACCAGCTAGTACCCATGACACACTTAAAGATAAGAATAAACATGTGAGGCCTGACCTGTGGTGGCGCAGTGGGATAAAGCGTCGACCTGGAACACTGAGGTCGCCGGTTCGAAACCTTGGGCTTGCCTGGTCAAGGCACATATGGGAGTTGATGCTTCCTGCTCCTCCCCCTTCTCTCTCTCTCTCTGTCTCTCTCTCTCTAAAAAAATCAATAAATAAAATATTAAAAAAAAATAAAAGAATAAACATGTGAATCAAGCAGTGTCATTTTTCTCAAAAAATAATTAGAAATGAATCCAAGACATGTCCCTTTTTAATGTTATAACTACTTACCGGTCTTTCTTTTAGAAGTTGTTTCTGTTTTGAGTCCTTCCTTGATAGAATCAACCATTTTCTCTCTTTTGCCCCATAGAACCATCTATGTACTGGAATATTGCCAAAATATGTGAGACACCTGGAACAATGTCTGGTACACAGTAGTTTTCCAATACATCTTATTAGAAAGCTAGATGAATGGCCACTGCTCAATATCAAATACATTCTACTAGGAAATGTCCGATGGATGCCCACAGGGATGCAAGAGAAAGAGTTCAGACTCATTTATGTACCATTCATCCATAGATCTCCACACCCAACTCCAATAACAAGAAGGTAGATTTACCTCTTCTCCACAGAGTCCTCTGGTTGAGTGTTGTATCTTTGCTTGTTTGACTTTATTTCCCCTTGATATACTCAGACTCAGTCTTTTTTGAACTAGTTTTTCCTGTGCCTGGGATTTTGTTGGAAGAAGCAAACATGTATTGATTTCCTATTCCTTGAACTCCATAAGAGCTGATCCTTTCCATTCCTGAGCCTAAATTGTTTTCATCTATTTCCTTTTCTGGACTAAGGACAAGGATGTGAGCACTGAGGAGGTATAATTTCTGAGGACCTGCAACTTTCCCCTCCTTCCATTCCAGAGCCCACAGACACATTCATGAGTTTGATTGAAAGGTCTCAGACCATGTAAGTTCACAGAATGGGTGTGAAATAGCCAGTTTGGACACTGTCATGCATCCAGGTGCACCATAAGTTAGCATCTGGGTCATTAGAAAGAGAATCAATACTTATTGTGCTAGGTCCTGTGCTAAGTACTTTTAAGCACATTGTCTCATTCCCCAAAGAACTAAGGGGTATTGCCCTGGCCGGTTGGCTCAGTGGTAGAGCGTCGGCCTGGTGTGCGGGGGACCCGGGTTCGATTCCTGGCCAGGGCACATAGGAGAAGCGCCCATTTGCTTCTCCACCTCCACCACCTCCTTCCTCTCTGTCTCTCTCTTCCCCTCTCGCAGCCAAGGCTCCATTGGAGCAAAGATGGCCCGGGTGCTGGGGATGGCTCCTTGGCCTCTTCCCCAGGTGCTAGAGTGGCTCTGGTAGCTGCAGAGTGACCCCCCAGAAGGGCAGAGCATCGCCCCCTGGTGGGCAGAGCGTCGCCCCTGGTGGGCGTGCTGGGTGAATCCCAGTCGGGCGCATGCAAGAGTCTGTCTGACTGTCTCTCCCCGTTTCCAGCTTCAGAAAAATACAAAAAAAAAAAAAAAAAAAAAAAAAAAAAAGAACTAAGAGGTATTATGATATAATGGAAAAGTAGAAGAGAAGGAAGCCAAAGACTGGCTTTTGTTGAATGCAACATGACTAGCCCTTGCTGTCAAGCATCTTTCTAAGTACTTTTATATAGCCTCACAACTCTCTGAGGTGTTTATATGATTCTCGTTTTACAGACATGGAAACAAAAGCTCAGAGAGGATAAATCCCTCATGTAAGACCCTCCCAGTGAAAAACAGAGAGGACCAGATTTTGAACCCCACTGTTGGCTTAGGCAGTTTCTTTGTGTGTTTTGCATGTTTATCTCAATTTTATTTTTAGAGAAATTAATGCTTTTTCCTTCTCATTGAATGGTGTTCTTATATTTATCAATGTATAAATATATTTTGCATTCCATTTACTGCTCTATTTGGTCAATAAGTGTTTTTGTGCCTTGCTATGTATTTGAAACCACTTTACTGAAGTCTCAACTTCTTGATATAAACCTAAAATGGTTTTATTTGTATGTGTTTTCCAAGTTCTCCTACGGTATTGTGTTGAAAAAATCTCCTTTTCCCATGGGCAACTCCTTTAATGCCATCTTAGATACATCCTATCAATTTCAGCCACTTTTTGTCATTAGAGAGATCACATTCCAACAATTGAGTCTCGGTCTGTTGCCTTTTAAACTTCTGTTTCAAATTTGTTTTCAAGTTTTTCCTGTCCTCTTCTTCCATGCCAGGTAAGGCCTGTTTGTAGGCACTGGATGTAGTTGTAGTGAAGATGGCAGGAGATGGGGGAGACCAGAGTTGCTTTCTATATACCTCCCCTGTCCCCCACCCACGAGGTGATCATACCTCTCAGTTTTCTAGCGGAGAGTTCCTGTTGTCCTGGTGTAGTTATCAATAGCATTTTTAAAACTCTTAGATTTGTCCTGGTTTACCTAAGATCTTATAAGATCAGTCTAATTCTTCCTTTCTCTGTCCTTCCCATCTGTTGTCAGAGTTTGGAGGAGGGATAAGGAGGCAGACATCTCCTTGGTGAGGCTGGTTGATCATGGCACCCTTTGATGGTCTCCCTGTGTTGCAGATATCCAAATGTTCCCTCTGGTGGACTGAGTATGTGACTCTTCAGAGGACCCTACAGGAGCTTACCACTCTATGGTTCCTGGTTTGGGAGCTCTGATTCCAGTTTATCCTCTTTCACACCAAATCAAATTTTGCCCCCAGCAAGGAGCTTCATAATAGCTGCCTGCAAGGGGTCCCTCTCCCGCTGGAAAAAAGCACTGTAAAAACTCTTGGCAATGAATAGGGAGGAATCCATCAATGCTGTACTTCCATGGAGTCCAGCTCCTCTTACCCTTCAGTCTTTGTTCACAGAAACAGGAGCGAATGGAGAGAGAGGCAGTTTTTCAGAGGTCTGACTCTGCTCTGGTGCCTCTCCGTAAGGCCCATGGGAGTACCTAGTCCATACTAACTCTCTGAAACTGGAAGGTGTTCAGACTGTGCGTTGGTTGAAACCCCAGGGCAACAGGTAAAGTTATATTTGACGTTGTGCTACATTTTGATCACAGATACTAGCTTCCACACATATGGCAAATCAGCCATGTTGTCACAGTGAACAGCAATAGGGACAGGGGAGACCAAGATGGCTGCAGAGTAGGCGGAGGCTACACTTATTTTCTCCTGGTCCTAAATTGATTTACAGCTAAATTATAGAGTGATCTACTTGAAAAATCACCTGAAGACAAGCTGAACTGATATATCATAACCAAAGATTTACAGAAGAAGCCACATAGAGATTAGTAAGGACAGAGACATGGAAAGAGCTGGCCTCTGCACCCATGTGCAGCAGCTGACAGGCTGGAGGGCTATCTTGGCCCCAAAACCTCCTCTCCCCAGGAGCATGGGGTCTGAATCCCATGAAAGGATTCTCCAATCCAGAGCTTCAGAGATAGGAAGAGTAGCCGACATAGCTTCTAAATTGAAAATCAGTGAGAATTCAGTCCAATGGGAGAGAAGGGAGACCACTAGAGACCCAGATACCACTTTTCCAGGATTGAGCACTCTTATTGTTATAGCACCAGCCTGGGGAGTGCACTACCTGGTCTTCCAACTACTAGCAACATCACAATGCCATGCTTGGGTCCTGCAGAGGGATCTGCTGGGTGCACCCATCAGGGACCTTTGGTGCATTCTTTTTTTCTGGAGAAACACCTGACAGAGACTCAGACAGTGATTGAGCAGTGTATCTTTGGAAAGGGGACCATTCTTCCCCACCTCAAGTGTAGCCAGTGCTCCCCCCACTCCACATCTGTTGAATCACTGGGCATATGCTACCTATCTGTGGTCCTGCCCTGCTGAGTTCAGTCCCACAGGGGGATCCCATGTAGAGCTGGGACTTTTAGGGTACATCTCTTGGGGAAGCTTTTGTCCAGAAATCAGATGGGCTAGTACTGAGTTGTGTGATTACATTACAGGGGGCCACTTTTATTTCTCTTGCAAGCTCAGCCTGCACTATTCTCCCCAAAGGAAACTCATTTGACCTGACTTTCTGGTAGCCAGCGTGGGGGGGGGGGTGTCAGGTGGGACCCTGCTCTGTTGAGCTCAGTCCCATGGGGGATCTGAAAGCTGCTTGGAGCTAGGACCTTCAGTCCATATGACCCTTGAAGGCTCTTGCCTGGGGAGTAGAAGTGCTGACTACCCTCCTATAAGCTTGCCAGCACCATGCCCAATGGAAGACTGTTCAGATCTGCCCTCCCAAGACTGGTGGCCCTGTCTTGCTGAGCTCAGTCCTGTGGGGGAATCAGAGAGCTACTCAGAGCTGAAAATTTGGGAGTGTGTCTCCCTCAGAGGCTTTTTCTGCAACCTGGATGAAGTGCTTGCCCCACTTTGGTGCGCTCAGCCAGTACCACCCCCATTGGGAGACTTTTTTGGTCTTTTCTTCTGAGCCCTGGTGGCTGCACCTTGCTGAACTGGCTCCTGCAGAGAGGACAGCTGGCTGCACCCAACCTGAACCTGGGCGCACTCCTTCTGAGAGAGCTAGAGTTAGAGACTCTGACAGAATCTGAATGGTATGGCTCTGAAGTAAGGGCTACTTTCCCCTCATTAAGTGCCTGACCACAAGACACCCAAGTAGGGGACCCACTAGCCCCATCCTCCTGACCCTGATTGCCCTGCTCTACCAAGCTTGTTACCTGTGGAAGGGTCTGTGGGTCATGGCCAGCTTAGGCCCACGCTACAGTTTTTCTTTGGAAGGCTCTAGAAGAACAGGTGATCTCAGTGGGATGCAGAATAGCTGATAGGTGGAGGTGAACCTCAGGGAGCCTTGGATCTTTTGTACATCTGCCTCCAGCTTTAAGCTGCAGGAAACCAACCATTTACACAGATTGGCCCCCCCTCTTATGCACACTCAGGCCCAGTAAACATAGCCACAAACAGTGAAAAGCATGGTAGCTCTAGATAGATAGCCCAAGGCTGGTTTCACACAAGGTCTGACATCAACCTATACTTGAACCCTGCCCAAGAGGACCTGGAACCAATACAACCAGTGGAGGGCTTTATACTACACCATAGCTTGACCCCCACTAGCCATACAAGTGGTACAACAAAGGGGGATTTCAGCAGACACTGGGCCCTGTTGGGAACAACTCTGCCTCAGTGGGCAGCTCCTGCACAGTGACTCATACATGGTGACTGAGGTTTTTCCTTAAAGTCAGCCAGCCTGAAAAGTTAACTCCACCCATGAAAGGGCTAACAGCATTTAAGACACAACTACAACAGGGGGATGCACATAACCTACAAGAAATATTTTTGAAGCACTGAGTTCAAGTGATCTGGAAGATTGTGCCACTGAGCCCAACAAGACACCTATATCGTAAAGCCATCATAAATTTGGAAGTCACAGCAGACCTACCTAGTACACAGAGATAAATTGGGGTGACAAAGAAATATGCCTGAAATTAAAGAACAAGGGAAATACATAGAAAAATTGAATGAAATAAAATAAACCAAGATACCAGATGCAGAATTTAAAATAATGGTTATAAGGATGCTCAAGGACCTAATGGAAGAATAGATGATCTCAGTGAAAGCTCAAACAAAGAGATAGTAAACATTAAAAAGGACATAGAGACCATAAAATAGAACCAGTCAGAAATGACAAATACAATATATGAAATGAAGAATACACTAGAAGTAAGCAACAGCAGGTTAGATAAAACAGAGAATCGAATCAGTGATTTAGAAGACAAGATAACAGTAAGCACTCGAGCAAAGCATCAAAAAGAAAAGAGAGTTAAGAAAATTAAAGAAAGTCTATGGGACCTCTGGGATATCATCAAACATCACACAACATCCACATCATAGGAGTATCAGAAGGAGAAGAGAGTAAGCAAGGGATTAAAAACCTGTTTTAAGAAATAATAGCTGAAAACTTCCCTAACCTGGTGAAGGAAAAAGTCCTACAAGTTGAATAAGCACAGAAAGGCCCAATTAAGGTGAACTCAGAGGCCTACACCAAGACTTATTATAATTAAATGGCAAAGGTTAAAGACAAAGAGAGAATCTTAAAAGCAGCAAGAGAGACATTTAATTACCTACAAGGGAGTTCCCATAAGACTGTCAGCTGATTTGTCAACAGAAACACTTCAGGCCAGAAGGGATTGACATGAAAAATTCAAAGTGATGTAAAGCAAGGACCTATAGTAAAAACTGTTATATCCAATAAATCTATCATTTAAAACTGAAGGTGACATAAAGAGCTTCCCAGACAAAAAGAAAAAACAAACAAACAAACAAAAACAAACAGCAATAACAACAACAACAACAAAATGACAAGATTTCATCACTACCAAATCAGTATTTAAGAAGAGGAAGGAAAGTTTATATATATATATATATGAGAGAGAGGCACATAGGTATAAAGAATAATATGGCAATAAGTAAGTACCTGTCAATAACTTTAAATATAAACAGATTATATGCTTCAATCAAAGGACATAGGGTAGCTGAATGGATTAGAAAACATGACCCATATACATGCTGTCTATAAGAAACCCACCTCAGAATAAAAGATACACACAGACTGAAAGTGAAGGAATAGAAAAAAATTTTCCATATAAATGGAAACAAACAAAAAGAGCTGGGGTAGCAATACTCACATCAGATGAAATAGATTTCAAAACAAAGGCCATGACAAGAGACACAGAAGGTTACTACTTAATACTAAATGGATTAATGAAATGAGAAGCTATAACCCTTGTAAACATATATGCTCCCAACATAGGAGCCACTAAATATATAAAGAAAATCTTGGTGGACTTTAAGAGAGAGATAGCAGTACAGCCATAGTAGGGGATTTTCCCATCCCAGTGACATCAATGGATACATCTTCCAGACATAAAATCAATAAGGCAACAATCTAACCCTACACCTAAGAAAACTAAATAAAGAACAAGAAACAAAATCCAAAGTAGGTAGAAGGAAGGAAATAATAAAGAAGAGAGTGGAAATATATGACATAGAGACCAAAAATCAGATCAATGAGGTGAAGAGTGGTCTCTTTGAACAGATAAATAAGACTGACTAACTTTTAACCAGAATCATCAAGAAAAAAACGAGAAACGACTCAAAGAAACAAAATTAGAAATGAAGGAGGAGAAGAATGACTGACCCTACAGAAATACAGATTATAAGAAAATACAATGAAAATACGATATACCAAGAAATTGCACAAACTGGGCAAAATGGACAAATTCCTAGACACATACAATCTTCCAAAATTGAATCAGGAAGAATCAGAAAATCTGAATAGACCAATTACAAGTAATGAAATTGAAGTAGTAATCAAAAAACTCCCAGCAAACAAAAGCCCTAGACCTCATGACTTCACAGGTGAATTTTACTGAATATTCAAAGAACACTTACCCTTCTCAAACTATTAAAAATATTCAGGAGGAATGACTTCCAAGCTCATTTTATAAGGCCAGCATTATCCAAATTCCAAAACTAGATAAAAGTACTACAAGTAAAATTGTAGGCCAATATCCTTGATGAAACCAGATGCTGAAATCCTCAACAAAATATTAGGAAACCCAATCTAGCAATACTTTAGAAAGATTATATATCATGATCAAATAAGATTTACTCAAGGGATGCAAGATTGTTTTTTAATACTCACAAATCAATAAATGTGATACACCACATAAACAAAATTTAGAATAACTATCACATGATCATATCAATAGATGCAGAAAAGCATTGGATACAATTCAGCACTCATTTATTATAAAACCCTCAGCCAAGTGGCAGTACAGGGTTCATACCTGAACTTAATAAAAGTCAAATGTGACAAGCCCACAGCCAACATCATATTTTTTTTTATAAATTTTTATTAATGGTAATGGGATGACATTAATAAATCAGGGTACATATATTCAAAGAAAACATGTCTAGGTTATTTTGTCATTAAATTATGTTGCGTACCCCTCGCCCAAAGTCAGATTGTCCTCCGCCACCCTCTATCTAGTTCTCTGTGCACCTCCCCCTCCCCCTAACTCTCTCCCTCCCTCCCTCCCATGTCCTCCCTCCCCCCACCCCTGGTAACCACCACACTCTTGTCCATGTCTCTTAGTCTCATTTTTATGTTCCACCAATGTATGGAATCATGTAGTTCTTGTTTTTTTCTGATTTACTTATTTCACTCCTTATAATGTTATCAAGATCCCACCATTTTGCTGTAAATGATCTGATGTCATCATTTCTTATGGCTGAGTAGTATTCCATAGTGTATATGTGCCACATCTTCTTTATCCAGTCTTCTATTGAAGGGCTTTTTGGTTGTTTCCATGTCTGTGAACAGTGCTGCAATGAACATGGGGCTACATGTGTCTTCACGTATCAATGTTTCTGAGGTTTTGGGGTATATACCCAGTAGAGGGATTGCTGGGTCATAAGGTAGTTCTATTTGCAGTTTTTTGAGGAACCACCATACTTTCCTCCATAATGGTTGTACTACTTTACAGTCCCACCAACAGTGAATGAGGGTTCCTTTTTCTCCACAGCCTCTCCAACATTTGCTATTACCCGTCTTGTTGATAATAGCTAATCTAACAGGGGTGAGGTGGTATCTCATTGTAGTTTTGATTTGCATTTCTCTAATAACTAATGAAGCTGAGCATCTTTTCATATATCCGTTGGCCATTTGTATCTCTTCCTGGGAGAAGTGTCTGTTCATGTCCTCTTCCCATTTTTTTATGGGATTGTTTGTTTGTTTGTTGTTGAGTTTTATGAGTTCTTTGTAAATTTTGGAAATTAGGCCCTTATCTGAGCTGTTGTTTGTAAATATCATTTCCCATTTAGTTGGCTGTCTGTCTATTTTTATATCAGTTTCTCTTGCTGAGCAAAAACTTTTTATTCTGATGTAGTCCCATTCATTTATCTTTGCCTTCACTTCTCTTGCCATTGGAGTCAAGTTCATAAAATGTTCTTTAAAACCCAGGTCCATGATTTTAGTACCTATGTCTTCTTCTATGTACTTTATTGTTTCAGGTCTTATATTTAGGTCTTTGATCCATTTTGAATTAATTTTAGTACACAAGGACAGGCTATAGTCGAGTTTCATTCTTTTGCATGTGGCTTTCCAGTTTTCCCAACACCACTTGTTGAAGAGGCTTTCTTTTCTCCATTGTATGTTGTTGGCCCCTTTATCAAAGATTATTTGACCATATATATGTGGTTTTATTTCTGGGCTTTCTATTCTGTTCCATTGGTCTGAGTGTCTATTTTTCTGCCAATACCATGCTGTTTTGATTATTGTGGCCCTATAATATAGTTTAAAGTCAGGTATTGTAATGCCCCCAGCTTCATTCTTTTTCCATAGGATTGTTTTGGTTATTCAGGGGTTTTTATATTTCCATATAAATCTGATGATTTTTTGTTCCATTTCTTTAAAAAATCTCATAGGGATTTTGATGGGAATTGCATTAAATTTGTATATTGCTTTGGGTAATATGGCCATTTTGATTATATTTATTCTTCCTATCCAAGAACAAGGAATATTTTTTCATCTCATTGTATCTTTTTCGATTTCCCTTAACAATGCTTTGTAATTTTCATTATATAGGTCCTTTACATTCTTTGTTATGTTTATTCCTAGGTATTTTATTTTTTTTGTTGCAATCGTGAAGGGGATTATTTTTTTGAGTTCGTTTTCTAATATTTCATTGTTGGCATATAGAAAGGCTATGGACTTTTGTATGTTAATTTTGTATCCTGCGACCTTACTGTATTGGTTTATTGTTTCTAATAATCTTTTTGTGGAGTCCTTTGGGTTTTCGATGTATAGGATCATATCATCAGCAAAAAGTGATAGCTTTACTTCTTCTTTTCCGATATGGATGCCTTTTATTTCTTTGTCTTGTCTGATTGCTCTGGCCAGAACTTCTAGCACCACGTTAAATAAGAGTGGAGAGAGTGGACAACCCTGTCTTGTTCCTGATTTAAGGTAGAAAGTCCTCAGTTTTATGCCGTTTAATATGATGTTGGCTGATGGTTTATCATATATGGCCTTGTTGTTGAGTTTTATGAGTTCTTTGTAAATTTTGGAAATTAGGCCCTTATCTGAGCTGTTGTTTGTAAATATCATTTCCCATTTAGTTGGCTGTCTGTCTATTTTTATATCAGTTTCTCTTGCTGAGCAAAAACTTTTTATTCTGATGTAGTCCCATTCATTTATCTTTGCCTTCACTTCTCTTGCCATTGGAGTCAAGTTCATAAAATGTTCTTTAAAACCCAGGTCCATGATTTTAGTACCTATGTCTTCTTCTATGTACTTTATTGTTTCAGGTCTTATATTTAAGTCTTTGATCCATTTTGAATTAATTTTAGTACACAAGGACAGGCTATAGTCGAGTTTCATTCTTTTGCATGTGGCTTTCCAGTTTTCCCAACACCACTTGTTGAAGAGGTATAGATATTTTCCTTCTATACCCATTTTGTTGAGAGTCTTAAACATAAAATTGTGTTGTATTTTATCAAAAGCCTTTTCTGCATCTATTGATAAGATCATGTGGTTTTTGTTCTTTGTTTTGTTGATATGGTGTATTACGTTAACCGTTTTACGTATGTTGAACCATCCTTGAGATTCTGGGATGAATCCCACTTGATCATGATGTATTATTTTTTAAATATGTTGTTGTATTCGGTTTGCCAGTATTTTGTTTAGTATTTTAGCATCTGTATTCATTAGAGATATTGGTCTGTAGTTTTCTTTCTTTGTGCCATCCTTGCCAGGTTTTGGTATGAGGGTTATGTTGGCCTCATAAAATGTGTTTGGAAGTATTGCTTCTTCTTCAATTTTTTGGAAGACTTTGAGTAGAATAGGAACCAAGTCTTCTTTGAATGTTTGATAGAATTCACTAGTATAACCGTCTGGGCCTGGACTTTTATTTTTGGGGAGGTTTTTAATAGTTTTTTCTATTTCCTCCCTGCTGATTGGTCTGTTTAGGCTTTCTGCTTCTTCATGACTCAGTCTAGGAAGGTTGCATTGTTCTAGGAATTTATCCATTTCTTCTAGATTGTTGTATTTGGTGGCATATAATTTTTCATAGTATTCTACAATAATTCTTTGTATATCTATGATGTCTGTGGTGATCTCTCCTCTTTCATTTTGGATTTTATTTATTTGAGTCCTGTGCCTTTTTTCCTTGGTGAGTCTTGCCAAGTGTTTGTCAATTTTGTTGATCTTTTCAAAGAACCAGCTCCTTGTTTTATTGATTTTTTCTATAGTTTTTCTGTTCTCTATTTCATTTATTTCTGCTCTGATTTTTATTATCTCCTTTCTTCGGCTGGTTTTGGGTTGTCTTTGTTCTTCTTTTTCTAGTTCCTTAAGGTGTGAAGTTAAGTGGTTTACTTCGGCTCTCTCTTGTTTGTTCATATAGACCTGAAGTGATATGAACTTTCCTCTTATTACTGCTTTTTCTGCATCCCAGAGATTCTGATATGTTGTATTTTCATTTTCATTTGTCTGTATATATCTTTTGATCTCTGCGCTTATTTCTTCTTTGACCCATTCATTTTTTAGAAGTATGTTGTTTAGTTTCCACATTTTTGTGGGTTTTCCCCCCTCTTTTTTGCAGTTGAATTCTAGTTTCAAGGCTTTATGATCAGAAAATATGCTTGGTACAATTTCAATTTTTCTAAATTTGCTGATATTGTCTTTGTGGCCCAACATATGGTCAATTCTTGAGAATGTTCCATGTACACTAGAGAAAAATGTATACTCTGTCGCTTTGGGATGAAGTGTCCTGTAGATGTCTATCATATCCAGGTGTTCTAGTATTTCGTTTAAGGCCACTATATCTTTATTGATTCTCTGTTTGGATGACCGATCTAGAGCCGTCAGCAGTGTATTGAGGTCTCCAAGTATGATTGTATTTTTGTTAGTTTTTGTTTTAAGGTCAATAAGTAGCTGTCTTATATATTTTGGTGCTCCTTGGTTTGGTGCATATATATTAAGGATTGTTATGTCTTCTTGATTCAACTTCCCCTTAATCATTATGAAATGACCATTTTTGTCTCTGAGTACTTTTTCTGTCTTGTAGTCAGCATTATTAGATATGAGTATTGCTACGCCTGCTTTTTTTTGGGTGTTGTTTGCTTGGAGTATTGTTTTCCAGCCTTTCACTTTGAATTTGTTTTTATCCTTGTTGCTTAGATGTGTTTCTTGTAGGCAGCATATAGTTGGATTTTCTTTTTTAATCCATTCTGCTACTCTGTGTCTTTTTATTGGTAAGTTTAATCCATTTACATTTAGTGTAATTATTGACACTTGTGGGTTCCCTACTGCCATTTTATAAATTGCTTTCTGTTAGTTTTGTATCTAGTTTGATTCTTCTCTTTTGTTTTTCTATCATTTGTTTTTGTTTGTTTGTGTTCCATACTTCTTTCCTCTGTTGCTACCTTTTTTAAGTCAAGTGTTTTTGTGGTGGTTTTCTCAAGGGTGGTTACCATTAAGTAATGAAAAGGGTACCTACCATATTCATTGTAGTACCCTATCTTATAAGTATTTCTGCACTTCATCATCCTTTGCTACTGTTAATCTCCATCCTCTCCCCCCTTTTATTCCTTTGTTGTCACAGTATAAGTTTGGTTTTATTGTGTTCTTGGTGGAGCTGTTACTTGTGGTGTTGTTTTCTTTTGTTCTTTGAATCTGGTTGGAAAACCCCCTTTAGTATTTCCTGGAGTGGGGGCTTTCTGTTGATAAATTCTCTCATCTTATCTGTATTTGTGAATGTTTTTATATCTCCTTCATACTTGAAGGATAGCTTTGATGGGTATAGTATTCTTGGCTGAAAGTTCCTCTCTTTCAGGGCTTTAAATATTGGGGTCCACTCTCTTCTAGCTTGTAGAGTTTCTGCTGAGAAGTATGATGATAATCTAATAGGCCTTCCTTTATATGTTGTACTCTTCTTTTCCCTGGCTGCCTTGAGAATTTTTTCTTTGTCATTGGTTTGTGTCATCTTTATTATGATGTGCCTTGGGGTGGGTTTGTTGGGGTTAAGAAAACTCGGTGTTCTGTTTGCTTCTTGAATTTGAGGCTTTAGTTCTTTCCACAGGCTTGGGAAGTTCTTGTCTATTATTTGTTTGAGTATATTCTCCATTCCATTTTCTTTCTCTTCTCCCTCTGATATACCTATTATTCTTATGTTATTCTTTCTGATGGAGTCAGACAATTCCTGTAGGGCTTTCTCATTTTTTATTATTTTTGAGTCTCTTTCTTCTTCTCTCTGTTGTGCCTCAAGTTGTTTGTCTTCTATTTTACTAATCCTATCCTCAATCTGGGCTGTTCTGTTAGCTAAGCTTGTTACCTCGTTTTTCAGCTCGTGAATTGAGTTTTTCATTTCTGTTTGATTTGTTTTAATAGTTTCAATTTCCTTGGTAATATATTTTTTGTGTTCATTGAGTTGTTTTCTGATCTCCCTATATTGCCTTTCAGTGTTTTCTTGTATATCTCTGAGTATTTTTAAGATTTCTATTTTAAATTCTCTGTCATTTAGCTCCAAGGCTTCCAATATGTTAAGTCTTTTCTCCATAGATTTTTCCACATCTATTTGTGTTACCTCTCTTTCTTTTGTATCCATAATATTCGATTTCCTCTTTCTTATTGGCATCTGAGGGTGGTCTTGTTGATAGCACTAATTAGAATTAATAAAGAGTAAAAAGTAAAACAAAAAAAAAAAAAAAGGTAAAACACCCCACAAAAAAAAACAGTAATAATTTATTATTTCCCCCTTTTTTTCTTTCTTCTCTTTTCCTCCTCTCCCCTCCTCAGGGAAATATCGTGCCTATAATGGAGGGCCTGATTTGGGGTGAAGAGTTCAAGGGGCAAAAAAAGGGAGTAGGGACCTACTAAATGCAAAAAAAAAAAAAAAAAAAAAAAAAAGGAAGAAAATTTTAGACAAGCATAAGATGATTTGCTTGTAAGTGATGGTCAACTAAGAGATATAATGAGAGGGTTAAGAGGGAACCAGAAAAAAGGACCAAAAAAAGAATAATAATGAAGAGAAAAATAAAAATAATAAGTAAAGATCTGTTGTATTAAGTGGAGCGAAGACTAAATACAATGGAGACCTTGGGTTGGGAGGACCCAAAATGCCACAAAAATAAACAAACAAGAAAAAAACAAAAACAAAAGCAAAAAAGAAAAATAAAGCCAAAAAAAGCCTTGAGTCCCAAATTAACTAATTTGTTCGTGATTGAGGATTAAATGGGAGGAAAGTAAAACAAGAAAAGAAAAAATGAATAGAAAGGAAAAAATAAGAAAAAGAGAAAAACGAAGGAAGTAATAAAAAAGGAAGAGAAAAAAACAAAATAAAGCAAATAAAAAAAAAAAACAAAAGAGGAGAGAGTGGGAGTTAAGTGTTTTGGAGTATAACCTTAAAGGAGGGTGAGGATGAAGAAGAGAAATAAAATGTAACAGTTATGGGTAGTGTAGTTCAAGAAAAGGGAAGCATAAGATGGGCAGAGAATAGAAGACCGAGGTGGAGGAAATAAAGGCAATAAGATAGAAGAAACAAACAACAACAAAAAAAAAATTAGTGGAACAAGTTGTAAAGTCTGTGGATTTTTCTTGATTTTGAGAGGTTAACTTCTTCCTTTTTCTTTTCTCTCCCTCTTCCTGGTCGGTGACTCTGTACCCCAGGCTCTGCCCCTGTGTCACACTTAGGTAGGGATTTGCAGTTGATGGGATTCTATGGCAATGTCATATAATTGGCTTTAGTCTTGCTGGTAGTCAAGGCTTGTTGGCGTTTGCAGGGTCCAACGGTGAGAGAGTTTGCTTTCCTGGATTCTCTCTCCTAGTCCCCGCTTCCTGAATTAGCAGCCTGGTGATCTAGCTATAAGGCTGCAACTGCTTCTGCCTGGGGAGTAAGAGGCTCAAAGAGCTGCGAAATCCCCACTCTATCCCCACTGAGTGCAAGGCTTTGGGAAAGGCTCTGGCAGTCAGGGCCTCCAGTGTAATCAGGCGGGGGTGGGAGTCAATTGTTGTCAAGGTTCAGCGCCTAGCATTCAGTTGGACCTCTCAACCCAGGCTTTCCACACTTTTTAGCCTGTTTTGGCTGGGAAGAAGAGGCACTAGTCTCTGCTTGCGACTAGTGTAGTATAGATCTTCTTATCTGCCAAGTCCCTCTTGTTAACGTTTATCCCTGAATATGGAGGCTCTATCAATCAGAAGTTGCCCCCGCCCCTTTAGCGAGAGGCACTAAAAAATATCACGCCTCTTGTCTTGGGTCGCTGAACTGAGAGAGATCTTATCAATTAGAACCGAGGGTGCGCAGATTTCATGGGTTAAGCTAATTTCAGTGATTGGGTCGCAGCTGTGCTCCCGAAGGTATTTTAGGCTGCCTGCGCGGGCCCCTCCTCCAACGCTTGGTTGTTAGCTTGAATGGCTGGGTGAGGTGCCCCGCCCACGGAGAGAATCTCCCAAGTAGAAGACCACCGTGGTGCCTCTCCCGCTCGCCCTGCCGCTGGTGGCTGAATCACACCAGGCGCAGGATAATGGGGCACCCTGGGTGTGCGGGCCAGTAGGGCGCTCTGGGCGTGTGGAATGCCCAGGGCATGCGCGCGAATGGGGTGCTCCGGGCACCGGTGGCCGGCAACTCTCACTCGCAGTGCGCTGGCCGCTGGGAACGTTAGCGGTGCTCGCTCTGCAACCGGACCGGGCGCGCGTGCCGGCGGCTGCTCGCTGCTCCCGAGTGTGGGCGGTGCTCGCTCTGCAACCGTACCCGGCACGCGCCCGCGGCTGCTCGCGGCTCCCGAGTGTGGGCTGACTCACCACAGGCGCACTCCCTCGTGGCTTGAATGAACGTCGCTGCGGTAGCTTCCTCCACACCCTGGTCTCTCAGATTCAAGTGATAACAGTCCTTTCGCTTTCAGTTTGTGTGGAACTCCGGAATGCTCCGAGGATAAATTTTTCTGTTTCTAGTTGATAAATTTGTTGTGATTTAGGTGAGATCTGTGGGACGCACTGCTCACGGCGCCATTTCCGTGACGTCACTCCAACATCATATTCAATGTCATTTTCCTTATGATCAGGAACAAGACAGGGATGTCTGTTTTCACCACTTTTTTTTATTTAAAAAAATTTTAATTACATTTTAAAATTTATTGTGTTAACATGGATTCAAGCGTCCCACTCAATATAACACACTCACTCCCCAACATCATGTCCCCAATTATACCTCCTTTTTCCCCCCTCCACCTGACTCCATACCCCCCTTCCCTCTGGGATTTGCTGTCCTGTTATCTGTATCTATGTGTTATATATATATATATATAATTGCACTAATTCCTTCACCTTCTCTGATCCTGTTCCCTCATCTCCCTTCTCTCTGACAGCTGTCCCTCTGCTCCCGATGACCCCACCTCTGCCTCTATTCCATTCCTCAGTTCACTGTGTTTATTAGATTCCACATATAAGTGAGGTCATATGATATTTGTCTTTCTCTGCTTGGCTTATTCCACTTAGCATAAAAATCTTCAGGTCTATCTATATCATCACTAAAGATAAGATTTTCTTCTTTTTCATGGTTGCATAGTGCACATGTACTACAGCTTTTTTTATTCACTCATCCGCTGATGGATGATGGACACTTGGGCTGTTTCTAGATCTTGGCTATTGTAAGCAATGCTGCAATAAACATGGGAGTGCATATATTCTTTTGAATTAATGTTTTGGGATTCTTAGGATATATTCCAAAAAGTGGAATAGCTGTGTCTAAAGGCAGTTCCATTTTAAATTTTTTGAGGAAACACTGTACTGTTTTCCACAGTGGCTGCATAAGTCTGCATTCCCATCAGCAGTGCAGGAGGGTTCCTTTTTCTCCACACCTTAACCAGCACTTTTTGTGTGTTGATTTGATAATGAGAGCCATTCTGACAGGTGTGAGGTGACATCTCATTTTGGTTTTAATTTATATTTCTCTCATGATTAGGGACGTTGAATATTTTTTCATATGCCTATGGGCCATGTGTATGGTACAAGTTTGTGGTCCAGTTTGAATTTTTTGAATGCACCAGTCCAATTTTCCCAACACCATTTATTAAAGAGACTGTCTTTACTTCATTGTATACTCTTGCCTTCTCTGTCAAATATCAATTGACCACAAAGGTGTGCATTTTTTTCTGGGGTTTCTGTTCTGTTCCATTGATCTGTATGTCTCTTCTTATGCCAGTACCAAGCTGTTTTGGTTACAATGGCCTTGTGGTATAACTTGATATCAGAAAGTGTGATGCCTTCCACTTTGTTTTCTATTTTCAAGATTGCTGAGGCTATTTGGGTTCTTTTTTGGTTCCATATAAATTTTTGGAATATTTGGTCTAGATCTGTGAAGTATACCATTGGTATTTAATAGGAATTGCATTGAAATTTTTTAGATGGCTTTGAGTAGTATAGACATTTTAGAAATGTTTATTCTTTCTATCCATGAACATGGTGTATTTTCTACTTGTTTATATCTTCCTTGATATCTCTTTTCAATGTTTATAATTTTCTGAGCACAAGTCTTTTGCCTCCTTGGTTAAATTTATTCCTAGGTATTTTACTTTTTTGTTATAGTTGCAATAGTCAAGGGGACTCCTTAATTTTTCTTTTTGACTGTTTATTGTTGGTATATAAAAATGTCACTAATTTTTGAATATCAATTTTGTTTCCTGCCACCTTGTCGAATTCATTTATCAGGTCTAATAGTTTTCTGACTGAGACTTTAGGATTTTCTATTACAGTATCATGTCATTAGCAAATAATGACAGTTTTACTTCTTCTTTTCCAATTTGGATACCTTTTATTTCTTTTTGTCTGATTGCGGTGGCTAGAACTTCCAGAACTATGTTGAATAAGAATGGTAGAAGGGTCACCTCTGTCTTGTTCCTGATCTTAAGAGGATTGCTTTTAATTTTTGCCCATTGAGTTTGATGTTGGCTATTGGTTTGTCATATATGGCCATTATTATGTTGAGGTATGTTCCCTATATTTCCACTTTGTTGACAGTTTTGATCATAAATGGGTGCTGAATTTTATCAAAAGCTTTTTCTGCATCTATTGATATAATCATATGATTTTTATCATTCCTTTGTTATGTGATGAATCACATTGATTGATTTACAAATATTGTACCAGCCTTGCCTTCCCAGAATAAATCTCATTTGAACATGATATATGATTTTTTTAATGTATTGCTGGATTCAGTTTGCTAATATTTTGTTGATAATTTTAGCATCAATATTCATCAGGATTATTGGCCCATAGTTTTCTTTCTTTGTTTTTATGTCTTTACCTTTTTTGGAATGAGGATAATGCTTGACTAACAAAAAGAGCTTGGAAATCTTCCCTCCTATTGAATTTTTTGAAACAGCTTGAGAAGAATAGGCATTAGATCTTCTTTGATTGTTTGGTAAAATTTACCTGTGAAGCCATCCGGTCCAGGAATTTTGTTTGCTGAAAGTTATTTGATGACAGTTTCAATTTTATTTGTTGTAATTGATCTGTTTAGGTTTTTTGATTCTTCCAGGTTGAGTTTTGGAAGATTGCATGTTTCTAGGAATTTATCAATTTTGCTTAGGTAGTTCAATTTATTGATATATCATATATATCTTCATAGCATTTTCTTAGAATTCTTTGTATTTCTGTGGTGTCAGTTTTTACTTCTCCACTTTCATTTCTAATTTTATTTATTTGGGTCCTCTTTCTTTTTTTCTGAAGAGTCTGGTTAAAGGTTTATCAATCTTGTTTACCTTTTCAAAAGAACCAGCTCTTGGCTTCATTGACTTTTTTTTTTATTATATTTAGCCTATGTCATTTATTTCTGCTCTGATCTTTATTATTTCTTTCCCTCTACTTCCTCTGGGCTTTATTTGTTGTTCTTTTTTTAGTTCTTTTAGGTGCAGAGTTAGGTTGTTTATTGAGCTTATTTTTCTTAAGGTATGCTTATAATGCTATGATCTTCCTTGTTAGGACTGCTTCTGCTATACTCCATAGACTTTTGAAAATATTCATTTTCATTTGTTTCAAGAAAATTATGATTTATTTCTTGATCTCATTGTTAACCCATTTGTTATTGAATAGTATGCTATTTAACCTCCAAGTGTTTGAATATTTTTTAGTTTTTCTATTGTAGTTGATTTCTAGTTTCATGCCATTGTGATCAGAGAAGATGCTTAATATGATTTCCATCTTCTTAAATGTATTGAGATTTGTTTTGTGTCCTAACATGTGATTTATTGTAGAAAATGTATCATGAGTACTCAAAAAGAATGTATATTCTGCTGCTTTGGGGTGAAGGGTTGTAAAGATATCAATTAAATCCAGTTGATTTAGTGTGTCACTTAAGGCCCCTGTTTCTTTGTTAATTTTCTTTCTGGAAGATCTATCCATTGATGTTTGTGGGGTATTAAAATCCCCTGCTATTAAAGTATTGCTGTCAGTCTTGCCCTTTATGTTATCAAAATCTGCTTTATATATATATTTATGTGCTCCTATATAAGGTACATAAATATTTACAATGGTATATCCTTCTGTTAGGTGGCTTTTTTTTATCAGTATGTAGTGACCTTCTTTATCCCTTACTATAGCCTTTGTTTTAAAGGATATTTTGTCAGATATAAGTATTGCTACTCCAGCTTTTTTTTGTCTTCCATTTGCATGAAATATATTTTTCCATTCCTTCACTTTCAGTCTGTGTATATCTTTTGTTCTGAGGTAGGTCTCTTGTAGACAGCATATATATGGGCCTTGTTTTCTTATCTATGCAACTACCCTATGTCTTTTCATTGGAGCATTTAATCCATTTACGTTTAAGGTTATTATTGATATACTTATTTATTGACATTTTATTCTTCAAATCTATAATCCTCTTTATCTCAATTTCTTTCTTCCTTTGCTCTTTTTATAGCAGGCCCTTTAACATTTCTTGAAGTACTGGTTTGGTTGTAATGAATTCCTTGAGTATTTTTTTTTTTTTTTTTTTGGTCTGGGAAGCTTTTTATTTCTCCTACAATTTTAAATGATAGTCTTCCTGGATAAAGAAGTCTTGGTTGTAGGTTCTTGTTTTGCATCAGTTTGAATATTTCTTGTAAATTCATTCTGATCGCAAGTGTTTCTGTTGAGAAGTCAGCTATCATTCTTATTGGGCTTGCTCTGTTGGTAATTAACTGCTTTTCTCTTGCAGCTTTTAGTATTCTTTCTTTGTTTCTTAAATTTGGCATTTTTATTTTGATGTATTTTGGTATAGTCCTCCTTGGGTTTATCTTTAATGGGACTCTGTCACTTTTTCTTTTTCATCTTTAATGAGGCTTTCTTGAACTTGTGTGACTGTTTTCTTCATCAATTTAGGGAAATTTTCAGCTATGATTTCTTCAGACAGATTTTCTGTCCCTTGTTTGTTCTCTTCTTCTTCAGGAACTCCTATGACGTGATGTTGTTTCTCTTTAACAACTGTTGTTGCAGAGGTATTTTAGAGTTTCCTGGGTCTTTTTGAACTTCTTTTATTTTTGCTGCACTGCTTCTGTGCTTATGTTTTATTTTATTTTTTGTATTTTTCTGAAGTGAGAAGCAGGGAGGCAGACAGACAGACTCCCACATTCGTCCAACTGGTATCCACCTGGCATGCTCACTAGGGGGCGATGCTCTGCCCATCTGGGCTGTTGCTCTGTTGCAACTGGAGCCATTTAGCATCTGAGGTGGAGGCCATGCAGCCATCCTCAGCTCCTGGGCCAACTTTGCTCCAATGGAGCCTTGGCTGCAGGAAGGGAAGAGAGAGATAAAAAAGAGAAGGAAAAGGGTGGAGAAGCAGATGGGCACCTCTCCTTTGTGCACTGGCCAGGAATTTTATCTGGGACTTCTACATGCTGGGCTGACACTCTACCACTGAGCTAACTGGCCAGGGCCTTGTGCTTATGTTTTTTTTGTTTTATTTTTTATTTTTGTCTTCTAAATAACTGACTTGATCCTCTGCTTCATCCAGTCTGCTGTCGATTCCTTCTAGTGCAGTCTTCATTTCTGATATTGTATCTGTCATTTCTGACTGGTACATTTTTATGATTTCAATGTTCTTTTTATTTTTTTTTGTATTTAGTTGGAAACGGGGAGGCAGTCAGACAGACACCCGCATGTGCCCGACCGGGATCCACCCAGCATGCCTACCAGGGGGCAATGCTCTGCCCATCCGGATCATTACTTTGTTGCAACCAGAGCCATTCTAGCGCCTGAGGCAGAGGCCACAGAGCCATCCTCAGTGCCTGGGCCAACTTTGCTCCAATGGAGCCTCAGCTGCAGGAGGGGAATAAAGAGACAGAGAGGAAGGAGAGGGGGAGAGGTGGAGAAGCAGATGGGTGCTTCTCCTGTGTGCCCTGGCTAGGAATCGAACCCAGGACTCCTGCACGTCAGGCCGACCCTCTACCACTGAGCCAACTGGCCAGGGCCTTCAATGTCCTTTTTGATGCCTGCTATCTCTTTGTTTGAGTTCTCACTGTGATCATCCATTGTTGCTCTTAGTTCCTTGAGCATCCTAAAAATCATTATTTTAAACTCTGCATCTGGTAGTTTGGTTACTTCCATTTTATTTAGTTCTTTTTCTGGGGATTTTTCCTATTCATTCACTTGGGTCATATTTCTTTGCCCATTTTGTTTGTGTATTAGGTAGCACTGTCTGACTTTAAAATATGTTTTGGTATCTTTATGAGGAAGATGGGCTCAGTGGTACTGACCTCTAGGTCATCTCAGTTCTTTGCTCTAGGAATGCTTCTTGAGGGTAGTATTTACCCTCCTGTTGTATGTGAGTGTTGAATATAGTTGGTCCTTTCATGGATGCAGTTATCCCTTCAGGCTGGCTGGCTCTGAGGGTCAATCTTGATCATGTGTATTATACACTGTGCATTGTCTGTCTTTTTTAGTGTATTTATTCTCTGTAGTGTCTGGCACCTGCTGGACTCCTCCTTTAGGCTTGATGCTTATATAGCTAGCTGAGTCTAGCATTGGTGCTATCTGTCAACTACTACTGGTTGTGTTGGTTCTGGGTCTTTTTGGGTTGGTGTCAGCCATTGTTTGTAAACTGCTGTGGGCTATCTGTCAGGAACTACTGCTCTGTTTGCTGTTTGTGTCTGCGTTTTCTGAGCCTGGGTAGTGTGGGAAGGGCTGACCTGTGTGTACAAATCAGCTTCCTCCTGCTTAGAGATGACAGCAGCTCCACAAGAGCCTCAAACTCTGAAAGATTTGCCTCCACTTTTCAGCTGCTCCACCCCCTCCTAAAGCTGCATGGTCTTTCCACAGAGTCTTTTTTAGAAAGATTATTCTGTGGGCTCAGAATAGCCTCACCACACCAACCCCTCTATAGGTTGCAAGCATGGTCGTTAGAGCAACTGAGGTTGGGAATACATTGTTAGTGGGACCCCCTACATCAGGGGTCTTTTGGTCAGGAGCTCAGTATGGGAAAAGTGGCCCCTACTTGAGCCTAATCCTCAGATACTGCTGGATACTTCAATTCTATTTCTCACCAGCAAGGTGAGCAGCAGGTTCAGATTGGGTGGGGCTGACAGTCCCCTCTACAGAAATTCTTCCAGCTGGGGAACACCTAGTCTCAGGGAGAAAGACTAAGAGACTTTTTCCCTAGGGTTGACTGGGCCCTCCCCCCCCGAAAATGGATAAGCCCCTTAACTGAACCCAACAATAGGCCTGTGGGTCCCATACTTTAAATGTTTGTGCTCAAAGCCCCTCTCCCTTCCCCCTGTGGTACCTCACCCAGAGGGTAGGATATCTAGCACCTGAGCTGGTTGACTGTGAAGCTCCACCCTATCCAATGCATATGAGCTGCTGTGTAGGTACTGACCACAGAGAGTGAAACTCACCTTAGCTGGGCCCTGTGTGCAATGAGTCCTCCCTTAGGACATGCTGCCAGCAAGGGTCATTAGGTCCTGAACCATTCCTCTCTGCAGCTGGCCACTAGATGTGTCAGTCCTGGGCCTCCCTGTAGGGAACCTGGCACAGACCATTGAGAAACACTACCTGTGACTGGCCCTCAGCAACCTTCTTGGAGCTATAAGAAATTCAGTATTTGTGGCTGCCTTTGCTGGGCCCAGGTGCGCATGGAAATACCAAGCCACACACTACGCTGGCTTTTACCTACACTGAAACTGGGGGAAGGTCAGCAAAAGGCAAAGGTTCCCTGAGTTCCACCTCCTGTAGCCTCTGTCTACTGGCTGCTTGTTGGGCTCAGCCAGTAAAAAAAACTATGGTAGAGTTTAGAGCCATGATGGTGAACCTATGACACGCGTGTCAGCACTGACACACATAGCCATTTTCGGTGACGCATGGCCGCCTGCGGCCACATACCAGAGAAATATGGAGCCACATGCCGAGAAGGATGTTTCAACCTCGGCTCCTGCATGGACAGGTGCAGTAGCTGAGGATAAAACATTTGCTGTAGTGTAGACACTCTGGGCCGGAGGTCTGTAGGCCAAAACAACAGAACTCTGGCATAGAGCGTCTAGTTCTGGGACTTCCGGTTAGGCCATTAGGGGATCTTTGACCTCACTTCCGGCGGCAGAGCAGGGAGCAGCGGAATGCCGTGGGGGGCGCATCTCTGGGGGCCCTGTGATCGCTATTACCAGCAACCACATAACCACAGCAACCATCATCCAATCTACTGTTCTGGGGTGTTGTGGATTTCTAATTGACCATCATTACTGAGATAAGTGAGGGGGAGGCTGGGAAAGGTGAGGGCCTGTGCTATGGTGCCGTTTCCCGCCATTAGAAATAGCAACAGCCATCTTAATTTACATAAGAGGCAACTTGCAGAATTTCAAGACAGCATCTGGGCTCAGGTGTTCGTCGACTTGAGGTCAAAGCTTGAAAATCTGGAAAGGTGCCGCTTGGAGAATCAAGAGGAGTGCCACTATGAACAGGAAATTTGGAGTGCCTGCAACCGATTACCAGACACTTTTAGCACCCTGAAAAATATAGCAATGGCTTTACTCACAATTTTTTCCCTCTAGGTACTTTTGTTAGACCTTATTCTCAGCGTTAAATAATATCAAAACCAACAAAAGAAACAGATTGACAGATGAAGTTAGTAGCGCTTACTTGGGCTTGAAGTGTACAAAATACCAACCTTCAATTGAAGATTTAGCCAATGAAATTCAGCAACAAAAAAGTCACTAATAGGCAGGTTAATTAAAGAATTCCCCCTCCCCCTCACTTATCTTAGTTCACGGCAGCCCACACAAGTTAAATAATATCAAGACCAACAAAAGAAACCGACTGACAGATGAACAAAGAAGTCTCTAAGCAGGTAAGTTAAATAATTAGTTTTTGGTTTATTAAATACAGTTATATATCACAATTATACATTTTTGTTACTTAAACTATAAATATTGCAAAATTTGGTTTTTTTCTCAAAGTAACACACTACTCGAGTTATGCTCGGATTTTTGGTGAATTTTGACACACGAAGCTCAAAAGATTGCCCATCACTGGTCTAGAGCCTGGAGTCTTTCAGGGATTAGGAAATGTAGTGAGTGTGGCTCAGCCCCAGTTGTCAGTCTGTATGGACTTTTTTTATAGACCTCAATACAGTGTGGCCCCCAGAAGTCTTGTGGGTGTGGCCTCTGCAACCCAGAGGTGTGGTCTTCCCACAGTCCAAACAGTTTCTACTGAGTCTCCTGTGAGATGGAAGCACCAGTCATAGACTCGAGAGCATGCAGAGGACAGCTCAGGCCTCAATGCTAGAAAACTGAGTGACTGACACACCCCCTGTTTCCTGGCTGACTTTTCAGAACATCTCGGTCTACATAAGGTGGGGCAGGAGGGATTCTTGAGGGTGGGGAAGTTTCTTTTTCCTAGGCTGATGCAGCAGGGAGGGGAGTGCTGCACCCAAGAAAGATGGTGACTATAGTATTGGTGAATGACTCAGCACAGGAGATCTGGTGGCCATCCCCACCGTATCTCTCCTGGGCCACCAACTTCACACTGTTCTCCCACAGCTCTAGTCCTCTCAGCCCTCCCTCCGCAGGAGCCCCAGATAAGTGACTATAAATGAGATTTTCTGCACTGGCCCTTTAAGATGGAGCCTGCACCTTTGAGAGTTCTGTCTCTTTCTCAGTCAGAAACCTCAGCTTTTTTCACCGCCAAATGCTGTGTGGGTGTCTCTTTTAGGCTCTGGGATGCTAGGCTGCTGTTCTAGGCCTGAAGCTGAGAACCCACACCCCTCAGGGTGAATCTCCTTGCGATGAGAGTCCCTCCAGACCCTCAACTGCTGCTTGTTCCTGTGAGTGAGGCAGCCCTTTCTGTGTCTTTGCCCTTTTTACCAGTCTTGATGTGGCTTCTTCTGTGATCCTTGGGTATAAACTTCTCTTTGTTTATTCCAAAGTTGATTTTTCATGATAGTTGTTCTTAAATTGTAATCCAATTTGGTCCTGGGGAGTGGCCGTTGGAATGTCCTCCTACTCTGTCGCCGTCTTGGAATCTCTCATCATTCTTATTTAACATAGTATTGGAAGTCCTAGCCACAGCAGTCAAACAAGAACAAGAAATAGAAATCATCCAGATTGAAAAGGAGGAAGTAAAAATGTCATCATTTGCAAATGACATGACATTGTATATAGAAAACTCTAAAGACTACATCAAAAACTACTAGATCTCATAAATATATTTGGCAAAGTATCAGGATACAAAATTAATATTCAGAAATCAGCGGCAATTTTATATACCAATAATGAACTATCAGAAAGAGAAATTAAGAAAGTAATTTCATTTATTATTGCAACAACAAAAAGGTTACCTAGGAATAATTTATTGAAGGAAAAAAAAGAGTTATACTCAGAAAATTATAAGATACTAAAAAATTGAGGAAGATGCAAACAAGAGAAAGCCTATACCATGTACATGAATAGGAAGAATTAACATCATTAAAATATCCATACTACTCAAAGCAATATACAGATTCACTGCTATTCTTATTAAAATACTAGTGACATATTTCACAGATTGAGAACAAAGAGTCCAAAAATTTATGTGGGACCACAAAAGACCCTGAATAGCCTCAGCAATCTTAAGAAACAAGAACAAAGTTGGAGATATCACATTAGTACCCAATATCAAACAATACTACAAGGCTATAGTAATCAAAATAGCATGGTACTGGCATAAAAACAGGTTAATAGATCAATGTAACAGAATATAGAGCTCAGAAATAAACCCACATGTTCGTGGTCAATTAGTTTTGACAAAAGAGGCATGAATCTATAATGTGGTAAGAGCTCAGAAGATGATCTTCACATCTCAGTCTCTTCAATAAATGGTGTTGGGAAAATTGGACAAACATGCAAAAAAAAAAAAAAAGAAAGAAAGAAATAAAGAAACTACACCACCAACTTGCACCATACACAAGACTAAAATAAAAATAGATTAAGGATTTAAATGTAAGTTGCAAATCCATAAAGATCCTAGAAGAAAACATGGGCAGTATAATTTTAGACATATCTAATAGCAATATTTTTGCTGACATATTTTCTTGGGTAAGAGAAGAACCAAAGGAAAAAATAAAGAAATGGAACTACATCAAACTGAAAAGCGTTTGCACAGCAAAAGCTATCATCAACAAAATGAAAAGGGGACCCACTGAATGGGAGAACATATTTGCCAATAATACCTCTGATAAGGGGTTAATTTCCAAAATATATAAAGAACTTACACAACGCAACACCAGGAAGACAAACAATCCAATTAAAAAATGGGCAAAGGACCTGAATAGACAATTCTCCAAAGAGGACATACAGATGGCCAATAGAGAGATGAAAAAACACTCAATGTCTAATCATCAGTGTGATGCAAATTAAAACCACAATGAGATTACCTCACACATGTCATAATGGTTATCATCAATAAATCAACAAGCAGCAAGTGGTGATCAGGATGTTGAGAAAAGGGAACCCTAATGCAGTGCTGATGGAAATGCAGACTGGTATAGGCACTGTGAAAAGAGTATGAGGTTTCTTCAAAAAATTAAATATGAAACTGCCTTTTGACCCACCAATCCCACTCCTGGAAATATATCTGATGAAACGTGGAATACTAATTTGAAAGAATATAGGCACCCCTATGTCCATTGCAGCATTATTTGCAATGGCCAAGATTTTGAAGCAGCCCAAGTGCTCAATACTATATGAGTGGATAAAGAGCTGTGGTTCATTTACACGATGGAATACTACTCTGCTATAAAAAATAAAAGAAGAAGGAAAGAAGGAAATCTTACCCTTTGTGATAGCATGGGTGGATCTGGAGATTATTATGCTAAGTGAAATAAGCCAGTCAGAAAAAGACAAATACCATATAATCTCACTTATGTGTATAATCTAATGAACAAAATTGAAACAGAAGCATGGAACAGACTGAAAGCTGTTGGAGGCAGGAGTTTGGGGGGTTGGATGAAAGAAGGTGAAGGGATTATGCAAATATATGTTCATATATATTACACACACACATATATAACACACAGACACTGACAATAGTGTGGTGGTAGCCAGAGGGAAAGAGTGAGGATAGGAAGTGGGCAAAGGAGGATTAATTGGGCACAAAAAGAGACTTTGCTTTGAGGGATGGGAGCACCATGCAGTGTTTGGATGATGTTTTGTTGAATTTTACAGTTGGAAACTGTCTGGTTTTGTGAACTACATCACCCCAATTAAGTCAATACAAGAAAAAAGATCAATAGGAACTAATATTCTTCCAGTTTAATTTTAACTCACCTTCATGAATTTTGTATTCCTCCACTTAAATATCTCAGTTACAATTTAGAAATGAAGCTCCTTCCCTTTTCAACTATCTTGTCAACAAAAAGACATTCTATTCTTAACAAGCCACGTCAACCAGTTGACAATATTTCTCAAGAAAACAGAAAACATAGTAAATCTAAGAACTTATTCTTAATTACTATCAGTCAACAAGGCAGCTTTTCTTTTCCTATGATTTTTATAAAACTACGCGTAGTTTAAAAAATCCTCCAAGGTCTGGAGCCGTGTCTTATCTGTCTGCACATTTCTGGAAGCTAACTCTCCACTGGACACCTTAAAGTTGTTCAAAAATAATCTGTTCCTTGGTTACATTTCTCTTTGTACTGTTCACAGTGCCTAGCATGACGTTGTATATTTAAGCGCTGAATAGTTTTGTTATTGTTGAAATACTGTATAGTCCCTTTGCCTAATTTTACAGGTTGCTTTAAGAAAGAAAGGGTTCATTTAGAGAATGTGCCATTTAGTTTGAATCACATTTCTCAAAACTGCTTTCTTTGCACTGGTGCCAGAACATTATCATGGGAAGAGTCCTGCATTGGACTCAGAAAATGATCTTCACACCTCAGTCCCTTTTAAAGACCCCTTGGATGCCAGTGTTTCTGTCTAGGCAGCCATTGGAACGTTTATTTTTATTAACTTTTCTGCGCATGCTCCTTTCTTTGTTTAGTGAGCTGTTCTCGGCCCTCTCTCTGCCCCCTTCCCCCAGCCTTGAGCACTCCCAGGTGGGGTACTGCTTGGTCAGGAGTCAGGCTCAGGGCTTCAGCTCAACTCATAAATGTGGAAATAACAAAATGTGTTCCCTGAAGCTTTGCAGCATTGTCAGGAAATGGGCTGCTTGTATGTTGCACTTCCATGGATCTGGAAATTCTGCCGAGCTTGGGTTGACTCCAGAAAAAAAAAGTTTAAAAGTGTTCAGGGAAGAGAGGAATTAAAGCGGGCCATTAGTTGGAGACACCAGTGCTCCTGCTGAGTCTGTGTCTTGGCCGGCTACTTGGCAGGGAGCAGTGCTGGAGCGGGTGTTGTGTACTGTGGCGGCAAAGTTTGCTTTTCTAAGGATCGGGGCTTTGCAGAAACTTTCCTTCCCACATTTGTCATATCTCAGAAATCTGCGTGGCACCCTTGGGAGAGAGTGGGGGATAGTAATTGTTTTCGGCTGGAAAAGAACAAGGCACAGAGGTCTAGACTCATTACACCTCAAGGATAATTATTGTATCTTAACCATCTTACCAACTACCCTGGCCTAGGCCCTTGGCAAATAGGTGTGAAATAAGGGAATGGGTAAAAGTTAGTTCTGTAATGATTTAAGTCTTAAAGGTAGGGCCTGAGCTCAGCCTTAGGTCTCATTGGATACTTTGGGCTATGCAAATGATCTCAGGTGACAAGAATAATGGAACTCAGCAGCAATTTTCTTTGGTTGTGCTACTGACATAATACTTTCCTCATTATTCTAAACCCAGGAAGAAATTTTCTGGTATTTGCAAAAGTCTAAGTTGAGTTTTCAGGTTATGCAATGGAGCTATCATACCAGGGAGATGGAGTGTGGTTGGAGGAACCTAGAGTTCAGTGGTTTTCCTTCTTTGTGGCATTTTCTCTGGGGTCCTGGACCACCAGAGCCTGGAGATCCAGAAGGTAAGACTCTCAGGGCAGTTGTCAGGAGACATGGTGGCCTCTAGTCGTTACCCTAATTTAGGACATAAGATTATAAGATAAAAATGCTGACTAGTCACCTAGAAGACTCATAGCTCATTTTGGATATTTGGTTTTACTTACGTCATAGCTTCTCAGGAAACTCTTCAGGTGATTAGAAAGGAATTTAATCACTAATCAAGTAAAAAGATAAGTGACTAGGTATTTAGGCTTACTTTAAATATATTTCATTATTTTTTTTCATGATGCAATTTGGGGATCCTTTTCTCACTTTCCCAAGGGGCTTCCCCTTAACCTACAATGCTTGAGGTCAAATTCCTGCCTCTGCCACTCACATGCTAAATGATCTCAGGCAAGTCACTTAACCTTTCTGAGTTCCAGCTTCTTCAAATGAAAAGTAGGGAGAGACTAGTACTTAAGGCACAAGTGTGTTATGAGGCTTTAATAACTTATTGCATATAAAATTCTTCAAATAGTGGATACATGTCAGCTAAGATTATTGTCATTTTGCATAAGCAACATCAACCAGATAATTTGACATAGGGGTCAAAATATATACAAAACTATATAGTTTTAAAAATTGATAGAGAATGAACTAGTTGAACTATCAAGGCTTTCTTACAATATAATATCTTCTTGTGAAATTCCTGTTTTTAATTGCTACCTTCGTAACTATAATAGTTATTTAACCATTCTTGGCTTTAATTCCCTAAATTTCTTTTTAGAGTATAGTATACTAGTTCTCCATATGAATTTTAGGGGAATTTGAGTATGTTGATTGATGCTTTTGAAACATTAAAATAAAAGGCTCCAAATGTTTTTTTCAAGTGTACATCTCTGTGCACCTCTTCGGTTTTGAGCACAAGTTATGAAATCGAAGCTGAAATAAACTGTAAAATATCAGCAAATGGTTTTGAGTCTTCTGGAGTAAGTTCTTGCAGTGCTATTCACTTCGTTATATGTCCCTAAATTATTGAAAAGAAAAGAGGGAGGGAGCTGGCTTAGATCACCTCGCCAAATTCATTTTCCGTGAACGCTGCTATCCCGAAGCACAACAGGAAACTTATTGGAAACCTGGCGGGCTGGAGAAACACAGTAGCTAGCTCAGCAAAGAGTGTCAGCAGAAGATAGGAAAAGAATGAGGAGGGCACAAAATCACCCAAAGATACTGAGCATAGCTCTCTGTAAGGAACACTTTCTGTAAAGTCAAGTCTGGAAGTGTCTAGAACTCTGTGAGGGGTGGGGAGAAGTTCATATACATGCACACACATTGTCAGGTACACACACACACACACACACTCACGCACACGCACACACACACATTTGGCACTTGAATTGCAGATAACCTCACCTGACACTAACCTTGGCATAGCTACAGAAGTAATATTTTTTACCATGAGAAACTGTTGAACAATTTCTCCAATGCACTACTCATACTTTAGCATTAGACGTGCAGGTTTTCTTTCTTTTTAACTCATTTTAATGTACACAGATTTCTGGTTTGATCTAGGAAAGAAGAATATTATTGTTTCTGAATACCAGTTATTCATGTACTCATATAACAGCAATGAAGTTTCATCTATTTCAAGAGACTATACTTAGTAAAATAGGTGAATCTACATTTTATGAGTTCCATTGAATCATTTGAATTGGGAAATCAAAAAATTACTTATAGAAACAGATATAGAAAACAATGGTGAAGTCAATGTATTGCTTTGGACAGGTAATAATTTCTTCTGCCAGATCTATGTTTTATTGAATATCATAGAAATTAAAGTATTTGATATTACTCTTCTTTTTTTTTTTTTTTTAAATTTTTATTTATTTATTTATTTATTTATTTATTTATTCATTTTAGAGAGGAGAGAGAGAGGGAAAGAGAGAGACAGAGAGGAGAGAGAGACGGGGGGAGGAGCTGGAAGCATCAACTCCCATATGTGCCTTGACCAGGCAAGCCCAGGGTTTTGAACCGGCGACCTCAGCATTTCCAGGTCGACGCTTTATCCACTGCGCCATCACAGGTCAGGCTGATATTACTCTTCTATACTTACCTTTATTTTAATTCCATTTGAAGATCTGTTAATAATTTTTTATCTGCCATAGAACTTCAATACATTATGAAATAATGATGACTTCTCTGAAGGTGCATTTTGACAGGCATCACACTTAATGATTCAGCTACAATATTAAAGCAGTAGTTCTCAAAATAGGTGCCCTGAATGCATCAGCTCCCAGGTGGAGCTTGTTAGAAACTCAAATTCTTGGCCCTGGCTGGTTGGCTCAGTGGTAGAGCATCGGCCTGGAGTGCAGGAGTCTGGGTTCGATTCCCGGCCAGGGCACACAGGAGAAGCGCCCATCTGCTTCTCCACCCCTCCCCCTCTCCTTCCTCTCTGTCTCTCTCTTCCCCTCCCGCAGCCGAGTTGGCCCGGGCACTGAGGATGGCTCTGTGGCCTCTGCCTCAGGCACTAGAGGGGCTCTGGTCGCAACAGAGTGACACCCCGGATGGGCAGATCATCGCCCCCTGGTGAGCGTGCCAGGTGGATCCTGGTCGGGCGCATGCGGGAGTCTGTCTGACTGCCTCCCCGTTTCTGGCTTCAGGAAAAAAAAAAAAAAAAAAAAAAAGAAACTCAAATTCTCAGGTTCATTCCAGATCCTGAATCAGAAACTCTGCGAAGATGGGGATCTAGTCATCTTAATCTGTATTTTAATAAGCTCTCCAGATGATTTTGATACATGCTGGTTTGAGAACCAGTGAGTTAGTTAAGGTAACCAACTACCGAGTAGTAGGTAACTACTCTATTTATTAACTTGGGTAAGGTCGGTCTGCCATAATAGAGAGATTTAACAAGTTAAATCTTGCCAAAACTAATGAGGAAGGATATCACACCCTCTGAAAATACTAAGAGATTATTACAAGGATTTTTTTACAGGTCAACCTGTCTTCAAAGGCTATGTGTTTTTCCCACCAACCTATGGTAGCAACAACTGTAGCCCTTCTATGCAGACAAATTTATTTTAAACTGGTTTTTAAAGAGTTTTAGATCTAGAGGTAATCAAGATAAAGAACTAAACACACTATTTTCCTTCCATCCAGATAATATGTTTCTTTTATTAATTTGCCTTGTGAATTCAGCAAATGGTTTAGAATCTTACTTTTTTTAAAGTAGATTATTTTATCTCATCTGAAATAGGATAATAATGGTGGATTTCATCAGCTGTCTGGTGAGAACCATGGAGATGATTTTGAGGGAACTTGGAAATCCTCAGATAGTACTATGTTATTTAGTTGTACTTTATTGAGCACATAGCTAGCTACCTGACAATTTCTATGACAATAAAATTTCCTCAATGAGGCATACTTTAAATGTAGCAGAGAAATATCAATATAAAATATTACAACCCCTGTTAGAGTAAAAACATCATTTTTGTGATGCAAACCGTATCCTCAATACAGTATGTTTGCCAGAGCAATAGAAGAGGTCTCTGGAAATCACACATTTTAGAACAAGTGCTTTGATGGAAAAGATGAAATTGGGGATTATACATATCAGTGGCAGAGTAACAAAGTTATTATCATTAGTTTTGGTCCTGGAATAGGAAAAGTAAAGGGATTTTATAACAATAAGTGTGTAGTTGTTCTACCTTAGCATCACTAACTATATTGAACATTTGATTACATTGAGTTTTCTTAAAAATAATAACCTTCATTTTTCAACATAACCAGCATTATTGTTAATATAGACTTTCATTTATACAGGGTGGGACAAAAGTAGGTTTACAGTTATTCATATGGAAAATAATACAATATTTAGTAAATGTTAATACAAGAATAAACTCTGTTTTGTGTATTCACAACTATAAATCTACCTTTCCCCCTCCTGTATATTTTAGATCATTTTTAAAAAAACTTTTGTTACACACAAAAAGCACCAACTTCTTCAAACAAATACTAAGGTGTATGGGTGGTGGTTTTTTTCTACCCTGATGTTAGTTCCCAAAATAAAATAATTTCAAACAATTTTGTTATCTTTTTGACCAATTGGATTAAAATCAATTAGGTAGATAAAAACTTGTCTTGCAAAAAAAAAATCATAAATATGTTTATGATTAGAATCTGTGTTGTTAAAATGCCACACCCCTATGTTTTAAGGCTTACTGTTATGTATAAGGGTAGGTCTTTGGGGTTTTAGAAGTATAGGGAGTGAAAATGGGAATTTAGATTTCCTGATGTTCTCTGATAGAAGCAGCTTAGCTTTGAGTAAGTTCAAAGAGAAGGTGCTTTTAGAAGGCACCGAGGAGGGAAACATTGGAAGACAGGGACTGCACACCCAGATGCCTACACAGGCTAGGAAGCTAGATGTGCCACATGGCCTTGGTGAAAGGTAACAGAGAACAGTGGGGACTGCGGCAAAGGCACGAGAGTTTACACCCAAAAAAGTAGACTTTGCACCTCAGCTCTAGCTGACTGTTGCTATGTAGAATTGCATACAAGTGTTGCCACATATTTATTTTTTTTCAAGAGGAGATGGAAATGTGAATTTCTATTTAAAAATCTCTTAATTTTAAAATGTTAATTCAAAAGCTGTTATAATAATGTGATTTCTAACACACAAACCAAACAAAGCTCATCTGTGGGCTGGGTTTGGCTCATGGGCTGCTATTTGTATCTGACAAATACAGGTGATGTGTGTGTCTGTGTGTGTGTGTGTGTGTGTGTGTGTGTGTGTAGGCAAGATAGGGTAGCGATCGTGATGGGGTTATATTTAGTGTGTTGATTAAATATATTTGTATATAGCTTTAGGTAACTGGAAGCAAATATGACGTGGCCTTGAGTGCCATCATTATTTTAGGAAGAGAAGACACATCTAAATTCCAACTCAGCATTCTCATGATATATTCTCATGGGGTCATGGAATAGGTGAATTAGGCTATTCTTCATTATTTTGGCTGACTAATTAGGGTCATATCTGTTGCCAGTATATAACCACAAATCTATCCCCAAAGCTGAACTGAAGTTTAGTATATTTAAATTGGTTACAAGTCATGTTGGTAACATGAGCAATTGTAGTTGCAACCACAACTTTGTATATATTTGCAATTGAATTGTCCAGTAGGCATCCTTACGGCATGACTTCACCATAAGAAGTAAATGTAGGGACAAAATTCCCTTTTAATTTTCCCTCTGCTGGGAAAACCTACATAATTTAGTCGTGGCAGTGTTCTGCTCTTTGTGGTTGGTGTGGTTCCTTTTGCTCATAAAAATAAAAACCATCTCACATCATCTCTCCTCGATTGTCTCATAAATGTAAATCAAAGAGGGAAAAAGCTATAAAACAAACACAATACCCACTAGATGGGCTAAGAAATAATGGACTGGGATTATTGCTTAACATACTTAAGCACAGTCCTCTGCATAACAAGTATAACTCTCTTTAGTCAGTAGATGGATTCCTGAAAAGTTACTTGTAAATCAATTTTGCAAAACAAAATTATATTAAAATGCATTAGATGAGTATGCTATTTAAAGGAAAGGTAGTGCGAATCCTTTCTGAAAGCAAAAAATATTCTTTTAAAAAAAATGAAATCTCAATTCTAATATCATTCCTCCAAGTTCACGAAGCCATAAAGTGAATATGTTTCAAATGGAGACCTCATCTTATTTACTACTCTATCACATTACACTTCCAGACCCCAAAATCTTTGCAAGTAATGTGTTTGAAGTGTTGTTTTTAGATTCAACATAGATTTACATATCCACCAAGACTGGAATCAAGTCTGGAAATGCATAAAATGTTTGTAAATAAATAAATTTACAGGCAGAAGAGAAGCTACCCGAGGCAAGGTTCTTGGAGTTGCATAAACAATGCTGGGTTCCAGGTTAAAAATGGGATTCAGGGCCCTTAAAGTTTAATAAGATGGTCTTTAGTTTCTGTTTCGCACTATATGGAAATTGAATAGCTAGACCAAGAGGTCATACTTATTTCTACATCTGGGCTCCTGCTCCCTCATATGTTATCTTAATTCTGTACTCTAATAAACCAATATGAAACTCAGCTCATTGCTTGATTTTGACAAAAATTTCCATGCAAACAAAGCATACATAGGTGCTGAAGATATTGGGATGGGATGTAGACAAAGGAGCGTTTGCATTATAGCCAAAAGTTGAGCATTAGATATCGTCATGCTTAGAGTTGCCTAACAGTTCCACCACCAGAAAATTTTCTTTCCTTTCAAACAGAATTTTCAGTGTACTCTGTGAAGTCTTTTAGCCTTCAACTCTCTTAATAGCTGTTTTTATTCTTCCCTCTGCTTATTTCTTCTCTTTATGTCCTCTTCAAAAAACAAACACACAGAAACCTTGCTCATGCAGAGGAGTTAAGGATTCCGCTCTGTTGCTCCAACACCTACCATGTCCTCTGATCTCACCTCCTGACCCAAGTAGTTTAACAAGGTATTTTCCAAAACAAAGAAAATCTCCTCTTTGGAAATTTTCAAATAATAAAACTCTCACCACCATGTCAAAAGAAGCAACAGTATCCCCTTCAAATTAACTTAAGTTGACTTAATAAAACCTTAGAAATTATTATTAGATCAAGGGAGACTCTCCCAGAGAGTAAGCATAGGAAGAGTCGTTGGCCCCCAGGCCTGGAGTGAGAAAGGGAGTGCAGTCACCACCGAGTCAGCTGTCCTCGGGTCTTTCTTTGCTCTCCTCAAGACCACCTGCCTCCTGTGTCATACACTCTATTTACATGTCCTAATTTCTTTGAGTAGACAGGGGATTTCTGCTTTATGCACGTGGCAGCCCCACGGCCCCAGTTCACATAAGCCAATTCCAGACACTAATCCTGGTCAGACTTCGATCTGATGCCCATTAGACATGGGGGTAGGAGATGAGAGAGAGAGAGAGATGGAGAGGTGGAGAGGGAGAGGAGAATCTCAAAGTAAAAACACAGGCTATATGAGCCTATTTCTTAGGGTGGAGAAAGGACAATTTTTTTTTTTTTTTCAACAGAGACAGAGAGACACACAGAGAGAGGCAGACAGGCAAAAAGGCAGAGAGATGAGAAGCATCAGTTCTTCTTTGCAGCTCCTTAGTTGTTCATTGATTGCTTTCTCATATGTGCCTTGACTTGGGGGGGAGGGAGGTGTCTAGCAGAGTGAGCGTCCCCTTGCTCAAGCCAGTGACCTTGGGTTCAAGCCAGCGATCTTGGGCTTCAAGCCAGTCATCATGGGGTCATGTTCATGATCCCACACTCAAGCCGACGACCTTGGGGTTTCGAACATGGGTCCTCTATGTCCCAGTCTGATGCTCTATTCACTGTACCATTGCCAGATCAGGCATGAAGGGACAATTTTTTGATAAGAGAGTGAGCTGGGTTTATTCTGAAAATAGGGGTCAAGTGATGTTATAATTCTAAATAATGACAATGTATTTGAGCTGCACATATAATTAAATTATGACATTGCTACAACGTATTCAACAAGTCTCTAGAGCATGAATGCATGATAGTGGCTCTTGACAGTAAAAGAAGGAAAAATGGTTGAAAAATAACCATAATTTCTTCTAGTAGGCCATATAAGGTGAAGAGTCATAAAATAAAACAAATTGATAATAAGCTCAAAAGGCAATACGGTTTAGGGAAAAAGAGAATTGAGATGCAAACATGAGTTAACTAAATTTTAACTGTGAGAGACTGAGGTTATAACTTCTCCTCTATGTACCAAGTGCCCTAGGAGAACACAGCTTAAGGGAAAATAGCATAGGGTCAGAAGCATGAAAAATCATGGAGGAGGGGCTAGGTGGAGGCAGAGGCTTAAGAAAACCTCACTATGATCTTTAGCCTTTTTGTATCACCTCTGTTTATAGCCAGAAGAGGAAATAAGCATTAGTTGGGGTACAGAAATATTTTTGATAGTATGTAAAAATTTAGCTAAATAACCAGAAATTGTGGATATTTTACCTTTTTAAACGTAGGAGAGATTCTCCTTTTTTTGGGGGGGGGTTAATGAAGCCAGAAGAGGTTAAGACTACGTCATGAACTCTTACATAGATTCCATCCCTCCAGTCCACCATCTATTGGTTCACATTATATCCCTCTTTCCACAATTAGAGTCACATATTTCAAACCTCAAGTTTTGGAGACAAAAAGTCACAGATATGTCCCGGAGCATTCCTTTTGTTGAATATGTTTTAAAGTAATGTTTACAATTTCTTAACATAGCACATTTAATTTTTATGGCCAACAGACTGGTGAACACTAAGAAAATAATGTAGTCTTCATTGGGCTCTGGTCACATGAAGACATTATCATCACCTCATCATTGTTCAAAGCACCTGGCCATAGAACCTGGTGTGTGAACAATTGCCGAATGACAAATGTGCTAAATGCTGGCCTGCCTTGCTGAATATAAAGCTGTCATGGTGCGTGGGGCAATTATTCTTTCCAACGTCTCCTCCCCTCTGCCTGGCTTCAAACCACACAGTCAAGAGAAGAATCCACGGAGCTCTCTTATGGCTTTTAGAGCAATCACAATGTAGTCACAGTATCAGGCTGCAGGAGTGGCAGTACCCATTCCTAGAGTGTGGTTGCTCACAGGGGTCAGATGAGGGGGTTGCGCATTGGGGCCACAGGCTTCCTTGTTCACTTGTTTTAGTGTCTCAGTTCCTAACTTTGTCCTCTAGCTCTTTAAATGGGCAGAAAGGAGACTGTGCATCTCTAAGGTCTGTCACGCTGCTGAGGTGGTAGTGTTCACCTGTGTTGTTCAAACTCAAGCCTCGAGCTCTCTGGACTGCTGTTGGGATCAGTGAAAAAGGAGATACTCTGAGAAGAGTGCAAAGAAGTATAAATCCAGAGAAGGAGAATATTTAGAAATAAATTTAACTTATGTGGGAAACTTTATCATTTGCCCTCACCGGGAACCATTGTAAGTAAACTAAACATCTTATGCTAAGAGCATAATTGTAATATATTGAATAGAATGTTCTTAAAACTATGTGCAGCATTAAAAGGCCCCTGCAAATAGGTTATGCTATGGGATTCAAGTTTATTAGAATCTATGGACTCTGGCCAAAACTGACCACAAGTTAGTAAACAGATTTTACATTTCTTGTACTTTCTCCATTTCCACTGAACTATAGAATATGTTGGTCCATGGCTGATTGTTGGCACTCAGAGATTTGGTGGTAGAAGATAAGACTAGTATTTGCCTTATGACATTAGTTTTAAAGTTCTCTACAGGTGACTCAGTGTAAATATCCAGGATAGCATAAACCATACCTTCTATTTTCTTATATTTTGGTACTATCCATTCTACATTCTGCATATAATAGAAGCTTTATAAACACTTGATAACTAGTGCATGGCAATATGTTTGATTAAAGTTATGATGTAAACATAGATTATATAATAATATATATAAATGTAAACTATATATTATTTATATATAAATTAAATAGATAGATATATATGATTACCATTTAGTCAACTGTTCATTTAGTATAAATTTACTAGTCTTCTACTTGTGACAGGTTTTTTGCTTAAACCTTGGAGGCATTAGTTGTAAGAAATTATTCTAATATTAAGAATCATGTTTGACAGAAATTTTATAATATACTAATTTAAATATATTTACCATCCTTTTTCCTTTCTGCTTCTCTTTGTATTATTTGATTTTATTCCATGGCCTAATCTCATGATAAACAAAGCAAAGCCTGTAAATCCCAGATCACAAAGATTTTTCTTTTCCATTTTAAAAATAACTTTTTGTAGGCTATATTTAGCTTCCTTAGAACTGCTATTTTTCATTTCATCTCTAAGGAATTTTGATGACTCCAGTCTTCTCAGCATCCCTGGTAGCTCAGTGAAGCCATATGGCTCGACTCAGACTAATAAGTTATAATCAGAATTGGGTGCTAAAGTGCATGCTTTAAAGGGAATGTTTACTCAGTTCCTTGCACCTTTTCCCATTCTCTGTCCTGGAACACAGATTTGAGGTGTGGAGTCCTGGCAGCCATTTTGGATCATTAATGCTAGCACTGCTCTTCAGGGATGGGAGAATGATGTGATGAAAGAGCCAGCATGTCAGCTTGGAATGCCTATCTTTTGACTTTTTCATGTGAGGGAAGAACAAACTTTTATCTTGTGTAAGTAACCTTGTTTTGGGTTTTCTGTAACATGCAGCTCAACTGAACTCTAATAGATCCTTAGCATCTCCTGATTTTTTTCTGACATTAATATTTAGATATCGTCCTGTGGAAAAGACCTATAAAATCTTAAAATTCATGAAAAAAAATGTTCTTCAACCCTAGCAACTGAGAAACAAGTTATTCAAATGCCAGAATTTCTACTGGATTCAATAGAAGCCAAAAAAAAAAGGACCCTCCCTCCCTGACCCAAGGTGGAATACCATCTGCGAGGGAGTGCTGTGACTTTGAGAGAAGCAAGAGGAAGGAATCCTGGAACTTAAAGACAACTTTAGAACTTGGGGAGGCTGGACTGGTGAAAGAGGAGGGTGTAGAATGATGGAGAAAGCAACATTTGAAGCCCTTTCCCCACCAACTGTCAGTAATATTGTGGTGGGAATTTGGGTGGCTGGATGAACCGAAAAGAAGCCTCCAGAAAGCTCTGGTGGCAGGGACTCTGGAAAAATCATTTTCTGAAGCTGAAATGATCTTAACTGATGCTGCAGAGAGCTGCATGGAGAACATGATGATCATGTTCATGGACTTGGGCAGTTACGTCAAAATGCCAGCTTCTGCAATGGCAGTCATTACAGAAGAGCAACTTTACAAAAGGGCGCATTTCTTTTCTGATGTGGTGGGGAGCATCACACTGGGCCCAGGAACTTCAGGGCGCTAGAAGCAAATGGCAGACAATGACAGGGAGGGTGCTCTCCATGAGCAGCAGGAAGAATGCTGCCCCACAGCAGGTCTAACCCTAAAATAGCTGTACTAGGAATGGAGAAGAAATCTTTAGTGTTGAAACCATACCGCTACCCCACCAGCATTTCCAAACTTTGTTCCTGCTTCTATATCTCTTGAGCTTATCACCTGGAAAGGTATCCTCTAACTCAGCGGTTCTCAACCTGTGGGTTGTGACCCCGGCGGGGGTCGAACGACCAAAACACAGGGGTCGCCTAAAGTCATCAGAAAATACATATTTATAAATTATAAAGATGGCTTTAGGCGACCCCTGTGTTTTGGTTGTTCGACCCCCGCCAGGGTCGCGACCCACAGGATGAGAACCGCTGCTCTAACTGAATGGCAAGGAGAATTTTCACACTATTTCTGAAGGAACTACCAGTCCTTAATAGACTTTTTACCATTTCAGTGTGAGAAACTAATGGAAGGAAAAAAAAAATCCTGTGAGTAATTCTAAATCATAAAGAAATGAGCATATAGTAAGATAATAATTTAAAGGAAGAACACTGAGTGTGTTCCTTTCAGCTTTTCTTTATTGTAAGTTGACATTTTTGTTAAAGTAATATATTTTGTAGTAGTTTAAAAAGCCACCTGAAAGGCTATGCCAGTCCCCTTATTGTCAATTCTCATTCCTCAAGGCAATCACTTAGAACACTTTGAAGATGCCCCCAAATTTAACATGCTATGCTATTATCTTTTTAGGTTTAGATAGAATTTATTTTCTATTAGAAGAAATAGGTTCTTTCTCCCATATCACTCATTAAAATTGTATGAACACTTCATTAACCAGTATTTACATTATTATGATTATGTAAATAATGTTCACACTTGAGCCACTTTTGTACCATTTTCTTTCTTATAGAATTTTTTGTTTTGGCTGGAGTTAATAATTGACTCTTTTCTGTTTGCTTGTTTTCTGTATAACTAATTTATTGCAAAATTCTCTAATTTAAAACTACATGTCCTTATTATAGTCAAACGGCTCTGATATAGCTCATGGGCACTACAGCTCCCTGACCCATCCTGGGTTCCTGCACATTACATCCAGGAACCTGCCTTTACCATTATTCTAAACTTCCCTTAGTCTTTAACTCTGTGGGACCTCCAGGTGTCTGATCCCATGTTTTCCTTTCATGGATTACTTCTTTGTTTTGATGGAGCTTATCTAAAACTGCAAAAAGGAGCATTAGAAAAATGTTTTTGAGACCTTGACTTTCTGAAACTATCCTTATTTTGCCTTGTTATTTGATTTATAATTTGGTTGGAACAAGAATTCTGACTTGAAAATAATTGCCAACGGTTTTTGTAAGATACTGCTCCTTTGTCACTTAGCTTCCCATGTTGCTAAGGCCAATGTCATTCTTTTATTTTTTTTTTTATTTATTTTTTTATTATTTTTCTGAAGCTGGAAACGGGGAGAGACAGTCAGATGGATTCCCGCATGTGCCCGACTGGGATCCACCTGGCACGCCCACCAGGGGGCGACACTCTGCCCACCAGGGGGAGATGCTCTGTCCCTCCGAGGCATCGCTCTGTTGCGACCAGAGCCACTCTAGCGCCTGGGGCAGAGGCCAAGGAGCCATCCCCAGCGCCCGGGCCATCTTTGCTCCAATGGAGCCTCGGCTGCGGGAGGGGAAGAGAGAGACAGAGAGGAAGGAGAGGGGGAGGGTGGAGAAGCAGATGGGTGCTTCTCCTGTGTGTCCTGGCTGGGAATAGAACCCGGGACTTCTGCATGCCAGGCCGACGCTCTACCACTGAGCCAACCAGCCAGGGCCGCCAATGTCATTCTTAATCTCCATCCTTCTGAACTGTCCTGTTATTTCTCTTTGGGGACCTTGGGGCTCTTTTCTTTATCCATAGTATTCTAAAATTTCACCCTGCTCTTTCTTGTAGTGGATCTATTTATTATGCTGGGCACTTGGACCTTTGTAATTTGGAAACCTATTTTTTTTTTAGACATGGCAAATTTTATTATATTATTTTTTTAATAATTTTTTGATCTCCACTATTTTTAAAATTCCCTCCTTCTGGAATTCCTATTACTTTGGTGATGGACATCTGGGACCCCTTCTCAGATTTTAGTAATTTTCCTCCTCTGATTTCCATCTTTTTTTGTTTATTTATTTTACTTTCTAGAGATTTCTTCATTTATCTTTCCTGCTTTTTACAACATTAAAATTTTTTTGTCTGAAAGTTTCTTTTAAAAATGTGAGCATGTTTTTATTTCATATGCAAAATTCTTCTCAAATTACCTTTCAGACAATGAATACTTAAAAAAAAATTGGAGTCTTCTTTTCTGCTTGTTGCTTTGCTTTTGTTGTCTTCAAGTGTATTTTGATTTTTTTTGCCTTTTTTTCCCAGTGAGAGACCTTTCTCAAACATAGAGTGAACATTGTTTTTCTGTTCATATTGTCAATGTAAAATAACTTACAAATCTGTAAGAATTTTTATGAGTTTATTTGAGCCAAACTGTCGACAATTGCTGGGAAGCAGAGTCTCAACAGACTGAGAAAATGCTCCGGTAAGTGGCAGTTTAACCACTTATTTTGTACATTAGAATCAAAGGGGAAGACGCAAGGGGGTCACATGAAATTGATGATGATAGATTAGGGAGGGGGAGAAGGCAAAGTGGGAAATTCTCTGGGATTGGGTAAAAAGAAAAATGTATACACTGAAATTTCTTTTACACAGCGAGGCATAAGATAGGTGAGTTAATTCACATGATAATAATAACAATGAAGGGGTTTATTGGTTCCTGCTCTGGTGGAATGCCTTCCCTGAGGGGGCAGAAAAAATATTACCCCTACATTTCAAAGGCATGTTATCAGGTCCATTATTGTACATGCAAAAGGCAACAGACAGGCTTCAAAGCAAACTTTGACATTAATTCAGATAGAGAATAAATCTCTGGTACATGACTACTCACCATAAACTGCTTTTAGTCAAAAGAATTTTGATTTCAGACCATCCTGTGTGGTTCCTTTAGTCCCCCAGTCTGTAAGTCTTACCACACAGGCTTTCCCTGAGCTTGTTAGGTTCAGCATGTGGCCCCTTTTTCATCTACACTATTTAAAATGAGCAGAATTCATATGTGCAGGGGTAGATCCTGTCTGCTGGTGACCTCTGAGTGTCATTAAATAAAGGTCTTTTAGACTAGAGGAACCATTTCTAAAGAGAAAGTCTCTAATGTCTTGCCTGGGTACTGGGGACATTTTAGCTCAATATGTATTGTTTGCCTAGATCCCCATTCCCATCTGAAGAATGGTGTCTCACCTTCCCCCTCAGTTCTCTCTGAGGACTCTGATTCCCCCCGGTTTTGTATTTGCAGGGAGATCATTTCCCCAGAGAGGGTCCTCTAGGGTAGAATAAGGTTCTTGGCTAAATAAATGGAGAGTCAGAAAAATCCTTGCCAAAGGATTTCAGACATTTCTCCTGTTTTTAGCCTCCTCTTTCAATACTGTTTTTAGAAGTACCTGGAATAATCAATTTATGATACTTTTGGGGCTGTGTGGCATCAATGACCTTGCTGGTTCATTGTGTTCTTTTCCTCCAGTCTTAGGTTTCAGCTTTTTTTTTTTAACACACACACACAATTTATACTGTAAAGCATATTTTTGAAAAATATCGAAGAAAACAAATATATTTTATAAACTATTTTGCGGTCTTGGAAAAACATGGGTTATATAAAAGAAAACCTGTAAGATGAGATGATAATACAATAAACAGATTTGAAATTGGAACTGCTTTGAGAGGCAAGTAGAAATTTAAAATGAGTCACAAGGAAAAAAATAACTCTTTTAAAGTAAACATTTAAGAACAGAGTTTTAAAATGTAACAGGAGTAGAAATAATACCATATTAGATCAAATCAAGGGTATAGAATATATGCTTGATAAAAATCTCCTAGAATGCAGACATAAATGACAGAAGTAAGGACAAGCAGAGATGAGGTAAGTAATTTGGAGGATGTGTTACTGAGATCTTGCTGTGGAGCAGGAGTGTCACTGAGAGGGACGCCAGACTTCAACAGAAGGGAAGCTATCTTTGAAAAAACTAAATAACACTTGGCTGGGCTAATGAAGAAAGTTCTGGCTTTGTAAACTGAGCTCACTAGATCTCAGAAAGTATTAATGAAAATAACTTGACAAATAGATATATTCTGATGAATGTTTTAAACCTTGAGGGGAAAAAAACAACAATCAATCTGCTTCTAGGCAGAAAAGACTGGTCATTTACAAAAGAAAAAAGAACCCTCAAAACGTGTAGCCTCAGATTTTTCCTCTGTAATAAGAGACACCAGAAGACTATGAAGTATTTTCCTAAGAGGTTTTTTTTTTTTTTTTTTTACAGATACAGAGAGAGAGAGTCAGACAGACAGGAATGGAGAGAGACAAGGAGCATCAATCATCAGCTTTTCCTTGCGACACCTTAGCTGCCCATTGACCGCCCTCTCATATGTGCCCTGACTGCAAGCCTTCAGCCGACCGAGTGACCCCTTGCTCAAGCCAGCGACTCTGGGTCAAAACTGGTGAGCCTTTGCTCAAACCAGATGAGCCCGCGCTCAAGCCAGCAACCTCCGGGTCTTGAACCTGGGTCCTTCCGCATCCCAGTCTGAAGCTCTATCCACTGCGCCACCACCTGGTCAGGATTTTCCTAAGAGTTTTAAGGGGGAGAGGAGGAATAAAAAGATTGTAATTGAAGATTTCTATACTATAACTAGGTTTTAGTCACATTCATACAAAAATGAATAGAAACACTTTACTAAATATACGAGGTCTCACAAAGCATAAATTACATGTATACTTTCTTTTAAATATATATACGAATTTTCCTAACAATTAAGAGTTGGACACACACACACACACACACACACACACACACACACAGTGTCAAGAATAAGGAACCAATGAAATATAGAAAAATTAGGGCTAGTATCATAAAAATATTAATGCTAGTATGATAGGTTAAGAAAACTAAAATGGGCCCTGGCCGGTTGGCTCAGTGGTAGAGTGTCAGCCTGGCGTGCAGAAGTCCAGGGCTTGATTCCCAGCCAGGGCACACAGGAGAAGCGCCCATCTGCTTCTCTACCCCTCCCCCTCTCCTTCCTCTCTGTCTCTCTCTTCCCCTCCCACAGCCAAGGCTCCATTGGAGCAAAGATGGCCCGGGTGCTGGGGATGGCTCCATGGCCTCTACCTCAGGCGCTAGACTGGCTCTGGTGCCAACAGAGCGACGCCCCGGATAGACAGAGCATCACCCCCTGGTGGGCGTGCCGGGTAGATCCCGGTCAGGCGCATGCGGGAGTCTGACTGCCTCCCCGTTTCCACCTTCATAAAAATACCAAAAAAAAAAAAAAAAAAAAAAAAAGAAAAATAAAATGGTAATAATTATAAATATAAGTAGTTTTAAAATAAGAATTATTATTTGAAAGCAGAAAACTAGACCTCAAATCCTGGACTATATCACAAATCTGGTAGAAAAAGTAAAAGTTGTCAATTTTTCACCTAAGAAATCTGTTTCAATCTAAATTTAGTAAAAAAAAAATACATTTTTAAACACAGTTGGAAAATATAACACCTGGGAAATTAATTTCTTATAAATAACTGGAGGGAAAAAAGGGAGAAATAAAGTGAATAAAATAGAAAACATCAAGGAATGATTGAAAAAACAGAAAGCCTCAAAGTGACAGAAAAATAAAACTGTAGGGACACATGCTTACATGAGAAACTATGACATCTCCACAGAGCACAACTTTCCGGGTTATCTGAGTCTAGCCTCTCATTTTCTTTGATTTGTTTATCATCGTAAGTTGTAAGTGACTGATAACAATGCAAATTACAAAAATACCAGGAAGAATTAAAGCAGCTTAATAGTTTTTATTGTATTAAATAAAGAAACTGAAAAATGTAAAAGTGTAAACATTTGGACAACAATGATTTGGGCAATTTCAGATACAGAAAGACATGGTTTGCAATATTAGTATGTGACTGAATAGAATATATGCCAAATAAGAATAAATAAGACAAAGAAAGTCAACATATTTGAAATTTTAATATAGAACAAACTAAATATGTCATTGAAATAGATAATGCAAAAAATGTCAGAAAACAAAGAGAAATGGTTAGATCAATTAGTAGAAAGAATCTCTATTAGGCCCTCCTCTCTATTTAACACATGGAGCAGACAAAATAATTAAATATAAATAAATGAGGGCCCAAATAATATAACTGATAATATTGATGTTTTGGTCATGTATTGAAGTTTGTATTCTGTAAATGGGTTTCTCTCTTGAAGAGTAAGTTTGCAGTGGACAGAACAGATCATTACTTTTATTAAAAATAAAAGAAGAATATACTCAAAAGACATCCTTATCATAGCCTTGAATCTTACCATGTCCTTGATTTGTATCTTTGACTCACTCAGCTTGACTCCCATTAAAGCCTGACTAAATGACTAATAGACTGATAAGTAAGTTTAAGAGGTGTTACTATGAATAAAATAAAAAGAAAATAGACGGACTCCTAGATAATTTTCTAAAAGTAAAAAACAGAAAACAAAATGACCATCCATACCTATATTTTTGCTTAAAAATAAAGAAAAGAGTATGTATAGTAATTTATGCAAAAGAAACTATGTTAGAGCACAGATTATAAATTATAAAATAGAAATAATCCAAATTATCAAGGACAGCCTATTATATTAAATTTCATCTTTAATTAATCAGATTTTCTCCTGCCATTAAGAAAAATATTTTAGAGAAATATACTGCTCACAAAAAATTAACAGACATTTCAAAATGACTGTGAGGCAATAAAATATCCCCTAATTTTTGTGAGCAGTGTACTTAGTAACATGGAAAATATTCACAGTATGTTAAGTGAGAAAAAATGACTACAGAGAAAATGCAGTATAAAATTATACAAGTTTAAGTTTATATTTGAAAGAAGTGTAAGTATATGTATAAAATGTATAAAATTATATACTACAATATTACAAATTCATTTTTTCTGAGTAAATATTAGAGATTAAAATTTTTTTAATGCTCAGCTATATGTTAGACGAAGGGTCAGGAAACCTATGGCTCATGAGCCAAATGTGGCTCTTTTGATGGCTACATCTGGCTCGCAGACAAATCTTTAATAAAAAAAAATAGTAACGTTAAAAATATAAAACATTCTCATGTATTACAATTCATTCATTTCCTACCACTCATGTTCATGGTTGCAGGTGGCTGGAGCCAATCACAGCTGTCATCTGAGACAACACCAAATTTTTATTGGATAATGCATAACATACGCGAGTCATTGCGAGGTCAAGAAATAAACTTCCCTCCTTTTAATCAAGTAGTCAGCTAGCTAATTGCAGAAACCCTTTTGATGAAGAAGATGGCTAAAAGAAAAAAAAGATGAGGAGTATCGTACTTTTCAGCAGGAATGGACAGAAGAATTCGCCTTTGTGGAGAGAACAGGTTCTGCAGTGTGTCTAATATGCAATGATAAAATTGCATCGCTGAAACGGTCAAATGTAAAGTGACACTTGACACATGCCATACTACATTTGCATCAAAATATCCAGTGGGGGACAGCAGTAAGAAAGCATGTCAAGAGCTACTGTGCAGAGTGCAAGCTAGTCAGCAGCAACTCCGTGTTTGGACCCAACAAGGTGACTAGAATTTGGCTACTTTTGCTGGTGCCTTAGCAATTGTGAGAAATGGAAAGCCATTCACAGATGGGGAGTATGCCAAATCATTCATGCTTGATGTTGCCAATGAACTTTTTGACAACTTTTCGGATAAAGAAAAATAATCAAACGAATAAAAGACATGCCTCTGTCAGCAAGAACTGTTCACGATCGTACCATCATGATGGCAAATCAAATTGAGGCAACACAAGTGAAGGAAATAAATGCAGCACCATTCTTTTCTCTCGCTTTGGATGAGTCAACAGATATAAGTCATTTATCCCAGTTCAGCGTGATTGCAAGATATGCTGTCTGTGACACACTCTGTGAGGAAAGTCTTGCTGTTTTGCCTATGAAAGAGACAAGAGGGGAGGATTTATTCAAGTCGTTCACTGAGTTCGCTAAAGAAAAAAAATCTACCAATGAGTAAACTTATTTCCGTGTGTACTGATGGTGCTTCGTGCATGGTGGGGAAAAACAGAGGATTCGTAGCGCTTCTTCATGAACATGAAAAGAGACCCATCCTAAGTTTTCACTGCATCCTACATCAGGAGGTGCATTGTGCTCAGATGTGTGGTAAGGTGATGTCGCTGGCCATTCTGGTGGTCAACTTTATTGTTGCCTGAGCTTTAAATGATTGCCAGTTTAAAACACTGCTAGATGAATTTGGGAATAATTATCCTGGTCTGCTTCTGCACAGCAATGTGTGTTGGTTGTCAAGAGGGAAGGTGCTCAGCCATTTAGCGGCTTGTCTGAGCAAAATCTGGACTTTTCTTGAAATGAAAAACGTCAAGCATTCTCAGAGTTAGCTAACACTGAGTGGCTCCTGAAGTTCTACTATCTCGTGGACAAGACTGAACATCTGAACCAGCTCAATGTGAAAATGCAAGGTGTTGGAAATACAGTCTTATCCCTTCAACAGGCAGTGTTTGCATTTGAAAACAAGCTGGAACTCTTCATCGCTGACATTAAAACATGTTGTTTAATACACTTTGAAAAACTGGGAGAGTTTAAAGATGCATGCACAGCAAGTGACCCTGCTCAACATCTTGATCTCCAGCAGCTAGCGGGCTTCACATCTAATCTCCTGCAGTCATTCAAAGTGCGCTTTGGAGAATTTCATGAGTGTACTCACTCATCTTTTTAAGTCCATCACCCATCCACACAAGTGTGCAGTGGACAGTACCGACCTGAATTACATCCCCGGTGTCTCTGTCAGAGATTTTGAGCTACACACTGCTGACCTTAAGGCCTCAGACATGTGGTGACTAAGTTCAAGTCACTGAATGAAGATTTGGAAAGAATTGCATGACAGCAAGCAGAGTTGGTGAGCAAACTCAAGTGGGGAGAAATTAAAAAACTTCAACCTGCGGACCAGCTGATTGTCAAAACTTGGAACGCATTTCCCGTCACATACCACACACTGCAGCGTGTGAGTATTGCTGTACTGACAATGTTTGGCTCTATGTATGCATGTGAGCTGTCTTTCTCACATCTAAGGAATGTTAAGACCAACCTACCATCATGTTTAATGGATGGAAGTCTCAACACCTGCATGAAGCTTAACCTCACCATGTATCAACCAGACTACGAAGCCATCAGCAAAACCATGCAGCACCAGAAGTTGCATTAGTGGTAAGAAGTACTTTATTCATCATTGGTTAGCAACAGCATAACTGTGGGTGGAGTGCAGTGCACATTCCTAGCAGCTGTGGCTGATGCAATGTTGTGAGTATTCTCCAGCTCCCAGAAGCCTCCTGGGAATACCCAGGAAGGGAGCTCTCCTGCTATAAGGAAGTGATAGCGCTAACCATGCAGTTCTCTGATCTTTTCAGCCATTGGCTTTGAGAAACAGGCTGTAACACCCTATAGGCTGAACCTGTGTATATAAGCTAGTTTACTTCCTGGATAAAGTGGATCTGCGTCACTGAACCTGGTCTCCGGAGTTGGGTCTTTGTGTCTCCATTATCCTCAACCCCGGCAGGACTTGTCCACACATAACAACATTATTAAAAATAATTCAGAGACTTATTGTACTTTAAAAGTGTTGGTCTTACATAAAATACATACATTTACTTGTATTTAGTGTTAAACATATTGTATGGCTCTCACAGAATTACATTTTAAAATATGTGGCGTTCCTGGCTCTGTCAGCCAAAAAGGTTCCCAACCCCTGTGTTAAAGATATGTGATGAAAAAGGAAAAAATTCTATTTTCTTCCTGCCCAACTCTCATTTCCCTGGAAGTTTTCTCAAGCAGCTAATAAATGAGTGATGGCCACCATGGCATCCCTGGGTAGACAACAGCTGATAAATTCAGAGGAATAAGCAGCCCCAAGCTCATTAGGTCCTCTCTCCTGAGAATTTCAAACTGAGATTCGAAATTGCCAGTCAGTTAATTTTGAGAACAAAAAATTATATTAACAGACAAACCTAGGGCGCAGGGGCTTTATTGGAGTGTAGCCATTCAAATCAGAAGAAGCATTTGCCTTGAGCCAGCAGGAGAGTTGGTTTGCAAAGGGAATAATCAATAACAACAATAACGTATGCCATTTATTGTGTGCTCATAATGTGACATGCATTCTTTTGGGCATGCTGTATGAATGAACTCATTCATTGACACATGGAAACTTTAAGGTGGATACTATCAATTTCCCCACTTTATATGTGGTGAAAGCAAGGCAGAATGTTGAGATGAATTGAAGAACAGTGCAGAGGGCAGAGAGATGAATAACCACGTGGTCTTGGAGAGACAGAGAAAAGAGTGCTTTCCTTGGGCCTTAAGCTTCGCAGGTCCTAATTCTAGTCCCTTGTGGGGCTCAGTTGTATTTCTTGCCATCTGTTTGCAGGAGATTAAACTACTTAAACTCCTTGCCCTTCACAAGCTTGAGTGGATACCAGTTTATTGTAGTCTATCAACCCATAGCAAAGAGGGAATAATGCTGTGGGTGGCTGTATATAAAGTGTTTTTGATACCTTGGAATTCAGGCCATCAGGAGGAGTAACATGTTGCTGGAATTCATCATATACAACTCCATATAAGTGGCATCTATTCTCCCAAATCACAAATAATTTTAGAAAGTATTAAAAATATCATATTTTAATGAGTATCATTAAGAGGGTACTCATTGAACAACAGTCCTTGAGTAATTGAGGAAATCTCTAAACACTCTTCCTCTTCCCTATAAAAAATGCATATTTATTTATTATATTTTATTTATTGTTCAGTTATAGTTTACATTCAATATTATTTTGTATTAGTTTCAGGTGGATAGCCTAGTGGCTAGACAACCATATACTTTACAAAGTGGTCCTTCTGATATTTCAAGTACCCACCTAGTGCATAGTTATTATGTATTATTGACTATATTCCCTGTGCTGTACTTAACATCCCCAGGACTATTTTGTGACTACCAATTTGTACTTAATACCCTCAACATTTTCACCTAGCTCCCTAACTACCTTCCCCTCTGGCAAGCATCAATCTGATCTCTGTATCTATGAGTCTGTTTCTAGTTTCTTTGTTCTGCTCTTTAGATTCCACAAGTAAGTGAAATCATATGGTGTTTGTGTTTGTCTGACTTATTTCACTTAGCACAGTAACCTCCAGGTCCATCCATATTGTTACAAATAATAATATTTTATTCTTTCTTATATCTATGTAATGTTCCATTGCATATATGTACCACAGCTGTTTTATCCATTGATTGATGGGCACATGCATTGCTTCCATATGTTGGCTATTGTAAAAAGTGCTGCAGTGAACGTAGTGGTGCATATATTCTTTCGAATTAGTGTTTTGGGTTTCTACCAAATGCATATTTATACATAAAATTATAAACAATTTTAGATAGAGTTCACATTTTTTATTCTGGCTACTAACTTCTGTGGTAGAGGCTACTGTTTTAAAGAAAAATAATTGCATTTTCTTCAGTATATGTTACTACAGTTTAAGTTCATCTAATCAGAGTGCTGACTTCCTAGACTAGTTTTGTCAGTCTCTGCATACAAGACAATAAGAGAAGAGCAAAAAGGGCATTCCTGGGAAAGGAATACAGAGACAAGAGCCTCAAAAATATTTTCAGTGAGGGGAGGACTTTGAAAGGTGTGAAAACCAGATAAGCAACTTCTTCCTCAGATTTAACAGTTGAATTCTGTGCTTCCTAGGTTTTAGGATACTGCCTTGTAAAGTTTTTTTTTTTTTTCTTTTGAAAGACTTTTCTTCTAAAGATGTTTCAGAGTGGTAAAATAATTGGAATATTATTGAAAATTATTGAAAAACTATAATGATGTGCCTTGGACCTGTAGGATGTGTTTCCTCCTTATTTTGTTGTAGTAATTATTGTATAACAGCTAGATAGGTATTTTTTACCTAGAGGACTCAAGGAAAATTTGGTGGCCAAATATCCGAAAGAAAAGAGAGGCATTCAATTAATCATCTGGATGTTTTTTCTATATGAGGGAGAATTTGTGGTGTTTCCAAATATTTGAAAAAAATATTTGGGAACATCTAGATGTTTGGCCTTATGCAGCTCAAACATTTAAATGTTAGACCAAATTGCCCTGTTACAATTGGATGTTTCAGCATCAAGTAGACCCAGCCAGGGTCATAGCAATTCCAAATTGTTAGAAAGTGTCCCAGAAAATTATTTGAGGGAAAACAGGGCACACCAAAGTGTGAAAGGTATAGGTGATCATCAAGTTAAAGAGTGTGGAAAACAGAAGGAGAGTATTACCCCACTGATCAATCAGATTGAGCTATTTCTAATATAAATTGTCAGCAATAACGATTTCTTGCAGAGGGTCAATAATTAGGAATAATAAACATAAGCTGGTATCCCTTCCTGATTAAAAGCCAGTCGCACTTGCAGTGTTTACAAAGCTTGAAAGATGTAGAAAGGGACATCCTCTACTTTGAAATGAGTTGAAAAGTCTAAACTTCATGGAAAAGGTTTAGGAGAGTTCATTTTTCTCCTCTAATTTTATTAGGCTCATCTAATGTAACCCTGCAGTGTCTCCAATTACAATGTTCTTAAGCGTGTGGGAATCAGTCTAATAAAAATACTGTAAAGGAATACAGCTCATCCCGCAGCTGTGGGCCGGCTGTGTGGATTACCATGGTGCAGGAGTGAGGGTCAGCCTCCAGAAAGCAGATTCCATTTTCGACATGGCAGTAACATGAACTTGAATGAAGGCGTTAAATAAGAAGACAATGTTTTGATTCTGATTAAGATCCTAAAATCTGATTTTTAGCCAATGTTGTTGGCGAAGAATAGCAGTGCCATAAATAAAATCACCACAGATGGATCTGAATATCTGTTATGAACAACCATTAAGAAAATGTTTTTATTTTAATTAATTGATACTGAACAAAAGTAGTATTCAGCCAAAATCATATTGCTAGTCCTGTTGTAATTATTTTTTTAACCAGTTCACTGCTGCATTTCACGGGAGTGTCAAGACCTCCTACAGAGGTGCCTGGTACAAAGCCGGCACCTGATATGTGTTTGGCTTTGCATACCACGCCTAAAATTGTTCAAGAAATTAATCTCTCTTTTTTTTTTACTTGCAAAAGCATAGCTTGTTGGAAAGTAACCTAGATTTGGTCTGGGTTTCTTTTTAAAGTTAACAATCCTCAGAGAACCTGAGGTTGGGTTGAAATCAGGAATAATATGGCCTGTCATTGTTTGTAGGATGGGAATGACAGTTTCAAAGCCAAAGCTGACTTTCCAAGGAATTTATCAGAAAATTGTGGGAGAAGTAGACCTTAAAATCTAAAGAAGTATTTCATATTGCTGCTTTCTGAAGATTTAAATTCTGGCTTAATTTGAGGAGGCATCTAAAAAAATTCTTCACACCAGAGAGAAAATTACCCAAGTATAATTCAATTAAAAGATTAACACACACATTAATAACAGTGATAACACTTAGCATTGTTGTTTGGTTTTGATAGAAACAAATCTTTCTTTGGTTTTGAAAATGGCTTTACAAGAGTGGAGAAGGAAATACAATTACAGTACTGCACAAGTTGTATGGAAACCAGTGAGGAGATAACGATGATTTCTTCCACTGATGAGCATGACACTTTATAACTTTACAGGCTAACTGGACAAAATTTCCTATAGTGGTATGCTGAGAGGTGTTATAAAAGATGTGGAAATGATCAGTGTCAACTAGAGAGACCATGGGCATTATTGGAAGTGTGTATTATAGTGAATCAGAGCAAACTAGAGACAATGGCTTAGGCGAGAATCAGAGGTCTATCTCTTCTGACTGCCTCACCTCATGCAAGATATATAACCTCTCTCTCTCTGCCTTGGTTTTCTCATATACAACATGGAGATGATAAGAGTAGTCCCAATGCCTAGGTTGGTAGCCAGGATTAAATAAAGGATTAATGCTGCTCATGTGAGTAACATTTCAAGTCAAAGTGCGTGATCCAAAGAGTGTTGAATCCAATGGTATGTGAAGATCTAAGATGGGAATGGGAAGAAGAATCAAAGCCATACAATAGGATATCGTGATCAGAATTAAAATGAGACAAATTTGGCACTTAGTGACATTCTGAATGATTGGGCAGCAGCAAGATGTACACATGTGTCTGCTGAAAATGTGGTGAGGAGTGGGGGTTGGGCAAAGAAGATCAATCAATCTCAAAGCTATCAGTTAGGATCCTGTGGGCGGTGAAGAAGACTGGAGTTCTCAGGGAAGAAACTGGCTGATACTATTATTTTTTTTAATGCAGCATTCCAGAAAACATAATCAATGGCACCCGTCCAGTTCCCATTTAGTAACCAAAGAACTAGCTGCAGCTGTTTTTATGCCTGGTGGTGCCAGTTTGATAGTGTATAATCATATTTGCATAAAGATAAAAAGGAAGGTGTTATAGAACACAGTTAAGCCTATGGTTTTCCCATGAATTAAAGGTAATTTCAGACTAATTAGGTATAATTTGTTAAGGAATTCTTCCCCGCAATGATGACTCTGATTTTGTAATTACAGGACAATGCTTACTGTGGCTTTCAAGGCAGGAGAAAGCACACCCGAGGGGGTCATGTCCCACACTAGGCAGATCTAATGGTGCCACAAAGGACAGGTGTTTTGTCAGATTTCAGCCACACACTTTCACACCTGCAACGCATTAACTACAGCAGCAATGTTAATGAAGACCAGGTGCCTGTTCTTCAACTTAAATGAGGGACTGGCATGAGGTTTGCTGTTTGCTACCTGACTTCCTCTGTGTCTCTGAACACCGGCCTTCTGGATGATGAGGAAGCCGTGCGGGGTGAGTAGACATCAAGGTGGCTTTGCCCTGGTCCTTTTGAGTGGGAGAATGGAGGTATTAAAATATTGACCTTTGCATTGTGGTCATTACCTGTCTGCCCACTCACCGAACCCTCTCGGCCCTTACCCTAAAGTGGGGGGAAGCTGTCCTAGCACAAAGTAACCCCTGGCTTTCGGTGCTGCTGCCCCTTTTGTGTAGAACTCAGCCTCCTAGAGTCCTGAAAAGAGCTGAGCTGCATAATCTACAAAATAGATTTCTGGAAAGTACTGTGTTATCAGCTGCTACCAGGGAAAGTTTGATTGTAGCTACTTGAGTCTTTTCAAACTTGAAGTTTTGCCATTCTATCCGGAAATGAGTAATGGAGGCCTTGAGCAAGCTTTTTCATTTTAATAAAACACAAGGTTTTCATTGTGTGGGGCTACATTGCTGTAGTGGTCTCTGTTTAAAATACAAAATCTTTTCCTTTCTCCTTAAAAAAAACCAAGCCAAAACAAAACAAAACTCAGCAGTGGAGTTTTTCCCTTCTCCTTTTTCCTCTTTTCCTTTGTCTCACTACTTTGAGCTGCAGTCATTTGTTCCCTGCAATTTCCAGTCATTAAGTGAAAAGTTAATATTGTCAAAAAAATAAAATAAAAGAAAGAAAAAAAAAAGAAAAAAGAAGTAAGAAAACATGGACAGGATTGAAAGTGGGGGAAAGAGTGGCAGCTCTAGGTTCGCAGCAGCAGGGCTGTAATGATCAGACTCCTTACCAGTGACTTCTGGCGCATGAGAGTCTCCTAACAAAACAGTTATCCTCTTTATGGGAGATGGAAGGATGGACAAATAGCAAAATGTCTGACACTGTAGTCAACATCCCACTCCTAACTAAATTAGAAAACAACAAAATCATCCGCTTTTAGAGTGGCAGATGTTGATCTTGGTGTGGAAAAGGCCTCTCAAGTCTAGAGTTCCTTGATTCTTATCCCCCTGAAGTGAATGCATTGGCACCCCAGCATAACCTTCAGAAAACAACTCTTGAGGAGACCTGCTGGGAAGACAGATCCAAATCATCCATGTCAGGCGATTTTGCAATATTTTTCAATGTACATTTGTATTGAACTTGAGAGAGTTTTTTAAAAGGCACCACAGAGGTAGCAAGATGGCTGGGTACGGAGGTCTTTCCAGAAAGGTAGGGCTCTGGCTTTCCTTTTTACATTCCCCCACCTACAAGACAAGCAATTTTATTTTATTTTTTAATTTACTTATTTGTGAGACTTATTTTTAGAGCAATTTTAGGTCCATATCAAAATGGAGGGGGTGGGATAGAGATGTTTTATGTACTTTGTCCCCATATATGCCTAAGCTTTCCCCTTTATTGATATTCCCCATCAGAATGGTACATTTGTTATAAATGATGATGTCATTATCATAATTTACATTATGGTTCACTATTGGTGCTGTGCATTCTGTAAGTCTGGAAAAATATATAATGATATGTATCCACAATTATAGTATCATGCAGAGTAGTTTCTTTTTCATAAAAGTCCTCTGTGCTCTGCTTACTTATCTCTCCAACCTCAACCCCTGGAAACCATTGATTTCCTTACTGTCTCTATAGTTTTTCATTTTCAAGAATGTCATATAGTGTGAATGAGAGTATGTAGTCATTTCAGATTGGCTTCTTTCACTTAGTAATATGAATTATAAAGTTCCTCGTGTCTTTTCATGAGTTGATAGCTCATTTCTCTTTAGCACTGAATATGCCACAATTTATTTACTTACCTACTGAAAGACATCTTTGTTGCTTTCAAGTCTTGGCAATTATGAATAAAGCTGCTATAAACATCCATGTGCAGGTTTTTGTTTGGATGTAAGTTTTCACATCCTTTGGGTAAATACCAAGAACAATTGCTTAATCTTATGGTAAGAGTATGCTTAGTTTTATAAGAATCTTCAAACTGTACTCCAAAGATTTTTTCCTCCTCTTCTTCTTCTTCTTTTTTTTTTTGTTTTACCAGTTCTCACTGTATTTGTCTGTTCCCTGAAATTTCTAGAAGTTATGTAAAAAGTTAATACTGTTTTTTAAATACACACAACACCTTAAACTCAAGATACAGAGAACAGATTGGTGTTTGCCAGAGAAAAGTGTGGTTTGTATGTGGGGTGAAGGAGAATGGGCAAAGGTAGTAAAAAAAAAAAATGTGGCTCTCCTATTATACATTTCACCAGCAGTTAATGAGATTTCATGTTATTTCACATCTCTACCAACATTTGATATTGTCAATTTATTTCCTTTTCTTGTCTTGTTGCTAGCTGGGACTTTCAGTATAATATTTAAAAGAATTGCTGACAGAGGACATTCTTACCTTGTTCTTTTCAATTTAGTTTATTGATTTGTTATTTATTCAAGATGTAATATAAAGAATGGTTGTAGCTGCCAAAGAATAGTTTGACAACCCTATCCTAAGGTGGAAAATCCTTGGGCCTCTACTGAATTCTCAAATATGTATTTGAGCAGATTCAAAACACTTGGAAAATGTTGATCATGTGTGCAGATAATCTTAAGGGTACCGCTGTGCAAAGGTTGCTGAAACCCTTAGAGTGAGAAATGAAGTAATGTTTTTGATGTTTCTAGCAAACCTAGTGTCTAAAGAAATTGAATCACCTTTCAATTAACACTTCTGAGAGTTTGGATGTAGGTACTCACCAGAGCACTCAACTTCAAATTAACTGCTTCCCAATCTTATTGGAAGTCCGGTTAAGACAACTGATATTTATAAGATTGTTTCAATCCTCGCTTCTCAATGTGCGGTGTATGGACCAGTAGCAGTGATCTAATTTGGGAGCTTGCTAGACATGCCAAATCTCAGGCCCTAACTCAAATTTCCTGAATCAGAATATGCATTTTTAACAAATTTATCTGTTCTTAAACCAAACCATTGACTCATTTGTATATTAAATTTTGATCATCAGCATTAGGCTAGGAGATCCTGTATTTCTCTGGATCAGAAAATCTTAATTTGGGATCCTTTTGATCCCCAAATCTGTCTCATTTATAAATTCTTTTCAATTGAAAGCAAAATTGAATCTGTGTGAGGCTGTATATGTTCGTGTTTACAACCATAAGCTCACTTTTTGATGAGTGTTTATAATTTTTCAGCTTTTAAAATTATTGAAAACTATACAAATAATTACTTTTTTAGATGGCTACGACTATACATACACTGGGTCAGAACTTCAGACTTAGAAATGCTATAATAAAATCATAATTGAATAGAATTTTCCAGCTTTTGTTGAGCGTCAGTAAACTGAAATCATTTTTGCATTTTCTGCAAGTGGCTGTTCAGTTTGCCAAAGTGTGGTTCACTATCACTTATTAGAGTTTAGGGAAATAAAAACATTCCCAATGAAATACAATACTACTTTTTATCAGATAATGACTGCTGTACAATTCATTGTCCCAGTCGAGCCCCTCCTTTAAATTTTTTTTAATGTTGCAAGTTCGGAGAAAGCTCAGAACTAAATAAGATACTCATTTATAAAACTCTCCCAAATTTATGCAACATATCTGTGAAGTAGTCAGTGAACACTGTACAGAGATGGTAACAGTTGAGCTGTGCTTGAAGAGTAGGAAGGATTATCAGGGATAGAAAAGTAAAAGGAGGTATGTAGCACAGAGAACCAAGAACTAGACAACAAACGTAATAAAGGTTGGGTTCTCTATACCTTTCTTGCTGCTTTTTGTTTAACATCAAGTATAGTGCCTGGCAACTGATGGTTGGTAAATGTCTTTTACCAGACAGACAAATTAATTTAAATACTTACTGAATGCCAACTATGTGGTAATGTGAAATTGTAATTAAGAAAAGAGTTGAAGTCTTAAGTTATTCTGTCTGGGTTCTAATTTCAGCTCTACCCCTTAAATCTACATGACCTTTGGTAAATTTTTTATCCTTTATTTTCCTAGGCATTTTCAAATATAAAAATATGGATAAAATGACACCTAACTTATAGGGCTATTATATGGGTTACTTTCATTAATGCATATAAGTTGTTAAAATAATGCCTAGCATGTAGTAAGCACTCAATGAATAGTGGCTATTACTATGTACCCAACACTTTTCTAGGCTCTAGGGAAATGGTTATAAGGATAAACACCATTACAGCCTAACATGGCTTTTATATAAGGAGAAAATATACATTTAATAATTAATTTTACAATTAGTTACTTTCAGTTGGGATAGATGTTATCAATGGAGAAGTACAAGGTACATTTTGGAAGACCTGACCAGGGTCAAGAAGGCTTTCCCGTGGAAGTGAGTTTAGGTGAAGGGAAGGAGGGCAATAGAGAGATTCAGGTCTAGTGAGCAGGTCCCGCCAAATTCCAAGATCTGGATTCAGCCCAGCAAGTGGGGGTTAAGGGGGTGAGATAAAGCTGATGATGTAGATAGGACCTCAGTCATGCAGTGCCTCATGAATAATTTTGACTTTTAGTCTAAGAACCTTGAGTATCTGAGAAGGGATAACCATGGCTGTGAGATGTGTGGGTTTTAATTTTTAATGTATTACTCCAACAAGCATGGAGAGGTGGTTGAATGTGAAATAAGAGTGTTGAGAGATCAGGTAGGAAGCATTTATAGTAGGACGTGAAAAAACTAATTGTAACTTTGTGTAGGATGTTGGCAGCAAATGGTAAAGAGAAGTGGATGAATTGGAGAAATACTTAGGTAAAGTTGGGAGGGTTGGTTGATTGATAGATTCCTGACTGAATTGTGTTGTGCTCTTCCTTTCTTCCTTCCTTCAAGACAACAAGAGAAAGTTAAAAGAGACTATGTTTCTAGATTTTCCCCTTCGGTCTATACACACAGACCCATCTGCTCTCACAGGCATTGTTTTGCTTTATATATGTCCCTATAGGTTACTCTCTTAAGTCCACATATAAGTCATATTGTTATACCTTCCCCTTATAAGACTACTCCTGTATAGTACAGAAGAAAATTCATTTATGGTTATAAGACAAAGGTTCTATTCTTCTCAGTTGACATTAAAAAGCTTTTGAAGTTCTTTGAGGTGTCTGGGGTGTGGTGGGATAAATTCTTACCTTTGCATTCCTTAGCCACAAGGAACACAATATGCAATATCTTTTGACGGTTGTGATATAAAAAACTTCCTGCTCACCCCCCTTAAACTTCTTAAATTTAAGCAGGTGCTGACAGAGAATAACTAACACCATGTGTTAAAATCTTTGCTCTTGTTTCTCTTTGGTGGTGACGCAGAGAAGAACTGAGGTATCCAGAATACTTAGTTTCTTGTTTTCTACAAAGATTTTGACGTATTTAATCTTAATCCCGGCCTTCCTCTTCTTTGTCTTATTCTTAAGGGGATGGCATGATAATAATTATTTTCCCCTCAAAGAAAAAGGCTATGGTTTTACTAAAGGGACTCAAACTTATCAAGTAGGTTGTAATATTAAGAGTAACAAAATGGTAATTATAGTGATTGTTAAAGAGGCTACACTTTTGTAGGGAGTAAAGAGGGACAAAATATATATGATGGAAAATGATTTGACTTTGGGTGATGGCTATACAACATAATCAACAGTTCAAATGCTATAGAAACATTTACCTGAAACCTATGTACTCTTATTGATCATTGTCACCCTGTTAAAATTAATTTTCTAAATAAAATAAAAAAAATAAGAGGCTACCACTTATTGACCATCTCCTAGGTGTCTGAAACCACTTTCTGAATTATTATCTCCAGTTTCTGAAGAAAACAAGGCAATGTATTGTTTATGTTGGCTCTGATTTAAAAATAGCACCCATCTCTTGCCTTTGTGGGTTCTCCTGGCTCTGTTCCACCTTGTACCCCAGATTCTAGTGCCTCTTGTGTTTCTACCTAGAACTGCCTGTCTAAATAGTCTCTCTATTTTTGCTCCTTCAGACCACTTTCTTCTGCCCTTTATCTATTCTTTTTTCCTTAAGTTGATGGCACAAGAATCAAATAAATGGATTCAGTAATAGGTGTGAATACAGTGAAGGAACACTCACTGTGCCTCTAGTAGGCAGACACTTCAGCATCTTGGGCAGCACAGGAGGGTAGCAATGTTTTTCAAACCCCATTAGATGAGACCCTGTGAGTAGAACCAACTGGTCAGTATGCAGGGTTGCGCATGGCTGAACATCGTTTTGTTTCTTTATGTAAATAAGATGTGGGATTTGAGCTCCTGGCCTGGTCCGGACTATGTTTGCACATCCCTGAATTCTGAGCTGAATTCTGCCATCTCTCCAGCAACACTTAATTGTTTTTAATTATCCCTCCACTGAAGCTGAACCCAGGTCACAGCACAGAACACGGCTCATAAGTTTTACGAGCCTCCTTGTGTGTCTTCTCCATGTGTGCAGCCACCTTTCCTGACCGTGAGCAATCCATCAGGCAAGTACCCCTGGCCCTGACAGGATCTGGATGCTCTGAGCAGGGGTCAGCTGTTCTTGGTAGCAGTGTGTTGACTACCATTGTACCAGAAAGCTGGCCAGTGGGGGCAATGGGCTGGAGACTCCAATTTCAAATATCAAGGTTGTATGTAAATTGAACTTTGAAATGATCTTTATTTTCACTTGTGAATGTCATCAGACTTCACAAAACTAAAGGGGTTTGGGATTCTCTAAGCTCAGTTCTTCCTCTACTATGCTAGGAATTCTTATTCTGAATTTCTACCGAAATGTCAGGCATTGGGCATGAGTCCTCATTTGAACTCTAAATACTTGGTGGAATAACTAAAAAGCCTGATATTTATGGGCAGGTTGCAGAGCAAGGGTCCTTACTTAACAGTGGATTTGGTAGAAACCTATAAGATCCAAAACCTATTTCCCAATGATGCTGCTCAGCATCTGAGATATATTAATTAATATTTATATATCTCAGTCTTTAAGGGTAAGATTGGAAAAGAGAGCTAGAGGATTACCAGTCATAGGAACTAAATGGCTTATTTCTTTAAAGCTCAACTTTTCTCCACTGGAGTAACTATGAAGGCATCCAGGTATGTGCAGCTGTTATTTGTGAAGGATAGTAGGTAAATTGATTATATGAACTGGTTGACTCAAGTAGGCCCAGTAAGAATAATGATTCTCAAAGAGGGTACAATATCATAGATGTTAAGCAAGATGCCTTTTGGAGGTCTCTGAATAAGTTCTTTTTTATTCTTCTAATCTACTATTTGCTCAGATATTCTCTTCTATTGTTTGCAAGTGATACTGTTTTCCATTTAGTAGTGATGAAAAGTTTCCATGAAAAGTGAATGTATATAAATTAAAAAGTTAGTCAGAAAAAGAACAATGTTAAGTGAGTCATGACATCAGTGGCAACTGGAAATGTCAAAAGTCATGAAGGGTGGTACATAAATGATTGAATTTGATTTGGGGAAACAGTGGGATAGATGATGGGAAGCCTTGGGTAGGAAGGGGACCCTGAGAGCTGTAGGTGGCAGGGCACCCAGTGGGGGGTGTGGGGCGGGAATGAGGATCGGAAGGAGAACTACTCCGGCAGCAAAGGGCGTCTAAGGAGACTGGTCTGCAGGCATGTCCCCCTCCTGTGCAGAGGCGTTGGTGTCAGAGGGGAGTGGAGTCTGGGGAGGCAGCCTGGTGTGATGAGAAACAGCCTCAGAACCCTGAGTGACCCGCTCCGCAGAGATGTTTTTGACGGCATAGGACACAGCCCTGACAGAGTAAGGCCGAGGACTTTCCCAGCTGGCTGTTTCCTCGCTGTCCACCACCCTCCCTTCCCCTTTCCATTTCCACCAGAGGTGTAGATTCCTCAAGCCTGAGTACTTCAGAGAACAGGATTTTGACACCAAAATTGCTCTTCCCTCTGCAGTGAATGTCCTGTAAGGCTTATTGTAACTTGCCCCCTTTGTCCTTCCAAATGTCACTGAAAGAGGGAGGGCAGTTGCCAGAAGCACGCATTTGGTTTTGGCAGCAGCATCCTAAGCTGTGGTTCCCTTGACTGTACAGAGGTGTCCTGTCTCTGAGGCCACGTGCATCTGTGGGAGTAAGTGTGTGAGGATGTGCGTACAGTTGTGGTTGTGTTTGTCTAAAGGATAAAGAGGAATCTTTGCTGGAATAAAGAAAGGAATGCGACGGGTATCAGGTAGTCAGCCAACCAGAGGGAGTGGGGGAAAGGAAGACTGCAGCCAGCAGAGGACTCCCTTCCAATCAGTAAAGGCAAAGTGCAGCAGGAGGCTGACCTCTTACTGTAAATTGTGTCAACTGCACGTTGTAACCTCCTGCCATTCGTTATAACCCAGTATACCTCTGGTGGGCTCTCCTGTTGGCCTTGGTCTTCTTCCTCCTTCCCCACCACCTCCCTCCTCATTCCCCACTCCACTGGAAGACTCAGGTTGTGGACTGAACTAGGAGCTGAAATGCTTTTTTAAATAATGGGCCTTATAAAGCCAGTGTTCATTCTATGCATTTGAATTTTTTTTGCAAAAGGGATTTTATTTTTAATCTTAGTGAGTGGAGGGGAGGCATAGAGAGACTCCTGCATGTGCCCTGACCAGGATCCACCCGGCAAGCCCACTGGGGGCGATGCTCCATTGCACCCGGAGCCATTTTTTTTAACATCTGAGGCGGAGGCCATGGAGCTGTTCTCAGCGCCTGGGGCCAACTCTCTCTAATCAAGCTTTGGCTGCAGGAGGAGAGGAGAAGAGAGACTGAGAAAGAAAGAAGCAAGAGGGGGAGGGGTGGAGAAGCAGATGGCCCTTCTCCTATGTGCCCTGACCAGGAATTGAACCCAGGACATCTACATGCTGGGCCGATGCTCTACACCTGAGCCAACTGGCCAGGACCACAAAAGGGATTTTCTTATGTGGGATCCAGAACAATAACAAAATAAAATAAAACATTCATCAGCTGAGACTGGAATGTTATAAAGCATTCCACATTCTCTTTTTGGAAAAAATTTGCAAGCATGTTGTTGCATGATTAGGAACCTAGAAAAAACAATTTAAAAGAAGACTTGCAAAAGAAATATAATCTGGAGCACTGTGTGCACAGAATGGGAAAGAAACTTAAAAAATAGGTCTGCAAAGAATTAAAAAATTCTGGACCCTTCTTTCTGTTCCATTTCTTGTGAGAGTTTACTAGGAAATCAGTAGTCCTTTGTGTGAGCACCTTTGGTTTTTAACTCAATGGAAAGAATGAAAATGTACAGATAGGAAGTTTATACAGACAGTGCTGGCTTCATAGGCATGTGACATGTGCAGTTGCACAGGGCACTGTGCTTGGAGAAGACTTGAATTTAGTTCAGTGCTCTGCTCCCACTGTCCCAAGGCTAAATTTTAAACAAGAAACTTCACAATTTCATTTTGCAGGAAGGAGAAAGAAGATGAATCTCATGGTTGCTCTGGAGTCTTAATATTGACATTGAATTTAGGACTTTTCCTCAGGTGAACAGAACTTGAGAAATGTTCTTAAAACTTCCCATCACTGCTCAGGTGTTTTTCTGTGTTCTGGAAATAGTGTTCTACCTTTCATTTGAGTTGTCATGACAGGAACATGTAAAAAAAAGCATAAGAAATAAGAACATGCTTATAGTTGGAAAAACAGCAATGCAAGGACTACACTGGGGAACAAAATTTTTGTTGCATCCACAAAAACACTTGTTCTTACCTGATTCGAGTGTGCTGATCTCAAATCTGACATGAGTTTTTCTCTGTAAGCTACAGGTTTTTTTGCAATTCAATATTTTAGGCTTTCATCTTATTGTAAAATTTTCTACATTTAGTTTAACATAATGAAGTAGAATGTCTTCTTGGGCATCATCTTTGTGAAAATATAATAATTTATATAATTCAGTAAATATACTAATACACTAAAAGATATGATTGCATCAGAATTTGTCTACAATTTGAAGTAGAGCATATTAAAACACTTATTTTAATCATAAAATTAGTGCAAAACTTATTTAAATGTTATTCAGACAAAAATTTGCGTTTGTAGTTCTTGCGTTTGTGTACTTGTTGAGGACAATCTCCTCTGATGCTCCAACAGTAGTCTGTTCATCACTAACAGCTCCAAGATTTTTTTTTTTTTTTTTTTCATTTTTCTGAAGCTGGAAACAGGGAGAGACAGTCAGACAGACTCCCGCATGCGCCCGACCGGGATCCACCCGGCACGCCCACCAGGGGGCGACGCTCTGCCCACCAGGGGGCGATGCTCTGCCCATCCTGGGCGTCGCCATGTTGCGACCCTCCTGGGTGTCGCCATATTGCGACCAGAGCCACTCTAGCGCCTGGGGCAGAGGCCACAGAGCCATCCCCAGCGCCCGGGCCATCTTTTGCTCCAATGGAGCCTTGGCTGCGGGAGGGGAAGAGAGAGACAGAGAGGAAGGCGCGGCGGAGGGGTGGAGAAGCAAATGGGCGCTTCTCCTATGTGCCCTGGCCGGGAATCGAACCCGGGTCCTCCGCACGCTAGGCCGACGCTCTACCGCTGAGCCAACCGGCCAGGGCCAGCTCCAAGATTTTTGAGAAACTTGTCAAGGTGACTGTTCAGGAAATGAATCTTAATGCTCATATTACATCCAATGTTGCGGAAGGCCAACAGCAACCTTTGAACCAGAAGTTCATAGCTTTTTGCTTTTTTGTTGCTAAGGCAACAATTCTTGTCTTGATCACCAAGGGGAACTTAAAAATAGGCAATATATGCACATGTCACAAATGATGAAATATTGTTTTGATGTTGAAGTGTATAACAGCCTCATATATAACAGAAGGTGTCAGGACTATTCTTATATTTATGCCTACTCAAGGAAGCCATGATTCAATCTTAAAACAAAATAAGAGGATGTTTTTATCAGATAATAATTTTTTACATTTAAAAACAACACAATTATGTAAAAGTGATGTTTGTAAAACATTAATTGCCTTGTGGTCATGTTAAATCCAAGAGTTGTTGCCCTTTAACTCTAATTTAAAAACCAATGCATGTCATTTACTGTAACAAAAAGAAATTAAAATTGCATAAACACTAGAGCATGCACTATAAAATAAATTTCAGATTTGGAATCAGCAATTCAGAAATATTTAGAAATAGTTCTAAAACCTCATACAACAGAAAATGAAAAAAAAAAAAATTGTTCCCCAGTGAGCTATCTATACAATACTCTGATTTTGTATGGCAACCGAAAATGTCAAGTTACAAAAGGTGGTGCCATAAATGATCAAATTATGGGAAATAGTGGGGATAGATGATGGGGAGCTTTGAATAAGAAGGGACTAGGAACCCTGACCGGTTGGCTTAGTGGTAGAGCGTCAGCCTGGCGTGCAGAGGTCCCGGGTTTGATTCCCGGCCAGGGCACACAGGAGAAGCGCCCATTTGCTTCTCCACCCCCCCCCCCCCATCCTTCCTCTCTGTCTCTCTCTTCCCCTCCCGCAGCGAGCCTCCATTGGAGCAAAGATGACCCGGGCGCTGGGGATGGCTCCTTGGCCTCTGCTGCAGGCACTAGAGTGGCTCTGGTCGCGACAGAGCGAAACCCCAGAGGGGCAGAGCATCGTCCCCTGGTGGGCAGAGCATCGCCCCCTGGTGGGCATGCCGGTGGATCCCGGTCTGGCGCGGGAGTCTATCTGACTGTCTCTCCCCATTTCCAGCTTCAGAAAAATACAAAAAAAAAAAAAAAAAAAAAAAAAAAAAAAGAAGAAGGGACTAGGGAGCTGTAGGTGGTAGAACACCCAGTAGAGGTTGTAGAGTGGGAATGAAGAACATCAGAAAGGTATCTACACCTGTCAGCAAAGGGGCATCTAAGGAAACTGACGTCTACAAGCATATTCTCTTGTGGAGAGATAGCTGGAGAAATGGATGGGTTTATGCTATATAAAACATGCCAAAATTTTGACGATGATATTGTATTGAAAGGATGAGATTATGGATGATTTTTTTTGTTTGTCTTTATTATTTTTTTTTTAATTTGAGATTTGTAGAAAAAGAATGCATTACTACTGTGGTTAGATTAAAATCCTTTTTTTTAATGGATGTGTGTAGCATTAAACGCATTCTCAAAATAAGATTTTATATCAGAAAGTACTTCATAATGCTGCTTTGACTCCATTCTGAGTTTTCAGAACCTTGTGGTGAAGTGGTTGGGGATCTTGTTTATCAGGAAGACCAATAGGTACAATGCTGATTGAGTCGTCTGATGTTGCAATTGGTATGATGCTGATTGAATAACCTGACTAGTGTAGGGATGTGCCTCAAATTGTTTTTTTGGGAAAACCATTATTCTACTTTTAGTTTTATGAAAATAATTCACAGGGTACATTTGGACAGTGAGATTTCAAATTGTAAAAAACTCCTTTCAAATTTTGGATACAGAATTTACTGTTGCTCCAACATTACTTGGAAAAGAATTTGAGTTCTGTTTTTCTTATAAAGCATATTCATGGAGATGAATTACTTTTCCATGCCATGAAGTCAAGTAAAAAGTGAGATGCAATATCAGCAATGATGCGAGTGCTCATTTGGGGATGTCTCACTCAACTGCCTCGAATAATTTCCTGAGTTGTGTCTTGGGCCAAAAAGCTATTGAAAAAATCTGATTTCAAGAATGCAATATCTTCTGTGAGAATGTCAACTATTGAGAATATATTTAGCATGCTTATATATTGATTTAAATTTTACCCAGGTTCATATACTGAGATTTTGACACTTTTAAATTATATTACTTTAATACATTGTTTTTAGTTCCTAACTTATAGTTTCTAAATGATTAGTTATGTTGATAAACATGTACATAGAACTAAGTTGTATAATATTATGGGTAGTTAAAGTTTTAAAACCTTTGTATCTTCCCTCCCTCCCTCCCTTCCTTCCTTCCCTTTTGTATTTTTCCAAAGTGAGAAGCGGCGGGGGTAGGATGGGAGGGGGGAGAGGGACAGACAGACTCCCACATGCGCCGGACCAGGATCCACCCAGCATGCCCACCAAGGGGCAATGCTTGGTCCCTCTGGGGCATTGCTCCCCTGAAATTGGAGCCATTCTAGCGGCTGAGGAAGAGGCCATGAAACCATCTTCAGTGCCTGGGCCAACTTTGCTCCAATGGAGCCTTGGCTGCGGGAGGGGAAGAGAGAAATAGAGATAAAGGAGAGGGGGAAGGGTGGAGAAGCAGATGGGTGCTTCTCCTGTGTGCCCTGACTGGGAATTGAACCTGGCACTTCCACACACCAGGCTGATGCTCTACCACTGAACCAACCGACCAGGGCCTATAGCTTGTGTTTCTGAGAAGCAAGGGCATTCTCTTATTTAAAACCACGGTACTGTAAGAGTCAGACAACACTCGAACACCAGGTGTGCAGGCTTTATTAGAGGAGAAAGACCTGCCAGGGCACTCCTCCTGGAGAAGTGCACTGAAACAGACTCTGAGGCAAACATTTATTAAGGTGGGGAGAGCTTTGAGCAAGTGTGCGTTGAGTCAGCAATTCTGGTGTGCTCCCTTCTGCAGTCCTACGATTTCGGCTGCCTGGAAGCTTCTCCTCAGGGCAGCTGACCAGCTTCCTAGAACTTTTCTGCTTCAGGGGCGGGGTCAGATAGACAAGTGGAACAGCAAAAGGGCAGTTGGAGGTTCTGGTAAATTCATGTATCCATCAGGTACCATTATAAAATCAGAATATTTATAACAATGCTATTATTATTTTATTATTGTTATTGCTATATTTAGTTTATCCATTAATTTAAGAGAGAAAAAGGGAAGAGGGGGGAGAGAGAGAGAGAGATGGAGAGAAGCAGCAATTGTTTTACTTAGTTGTTTCATTTTTGATTGTGTACTCATTGACTGCTCCTACATGACCTAACCAGGTTGAACCCACAACCTTGTTACTCACGGACGGAGCTCTATGGACTGCGCCATTCAGCCAGGGCAATGCTATTATTTAACTCACAGTCCAAATTCATCGGTTGTTAATTGTCTTAACAGTATCCTTTATATCATTACTTTTTTCTTAGTCTAGGATCCAACTCAGGGTCATACTCTGTATATATCTATGTTGTTTACTTCAATTTGGAATGGTTGTTAAGCCTCGTTTAGTCTCTTTTGACATTGTCACTTTTTCAGAGTTCAGGCCAGTTATTTTGTAGAATGAATCTCAATTTGGGTATGTCTGATGTTTCCTTATGATTTTTTTCAGGTTATGCTTTTATAAGAAATACCACAAGTGATGTTTTGTCCTCACTGTATCCTATTAAAAGGAAGATTATGTCAGTTTGGCCTAGTGTGGGTGATGTCAGCTTTCATCCTTGGCGAAGGTGGTGCTTCTGCATTATAAAGTTTCCTCACTCTGGAGTTAGCATTTTTCGCTTTATAATTAATATGGAATTTGTAGAGAAATACTTGGAGATTATGTAAATATCTTGGTCCTCATCAAACTATCATCCCTCCATTGATGATTTCCTAACCTTATATCATAATTCTGCAATACTTTAACAAGTGGCATTGTACTATAAAAATGATGGTTTGTTTTCTGTCTCCTTCATATATTCATTTATTTATTCATTTATTTATACAAGTGTAGTATTTAATATTTAAAATGATAATTTTATTGGGTTCAACCTGATAATTCTGTGCTATGTGTTTAGGATTGGAAACAGTACTATTAATGTATCTTCACATCCATTTATATTTGCAGTAATTTTAAAAATGTTTAGAATTACTGTACTTTTTTTCTTACCTGCTGATTATATCATTCTCAGTAAAAAATATTGCTTATCAAAATAGAATTCTCTACCCATTTCCCTTACCCATAGTAACATATTTCATTAAGTCTGTGTTGAAATATCTATAAGATGAGCCCTTAGTTTAATCTAGTCTATATTTAAGGCAGCATTGATTGTGAATGTATAAATATGAACATTTTTTACTTTTCATTCAAATATTTTATTTTTATGAAGTCTTTTTTGATTTTAAAACTTTATATAAGCCCTGGCTGGTTGGCTCAGTGGTAGAGCATTGGCCTGACATGTGGAAGTTCCAGGTTCGATTCCCATTCAGGGCATACAGGGGAAGAGACCATCTGCTTCTCCACCCTTCCCCTTTCTCTCTCTCTCTCTCTCTCTCTCTCAATTCCCCTCCTGCTGCTATGGCTCAAATGGTTTCAGCATGTTAGCTGAAGCACTGAGGATGGCTTCATGGCCTTGCCTCAGGTGCTACAATAGCTCAGTTGCTGAGCAACAGAGCAGCAGCCCCAGATGGGCAGAGCGTCGCCCAGTAGAGGGCTTGCTTGGTGGATCCCAGTCAGGGCACATGCAGGAGCCTGTCAGTCTGTCTCCCTGCCTCTCACTTAATTAAAACAACAACAATAATCACAAAACAAAAAACAACTTTATGTCAATAACCAAGATCTTAGGGAAGTTAGAAAGAATTTGAACTCATCTTCAATAAATGCAGAAATACAAACTCCTTCAGTCAATTTACCTGCCATTTATTTTATTTTATTAAAAAATTATTGATTTTAGAGAGAGAAGAAGGAAGGAAGGAGGGAGGGAGAGAGAGAGAGACAGACAGACAGACAAAGAGAGACAGAGACAGAAACATCAATCTGTTCCTGTATGTGCCTTGACTGTGGATGGAATAGGCAAGTTCTGCACTGCCAGTTGGTGCTCTATCCAGCTATTTGTCTATGGACAGCACATTTATTTTTCTTTTCTTTTTTTATGTAGCAGTGGGAAAACAGTAAAGTATTATACATAATTTTTCAGAAGAATTGTCACCAAATTGAATAAATGTACTGTAAATTCTATTTAACTTCTGGTCTTATTTTTACAGTCTAAGTAATTTAAAGTTTTAGAACTGTAAAAAATACTTTTTGAAGATCCTACATGTGGTCTTCAAAGAGATTTCTTCAGCAATACATCTTATTGATAGTGGGGTTTCCATGTTTAAAGTAAAAACAAAAACAAAGTAAAGCTGTCAGAGAGAAGGGGGATGAGGGGAAAGGATCAGAGAAGGTGAAGGGATTAGTGCAATTATATATATATATAACACATAGATACAGATAACAGGACAGCAAATCCCAGAGGGAAGGGGGAGGAGAGAGGGGGAGGGGGATAAAGGGGGTGTAATGGAGGCACATTGTTGGGAGTGAGGGTGTTATATTGAGTGGGACACTTGAATCCATGTTAACACAATAAATTAAAATAAAAAAAAAAGTCAAGGGAGTTCCACATACATATGTTGGCTAAAAGGCCAATTTCATTATTTCTTAGCTAACTCATCTTTGAAAGGTGCAATGTGAATAATGATATCAGTTTCCTATGAAAGGATGTCTAATGGTCTGGCTAGAAAAGACTAACAGACAAGGGAGCCTGTGGTCAATATTCTGAATGGAGGAATGAAGTAAAAGGAGGGTCAGAGAATCAGGAGACATGAGGGAAAAGATCAGGACCAGGCACCCTCGTGAATGGCAGGAAGTGGTTCAGACTAACTCTGCCTGTGGGACCCTCACCCTGAACTGAAGTGCTGTGTAAATCTTCTGTAATTTTCAATGGTGTGCTAGCTCCAGTTTAGCCCTGGCCAGGTAGCTCACTTGGTTAGAGCATGATCCTGATATACTGTGGTTGTGGGTTTGATCCCCAGTCAGGGCACATACAAGAATCGACCAATAAAGCATAAATAAGTGGAACAACAAAACAGGGTTTTTCTCTCTCCCTTTCTCTCTTTCTAAAAATCAATAAAATTTTAAAAATAAGGAGACTGGCCAACATTAGACACTCCTCTGAGCTTCACTGTCCTCAACTGTAAAATGGTGAAAATATTTATTTACAGAGTTGTCAAAACTAAGTACCTGATACTGATTAGATACTCAAAAATATTCCTTTTAGCCACCCACTGTAAGACGTGTTTTCTGACTCACCGCATTTCCTGACATGGCTGATGTCTTAGCTCTAGAGACAGACACATGTTTCGATTTGTTTGTTGGTCCAGTTGTTGCTTGCCTCGGCAGAAGGCAGTTTGCATTGGAAGCAGTGGCCAGTATCCAGGGAAGAAATTATGAAAGGACAACAGGGGCATCAGATGGGAACCTGGATGAGCAGCTTGTGAGATTTGGTAGTGGTTTGGCAGCCACCCCACGTACGAGGAAAATTCCATTGTTGGAAAGGTCCTTGGGAGATTAAAAAATATTTTGTAAGCTTGTTCACAACAGTGTGATGGGAAGAAAAGGAGGTAGGAAAGGAGATTGTTGTATGATAGAGGAAAAGTCTTAGAACTGCTGGAAGGAGTTACTGGAGGGAAGAAAAAAATCTGAAGAACATAATCAAGAGAGTGGAACAGGAATGGAAACCTCTCTGAGAAGAAAGCTTAAATGCCAGAAATTAGTACGTTCCAATTTAACTGCTCAAACTAGTTCTTGTTGATTTCTAGTTAACAGCTGATATTTTGTAGTTATGAGGGATATTTTATTTAAATATTCACATTTTCTAATATCCAACTTTTCTACTTAAAGTGCAAGGCTTTCAGTCTGAACATGACAAATGAAGCCAGATTGCATCTATCAGATTAGAATTTTTTATGTTAACTTTTTTTATGGTATGGAATGTATTTTACAAAAAGCGTTGTTTTTTGGGTTTTTTTTTTTGTATTTGACTTCTGTCAGATATTTTTATGAAATTTAAATTTAAAAGAATTTAACTACAGTAAAAGCATATTGTAGAGTATAAAAGACCTTTGGATTCATTTTTTTTTTTTTTAATGGGAAAATGAGATGTTTTGGGAGATGATCATATCTGTCTTGGGAGCCAAAAGGATTAGATTCTGATCCTTGGGCTGTTACTAATTAGGTGTGAAATTATGAATGTTCTCTCCTCTGTGAAATCAGGGTAATGACGATAATGAGGAGGCCCGCTCACAAAGGGTAGTGGAAGATCCCGTATCTGCACTCTCCACCCAGTGAGGATCCACAGACAGTGTGAATATCAGGCTAATATAAACAGTTTATATTATATTTCAAAATTATAACTTGGAAATTCTTTTTTTTAAACACTAGGGTAAACAGTTATTCTCTAGGTATTCTTATTTTCCTATTCAAGTGCATTTATTGTTGTAGTAGACATCATGAAATACCTGAAGAATGCCTTATACAGAATATACAGTTTTCAGATTACACACATGTACAATCACACACTCATTTGTTCACTTGTACCCTTTCTCCATATGTTTAAATGCCTCAGGCAAATTGAAAAATTTTATTAGAATGAGTTAGAAATGGGTGTTTACCAATTTACAACTGCTCTAAAGATAAGTTTTTAAAGCAGATTCCTTTGTTTTGATTGTATATTTACAATATATATGTTACTAAATGTAAAAAAAAGTATTCCAGACATTAATGATTCCATTATGTTCTTCCTTTCCAATTGTTTTTTTAAAAAGGTTATATAAATAGCAACGCTGAAAAATTATGATTTCACAAAATGTCTGTGTTTATAGATGATCGTTATTGATACATACTCAAGCATTTTGTCATTTCTTCTTCGCGGCATTATACTACATTTTAGAACTATCTATTTTGCATGAAATACATTTAAGATTAATATACTTTCAAAATTATAAATAAATAAGTAAACCAACCACATTTTTCTTTGTCATTTTAATGTGAATTTTCTTTTCCTGGTAATCTTTCTTCCTATGGTGATGGAAGAAAGATTTATTATTTAAATAATATTATATAATGTAGAATGAACTAGATAGAAGATTCAAAGACTTGGGTTCTGTTTGGACTGTACTCTATATCTGTAAGCAAATCTTTAAAACCCTTTCAGTGTTCTTATCGCCAAAATGATGTGATGGAAGTGGATGATAGGTACGGTCTCTTCTTTCCTTTGACATCCTACAATTTTATTAGCCTTTGGCTATGAATACATTGAGTAGAGTTTCATACTTAATAATGCAATTTAATCAGTACAAAAGGAATCTAGGTAACTTATCTGCATATTTTCCTTCTTCTTAATAGCATGACAGAAGTTTTCTCTCTTTTCGGTTTAGCTGGACAATTGCTTGAATTTCATCCAGGACCATTTTGTAGAAGAATTTCAAGTTTCAGTTTCCATGTTATATCACTATCATTCAATTCTCTTGACTGCTAATCCTGGTTTGAGGTCCTCTGTTCTTTTTTTAATCTAACAATATTCAGAAAACACTAACTCATGTAGAACTGGCAACAACCTTAAAAATGAATGTGCCCATTCCATTGTGAGGGTTGGCTTGGTCCTGGTGCCTGTTTTTATTGCATGTTAAATGTGTGCACTGAGTCCATTCAGGGGATTCATAGAGGATTCTATGTCTGCTTTTAAACCAGCTGTTTCTTTTCCTTCATTTCTTTTTAAAACCATGAGGGAATTGTTTGGAACATTAAATTTATTTCCCAGCAATTCCTGGCATGGGGCAACATTGAAATAGATCATGTTTTCAACTTTCCCAGATGGGGGGAATAAAAATAAATAATAAGGAAACTTTGATGCAGCTTTGAATAATTTTTTTATTGTGATAAAATATACATAACATAAACTTTACCATTTTAACCATTTTTTAGATGTACAATTCTGTGGCCCAAAGAACATTTATAGTGTGTAACTATTACTGCCATCCATTTTCTAAACTTTTTCATCTTCTTAAACTAAACTTTGTACCTCTAAACAATAACTTCCCATTCCTCCCTCCTCTCAGTCCCTGGAAACCACCATTCTATTTTCTGTCTTTATGAATTTGATTACTCTATGCACCTCATGTAAGTGGAATTATATATACTGCTCACAAAACTTAGGGGATATTTCAAAATGAATGTGAAGCGATAAACAAAACACTTGATTTTTTTTATTAAACAAGAATATCAGAAAAGCAAATGATAAGACAAAGAAAGTTGTTTGATTATGCAAATGAGATGCAAAACCAACTTATTTCATTGGCGAAAATACACTATGCAGAAGGCTGAAAGTATTGGAGTATCTTCACATTCCCTGATCCCCTAAGTTTTCTGAGCAATATAATATTTGTTCTTTCACGAGTAGTTTATTTCACTTAGCATAATGTTTTCAAGATTCATTCATCTTGTAGCATGTATCAGAATAGAAGATGTGGTACATATATACTATGGAATACTACTCAGCCATAAGAAATGATGACATAGTATTATTTATGACAACATGGATGGACCTTGATAACAATATATTGAGTGAAATAAGTAAATCAGAAAAAACTAAGAACTATATGATTCCATACAAAGGTAGGATAAAAAATAAGACTCAGACACATGGACAAGAGTGTGGTGGTTACCATGGAAGGGGGGGAAGAAGGAATGGGAGGGGGTGGGAGGAGGGGAGGGGCACAAAGAAAACCAAATAGAAGGTGACGGAAGACAATTTGACTTTGGGTGATGGGTATGCAACATAATTAAATGTCAAAATAACCTGGAGATGTTTTCTCTGAACATATGTACCCTGATTTATTAATGTCACCCCATTAAAATTAATTTTAAAAATAAGAAAAAAGTCTGAATAATCTTTCTTGGTATAGATATGACACATTTTGTTCATAAATTCATTTGTTTATAAACATTTGGGTCATTTCCACCTTTTGGCTATTGTGAATATTGCTGCTATGCACATTAGTGTACAAATATGTGTATGTGTTTGAGTCTTTAATTTCAGCTCATTTGGGTATATACGCAAGCATTAAAATTGCTGGGTAATACAGTAATTCTATGAGGTAAATTTTTTGTTGAACTGCCATGTTAATTTCCACAAGGGCCGTATCCATTTACATTCCTACCAGCAATGCACCAGGGTGTTATTACTTTAATTGCTCTTCTTTTCCCCTCCACTGTTTTTTTCTCCTCTTTCTCTTTCTCTACTCCCCACTCTCAGCCAAAGCTTACTAATTGCTTACCACTGATTTTAGGAAATTGAGTTACTTTTTAACAGAGTACAATGCTAAATTACTAATGAATATGATCAGGAAAGTAAGATGAACCCAGATATTGAGAAAACAGTAGCATCAATCTACGCTCACTTTTATTTTCATGTGTGCAGGCACTTGGCTTGATCTTAGACTGCATCAGAAGTGCAATACAGGGAGAGGGAGAACAGAACATAAGGAGCTTTATTACGTCAATAAAAGTTTCTTTTACAGCCTGAGTCTTTTTTTTTTTTTTTTGTATTTTTCCAAAGTTAGAAGCTGTGAGGCGGACAGACTCCCGCATGTGCCTGACAGGGATCCACCTGGCATGTCCATCAGGGGCGATGCTCTGCCTATCTGGGGAGTTGCTCCATTGAGGCAGGAGCCATTCTGGCACCTGAGGAGGAGGCCATGGAGCCATCGTCGGTGCCTGGGGCAACTTTGCTCCAGTGGAGCCTTGGCTGCAGGAGGGGAAGAGAGAGACAGAGAGGAAGGAGATGGGGAGGGGTGGAGAAGCAGATGGTGTTCTCCTGTGTGCCCTGGCTGGTAACTGAACCCAGGACTTCCACACACCAGGCTGATGCTCTACCACTGAGCCAACTGGCCAGCGCCTACAGCCTGAGTCTTTAAGTGAGAATTACGTCCCAGATGCCTTTTAAAATCAGATATCAATACATTTTGGAATATCAATTGCTTTGCGTGTATTATTTATTTGTTCTCTCAAAATATTTTCCTATATAAAGAAGGTAAGATCTCTGAAAGCAGGGGTTCATGATAACTCACTTAAAAAAATCATTCCAAAGCCCTGGCTGGTTGGCTCAGTAGGAGAGCATGGGCCTGGCATGTGGATGTCTAGGGTCTGATTCTCAGTCAGGGAACAGAGGGGAAACACCCATTTGCTTCTCCACCATCCCTTTCTCACTTCTCTCTCTCTCTCTCTCTCTCTCTCTCTCTCTCTGTCTTCCCCTCCTGCAGCCATGGCTCAATTGGAGCTAGCTGGCACCACGTGCTGAGGATAGATCCATGGTCTCCACTTCAGGTCCTAAGAAGAGCTCGGTTGCAGAGCATGGCCCCCTAGTGGGCTTGCCCAGTGGTTCCCAGGGTGCATGTGGGAGTCTGTCTCTCTGCCTCCCATCCTCTCACTGAATTAAAAAAATCCATCTCATAAGAAGATTTAAATGATCTCAGGATGTTGGACTTGGGATTTAAGAGATATATCTAGTTCAACCCATTTATTTTAAGATGCAGAAATTAAGAAACAGAATGATCTACTGCTAAGAGTTCAAACATAGGACTATACTCTAAGTCCAGTGTTTCTTTCTGCAAAAATATGTGTTGAATTTTCAAGAATTCTGACATCAATTATCCTTCTGTGAATAATACCAATACACACCCCTAAAATTCACAATTAAACAGAAACTTTAGTATCCTTCCTTTTATAAAGGTGTAAATGGAGAAATCAAAATGCAAATCAATATAAACATGTGCAAAAATACATAAAATTTTCTTGAAAATTATATTAGTGTTAATCTGTATCAATGTATTATGCTGATGAAGATGGGTCATAGAAAGTATTCCCCTGGAATACCCTAAGTACAAATGTTGTGATGACCCTGTACTTTTCTTTGGATGGGAATTGGAGTGGGTGCCAACCTACAGATACAAGCTGGACCATAGGGTCAGATGTTCAGAAGATTTGGGGGAAGTTGCAGTGGTATTAGGATAAGAATAATTTTAGAATGAGTAATTGGGGCAATTATGTTGATCAGGGTTATTAGGTTAAATTGCTGCTTTAAATATGATCAATCCCAAGGATTGAGCCAGCAATAATAAGCTTTTGTTTAGATTATATTTTTAATTTTTGCTTATTTGGGGGAAGCATGACACCCTATTCAGTGACTACATTGAATAAACAGCAACTGGAACAAGTGAATAAAGAAGTGTTCCTCTAACTAAAAATTTAAAATGAAAGTGAAATATATTATTGAAAATATTCACAGCTTAATTTAAAAGTCTGTGATTATAATAAACCAAGTGATTTTCTATTTAAATTCAGCTACCTCAGGATGTAGACATCCCTAGTGTTTGTTCATCTGTACTGAAAGGAATCATGAAAACCCAGAAGGAACACCTAATATCTCTAATAATGCTAGTTTCAAATACTATCTAGATTTGTTCTTAATTAGAAAAAATTTTAAATAAAAGGATGTACAGGGCATTTGCTTGATACTACCAATAAGGAAAAGGTAAATCAAACAAGTTATATAATCATTTAATAAAAGATACCGTCTCAACACTGAGATTACTCTTTTTGTTTTTTCTCTTAGACCCATGTGATTATGAGTGCAATCTTATGTAAGTTTTTTTTCAATTATGAGAGAGGGATGACAATATTCAACAAATAGTTTTCTCATAAGGTTAATGTATGAGTGAATAAACAAATTCTTTTAGATGTTCTAATAAATGATACCAAAAATTACAACAAAACAGATAGTCAAGATTATAATTTATTTTGCTATCCAGAAAGGGTCAGCCTTCTAAATCACATTCTCTGCAGAGATTTTCTTGGTTTGGTCTTATTTTTATTATTATACTCTTCTATTCTTATTTTCTGTGTTATAGTTTTTACTAGCTTTTACTGCTAATCCAAGAGATCTAGTCTGGGTTAATTTTTTATAGCAACTAAGATGATTAAAAACAAACTGAGCATAGGCTCATTTGCCCACCCTTTGTGACATTTAATTATTTTGATAGCCATGTTACAAATTTTTCTTGGTTCTCCCAAGATTTAAGCTATACTAAATATCTCTGATAATTTTTCTGATCACTCTGTTGATACTATTGATAAGCCAGAATGTAACCTAGTTATTTAATATAGTTCTATATTTTTTAGCTTTTTCCAGCTTTACTAAATTATGATTGACAAATAAAAATTTTATGTATTTATACAACATTATTTTTTAAAGGTGTACAATGTGATTATTTAATATACATGTACATTTTGAAATGATTACCACAGTCAAGTTAATTAGAATATCCATCGCTTCACATAGGTCCCTTTTTTGTGTGTCTGGTGTGAACACTTACAATCAACTCTCAGCAAATTTCACAGATATAAGTTAGTTTATTAACTATAATCACCATGTTGTATATTAGGTCTCCAGATTTTATTCACCATATAACTTCAAGTTTTAGTTTTATGTCTTATATAATTTAAATAGTCAGGTTTGATTAGTATGGCTATGTTAAAATTTGTGTTTGGTTTAGGGCCACTATTTGAAACACATTGGGTTAACATTGTTGATATGAACAATAAAGCAGTCAATCTCTACTAAGTCAAGTTCATGTAGAAGTAGATAATTACAAGCATGGAAAAGTAGGAACCATGAGCTATTTGGTTAATTATATTAAGTATTAAGGGAGAAATAAAAAACAATTCAGAATTATTTTTACAATATTCTTTTTCAAAATCTTCAGGAAGGGTTAGCAAGCATAGAAATGTGAGCATGTCACTTACATATTTGTTTCATATTATCTCTCATATACAGGGGGTCGGGTTATGACATAGTTCTGTTCCTGAATAGACATAACTTGAATTTTGGTGTAAGTCGAAACACACCCTAACATAAGCCACTTGCCTATTCTAACACAGCTGTAAAATGATAATCTAGAACATAAGACATTGCTAAGCCACAGAAAAAGAATACTGTGTATTCTTCCACAGCGCATAACCAAACTAGTTCACCCACATTAGTCCATAAGTACAACACTGATGGCATAAGCTGAAACACATCTCAACTTTTTAAAAAGTTTTTATGGGAGTGAGCATAATAAACTCCTAATGTTGTATGTTGAAATTGTCATAACCCGAGGAGTCCCTGTACAGAGTTGATATCATCATAGTTTAATAAATAAATCAGCTTTCAGCCAAAATAATATTTATCTTTCTGTAGCTGTAGCCAAACTCCTTGGTCATTTAAAAACTTTCTTCCAAAATTTCTACCATGGAATTTTCTAGTATGATGCTTCAGGTAGTGAAGACAGTGACTCTAGCTTTCTAGAATTATGTACTGGAACCCTTTATAATCTCATTAACCAATGTCACCCCAATAAAGTCAATGAGAATAAAGTAAAGAAAACAAAGAATAATTTTCCTCTAGTATGCTTTTTAAAGTTCTACGAAAAGTTCAATTTGAGGAGGCAAAGCAAAATACCTAGCATTTTAATTTTTGCTTTCATTGGATATTACTTTTCCTTGGCACTCTCTTATCTGTATTTGGCCAGCATTCCTGAACTTTCTTAACTGCAAAATCTGAGTCTCTAAAATGCTTATTCATTCTCCTGGATTCTTTATTTTTAATATCGGTTCTTTATTTTACCATGAACCTATTTTACCTGCTCTGTACTAATAGCAATACATTATTGTATCATTTCTTTGGGTTCACACCACCTGGTGTCTCTTATGCCTCATTCTGTAGCATTCTTGTCATATTTTTGTGTTTCCTCTGATCATATGTCATTGGTATATTCAGAAATTACTGTCTAAAAATGAGTTGTTTGAAAAGTAGTAAAGAATCTACTGTTTCTCTCATATAAAACTCCTGAAAATTCTATTGAGTCTTGTATTACTAAGAGCTGTTTGAGATTCTTTGAGGACTTTCCTTAACCCCATATCATTTATGATTCTCTTCTCCAAGTGGGGAAACCTTATAAGAGTACTCATAGGAGCAGCTGAAATGTTTATTGTAGCAAGATGGGATGATATTCTTTATTCATGGATGGTGTGTCTTGGCAAGAAATATTTTATTTTTTGCAATTTGTTTTCACTGTCAATATACTTACTACCAAATGTAGATCTTAGGCTGGAGTGTAATAAGAGCATATCACATCTCTTATTTGGGGTCAAAGCTCTCTATATCTTTGAAGGAAAAGAGAAGTGATAGAAAAGTGATGTGTAATATTTATCATCAAGCTAGGAAATATTTTCAGCACTGCTATAAAATTGAACATTTACTCATCCATCTATTCAATAAACATAAACTGAATTCCTAATAGGGTTGGATTCTATTGCAGGCATGGTGATATAGAGATATTTAAAATACAGTTCTTGTTCTTATAATCTTCTTGATAATCGGAAAGATAAGCATTTGTAAATACAATGCAGTATGCCAAAAAAATGGTGTATATAGGTTGTCATGGGAGCATATTTCTGTCTACATATTTTAGTGAAAAGCTCAAGAGTGTTCTTAACTTATAAGTTTATCTAGGAATTGCCCTGTGCAACCTCCGGTTTCATGAAGATGATTTATGATTTTTTAAATCCTTTATTTCAAAGCTCTGCTAAGCCCAGACAGATGTGAGGGTTTGGGCGTTATGTCTGTGGTATTGGGTGCTTAGTAGATGGTGGACGCCCTTATTCCTTCTCATGCCTGTGGCCATAAGAGTTACCAGCTTTCTGTTGACATTGGCTGGAGTTCTGGTTCTGTGGCCCTTAGGCAAACCCCACATTGGTTAGCCTTATTTTCAGGGTTTGAGAATATCACAAAGGTGATGATCTGTCACAGCAAAGGATGCCGTAGGAGCTGGAAAGGCCTGCTCTCCTGCATTAACAAACCTGGAATTTTCACTTCCCTCCCCATCATTTAGGTAAGGTAGCCACTTCCCCTGCACTGTTCTACTTGCACTGGCTGGCGATGGCTGCCCTCAGACAGAACTTCTTATTGAGGGTCTTCTAGGAAATGGGCAGAGTTTTTTATAGATGTGCGAACTCATGGGTGGGTTCACCTTTTATGTTTTAGAGAAAAGCAACATCAAAGAAAACTGAGCTTTTTCTGATGTAAATGTCTCTGGGGCTTTTAAAAAACTGAGGCATGTAGCAACATGTATGCAGAACCTTCATTTCTGGCTCCTTTGTCTAAGAGGCTGAATTTTGACTAAATACATGTATTTCACTTTGCTGAGTAATAAGAATTATCCAGTTTGAGCCCATCTTCAAATTGTGTGAGGAAGACCCCTTAAGAAAATTCTAACCCCACCTTCTGCCCTACTGGCCACCTCCTGAACTGTGATTGAGTCTGTCCAGATGTCACACAGACAGTTCAATGTGACCATTGGCCCTCCGTGTCCTTCTGAAGTGTTGAGATGAGTGGGGCCTCTCTGAGTAAGTACCTTTTCAAGGAATTGCCAGTGTGTGTTGCAGACATGCATACATGCTTATTTATGTTCTGCCAACAGCTCTTGGATGTCTCTCCCTCTCTTCTTGTCTTACCTCTCCCTGTCTTTCCCCTCCCTCTCCTCCTTCTTTCTCCCTTTTCTCCCCCTTGTCTTCCCCTTCCCTTCCCCCTCTCTCCCCTTCTCTTCCCCCTCTATTCCCTTTCTTCTCTCCCTTCCTGCTCCCTCCCCCCTCCGTTCCCCTCTATTCTCCTCACAAACTTTGAGAACAAATGTTAATTCAGTAAAAGCAAGCAAAAAGAATCTGCCCTATAATTTGAAAGGCAGCTTTTTTCACAAAGAGGTTAGTACTAACATTTTTATGTAGAGCTGTGCTAGTTCCTTTTATTCATCTTCTTACTTTCTTTTTTTTGTTTGTTTGTTTTTTTGTTGTTTTTTTGTTTTTCTTTTTAAATAAATTTTTATTAATGGTAATGGGATGACATTAATAAATCAGGGTACATATATTCAAAGAAAACATGTCTAGGTTATTTTGTCATTAAATTATGTTGCGTACCCCTCGCCCAAAGTCAGATTGTCCTCCGCCACCCTCTATCTAGTTCTCTGTGCCCCTCCCCCTCCCCCTAACTCTCTCCCTCCCTCCCTCCCATGTCCTCCCTCCCCCCACCCCTGGTAACCACCACACTCTTGTCCATGTCTCTTAGTCTCATTTTTATGTTCCACCAATGTATGGAATCATGTAGTTCTTGTTTTTTTCTGATTTACTTATTTCACTCCTTATAATGTTATCAAGATCCCACCATTTTGCTGTAAATGATCTGATGTCATCATTTCTTATGGCTGAGTAGTATTCCATAGTGTATATGTGCTACATCTTCTTTATCCAGTCTTCTATTGAAGGGCTTTTTGGTTGTTTCCATGTCTTGGCCACTGTGAACAGTGCTGCAATGAACATGGGGCTACATGTGTCTTCACGTATCAATGTTTCTGAGGTTTTGGGGTATATACCCAGTAGAGGGATTGCTGGGTCATAAGGTAGTTCTATTTGCAGTTTTTTGAGGAACCACCATACTTTCCTCCATAATGGTTGTACTACTTTACAGTCCCACCAACAGTGAATGAGGGTTCCTTTTTCTCCACAGCCTCTCCAACATTTGCTATTACCCGTCTTGTTGATAATAGCTAATCTAACAGGGGTGAGGTGGTATCTCATTGTAGTTTTGATTTGCATTTCTCTAATAACTAATGAAGCTGAGCATCTTTTCATATATCTGTTGGCCATTTGTATCTCTTCCTGGGAGAAGTGTCTGTTCATGTCCTCTTCGCATTTTTTTATGGGATTGTTTGTTTGTTTGTTGTTGAGTTTTATGAGTTCTTTGTAAATTTTGGATATTAGGCCCTTATCTGAGCTGTTGTTTGAAAATATCATTTCCCATTTAGTTGGCTGTCTGTTTATTTTGATATCAGTTTCTCTTGCTGAGCAAAAACTTTTTATTCTGATGTAGTCCCATTCATTTATCTTTGCCTTCACTTCTCTTGCCATTGGAGTCAAGTTCATAAAATGTTCTTTAAAACCCAGGTCCATGATTTTAGTACCTATGTCTTCTTCTATGTACTTTATTGTTTCAGGTCTTATATTTAGGTCTTTGATCCATTTTGAATTAATTTTAGTACACGGGGACAGGCTGTAGTCGAGTTTCATTCTTTTGCATGTGGCTTTCCAGTTTTCCCAACACCATTTGTTGAAGAGGCTTTCTTTTCTCCATTGTATGTTGTTGGCCCCTTTATCAAAGATTATTTGACCATATATATGTGGTTTTATTTCTGGGCTTTCTATTCTGTTCCATTGGTCTGAGTGTCTATTTTTCCGCCAATACCATGCTGTTTTGATTATTGTGGCCCTATAATATAGTTTCAAGTCAGGTATTGTAATGCCCCCAGCTTCATTCTTTTTTCTTAGGATTGTTTTGGCTATTCGGGGTTTTTTATAGTTCCATATAAATCTGATGATTTTTTGTTCCATTTCTTTAAAAAATCTCATAGGGATTTTGATGGGAATTGCATTAAATTTGTATATTGCTTTGGGTAATATGGCCATTTTGATTATATTTATTCTTCCTATCTAAGAACAAGGAATATTTTTCCATCTCATTGTATCTTTTTCGATTTCCCTTAACAATGCTTTGTAATTTTCATTATATAGGTCCTTTACATTCTTTGTTATGTTTATTCCTGGGTATTTTATTTTTTTTTGTTGCAATCGTGAAGGGGATTATTTTTTTGAGTTCGTTTACTAATATTTCATTGTTGGCATATAGAAAGGCTATGGACTTTTGTATGTTAATTTTGTATCCTGCGACCTTACTGTATTGGTTTATTGTTTCTAATAATCTTTTTGTGGAGTCCTTCGGGTTTTCGATGTATAGGATCATATCATCAGCAAAAAGTGATACCTTTACTTCTTCTTTTCCGATATGGATGCCTTTTATTTCTTTGTCTTGTCTGATTGCTCTGGCCAGAACTTCTAGCACCACGTTAAATAAGAGTGGAGAGAGTGGACAACCCTGTCTTGTTCCTGATTTAAGGTAGAAAGTCCTCAGTTTTATGCCATTTAATATGATGTTGGCTGATGGTTTATCATATATGGCCTTTATCATGTTGAGATATTTTCCTTCTATACCCATTTTGTTGAGAGTCTTAAACATAAAATTGTGTTGTATTTTATCAAAAGCCTTTTCTGCATCTATTGATAAGATCATGTGGTTTTTGTTCTTTGTTTTGTTGATATGGTGTATTACGTTAACTGTTTTGCGTATGTTGAACCATCCTTGAGATTCTGTGATGAATCCCACTTTATCATGATGTATTATTTTTTTAATATGTTGTTGTATTCCGTTTGCCAGTATTTTGTTTAGTATTTTAGCATCTGTATTCATTAGAGTTATTGGTCTGTAGTTTTCTTTCTTTGTGCCATCCTTGCCAGGTTTTGGTGTGAGGGTTATGTTGGCCTCATAAAATGTGTTTGGAAGTATTGCTTCTTCTTCAATTTTTTGGAAGACTTTGAGTAGAATAGGAACCAAGTCTTCTTTGAATGTTTGATAGAATTCACTAGTATAACCGTCTGGGCCTGGACTTTTATTTTTGGGGAGGTTTTTAATAGTTTTTTCTATTTCCTCCCTGCTGATTGGTCTGTTTAGGCTTTCTGCTTCTTCATGACTCAGTCTAGGAAGGTTGTATTGTTCTAGGAATTTATCCATTTCTTCTAGATTGTTGTATTTGGTGGCATATAATTTTTCATAGTATTCTACAATAATTCTTTGTATATCTATGATGTCTGTGGTGATCTCTCCTCTTTCATTTTGGATTTTATTTATTTGAGTCCTGTGCCTTTTTTCCTTGGTGAGTCTTGCCAAGTGTTTGTCAATTTTGTTGATCTTTTCAAAGAACCAGCTCCTTGTTTTATTGATTTTTTCTATAGTTTTTCTGTTCTCTATTTCATTTATTTCTGCTCTGATTTTTATTATCTCCTTTCTTCGGCTGGTTTTGAGTTGTCTTTGTTCTCCTTTTTCTAGTTCCTTAAGGTGTGAAGTTAAGTGGTTTACTTCGGCTCTCTCTTGTTTGTTCATATAGGCCTGAAGTGATATGAACTTTCCTCTTATTACTGCTTTTGCTGCATCCCAGAGATTCTGATATGTCGTATTTTCATTTTCATTTGTCTGTATATATCTTTTGATCTCTGCGCTTATTTCTTCTTTGACCCATTCATTTTTTAGAAGTATGTTGTTTAGTTTCCACATTTTTGTGGGTTTTTCCCCCTCTTTTTTGCAGTTGAATTCTAGTTTCAAGGCTTTATGATCAGAAAATATGCTTGGTACAATTTCAATTTTTCTAAATTTGCTGATATTGTCTTTGTGGCCCAACATATGGTCAATTCTTGAGAATGTTCCATGTACACTAGAGAAAAATGTATACTCTGTCGCTTTGGGATGAAGTGTCCTGTAGATGTCTATCATATCCAGGTGTTCTAGTATTTCATTTAAGGCCACTATATCTTTATTGATTCTCTGTTTGGATGACCGATCTAGAGCCGTCAGCAGTGTATTGAGGTCTCCAAGTATGATTGTATTTTTGTTAGTTTTTGTTTTAAGGTCAATAAGTAGCTGTCTTATATATTTTGGTGCTCCTTGGTTTGGTGCATATATATTAAGGATTGTTATGTCTTCTTGATTCAACTTCCCCTTAATCATTATGAAATGACCATTTTTGTCTCTGAGTACTTTTTCTGTCTTGTAGTCAGCATTATTAGATATGAGTATTGCTACGCCTGCTTTTTTTTGGGTGTTGTTTGCTTGGAGTATTGTTTTCCAGCCTTTCACTTTGAATTTGTTTTTATCCTTGTTGCTTAGATGTGTTTCTTGTAGGCAGCATATAGTTGGATTTTCTTTTTTAATCCATTCTGCTACTCTGTGTCTTTTTATTGGTAAGTTTAATCCATTTACATTTAGTGTAATTATTGACACTTGTGGGTTCCCTACTGCCATTTTATAAATTGCTTTCTGTTAGTTTTGTATCTAGTTTGAGTCTTCTCTTTTGTTTTTCTATCATTTGTTTTTGTTTGTTTGTGTTCCATACTTCTTTCCTCTGTTGCTACCTTTTTTAAGTCAAGTGTTTTTGTGGTGGTTTTTTCAAGGGTGGTTACCATTAAGTAATGAAAAGGGTACCTACCATATTCATTGTAGTACCCTATCTTATAAGTATTTCTGCACTTCATCATCCTTTGCTACTGTTAATCTCCATCCTCTCCCACCCTTTTTTCCTTTGTTGTCACAGTTTAAGTTTGGTTTTATTGTGTTCTTGGTGGAGCTGTTACTTGTGGTGTTGTTTTCTTTTGTTCTTTGAATCTGGTTGGAAAACCCCCTTTAGTATTTCCTGGAGTGGGCGCTTTCTGTTGATAAATTCTCTCATCTTTTCTGTATTTGTGAATGTTTTTATATCTCCTTCATACTTGAAGGATAGCTTTGATGGGTATAGTATTCTTGGCTGAAAGTTCCTCTCTTTCAGGGCTTTAAATATTGGGGTCCACTCTCTTCTAGCTTATAGAGTTTCTGCTGAGAAATCTGATGATAATCTAATAGGCCTTCCTTTATATGTTGTACTCTTCTTTTCCCTGGCTGCCTTGAGAATTTTTTCTTTGTCATTGGTTTGTGTCATCTTTATTATGATGTGCCTTGGAGTGGGTTTGTTGGGGTTAAGAAAACTCGGTGTTCTGTTTGCTTCTTGAATTTGAGGCTTTAGTTCTTTCCACAGGCTTGGGAAGTTCTCGTCTATTATTTGTTTGAGTATATTCTCCATTCCATTTTCTTTCTCTTCTCCCTCTGATATACTTATTATTCTTATGATATTCTTTCTGATGGAGTCAGAAAATTCCTGTAGGGCTTTCTCGTTTTTTATTATTTTTGAGTCTCTTTCTTCTTCTCTCTGTTGTGCCTCAAGTTGTTTGTCTTCTATTTCACTAATCCTATCCTCAATCTGGGCTGTTCTGTTAGCTAAGCTTGTTATCTCGTTTTTCAGCTCGTGAATTGAGTTTTTCATTTCTGTTTGATTTGTTTTAATAGTTTCAATTTCCTTGGTAATATATTCTTTGTGTTCATTGAGTTGTTTTCTGATCTCCCTATATTGCCTTTCTGTGTTTTCTTGTATATCTCTGAGTATTTTTAAGATTTCTATTTTAAATTCTCTGTCATTTAGCTCCAAGGCTTCCAATATGTTAAGTCTTTTCTCCATAGATTTTTCCACATCTATTTGTGTTACCTCTCTTTCTTTTGTATCCATAATATTCGATTTCCTCTTTCTTATTGGCATCTGAGGGTGGTCTTGTTGATAGCACTAATTAGAATTAATAAAGAGTAAAAAGAAAAAGAAAAAAAAAAGGGTAAAACACCCCACAAAAAAAAACAGTAATAATTTATTATTTCCCCCTTTTTTTCTTTCTTCTCTTTCCCTCCTCTCCCCTCCTCAGGGAAATATCGTGCCTATAATGGAGGGCCTGATTTGGGGTGAAGAGTTCTAGGGGCAAAAAAAGGGGGTAGGGACCTACTAAATGCAAAAAAAAAAAAAGGAAGAAAATTTTAGACAAGCATAAGATGATTTGCTTGTAAGAGGGATAAGAGGGAACCAGAAAAAAGGACCAAAAAAAGAATAATAAAGAAGAAAAAAATAAAAATAATAAGTAAAAATCTGTTGTATTAAGTGGAGCGAAGACTAAATACAATGGAGACCTTGGGTTGGGAGGACCCAAAATGCCACAAAAATAAACAAACAAGAAAAAAACAAAAACAAAAGCAAAAAAGAAAAATAAAGCCAAAAAAAGCCTTGAGTCCCAAATTAACTAATTTGTTTGTGATTGAGGATTAAATGGGAAGAAAGTAAAACAAGAAAAGAAAAAACGAATAGAAAGGAAAAAATAAGAAAAAGAGAAAAATGAAGGAAGAAATAAAAAAGAAAGAGAAAAAAACAAAATAAAGCAAATCAAAAAACAAAAAAACAAAAGAGGAGAGAGTGAGAGTTAAGTGTTTTGGAGTATAACCTTAAAGGAGGGTAAGGATGAAGAAGAGAAATAAAATATAACAGTTATGGGGAGTGTAGTTCAAGAAAAGGGAAGCATAAGATTGGCAGAGAATAGAAGGACCGAGGTGGAGGAAATAAAGGCAATAAGATAGAAGAAACAAACAACAACAACAAAAAAATTAGTGGAACAAGTTGTAAAGTCTGTGGATTTTTCTTGATTTTGAGAGGTTAACTTCTTCCTTTTTCTTTTCTCTCCCTCTTCCTGGTCGGTGACTCTGTACCCCAGGCTCTGCCCCTGTGTCACACTTAGGTAGGGATTTGCAGTTGATGGGATTCTATGGCAATGTCATATAATTGGCTTTAGTCTTGCTGGTAGTCAAGGCTTGTTGGCGTTTGCAGGGTCCAACGATGAGAGAGTTTGCTTTCCTGGATTCTCTCTCCTAGTCCCCCCTTCCTGAATTAGCAGCCTGGTGATCCAGCTATAAGGCTGCAACTGCTTCTGCCTGGGGAGTAAGAAGCTCAAAGAGCTGGGAAATCCCCACTCTATCCCCACTGAGTGCAAGGCTTTGGGAAAGGCTCTGGCAGTCAGGGCCTCCAGTGTAATCAGGCGGGGGTGGGAGTCAATTGTTGTCAAGGTGACTGTTCAGCACCTAGCATTCAGTTGGACCTCTCAACCCAGGCTTTCCACACTTTGTAGCCTGTTTTGGCTGGGAAGAAGAGGCACTAGTCTCTGCTTGCGACTAGTGTAGTATAGATCTTATTATCTGCCAAGTCCCTCTTGTTAGCATTTATCCCTGAATATGGAGGCTCTATCAATCAGAAGTTGCCCCCGCCCCTTTAGCGTGAGGCACTAAAAAATATCACGCCTCTTGTCTTGGGTCGCTGAACTGAGAGAGATCTTATCAATTAGAACTGAGGGTGCGCAGATTTCATGGGTTAAGCTAATTTCAGTGATTGGGTCGCAGCTGTGCTCCCGAAGGTATTTTAGGCTGCCTGCGCGCGCCCCTCCCCCAACGCTTGATTGTTAGCTTGAATGGCTTGGTGAGGTGCCCCGCCCATGGAGAGAATCTCCCAAGTAGAAGACCACCCTGGTGCCTCTCCTGCTCGCCCTGCCGCTGGTGGCTGGATCGCACCAGGCACAGGATAATGGGGCACCCTGGGTGTGCGGGCCAGTAGGGTGCTCTGGGCGTGTGGAATGCCCAGGGCACGAGCGCGAATGGGGTGCTCCAGGCACCGGTGGCTGGCGACTCTCACTCGCAGTGCGCGGGCCACTGGGAACGTTAGCGGTGCTCGCTCTGCAACCGGACCGGGTGCGCGCCGGTGGCTGCTCGCTGCTCCGGAGTGTGGGCGGTGCTCGCTCTGCAACCGGACCGGGCACGCCGGTGGCTGCATCTTCTTACTTTCATAGCTATACTCTTGGCTACACAATGACCCAGCCAAAAACTTGAAATTGATGCATCCAAGAAGAGCATTTATTATTGTATTTTAGACATGGCCCATCTACCACTCCAGTTACTATGTGGTGGTAAGGATAAAAACAAACTGTGGCAATGCCTTCATTAATTCTGTATGAGTACCTACCGTTCAACAAATAATTTTCCAGGTGCATCTTAGTCCATATGCCCTCTCCATGTATTTCATCTGTTCTTTTCTGTATTATGAGCAAGTAGGCTGATGTTCTGATCCTAATTTTGTCACTAATGTGAGCATTTGGTACATGCAGATGGCCATTCAGCTTTTGGGTAAAGATAAGTCCCTAAGTCACAGCCTTGACTGTAGAGTAAAATAAGGAAATATCAGATTAATTGGAAAACCCCATTTGATAGGTTACTGAGCTAGTCCCTCTATGTCACATCTTGTCATGTAACAGAAGCAGCATGGTGAGGTAGAAGACCGCTGGAATCATAAGTTCTCTCTGTGGGTTCTGATCCTCCTAATTGCTAGCAGGGAAAAGCCACTGGACCATCATCAGTCTCAGTTTCTTGACCAATTTTAAGGATTAAATGAGAGAATAAGAACAGCAGCTAAAAAATCTAGTGGGAATCCCTTGGGTATATAATTTAACTCACTGAATTCTTTTCTCAACTATGTGAGGAATGTACTCTTATTGTCCCTATTTAATGGATTTGAAAACTGGGAAACAGAAGGTGAAGTAACATGCTCAGAATCTCACATTTAGCCCTGGCCGGTTGGCTCAGCGGTAGAGCGTCGGCCTGGCGTGCGGAGGACCCGGGTTCGATTCCCGGCCAGGGCACACAGGAGAAGCGCCCATTTGTTTCTCCACCCCTCCGCCGCACCTTCCTCTCTGTCTCTCTATTCCCCTCCCACAGCCAAGGCTCCATTGGAGCAAAGATGGCCCAGGCGCTGGGGATGGCTCTGTGGCCTCTGCCTCAGGCGCTAGAGTGGCTCTGGTCGCAACATGGCGACGCCCAGGATGGGCAGAGCATCACCCCCTGGTGGGCAGAGCGTCGCCCCTGGTGGGCGTGCCGGGTGGATCCCAGTCGGGTGCATGCGGGAGTCTGTCTGACTGTCTCTCCCCGTTTCCAGCTTCATAAAAATGGAAAAAAAAAAAAAAATTAAAAAAAAAAAAAAAAAAGAATCTCACATTTAGAAGTGACAGAACCAGGAGTTGACTCCTGCATGTCTAGTTCTGGAATCAAGAATTTTGCCACTACATTTTGAGAATATAGAGTTAATACTACAAGGCATAAAACAGGTATCAAGGCAAGGTATGGGCTCTAGCTTGGCTGCTAACACTATGATACTGGACAAGGTGAACTCATGTTCAGGCCTCCCTTAACTCTTCTTTATCCTTGACAAGCTACCCAACTTTTAAGAAAGAATTTTCTCTTGTAGCAATTTGAAAAATTGAGGTACTTTCAAAGGTAAGCCCAGGTAAGAGTGAACTGCTGTGTAACTCTCAAGTTCCTGTCACAGCTGTTACAACTTCAGTGAAATCTCTTTTAACACTGCCCCATCCTGTCTCTGGTGGTCAATTCTCATGTCCCCAGGGTCCCTAACAGAGGCCCTGGGCAGTCAAGCTCCTTCAAGGTGCTTTCATTCCCTCTGTCCTTTGGAGCCACATTTTCTTGGAAATTTGTCTTCTCATTCACTGTCTCCAACTCTGAAAGCTTATCTACTTACATGCTTGTTACATCATCTCAAGGCTGCACACTTTGGTCCCTAAGTCTGACAGTCTAAAATGTGGAGGCAGCACTTAGGTGCTTCTCCTGGGCAACCCAAATGAGCTTATGAGAAGTCTTTTAGAAATAGTAGTGGGGAGAATGCAAATTTACAGGTAGACTTAGCTTCAGTTTCTGTCTACCACTTCCTAGCTCTGTGCGCCAAGGCAAATCATTCAGCTTCTCTGACTCTCAATTAATCTGTAAAATGGGGATAATAATAATAGTGGCTCAAATATACTGTTTGTTAAGTAGGATCTGGGGTATACCATTAGATGATCATTTTTTCATCACTATGCAGTATGTCTAATAAACTGTATAGTCCAGGACTGGGCCTTTGATAAGATAAATTAGCTGAGGTCTGATAGCTAGTAAACACTGGAGCCAGAATTCAGACCGAGGTCTGTCTGACCAGAGATCTTATGTTCTTATCCCTCACTAAATATCTACACTTACTGCCCTCTTTATGTTATATGCACTAATAACTTATTAAGATACTTGTAAACCTTACATTATATCCATTATTTTATTTATGTAGCATAGAACCAAGTACATTTTCTTAAGAAATATCAGCTGCCTCTCCTCTGCCCCCTTTCCCAAGGGCCTCCAGTGATGGGAAAATCAGCTCTGGCAGGCGAGATAGGGGAGCTATTTTTGGCTGGGTGAGTGGGGCTGAAGGAGAGGAGAACCAGGAGCTTTTCTGCATCTCAAATCAAACCAGGCTGGCAGCTTTTAACTCTGTCTATACATAGGCCAGCCTGGCTGGCCTTGTTGGTTATGTCTTTATTTAGAAGCTCATGTCCCTTTTTGAACCTTGTAACCTGAGAAAGAGTGAACAACTGGAGGAAAAATGAAAAAGATTAATGGATTAAAATATATTTGCAAAAAATTCCTATAGGAATTGGGGCTACTTAGCCTAGCAAAAAGAAGACGAGGGGATATGCTTCTTTGACTATGTAAAGGATCGTATTATTGATAATGACAATAAGTATTTCTTTAAAAGTGAGAGGTTGGACATGATGACATCCAAGTCCTTTCAAAATCTAAAATTTCACATGTCTGTGAAAATGAAGAATGGAGAGTTAAGATTAGAATGGAAGTTGCAGAACCATGAGGACTTAAAGGACACTGGAAACTTGATACTAAGTTTTCCTGTTCTTTGGCTACTTAGATCTATTATGGGTCTTTCTTTTTTCCTGTGATTGCATGCAGTCAATTTAGGTGACAGTTGCCTATATTGTGCATATCAAAATAAAGCTCTTTGAATCCTTTATTTATATAAAATATTCTGATTTGTTTATATTAAAGCATACTCTTTTCTTTTAAAAATATGAATATCTATATGTTATATATTCTATGAATAATTGTCACACCATAAACCATTTTAGTCACTATAGTTTAAAGTAAATTAGCTTAACAGCTCTCTTCAGCTGAATAAGCAGGGGTTTTTGAGAAAATAAAAGTATTGTTCCAAGAACATTTCTTAGGTGAATCTGAAAGGATTAGTATAATGCAGAAAACTTGGGCAACTGAATGGGATCATGAAAGCAATGATACCACTCAGGAGAGAAGACTAAAGGAGCTCAGTATAGGACAAGAGAATGAAAAAGAGCAGTGATGCTTTTTGCTAGTTTATTAGTCATTAATCAACAACAGTTATATATCAAGCACTGAGGCCAATGCTGGAAGCACAGAGGTTAATAAGACATGGCTCTATACTTGACAACTATATTAATTAGCATAGCATGGGCTGCTCTAACAAAGAGACTAACTTTATATTGTGTAATTGTTTAAATGTAAAAGTATATTTTGTGCTCTAGTAATGTTCCAAGTGGATGCTCCTGGTCAGTGTGCAGCTCTCGGGGGACCAAATCTCCTTCAAACTTATTTCTCCACCAACAACCGGGCTTCTATCTTTACTGACAGTCAGCTGGTAGAAGGAGGATGTGAGGACATCCCTTTTCTTAAAAGTGACTCAACTCACTAGCGTCTGCATTCCAATGTGACAGCAAGTCACGTGGCTAAAATAACAACAAGTGTGGCTGGGACCACATACCTGTTACTTGACCATGAAGAAAACAAGGGCATTTTTGTGAATAGCTAACATTCTCTGCTAATTAAACAAACTAAATTTGTGAAAAAATTACCAGTGGTCCATAAAGTTTTCCTCTCCTATTATACAGTTCCACAGACATAAAAATTCCCTACACCCTGTGCTGGGCCATTATGAGATTTAATTTTCTAGCAGATTTACACCTTATACCTACCTGTTTCTCACTCTTCCTGCCTCACTCTATCCACCTTGCTTACATCCCTATGGTTCAGGGCTACTCTCTACCCTGTATCATTTCCAGACTAGGACTTAGCCAAATGTGGGCCCACAGGCCAACTGCAGCCTGCCGCCCATAGTAGAATGGCCAGTAAGCTAAGAATGGCTTTTAACATGTTTAAGTGATTGAAAGAAATCCAAAGAGGAATAGTATTTCATAAGGTATTAAAAATTGTATGAAATACAGACTTCAGTGTTTATAAATAAAGTTTTATTAGAACACATCTGTGTTCTTTTACTTACATACTATCGCTGCTTCTGCCTATAACCACAGAATTAAGTAGTTGCAACAGATTGGTCTATAAAACCAAAAATATTTACTCCCTGGCCATTTACTGAACAAGTTTACAGACCACTGATCTAGGTCACAAGACAAAGAGCCTCTGTTGTGGAACAAAGAGTATGATTAACAAGCTGAAACTTGCCATGTAGATGGTAGAAGAAGAGACAGAAAAGGTAAGTTGAGGTAAGACTCTTGATCCCTGATATTAATAATAAATAGGAACAATAAGGAGGTGATGAAAAGTTCTGAGACTTGTATTTTTATCCAAAGCAGGAAAGGGAAAGAGATCAAGAAATAGTGAAAATAAAGGAGACTGCCAGGAGAAATGCAGAAATGGGTCATAGAATCTGGAGCCCACTCCTAATATTTCATTTGTGCTTATTCTATCCTTCTTTCCTTCATATTTGTGTGCGTGCTTAATCTGTAGACTGCATTGTTTTATCTTTTTATCTTCTCAAGTATCTGTAACAGTGTCTTGTATTTACTGGGAACTCAGAAAATACTGAAAGCGGGTAACTGAATGAGTGAATGGACCAAAGGAATCTGGGCTGCTGTTCATTTATACAATACTTTGTGCAAATTCAGGAAAACTGATGAATTTGGGCACATGCAGCCCCGGGGCAAATGCCTGATGTTAGGTGATCAGCTGATCACCTTGTGCCTTCCAGTGTAGCAACCTTGTGCAGAGAAGTGCTTGCACAGAGGGGCACAGTGTCCCTGAATGGAATAACACACAGTTCTGTTGGGCAAGAGCTTGAGTACACATGCAACTTAGCAAAATTCTTGCTTCTGTTCACCTGTACACATGGCAGCTGTCTGGCCTCTTAACTTGGTCCAAAGTAGAACAATGCAAAGTATTTGTCAAGCAGTTTGCCTTCAGCAATGCATGTTTCTTGGTAGAAGTATAACTCCTCTAATATTCAGATACTGATCAATTTTCAGCTTGAAGGTTGACCAAACACTTTTTTTAGAGGGAAAGGTTATATGCCATAAAAATACTTCATGCCAGATATTGGAGTAGTGCAGAAACTGGAGCCTATATAAATATTTTGGTGCTGTTCCATTTGGATACATGCCACCAAAATAACCTAGAGTTGTTCTGAAAAAGTGTCAATAAATCATCTATTTAGCTTGACACTGCAGTGTACCAATTTATTTCTTTTGTAAGCCTAAGTGCTCTTCAAAGCCAGACCACTCTAAATCCCTAATTCGATATTTATCCTCATATAGGCCTAAAGGATGATTAAAAACTAGTGGAAAAGAAAGATTAGGAGAGGAGACTTAATGTCCGCTGGACTAAAATAGCTGACATTTCAATGATTTCAATGCAGTAGCCCTGAACCTAATAGGATTTTGAATGAAAAGACTTAACACAGTTTCTTCCCACCTAGGCCTTAGCTATTCAAATCAATACTCTACTGTCTTTTCTCCCCCTTTTTTCCTTTCCTACTAATTTGTCTTCTCCATTATTTGAACCCCTGTTACTCTAACTAGCTATTTGACACTGGGTCAAAATGAAAGGAGACATTTCATGGACTAGGCGCTGTGCTAAGTCTCTTATGCTATTTTACTTCATTTAAGTATGCCAAATTTTGAGGGAGTCATTATCATCTTCATTTTATACATGAGAGGAAGTAAATTCTAAGTTTATGACAATAAAATCATGGAATTCAGTCTCCAATCTGACCTAAAACTTCTTCATAATACACCAACAATACAACTATAGTAAATTCAGAATCTACAAGGATTTGATTTTATTATATCTTTCACAAATCACTAAAATAGTGAATGCAAAAGGAAGACCAATTTTGGCTATACTGAAATATTGTTGAATTAAAAATTACTATTAGGAATATATCCTAAGAATACCAAATCAGTAATTCAAAAGAAGATATGCACTCCCATGTTTATTGCAACATTGTTTACAGTGGCCAAGATATAGAAACATCCCAAATTGTCTGTCAGTTGACGACTGGATTAAAAAGCTGTGGTGCATATACACAATGGACTACTATGCAGCCATGAAGAAGAAGGAAATCTTACTTTTTGTGATGGCATGGATGGACTTGGAGTCTATTATGCTAAGTGAAATAATCCAGGCAGAGAAAGACAAATATCTTATGATCTCACTTATATGTGGAATCTAAGGAACAAAATGAACTGAGAAATGAAATAGAAGCAGAGGTGGGGTCACAGGGACCAAAGGGATGGCTATCAGAGGGAAGAAGAATGAGGGGATGGGATCAGAGAAGGTGAAGGGATTAGTGAAGTTATATATATATATATATCACAGAGATACAGATAGCACGTCAGCAGGTACCAGAGAGAATGGGGGTGGGAGTTAGGGGGAGGGGCAAAGGGGTTATAGATAGGAACATGGGGGAGGGGGGCAGGGTGTTGTATTGAGTGGGATGCTTGAATTCATGTTAACACAATAAATTAAAATTAATTAAAAAAATTTCTTGTGAACATTGGCCCAGTGTGTGGGTGTCCTACGTTTAATTCCAGGTCAGGGCACACAGGAGAAGCAACCATCTGCTTCTTCACCTCTACACCTCTTTATTCTCTCTCTGTACCTCCTGCATCCATTGCTTGGTTGAAGCAAGTTGGCCCTGGGCACTGAGGATGGCTCCATGACCTTGCCTCAGGAGCTAAAAGAGTTTAGTTGCTGAGCAACCGTCCAAGATGGGCAGAGCATCGCCCCACGGGGGCTTGCTGGGTGGATCCTGATTGGGGTACATGTGGGAGTATGTATCTCTGCCTCCCCACTTCTCACTGAAGGAAAAAAATATCTTGTAACAGATGCGACATTAATTTGATTTTGCCTCACTGAAGTATTTTTTTTGGAAAGAGGTTTGTGTGTTTATTCTAATGATATTTGCTGTTACAGTATCTGATCTAAATTATTCTTTTGACCTTTGAAGATTCTCAATAAATACTTCAGTGGTAGATTAAGGTGGAACTGAGAATAAGGAAAAAGAAGTTGTATTACTCTTTGTTTGGCTTTCGAGGTTCTTGATTGAATTTAACCCAACTTTTCCAAACATGCTTTACATCTTTCCTTTTTTCCACACTGGGTATCTTCTTCTTCAAAAGGGTATATACCTTTACCTTTTGGAAAAACTTTCCTCATTTCTATTCTATTCCTAGCCCTTTCTTTTTGGGTAGCCTTCATTCAAAACCCAGCTCAAGCCTTTATGAAGGGAACGTGGAATAGTGGACAACACTAAGAAAACCAATTCTTTTATTTAGTGGCACTTTTTCTTTAATTATGGAAAATTTCATACATGAGAGTGAATAACATAATTAATTGTCATCAACAATGTCACCCAGTTAGCACTGATAAACACTTTGTAGATCTCCATTCATTTGTTTAGCTCTACCATCACTCCCTCCCTTAACCTTGCCTGTGTAGTGTTGAAAAGAAGCAGTCAGAGGTGATATTCTTGGCCTTTTCTTAATCATAGAGGGACATTGTTTAATATTTCATCATTAGTTATATTAGCTGTAAGTTTTTGTTCATGCCAATTATCAGGTTGAGATTCTTTCTATATTTAGTTTTCCGAGTGTTTTTAATCTAGAATGGGTGTTGAATTTTGTCAAATACTTTTTGTAAATCTGTTGAGTGATGATATAGTTTTTTTTCTTTAGTCTGTTAATATTGTGTATTTTATTAATTTTTCTGAGTATAAACTACTCTTGCATTCTTGGGAGAAATTATATCATGGCTTTAATGTGTTACCCTTTTCATACATTCCTGGATTGGATGTCCAAATATATATATTTTAAGAACTGTTATGTATTCCTATCCCATTGGTCTTTAGTTTTGTCTTCCCACAATGTTTTGGTTAGGTTTGGTAGGTGGTAATGTATGGGTAATTGAATGAGTTCCCCAAAACTATTTTCTGAAAGCACTTGTATATGATTGATATTACTATTTCTTCCTCAAATCTTTGATATAATTCACTGGCAAAACTATCGTGACTTGGAATTTTCTTTGTGGGAATATTTTTAAAAATATTACAAATTCAATTTCCTTGCTGAATATATCTATTTGTAGATAGGTAGATAGATATAAGGCTATTTATTTATGCATATTTTTTCTATCTCATCATTGTCGGTTATGGAATGTTGTCATTTTTAATAAAATTATTTTATTTCATCTAAGTTATCAAATTTGTTGGCATAATGTCCTTTTCTTGTGCTCACAAAGCTAGTAAGTATTGGAAGTGGAAAGCAACCCAAATCTTCTGAATTCATATCCAGTGCTTTATCTATTATGATACAACATGATAAAAATAATGACTTCAATTGGCAAATATTTGTTGATCTTCTATCATGTGCCAAAATTTTTGCTATGCCATAGAGATGTAGATGATCAAGATGATATTGTTAGCTTCAAGTATCCCCTAGTCTGATGGAAGTAAACTTACAAATAAATTGGATACAAAGTGATAAGGGTTAGCATAAATTGAACATCTCAGAAGAGGGAGTGATTGATTAACCCTGAAAGTGGAAAGATCATAAAAGGGTTTATAGAGAAGGTAATATTTACACTGGGCTTTAAAGGAACTATGGGAGTATCTTAGGTAGAGAATTTTCTGGGGAGTCAAATGTAAATGTTTAAAGGAACCAAGATGCGAAAGGATAAGCTGTGCTTAAGGAAGAATGACCAATCTGGGCCAGTGGAGGTAGAAGAGAGTTTAAGAGGTAGATAAAGGTCAGATCTTGAAGAGTGTAGCTATTCCTGCTAAATAATATTTGGAAACCCAGTGAGGTTTCTTAAGTAGAGATGTGGCATATCAAGATGGTAGAGTTTGGCTAGAACTGGCAGTATTCCTCAAATATGGCTTTGGAACCAGGTGCATCAGAATTACCTGGAGATGTTTATTAAAAATTCAAATTTCTGAATCCACTTCCAGCCCTGAGGAAATGAGTCAGCGGAAGCTGGCCACAGTATGTGTATTTGATGCTTCTCAGTGTATTCCTGCTGCACACTAAGGAAAAGAATGGGAGTGTGGCTTTGGTTTTCCAACTAGTCTCTGACCCAGGTTCTTCCTTGAGCAAGGCAACTCCTCTTCTGTTTTCCATATTAAACATTCAGATAAAATGTCAAGTTTACAAAGGGTTAATAATAATTTGAAAAACACTAGACCAGAGTTTGGAAAATAATGGTGTTTTGTAAACCATTTGGAAGCTGTGGTAGTGATTTCTACGTGCCTATGATGAGTGTCAGGAGGAGTGGAGAAGACAGGGATGAACTCAAACATCACCTCTAGGGTAAAATAACAGAACTTGTAGAAAGGTTGTAGAGAATGAGGAAGCAAAGGGAGTCTAGGTTTACTCCCAGCAGCACTGCTGACATAAGTCCTGAGGACCTGTATTTGTATATATTTTCTATTTTTTTTATTCCTGTCATCTTAACAAAGATAGCAGAAAATCACTAAGTATAAACTGTAAGATTCTCAAATATTCTCAACTTGCTAGTTTACTCACCACAAGCCACTTTCTCAGTAAGTTAATCCTCCAACTGATTCTTTGTCATGCAGTATCACTATCTCTCATAAGGAACCTAGACTTGCTTTAAAAATATATGCCTCTCTAATCTAGAGAAGAGGTAGACATGATCTGGAAAATTATGTTATTATAATAATACAGTGCCAAAAATTCTGCTCTTTTTCTGGGTTAGGGAGCCAAATTTACTGCTCTGTTCTTAAGCAGAAAGAATTCATAATCAAAATAAAATAATAAAAAAACTTAGAGTTCAAAATAATTTTAAAAGCTTGGAAAGGAGACTGTTTTCATGATCTTAAAGTCTTTTCATTTTGCTTTGTTTGCATTTTATTTTTAAAATAAGTTTAACAGTGGTCTAAGTTTGGCCCACTGAACAAACTAAAGCAAGCTGGACCCTTCTTGTTTTGGTTCACTTATTGCTCAGAGGTTCCTAGCAGCACCAATGGAATAAAAGATGATCACAATACTTGCGTTGTTGGATTACAATAAATAAGCAACCCCTTCAGATCAGTGGTAAATCAACTATCTTTTAGCCTGTTTCAATAGGAATAGAAACATAAGCACAGTGTGCTTTCCTAATGCTAACTTTAGTAGAGAGACTTATTTCTTTGGCTTTAGTAAAACCAACTCTTAGGGCCAATGGCAAAAACATTCCATATCATTAAAATCTTCATAGCAGATGAGAAGAAATAAATATCTGCTATTACATCCTTCTATAAAGTACCCTAAACAATACTACTGATTAAGTATATTATCAGAATATAAACTAGGGCAAATACACAGAAGGTAGTAATGGGATCACCCTCAATTTACCTTTCAAAATAATTTCACGTTCCAATAATTTAAATCCCTGAGTACAAGGGCAATAAGGAAATGAAATGTTACCACATCACACAGAATTTAGCTAAATGGACTTTCTTCAGATATGCATTCTTAAAGGAATCAAGATACAACTCTGCTTCTTTTTAGAGATGTGGTATTGATAACTCTTGACTTACCCTAGTTTCCTAATCTGTAAAATGGAACTAAAGCACTCTTTTAGGAATAAAGATATTATACATTATATAAAATATATAGCAAGTACAGCATTCAACATATTTGTGTGTGTGTGTGTGTGTGTGTGTGTGTGTGTGTGTGTTAATGTTTGTTAATCCCTGAGTGGCCAGGCTGGTGATTTAGAAGTTGACATTAAAATTTTTGTTCTTTTCCATTCTGCAGCTAATCTTATGCAGTCATATTTCCTTAGGTCTGCAGTTTTTGTAGTTTCTTGATACTTTATTCCACAAAATTTATGGTAAGCTAAATTAGAACAATAATGATTGCCAACAACTGTGAGAGCTTTACAATCTATAAAGCACTTTTATAGACCTCATCTTTTAGAATCTTATGCAACACTTTACGGGAATACTTATATTCCCCAGTTTATAACATTGATGCCGAGGCTCAGAGAAGTAATAACTTGTGTAAGGATCACATAACAAGTGCTGAGTCCAAGAAACATGTATTTTCTACTGCAATATAAAACATGTTTCTTCTATGCATATACTCAGATATAAGTTCTAGGTAACTATGAGACTTATCCAAATTGGGACATGTTTTGAAGCAAAAGAATGCATTAATAACAATACCAGACATAAACTAGAACTTTCTCAAGCAAACAAGAACATGGGTCCATGATAAAATCCAAGTCTGATGAAACTGAGTGGTCTCCAATCAGACTCAGTTTTAGACTACCCTCAACAGATAAAAAGTAGTATTTTTAAAATGAACCTTAGAGAAAAGCTTTCTGGGAAATAAATGTAAATAGAAAAAAGAACATTGCCTTTTTCATTATAGGGCAAGAGAGTATAAAATAATGATTGAATTTTAAATTGCATTCTGTCTTCCTGTGTAGGACATATTTTATCATTTACTTGTCCTTCATCACATACCCTGGGATATAATTTCGGCCAATACTGCAAATGGCACACAGAAGGAAAGAGTCATTATATGTTAAGGAGATGATTAAAAAGTATTGAAAGACTTTATAAAAATTTAGTAAACAGGATTTAAAGGTGGCGTAGAGTTGTTGAGCCAATACATAAGATTTCAGAGAACTTACATTTATTCTTAAAGATGAAAGGCAAACTGTATCTGTTGTCTTCTGTTTTTTACCTATCTTCCTTGTAACCAATATATATATATTGGTTATATATATATATATATATATATATATATATATATATGTATGGATAACAAAGATTTTTTAATAAAGTGTGTCTGTAAAGTCATGGTGCACTTTTTTTTTTAATTAAATTTAATGCAGTGACATTGATAAATCAGGGTACATATGTTGAGAGAAAATATCTCTAGATTATTTTGACATTTGATTGTGCTGTATACCCCTCCCCCAAAGTTAAATTGTCTTCTGTCATCTTCTATCTGGTTTTCTTTGTGCCCCTCCCCTCCCCTAACCCCTCTCTCCTTCTTCACCCCCTCCCCCCTCCCCCAACCTCCCGCCCCTGTTGCCATCACATTCTTTTTTTTTTTTTTTTTTTTTAAATTTTATTTATTCATTTTTAGAGAGGAGAGAGAGAGGGAGAGAGAGAAACAGAGAGAGAGAAGGGGGGAGGAGCTGGAAGCATCAACTCCCATATGTGCCTTGACCAGGCAAGCCCAGGGTTTGAACCAACAACCTCAGCATTTCCAGATCAATGCTTTATCCACTGCGCCACCACAGGTCAGGCGCCATCACATTCTTGTTCATGTCTCTGAGTCTCATTTTTATGTCCCTTCTATGTATGGATTCATCTTAGTTTTGTTTTTTTTTCTGATTTACTTATTTCACTCCGTATAATGTTGTCAAGGTCCATCCATGTTATTGTAAATGATCCGATGTCATCATTTCTTATGGCTGAGTAGTATTCCATAGTATATATGTACCAAAGCTTTTTAATCCACTCGTCCTCGGACACTTGGGCTGTTTTCAGATCTTCGCTATTGTGAACAATGCTGCCACAAACATGCGGGTGCATTTCTCCTTTTCGAGCCGTTCTATGGTGTCCTTGGGGTATATTCCTAAAAGTGGGATAGCTGGGTCAAAAGGCAGTTCGATTTTCAGATTTTTGAGGAATCTCCATACTGTTTTCCACAGTGGCTGCACCAGTCTGCATTCCCACCAGCAGTGCAGGAGGGTTCCCTTTTCTCCACATCCTCGCCAGCACTTATTCTGTGTTGTTTTGTTGATAAGCGCCATTCTGACTGGTGTGAGGTGATATCTCATTGTGGTTTTCATTTGCATTTCTCTAATGATTAGTGATGTTGAGCATTTTTTCATATGCCTATTGGCCATCTGTATGTCCTCTTTGGAGAAGTGTCTATTCATCTCTTTTGCCCATTTTTGGATTGGGTTGTTTGTCTTCCTGGTGTTGAGTTTTACAAGTTCTTTATAAATTTTGGTTATTAACCCCTTATCAGACATATTGTCAAATATATTCTCCCATTGTGTAGTTTGTCTTTTTATTCTGTTCTTGTTGTCTTTAGCTGTGCAACAGCTTTTTAGTTTGATATAGTGCCATTTGTTTATCCTGTCTTTTATTTCACTTCCCCGTGGAGATAAATCAGCAAATATATTGCTCCGAGAGATGTCTGAGAGCTTACTGCCTATGTTTTCTTCTAAGATGCTTATGGTTTCACGGCCTACATTTAAGTCTTTTATCCATTTTGAGTTTATTTTTGTGAGTGGTGTAAGCTGGTGATCTAGTTTCATTTTTTTGCAGGTAGCTGTCCAATTTTCCCAACACCATTTGTTAAAGAGGCTGTCTTTACTCCATTGTATTTCCTTACCTCCTTTGTCAAATATCAGTTGTCCATAGAACTGTGGGTTTATTTCTGGGTTCTCTGTTCTGTTCCATTGATCTATATGCCTGTTCTTATGCAAGTACCAGGCTGTTTTGAGTACAACGGCCTTGTAGTATAACTTGATATCAGGAAGTGTGATACCTCCCACTTTATTCTTCTTTTTTAAGATTGCTGAGGCTATTCGTGTCCTCTTTTGGTTCCATATAAATTTTTGGAATATGTGTTCTATATCTTTGAAGTATGTCATTGGTATTTTAATTGGTATTGCATTGAATTTATAGATTGCTTTGGGTAATATAGACATTTTAATGATGTTTATTCTTCCTAACCATGAGCACGGTATATGCTTCCACTTGTTTGTATCTTCCTTGATTTCTTTTATCAATGCTTTGTAATTTTCTGAGTACAAGTCTTTAGTCTCCTTGGTTAAGTTTACTCCTAGGTACTTTATTTTTTTGGTTGTAATTGTGAAGGGGATTGTTTCCTTAATTTCTCTTTCTGACTGTTCATTGTTGGTGTATAAAAATGCTTCTGATTTCTGAGTATTGATTTTATATCCTGCCACTTTGCTGAATTTATTTATCAGGTCCAGTAGTTTTTTGACTGAGACTCTAGGGTTTTCTATATATAATATCATATCATCTGCAAATAATGATAGTTTTACTTCTTCTTTTCCAACTTGAATGCCTTTTATTTCTTCTTCTTGTCTGATTGCTGTGGCTAGGACTTCCAGGACTATGTTAAATAAGAGTGGTGAAAGGGGGCACCCCTGCCTTGTTCCTGATCTTAAGGGTATTGCTTTTAATTTTTGCCCATTGAGTATGATGTTGGCTGTGGGTTTGTCATAGATGGCCTTTATCATGTTGAGGTATGTTCCCTGTATTCCCACTTTGCTGAGAGTTTTGATCATGAATGGGTGCTGGATTTTATCAAATGCTTTTTCTGCATCTATTGAAATTATCATATGGTTTTTCTCCTTCTTTTTGTTTATGTGATGAATCACATTGATTGATTTACGAATATTGTACCAGCCTTGCCTCCCCAGAATAAATCCCACTTGATCATGGTGTATGATTTTTTCCATATATTGTTGGATCCAGTTTGCTAATATTTTGTTGAGGATTTTAGCATCTATATTTATCAGGGATATTGGCCTATAATTTTCTTTCTTTGTGTTGTCTTTGCCTGGTTTTGGAATCAGAATTATGCTCGCCTCATAAAAGGAGCTTGGAAGTCTTCCTTCCTCTTGAATTTTTTGAAATAGTTTGAGAAGGATAGGAGTTAGTTCTTCTTTGAATATTTGTAGAATTCTGTTGTGAAGCCATCGGGCCCCGGACTTTTCTTTGTTGGGAGTTTTTTGATAACTGTTTCGATCTCATTTGGTGTAATTGGTCTGTTTAGGTTTTCTGATTCTTCCAGATTGATTTTTGGAAGATTGTATGTTTTAAGGAATTTGTCCATTTCATCTAGGTTGTCTAGTTTTTTGGCATACAGTTCTTCATAGCATTTTCTTACAATATTTTATATTTCTGTTGTGTCAGTTGTTATTTCTCCTCTCTCATTTCTAATTTTATTTATTTGAGTCCTCTCTCTCTTTTTCTTGGTGAGTCTACTTAAAGGTTCATCAATCTTGTTTACCTTTTCAAAGAACCAGCTCCTAGTTTCATTGATCCTCTGTATTGTTTCTTTAGCCTCTATGTCATTTATTTCTGCTCTGATCTTTATTATTTCCTTCCTTCTACTACATTTGGGCTTTACTTGCTGTTCTTTTTCTAATTCTTTTAGATGCAGGGTTAAGTTGTTTATTTGAGCTTTTTCTAGCTTCTGAAAGTGTGCCTGTAGTGCTATGAACTTCCCTCTCAGCACTGCTTTCGCTGTGTCCCATAAATTTTGAGTTGTTGTATGCTCATTGTCATTCATTTCTAGGAATTTCTTTATTTCTTCTTTGATCTCATTCTTAATCCATTCATTATTTAGCACCCTGCTATTTAGTTTCCATGTGTTTGAGAATTTTTGAGCTTTTCTGCTGTGATTCATTTCTAGTTTCATGCCGTTGTGATCGGAGAAGGTGCTTGATATGATTTCAGTCTTCTTAAATTTGTTGAGAGCACTTTTGTGCCATAACATGTGGTCTATCCTAGAGAATGTACCATGAGCGCTTGAAAAGAATGTATATTCTGCTGCTTTAGGGTGAAAGGATCTGAAGATATCTATTAAATCGAGTTGATCTATTGTTTCCAATAAGTCCGCTGTTTCTTTGTTAATTTTCTTTCTTGAGGATCTATCTAGTGATGTTAGTGGGGTATTGAAATCCCCTACTATTATAGTATTGCTGTTGATCTCGCCCTTTAAATCCATCAAAGTCTGTTTTATATATTTGGGTGCTCCTATATTAGGTGCATAGATATTTATAATATTTATATCTTCCTGTTGGATTACTCCCTTTATCATTATGTAGTGGCCTTCTTTATCTCTTACTATATCCTTTGTTTTAAAGTCCAATTTGTCTGATATAAGTATTGCTACCCCAGCTTTTTTTTCATTTCCGTTTCCATGAAATGTTTTTTTTCTATCCTTTTACCTTCAATCTATGTGTGTCTTTTGTTCTAAGGTGTGTCTCTTGTAGACAGCATATGTATGGGTCCTGTTTTCTTATCCACGCAGCTACCCTATGTCTTTTGATTCATTTAATCCATTTACATTTAAGGTTATTATTGATATGTAGTTGTTTATTGCCATTTTCTTCTTTAAAGGTGTATTCCTTTTTTTGCTATATTCTTTTCCAACTTTGATCTGTTTAAAACAGGCCCCTTAACATTTCTTGCAGCGTTGGTTTGGTTGTAATGAATTCCTTGAGTTGTTTTTTGTCTGGGAAACTTTTTATTTCTCCTTCGATTTTAAATGATAGCCTTGCTGGATAAAGTAGTCTTGGTTGTAGGTTCTTGTTCTGCATTACTTTGAATATTTCTTGCCATTCCCTTCTGGCCTCAAGTGTTTCTGTTGAGAAGTCGGATGTCATCCTTATGTGGGCTCCTTTGTAGGTGATAACTTTTTTTCTCTTGCAGCTTTTAATATTTTCTCTTTATCGCTTAGCTTTGGTACTTTAATTATGATGTGTCTTGGTGTAGGTTTCTTTGGGTTTCTCTTTAATGGAGTTCTCTGTGCTTCTTGGACTTGTAAGAGTTTCTCTTGCATTAATTTAGGGAAGTTTTCAGTTATGATATGATTGAACAAAGTCTCTATCCCTTGTTCTTTTTCTTCTTCTTCAGGAACCCCTATGATGCGGATGTTATTTCTCTTCATGTTGTCACAGAGCTCTCTAAGTGTTTCCTCTGACTTTTTGAGTCTCTTTTCTCTTTTCTTCTCTGCTTTCATGCCTTCATTCCAGTTGTCCTCCAACTCGCTGATTCGATCCTCTGCTGTATCCATCCTGTTTTTAATTCCTTCCATTGTGGTCTTCATTTCTGATATTGTATTTGTCATCTCTGACTGATTCTTTTTTAATATTTCAATATCCTTTTTTATACTTACTATTTCTTTATTTAGGTTTTCAAACTGCCCCTCCATTGTTGTTCTAAGATCCCTAAGCATCCTTACAATCATTATTTTGAACTCCGCATCTGGAAGTGTGATTATTTCCATATCACTCAGCTCATCTCTCAAGGGTGTCTCTTGTGGTTTCATTTGGGTTGCATTCCTTTGTCTTCTCATAATGGTGTTTTATTTGTAGAGTTGTTTGAGTCTAGGCTTGGTGTTTTCTGCCTCCTGTTTTCAGTTGTGTTATTTCTAGGTCTTCTTGGATTGGTATCAGCTATTATTTGTAATCTACTTTCGGATTTGGGCAGCTTTGAAGTCTTGATTTGTTTGTTTTCTTAACAGGTGATAGTCTTGTTAACTGATCTCAGCAGGGGGCTTCCTTGAAACTGTAACCAGGAATGCTGTGGGTGTAACCTGAGACGCTGAAGGTCTGTTCCACCAACTAATCTCACTGGGGGCAGGGTTTTTTTCTCAGCTTCAGTAGGGGGAGGTGTATCTCAGATCTCCATGGAGACCTGAGTTACTGCCCCTCCTCCCCACTTCTTGTTTTCAGCTGTGTCTTGTTGTGCTGATTGGAGCTGGATAGATGTCCGGAGATCTCTGATCCGGAAGCACTTCAGCTCTGTTTTGTGAAGGGTTCAGTCCCTCCCCCAGCTATGGCCGCCTCCAGCATGAATGAGTCAGCTTTTTTTATTTCGTTTCTTGCATACCTTAGCCCTTCACAGTCTGTCCCTCTCCTTGTCCTTTCCACTTGGGAGATAAGCTGGTCTTTTCAACCCACCTTGCTCCCTGGTCACCAGGTAAGTGGCTGTGAGCAGTAGTTTCTGCTCTTTTTCCTCTGTGAAATCCTCTCTGGGCTCTCAGGCTCACCTCCCCCCCCTCCCACCGTTCCTGTTAGCAGAGGAGATTCAGGCACTCCTTACCAGGTTTATTGTGGCTTCCTCTTTGCTCCTTGGTTTTTGAGAGCTGTTCTTGCAGTTCAGTGTTGGTTTTTCATGCTGATTTTTCCTAAATTGATTTGTATTCCAGTTTGGTGTTAAGAGCTGGGCGTCTGTGTGTCCACCTACTCCGCTGCCATCTTCAAAAGCACTATTGGTTGTTTTATAGACAAGTTTCTTGGATATGGTTGTTGAAAATAAGGGAAAAGATTTTCCTCTTCTTCTCTTTTTTTTTTTCTTAGAGTCTTTACTTCAAAAAAGAAAAAAAAACTTAGCAAGTACTGTCTCCTCTCGTTACAATGTATATAATCCTTTAGAAAACTTAGTAGGTCACTTGTAGCTTTAAGACCCAAGAATGTCTTTTCCCCATGGTGCACTTTTGACCAGTCACATGAAAGCAACAAAAGACTATAGAAATCTGCACCAAATAAAAGGAAAACTCTCCCAGTTTCATACCTATTCAGTGCAGTTCAATGTGGGCTCATGCACAGATATTTTAGGGCTCCTTAGGTAGCTATCCCGTATGGCCTCTACAGACTCGTCAGTGACTGATGGCCTACCAGAACGGGGTTTCTCCACCAAACTGCCGGTTTCCTTCAACTACTTATCCCACTGAGTAATGTTATTCCTATGTGGTGGTGCTTCCTTATAAATGCGCTGATATTCACGTTGCACTCTGGTCACGGATTCGAATGTAGTGAGCCACAGAACACACTGAACTTTCCTCTGTACCATCCATATCTCGACTGGCATGGCAGTGGGCTGCTCTGCTGTATACACGGTGTTATGTCATCATCTGCGCATGTGCACATGCTGCCACATCATCCTACAGAAACTGGGAGGGTTTTCCTTTTCTTTGGTGCAGATTTCACATTTCTATCATCTTTTGTTGCTTTCCTGTGACCGGTCAAAAGTGCACCAGGACTTTATGGACACGCTGTAGAATTTATTGAAGTGATACTGGTTAATGAAATTATACAGGTTTCAGGCGCTCAATTCTACAACACACCTCTGTATACATACTTGTGTTTACTCCCCAAAGTCAAGTTTTGTCCATCACTGTTTATCCCCTCTATACCCTCCTTTACCTCCACCTACCCTGGCAATCGCCACATTGTTGTCTGTTTTTCTCTCCTTTTTCCTTAGTCCTTTTCCGCTCAATCCCACTATCCTTCCCCACCCAGCCCTCACCACAACAGCTGTTAGCCTGCTGAATATGTATGACTCTGTCTCTGTGGTACTTGTCTTTCTCTGCCTGGCTTATTTCACTTAGCATTATGCTCTCCAGGGCCATCTATACTGTCTCAAAAGGTAAGATTTTTTTTTTTATGGGTGAGAAGTATTCCATTGTGTAAATGTACCACAGCTTTTTTATCCACTCATTTACTCATGAACACTTGGGCTGCTTTCAAATCTTGGCTATTGTAAATGACATGGTAAACATAGGGGTACATATATTCTATCAAATTAGTGTTTCAGGTTTCTTTGGCTATATTCCCAGAAGTGCAATTGCTGGGTGAAAAGGCAGTTCCATTTTTAATTTTTTTGAGGAAATGCCATACTGCTTTCCACAATGGCTATACCAATCTGCTTTCCCACCAATAAGGCACAAGTGTTCCCTTTCCTCAACAACCTCACCAACACTAGTTGTTTTGATTTATTGATAATAGCCATTTTGACAGATGTAAGGTGATATCTTGTTGTGGTTTTAATTTGCATTTCTTTGATGATTCATGATGTAAAGTATCTTTTCATATGTCTATTGGCCATCTGTATGATTTCTTTGGAGAATTGTCTATTCAGGTCATTTATCCATTTTTTAATTGGATTGTTTGTTGTTTTAGTGTTGAGTTTTTCATGTTCTTTGTTAATTTTGGATATCAATCCCTTTTCAGATGTGTTGGCAAATATATCTTCCAATTCAGTGGGTTGTCTTTTTATTTTGATGATGATTTCCTTTGCTGTGCAAAATCTTTTGAGTTTGATATAGTCCCATTTATTTATTTATGTTTCTTTTGTCTCCCTTGCCCAAGGAGTTGTATCAGAAAGCATATTGCTTTGAAAAATGTTTGAGATTTTACTGCCTATGTTTTCTTCTACAGTTTTAATAGTTTTGGATCTAATATTTAAGTATTTAATCCATTTTGAGTTTATTCTTATGTATGGTGTGAGAAGGTGGTCTGGTTTCAATTTTTTTTTTTTTGCTGGAATCTGTCCAATTTTCCCAACACCATTTATTTAATAGACTGTCTTTACCCCATTGTATGTTTTTGCCTCCTTTGTTAAATATTAATGACCATATAGGTGTTAGTTGATTCTGGGATGTCTGTTCTGTTCCATTGATCTATATGTCTGTTTTTATGCAGTACAACACTATTTTGATTACTATAGCCTTGAGTATAGTTTGGTATCAGGTACTGTGATTCCTTAAACTTTATTCTTTCTCAAGATTGCTGTGGCTATTCAGGGTATTTTTTGGTTTCATATACAATTGTGGAATGTCTTCTTCATTCTGTAAAATATACCATTGATATTTTGATAGAAATTGCATTGAATCTATAGCTTGCTTGGGTAATATGGACATTTTAGTGATGTTAATTCTTCCTATCTACAAACATGTATATTCTTCCACTTATTTGTATCTTCAATTTCTTTCTTCAATGTCCTATAATTTTATGAGTTCAGGTCTTTTGCAACCTTGGCTAAATTCATTCATATGTATTTTATTCTTTTTGAAGCAATTGTGAATAATATTGTTTTCTCAGTTTCCCTTTCTGATAGATTATTATTGAAAGATCAACAGCAATACAGTCATAGAAGGAGATTTTAACACCCCACTGACATCAATGGATAGATTCTTCAGACAAAAATCAACAAAGAAACAGCAATCTTAAATGACACTAGGACAACTGGATTTAATTGATATTTTCAGAACATTTCATCCCAAAGCAGCTGAATATACATTTTTTAATTGCACATGGAACATTTTTTAGGATAGGCCACATGTTAGAACACAAAACAAGTCTCAATAAATTTAAGAAAATTGAAATCATATCAAGCATCTTCTATGACCACAATGTGATGAAACTAGAAATCAATCATAAGAGAAAAAGCAAAAAATACACAAAAATATGGAGGCTAAATAACATAGAACTGAACAGTGAATGGATTAACAATGAGATCAAGAAAAAAATCAAAAGTCACCTTGAAACAAATGAAAAAGAGACTACAACAACTCAAAATCTATAATATGTTTATGGGACACAGTGAAAGTAGCCCTAAGAGGGAAATTCATAGCATTGCATGCTTACCTCAAGAAACAAGAAGAATTTCAAATGAACAGTCTAACTTTACACTTAAAGGAACTTGAAAATAACAACAGACAAAGCCAAAAGTGAGTTGAAGGAAGGAAATGATAAAGATCAGAGTAGGAATAAACAAAATAGAGTCTAAAAAAAATACAAAAGATTAATGAAACCAAGAGTTGCTTCGTTGGAAAGATAAACAAGATTGAAAACCTTTAACCAGACTCATCAAGAAAAAAAAAGAGAAAGGACCCATATAAATACAATCCAATAAAAGAGGAAAAGTAACAACTAATACCAAAGAAATACAAAGGATTGTAAGATAATATTATGAAAAGTAATATGCCAACAAGTTGGACAGTCTGGACCAAATGAATAAATTCCTAGAAACATACAATCTTCCAAAACTGAATCGGGAAGAATCAGAGAATCTGAATAGACAGATTATAGCTAGTGAAATTGAAGCAGTACTTTAAAAACTCCCAAGAAAAACGTCCCAGATGGCTTCACCAGTGAATTTTACCAAACATTCAAAGAATAATTAACACCTATCCTTCTCATGCTATTTCAAAAAATTCAGGAGGAGGGAAGATTTCCAAACTTATTTTATGAGGCCAGCATTATCCTAATTCCAAAACCGGATAGACACTACAAAGAAAAATTATAAGCCAATATACCTGATGAACATAGATACTAAAATCCTCCACAAAATAGCAGCAAACATAATCCAACAATACATTAAAAAAATACATCATGATCAAGTGGAATTTATTTTTGGTATACAAGGTTGGTACAATATCCATAAATCAATAAACATGATATAACACATTAACAAAATGAAGCATAAAAATCATATGATCATATCAATAGTTATAGGAAAGCATTTGACAAAATCCGGCACCCATTTATGATAAAACCCTCAGCAAAGTTGATACAGGGGGAACACACCTCAACATAATATAGGTTGTATGTGAAAAACCCATAGCCAACATCATATTAAATGGACAAAAACTATAAGTATTTCCTTTAAGATCAGGAACAAGATAGGGGTTTCTGCTATCACCACTCTTTTTCAATATATATATTATTAGAAGTCCTAGCCACAGCAATCAGGCGAGAAGAAATAAAAGTCATCTAAATTGAAAAGGAAGAAGTAAAACTGTCATTATTTGCAGATGACAAGATACTGTACATGGAGAACTCTAAAGACTCAACCAAAAATTGGCTAGAACTGATAAATAAACTCAGTAAAGTAACAGGATACAAAATAAAATTTTATACATGAAGAATTTCTTTATAATTATTTGCCGTGAGGGAAGGAGTGATTAGTTGCAAAGTGACTTTAACTGCCTTGGGATGCTGCTTGAGGGTCTCCCTTCCCTCTTCACCCCTCCTTCATTCTCATTCATTCCTTCATTCTTTTCTTCCCATCTCTCTTCTTTATTATTTTTTCTTTCTTGATATTCTTTTCCTTTTAATCCCAAAGTCTAGAACTCTACATTACATTTACTAGGATTCTTGGAATACTGGCTGATTGGTTCATTTTTTTAAGTGGCTAGTTGACCAACCTTTCAAAACATACCCTTCTAACCCTCAAATCTGTATCATCATTCCCAGCTTGATGGGCAGCACGACATTGTTTAGCACTTCTGGTTTCACCCTGATGTTATGAAGAGCCATTTAGTGTTGTCTGGCGATTACTCTGCACCTCATTAAAGGCAATCCTAAGCACATATAGCCTATTATTTCTTGGCTATTGGACAATTTTTAGTCTTCATAAAAAGAAAATGTAAATCACTTCAGTAAAAGTTATTTCAGACATTCTAGCCCATTGAGAGGGAAAGGGGGAGGGAGATTCCTTCTAAATTTAAACAAGAAAGAGAAATGGGAAATAAGTAACTGGGAAAGTCTCATACCACACTTCATCTATTTTCTTGCTTCTTCAGTGAGTCAGTTTAACAGAGAATGAAAGGATCAAAAGGATAATACATCCAACACAGCATCTACTCTACCTTGTTGTTGTTTTTTTTTTTAAATTCTAGCTCAACCACTTGCTACTTGTGTAACCTAGACAGATTACTTAAAACATTTGTAGGTGAAATAACTAATACAAGACTCTAGAAGAGTGACTGGCATTCAGAAAACATTAAGTAAATATGATGAGGGGACCACTCTGTACAGTACATGATTGACCCCAGTACTGTACATCTGAAACTAATACAAAATAATATTAAATGTAAACTGCAACTGAAACATAAAAAAATATAATATTATTTATTATGAGATAATTTTTCCTTTGATGGTGTTCACACATATCCTAATAATCTTGTCTTATACCCTAGAAGACTGTGTTGCTGTCTGGGTAATAATTCTTTTAAAGATTCTCCCACGGGACCCTCAACTCCAAATGCTTACTCCATGTGCTGACAAGTGCCCAAAACACCTTTAACAGGGAACAAAACCTCTGACTCTTTAAATGCCCCAAAAGGAAACCCTTCAGACTCTGTTCTGAGTGTAAAAAGGACTTTAAAAAAGAACAGTGTTTGACATTGAAAAAGCCAGAGGATTTAGGTGTTTCCTGGTATGAGAGCAAAGGCAGAGAAGAGAGGGAGGCGGGAAAAATGACCATATCCCTTAGAACCAAAACAAATCCAAAACCTTGTAAAATATTATTAACATCCCCGCACCTCAGTTAATTCATTCACCCAAATCACAGAAAAGTGAATAAAGGACAAGAAAGTAATGACAGCACACAGAGCATTTTTTAGGACAAAAAAGATTCCCAGGGCTGCAAGTTTCCTAAGTCACACCTGGGGATGTGTTGATGCACATGAATGAATATTCTATTGTTGTCTTGAGGATTTCTTTGTAACTATCTTGCTTCAAGAATCAAGGGTGACGTCAGTCAGGAAAAAATCCCCAGCAAATCCTAGGACTTATTGCTCCAATTAAGCAGGAAGACACGTTAGAGCATGAAAGATTGGGTAATAATACATACCTGTTGTGCTTCAATGTTAACAGTGAGCCTAAATGTAGACTACCTCGCTTAAGCATGAATTCCTTTTACATAACAGCTCAAGGCCTTGAATATATAATTGCATTTTCTTTTTTAAGAAAATTACTTATAAGGAAATGTTGAAAAATAATCTCCCTAGAAGAAAAAGTTTATACCTCATGAAAAATAAATCTGAGAAAATTGAGTTATGAAAGATCTATTCCAGTAGGAGCAGAAGCTTTGAAGTCCTTTTCCTGTTGGAAAACAAAACTCAACTTCCCAGACGATAAATTTACAGGACAATAGGCTTTCTGGTATAACAGGAGCCTGCAGTCAATCTGGGCTTCCAGGTCATCTTGGGTTTAAACATGACTTACTGTCACTCTTCCTTCAATGTCCTGGCACTTCTACTGTTGAGGAGGAGCTTATAGAGGCTTTAAACAAGTATTTCTTCTTATGTGGAAGTATCTTGGTTTTTCAGACCACAGCAGCTGGTCATGTGTGTATAAGCTGTGTCTGTATTCTTTCTAAGGAACAACTCTTAGAATAAGGGCATGGAAGGCCTTCCCCTGCTGACTAGGAGGTAGGATTCTACAATGTCCATGAACATAGAATGTGGAATCAGATAGCCTGGGTTCAAACCCATTTTTTTGCCAATTCCCTTACAGGGTGAATTTGGGATAATTACTTCATTCTTTAAGACTCAACTTTCTCAATTGTAAAGAGGATAATATTACCTTATAGAGTTTCAGTGAGGACTATAATGGAAAATGCAAATTAAGTGTATAGCATATTGCAGAGCATAAAGCGAGCACTCGAAGGAGAGGTAACTGTTATGGTTAATTCTAAACATCTTGGGATGGAAAGTTTTTGTGGAGACTCTTTTAACCAATAGTTTAACTGAACTACAATAAGAAGAGATGTACTCATTTAGTTGGCTGTCTGTTTATTTTGATATCAGTTTCTCTTGCTGAGCAAAAACTTTTTATTCTGATGTAGTCCCATTCATTTATCTTTGCCTTCACTTCTCTTGCCATTGGAGTCAAGTTCATAAAATGTTCTTTAAAACCCAGGTCCATGATTTTAGTACCTATGTCTTCTTCTATGTACTTTATTGTTTCAGGTCTTATATTTAGGTCTTTGATCCATTTTGAATTAATTTTAGTACACAGGGGGAGGGAGGACATGGGAGGGAGGGAGGGAGAGAGTTAGGGGGAGAGGGAGGGGCACAGAGAACTAGATAGAGGGTGATGGAGGACAATCTGACTTTGGGCGAGGGGTATGCAACATAATTTAATGACAAAATAACCTAGACATGTTTTCTTTGAATATATGTACCCTGATTTATTAATGTCATCCCATTACCATTAATAAAAATTTATTTAAAAAAAAAAAAAAAGAAGAGATGTACTCATTTATATATAACCAAACAAAAGTATGAGGGCCTTCTAATGGGATTAAGACACAATAAAGTATTGATGGGGGATACAGTCCTCAAGTAACTTGACCTTAGCTGAGCTTGCCATGTACCTAAATAACAACACCAGCAAAGAGAAAGTGTCAAGGCTATAAGGGAATGTGGATAAAGTGCTACTGGAATTCAGAGGCGTAAGATTAAAATGTAGCTGAGGGAAGTCAGAGAAGCCAGATGAGGGCCCTGTGGTACATGTCTCTGTACTATTAACATTTTCACAATAGGAATCATATAATTATATAGACTCGAAAATTGCAAGTTGAAAAGATCCACATTCTATAGTGCAAAAAATCTGGACATGTCAGAGTTCAAGTTCAATATGTATTCTCTGATTACAGTAACCTAGAACTATAATATCAATATCCATTTAAAATGAGAATCAGGTTTGACTTTCCACAGAGGAAGGTTGACCATTTTCCCAGTGATCTGTGCAGTAACATGCTTTCATAAACTTCCTCAGTTTGGACAGAAGGGAAGAGAAGTATGAGAAGAAACAAGAGGGAAGCAGTAGTGGACCTTTGTCCGTCAAAACTGTGAAAACTTGCCCTAGTTCTCAGGAAATGCTGTTCTGTTCTTGGTGGAAACAATGAGAACCCTTTCCCATTCTCTTCTTCATCTTCTTTCATGTTATTTGCCATTCTCATTCTTTTGTTGATTCCTTTATCAAACATTCATTAAATTGGTTGTCTTAGAACTCAGGTGCCGCTGGAGGTGAGAAGATGAATAAAGCAAGGTTTCTGGTTCCAATCACCCAGTAAGGAAGGCCAGGAGTGCTCAAGAATAGCTTTTTCACAGAATATAGGGTGTGGGGTCCCTGTGTGAAAGGTCAGAAAAGGCTGACTTGTCCTATATCTATTCTATTTCTTTCTCTCTAGATGCTTCTACATACTGTTAGGAGCTACGTTTGTCTCACCCCTTTGATTTTTATATGCTGCTCCATGGTTCTAGCTCTTTTTCCTAAGTAAACAGCTTTGCTAATATCTAAAAGCATTTAAAATTTTCAGTATAAAAATAGATCCTTCTCTGATTGGGTTGAGTTAATGTTCAGAAGGTCTGAGCTGGAGAACACTGGTTATAAGCACACTCTGAAATGATAAAGTTTGGTTGGCTGGCATGAAGGAGCAAGGCCAGTGTGTTCCTCTGTTGTCTTCTACACTCCTAATCATGGCTAATTTTATAAGTGGGCCTTTATTTATATTGCTTGTTTTGAGAGGATTTGAAGAGTAAGAGAAAGGCTTCAGTCCAAAATATTTCTCCCTTTGATTCCTGAAATCTCAAAATATAAGCAATTTTTAAAAAACGATCCTCCTTTGGGAAGGATTATAAGAGAAATCCCCAACTCTTGAGGAAATGCTCTTATACTCAGTCATCTTCCAGAATGGAGAATGATGAACAAGTCAGTGTTCTGTTCTTTGTAGCTATAATCTAATTCTATCCATTTGACTGTGTGTATATAAAAAAGTACAGACTGTCAAATTTATTTTGCTGCTTTTTTTGGAATGTTGGGTCAAGGCTGTGATTAAAAAGTAAATAGAAAAAGACCACTTAACTGAAGAATACAGAGCCTAAAATGGTTCACCTGAAATATTTAGACAATTGTGTACCAGTTCATTTTATGGCCTCTGATTAGCATAATTACTATCTCATTTATCTTCCTTCAGATTACATGAGGGGAGATTGGATTATAACAAGGATTGTTATGGTCTTCAAGCCACTAATAAAGAGCTTGTCTAGTTTTGTAAGTTGGATTAGTTGACACCAGGCAGAAAGCTAGAATACATTTACACTCATTGGTTCAATAGGGTTCCTTGCTTAAGTATTTTGTACCACATTATCTCATTACTGCTTTGTAACTGACATATGCCCAATTGCCTTATATAATTTAGAAGGAACTGTCATGTTATCTTGAAGAACAATGAAGTCTTCTGAAGGCTAAATGTTTCCAAGGAAGAAAACAAAAAGCCAGACTACAGTTTAATTTATTGAAAGTTATTTATAATTTAGTACTTATTGTCCTGAATATGCTTGTCCCCTTGGAAATATGATTCAGATGCCCTGAACTGAAGAAACATTTCCTTTTTTCCTGTGTAAAATATGAAACAAAAGACAACCAAAAAACACTTCATTAAAACAGTTCCTTTGTCCTTTTGACAATGAAAATTGAAAGGAGACATACCAGTTTGGCTATGTGGGTGGTCCTCTTTCTATGCTAACCTTAACATGACCTCACAAAAATCACTGAAAGTTATTTGATGATTCTAGAGATTTTGAAAATGTGTTGAAAGGTAATTGTAACATGCACTAGGAGATTTCAGAAATGCCATTTATTAAAAATGAGTTTCCAAGTGCTGAAGGATCTTCCTAAGTACTTCTGCTCTGCCTCAGTGTCCCCAAGACCTTGCATATTTTCATACCTGGACAAACATTTCTCTAGTCAGCTCATGCTCCTTGGGTGTTTGGTCCACTCTTTGAAGATCCTTCACAGGCTGATTTTGCCATCAGTTGCATGTAATTGGCTTAAATCAATGTATGTATGGTCTGTATCAAATGAACATAAAGTATGTTCCCCATGAGAATATCTCTGACATTTATTTTTTTAGTTCAGTAATTCTAGAACATTCTTCATCTCATAATGTCCTGAACTCCTTCAGAGAGCAGCAAAAAGAGGGGATTGATTATCAGATGAAAAATGAAAATTAGATAACTGTGTTCTTTCTTCATTTAAAAAAAAATCTTTCGCTTTTTTATAATTAATTTTTAATTTCCTAGGGTTGTCTGGGAAAAGTCAGTCTAGTTACCAGAAAAACTGCTTTCTGATTAATCTGTTTTGCCAGTCATATAATTCAGTCTAATAGTTTTGAGAAATGAAAAATGAACCATGTACTTTTGCCTTTGAAATTTGATATTTTACCTCTAACTCTATTAAAATGATGCTGTCCAAAACTATCATGCGGTAAAAGCCATTCTCTTTTTGTTCTATTATAAAGTAGTGTTGTCTAGTTAGGTTGCATAGAAAACAAAAAATAATAAGCAAAAGAGTTATTTCAGTGATACATCCCTGCTAAGTAGCATTTAGGGAACCAATAGAGATATTTTTATGAGTCTTAAGAAATGCATCTTTCTTCTCTGAAACGTCACAAGATTTAAAAATGGAAAATAACTACTCTGCGGCATTCCTGTGAAATGGAGTTTCTGTAACATATACTTTTTAGCACATTGCACACCTTTTGTTATTCAACTTGACATGAATCATGCTTCCAGAATGTTTGGCAGGACTTTGAATTTACGTTCCCAAATGAGCATTCATCTTAGATTAATTAAGACTGTTATTTCATGGAATATAAATACAACTGCTTATTAAAACATGTATTGAGGATAAACAATTATGTAATAGAAACCAGCTACAGAATATGTCTAATGAAAAAGGCAATTGATTACAAATGACATAATTACTGAGGGTTAAAAGCTATGCAATTGATATGACTTGTTATTCTTTAAGTAGGCTTTAATAAGCATTTTGATTATTATTTAAAGTGCAATAACTCATTTATTACATCCAAACAAAGAGTTACTTTTCAATTTGGTACATAGCTTTAACAGTGCTTAGGGGAGCTGAGAAGCTTACCCTTAGGACTGAAGGAAAACATTGACAAAAGAATGTTAATTGTTACTGATTGTGTTTTATTTTAGGAAATGGAAAGAAAAAACTGAGGTTTTTGATTGGAATCTTTTGCCAACTCTCTGACAGATGAGAATTCTTATACTTGACAGAGGCGCCTCAGTTTACATGGGAAGAATATGACCACCATTAGAATTTTTGTGACTTGTTCTTTCTGAAAGAATTCCCTAAGAAATCATTTTATTACCATTGTCACTCCTGAGGGGGTTTACCAGGGATTAGTAGTTTTATTTTAACTCTGGCATTAAAATGAATATTTCCCCTAACTTCTCTGTTGTTCCTTAATATCCACAGTAATTTGATATACACAGTAGTGTTGTGAAGGGGGAGAGACTTAAAATCAGTAAATTATGATCTCAATTATAGGCTATAGAAATAAAGATTATGTTATGATGTTAGAATCGTGTGTATAGAATTAAGTCTTTCATAAATGTTTGCAGGGGTCCAAAGATGGGAGAAATTGGAGTGAGAAAGGACAGAATATGCTAAAGACAGTTTTCTTTTCTATTTGGCGTATCAGAACTCACTATCGATAAGTATTGGTCAAGTCACATCAGTTTGCTTCCTTAAGTAAAATGTTTCCTTTGTTTTCTCAAATCCAGTTGTGGAAATTTTCTTCAGCCTCCTGGGGCTTCTGGATCATTTCCTAACAGAGGACTCTTATCCTTTCTTAAATATCATTTATTGATCTTTTTAATTCAATGGTGAGGGAAGCTGTGTGTGCGTTATTGTGTGCATTTGTGTTTCTGGAGGACATTTAGAGAACACCTTCATTTAGAAGTTATGTTTTTAAGATGTAGATGGTCACCATATCTCTGATATAGGTTGGCAGTATGGATGGAGAGGACTTAAGCTTACAGTTGACCAAATAGTTCAGAAGAGTCTCAAAATGTCTCGTCTCATGGATGTTAAGATGCTCACAACTTTTATTCTTTCAAGGAGGTGTCATTTGGCATGATTATGATTGATGAAGATGTGTGTGTGTACAGTATCCCTGTGCTCCTTCTGTTCTTTTATCCCTGGCTCTCCTTGCTTCTAGATGTTAATAGCTTTTGTTCTATTAGTGTTCCAGTCACCATTCTGTTCCACTCATTCCCTCCTGCTTATACACATGCATCTGTGTACATACAGATTTGTACACTGAATAGGTAACTCTTAATTAGGTCTAGACATTCTTCCTCTATGCCCAATTCATAATTTTAAAAAATTATCTGTTGGATGTAATATTTCCTATGGGCTCTGCTAAAGTTAGAAAAATATTATTGTGGTGCGGTTGAATGTGGGTTTGAGTCTCTATGCTAATACCTCTATCTTTACTACCTTGGCAAACCTGTTTAAATTCTGTAAGCCATGATTTCTTTTTCTGAAAATTCAGATAAATTTAAAAATAATTTATGTCTACTACTCAGGATTGTTATAGACAATAAATTAGATGATTCATGTAAAGCACTTACTTAGCACAGTGCCATCCATATAGTAAGTGTCCCATAAATTGTAGAGCAGTTGTTGCTGCTATTATTGAAGAATATGCTTCCCCATGTCATTGTCTAATATAATCAGGTCTGGATGTTGGTGTGATAAGTTAGGTCAATTGCTTCTATCTCATCAAAGCATGAAAGCTTATAGAAGCTGTTGTCCTCCTTGACTTTCATGCCTACTTCTGACTTCACAGGTCCAACTCAATTAATTTTTTGAGCTGTCTTTATGGCACCTTGCTAAGTACAGTGGGTTAAGGGAAATAAATAACCCATCTTTGAATTTTATCTGTAAGTGGAAAAAATTTAACCTTCAAGATTGTCTTTCTTGAATTTGATAAATTTCTTTTTTTGAAAGTTGTAGAAGAGGGAAATAAGGCTAAACACAATGGTGGAGGAGAAAGGGGCTGTCTTATTCATCTTCAATAGATTGCCTACACTTGGTGCAGAGGTGCTTAGAAAGCATTATCTGGGAAATGGATGAGTGGAATGCATACTCCTGCAAACATGCCAGGTAACCTTCCAAGGGGGCAGAAGCCATTACCCTTTGAATTGGTATGTAAGGCGTCCAGCTTAAAAGGTTGAATACCCAGTCCTCAATGTGACTGTTATGATAGTTGAGAGTAGAGTCATTTTTATTTCTCTCTGCTCTGTAGCATCACACCACATAAACTTCTCACTTCTAGATTCTCATTTAAAAAACTCTAACTCTCTGGCTTGATGTTAACATACAGATGGGAGTTGTTTTGTCTCTGCTTCCCTTTAAAAACAAAAGATCTTTACCTGGAATTAGAGACAGTGGTTCTGTGACTCCTCTTTTAGCCAAAAATGTGGGTGTATGTGAGTTTCTCCAGGGAAAGAAATTGTAGTTTTTATCAGAGATTCAGGGGGCCTAGCGAAAGCTTAATTTGGAAATTTACAAAACTTTCACTTGAGGGCATGTAAACATAAACATCCCTGATTTCAGTGCCATAAAAGGGCCCCTATCAATGCCACACTATCTCAAGTGCTTGCTGAAATTTCAGTATAATTGTTCTATCAACATACACATATATATTTATATACATAATATATATATACACATATATATTGCCTATAGGTAAATATTAAGTCCTAGAACCCACTGGGAGGGTTTAATGTGAATTAGATATAAGATAGGATAAGGGTTGACTGAGGCCTCTAAGAGAAAGAAGTCAAATTTTGGAGAAAAGAGAATTTTGGAACTGGAATAAGCCAAATGTGTCTAAAGAATGATGAGACAAACAGACTTGAGGATATTTGTGGGTCACTCACTCTGTGGAGTCCCTTCTGGAGTCATAGCCAAGAATTCTTACTTTAAAAATGTGACACACTGTTAAGAAACTTCAGGATATTAGAGGTGGGGTGAGGGGACTTATGGCAACAGCATATGAGCAAATGATGACAGGAATAACTTTTATGTTTTTTAGCTTTTACATCTGAGCCTCTGGTCATTATTCTGACTGACCTCTATTTCACTCAATTTTCACAGACATAGCACAGGTCTATGTCAGGCTCATTTTACAGAAAATATTACTATGTGTTTTGCAAATTAGCTTCATGAGCACTTGAAAAGCCTATTTCTCTCTGAGTGGAAAAAACATGGCAACTGAGGTTTAGTGGAAGGTATATGATTTTGTAATAAGAACAAGCTAGGCCTGAATAAAAACTTCAAAACTCAGCATCTGGGTGGAGCTAGAGAAGAGGAATTCTCGCTAAGCCTCAGTTGCTCTACCTGTAAATCAGGGATTTTAATATTTACTTGTGGAGTTGTTGTAAGGCTTGAAGGTTAATGTCTAGCATCTAATGATGCCTTATGAATGGCAATATTAAAAAGGATATAATGCATTTATATTACATTAGGCAATAAAGACATTCATATAAGTGAATTTCAAGAAACAGAAGCATCCTCCTGAAATTCTAAATTTTTAGCTACTTTATAAAATATATATCCTGTAATATTCCCTTCCTTGAGAATATAAGAGTGGCCTATTTTCTCCTTTATCATGATTCAGTGTCATTTTTGACCATCAGTGATATATTGTTGTACCCTACTGTAATAGAAATACTTGCTTCCAGACTGTTCAGGTCTCAAAGTGAGATAAACAAGAGAAATATCATGTGGAGATGGGTGAGTGCCAACAAAGCAATTCTTTTTTGGGGGGAGGGGGGTTGTGAAAGCAGAACCTCTGAGTTGTATAAACACAGAGAGCCCTGGGTTAAAGTTATACTTGAAGTATTTACTGACTTCATTTTGATATCCTCCTCTCTTTTACATACCTCATGGGATCATTTTATACTTGGTTAACTGACATGGTATGTAGAAATGCAGGGGAATATAGTAAAAATTTCAGATGATTCTGAATAAAGGATAAGAAGCAAGAAAAAATCAAATAGTTCTTCTCCTTACTGTGTTCACATATACCATTTACAAATTGCATAAAATTTTTTTAATTGACTTTTAGACAGAGAGAAGAAGAGGAGAGAGAGAGAGAGAAAGAGAGAGAAGCATCAATTTGTTGTTCCATACATTTATGCATTCATTAGTTGTTTCTTGTATGTGCCTTGACTTCAGATTGAGCTCACAACCCTGGCATATCAAGATGATGCTCCAACCAACACAACAACCCAGCCATAGCCATACTGCTTTTTTGTAATTGAGGTATAACTGACATACAACATATTCTAGTGTACAACATAATGATTACATATCTGTATATGTTGTGAAATAATCACCACAATAAGTCTAGTTAACAGTTATAAGTACTGTCGCAGTGGGTCAACACTGGCAACACCCATACCTGAATGCCTGAGACAGCCACAGAGAGGGTGGTAGGCCTGCAGACAGACCACACCTAGGGAACACAGAGGCCACACCCATTGGACTCCTGTGGTTACACCCTTCTTTTATACAGACAGAATGGGAAGGCAGAGAAATGCAACCCAAATGAATCAAGAGAAACCCCCAGAAAAGAACTTGAACGAGTCAGATATAAACAAATTACCAGATGCAGAGTTTGAAATAATGATTGTTAGGATGTTCAAAGATCTTAGAATAGCAATAAATAGACATAGCGAGCACCTAAGTAAAGAGATAGCAAATATAAAAAGGACATTGAAACAATAAAAAAGAATCAGTCAGAAATGACAAATACAATATTAAATGAAGACCACAATGGAAGGAATTAAAAGCAGAATGGATGAAGCTAAGGATCACATCAGTGAGTTAGAGGACAAAATAAACAAAGGAATGGAAGCAGAGCAACAAAAAGAAAAGACTCAAAAAGTCTGAGGCAACTCTCAGAGCTCTGTGACAACATGAAGAGAAATAACATCCTCATCATAGGGGTTCTTGAAAAAGAAGAGAAAGACAAAGGGATAGAAAGCTTGTTCAATCAAATCATAGCTGAAAGTTCCCTAACTTGATGCAGGAAAAAGTCACACAAGTTCAAGAAGCACAGATAATTCCATTAAAGAGAAACCCAAAGAAATCCACACTAAGAAACATCATGATTAAAATACCAAAGCTAAGTGATAAAGAGAAAGTATTAAAAGCTGCTAGAGAAAAAAAGACTATCACCTACAAAGGAGCTCCCATAAGGATGACATCTGACTTCTCAACAGAAACACTTGAAGCCAGAGGGAATGGCAAAAAATATTCAAAGTAATGCAGAACAAGAGCCTATAACCAAGACTACTTTATCCAGCATTTAAAATTGAAGGAGAAATAAAAGCTTCGCAGACAAAACAAAAAGAACCCCCAAAACCTCAAGGGATTCATTACAACCAAATCAATGCTGCAAGAAATGTTAAGGGGACTTTGTAAAAAGAGCAAAGGGGGAAAAGAATATAGTAAAAGAGGAAGATAGCTTTAAAGAAGAAAATGGCAATAAACAACTACATATCAATAATAACCTTAAATGTAAATGAACCAATCAAAAGACAGAGGGTAGCTGCATGGGTAAGAAAACAGGACCCATACATATGCTGTCTACAAGAGACACATCTCAAAACAGAAGATAAATGTAGACTAAAGGTAAAAGGATGGAAAAAAATATTTCACGCAAATGGAAATAAAAAAAAAAGTTGGGGTAGCAATACTTATATCAGACAAAATGGACTTTAATACAAAGGCTACAGTAAGAAATTAAAAAGGTCACTACATAGTGATAAAAGGAGCACTCCAACAGGAAGATATAACCATTATAAATATCTACAATAGGAGCACCTAAATATATAAAGCAGACTTTGATGGATATAAAGAGCAAGATCAACAGCAAGATTATAATAGTAGGGGATTGCAATACCCCACTAACATCACTAGATAGGTGCTCAAGAAAGAAATTTTACAGAGAAACAGCAGACTTAAAGTACACACTAGGTCAACTGGATTTAATAGATATCTTTAGAACCTTTCACCCTAAAGCAGGAGAATATACATTCCTTTCAAGTTCTCATGATACATACTCTAGGATAGACCACATGTTAGGGCACAAAAGAAGTCTCAGCAAATTTAAGAAGACTGAAATCACATGAAGCATTTCTCTGATCACAATGGCATGAAATTAGAAATCAACCACAACAGAAAAACTCAAAAATACTCAAACACATGGAAACTAAATAGCATGTTATTAAATAACAAATGGGTTAACAAAGAGATCAAAGAAGAAATTTAAAAATTCCTAGAAACGAATGATAGCGAGCGTAAAACAACTCAAAATTTATGGGACACAGCAAAAGCAGTACTGAGGGAAGTTCACAGCACTGGAGGCATACCTTAAAAAGCTAGAAAAAAGCCTGACCTGGTGGTGGCGCAGTGGATAGAGCGTCGGACTGGGATGCGGAAGGACCCAGGTTCGAGACCCCGAGGTCGCCAGCTTGAGTGCAGGCTCATCTGGTTTGAGCAAGGCTCACCAGCTTGGACCCAAGGTCGCTGGCTCCAGCAAGGGGTTGCTCAGCCTGCTGAAGGCCCGCGGTCAAGGCACATGTGAGAAAGCAATCAATGAACAACTAAGGTGTTGCAACGCGCAATGAAAAACTAATGATTGATGCTTCTCATCTCTCTCTGTTACTGTCTGTCTGTCCCTGTCTATCCCTCTCTCTGACTCACTCTCTGTCTCTGTAAAAAAAAAAAAAAAAAAAAAAAAAAAAAAAAAAAAAAAAAGCTAGAAAAAGCTCAAATAAACAACCTAAACCCTGTGACTAAAAGAACTAGAAAAAGAACCGCAAGTAAAGTCCAGAGGTAGTAGAAGGAAGGAAATAATAAAGATCAGAGCGGAAATAAATGACATAGAGACTAAAGAAACAATACAGAGGATCAATGAAACCAAGAGCTGGTTCTGTGAAAGGGTAAACATAATCGATGAACCTTTAATCAGACTCACCAAAAAAAAAAAAAAAAAAAAAAAGAGAGAGAGAGAGGACTCAAATAAATAAAATTAGTAATAAGAATGGAGAAATAACAACTGACACAACAGAAATACAAAATATTGTAAGAAAATACTATGAAGAGCTGTATGCCAAAAAATAAAATAACCTAGGTGAAATGGACAAATTCCTTGCAACATATAATCTTTCAAAAATCAATCTGGAAGAATCAGAAAATCTAAACAGACCGATTACAACAAATGAGATTAAAACAGTTCTGAAAAAACTCCCATTTTGTTAAAAAAAGAACTGGGCCAGATGCCTTCACAGGTGAATTCTACCAAAGATTCAAAGAAGAACAAACTCCTATCCTTCTCAAACTATTTCAAAAAATTCAAGAGGAAGGAAGACTTCCAAGCTCTTTTTATGAGGTGAACATAATTCTGATTCCAAAACTAGGCAAAGACAACACAAAGAAAGAAAACTATAGGTCAATATCCTTGATGAATTTAGATGCCAAAATCCTCAACAAAATATTAGCAAACCGGATCCAGAAATACATGAAAAAAATCATACATCATGATCAAGTGGGATATATTCTGGGGAGGCAAGGATGGTACAATATTTGTAAATCAATCAATGTGATTCACATAAACAAAAGGAAGGAGAAAAACCACATGATAATTTAAGTAACTGGAGAAAAAGCATTTGATAAAATTCAGCACTCATTCATGATCAAAACTCTCAGCAAAGTGAAAATACAGGGAACTTACCTCAACATGATAAAGGCCATCTATGACAAACCTACAGCCAACATCATAATTAATGGGCAAAAATAGAAAGCAATTCCCCTAATATCAGGAACAAGACAGGGGTGCCCCCTTTCACCACTCTAATTCAACATAGTACTGGAAGTTCTAGCTACAGCAATCAGACAAGAAGAAGAAATAAAAGGCATCCAAATTGGAAAAGAAGTAAAATTATCATTATTTGCAGATGATATGATATTGTATATAGAAAACCCTAAAGTCCCAGTCAAAAAACTACTGGACCTGATAAATGAATTTAGCAGGGTATAAAATTAATATATAGAAATCAGAGGTATTTTTATATACCAACAATGAACTGTCAGAAAGAGAAATTAAGGAAATAATCCCTTTCACTATTGCAAAAAAAATAAAGAACTTAGGAGTACATTTAACCAAGGAGGTTAAAGACTTGTACTCGGAAAATTACAAAACATTAATAAAAGAAATCAAGGAAGATACAAACAAGTGGAAGAATATACTGTGCTCATGGTTAGGAAGAATAAAGATCATCAAAATGTCTACACTACCCAAAGCAATTTATAAATTCAATGCAATACCAATTAAAATACCAATGACATACTTCAAAGATATAGAACACATATTCTAAAAGTTTATATGGAACCAAAAAAGAATACAAATAGCCTCAGCAATCTTGAAAAAGAAGAATAAAGTGGGAGGTATCACACTTCCTGATATCAAGTTATACTACAAGGCCATTGTACTAAAAAAGAACTTCGTACTGGCATAAGAATAGGTATATAGATCAATGGAACAGAACAGAGAACCCAGAAATAAACCCACACCTTTATGGACAATTGATATTTGACAAAGGAGGTAAGAGCATATAATGGAGTAAAGACAGTCTCTTTAACAAATGGTGTTGGGAAAATTGGACAGCTACCTGCAAAAAAATGAATCTAGACCACCAACTTACACCAGTCACAAAATAAACTCAAAATGGATAAAAGACTTAAATGTAAGTCATGAAACCATAAGGATGTTAGAAGAAAACAAAGGCAGTAAGCTCTCCGACATCTCTCGCAGCAATATATAAATATTTTCTGATTTATCTCCATGGCCAAGTGAAATAAAAGACAGGATAAACAAAGAGGACTATATCGAATTAAAAGGCTTTTGTACAGCTAAAGACAATATGAACAGAATAAAAAAAACAAACCACACATTGGGAGAACATATTCCACAATACTACTGATAAGGGGTTAATAACCAAAATTTATAAAGAACTTCTAAAACTCAACATCAGGAAGACAAACAATCCAATCAAAAAATGGGCAAGAGAAATGAATAGACACTTCTCCAAAGAGGATATACAGATGGCCAATAGACAGATGAAAAAATGTTCCATATCACTAATCATTAGAGAAATGCAAATTAAAACTACAGTGAGATACCACCTCACACCAATCAGAATGGCGCTCATTAACAAAAACAACACACGATAGGTGCTGGCGAGGATATGGAAAAAGGGGAACCCTCTTGCACTGCTGGTGAGAATGCAGACTGGTAAAGCCACTGTGGTAAACAGTTTGGGGATTCCTCAAAAAATTAAAAATGGATCTACCTTTTGACCCAGCCATCCCACTTTTAGGAATATACCTAAGAACGCCATATCACTGATTCATAAAAAGAAATGCACCCCGATGTTTATGGCAGCATTGTTCACAATAGCGAAGACCTGGAAATGGCCCAAGTGTCCATTAGTGGACGAGTGGATTAAAAAACAGTGGTATATATATATACAGTGGAATACTATGGGGCCATGAAAAAGAAGGAAATCTTACCTTTTGCGACAACATGGATGAACCTGGAAACTATTATGTTAAGTGAAATAAGCCAGGCTGAGAAAGAAAAATATCATCATAAGACCTCACTGATTTGAGGAATCCAAGGAACAACGTGAGCTGAGGAACAGAATTAAACCTAAAGGGAAGGGGAAAGGGCGCTATGGGGCGAGGGGCAAGGGATATGTTGAGGGGAATACAGGGGAAGGGGGATGCAATTAAGACAACACTAGAATCTATGTAAACACAATAAATTAAATAAAAAAGAACAGTTATAAAAACTTACATAATTTTTTCCTTGTGATGAGAACTTTTAAGACCTAATATCTTGGCAACTCTCAAATATGCAATACAGCATTATTAACTGTAGCCACCATATTATATATTATATTCTCATGACATTTCTTTTATAACAGACCAGCTTTTTTCTGTTTATTTTTTTAAAATTTTATTTAGAAAATTAAATTTAACAGGGTGACATTGATCAATAAGAGTACATAGGTTTCAGTTAAACATTTCTATAGCATTTGAACTGTTGATTATGTTGTATACTGATCACCCAAAGTAAATCCTTTTCCATCACCTTATATTTGTCCCTCTTTATACCCTTCCCCTTCATCCTCCTACCTTAGTAACCACTTCACTTTTATCTATGTTCATGAGTCTATTTTTATATCCCATCTATGTGTAAAATCATACAGGTCTTAACTTTCTCTGATTTACTTATTTCACTTAGGTTCTCAAGGTTCATCTATGTTTTTGTAAATGGCACTATGTCATTATTTCTTATGGCTGAGTTAGTATTCCATTCTATGTATGTACCACATCTTCTTTATCCAATCCTCTATTGAGGGACACTTTGGTTGTTCCATGTCTTGTCCACTGTGAATAATGCTGCGATGAACATGGGGTGCCAAAAAAATTGACAACAAAACACATAGGCAGCCAACTAAATGAGCGATGATATTTGCAAACAACAGCTCCGATAAAGGGTTAATATCCAAAATATATAAAGAACTCACAAAGCTCAGCAACAAACAAGCAAAAAATCCAATTTAAAAATGGGGAAAGGACCTGAACAGACAGTTCTCCTAAGAGGACATACTAATGGCCAAAGGATAAATGAAAAGATGCTCATCTTCACTAGCTATTTGAGAAATGTAAATCAAAACTACAATGAGATACCATTTCACACATGTTAGATTGGCTGTTATCAACAAGACAGGTAACAGCAAATATTGGAGAGGCTATGGAGAAAAAGGAACCCTCATTCACTGCTGGTAGGAATGCAAATTAGTACAATCATTATGGAAGAAAGAATGGTTGTTTCTTCAAAAAACTAAGAATAGAACTACCATATGACTCAGTAATACCTCTACTGGATATGTACTCCAAAATCTTGAAAACATTGGTATGTAGAGACCAGCTTTTTTGAGAGGACTTCAATCTGGTTTTGAAATGATCATTTTTATAGAAAAGAAGTATGCAGAATTTAGCTCTAAAAAGCAAAAGGCACATGATAGAGAAATGGAAAGTTTGAGTAAGTCAAACAAATTATTTCTGTTGATAAGATTGTTTTATTTATTTTTGTTCTTTTCCAAGTGAGAGGAGGGAAGATAGATGACTCCTCCTACATGTGTACCAATGGGGATCCACCCGGAAGCTCCAGTCCAGGGCTGATGCTCTGCCTACCTGGGGCTGCTCACAACCTGAGCTATCTTCAGTACCTGAGCTGGAGGCTCCACAGAGCCACCCCAGCACCCAGGGCCAATGTGCTCAAACCAATCGAGTCATGGCTGTGGGAGGAGAAGAGAGAGAGAGAGAGAGAGAGAGAGAATGGGGAGGGGTAGAGGTGGAGAAGCAGATAGTCAATTCTCCTGTGTGCTGTGACCAGGAATTGAACCCAAGACACCCATACAGCAGGCTGATGCATTACTAATGAGCCAACTGGCCAGGGCTGATAAGATTGTTTTAAGGTGGGCTCCCTTGGGTATGTGGATTGAGTTTCTGCTCAACCCCAGAGTTTGCCCCTGAACCTTTTATAGTCCATTGCACATTTTAATCCCCCATGGAGAGTTAGAGCAAGCCTGTTAGATTACATCTAAGAATAATCTGACACAGCGGCCTTCAACCTTCCTCAACATCTGAGGGTTCCACAGAAATGATTCAGAGGCAGGTGGCTAGTATAAAAGATTCCAAGAAGGTGTCCAAGAAAGTGCCCAGTAAGGCAGACCTACAAGGGCCCTGCCCCTGTTATAAGAGTAACTCAACCACTATCTGTTTAAATATTGGGATTTTATATGGGATTTCCTTGAAAAGTGCTTTATTCAGTGCACAGTTTGTCTGAACAAGTTCGAAAATGACCACACTAAAAGTCTGAACCCAGTAACTATGTTCACCATCTATCCTTCCTGCTTAACTAAATGAACTTAAATACTAACTCCTGAAGAAAACTTCTATAATAATTCCCAAATACAAAGGATTTTCTTTTTCTGATCACTTGTTTACATCATCATATTGGTCAGGAGAGGCTGATGGCTGTAACAAATAGGCCCAAGTCTCAGTGGTGTATCACATTGTACAGTATTTCTCCTTTAGGCAAAGTCCGGCACCAACAATCTTGCATAGCTGGCTTAGGTGGTTCTTCTCTTTCGTGAGGAGATATGGTATCTCCTGGGTATCTCCCTCTACAATCGTATCCCCTACCAGTGGTTGGCAAACTCATTAGTCAATAGAGCCAAATATCAACAGTACAATGATTGAAATTTCTTTTGAGAGTCAAATTTTTTAAACTTAAACTATATAGGTAGGTACATTCCTTATCGAGGTAGCGCCCGCACATGGTATTTTATGGAAGAGCCACACTCAAGACCAAAGAGCCTCATGTGGCTCACGAGCCGCAGTTTGCCGACCAGGGCTAGGCCACCTCAGAGGCCTTTGATGGACTTCCTGCTGCCAGTAGAGCAAGAAGTGACAGAGTGCCAACTTCACTGGGCATTTGAGTTACCAGGCTTAGAACTGGCATACAGGATGTCTTCCCACATCCCGTTAGCCACAACTAGTCACATTGTCCATGTAGATGCAAAGAGAGCTAGGAAATGTAGAGCACCTCTATGGCCAAAAGGAAGATAGAATCATTTGTTTGAACACAGAGCATTATCTTTTCTGTACCACTGACTCACCCTTGTCCACTCTCTGCCTTGGGGTACAGATAATTGTGTGTCTATCTTAAATCTTTAACTAAATTGCAAACTCATTAAGATAGGAGATTATGCTTTATATGCTACTACCTGAGTACATTAGTTAGGATAAACTGCTGTAAACACAGACTCAGTGATCATTTCGTACCCTAAGGAATATAGGTCTTTTTGTTGTTGTTTTTTACCTTAAAATAGTCCTTGGAGAGTGTTACAGTTTAGCAGTAGCCCTCCCCCTTAGGCTCTAATTCAGCGGCCTAAGCTAATAGCCACTGTTTTATTCTCAGGTTCAGTTTGTACATTGGAATGCCAACAGGCAGAAAGGTGACACTTTGGTAGAGTGTGCATGCAAATTTTATGGACCAAGCCAGGAAGAAGCACACACATCATTTTCCACATTCCACTGGCCCACACAAGGAAAGGGGAAATGTTATTCTATTCTGACAATTCTTCAAATTAGAAGTGGTCACTTCCTATTTTTAAAATTAGAAGCTGATACTCAAAGGTGAGTATCTTCCATGCTACATTGTCTTCTGCACATAGTAGGCTCTCAATAAACATCTCAGGGCAATGTTATGCCTGTGTCAGCCATTCCTTTTCTTCTTCTTTAACCTCCTTCTGTCTGTGTCCCCTGCCTTTTCCACATGTAGTGATGTGTGAAGAGTGACATGTGTTGGACATTCAACACAGTGCTTTTTGGTACTTCAAACACATCACAGTCTGTTACAGTAACAATGTAAGTCAGAATTTCAACCAGATACTAGCTTGTCTCTTGACACGTTCTATTTTTATTTTGTTATGGCCAATTTTTTCTCATTATGGTTGACTGGAATGCTAAGCAAGTGTCTACTAAGGGCCCATTACTGTGGAGATAATGTTTTCTTGATGAGAAGGACAGAAAACCCTTATCTCTTCCACTCTGAGGAATGTGAAACAAATAGTGGGTCCATAGGGAATGCTAAGGGGGAAACAGCAGGGCAGCTCTCTGTGCCCTGGATTTTGCTGGTTCCCTCTGGTGGTGGTTCCTTCTGCTGTCTTAGAGGTTCCATTCTGCCATGAAAATGTTATGAGAAAATGCTATCATAAATTATAACACTGTACCAGTTAGGAGGTCTGGATGAATTAACCAATGGTGAGAGTAGTTTGCAATCTAGAGTTCTACTCCCTTAAAGACTTAAGACTTAATGTTTTATAGGTAAGACAGCAAGAGCATCTTATTCAATATCTTTGCTCATCCTTTTCACTCAGCCTCTGTTCCACACGTACACTCCTACCCTGCACACTCACACAATTTTCAGGTCAGTCTGTTAAGAGTCTAAGTAGGCATAAAGATTGCCTTGATTTGGATATAGCTCTTTCATTGACTTGTTTTATAGTTTTGATCAATTCACTCAACCTTTTCAAGCCTCAGCTTCCAGATGTGTCAAATAGGAATATCATTTGTACTTATTTTATAGTTATTTTGATGATGAAGTTTGGTAGTATGTGTAAATTGTTTAATAAAATTGGTCTTAAATTGAAAGTGGTCAAAATCTCCTTTAACCTACATCATTATAGACTGGTGGAAAGCAGAGTGACTGTGTTTTATTTTTAATGTGCACGTATAAGAGGAAAAAGAATGGAGTACATCACTATTGATTTTGCTTGTTTGTTTTTAAATTTTAACTTTAGGGTTACCATATGCTTGATTCAATCCACATTTATCTAAATTTCATCAGAATGTAACTATAACAATTATCCATCTATTATGCCTGCAGTTAGCCAATTAGACACTATTGCATACATAACTGTCTGGTAATGCAGTGGTTTTGCTAAATTCCAAAATGTTGGAATAATATTGCCAGTGTTTTGAATCTGGCTGGAAGAAAAGGGGCTCATAGACTTCCCATGGAGGGGACTTTTGTGGGAACGTAGATAGCAGCATTAATTAGGCAGAATGTAGGAGAAAAATACTAAGACCTCAAAATAATTTCGTTTAGAAATTCCTCATATATAAGTCTCTAAATCTGTTGTAAATAATAGAAATGTATTCTGTTTGAGATCAGGTTTCCCCTAATGCAGTGCTGTACACTGTTGGAGAAGATTGGGAGGCATTGCAATTCATAACAGTGTTCTTCTTTCTAGAGGCCTGAAGGGTGTTGACAATGGAAAGTTTTTTAGAGTGACTAATGCACTCTATGAATAAACTAGATCCTTAAGTTGTCCTCTGAAGCCCTGAAATCATAACCATAACCCCTTTTAGGAAAATTAATGTAAGTTTTCCTTAAGACCCACATAGAAACCATAAAGTTGGATCTCAGATCCAGATTCAACTAAAACATATTAGCTACATTCTACTTGCTGATACCTTTGTTAGGAACTTTCACATCGTTCACATCATTGAGTCATCACTACTTATTCTTTCTAATCAGATAGTTATATTGATGGATCATGTACCTCGCAAACTGAGACAGACCACCCTTTTCCTTTGGTTGTCACTACTGTAAAAAAATCACAAATTATTTTTGCTGACCAAGACCTCATTGGGGAAATATCAATTCATCCATGTTTGAAAACCATTTCAACCAGCAAAACCATTTCATTGCAGTCAGGGCTTGTCACTGCTGAGATTATTTAGGTAAGATTTTCATGGGAGGTGATACTATAAGGCCTCTGTGAAAAACAGTGGGAATCAACAATGAAGATACTACACTTGGCTTATTTTTCCCTTTTCACATAACTTGCAATACCCCTTTAGCTATGTAAAAGGAAGACTATTTAAAGGAAGCCTAGGATCTGACCTCTCATGTTATTTCAGTGGAGAGGAAAGCATGGAGAGTTTGCCACTCTACTGGTTTAGCAGAGAGGGATATTGGAAGTCAATCTCTTAGCTGGAAGATCTTGTCTTGGCTTGTTTTGGAGCTAGGACGAGGGCTGATAGTCTTATCCCTGTTTAATTTATGTAGCTTCAGAAACAAAGGTTGTCAGGGCCCACGTGATGAAGAAAGGGGAAAAAAGCAAATGAGACGAGGGACATGTCTAAACCTCCTCCAGCGGCATTGTCACCCTACTCATCAGGTAGGAAGAGAAACAGATTAAAGCAAGTTCTTTGTTTCCAAATTCCAGGCTTGCAAAGGATGTATTATGATACTCATTTCAAAATATGGTTACATCTTGAAAGCATTTTTGTTAGAAAGGCATATTATCTTTAACAATGAAGCAAGGACAAAGAGGTTGGTGCGTTACAGTAGACTCTTAAAATACCTTAGCAGATCCAACTTTATATATATCTTTTTACATTAGCATTCAAAAATCCTTGGCAGGAACAATAGGAACGGTTCAAAGTTCAATTCATAATCATAAGCAGACTTCTCCCCCTCTCCTTCACCACCTCACGGCTTTATTTTTTTGTGAGTGTATTTGGAGGGGGTGGAGAGAAGAGAAAGGGGTCAGATTTAAACAACTTTTTCCCCTCTCTTCCTCAGGATGAGCTCTAATTTCATAATAGGATAGTTTTATTCAGAGTTAACTACTTTGGTTTGGGATCAGAACAATCATCGTAGCAAATGTAATGTTTTAAAAGCTCAGGCTGTGAAAGACAGGAATAGTGCAGCTTAGTAAAAGCATATGTTGCTAGTGGGACCTCACAACCACATTCAAATCACGCTCTTGCCAAATCACGTTATGTTTCTAAAGCTCCTTATTTAAATTTCCCAAGCGGGGTTCATATGGCATGTTCTGTGTTTTTGCTGTACAGTATTGAAGGAGGTTCTTAGAAATCTTTCCCCTTAAGAACCATTTTTTCTCTTCTAAATAAAAGTCCTAATTAAACCAAGTTTACATTTATGGAGCACAGGACTCCACGCCACTGACAACAACAGAAAAAACAACAACACAACAATCCAAACTGCTCCTGGCACTGTTCTGGGGTCTGATAATGGCCCGTGGGGCCGGGGCCGCAGCGCCTGAGGTCAGACCGGCTGCCAACACTTGCTGTGGTTCTTTAGCAGTTACGTCCCCTTGATCATGATCAGCATTCACAGGACCCGAAATGCCAGCTAATCGAGTCCCAGTCTCAGAGAAAAACTGCATTAAAATCACCCCAGGCCAGTGTATTCTTTACTTCAAAAGATTAAAAATAACAAGTCACTTACGTGGAGATTGTGTTACCCATTTTTGGAATGCGTTTCAATGCTTTACAAAACCTGGATCAGGAATTCACCCGAAGTTGAATGTCACCAGTTTATGCATAATGTTTGCTCTCACATTTGAAGACTGTTTCTCTGTAGCCTTCTGTTCTGTTTAGAAAGCCTGATTCTTTTTGCTTCTTTTTAGGCACTGTTTAATCATTGTTTATGATTTTAATAGTTCTCTCCTGGCACCTTGGAGTTCCTTACAATTTAATTATCACATCTATCCCTACAATGAATAAAATGATCATCTTTCCCGCCAACCGCTATTCTTTGATTTTTGGCTTGGATGAAGCTTTTACTATTATAACATGGAGATCTTTCTGAGCCACTTTGTAAAATACAGCACAATAAGAGAGGGAGAGAGAGAGAGAGAGAGGAAGAGAGTGAGAGAGAAATCATTCCTGTTAAGGCCAAATTCCCTAATGGGTGCTGCAGAACACTTACACTCTAATTTTGACTGCTAATTGCCATATGGGTCTGCCCAATCTAAATATCTACCTCTAGAAATAATGGCATTGTAAATCAGCATTTTATTCAGAAAACAAAAGTATATGTTGAGAGTAACCGAATTATGGGTGACAAAAAATTGTGGTTTATTGATACATAATTCTACATGGTATATTGTAAATTCTGTTTTATCAGGTCCTAATATTTATTGCTAATATTTATCTCTCCTCCCTCCCTATTCCCTCTCCTCCCTTCTTCTACCTATTACCACCAAACTAGGAATCTTTTTCAAAACTCTTATACAAGAAAAAAGGAGAGTTATATTCATTCTCAGCCATTCTTTCTTCTTCATTTAGGATCTACTGTCTTCTATGTGCTTTATGTGGATCATTCTCTCCACTTGTACCCATTGGGTTTTCAATTTTCCAAATTTCACTTAAAATAGATACTTTTTTTCTTGTCTCAAGCAGCACAATGTGATTATAATACAGACTATCTAGGTCTAAATTGTGGCTCTGTGATTTTGGGCAATTTAGTTAACTTTTCTGCAAAACTGAGATAGAAATCATCCCTAACACCTAGTGTTGTTAGGAGGATTCAATGTGTTAGTATATTTCAAGCACTTACAACTGCATGTGGCCATAGAAGTCTATTTTGATATTGGCTATTATTCAACTCTATCACTCTGCAAAATGTCTGGCTTCTTTTTCTGTCTGTAAAGCCTGAAGTTATTTGTCTCTCTTAATTCAAGTGCTCTGTGTTCTCCAATTTTTTTCCCCCAACTTGAGTGCTGGCCCATGTTATAGCAATGAAAGGAGATGTATACTTGGATTCTTTATTGGACACAGTAATGTCTAGCTTTGAGTTCAAGGTGGGCTTCTTCTCTCTAATGAGAGAAGGTGTTGAGGCTTAGTTTCTTCTTGTGAACTACTAATAATTTTTTTTTCCTGCATTTGTAGACATACTGCTTTCCTCTGACGTGGGTTGTACTTGAAAAACAATTTGTATGTGTGCAAATATAGTTCTCTCTTTTTTCTTTCTTTTTTTTTTAAGTGAGAGGAGGAGAGACAGACAGATAGACTCCTGTATGTGCCCTGACCAGGATCTACCTGGCAACCCCTGTCTGGGGCCAAGGCTCTGCCCATCTGGGGCCATGCTTGCAACCAAGCTAATTTTAGTGTCTGAGGCAGAGGCTCCATGGGAGCCATTCTCAGCACCTGTGGCTGGTGTGCTAGAATCAATCAAGCCATAGCTGTGGGAGGCAAAAAAAGAGAAAGAGAGAGAGAAGGGGGAGGGGGAGGGCCAGAGAAGCAAATAGTCACTTCTCCTGTGTGCCCTAACTGGGAATCAAACCCAGGACATCCACACTCCTGGCAGATAGATGCTCTACCACTGAACCAGCTGGACAGAGCCAAATAGAGTTATTTCAAAAACTCAGTTCCTCAGCCTTTGTCTTATATCATTTATCCAGCTATTTTTGTCATTTTAAGATTTAAATACAATTTCTGCATCGTTTTCAGTATCTCAGGAAATGTGAGGAGAGTGTTTTTTCATTAAAGCATTATTTTAAAAAGTTGAAAAGGTGTCAGAGGCTGAGAACCAGCCCCTGCAGAACTGTATGTGACACTGATTTGACCTCTAAGGAATAATATACATCCTTAAGAGTGTAATATGCAGCTCTTTTTATTATATAAACTAAGTAAAATGTTAACTTTTTGGTAAAGTGTTAAGCATCTCAAAATTGATGTTACCATATTCTACAAGATACCTAATAATCTTTGATTTTGCTATGCTTGCAAAACTTGTCTGAACATATTAGAGGAGAAAATGATTTATCCAAAGAAAATAAATTAATCGGAAAATATAGATTACAGTGGTTCCTCGTCTATCATGGGGGTTAGGTTCCAGAACCCCCATGATAGGCAAAAATCTGAGAAGTAGTGACCTTATATTTATTTTATTATTTTTATGTACAGAACACAGTGGTCTCGTTGGTCATCTCCCATCCATCAGCCAATAGTGTGCCGTGCACATGGACAAACTAGCTCAAGCGGAAGTGGCCATAATTGTGTTTTCCATACGTGTGAGTCTTTGTCTACTCATCTGCTATATGTTACGCATTTTTTTTTTTTTTGTATTTTTCTGAAGCTGTTAACGGGGAGAGACAGTCAGACAGACTCCCGCATGCGCCCAACCGGGATCCACCCGGCACGCCCACCAGGGGCGATGCTCTGCCCCTCCAGGGCGTCGCTCTGCCGCGATCAGAGCCACTCTAGCGCCTGGGGTGGAGGCCAAGGAGCCATCCCCAGCGCCCGGGCCATCTTTGCTCCAATGGAGCCTTGGCTGCGGGAGGGGAAGAGAGAGACAGAGAGGAAGGGGGGGGGGTGGAGAAGCAGATGGGCGCTTTTCCTGTGTGCCCTGGCCAGGAATCGAACCCGGGTCCCCCGCACGCCAGGCCAATGCTCTACCGCTGAGCCAACCGGTCAGGGCCTATATGCTATGCATTTTATTTCAGTTTAATGTTCTCTTAATATATTTTAATTAATATTTTTATACTGTTTTCAATTTTTTAGGCTAGAAAATGCTTATTTTACTGCAAAAATAATTAAAATAATAAATATAGAAAAATACCTATATACCGCAAAATCCTGCAAAATAAAAAATCCGCGATACAAAATTAGGTACATACAATTTTAAAATCTGTGATACATTGAGACCGTGAAAAGTGAACTGAAAAATAGCAAGGGCTGACTGTAATTTTCTTCACAAAATAATAAGTATTTTATCTAGTATCCTATGTCTTTTAAGTACTTACAAAATTGTTTTTCTCTGTTATATTTTAATGGGGAGACATTACCTGCTAAAGGTGAAAAACACAAGCTCTGGAATCAGACTGCCTGAGTATGCATGATGGCTTTTCTATTTATCAGCACTGAATGTTCGTCCAGATTACTTAACCTTGCTGAGTCTCAGTTTCCTCATCTGTAAAATGAGAATGATGAAAGTACCTGCCCATAGGATTGTTGTGTGGATTAAATGAAATAATGTGTATAGTTCTGCTATACACTGGGCAGCAATTGAATAACATGGTTTTCTTTTAATCATATTTTTTTTTACCTTCTAATTATGACAAATTATATGCTTTTTAAAAAATGCATGATTGTTCCCTGGCTGGTTGGCTCAGGGGTAGAGCATCAGCCTGGTATGTGGAAGTCCTGTGTTTGATATATAGATGCACTGAAGAAGTAATAGCTACTATTTAATGCAAACAACATTGTCTATCATCTTTGAACTCTTAATTTGTGTTCTCTGGTCTTGAAAATATATAAACGTTGTTGTCTGACTTCTCTTTCTCATGCCTATTTCTGTTATTACTAGATATCAGGATGTAAACAAAATTTTGGTATGTTGCCTTTTCAGAGTCGCCAGTTCAGAAATTGTCTTTAAATCTACCTTTAAATGTCTCTTTTCTTGCATGTATAACTTAAAAAAAAAATTCTGAATGCTTCCTGAGAGCAGTGTATCTGCTCATTCATGGACCAGCTTCCTGCCTCTTCCTCCCATTATGTAGAGTTTAAGATAATATAAGACAAAAGAACTTGGTAAGATCATAGTTCAAGTACAGACCATGACATATTAGGAGGGTGAACATACAGTTATTATCCAAATGTATACACTTAGAGGGTGAAAACAGTACTGTTCATAATAAAGTTGTGACAACCAATGGGTACTGGGGCTGTCAGGACCAGGACAAGCAACTGCCCTATGCCTTTATCTTTCTGTTATCTATTTTTGTGTTACAAATCATATCAAAACATAGAGCCAAAAGTCAATAACTATTTCATTATACTTACAGTTTCATGGGTCAGTAATTTTGATATACCATAGCTGTTTTGCAGTCATATCTTCATGATGATTGGGACACTGACTGGGATGCCTGAAATGGCTGGAAATGCTAGGATAACTTAACTGGATCCATATGTCAGGGGCCTTGGTTCTGTTTGTCAACTGAGTTTCTAAGTTACTCTCCATGTGGCATTTTCTATGACTGGAATGGTATAATTGTGAAGACTCAAATAAGAAGAGAACTAAAGAAAATTACAAAGATGCAGGTATCCTGGGAAAGGAAGACCTTGCCTATGTACCATAGGAAATACCTGATGCTATGTGCCCCAAAGTGTAAAACACATGTCATAAGTGGTTTTCAAGTGGACTTGACATTGAGTAATACTGTTATCTGATCAAATGTTTGGAAAACAAAATTTTCACCTTCCATCCTTTTGACAATTCATGAGAAAGGGGAATATCTCAGTTTGTTACTGGTAAGTGGTCAGCATCAGTGTAACCCTAAATTGACTTCCATATTTACAGCAAATAGAACAGACCTCAAACCTGAAGCCTTCAATGGGCAGCAATTAAATAACATGGTTTTCTTTTAATCATGTTTTTTTTACCTTCTAATTATGACAAGTTATATGCTTTTTAACAAATGCATGAGGCCCTGGCCGGTTGGCTCAGTGGTAGAGCGTCGGCCTCGTGTGCAGAAGTCCCAGGTTCGATTCCTGGCCAGGGCACACAGGAGAAGCGCCCATCTGCTTCTCCACCCCTCCCCCTCTCCTTCCTCTCTGTCTCTCTCTTCCCCTCCTGCAGCTGAGGCTCCATTGGAGCAAAGATGGCCTAGGTGCTGGGATGGCTCCTTGGCCTCTGCCCCAGGTGCTAGAGTGGCTCTGGTTGCAACAGAGCGATGCCCTGGAGGGGCAGAGCATCGCCCCCTGGTGGGCGTGCCGGGTGGATCCTGGTCGGGCACATGCGGGAGTCTGTGTGACTGTCTCTCCTCGTTTCCAGCTTCAGAAAAATACAAAAAAAAAAAAAAAATGCATGATTGTGCCCTGGCTGGTTGGCTCAGTGTTAGAGCATCGGCCTGGAAAGTGGAAGTCCTATGATTGATTCCTGGCCAGGGCACACAGGAAAAGCTCCCATCTGCTTCTCCACCCTTCCCCCTCTCCTTTCTCTCTATCTCTCTTCTCCTCCAGCAGCCAAGGCTCCATTGGAGTGAAGTTGGCCCAGGAGCTGAGGACGTCTCCATGGCCTCTGCCTCAGGTGCTAGAATGGCTCAGGTTCCAGTGGAGAAACGCCCCAGATGGGCAGAGCATCACCTTCAAGTGGGCACGCTGGGTGGATCTGATCAGGCACATGCGGGAGTCTGTCTGTCTGCCTCACCCTTGCTTCTCACTTTGGAAAAATACAAAAAAAAAGAGCATGATTGTGATATAAGGCTTTATTTTAAAACAAATCTATTGACTGATCATGGTTGCAAAGCATAGTGTATATACTAAAACCCACTGAAATGTTTTTTTTTTTTTTTAAATGGGCAGGGGCGATAAATGGTGTTGTGTTTTGATGGGGGCCAGAGCTGGATGGGTTTGGAGGAGATTGAATTGAAGCTGCATGGCCCATGTACACAGAGGTACAAAATAGCCAAAAGCAGGGACAGTCAATTTTGAATGAGTGTTTGCAGAACTAGGCCTTGGAGACAGGGATCCGAGGATGTATCCCAGAGCAGATCTTGAACCCTAGCCTCACCCCTGGGGCAATAAGATAAGTTAAAAGAGTTAGAACTAACAGTGTCCTCCCTTTTTCAAGTCCCTGAAGCTATGAACTTGGGCTGCAGTGGATAAATCAATGTTTCAGTGGTATAGAAAATAAGTTTTGAACTGGATAATAACTAAGAACTGAAAATGGAAATTTAAAATTTTAATAATTTGAAGGCCTGAGAGATTTTGAAATCTGCCCAAGATGTGATTCCGTCATCTGTTTACAGGATTCTGTCCATCTGTCTATCTTTCAGGAGATTTGGCATAGTACAATAGGCAATGATTGTGAAAAGTAAAAAAAGTAGTGCATTTTCACCTCACTAAGGTGAGACAATTCAATGAACCATTTAGCTATCACCTAAAGAACAAACACAAGCAAATATGTATCAGTAACAATAATAAGGGTCAATGTGAAAAATGTAAATAATAATACTAAGCTTGTAAAACAATATGGCAAAACTATACCAGTGGTGCAAGGGTGATTAAAACTAGTGAAATACTTAAAATGCACATAATAAAAGAATTTCTACCATTGATGCTTGAAATGGCTGCCACTTGAGTTATTTTCCATGACTAAAGCATTCACAGTTCTATTGAAGCATCAACTCCCACATGTGCCTTGACCAGGCAAGCCCAGGGCTTCGAACTGGCAACTTCAGCATTTGAGGTCAATGTGTTTATCCACTGTGCCACCACAGGTCAGGCCACAGTTCTATGGAAAGCCAGCTAAATCATCTGACAGTGAGGGAGATGGAAGAGTTTACCTTTAACTCATTGTTAGTTATTATCACTAATAATTCAACTCTCAGATTATTGAACAATTTGGTTGTTGTTGGGTTCTACTGTGAATTTAGGAAGTCTCTAGCTCAAGGCCCTGCCTAACAAGTGGTGAGTTACTGAGTGCCAAGTAGGGCACCAAACACTGACAAATGAGATGGATTCCAGAGGAGAAAAAATGCCCTTAGCTAAACAATTCCATGGCTTTGGTCCCTGACTGTTCAGAACGTGTCATTTCTGCTTCCCCTTCCCCTTCTTTATTGGCCCTCACAGCCCCACGAAGTGCTGTTTAATTTTAAGGCTGTGCTTTGAGCTGGCTGCTTATAAGGAATGGTCTCCCCATTGACCATTCTAAAAATGCCTTATGACAAGGGTAATTTTATATACTCAGAAACTGGTTTTGAGAAGTTTGAAGTCAACATTCATAATAACAATTAAAAGATTGCATGCATAGGTCTTCTGTGCAACTATTTTTCCAAAAACAAAGACATGTCTTAGGAGAAAGAGTCTGGGTTTTTCCTTAATTGTGCTGCAGAATTTTAAAATATTGCAATACCTGACTATTCAGTCAGGAGCTCGGACCTCCTTTTCTTTATATTGTCAAGTATAAAAAATGACAACAGCCAACAACACAATAAAAAGCCCTCCAATGTGAACGAATCAAAACCATTTGTCAGATTGGCAAAAAATAGATTTTTTTGGCATGCTGCAGAATTTTAGAAATCAGTTTGTGTGCCATGAGATAAAAAAGGTTGAAAATCACTGCTCTTGACAGAACTGAATTCAAGTCCTATCTTCACCACGCCCTAGGAAGTTGATCATCAGTATTTTTATCTGTCACCTAAGGGTTATGATTCTTACTTCTTTGGTAATTAGAGTTACAGAGAGATAGCATGTAGTGCAGAGCACACAGCCCAATGCCTGCAGCACGGCTTATGCTCAAGAAACATCAATCACCTTCCCTGTTCCCTCTTATTCTTATAAAAACAATATAATCAGAAAAGTAATACATGATATATGTACATATATATGTACATATTGTCATATATAGTTTTATATGTAAAACACTACTATTACTATAATAAATATTTATGATATACATATAATAAATATGAGACATATACATATATTTCAATGTTTATTTTAATTTTTTAATATTGACCCCTATTTTTTGACATATCTGTAAGTATTTATTAGATTGATTGGGTTCAGTGTTACATTGAATTGTCTCAGTGTGCTGGGGTCAGTTTATACTACAGTTTTACTTTTCACAAACCACTGCTCCTTTGGCTATGTCAAATCTCCCAAAACTGTAGACATATTACTGCATCACATCTTGGGCTGATTTCAAAATTTCTCTTATATGTGTGTGCACGTGTGCGTGTGTGTGTATGTCCCCAAAGGTAAACAATTATGTATTCAATATAAATTCTAAATACTGGAAGTAACAAGAAAACCACCTTTCTAAATTCCTATCAAATTAGAAACAAAATTTTAATCAGCTCCAGAAATTCAGAACTGAAGCCTAACCAGATGATCAAGGGCAGAAGAACACCACAGGAAAAACGTAGCTATTTTTCCAGATGAGATTAAGCCGTTATTCCCTTACCATATCCCTTTTGAAGACCACTTTGCCTTTAAAAGTATATATGCTTAATAATTTATTTTTTCGTTGTCTTTTTTTCCTTTTTGTTGAGTTTATTGTGGTAACACTGGTTAACATAATTATACAGGTTTCAGGTGCACAATTCTACAACACATCATCTGTACACCGTATTGTATGTTCACCACCTCAAGTCAAGTCTATTCTCATCACCATTTATCCCCCTTTTACCCTACTCCACCTGTCCCTGCTACTCCTCCCCCTGGCAGTCACCACACTGTTGTCTGTGTTCATGAGGTTTTTTTTCTCTCTTTTTTATTCTTTCTTGCTCAGTCCCACCCTCCCCCCCCCCACACACACACCCAGCACTCCAATACTTCTCCTCTGACAGCTGTCAGCCTACTCTTTATCTATGAATCTTATTATTTTGCTTGTTAGTTCATTTTGCTCATTAGATTTCACATATGAATGAAATCATATGGTATTTGTCTGTCTCTGACTGGCTTATTTCACTTAGCACAATGCCGTCACAAAAGGCAAGATTTCCTTCTTTTTTTATGGCTGAGTAGTATTCCATGGTGTAAATGCACCACAGATTTTTTTATCCACTCATCTACTGATGAGTACTTGGGCTGCTTCCAAATCTAGATTATTGTTAATAAGGCTGCAATAAATATAGGGGTGCATAGACTCTTTCTAATTAGTGTTTTGGGGTTTTTTCCAGGTAAATTTCTAGAATCACTGTTTTATACATAATCAGTTTCGTTTTAAATTTTTTTTCCACAGTGGCAGCACCAATCTGCATTTTCACCAACAATGCCAGAGGGTTTCCTTTTCTCTACACCCTCGCCAACACTTGTTTGTTAGTCTATTGATGACAGCCCTTCTGACAGGGTGAGATGATATCTCATTGTGATTTTAATTTGCATTTCTCTGAGGATTACTGATGTTGAGCATCTTCTCATATGCCTATAGGCCATCTCTATGTCCTCTTTGGAGAAGTATCTATTCAGGTCCTGTGCCTATTTCTTAGTTGGATTGTTTGTTTTGGGTGTTGAGTTTTATAAATTCTTTATAAATTTTGGAAATTAATCCTGTACAAGATATATCCTTGATGAATATGCTCTCCCATTCTGTGGGCTGCCTTTCTATTTTGTTAATGGTTTCCTTTGCTGTGCAAATAAACTTTTTAGTTTGATGTAGTCCCATTTGTTTAGTTTTTCTTTTGTTTCTCTTGCCTGAGGAGATATATCAGAAAAAAAATATTGCTACGAGTAACATCTGAGATTTTACTGCCTATGTTTTCTACTAATTTAGAGGATTACACCTCACTGAAATTTTGTCAAAAGGTCTTAGTCTTTTTTCTTTTTAAATCTATCCTACAAATCTCCTCTTTTTCATCCTTTTACTTCCTCCCAAATCCTCAGTGACTAGGCAGCTGCAATCCCTTCCTCCCTCTCCCCCATTCAGTGTGGAACTGTGTTGCCATTGGAGACCTCCCTGGCTCCCAGCAACTAGCTCTGTCCAAGAATTTAGATGGTGGACTTAAAGTAGCAGAAAGTAGTCAATAATTAGGAAAACAGATTTTCAGCCAAACTGAGTAACTGGAGCTTGGAATTTCATATCTGAGATATTGGTTTCACTAATTAATTAGCACAAAAATAATGGTCTGTGGGGGAACATAGTTTTATAAACTTTTGGCTGGGACTATTTCAAATGAACAATATGCACAGGAAAATGTTAACAGTTGAGGAGAAAGGCATTTTAACAAAGTTTTATAGTATGTGGTTTAGGGTCCTCAGGGCAAACATATGCATTACACATCTAACCCCACACTGAGAAAATAATCCCTAATGTTGGTTCCTCTGCTAGTCCTATTAAAAATTCCCCAAAATGTAAAGGCTGCCAATTTCAGACTAAGAATAAATGGCTCGTGGTTCCTTTTGAAACAGCATCCAAGATTCATGCTCTCAGTGCTGTGCACGAAACCACTGGAGGAGGAATGCCTCTGGTTTCAGGGTGCCAGAAAGGGCCAGTGCCTGCATCCAGCCCCATTCATTTCAGGCAGGGCACCCAAAGGCCACTTTCTGTGAGAGATGTTTAAAGTGGGGATTTCACACTAAAGGAGGTCAGCCCTGTGCCCCTGTGTTTGTTTGTTTTTATAATGTTCTGAGAGTGTGGGCTTAGAACCCACAATGGGGGAGCTTTGAAAAGCTCTGCATATTGTAGGATGTCACTTCTCCCAGAATTTAACACTGACATGTGGTAAGAGGGAAGGCCTCAGGCAGTCCACAACACTGGCCATTTCTGCAGGTGATTCTAATGCATGTTAGTGGTGCTGGTTTTCAAATGAATGGATAGGTCTCCTCTAACCTTAAATATTTAAATTATTAAATTATCATGTGATGGGATATGAGGTAAACAGATGAGAGAAGCATGAAAAAAAATGGTTAAAAAAAAGTTTGGTTTTGAAATAAGAAAACTTTAGCTTTCCTGGTCCTCAATATTCCCGTCTGAAAAATGGAATAACCCCTGCAAAGACTACATGAAAGTTAGGAACAAGTGGGGTAGTTATAAAATGCTATGCAAATATTATGAGGTACTATTATTTTTGGTTTTGAATATTCTAATGATTAATAGAGGTTGGATCCCATAAACCCTTGTTGGGTTTCTCAATATTTGTTCTCACTCAAATTCCTATGTGACCTCTGGTTCTTGATTGGTATCAATTCTGTGCATTCTCTGGAATTCACCCCTGCCCTGTGCTAAATTAGGTGTTAATAACGATGCACAGTGAGCTAGGTTTTATTAATTACATGTGTATGGGGTTTGGTGAAACTGAAAGGATGAGCTGAGTTCAGTGCTCACTTTCTAAGAATTCTTTACTCTTTACTCTTTACTCAAGCTTATGGTCTGAAGGTTGACTCACCTCTTGGTACTCTAATGCCATCTCCGGTAATTAAGTCTCCATTCATGGTGACCTTCAGCATTTTTAGGAGTCTCTGTTACTACTTCCGGTTCCCAGAGTATTTCTGTGTATAACTTCTTTGTACTATGTCCACCTCCTCCTAAGGCCTCTATTCTCAGGGCAAGAACATTTGTACATGTTCCTGAATCTTCTTACTCTTGGAACTGGACCTACAAAAAGATCTGCATTTCTTGTTTTTGGCTGTCCCCAGGCCTGTGTGTAGTGATATCCTAGTATGTGTGAAGGATTGGCCTGCATTTCTGAGAATAAATAATTATTCACATATAGACACTCAAGGCAATTTTTTGAAACTGCTTTCTGAAAGGCCATGGCTTTACAAGTACTATCTGGTATTTTCATTGACTCTAAATTGGTCATTGGAAGTGTCATTTTAAGGCAACACTATTCTAATTCAGATTGCCCACAGTGTGACAGTGTTCCTTTCTATTTCCCAGCCCAGCCTATTTTCACCTTTGCCACCTTTTAAGTGTGGCAGTGGGACATGTAATTCAGTTGTATATCATATAATGACAACTTTAACTCCACATCCTTGGAATTTTGCCTGGTGAGCAAGTGAGGGGCTAACATTAGGTTGCATGCACACCCTATGCTTCCTGTAATGAGAATAAAGGCAGATCAGAACTGCTCCACAAAAGTACTTTTTCCTCTAGCAAATTCCCTGGTAGAGTATTGCTCTATGGAACTAAGGCTCTGATTCCCAACAATTAAATCTGTTGTCACATTTTATTTATAATGGAAGTTCAAGATCAGACTAATAGCTATAATGTCTTAATTTCCAGCAATTTCAAGGCTAAGGAAATAAAATGGGTGTTCTGCAATTGTATTAGTGTTGGTTTCCCTTTAACAAATATAAATTTGGAGTGTGTTTGTTCTAAGGCTGTGACTCCAAGTGACTGTGATAAAAATAAAGGAGGCAGAGGCATTCTTGGTGAATGTCATACTAGAACAGTGTAAAAATAGCTGGGGATCTTTGTGTGTGGGGTGCAGAGCTATAACAAGCAGAACATGGGGGTACTCAAGAGAAAATTGTGTGTCACATTGGAGCTCCATACCCTGATCTAGCTCACATATCATTCTGTTTTGTTTGTTTGTTTGTTTTGAAAGATACAGCACAAATGATAGGGTAGTGATACCATTTACTATTGCAAAATGTGGAAAGACAGGGAGCTACAATAGCATGTGTTATGGTGGGGTGAAGGCAGGAGCACAGAATATATATTTTATTAGTTTTGGGTAGTAATTTAGGGCAAAAGCCTGGAAAATAGTGGCATCAGATGAGGCTAACGAGAAAAAATAAAGCATAGTCATATCACATAAAGCCCTTTATTCTTGGCCTTTGACATACAATATAAGGCAAAGGAGACTGGTGTAGTGCTATGGGTACATCCAAAAACCAAGTGATGCAATAGAGCTTTGACATAGCTGCAATCCTTCCCTCTGTTCCAGATTGCAAATGAGCTAGTCTTGAGGGAATACTACTGTGAGAAACAGATAAAAAGGGTTAGTCACTATCACCTGAGTAGGGTTAAGGGCACAATAATAAATTCTTGCAGTAGTTTGCCAACTTGGCCTTGTAAGTCATCTGGGAAACTTTTTTTAAAGATGCAGATTTGGGGATTTCACACTAAGGGAGTCCTGATTTGCTGGATCTGATATGAGGCTCATGATTTTGTTAGATTCTTTAGAGAAATATGATAAAAATAATTTTTGAGATTCACTCTTCTAATTAAGATAAAATGTCTTAAATTTGGATTCTGGGCACCTGGTATCTGCAGTCATATCTACCCCACTGGAATCACTTCTGTGTTCCCTGGTAATAAAATGTATTCTTCTTTTCCTCATAGGGCATACCATAAAGTTAAGGTAATCATAGATATGAAAAATAGTCATGTGAAAAATGTAACTTATTTTTTAACTCCTTGTGTACCTATAGAATTAACAGGGATTATTTTCAAAATTTTGGAGTGAAGATGCTTTTAATTCCTCTTTCTCTTAAAAATCTTCCAACACAAGAAAAACAGGGAAAACAAAAATAATCTGTCTTTGAGAGAACTAGAGAGTTGATATCTGCAATCTGGAACAGAGAGTTCTTTTAAAAATCTAAGCATGATACGGAGCTCTTGGGAATTAAAAAATATAGTAGCTTAAATGAAAAAAAATACACTAAAGTATTTGGATAATGTTATCCAGAAATAAAATAAAATAAATAGATGGACAAAAAAGAAAAAGAGTTAAGGAATAGAGGATAAATCTAATAAAATTTATGAAAAAGGACAAAATATGAAAGAGAAAAATGACCAAAGAAGGGGAAAAAAAAACGAAACAGAAAATATTTTCAAAATAAAATGGCTCACTCAGTACCCATCCCCAGACATATTTGGAACAAAAACAAGTATCTAAAAATTTCCAAAGAATAGATAATAAAAACAGATTTACCCATAAAATTAATTGGATGTCAGAATGATTTGACTTCCCCACAGCTTTGTTGGAAGGTAGAACACAATGTGTTCAAGATTTTGAAGTAAGTTATCTTAAGTCTATAATTTTTTGGTCATGAAGACTAAATATCAAATATGATTGTAGAATAAAGGTATTTTCAGACTTGCAAGGTCTCAAGTACTTTCATTTCCATATGCATTTTCTCAGTAAATAATTGGAATATGTTTTCCAATAAAACAAGAATGGATTGGGAAAGAAAAATATACAGCTATAATTCAATACAGATCAAAAGGAAAGTTGCAAATGGAAGTTCTAAAATAACAGGTGTGAAAAATCTAAAGAGTAATATATGTAGACTGGAGCAGGTGGATGAATAATCCAAGCAGGATTATCTACATTAAAAAAGGAAATAGGCCCTGGCCGGTTGCCTCAGTGGTAGAGCATCGGCCTGGCGTGTGGGGGACCCGGGTTTGATTCCCGGCCAGGGCACATAGGAGAAGCGCCCATTTGCTTCTCCACGACCCCCTCCTTCCTCTCTGTCTCTCTCTTCCCCTCCGGCAGCCAAGGCTCCATTGGAGCAAAGATGGCCCGGGCGCTGGGGATGGCTCCTTGGCCTCTGCCCCAGGCACTACAGTGGCTCAGGTCATGGCAGAGCGACGCCCCGGAAGGGCAGAGCATCGCCCCCTGGTGGGCAGAGCATCGCCCCTGGTGGGTGTGCCGGGTGGATCCCGGTCGGGCGCATGCGGGAGTCTGTCTGACTGTCTCTCCCCATTTCCAGCTTCAGAAAAATACAAAAAAAAAAAAAAAAAAAAGGAAATAATAAATTATCTGATGGACCTGATCAAGTGCAAAGTTGATTAAGGACGTGTTTTGTGGATTTTGATAAGTAAGAGGAGATTTAACCAGAGATCTGGAAAACAAATTATTTTTTTAAAAACAAGGGAATTGTCAAACCCAGAAGAAACAGAGAACTGTGCAAGAAAAGGTTGTGTAACCATAATGTACAATGTGGTTGAACACTGAGCAATAGTCATATGATCTTATTATGAAAATACTCTAATATAACCATACAGATGAGGGAAAGGCAGTATATAAAAGAGCTAAAATTCTCATTCATTAAAATAGGACTAACAAAGTCAAACTTAAGTGAATACATTGGGTTCCAGAAAAAAATGAAGATAACTTTTCAAAAAAATATTTTTACAAAGTTAAAAGAAGGATACCTCTGGGGAGAAGAAAATATAAGAAAAGAAGCAGAGAGGATTGAGGGTTTTTAACAAGCCTATTGACACAATTTGACTTTATAAATTATATCTTGTATTCTTTCATAAGATTATATTTAAATTAAAAATCAAATATTTATTAGGATTGAAAAAAATGTTAAAAAGACATTAGGCAATTCAATTCCCAATCTGATGACGAGTTTAGGCACAGGTTAGATGTTGCCTAAGAAGTTCCTTTTCGCTCTTTCCTTCAGCCTTTTGCAAGACCCTTCCGAGGTGTCGAGGCCCTGGGCTTCTTCCCAAAGGAATTTGTTTGCTAAGCTAATTTGTTCCACAGTGTAGGTCACAAACTTCATATGCTTTGGAATCACCACTACCATAAAACACAGACTTCTTTTTTTAAAAAATAATTTTTATTAATTTTAATGGGGTGATATCAATAAATCAGGGTACATATGTTCAAGGAAAACATGTCCAGGTTATCTTGTCATTCAATTATGTTGCATACCCATCACCCAAAGTCAGATTGTTCTCCATCACCTTCTATCTAGTTTTCTTTGTGCCTACCCTTCCCCCTCCCCCTTCCCCTCTCCCTTACTCTCCTCCCCACCCCCCTCCTTGGTAACCACCACACTCTTGTCCATGTCTCTTAGTCTTGTTTTTATGTCCCACATATGTATGGAATCATGCAGTTCTTAGTTTTTTCTGATTTACTTATTTCATTCTGTATAATATTATTAAGATCCAAACATTTTGTTGTAAATGATCCGATGTCATCATTTCTTATGGCTGAGTAGTATTCCATAGTGTATATGTGCCACATCTTCTTTATCCAATCATCTATTGAAGGGCTTCTTGGTTGTTTCCATGTCTTGGCCACTGTGAACAATGCTGCAATGAACATGGGGCTACATGAAACACAGACTTCTGAGAGTCGATTCAGAGATTTGATTACAAGATGTCTGGGATGTGCTGATGAATTGATCTTAATAAGTGTTTGAAGTGAATTTGATACAGGTAATTAAGAGACTCACTCAATGAAAACCTGCATAACAGTACTGGGATTGAAAATGTTAATACTTCCAAAACTATGTACTCATTCATTCATTCATTTATCCCTTTCATAATTATTTCAGCTCATTTTAGTTTCAGACAATACACTACGAGTTGTTGAGGAGACGGTGCACAATCTCAAGAGATTCATAATTTAGTCATTTGTCATAGAAATAACAAGGCAAGTCCTGTCTCATGTGGCTGAATCATGACAAGGAATCTCAGAGGTCACTGTGGAAGAAATACGGGAGTGGGGAGCCTTCCACCTAATAGACTGTCTCAGCCTAAATTCAGTCTTCTTTCTTTATTTCTCTTTTTTTTTCATTTTTATTGAATTTTGGGGGTGACATTTGCTAATAAAATTATGTAACTTTCTGGGGTACAATTCTATAATACATTGTATGTGTATTATACTGTGTGCTCATCACTCCTTTCATCTCATTTATCTCCCCTTTATCCTCCTCTAACTCCTTCTACCCCCTTTCCCTCTGATAATCACCCTACTGTTTGTCTGTGAGGTTTTTCTTTTCTTTGCTTAATCCCTTCAACTTTTTTGCCTAGTCCCCATTCTCCTTCCCTCTGACAACCCTCAGTCTGTTCTCTGAGTTTGTTAAAGTCAGTTTCAAAATTAGTTGCAGAATAGCCCTGGTGAGGTAGCTCAGTTGGTTAGAACATTGTCCAATATGGCAAGGTTGTAGTTTCAATTCCACATCAGGGCACATACAAGAATCAACCAATGGCCCTGGTTGGTAGCTCGGTTAGTTAGAGCATCGTCCTAAAGCACAAAAGCTGCCGGTTTGTTCCCTGGTCAGGGCAATATAGGAACAGGCTTGATGTTCCTGTCTCTCCCTTTCTCTCTCTCTAAAATCAATAAAATAAACATTAAAAATAAAAAGAAAAGAGAATCAACCAATAAATGCATACATAAAACAACAAATTGATGTTTTTCTTTCTCTCTCTCTTTCTTTCTCTCTAAAAATCAATAAAAAAATTTAAATTTGTCATGGAGTCTTTCGTTGTAAGGCACTGCATCAAGAATCAGACAGACCTGGTTGGAGCCCTAAATCTTCCCCTTCTTCTCAAGTCATCTGTTACCTGGTTACAGTAATACCTTATCCAGCAAGCTTAAATTATTTTCAGTTTATAAAATGTTGAATACAGCACCAGGTACATAGTAGGCTCTCACTACTATTTTTTCACTATATGTTCCACTTTGAGTTGATGGTTATGTTTGTAGCTGACTGGAAGTACTCTGAAGTGGTCAAAAGCACAGGTTAATGTATAATTCCGTAGTTTCAACTTTTATTTTGGTACAAGTTTTTGTTACATTGGCAGATTATTTGACCTTGCTCAAGTGCAGATTATTCATTTTTAATATGAGTATCACTATGTCATTCTCATAGTTTATTGAGGTAATGTATTTAAAGTACCTAACACTATGCACTTAAGAAATGTCGAGCCTGTTTACTAAATGTATTCCTTCACTCAGTGACAGAAATTAGAAGTGTACACACACTTCTAATTTGGAAAAACACAAACTCGTACAGACAAATGGTACATTAGTACATCTCTGAGACTCCTGCAGAGGGAGACTCGGGTCATGTTGAAAAGCGGAATTCAGTGTTCAGGATTCAAGCTCAAGATATGGTGTAAAAAAAAAACCCACGTTTTATTTCTCACTCTTCTTGCAATGAGTGGTCTCTCTCTTTTTCCTTCACAGAGGCAGTCATTCATTTGGGATGTCCAGAATGGGACTCTGATGCTTTCAACTTTATTATTAGGCTAAATGCTGTTAAGACTGTGACTAAAAGACAGAATTTCAGTCCAAAAAAGATTACAGCCCAATTCTTTCATATTTAAGTGGGAAGTTAAATGTTCTGACTGCATTCCAGGATTGGATAAAAGCTGTTGAAATAGGAAATGACATGAACTATGTAGTTAGCAGCCAAAAAAGGAAAACCAGACTTCATTACTGTATGTGAGAGGGGAAGTGGGTGTGGTGGTTGGCCCCACACTGCCTTCCCGGTCATGAGTGTATCTTCTGTGAAGAGGGAGGAGAGAATGCTCCAGGAGTCAGCCCGGCCCATGCAGGGGTCCCGAGCTCAAGAAGATAAAGGACCAAACCTGAGGCTGGGGAACAGAAGGATTGTCCCCCCTCCTCCTGCACACAGAGACACATGCTCCTCATACAGACTCTGGTTTTGGCTGAGTTCGCCTGCTGCTTGGGAAATGCTCTTGGCTCTGAAAGTCTCTAAGGGGGCCAGGGTGGGCCTCAGATGAGAGGGGAAGGGATCTGGCTGCTTCAGCCTGGCTCCAGCCTCAACAAGGAGGCCGGCAAAAGGAAACTTTCCAGTTTCCTTCCAGGTCACTTGAGTCCAAAGTTCTGTTCTGTACCACAAGAGCTTGTTCAGTCTTCCCCAGGAGGGAAATGGAGCCGAAATTCAAAGCCAAAACCATATTCAGGAGAAAAAGATTGGATGCATATCGAGTGTGTAAAGAAGAGGCATGATAGCCTGGTGGAAAGTGTTTGGAGTTTTTAGTCAGATAGCTCCTGGCTCAGCAATGTATTGTGGCCTGGAAAAGTCACCTAACTTCCCAGAGAAGTCACTGAGTTTCCTTCTCTGAAAAAAGGTGGCTAATGATGCCTCTCTCTCCCAGTTATTGTAAACAGAATGCTCAACACAAATCCAGTACCAATGCGCCTGACAGGCACTTAGGTGTTTGATGAGGATTTGCATTAAAGTTGATAGTATAATAGTAATTGGGTTCTTTTCTATTGAGTTCTGTTTTCCCAGCATTGGTAACAATATTAAATTACTGGCGTGATGTTAAAGTCAAAGCAAAGGGCTCTCGAAGGGGTAGGCAGGAGAGTGCAAGAAGAGGGCAAGAGGAACGACATAGTTGGTGATAGACTTCAGATTCCTTGTGGCTCCACCACTTGGCTGAGGTTCTCAAAACCAGAACTAGGTCTTACTCATTTTTGTCTCTTGTAAACCTCGCACAGAACTGCCCACCCTTAGTAGAGAGTGGGCAAATGTGTCAGAACAAATGAAAGAAAAAGTCAATTTATTTAATCTGTACTTCTCAATAGTGATATCATCAGATGTTGTAGCATGCTAGCGGAAGGGAAATTCATCGTAGTTTAATGGTGGAGGACATGAAAAATAAAGATGTGAGTTATGTCATGTTAAGAATAAAAACTCTGGCCCTGGCCGGTTGGCTCAGCGGTAGAGCGTCGGCCTGGCGTGCGGGGCACCCGGGTTCGATTCCCGGCCAGGGCACATAGGAGAAGCGCCCATTTGCTTCTCCTCCCCTTCTCCTTCCTCTCTGTCTCTCTCTTCCCCTCCCGCAGCCAAGGCTCCATTGGAGCAAAGATGGCCCGGGCGCTGGGGATGGCTCCTTGGCCTCTGCCTCAGGCACTAGAGTGGCTCTGGTCACGGCAGAGCGACGCCCCAGAGGAGCAGAGCATCGCCCCCTGGTGGGCAGAGCGTTGCCCCTGGTGGGCATGCCGGGTGGATCCCGATCGGTGCATGCAGAAGTCTGTCTGTCTCTCCCCGTTTCCAGCTTCAGAAAAATACAAAAACAAACAAACAAACAAACAAAAAAAAACCTCTAAGGCATGGATGGCTGGCTTAGAATTCCAACAGGGCATATTGTTGGGCAATGCATTTGACCTCTCTGTGCTTCAGTTTCCTAAGCTATCTAATGTGGGGATAATTGCAGTACTAACCTGAAAGTTTGTTTGGAGAAGTAAATGAGTTACTCTCTTTGAAGTGTGTGGAAAAGTGTCTGGCATATAGTAAGTGCTAAATAAATGTTCGTTGTTGTTATTTTAAACTTTGAGCATGCCATTCCATGTAATATTCAGCAATACTATAACACTTATACATTTTTTCCAGATATTATTCCTAAAAATGTTAAGGCTATAAAGCAATAGGTCAAAGTAATAAATTTTCCAGTAAAAACTTATATATAAGTTAATGAGCAGACCTAAAACTGCCACATTTCTAAGTTTGCTCTACATTCATGAAGCTGGTTTGCAAATGAACCCCAGTCCCTGGTTATCAGAGAAAATTCAATTCTAAAATTAAATCATTTTATTTTTTTTCTAACACAGTGTATAATAATAGAAAGAAGGTCATTTTCTGCATTCTTTTCTGTCTACTTTGATTGCAGTCTTCTGGAGTTTTATCTAACTTTCTCCTTGATTGGACCCTGGCGCAAGGCTTGGGTCACAGGACCAAGCCAAGTTCTCCAGTCCACCGTTTGCTGTAATAAGATTGATGGTTTGATACTTAAAAAAGAAAATGAATGTTTCCTTTTTGTTTAATGGAGACAGAGAATTTAAGCACTTAATGGGAAAAAACAGTATGTACAAAGGCTGAGGAATTAGAAACTGTGAGGTATATTTGGAACTTGGAGGGAAGTCTTGTGAGACTGGAACTCATGGAAGAAAAGGCAAGTTTATTCATCCAGATACTTACTCTGGGACAACTTTAGTTCATAACATGAGCCCATAAACCAGGAGCGCCACTGACTTCTAAGAGGAATCAGGTGGGGTGGGAGGGCTGCTCAGTCAAGGGAGCAACTTGCAACTTAAGCCAACTTGACGGAAGGGGCTCAAAGTTCCTTGAGTGAGTCCTTGCCACTCCTTTTGAGGAGAGGGCTGGCAGCAGTTTACAGATCAGTTTTAGGACAGAGGTTTTGGAGAGAAAATGTATTTTTTGCTCTGGCCCACAGTTCTTTACCTTCTAGGTGCAGTTAAAACATAACATGGTTCATCCCTAGACCTGTCTGACTTCACACCCAAGTCTAGTAGAAAGAGGCTTTGCTATTCTGAAAAATACTCTCTGATTTGATCACTGAAGCTTGAAATTGTCCAGCTACAGAAGCATTTATTAATTTCTGAGGTATAAAGAGTTTTAATATAAAACTTAAAGATAACCTCAGGTCCCCCAACCACCATCAAACTAACAACAAGTTATTGGTTTAGTAGAACATGCACTGGCTTCGGAGTCAAACTAACCTGGATTTGAAAGCCAGCCATATCACTAACTGGCTCTTTTTCCAGTTCTTAACCTCTGTGAGATTCAGTTTTCTTATCTGTAAAATGAGAATGTAATCTTCTTGAGGTATTTTTGATGAAGATGAGGTATTTTTAGGTAGCAAAAGAAGCACCTAGCAGAATGCCTGGCTCATAGAAACCAGTCAATAAATATCATAAACTAGACTCTTAACCTCTGGTGAAGCAGTTCATGGTATGCATGTTTATGATATCATCACCAATGTTTTTGAGAACATTATGCGCTAGGGACCCATAATTTTTCTGTGGAACCACTGGAGGAATAAAATCTCCTGAGGTGTTTTTCAGATTGGCATGGAGCCTTGGTCAGTAATCACTGCTTTTCCTTAATAACTTCCCTGGAAAGTCTTCAGTGATTAAAGCAAAGATCCTGAAGGTAATGGTGTTCTGTTGACATCTTAAGTTGCATATTGTGAAAAAGAGAAAATAACAGTGCATCCCTGGCTTCACCCCGACTGCTGGCTGCCCCCCCCCCACTCTCAACCTTCCCTAGTGCTTTTGTTAGGAGTCTCAGGTTCGATTCCCGGCGAGGGCACACAGGAGAAGCGCCCATCTACTTCTCCACCCCTCCCCCTAATCTTCCTCTCTGTCTCTCTCTTCCCCTCCCGCAACCAAGGCTCCATTGGAGCCAAGTTGGCCTGGGCACTGGGGATGGCTCTATGGCCTCTGCCTCAGGCGCTAGAATGGCTCTGGTTGCAACAGAGCGACGCCCCAGATGGGCAGAGCATCGCCCCCTGGTGGGCGTGCTGGGTGGATCCCAGTGGGGCACATGCGGGAGTCTGTCTGACTGCCTTCCCATTTCCAACTTCAGAAAAATACAAAAAAAAAAAAAAAAAAAAAAAAAAAAGAAAGAAACCTTGTTCTTTGCTTTGTGTTTTCCATCAATTCTGGTTTTCACCACTTTGCTGTTGATGTGAATATCTAAATAATTATTTACATGTTAATGATTCACAGAACACTGGTAGATAGTAATTAAAAATGATTAACTGTAGGGTTGTGTGACACCTTCTGTGCCTGGTTAAAAGACCTGGGAATAATACTGCTCTAGACACTCTCATACCTGTCTCTGTCCCCCTAGATTTTGTCTGTCCTGGGTTAGAAATTTCAAGTCACCTGACAAGCCCCTGGAGTTCATTTTATAAGCATTTGTTTGCTTGAGGAAAAAGCTGCCCATGATCTGGAATGTTTTTATTAAAGGTAGGTATTTGCTCTAGAGTTCAAGCACTCCCTTATCTGTAGGGAGGCTTGGGTAGCTATATATCTGTCAGAGGTCATTTTATTTCCCAAGACAGTTCCAAATCGCTCTTCTCTGTTTCCTGAAAAATCCTCCAAAGATATATTTATGACAGCCAGCCTTCATGGGGTATTTTATGTCTATACCTTACAAAATACATCATCCAGTTGTGGAACGGTGTGGAGTTTGGACTAAACCTCTGTTTAAATCCTTGGTCTGCCCTATGTTACATGAATTTGAGCACATAATCTAGTATCTCTGAGCCTTGATTTTTTTTTTTTTTTTTGGTCTTGTGTTTCAAGTTGGTGTAGTAATACGTGTTTGAACTATTAAATTAGTAAATATAAATAAGTCAGTTAATAGGAGACATTAAATATAAACTCTTTGTCTTCTTTTCCTTAATAGTTTTCTTCATTGATTCATCCTAGTTTTGCAAAACACACACTCAAGTTTATATAAAACAAAATATCTCAGAGAAACTAGTACTCTTTTGAAAGCCATTTTCTTCCTGGAAGGGGGCAAAGGGTCTATAAAGTATCTTCTGTTGGGAGATAGGGTATTTGTTTCCCATCATTTCTGGTTTCTACCACTTTGAAAGTCCAGTCTTAGCACAAATGAATGCAATGTCAGACAGACAGAAAAGGTTATAGCAATAACAATAGCAATGCACTTTTAACGCTGGAATCTGAGCCTGGAAGATGCAGCATAGAGGTCAGTAAGCCCTTCAGCAAAAGCTGCTTTCACTAGTCCTGGAAACAATCATAGGCTGTTCCCTGTGAATATGACTGTAGGGTCCAGAGTCATCACTAACTGATGACTGTAACTCTGGGCCATCTGAATGGCCCAGTTCCCTTCTGCATTCAAGTCAGGTTAAAAATGGGGAGGGGCCCTGTGAGTTGAGTTTTCAGAACACCCATCCATCAGACTTCACAGGCACATGAAACCCTTATTTTCTGAAGGGTTTGTATAATTTCAGGAGAATATTATAATAGAGGGTAAACAAAGATTATCAGCCTAGCCAACTCAATTTTCTATTCCATCTCAAATGGAAGACTAAGACTAAGGTCTTAGTAAGGAGGTGGGTATTTCTGGGAGTTTTATACATTTCAAACAGAATCTGCTGCTTTGAGATTTGTGGTCACACTCCATGTGCCCCCTTTGCAAATATCTCACTCTGACAACTTTAATGATTCCCTGGGGAAATTACCACCTCTTCCATCACAAAGTCTGGCCCCTTTCTGAATACCCTGGGCTTCAGCTAGGAGGGCATTACTTCTTGCCATTCCCCAAAGATGGAAAAAGACAGAGAAGCAGAACAAACTTCTATTCTATGAGCAAGGATAATCACTGATACAAATTCAAGTTTCTTTTCACACTTTCCAACAGGGACATGCCAGTTTCTTTACTAGTTGAGCTATTAAATAGTTTCTCAAATGTAAACAATTTTTTTTCTTGAAAACTAGACCATCTAACCATGTTGATAAAAATATTTTTTCTCTTATTAAAACATAGGTCTTGTTCTTTGAAACAAGACTTTATTTTTATTTATTTATTTTATTATTATTATTATTTTTGTATTTTTCTGAAGCTGGAAACGAGGACAGTCAGACAGACTCCCACATGCGCCCGACTGGGATCCACCCAGCACGCCCACCAGGGGGCGACGCTCTGCACACCAGGGGGCGATGCTCTGCTCCTCCGGGGCGTCGCTCTGCCGAGACCAGAGCCACTCTAGCGCCTGGGGCAGAGGCCAAGGAGCCATCCCCAGCGCCCGGGCCATCTTTGCTCCAATGGAGCCTCGGCTGCGGAAGGGGAAGAGAGAGACAGAGAGGAAGGAGAGGGGGAAGGGTGGAGAAGCAGATGGGCGCTTCTCCTGTGTGCCCTGGCCAGGAATCGAACCCAGGACTTCTGCACGCCAGGCTGACGCTCTACCACTGAGCCAACCGGCCAGGGCCCAAGTCTTTATTTTTTTAGCTGAAGGAGTGTTTGTCCTTGCTGACCTTAAGTGGTCTGATGTTACAGTGATGAATTCAATCCATGTTCATTCTCTCTGTTAATCAAGGTATAGACCCAGTTTCTATGAAATTATTTGGTAAGATATTGTCCCACTAGATTCAGGGTTCCTACCCCACCCTGAATTTTCAATACAGTGTTAACATTTGCATTTAATACATAATCTCTTAAACAAACAAACAAATATGATTAGTTCCAAGGGGCCAGTGATCAGAAAGATGTAGATTTGTAGATCAAAGAAAATTAGGACCAGATTTAGAGCCCAGGCAGTTCTATCACTGAACTTTAATTATGTTCGTACCATTTAAGAAAAATCACCAAGTTAATTTTGGCTAATGATTTAAAGGGATCTTATTCTTAGTCTCTGGATTATAAGATATGGTAGCAGGGTTGATTGGGAAAATATTTATGGTGAAATCTCATTATAGCTCTAAGTGTATAAGAATAAGATTACAACGAGGCTCTTTAATTGTACAGTTAAAGAGTTGGCATAGACCGGAGTTGCAGAACTGTGGTATGACACTGGCTGATCCCAATTAAGGGTTTTACCAATACCTTAGAACAATGAGATTGATAGTTAAGAACAGACTCTCATTATATTGATAGCTTTATGATTTTTCTCTATGTGTCATTTCTTTTAAGCACTGAGTAGCTATTTGGAGGGGCAGTGTAACATAGAAAAAAAGCACCTGAAATTGAAGTGGCCAGACCTCAGTTCAAATCCCAATCTTCACACTTACTAGTTACACTAGATAATCAATTCATTGAGCCTTGCTTTTTAATATCAGTATGGATATAAAAATATCAATTAATTTTTTATAAATATTAATAAAATATGTGAATGCCATACCATACACACAAAAATGGCAAACATACTTACATTTTAAGTAAATCATGTATTTTACATATATTTTATTCAATAGGAATTTTCAGTCATTTACAAGAATATATTTAATGTCTTGAGTTTAGAAAAGTACAAAGCTTTAAAGTTAATCCTTAAGGAGAGGTACCTGAGCCAGGTGGACCCTACTGACAATTAAATCTCAGATCATGATGCCTGGAGTGGGAAGACTAAATAATGGGTCTCCTTTTCAGAACTAAGCTTAAATAGTTATTGCCTACTTTGGGTTACACTTTGTCTAAAAACAATCTCTAAAATTTTATAGGAAATTGTACATAGGTCAGTAATATGAGGAGACAATTTTCAGCAGGTCCCATGTGTTTTTACATATCTTGTGCACAGAGGCACTGATTGTTTTATTCTAAACTCTCTTTTTAAAGATGTTTGTACAGTGAACAGCCTTGGAAGATATAATATCTTGCTCCTAAGGGAAGGACATATTTTCTTATAGTTCAGTATAACAAAGACAATGTTCCTTGTAGAGCATATCTGGAGGGCAGGTATGCCTGTTGTCCATTATAAAAGATGTGGGTTCCCTAAGCTCAGGGTTTCTCTTCTATAACACAGTGTGCACCATGACTATTTGTGTTAATTTTGTGATACTTGGGAACAAGGAGAATTAATGCAAATGTATTGATCTTGCTGCTTGATGTGTGCTATGAATAATAAACTGTTTGATTCTGACTCAAGAGTCTTGTGTCTTGTGCAGCATCCATGAAACTGTGGTAGGCTAATTTGCTAGCTTTTAAGTAGAGCAAAATATAACATTATTTACAGTGTTTGACAAATAATAATGAAGCAACTCCTCCTTTTTCGGAGGTGAACACCTAAGAACTTTATTCTTGATACAAAGTGTTTTAGATAGATTATTTTATAATGTATTTTTCAATATGAAAGTGTTGTCTGTATTAGTCCCCAAGAATGGGACTAATGTATGGGATACATTAATGAAACAGGAGACTTAATGTACAAGTTTCTCCCATTACCTGTCAGGTTTTGCAGCTCTTATTATCCAGGGAAAAAACTTCAAGTTGGCCCTAACTTTTAGAGACCAATGGGTTTCAGCTCTTTCAAATGGAACCTGAATGACCTGAAAGAATTTATGGAACTTCCAAATGTATATATTTTATTATCAAGGCATAGATAATACATTGGGAGAATGTGGCAAAAAATGTTGCTTGATAGGGTCATATCAAGCACCATGTTTAATAATTAGCAAAAAAAGAAGGATCTGTGGCTTGATCTCAAGATCAACAGAGGTGCTTGACATATGAGAGCTGGTAATAATGTTGCAAAGGAAAAAAATCCTGAAGATACATGGGAGCAGGATATAATCATAAATTTATGAGATTTAATGTGAAAATTATCTTTGGTGATGTAAACGGCCAGAAAATTAGTTTGCACCCTGCACTGTGCATAATTTTTGGTAGTTTTCTGCCATGCTGTGTAGAATAATTAAACCTGTATTTCTCTGAACACACAAATATAGTTCATCACAAATATAGTCACACTACAAAGAAGTCACTCAGTACATGTAAATATTGTCCATCAACCATATTTCTGTTTCACTATACAGTTTTTTGTGTGTGTGTGAGAGAGAGACAGGGAGAGAGAGATAGGAGCATTGTGCTGCTCCTGTATGTGCCCTGACTGGGAAGCGAAGGGGCAACCTCCACGCTCCGGGGTGACATTTCAACCAATGAGTTATCTAGCTAGGGATTTATTTTATTTTATTTTATTATTTTATTTATTTTAGAGGGAGAGAGAAAAAAGGGGGAAGGGAGGCACTCATTTGTTATTTCACTCAGTCATGCAGTCATTGGTTGCTTCCCGTGTGTGTCCTGACTGGGGATCAAACACACAACCTTGTCATTTCAAGATGACACTCTTAGTAGACTGAGCTAACCTGCCAGGCCTTCACTGTACATTTTTGGGTTTTTGTTTCAAATAGTGTAGACCAGGGGTCCCCAAACTATGGCCCACGGGCCACATGTGGCCCCCTGAGGCTATTTATCCTGCCCCCGCCGCACTTCCAGAAGGGGCACCTCTTTCATTGGTGGTCAGTGAGAGGAGCACATTGACCATCCCATCTCATTAGCCAAAAGCAGGCCCACAGTTCCCATTAAAATACTGGTCAGTTTGTTGATTTAAATTTACTTGTTCTTTATTTTAAATATTGTATTTGTTCCCGTTTTGTTTTTTTACTTTAAAATAAGATATGTGCAGTGTGCATAGCGATTTGTTTATAGTTTTTTTTTTATAGTCCGGCCCTCCAACGGTCTGAGGGACAGTGAACTGGCCCCCTGTGGAAAAAGTTTGGGGACCCCTGGTATAGACAGCTTAAAGCTTCCACGATTTTCCAAAGTATCTACTGAGGTAGGAATATAAAAGGCTGTATAACTTGATAATGAAAAATGAAGATTAGCAAGGAGGCAAAACATGAGTGAGGAGTTTCATATGAGGACTTTTTTCCCCGGCAAATGAAAAAGTATGTGCTTGAGGTCAAGCTCAATTTTACTTGACTTTGTAATATGGCTATATTTTACAATGTTATCAGTTAGAATCAGTCTGAAGGGTTTTTCTCAGGTGAAATTAATTTCCAGATTAATTTGGAGGTCAATTTTACTGCATGTCCTTCAAGGATCCTCAACTTCACAGCGAAGTTTGCTTGAGTTGGAGACAAATAAAAGATTTTAATTAGGGTGCTGGGGAGATGGAAAAACAATTGTATGAAATTATTACTCAACTTCATGAGCTCATGAATGGGCATATCTGTCAGCATGATGAAGAAAGAGCGGCAAGTTCATTATGGCTAAGCAGGCTTGGACCCGAGAGACTTTATATTTGATAACAGATCATTATCTATTATTTCAGTTAGGAGTAGCCAGTTCAAACAACAAACAATCTCTAGGAAACTTCAGTGGGCAAAAAGGGAATTTATTTCACTTCTGGGTATATATCCAAAGAAACCTAAAATACTAATTTGAAAAGATATATGTACTCCTGTGTTCATTGAAATGTTATCTACAATAGCCATGATATGGAAGCAAACCAAGTGCTTGTCCTTAGACAAGTGGATTAAAAAAGTATGGTACATATATATAATAGAATACTATGTGGCCATAAAAAGAATGAAATCTCACCATTTGTAACAACACAGATGGAACTAGAGGATATTAAGCTAAATGAATTAAGCCAGACAAAGAAAGACAAATACCATATAATTTCACTTATATGTGTAAACTAAAAAACAAAAGAAATGAGCAAACAAAACAGAAACAGACCAATAGATAGAGAGAACAAACTGATGGTTGCCAGATGGAAATGGGGTTAGGGGCTGAGTGAAAAGAGTGAAGGGATTAGGCAGTACAAATTGGTAGTTACAAAACAGTCACAGGGATGTAAAGTACAGCACAGGGAATGTAGTCAATAATATTGTAATAACTGAGTATGGTGCCAGGTGGGTACTGGAAATTTCAAGGGGATCACTTTGTAAATTTTCTAACCAGTACGCTAAACACCTGAAACTAATATAAAATAATATTGAATGTCTACTTTAATTGAAAAATAAAATTTAAAAATATGAAAAGAATAAAAAAGGAATTTATTGAAAGCTATAGAACTAAGATATTATTGAAAGAAGCCCAAGACTAAGATTAGTCCTGGAAAAGGAAAGCAGCGAGGAAGGTTATATCTAGCAGCAGAACACAGAGACAATTTCCTCAAGGTCAGGATTTGTCTTTCTTTTTCCCTCCCTCCCTCCCTCCTTCCCTCCCTCCCTCCCTCCCTCCCTCCCTCCCTCCCTCCCTCCCTCCCTCCCTCTCTTTCTCTTTCTTTCTTTCTTTCTTTCTTTCTTTCTTTCTTTCTTTCTTTCCTTCTTTCTCTCTCTCTCTTTCTTTCTTTCTCTCTCTCTCTTCTTTCTTTCTTTCTTTCTTTCTTTCTTTCTTTCTTTCTTTCTTTCTTTCTCTCTTTCTCTCTTTTTTACTTCTTTTCTAAGTGAGAGAAAGAAGATAGACAGATTTCCATATATGCCCCACCCAGGATTTACCCAGGGCCATGATCACAATTGAGCTATTTTTAATACCTGAGGTGGAGGCTCCATTGAGCCATCCTCAGTGCCCAGGGCCGATGCACTTGAACCAATTGAGCCATGGCTGTGGGAGGAGGAGAGTGAAAGAGAGAGAAAGAGAGAGAGAAGGGCAGGGGGTGAGGTGGAGAAGCAGATGGTTACTTCTCCTGTTTGCCCTGACCAGGAATTGAACCCAGGATATCCACATGCTGGGCTGACACTCTATTACTGAGCCAACTGGCTAGGGCAAGGTCAGAATTTCAAGATGTCAGTATAAAAGAATTCTAGCCATTTTGAATTCTTTGCTCAAGACTCAGATTTGAGAGAGAGAGAGAGAGAGAGAAAGAGAGAGAGAGAGATAACCTGGTTGGTTTAGTTTGGATCAAACATATACTTGTTGGCTGGAAGGAGAGAGCAATTTAATTGAGAACCTCACATGGCCACATCTAATGGAAGTTTTATTCCTCCAAAGGACTATCTGTATCAGGAAGATGCTACCTGAGGTATGGGCAAGGTACACTGGGCAGCCAACAACAGAAGATATTATAAACATCTAGGGAAATATTAACCATGGTGAAATCTATTATGGAACATCTCATAGTTCTGTTTCATTTCAGGAGTTCAGGAGAAAGTGTCAGGGTCCTTAGGACTTGAGGTGCAAGGACCTTGCAAGGACCACAGACTTGTTACTACAGAATGAGCCTATGATTTGATCCAAACCATTGAATCTTCTATTTCTTCTGTTTCTCAAACTTCTGCATTCTTGAGGAATAAAAAAAGCAAATGGACTCAAGTTCTTTTAGCAGCTTTCCTTTTTGAAAGCAGGTCACGTATATGTGAGGTAGACAGACGCATACTAACAGCTTTGGCATTCAGAAATTTTGAATTTCTTGGAAAGAAAGTTCTTGATAAAATTCAAATGTAGGGGGTATTTTTAAAAAGGTGAGTTATGCATTTCTTTAAGTGACACATGGGCATATGAATATTTTTGTCTAGCCCATAGTTCATGAATTCCCAATGCAGTGGTGTTTGATTGGTGAAGCTGATTCCTTTTCGTCTAGGTTTATATTTTATGTGCAGTGGAGACATTGGTGTTATTACTTGCTTCCTGAGATGGGGGAAGCCAGGAGGGTGTAATATGAGTGGTCAGGCTAACTAAAATGCATTAAAAACAAACAGCCGACAAACAAACAAAAAACTAAAGCATATTGATGACTGCAGTTCTAAAAGGGCAGGATTTGGGGAAATGTATGAGATGACAAATCAAAACTATGTCTTCTCTATCCTTGGTTCCCAACATAGATGGAATTTATACTGCTCTCAAAGTCGAAACTTCTTGCCTGACCTGCGGTGGCGCAGTGGGTAAAAGCGTCGACCTGGAACACTGAGGTCGCCGGTTCAAAACCCCGGGCTTTCTTGGTCAAGGCACATATGGGAGTTGATGCTTTCTGCTCCTCCCTTCTGTCTCTCTCTGTCTCCTCTGTCTAAAATGAATAAATAAAATCTAAAACTAAAAGTCAAAACTTCAGTACCTAAAAAAAAAGCTTGACATTCAGATATTAGGGGACAGAGGAAAAGTACTTCACTCATTGAGTTCCCACTAATGACTAGGCATTGCTCTGAGGCTGCGTGGTTCAATGCTCTATGGTTATCGAGCACTTGAAAAGGGGGTAGTATGATGGAAGAATTAGCTTTATAATATTATTTTATTTTAATTATTTTAAATTGATACTTGATTCAGTTTTTGGAAAACTTTGGAGCCACGTAGGTATGCAAACCTATTATTTTAAAAGTAAATTTTAAAAAATCTAAATACAGACCAGCATTTTCTAGGAGAACTTTGTGTCTGAATTGAGATACATTGTGTAGGTATGAATTATACAATGGCTTTTGAAGACTTACTTGGAAAAATGAATGCAATCTATCTCATGGACATAAGTTTTTCTATTGCTTAGGTATCAAAATGGTAATCTGAATATATTGGGTTAAATAAAATGTTATTGTGATGATCAGTTTTGTTTTTTTTTTAAAAAAATGTGGCTACTAGAAAGTTTAAAATTACATATGCGGCTTGCATTTTATTTCTATTGGACAGTGAGGCTCTAGGGGCTTTTACATGCACTTTTGTACTAAACAGTTAAAATTACTCAGTGAGGGAGGCACTATTCTCCCCATTTTCATAGGAAAGGCAATTGAGTGAAGCTTAGAACATTATTGGAAACTCTTGGGGGTTCCAGGACTTGGGAGGCAGAGCCAGGACTCCAGTCCAGGTTTGTATGGCTCCATCCCTCCTGTTTCCACTCTGTGGGTCTGTTCCCTGTTATTTCTTCTCGGGAACCCAGGGAGAGCTCACAGGCCTTCTCTCTTAATTCTTTATAGAAAATAAAGCTTTGACAACCTGTTTATGAACAAGAAGCAGGTTGAAACAAAAATGCTACCTTCTCTTTAAATGGCAACAGAAAGAATATTTGAGCTCTTATAAAGTGAATAAGCAAAGCCCGATTGCATGAAGATTACAAAGTCATCCTAAAAGGTATGTAGAATATCAGAGTGAAATTTGCTTAGCTAAAGGGGCTCAGGTTATTTAGTTTAATATTTGGTTTGGTTTTCTTTTTCTTTTTTTCTCTTTTTAGAGGATTTGAAATTCTGAACCATCCTGGGAACCAATACCTTCCTTGATAATTTTTTGTTTGTTTGTTTAATGCAAGATAGGATTTATTTAATAAACATAGTGCTGATTCAACATTAAGAATTCTAAAAATTATGTTCATTATCTTAATAGCATTCAATATATGGTCACCCAAAAGAATGTGGAAAGGCATTCCAGGTTGCTAATTTCTGATGTGACTAATTAAAAACCAGCTTCATCCCCTTTCTACTTGATTGCTTTCTCCACGTAACAGGAGCTAACAGAGGACAAAGACTTCCTCGGTCACTTGCAAAACTGATGCCAGAACATCGCAGAGTTGGTGTGAGAGGGTCTAGACTTGAACCGAAGGAGGGGAGCACATTGGTCTCTGGGGAATACAAGCTCACACCCCTCATGAGGCGAAAGGTTTTTATAGAGAGTGAGACAGCCATTTAGCAAACCATTGCTTCTGCCCTGCCAGCCCCAGGCCTGGAAAAGCAGCCTCATCTGCTCTGCATCTGTGTGAGCCCTGGCCGCTCACAGGCTAGTTTACTTGCCTTGATCATGGCAGGAGCAGGCAGGCTCAGAACTTCAATAATACTTCACTTCCAGGAAATACCATAGCACCAGAGACAGACATGGGTGACTGTAGGGCAGCATGTCTTCCTCCACCCAGAAGGCTTTCTTGGTATGCCCTCAATGACACCTCTCTTGGTTACATTCCTTCAGTCATCACACAGGGGACAGGGGATGAGGCAGGCTCACCCAGACCACGTGACTGGCATTCTCTGCCTGCTCCCTTTATCCTTCCCCAAGCTGGTCCACCCCCCCACTCCGCAGAGCCCAGGCTGCTGAAGAGCCTTGCTATTTTTACTTCTCTGTGAGGAGATCTCAGGTTACAGATTATATACCGATGAGGTAAGTTACAGGTACGAACACTCATGTTTCTAATTTAGCTTGGCACTGGTTTCAAACATTAAACAGCCTCTCGCCTGGCTCTCCCTGTTTCCACTCTCCTCCCATCTTGGCCATCTTATTCCATCCTGACTCTCAGGGTCTCTTTTCTTTCCTGCTGGATCACACAACTCCCAGGCTCCTTAGAAGAATCAGGAAGAGTTCATTTTCACACAGGACACAGTTCTACACTTTCCCGCACAAACTTGCCTACATGATGTAAGCACACATTCTCATAATAAGGGACTATTTGTAAGATATTTTAGAGGTTTTTCAATTGCCTTCACACATATAGTTACAGTTAAACCTAGAAACCGCCCAGGAAATTTAGGATTCTGGTAATTATCACACTTTTCAGAAGAGAAAATTAGGACTCAGAGAGGTATGAGTTGACTAAGAGTTCAAGTCAAGATGAAGTACAGAAGTGATGGATAGACGGAAAGAAACCTCTGGTTGGAAGTACTGCCCAAAAAAACAGCAGTTTGGAGAAATGGAATCCTTTTCTTTTTTCTTTTCTTTTCCTTTCTTTTCTCTTTTCTTTTCCTTTTTCTATTCTCATCTCTTCTCTTCTTTTCCTCCTTCCTTCCTTCCTTCCTTCCTTCCTTCCTTCCTTCCTTCCTTCCTTCCTTCCTTCCTTCCTCCCTTCCTTCCTTTTTCTTTCTTCTTTTGTTTGTTTCTATTTTGTTTTATTTTCTTCTTTTTCCCCTTGGACTCAAACCAAACTTTGTGTTTAGATTGTAATGATTCTCCCAGAAGCCATCTGTGTGATAAGCATACTATACACTTTCTGTGCCATGTCATAAATTTGAAGCTCTAGTGTGAATTTAATTATAATGTAGGTGTTAGGGGTAAGGGGATACTGAATAAACTAATAAAAGGGGATACTAAGAATCAGAAACCAAGTGACCGCATGTTTTTGTTTCTTCAAAGCATGCCCACATATTCAATTAGTACTTAAACAACATTTTTATGTTAGCTTTAGTGAGATATTATAGGGACTTAAAGTACTTAGATGTCACTGCATCTATCTTTAAGGAGTTTATAATAGAAGAGACACTGTGGATTTTTTTTGAAAAGAAAGCACAGCTATGTCCAATCAGAGTTTTGCTATAAACTTGGCAACTCAGAAAGGTTCCTAGAGAGGAGAAACAGCTCTAATGTGAATATCTAGTTCTTAATTGTGGCCATTGTGTTTTAAATGGTGCCATTACCTGTCTCTTTAGACAAAATTGTCAATATGCCCACTTGTTACACTTAAATACTGTAATGCTCATGGTCAAGGCCAGGCAGGTTCACACTGAATTCTGGCAGACCACAGAAGAACAGCAGAGCCTGAAGACATTGGGCTATTCCTATTTATTGGATTCTTGCAGAGGTGGGTGAGCAAACAGGCAAGGAAAACCACTCCTTGTGGCAGCGGGTGAGCAAACAGGTGAAAATTTCCCTTCCCGGCTTCAGGCCAGCGATCAGGAAAACTGCTCACGAGGTAAAGTACCCATAGCCTTATATAGGCTATGCACACAAAAGTGGCTTTCTGCCACATGCTTATATCATGAATTAGGCAAAGTGCAGCTGGAAAACAAGAGAGCAAGGCTAACTTGCAGCCACTTTCCCCACACATACACATGCTCATTCACATACATCCAGGATGGTGTTTAATCTCTAAGTCTGTTTGCGTTAGACTGTAAGATTGTGAGTGGCTTAAAGGAAGGAACAATACCTCTTATTTTATTTAATATTCACTTATTTCTTTTTGGTATTACCATAACACGCAGGTCAGACAGCACATGATGTAGTAGAAAGAGCATAGATTTTATACATGGCTTGATAAGTTTTACTTCCTTTGAGCTCCCATATCTTCATGTGCAGAACGAGGATAATGTAAGTCCATGTTTATAGGATTATAGAGAGCGTTAAATGAAATAATATGAAGTAGCTAGAATGGTATCCAACAGATAGTCAATGTTCAGTAAAAACTGGCATATCTTGTTAACATTTTATAGAATAAATATACATATACAGTACCACCCATGTCAATTTACATTTGTTTGCTTACATGGATAGTAACTCTCAAACAGCCTCATTCCTCTTCTCATTACTCCTGACACTCAAGCACTGAGGAAGTTGTTTTCAGATGAATGAAGCAAGGACATAATGCAAAAGAGTTATAATAACATTTGTTGATGACTTTCCTTTCTGATACAGGTCAAGGTGGTACTTGGGAGAAAAGGAGTGTACACGGTGAGGAGGGCGGATCCAATTGACTGCTTCACAGAGAGAGCCGCAATGGAGACACCGGACGGAAAGGTACTGAATTCCACATGATGGTGCTAACTTTCTTTTTCTCTCTGAATCATATGAAGGTTGGAAGAAACTTTCAGATATAAATGACTTTTTTTTTTTTTTACTCCACTTGTGATCCATTTTAGCATGGCATCATTTTTGATGAATACCTCACATAGAATGATTCATTTATTTCTGGAAAGAGAAGGAAGGGGTGGGGCTCAGGCGTTTTCACTTCTTCATTGTTTTTCCCTTGTAGTACAAACACAGAATAGTTTCAGAATTAGAAGATTTTCGTGTTGATATTTTCTGATTTAATGCATTTTCAGCATGTGTATTTTCTAAGCTTTTTTGCGCTCTGATTTGTGTACAATAAATTGCCCAGATTTAAATGTGTAGTTGGATGATGTTGGCAGTTTTATACCGTTGTGTAACCACTATCACAATCAAGTAACTTCTATCACCTCAGACTATTTCTCTCTTGCCTCCTTCAGGGTCAGTTACCTTCATCCGCCCTGGCTACAGGCAACCATTGATCTGCTCTCAATCACCTTCACATATGGCTTCTTTAACACAGTGCAATGCTTCTGTGATTCCTCCATGTTGTTCATGTACTTGTCCTTTGTTCCTTACATTGATGAATATATTCCAGAGTACGTTTATGCCACAATTTTTTCTTTTTTTTTTTTTTTTTTGTATTTTTCCGAAGTTAGAAGTGGGGAGGCAGTCAGACAGACTCCCGCATGCGCCCGACCGAGATCAACCTGGCATGCCCACCAGGGGGCAATACTCTGCCCATCTGATTGCAACCAGAGCCTTTCTAGTGCCTAAGGCAGCAGCCATTGAGCCATCCTCTGCACCCAGGCCAATTTTGCTCCAAAAGAGCCTTGGCTCTGTAAGAGAGAGATAGAGGGAAAGGAGAAGGGGAAGGGTGGAGAAGCAGATGGATGCCTTTCCTGTGTGCCCTGGCTGGGTATTGAACCCGGAACTTCTACACGCTGGGCCGACACTCTACCACTGAGCCAGCTGACCAGAACTTATGCCACAATTTTATACCTATGTACCAGTTAAATGACATTTGTGTTGTTTCTAGTTTGGGGTTATTAATAATGCTGGTATGAACATTCACATATATGAAATATTTTGACATATGCGTTCATTTGTGTTGGATAAATATGATTGGGGTGCTGGGTCATAGGTTAAATATGTATTTAATTTTATAAGATATTGCCAAACTGTTTCCAAAGTGACTATGTACTGTGCATCTGGAATTAGCAGGGTATGAGAGTTCCAGGTGCTTTGTATCCTCACCAGCACTTGGAATTGTCTGTCTTTTCAGTTTCTGCATTTATAGTGAGTGTGTAGTGATATTTCATTGTGGTTTGAAAGTGTGTTTCTTTAATGCCTCGTGATGTTAAATATCTTTTCTTGTGTTTAGTGGCTATTTATTTATCTTCTTTTGTGAAATATCTGTTCAAAATTTTGCTCATTAAAACAAATTATTGGCCCTGGCTGGCTGGCTCAGTGGTAGAGCATCGGCCTGGCATGCAGGAGTCCCGGGTTCGATTCTCGGCCAGGACACACTGGAGAAGTGCCCATCTGCTTCTCCACCCCTCCCCCTCTCCTTCCTCTCTGTCTCTCTCTTCCCCTCCCGCAGCCAAGACTCCATTGGAGCAAAAGTTGACCTGGGCGCTGGGGATGGCCCCATGGCCTCTGCCTCAGGCGCTAGAGTGGCTCTGGTAGCAACAGAGCAACGCCCCCTGGTGGGCGTGCCTGGTGGATCCTGGTCAGTCGCATGCGGGAGTCTGTCTGATTGCCTCCCCGTTTCCAGCTTCAGAAAAATACAAAAAAAAAAAAAAAAAAAAAAAAAGAGAGAAAGAAAAACAAACAAACAAACAAATTCTTAGGGTTGTCTGATTATTGAGTTTTAAGTAGTATTCTCTTTATATTCTAGATACAAACTTTTTGTTGTATATATGTTTTGCTATCTTCTTGCAGTTTTTGCCTTCTCTTTTGGTTTCTTAGTCTTGCTTTTTCAAAGAGCACATGTTTTTAATTTGGATTTATTTCATTTAAACAATTTTTTTCTTTTATAGTTTATGCTCTTTGTGACCTATTTAAAAAATATTTGTCTTACCCAAACTAACCTATTTTTTCTTTTAGAAACTTTATAGTTTTAGCTCCTAGGTGTAAGTCCATGATCCATTTCAAGTTACATTTTGTATGTGTTGCAAAAAAAAGTAATAATATAGAAAAAGCGGGGGAGAGCTTTGGTTTTATTTTTATTTTTCCCTCAAAAGGAAAAAAATATATGTTTGAAAAAAATTCCCTTCTCCATTGAATTACTTTGGTATCTTTGTTAAAAATCAGTTGATGGTATAGCTCTGAGTCTACTTCTGAATTCTTTCTTATTGATTTTTAGATCTATTCTTAAGCCTATAACATATTGCCTTCATTAGTGTAGGCATAATAAATCCTAAATCAGATAGGATAAAAATTCCAACTTTGTTCTTCTTTTAAAAATTATTTTCTAGATCCCTTGCTTTCCCATATATAGTTTAGAACCAGCTTTTCAATTTTTTTCAAGAAACTATTGGAGTGTTTTGTCATTAAAAAGCAATATAACTATTGATATAGTAGGATTTAGTCCACCTATTCTTATTAATTCTCTATTAGTTCCTTTTCTATTTTTTTCTTCTATTACTTTTTTTCAGTTACTTTTTGATGAAGGTATTATTTAAATATCTATTAGAACATACTATTTAAATATCTATTAGAACATACTATTCAACTGACTTTTTGACTATAGAGTGTTAATATCCTGGTTGTAATTTTGTGTAGTAGATTTCAATAAATTATGATTTGGGAAAAGGGAAATGCATTATATCAAAATAAAAATTTTAATTTTGAAACTATATCATTGATATTTAAATATAATTCAGACTTAAACAGATTTGTATTGTTAAATATATAAAAAGCTCCAAATAAAAACCATTTGGTTATCATACTGTATATTTTATATTAAGAATTTATTGTTAATATATGTTGTCTCAAATTTTTTAAAAAATTTATTTAGAAAATTAAATTTAATGGGGTGACATCGATCAATAAGAGTACATAGGTTTCAGCCTGACCACACGGTGGTGCAGTGAATAGAGCGTCGAAGTGGGATGTAGAGGAGCCAGGTTCGAGACCCCGAGGTCTCCAACTTGAGTGCGGGCTCATCTGGTTTGAGCAAAAGCTCACCAGCTTGGACCCAAGGTCGCTGGCTCGAGCAAGGGTCACTCGGTCTGCTGAAGGCCCACAGTGAAGGCACATATGAGAAAGTAATCAATGAACAACTAAGGTGTTTCAATGTGCAACGAAAAACTAATGATTGATGCTTCTCATCTCTCCGTTCCTGTCTGTCTGTCCCTATCTATCCCTCTCTCTGACTCTCTCTCTCTGTCTCTGTATAAAAAAAAAGAGTACATAGGTTTCAGATAAACATTTTTGTAGCATTTGAGCTATTGATTACATTGTATGCCCATCACCCAAAGTCAAATCATTTTTTATCACCATATATAATATTTGTCTCTCTTTACTCCCCTCCTTCTAACTCCCACTTCCCCAACCTCCTCTCCTTGGTAACCATTTCACTTTTCTCTGTGTCCTTGAGTTCCATTTTTATATCCCACTTATGTGTTGGGTAAGTGATTTACTTATTTCACTTAGTATAGCATAGCATTCTCAAGGTCCATCTATGTTGTCATAAATGACAATAGGTCATCATTTCTTGTGGCTGAGTAGTATTCCATTGTATATATGTACCACATCTTCTGTATCAAATCCCCTATTGAGGGACACTTTGGTTGTTTCCATGTCTTGGCCACAATGAATAATGCTGTGATGAACATGGTGGTGCATGTGTCTTTGTGTACCAATGTTTTTGAGTTTTGAGGGTAGATACCCTGTAGAGGAATTTCTGGGTCATATGGTAGTTCTATCTTTAATTTTTTAAGAAACCATCATACTTTCTATCATAACAGCTGTACCAGTTTACATTCCCACCAGCAGTGAATGAGGATTTCTTTGTCTCCACAGCCTCTCTGACACTTGTTATCACCTGTCTTGTCGATAACAGCCAATCTAACAGGTGTGAGGTGGTATCTCATTGTAATTTTGATTTGCATTTCTCTAATAGCTAGTGAAGATGAGCATCTCTTCATATATCTGTTGGCCATATGTATGTCTTCTTGGGAGAAGTATCTATTCAGATCCTCTCCCCATTTGAGTAGTTTTTTCATGCTCACTGATCTCCAGGAGTGAATATTTTTTCAAAAACTAAAATTAGTTTCATTATAGTTTTATCAACTTAAAATAATGTTTGTTTGATAACCAACTTATGGAAACAAGAAGAACATACATTTGCCTTTTTTTAATGTTGCCTTACACATGTACGATTGTACTCTGAATGGTCAGGAGGCATGAGGACAAATGTTCGTAGTTGTCAAAGGGTTAATTGTATTGTTTGCTTGTCTGTTGCTCAACTTTGTGAGTTCTTTATATATTTTTAAGTTTTCCCTTACCCCAAATAAGCTCTTCAAGGATACCCGCACTACATGGGCAGGTCTTGATTCCAAGTCTTCATACATGGCAGGGTCTTGATTCCAAACCTTTTGTTGCTGAGTCTAAGGCCTACACTTGATCCCTAAAAGGTTCTTAAAAGAAAAAGAAGTTTTAGTTACCAAGATCCCAAATGACCTTGGGCAGCCATAGATTCAATGCCTACTTATTATGCTAGTATCAGATCTATTTTTAATAACTTGTGGCTCTCAGAATTTTTTTTTTTTTACTTTCTTGTTAGCTTAGGTATATACTTGAGAAAAGATTTCTTCTATTTGGTCATTTATTTCTTGATACTTCCAGATGATTTCATTTATAAACCTTTAATGATTTTCTCAATTCTCCATTCTAGACCCATTCTTCGGTGGTCGTTCCCCCTTTCCAGACTCTGCAGTCCACCCCAGCTACAGTAGTCACCATCACACAGTAGCAATCTCCTATCTTCTCATCCAAGATCATCAAATACTTTTTAGGGTTAGCTTGTCTAGGCCCTTATTAAGGTTTTCTTTACTCAGACAACAAAAATCTCAACAATAGCACTGCTAAAACTCATCTGCATTTCATTTATTGCCCATGATTCTTGTCAGCCTAAGGATGTTCTCAAACTCACAGATGAATATGGGAGAGAAAAGGGGAGGCGATCGTGTCAACAAGTTTTAGAACAGAATTTAGTAACGAGGTTGCTTTTTTAAACCCTGCTTAAAGTCAGCTAAATTACATGGAGTTGAAACAATGTAATAATGACTTAAATTTGGCTGAAATAGAATGCAATATGTAATCAAAGATGGAGTTAAAGAAGTGTTTGAGTTATGATAAACAGATAACATAAGATGGGATTTTTAAGTAAACTGATACGCATTCTAAAACCTTATCTCAGACCCCTAAGAGCTCTTGAAGAAAATAATCTAATCATGAGAAAAAAATTAAACATTGACATATGTTCTTCCTGACAGCTTTTATCAAAATTCAGATTTAGTAGTCAATCCATATCCTCTCAAAGTTTTGATTTTGAAAAGATTTTGAGTTTGGGGGAGAGCTGATGAATTTCCAATGTATCATTAATTTTAAATTTTACACAACCATACATGGAAGTATCCCTCCTGATGCACATAGAAGTCACTACCATAAGAATACATGCTCACCAGAGGTATTTAGATGCCCAGTAAATAAAATTAATATGTATTCTTTCATACATACATTATCACATCTGGACTCTTTCATTCAAGTTTGTTCCAAATCATTAAATCTATGCCATAAATGAACAATGACTGCATAGCTAATTAATTAAAAAAAAAAAAGAACCAAAAAGTATTCATATAAATTGTTTTAGACATGTGAACAGGTAACCTTCACACCTGTCAAGAATCATAGATCTTGCCAAAAATTAAAAAAAAAGGCAGCAAGATACTTAATTCTGCACCTCTCCCCTCAAAACTGTCCTGTTTTCTACTCAAATAAGAATAAAAGCATAGTGTGTCCTCAGAGCTTCTAGAAAGAGTTATCTGTATTTGTTTTCTGTTTCCTTCCCACTCACTCCTCCAGCTTAATTGATAGTCTCTGCTTTGAATTTTCTGGCTAAAGCCAAAATATTTGTTTTGCCAAATCCAGTAAGCATATTTCCATCCTCATTTGTGACTATCTGTCTACCTTTTCTGCATGATTTCCATAATACTCACTCCCTCTCCTTCTCCTTCTCCTTCTCCTGTCTGTCTCTTTTAAATGCTACAACTTTCCATGGCAATGACATTTTTTCTTTCCAAACTACACAATCTATTTAACAAAGGCCTAGAGTTATAACCAGGACTTCCATATGACCCTTTCTAAATATCTCTCACTAAGATTTTTCTCTTGAGCTGAATACTTGACCCCTGGACACTTATCTATATTCGTTAACACCTCAGGTCCAAGAAGGCCCATAGTGAGCTCATTATTTATCTTGAACTCTGCCTGAGAGTGAACAATATCATTGTCCTACCACCCATCAAGCCAGATATTTAAAGGAGAATCCCCCCACCCCCATCTTACTCTCTATAGGCAGTTATTTATTGGAATCTACAAATCCCAGCTCCTTACCATTTGTTTTTCCACTTAATCACTGTTGCTGCAGTCATGGTTTAGGAACTCATTATGTCTCTTATGACTCTTAACTAGCCATGTGATTCATCTATCTGACTCTAGCTTTGTGCAGCTATTTTTACCCATCTAACTGTACACTGCTGCCAGTATGGTTTTTCTAACTACAAATATGACCACATCACTCCTCTGCTTAGAATTCTTTGGTAGCTCCCGTAATCGTTTTTCTCAAATTTACTCCTAGAAATTCTGAGTCATTATATCAGAGCTAGGACTTAATTTCCTGTGTTTTAATGAGAGCCTTAGCTGACTCATATAATTAGGTAGATATCACTGATCCACAGAATTAAATCTCAAGTTTTGACATAGCATATCTAAGTCCAGCTTCATCTCTCCTGCCTTCTCTTGCCAGAACATTTCAATCTATACATACCATAGTTAGCTTTTAACTACACTGAGTCACATATGATTCCTTCGAAGTGTCATAATGTTGTGTTCTCTTACACCTCAACACCTTTCCACACTCTGCTCCCAATGACCATGGCATAGTCTCTGGCTTATCCAGCCAGTCCTACAAGTCTCAGTTCAAACCTTACTTCATCTATGAAAAGTCTTCTCTGATTTCTTCCATCAAATGTAGGGATACCTTCTCTAATATCCCCATGAATTTGTGTATACCCCCATTTAGCATTTTATCACCCCCATTGTGAAATTCTAATTGTTTAAAAGTATACTGACCCATTACACTGGGGATTTAAAGAAGAGAAACTTTTATCTTTTTTTTTTGAATTTTTTTTATCTTTTTTCTGAAGCTGGAAACGGGGAGAGACAGTCAGACAGACTCCCGCATGCGCCCGACCGGGATCCACCCGGCACACCCACCAGGGGCGACGCTCTGTCCACCAGGGGGCGATGCTCTGCCCCTCCGGGGCATCGCTCTGCGGCAACCAGAGCCACTCCAGCGCCTGGGGCAGAGTCCAAGGAGCCATCCCCAGCGCCCGGGCCATCTTTGCTCCAATGGAGCCTTGGCTGCGGGAGGGGAAGAGAGAGACAGAGAGGAAGGAGGGGTGGGGGTGGAGAAGCAAATGGGCGCCTCTCCTATGTGCCCTGGCCGGGAATCGAACCTGGGTCCCCCTCACGCCAGGCCGACGCTCTACCGCTGAGCCAACCGGCCAGGGCCAGAAACTTTTATCTTTTTATCCGTAACACCTTACATGCAGCCTAGCATTAAATAACTGTTTAAAAATTTGCTAAATAAATGACCAAAAGCCATATTAAGTGAAAAGGATTGACCTGAGATCCAACCCTAGTCTGCAAATCACTTCTTGTCTCATCACCCAACAAATGACACACCCTCTTAGAACCTCAGTTTCTATTTACATAAGGACAATATAACACAGGACTTCTTTGAGACTATATACAAAAGTATAAGAATGGTAAAATTATTGAAATTATATTAAGCATATATTCTGACCACAAGTCTTTTGAAATTAGAATTCAACTGCAAAAAAGGAAGTAAAAGAATTCCCCCAAAATGTGAAAATTAAACAACATACTTCTAAAAAATGACTGGATCAAAGAAGAAACTAAAGCGGAGATCAAAAGATGTATAGAAACAAACAAAAATGACAACACGACATATCAAAATTTCTGGAATGTAACAAAAGCAGTAATAAGAGGGAAGTTTATATCATTATAGGCTTATATCAAGAGAGATCCCAGGACAACAACCTAACATTACATCTGGAAGAACTAGAAAAAAAAACAAAGGCAAACTAAAGTCAGCAGAAAAAAGGAAATAGTAAAGATTATAGCAGAACTAAATGAAATAGAAAACAAAAAACTATAGAAAAAATTAATACAACAAAGAGCTAGTTCTTTAAAAATATCAATAAAGTTGACAAACCTCTGGCTAGACTCACTAAAGAAAAAAGAGAAGTGACTCATATAAACAAAATTCAAAATGAAAGAGAAATTACCACAGATATTATAAATATCATACTAGAATACTAGGAAAGATTATATGCCACCAAATTTAACAATCTAGAAGAAATGGATAAGTTCCTAGAACTATACAATCTTCTTAGACTGAGTCACAAAGAAGTAGAAAAACCTAAATATACCTATAGCAGAGAGGAAATAGAAACAACTATCAAAAATCTCCCCAAAAAGAGAAGTCCAGGACCAGACAGCTACACTAGTGAATTCTACCAAACATTCAAAGAAGACTTAGTACCTATCCTTCTCAAAGTCTTCCAAAAAAAATAGAGAAAGCAATACTCCCTAACACATTTTATGAGACCAACATAACCTTGATTCCAAAATCTGGCAAGAAAACACAAAAAAGAAAACTGTAGACCAATATCTGTAATGACTACAAATGCAAAAATTCTAAACAAAATACTAGCAAAGCAAATACAACAATACGTTAAAAGAATAAGACATCATGATTAAGTAGGATTCATTCCAGGAGCACAAGGATGGTTCAACATATATAAGTCGATCAACATAATATGTCACATCAATAAAACAAAGGACAAAAATCATATGATTCTATCAATAAATGCGAAAAAAAGCACTTGATATGATACAACATTCAGTTATGTTTTAAACACTCAATAAATTGGGTATAGGAGAAATGGACTTCAACATAATACAGGCCACATATCTCAAACCATTAGCCAATATCATACTAATGGTGAAAAACTGAAGGCTTTTCTTCTAAAATCAGGAACAAGACAAGGCTTCCCACTCTCTCCACTTTTATTCAATATAGTACTGGAAGTCTTAGAGCAATCAGACAAGAGAAAAAAATAAAAGGCACTTATATCAGGAAAGAAGAGATAAAGGTACCACTTTTTGCAGATGACATGATCCTGTATATAGAAAACCCCAAAGACTCCACCAAAAAATGATTAGAAACAATAAACCAATAGAGTAAAGTTGCAGGATACAAATCAACGTACAGAGGTCTACAGCTTTCCTATATAAAAAACAATGAAACTTCAGAAAATGAACTGAAAAAATAATTTTATAATTACAAAAAATTAAATTAAATATCTATAAATAGATGTAACAAAGGATGTGAATGATCTAACTACTAAAAACTACAAAGCATTATTGAAAGAAATAGACACAATGAAATAGAAAAATATTCCATGTTCATGAATTGAATGAATCAACATAGTTAAAATGAACATATTACCCAAAACAATATACAAATTTAATGCAATCCCCATTAAAATCCCAACATTATTTTAAAAAAAAATAGAGCAAAAAATCAGGTTTCTATAGAATCATAAAAAATTCTGAATACCCAAAATATCCTGAGAAAAAGAAAAGAAGCCACAGGTATTACAACACTACCTGACTTCCAATTATACTACAGAGCCACGATAATCAAAACAGCATGGTATTAATAGAAAAACAGACCTGCAGGCCAATGCAGCAGAATTTAGAGCCCAGAAATAAAACCACATATATGGACAAATAATCTTTGAAAAAGGAGCCAAAAACACACAATAGAGAAAAGAGCTTCTTCAATAAATGGTGCTGGGAAAATTGGAAAGCCACATGCAAAAGAATGAAACTTGACTGTATCTTGTCCCCATACACAAAAATAATTCAAAATGAATCAAATACCTAAATATAAGATATGAAACAATAAATTACATAGAAGAAAACATAGGTACTAAACTTATGGACTTTAGCCGTAGAGAATATTTTATGAATTTGACCCCTGAAGCAAAGTAAGTAAGGGCAACAATAAATGAATGAGACTATATCAAACTGAAAAGCTTCAGCACAGCAAAAGAAACCAACAACAATACAAAAAGGGCAGCCAAGTAAATGGGAGATGATATTAATAAATAACAGCTCCGATAGAAGTTAATATCCAAAATATATAAAGAACTCAGAAAGCTCAACAACAAACAATCCAATTTAAAAATGGGGAGAGGACCTGAACAGACAATTCTCCCAAGAAGGCATATAAATGACCAACAGATATATGAAAAGATGCTCATCTTCACTAGCTATTAGAAGTGCAAATCAAGACTACAGATACCACCTCACACCTGCTAGACTGGCTGTTATCGACAAGACAGGTGATAACAATTGTCAGAGAGTCTGTAGAAAAAAAGAAACCCTCATTTGCTGCTGATGGGGATGTAAACTGGTATACCTATTATGGAAGAAATTGTGGTGGTTCCTCAAAAAATTAAGACTAAAACTACCACATGACCCAACAATCCCTCTGCTGTGTATCTATCCCCCAAACTTGAAAACATTGGTATGTAAAGGCACACACATAGCCAAGTTCATTATAGTATTGTTCACAGCGGCCAAGACATAGAAACAACCAAAATGTCTCTTGATAGAGGATTGGATAAAGAAGATGTGGTACATATGTACAATGAAGTACTACTCAGCCATAAGAAATGATGACATAGTGCCATTTACAGCAACATGAATGGACCTTGATAAAATTATAGTGAGTGAAATAAGTAAATCAGAAAAAGCTAAGAGCTATATGATTTCACACATAGATGGGATATAAAAATGAGACTCATGGACACAGATAAAATGAAGTGGTTACCAGGGGAAAGAGGTTGGGAGAGTGGGGATTAGGGGTAGGGGAGTAAAGAGAGAGAAATATATGGTGATGGAAAATGGTTTGACTTTGGGTGATGGGCACACAACATTTACCAGAAACTGCTGTACTCTTATTGATTAATGTTACCTGATTAAATTTAATTTTCTAAATAAATTTTTTAAAAAGAAAACAAAATGTAAAATGTACTATTTATTCAAAAAGCGTATAAAATGCATATGCACTGCTTAAAGAATAATAATAAAGTGGAAATTTGCAAACTACTTCCCAGGTTATGAAATGAATTATTCTTGGTACCTAGGGACATGCCTGAATGCCTGTCCCTGTCCTGCACTTAATTCCTCCAATGCTTCCCCAAAGGTACCACTATACAGATATGCTTAACATTCTCTTTAATTTCTTTATTGTTTTACCACTTGTGAAGATATGCTAAACTAAACATTATTTTTGGAATCATATGAAATACACAATCTTGGATTGGAACCTTATCTAGAAAAAAAATAATTTTATAATTTTTGTAACAAGCAAATTTGGAATTTGGAGTGGTTATTAGATAATAGTATTATATCAACAATGTTGAGTTTTCAGGTTTTGTGAAAGGCACTGTGATTAAGTAATAGAAAGTCCTTGATTTTAGGGAACACACTGAAGTATTTATAGATAACAAAATTAAAATAAATAAATGAAGTACAAAGGCCAAACCTAGCTTTCTCCATAAGATGAAGTTGCCCAAGAAATGATGAGTTGAACAGAGGGATTTCCTGACATCTCCCCTCTGAGAGTTTATAGGACCCTATTCTGGGGAAGTTAATGAAATAATAAAGATATACTTGCCAGGATGGGGGAGGTACAGTTGTCTAAAGGGGGGTCAGTGGGGAGAGGTTGCAAGTATTTAGGGTTCTTGCATAAGGCTATGCAGTTTCGTCCTGTACGTTCATGTGTGGTGAGAATGGAGGTTGGTGCTGAAATTTAGCCCATGTACTTATCCCCAAGAAGTGGGTCCTAGAAGGGATGCCTCTTGGTATTCCTTTCACCCAGTAAGTGTGTTTGCTTTTATAATTCTCCTGCCTGGAAGGGGCTCCTCTTCTGCAGTGTATCTGCCTGAAGGAGGTGCCTCTGAAAGAATTTTCATGAAAGCCAAGTTCTTGCTGATCCAGTTTTGCTAGCATCTTAATTGTTCCCAAACAGCTTCTAGCAGGTAGTTCCTATTTTAAACCCCTCCACTATTAACTTTGAATTCAGAAATGCCTAGTGCTGCTAGTCCTTGTGCCATTTGAAGGTGCTTTGGTACAGTTCATATTAGTTTCCAGCTTCATCTCTGCTGGCTCAGGATTTGGCTCTCTTGTTCTGGCTAAGTTGGGGGCCACTGGACCACCTGATTTCCAGTTCAAAACACTGGTTAGTTTTCTTCTTTTTTGTTTTCACTGTCCTTGAAGGTTTGTCTTTAAAAACATACCTTGGGTGGAGTTTGGGTGGGGTTTTAGATGAAGTGAACTGAGATGTATATATTTCAGCCTTCTGTCCTAACACAGAAGCCTCTCAGATGTCTAGTATTGAAATATAATCATTGGTTTTTATTCTTCCTGTAAAAAATCTATGTGTCTTATAGGAAATAATGTGAGAGAATGTAACCCATGGATTAGTAAAGATCCAGGAATTAAGTCTTTCGATGAAAAAAAAATCCTCAGTGTCTGTCTATGTCTTCTCAGAAAATGCTTAACTGTAGATTCTGCAGTCCCATGAGTTTGTGGTCAAGAGCTGGCCAGGTCTGGAAGTACTGCATGTGTTCCCTTCCCTGCAGGTGGTAGGGTCTAGAATGAGTTAGGTTGATTCAAACCTGATATATGTGGTCATTGCCAACCTTAGACTAGCAAGAGAATTCACTGCCTTGGGCCCACACTTTAATCTTCTCAATGGCCCTTCTCTGGATAGATCTGCAAGGTCAAGGCCATGTTTTCATGCCTAGCTGAAGCATGTGTCACTTTAATCTCAGACCATACCCTGGAATCCCAAGATTCTAGAATTTCCAGCCCAGGTGGCCCAAAGTCTGTGTCCCGGCATTTTGTGGTTCTTTTCCCTCAATGTACCCTTGTGAAGATATACTCTATTGATGAGTAGGGATGAAGAGGTAGACAATGGACAGGTCTCTGCAGGAGGTGTGATTGTCACTTGGATATATGGGCCAGGTGTCAACAGGTGATCACATGAGGCTCTTTACTATGTCAGATAGAGTCAAGGGTTATAAGAAAAGGGAGGCAGGCTAGGGACCGGGAAACAAGGAATATTCCACATGTCCCAGTGAGAACTCCTCATTCAAGTCTGAACTTCTAGAACCTTCTGAATATATATTTTCAAGGTAGAAGGAGAGACTATATTTTATGAATTGGTTACTTCTCAGCTTGGTTTTTAAGTTGCAACTCTATTTGTATGTGGACCTCAGTTGTACTTTTACACGGGGCTCTACGCATGTTAGCGGTGGGGCTGTATGTGGGATGAGACCCTAGGCTGATTTGTGTTGACAGAGATGTATCCTTCTTCCCACAGTTAATTCCAAGAGATCCAAACCTATGTAACTGCACTTGTGGGTTCTGGTTTGAGCTCCATTTCTTATAGAAGAAGTTTGCCTTAAACACCAGGTTTTGGCAACCTAACTCCAACTGTCCCCTCCTTTCACAGCCTGGCTCCCATCTCTCTCCCATCAGCTCTAGCTGGTTTTCATTTAGGTATCTATCCCTGAAATCAACATCTTGGGATCTATCTAACACTAATGATATCAGCACGGCCACATTGGCCATTTCTGCAATGCCAACTATGGGCCAGATACTGCCCCAGGTCCTTCATGCACATGATTTATAATTCTTTACACTAATGTTGGAAGATAAACGTAATTTGCAGATTGGAGAATTGAGGCTCAGAATGGTGAGGTAACATGCTCAAGACCATACAGTAGGTAGAGAGCTAGGATTTTGAAGCTAGGCATCTCTGACTCCAAAGGTTTTAACTACATTGCTTAGAGAATTCCACTCTAGGTGGCATCCACTAACTCAGATGTCCCCCACCCCCAAACAGTTGTGACAGCTTAGACTGAGCCTGCATCTGCTGATGGGTAGTGTACCTTTAGTCTCTGACTATTCTCCTTCAGAAACAACCCTCTGCTTGAGGCAGACTTCCTACTCTCAGTCTTGCCCTCTTGTTGGTCTCTCTTCCCTTCTGGCTCAAAGTTGAGCTTTTGCACTGTCTTGTAGCATATGCACATGATTCATTTGTTGGCTGCAATCAAAAGTTGTCTTTTGTTTGAGCTTGAGTTTCACCAAAGAATTTGTAGCAGTTTCCTGGTCAGAGCTCCTCATTGCCAGACTGAGAGGGGCATGGAGAGGCACTGAGTGTGCTTTTTGGAAGGCCAAGTCCGAAAAGACCCCTAAAATCAGTTGAAGTAATCCTTATCCCCAAAAACCTATAAAGTGGTAACTGTGTATTAATTTCTTTAAAAAACACCTTATTAATATTTCATAAACTTTATAGGGCCAGTCCACAGTTTATGAAATGGAGTCAGCCAGGAAGCATTTGAGTTCAGCATCTGAGGTGAATGATGTCAGTTTACCATTGAGAATTATTTATACTTTAGTAAAGTTTCTCAGTGAAGATTAACCTATCGATTAGAAAATGATATTAATGAAGGAAAAATCAAGGGTTTGATAACTGTGTGGGTCAATTAATTTTTTTTGCACCCAAGATCTTCAATATGACTTCTGGTAGTGACCAGCCTGGCTGGTTTTTTAATAGTTGCCCACTAGCTGCGTCAACAGGCGAAGTGGAGAATGGGTCAGGGCCCAAGTAGGAAATTCATTCATGTCTTGCTGAGGGTAAGCCAAACATTTTATTAATTTCTTTCTGTATTTGCTCAATGAGTTCTTCAATAAACATACATTGAATGGCTTTTTTGTTGTCATTTAGTTGTGCTTCATATCAGGATGTTATGTTATTCTCACAACAGCCTCCTTACTCAGGTATAGCTTCTGAAATCAATTTTATTTTTGTTTGCAGTTATCAGTACCTAATTTAATATTTTAGATTTAAATTTCATGAAGAGTTTTTCATCCACATAAAAATACAAAAAAAAATTTTTAAAAACTTAAATAATCTAATTGTAAAATTTCTATAAAAATAAATAAGATAGCCAAAAATGCTGAAAGGGACAAGTAAGAGAAGGTTTCAGTCCTATCTGATATTAAAATCTATTATAAATCTACAATAATTGAAACAGCATAGTCCTGGAATATGAATATAGGTTAGCAAACAAAACACAAAATTTATAAACACAAATACACAAAAATTTAGTGTATGAAAAGGTAGCACTTAAATTTGTGAAGTAGCTAATAAATAATGTTAAGACATTATGATAGGTAGCCAATTCACATAAAAGAAAATTTAGGCCTGACCTGTGGTGGCACAGTGGATAAAGCGTCGACCTGGAAATGCTGAGGTTGCCGGTTCGAAACCCTGGGCTTACCTGGTCAAGGCACATATGGGAGTTGATGCTTCCAGCTCCTTCTCTCTCTCCTCTCTCTCTCTCTCCTCTCTAAAATGAATAAATAAAATTAAAATAAAAAATTAAAAAAAAAAAAGAAAATTTATATGATTCTTAAATATATGAAAAAATCACCAACCTCACTTATTTTGAGAGAAATACATATCAAATCTATAATAAAATAACATTTCAAAATATCTATAAATCTAGGAAGGGTGAAAACATTGACAAAGGTTTGGAGAATCAGCATTCTCATACACTGGTGGAAATGTAATTGTGTCTCATTTCTATGGGCAATTAATCCAAATTGATCAAAATTTAATTTGAATGTAACCTGTGACATAGCATTTCTATTTCTGGGTTCATATTAGAATTGTATCATTGGTAGGTATACTAGAACCTGCTTATAGTTGCTATTACTGTAAGAAAAAGTGGTTGCTGGGGGCAAGGGAGTGAATGTGATTGATTTTTTCCTACTATATATATATATATATTATTTTGTTTTCTCAGTTTTATACACATGCATATTCATGTATAACCTATTCATGTATAACCAATTCAAAATAAAAAAAATTTGAACCAAAAAAAATGATTCTCTTAATTATTTCAGTTTTAGTCAAATACAAATTATGATGTACAGTCTCAGCTTTACATTTTATTCCTTCTTTTCCTATGAGAACTAATTCTTTTTGTCAGGTCAGGATTTGTGGTTTTTAAATCTCCAACAAATTTTACTAAGGGCAGTTTTGGCCATTGTCATTTTTGTTTTGTGTTGGTTATTATTAATTATTAATTTAGCTAAAAGGCTTTTAAACTTAGTACTTCTTGATTAATCCATGAGGACATTGTGAGCAATCTCCCTTTTGTAGGTACTAACAGTCATTATCATTGGCAAAACAAGAGCAAAAATTAAAGAATGTTTTCAACTTCAAAATAGTGATGTCAACATATCTCATTGAAATGACAAGCTTCCCCTTTAAGATTACCTGAATGTAATTACGAAAGTCATCTAAGTAATATTTTTTTTCCAGGGGCTTTTGCATAACTATTTTCCTTTATATTCTGTATGTAAGAAGGAGTCTTGGCATAGATAAAGACGGATCAGGGGTATGGACAAACTACCACTTCCTTTATTAAGGTGTATCAGTGCTTGCCAGTCTCAGAAACTTGGCAGCATCTAATGTCTCTGACTAAACCATATTCTAAAGGGTGGTCTGACTAGGAGAACAGTATTAAGTCATTCCCTGCAATCCTCAAAATGAGAAAGAGTCTTGTTTCTAATATTTGAAGAAAACATAAATGATTAGAAAGATTTATATAAATAATCATGTAGACATTTATAAGATTTAATTAAACTGGGCATTTCCCCAGCTTTTATAGATCTAATAATCCAGAATAGGGCTGATAATTCATTATGTCCATGGAAAATTAGGGAAATGGACCTGTCAAAGGAATTAATTGTTTTATTTAATAAGCATTTATTAAGAGCCTACTTTACACCAGGCTTTAGGTTTCACAGCCACCGAATTTGCAGAGATAAGTAAGACATGCCGCTGCTTATCCAGGGACCCTGGCATTTATTTATTCCACATTTTCCTTTTGCATTTCCAGGTAGGTGGATGGAAATGTGTGTGGTTAGGTTATTTGTTAGATATTCCACATAGAGCCCTGAGACAATTAAAGACTTCAGCTTTAATGAAAGGCTTAAGAAAACTTTTTTTTTTTTTTTGATCAGCAAATGGTGGATGTTCACTTTCACAGTTCCCTCTGTATCCTGTGTCATTAAGATGCCAATTGATTCCTAATTGCTGTGCATTATTCATAAGCAGCTACAAACATTTTTAATGGCATGCTCTTTGTTGTAATTTAGGGGCAGTGACTCCCGCCTCTTTGTACGTTGGAACAGTTCATTTTTAAGCCTACAAAGTGTTTGGCTGGCATGCAGGAGCCTGAGAAAGCTTAGCAGAAACCTGGCCCCATGAAATAGAATCCTGCCACACCCTAAAATGGATAGATGGCTATGTCATACCAGTGTGCACACAGGGACTGGTAAGTGGAAGGCTTGTCAGCCAGAACTGTGAAAGGTGCTACCGCACAGCCAGTCAGTTCCGCCAAAGGAGAGAGCCACCTGCCAAGGGCAAACACTTGAATGGCTGTGAAAATCATGTTTTCCTCTGTCAACGTTTGTTCTGAGCATTGAGAGTTGAGACTGAGCACAGCAGACAGGGCAGCCAGTAAATTCTTCCCTGTCTAATGGAATATCTATTTCGAGTTCGAGGTTTTTCTATATCAGAGATAAATAATTTATCCTCAAGGAACTCTAATGCAGAAATTGAAAGATGGTTTAAAAAAATGACTAGAGTGTATATTGGCCTGATAACTGGAACTCAGTGACGGTTAGAGCGTACGATAATTATCAGGCATTAAACCAAAATGATTTATTGCTTTATTTGTTTCCATTGCTCCATAAAGATTCTCATGGAAGGCTGAGGGTAACTGGGCTAACCTTAGTGAAAATAAAGAATAAAGTTAAGTCATTTGTGAATCTGGAATAGTTCTAGTTAGCTTGGCATTGATTGCGTCATTAATCATCTCCCCAAATCTTTCCATTTTTCTTTTTGTTTAAAAACAGAATAGATTCCTTGAAAAATTGTTTTATGTACAATTCTAAAATTGTTCTCTAAACAGAGAACTGTTTAGGAGGACTAGTTTCCTAGCAATGTGTGGCCTTTTTAATTATGCCTCTTAACATCCCATGTAGCCCCTGCTATCTTTTGTAACAACCAGGCCATCAGTTTGATTTTTTGTTGTTGTTAAAGATTGTTCTTGATTCTTTTCCAGATTTGTCAAATGAAACATAATCTTGATAATATTTTTGTCCTTGTCTGTTATGCATGCTCTTGGTGCTTCCTCCAGACTGTCTTTACCAGACCAGTGTCAGCATACTCCAGCCTCTGAGGGTGTTCGCTGTCAGCTTACGGCTGTCCCTTCTCCGTAGAATCCTCCTTGGTTAAACGGGAGCCGCTGCAACTTGGAAGATACACCCCACCAGACTGCAGTCATTGACTAAGAGACCAAAGAAGTCAGCCAATGTCTCAAGTTAGAGCTAATTCTGAAGTAAAATTCATGCTCCAGAGCTCCCCATGGGACTAGGCTGAAGTCAAAGTCTGGCTGGGACCACACGCATGTTCACCTTTCTTCTGCTCCCTTATTCTGCTGCCTTTACGCCTCTTTCCTGAAAAAAAAAAAACTAACACAAGAATCCCTGTCCCAGTCTGCAGCAAGGGAAGCTAACAGTCACCATCATTGTGCATAGGTAAGGCAGGTAGATAGGAGTCTGGGGGTGATAGTGGGATAGGAGAGGGCTTAGCATATGATTTATCCTACTATGTGTTTGCCAAATGAATGGATTTTCCAGCCAAGATGCTTCGGTTAAAGTAACACAGCTATAACCAAAAGATCTGTTTGTCAAACTAGGCCAGGCTCCCTGATTGACTCATGGATTGGAAACAAACTCACTAGAAATATTCCATAAGGCTTGTTGCTCTATAGAAAGAAATTGATGATGTTAATAATGTTAATTTATAAACCTGGATTATTAAGCATCAACTTTTCTCAGTGTGTCACTAAGTAGATTTGATGAAAAAATCCCCATTATCTTAGAAATAAAATAAATCTTCTTTTCTCAATGTGGAGACAAAATTTTTTTGAATGAAACAATTAGAGAAATTCCAAGACAGTATGTAATCACATGCTAAAATGTACTTTATAGGTAATAAGTTCCAAAGGAATTTAGAGAAGTTAGAAATCAATGTGGGCATTTAAAAGTTAGGCAAGTGTGGCAGGAATGTGTGTGTGTGGGAAGAGCAGTCAGAAGAGGCTATTTCAGATGGAAAAAGTGGTAGAAACAAAGGTGTGTTTCAGTAGCGAGGATCCCAGTGTTTGCCAGGATAAAGAAAATTAGAAAATAAATTTTCCCTGAGTCACTTCCTCTATGTAGTCTCATCCCACCTTCCAATTTCCACCTGCTACTTCTTCCTTTTCCTATTCATTCACCAAATACTTTTTAAGTGCCTACTCTGTTCCAGGAATGGCAGTATGTCTTAGGGATGTGATAATGAGCACAACACCCATCCTCACTCTCAAGGAACTAACAGTTTTCCAATAGTAATAGATTGGTAAATGGGCAGTTATTATACACAAATGTTATAGAGCTATAACATAAATAAGCTCAGGGTGCTATGAAAGAACAAAGGAGAGGTATCTAATCTGGTCTTGGGAGAAGGGACCAACATAGGCTTTCTGATTATGTGACATCTATCAATAATTTGAGACCTGAAGGATGGTTAGAAGTTAGCCAGGTAAAGGAGGATGTAAGGGAAAAATTAGAAGTTAGCCAGGTAAAGGAGGATGCAAGGGAAAAATTCTAATTTTGAAAGAAAGCATGGAGCTTTGAGGAAAGATGAGTGGTGCAGTGTGGTTTACGTGTTTAAAGACAAAGAGACAGAGGACCGTCAAAAACCAGAGGCCAGATCAGGAACTACCATGTAACTAAATGAAGGAGTGCAGACTTCATCTTAAGGGCCATGGCAGCCATTAATTGACTTAAGTAGTAAAATGACATGATTATTTTATTGTTTCTTTAGCTGGAGTAGTTTGAATAAATTGAAAGGGACCAACAGGAAGTTGGATGGACACATTAAGAAGTGGCATTATACTTATGCAAATAGAGATAAGTGGAGATAAGGACAATATAAATTGGTGTTTTACTGGTTTTGAGAGAACAAAGTTAGAATAGTCAAAGATAATACTGAATGAAGATGATAGCTTAAGCATGTGGTTTGAGCAATAGTGTTTTAATCTATGAGAGGAAGAGCAAGATTGGGGAAATGACGATTCTTGTATTTTGGACATACAGGGGGTCCTCAGGTTCTGACACAGTTCTGTTTTTACAACAGTGACATCACCCGAATTTTGATGTAAGTCGAAACACACCCTAGCCTAAGTCATTTACCTATCCTAACACAGTTGTAAAATCGTAATCTGGAATATGAAAACACAACTAAGCTAGAGAAAAAGGAAAAGAACATAAATATACTATACTGTACACTGTACTGTAGTAACAGAAAGAATGATAAAAAATGAGTGTAAAAAATTCCTTACCTTTATTCCTGTGATAGGCTTGCACACTGGAAGGGGTATTGCAAGGTGGGAGAGAGTGACCTATTGGGAGGAGGAAGCTGGAGAGGCAGGAGAACCTGCAGAAAGTACTGGAGATGACTCTACCTCTACTACAGGTGCTTCACCTTGAGAAGCAGCTGAAGTAGAGGGTACAGGATTTGTTGCAGGCCTTAAGAATTGTTTCAGGCTAGTCTGGAAGGTTGATGACTTCTTCTCTTCCAAAATCTGCCTATAGCATTGCTGGACATCTATGACAGCTCTGTAGACCTTACTCAACCTGTCCTCACTGGGGTCCTCAGCCTGAAATTTTGCCAATCCATCCTCTACCGTAGAAAAACCTGCCAGATCCTTGGTAGTAAATCTCTCGGGTTCTGTGGTTTCTATCTGTTCCTTTTCAATCAGCTGCTTCTCCAGCTGAATGAGGACCTCAGCAGACATCTCCTCTCCATGTGATGCCAGTAGCTCTGACTCTCATTTAGGAGCCATATAAGGGCCAAAAGTCACCAAACAAAGCAAAACAAATGGAACACTTGCACCAGAATGGTGTAGGTAAGTGTACTGGGGGTCATCATGTCCCTTACTCACATGTCACATTACTGCATATTCTTCTGCTGGGCATAACCAAACTAGTTTGCTCATGTAGTCTGTAAGAATGATGCGAATAGCATAAGCCTGTAAGCCAAAACACTCACGTCCCAATTTTTTAAAGTTTTTATGGGAGTGCGCGCAGTAAACTCGAAACATTGTATGCTCGAAACATTGTATGTCGAGACTGTTGTAACCCGAAGACCTCCCTCTATTGAACTTCAGAATCCTGGAGATATTCAAGTGGAGGTGTTGAACAGTTGAGTCTGGGTGTTAGAAGAGTGTTTTTTAAAGGTAACAACACAGATTTGGGGATTCCACAAACTTCTCACATCACCGTCATCCTACTTTGTTTAGTGGTATCACTATCTTCCTAATTGCCCAGGCTAGAAACTGATTTCTCTAAATGGGCCCACATGTGGACTTCATGGGGTTCCTGAATGTGTATGAAATTGTATGCAGCAGTTTGGGTATGTGTGAATGTGTGCATTAGCCTAGAGCTCTGAGACATTCATTTTTATAGGTTTTTCAAAATGTGTCTTGACCACCCCCACCCCAACATACACATAAAAATATAAAAAGTCAGAGTTATATTTGTCTCTTTTTTTATATTTAATCATGAGTTAAGTTCTTCAGTTATTCAAGTTCTATGAAGTAATATTTATATTCCTCACCTTTCCTCATTGCTAGTCTCCTAGCTGACATCCTTATCACTTGCAATTTTAACTATTTTTTACTGGGTTGTTTCAACTCCCCAATACATATAACTAGATATATTTTTTCCTCTAAATTACTATCAACTATAATAAGTTGACCTGCCATCCCTATGGCTAGTAGAAATCCTTATCCTTATCAAGGTGCCTAATCAACCCCTTCTAAGAATCACAGTTTAGTTTATTGACTTTTGCAATCCAGGTGTTAAAATCTCAGACTCACTTCAATTCAAAGCACTTTATCGTGAACTAAGTTAGACATTTCAAAACAACTGAAAGCTGAATGCAGAGGAGGAGGGTGTGATAGGTTTTTTATCTCTTTCCTTACCATCTCAGGCAGCTGTTTTGCCGATGGGGGTGTTAGGAAGGTAAGGGTGAGTGAAAGAAATTCACTCATGTGATTGCTGGCATAGTCGAGGTGGCAATATGTCAATCCTTGCCTTTCTGTGAGCCAATACCTTATCTGGTATAATCACTGGGTGTCAGTAACCAGCCTGCAGTTACATAATGTGGCGTCTTAGATGGTCTTGGATGCCCATCCAGCAGTCTTGAGGGGCCAGTGTAGCTTTCTTCCCTTCATCCTGGTGGGTGGCTCTCTGTATCCTCCTCAAACCAGCCCAACATTCATCACTATGGCCAATGAGTTGCTGTCTACTCTTCATCTGGTGATTTCAGCTAGGTCTATAGGCAACTTGGAATTTTTTCTACATCTACCCAAATCTATGTGTAACTAGGAAAGAGTAAGAGTAATCTTAGTATCTTCTGACTTACTGATGTCATATCCAAGGTGTTCATTGGCAGCCCAGGGCAGCAGAGGTTCATAACAGTCTTCTCTTCCTAACAATGCTTTCAAGTATCATGACTGATTCTCTAGGACAGCTGGCTTTGTTGGACAGAGAGATATAAGCCAAATGTCTTCCTACCCTCCCAATATGGGAAGATGAAGAGGGGAAATACTGATTCACAAACTTGACTCTCCCCACCCCCCTACAAATGACTCTTTTCCCTCTGTTTATCCACTTTATGGGAATTGCTTTATGGGTTCTTCTGAAAGGCCCCCTTGTCAGTAAGTCCTAAGTCAGAGATGTCTTAGCATTATTGTTTTTTTGTCTGTAAATTGTGTCCAATTTGTTAAGTTCAGTAAGAAGAGGTCTCAGTGCACACCAGAACTTCATGCTACTAATCTCTTCATTGATACCCATGATACAATGTCTTTTCTCTAACAATGTGGACATTAATCAAATAGGTCTTGTCTTGGTATCTTAAATGATCACATCTACATGGTGTTGCTTATGCCATGCCTTCTGCCTTTAATATCTTTCATTTAATTTTGATTGAAATAATTTCTGTTCATTCTTCAGGTCAACCTCATGTGTCATCTCCAATATACCCTAGGCATTCCTTCCATGGGAATTAAGTCACTCTATGCCACTCACAGCGTGCTTTACTTACTTGGTTCTGCTTTATTATACTCAGAGATTGTAAGAAATTGTAAACTGTATCTACACCTTATTCAGCACATTATCATTGTAAGCCTATCAAGCATAGCAAATGTTCAACAGTTCAGTTAGATCAAAATGATAGGCAACATGGAGTCAGATTATGGGAGGGACCTTAACTACTAGTTCAGTTGATATCCACTAATGACTTGGGAGAGGAGGCATACATTTCTCAGGGTTATTTATCTTTTTAAGTTATAAAAAATGCTTCCATTGCAATAATAGCTTAGTAAAATATCCACCAAAGTAAAGCACTGTGTTCTTATATCTAAAACCCCATCAGCAAGTGGGGACATGAAGTCTAAAAGAAGGTTAACTGTAGGTGTCTCCAGAAATCGGCACCATGCTGGATTCCCGAGGATCACCAGTGTCAGCTGTACAGGGGCTAGAGTGGAGAAAAGGAGGCAATCGGAGTCAAATGCTGTAGAGAAACAATGTTCATGGAGATGTTGTTTGGCAGGTTTCACACCCCATGTCATGCAGCCATGTGGTTGGTGTCATCAGGCATCTGAGCTTGTGGGCTCTGACAAAGCAGAACTGCTGGGTAAACTTTATCTTCAAGGTGACCTTAAAGGGCTTCAAAGAGGACTCAGGAACCTATGAGGAACACTGGATGACTTTGGCTAACCTAAAAAGCCTTGATTTATATAGACAAAGGCTTAGATGTTCTTTAAACAGCTCACTTCACAGGCCTAAACCTTCTAAACAGACTAGTGTTCTAAATATATTTTGAATATCATCTTGACACACCTAAATATAATTTGGCTTGGTACAAGAGCCAGATCTAATAATGTGCGTGCATTACTCTGTTTATAAATACCAATTTATATGTACTTTCAGCTACCTCCCACACCCATACCCATTTTCCATCAGATAGGCATGCACCTGCCCTCACATGACCACACCCTGCAAACCCACCCATACCTGCAAACAGAGGCACATGCATGTGCTAATATATCTTCAGCCAACCTTGGGATTATACGCACTTCTCTTCTCCTTCCAGCCTATCCTGAAACATGCAGCTGTTTTTGGTCATTCTCTGACCCACCAGCTATCCTCTAGGTGGAACAGCTGTGGTCAGAAACTTGGCCAGGACTCTGCCATGAGAGGGCCAGAGGAGGCTGAGGGAGCAGCTACTGAGTGTAGCTGTGGAATGTGGGTGGGGCCAGAGAAGAAGGTGCACAGCTGATGCCACTTCAAGAAATAGGTGGGAAGCTCTCCTGCCTTTCCGGGGAGATGACTGAAGGCAGCTGTGTGCTGCTGATGTGGAGAAAATGAAGTGATGGAGCTTCGCTTCAGAAGCAGCAGATGCTGTGGTCTGGAGGGCACCCCTGGGGCATCCTCAGAGGGTGGCCCTTGCTCCAGTGTCTGTGCATATTGGCAGGAGGTGCTTGCCTCTCTTCTCTTTGTTAAGGACTTCCTTCGGTCAGACAGCCTTGACAGTTTGTTGAGTTTCTTTGTATTTGAGGGCCGGCATGTGGTCATACATGTGAGAGTACACACTTCTTCATGCACTTACATGTATACTTGTGCAGATAGAGACAACTGCCTTTGGGAATAATTTTCAAGACTTCTGACCAGTGGAAAAAGCTGAGAGCAGGGTCAGCTAAGTGCCTCTGATGCCTTCACATACAGACTCACCTTGCCTGTGAAGCTAATGCTCTCGGTATCATTGAGAAGCAAGATCCCTTCATTAGGGAGAGATTCTCCTCCACTATCCACTAAACTTTGAGGAGAGAAAAACATCAAGATTATTGCTCAAGGATACTTATTCTAGGCCAAAGGAGGCTAGTGGGGGCCATGAACTCCTATACTTCTTGGAAACATCTGATGTTTGTGAGCCACTACATAAAGGTGCAGCAAAATCCTGCATGCTCTTTAAGTACCAACAGCAGTCCCAAGTGCCAAGTTCTCTGTCCTTAAAGCGAAGATTCACATAGCTTACTTTAAAAAGACTAAATTAGGTGTTGGTGTGTAGCACTTTCACACCCACCCTAACTTTCCCATAGGACCCATGTCCTTCTGTAGCTTCTCTGTGAGGCAGGCCTCCACTTAGCTGCTCTGTACAGAAGACTCTTCCCCGGTCATGTCCCAGATGACTGGTTATCACCGACAGCCATGTTGGGACTGCAGGAAGGCCTGCAGCTGCAGAAAGACCCAGGCTTAGTAAATAATTAAAAACTAACTGCTGGACGAACTTATTTCTTTTAAGCATACATGTCCCAAATTTTCAGGCCCTTTATAGCCTTTCCTCCTTCCTAAAGTATGCTCTAGCTGACTGCTCCTTCTCTCTGATTTAGCCCCAGAATTGGACATGTCTGTGATTTCACCCCTTCTTGGCCATCTCCACAGCAACAGCTGCCGTCTCAGCTTGACTTCGTTCTCCATATTCACTATGGATAAACCCAGAAACTGAACACATCTGCCCCTCGCAGCTGGAGATTTTAGTCTGCCACCATGTGATTCCCTCCTTGGGTGGGGAGAAAGTGACAGAGCTTAAACATTAATATTTGGTTTGAAAAATTACTCCTTTCCTTCAGTGGTTCCTATTAAAATTCTTCTTCCAATATGGTATATAGAGGACGCCACTTGTGTAAGAATTTATTCTGAAATATAAATGACTACTGGGTGGTTAATCAAATTTATTACTTTCTGAAAGAAGTAGTTCAGAAGGAGGGAACTTCTGAGTTGCCTGAGAAATAAAAAGGCCCTTTGTCAGGTTCCCTATCTCTAAGGAATCTGCCCTGACATCTTGGGTCTCCCAATAGAAGCATTTCTATTTCTTTGCTTCCTCCATAGGACATCTATTCTTCCAAGGACGAATATTGTAACCTTCTGTATACCTCTGCTCCCTGGCCTCTTCTTCAGGGTGAGACCTGCATCTTTTCTTAGTATTCAACCTGGGAATGTGGTCTCCTTCACTGGCTACTCTCTGATATCCCTGAGATAACAATGTATTAGCTTGTTGGGGAATATGATGAGGCAGTCTTTGTTCATAGAGCAAGGCTATTTGTTCAAAATGATAATGATCCCAGGAAACAGTTGTCATAGGCCACTTTTCCTTTCCGCATAAACCCGTAAATTAGGTATGTAAGGAACCATTACTCATCCTTCTTTATTGAAAATCTGAGGTAATTATGATAATTATTATATCTTATCTTGCTATATACTCCCCACACATCTTATGTAATTGTCATCTTTATACCCCTAAGATGGTAGTTACTTGCCCTATATAATGTTTGAAGAAACCGAGGGTTAGATACATTAAATAATTTGCCTGAAGTCTTGCAGCTAGGAAATGGTTCTTGTGGGGTTCAGATCAACATCTAATTCCAAATTCCGTGCTCCTTACACTAAACCAGGCTGGTTAGGAATGATGTATTGTGATGATGAAATCTTGATGTGTTTCTCTTCTCAAAGTTGAAGGCCATCTTAGTGATGACCGGGAACTTGGTTCCTCCTTCCCAGCATGCCTTACAGATTATAAAGTGAGGACCCTCGAGACGGCCAAGCAGCTGGCTTACTGCAGCCCTCAGCTTGTTCCTGTGAGTCACCAGCAAGTGGAATGAACCTGCCTATCTACCACAATTGTGGCTCCAGCTACACTTTCCACAGAATTAAAGATTTCCTTCTCCCTTTTTTTTTGCAAGAGACTAATTTTTTATCCGATGGGAATAGTAACTAGAGCTTGAGACAAGTTTGCTCCTGCCCCATGGACAGAACATAAGCTTGGGGTGTGTAGCTGGGAAAATGTGCTAGTCCCTGAACTACAGATTTCCAATCTGTGAATTTGTGAAGCTTTATAGTAAGTGCTGTGACAGTTGTTACTTAGTGGCAGCTGATATCATCTGGCACTTTTGCATATATTCTTCATTTTCTAAGGCAAATCACAGATGTATTATCCCTCGAGATCACACCTGCAGACCAAAAACCAGTCAAAAAAAAAAATAAAACCAACGGGATAGCAGATGTTTGGAAATTGAAACAGTTATGTGATTGGACAGGAAAAAAAAATAAGAATTTCACTAATCTTTTTTCTACATTAATGCCAGGAAGTAACCCCTCTTTTCACTGTGACACGAAGACCAGCAAACAGTCCTGACTTTTTCTGTTTCCCCTAATCTAGAGGGCAGTTTTAACACTTTATTTACATAAAAAATGATGGGTTTTATTTCAGCCCTGAGATTCAACTCACCTTTAATAAATTGTCCACAGGATTCTTGATTCACCCATATAAAATGAAGGAACGCTTTTAAGTCATATGAGGGCACCATATTTGCTGATGCAAAAATGTGTTAGTCTGACAGGAAAGTTAATTAAGCAATAAGACATGACATGACATGAATTATTGTGTAATAATTCATGCCTTCGGTATAGCTAGGCACAAACCGAAGGCCAAGTACCCCTCCAATATCTCGGCTTGAGTTATGCTACAATAACTCATGCCTTAGAGTTTTCTAACAAAGCAGGAGGGAAAGAAAAGCCAAGGGCAAAAATTGATCTCTAGGAAGCAAGAGAGGATGAAATGGCGTCATTCTTTAGAACTACATATTCTTCCATTCAAGCAGTACATTTGCGACAAGAATTTGAGGATGAACTTCCCTGGGACTCTTCTCACCATTTCTCGTAGCTTTGAGAAGATGCCACAGACCTCCAACATAGGGCTTGGTATACCATACTGAAGAATATGTTTGCCAGAAGTATGGGCACTTAAGAATTCAGCAAGTACAATAGATTCTTTTTGTCTCCTAGGGGGAAATAACTTATCTTTTTATACTTTTTGGAATGTCATATATCCTATCTGATTTTTGGGGAAATACAGGTCCTAAGAATCAGAAGCCCTGGGTTATGAGGGATAGTAATCCATTCCCCAAGATTTCTGCATCCTTAAACCACCATTTCCCTCGCTATATCTCATATTAAATTAGAGTCAGGTTTTTGGGTCATCACTAAGGCACTGAGGACGATGTGATTCTTTAGGCTTCAATGTGACCTGAAGACCTAAACACAAACCATGTAAAAGCAACAGCATAAGCACTTAAATAACTGAGCTCATTTGGAGTCATATTCAAAAGTGGGCACCAAAGAAGATCTGCGGGGAGACTTTCCTACTGATTTTCTTTTGTTTCATGGGTGCATTGATTTAACGAATGATCCTATACCTGACAAGTTCCAATTAGTAATATGGTCCTGTTACTCTCACAGCTGACTAGCTTGACAGCCTATCAGATTGTTTTATAAAAGTAAAAAATATATATATCTAAAAAGGAAGCACAAAGCAGCATCATTTCCCCCCACGTAAACATTCGCACATAGAACTGATTGAGATTGACAAGCAGGTATTCTGTCCAGCCTCACTCAACTCAGGCTACACGGAAACAGTTTTAACTCCTTTCCTCGTTTTCTTCTCCTTTAACCTTCAGCCATAGCTCGCACGGAGATGAGCAGTTCAGCAAAACTGAGATTTCAAATCTTACAAGTTTTCTGGTAAAATTCCAAAATTCATAGTCAGACGGTGCCTCCCTGAATACGACTAACATATGGTATTAACAAATTTTATCAACACTGTATAAAGGGAACAGCTCCAGAATGTGTTTCTGTTACGCTTACAGTTACTCTGTTGCCTTTCAGCATGGCACTGATATTGCCTCTCTTCGGTCCTGTCTGAAATGCTGATTTTAACATTTATTCCTTCTCTTAAAAGGTTTCATTATGGGGTTTTTACTGTATTTGGTAAGTTGCAATTCAGACTCTTTTTTGAGCAGGTGGAGATCATCATTTTCTATTCATCTTATTAAAAAAATATGGTATATTTGGTTAACAAATTCTTTATATGGAAAAAGTGTTCTTGATAAACAAGGATGGTCTAGGGCAGAGGTCAGCACACTTTTTCTGTACAAGGGCCCAAATGATATTTTCAGCTTTGCACTCCTGTTGCAACTATGCAAGTCTGCCATCATAGTATAAAAGTAGCCACAGACAATATAGAAAAGAGTGAGTTTGCCTGCGTTCCAACAAACTTTTACTTACAAATTAAGTAGTGGGTTGAACTGGCCCCAAAGTGTCCAAAGTAAGTGCGTCAATTTGCCAATTATTTCTTCAGTTTGGTTCATGGATCCTCAAGAGCTGGGAGGACATGAAGGCAGGACTGTTAGCACATGGCAATACAGTGACAGAGTGAAAATATAAAGAACTTAGAGCTTGATAGGTGAGTGAGTGAATTTTGGGCCAGCCACTGTCTCCTGTGTGACTTTGGGAAAGTTACCAAACTACTCTGTGTTGTCCTTTCCTCATTTTTAAAAGAGCAATCATAGTCTCCATGGCAGAGGCTGTTAGCTTCCCATGCAACTCTGTCCTCCCCTTCTCCCTAGGTTCACACCTAAACTACATTACCCAACCTCTCTTGCAGAGAGGAGCTTCCTTGTGGTGAAAATCGCATGGGTACAATGTTCAGAGAGCATATGTGCTAGTGCTGGTCTAGTCCTGCTTCATCCACTCTCTTCGTTCTGCTGATAGCAACCTGGACATGGCGGTACAGCCTTCAGCACACATACAAACAGAATCCAATACAGGATCTGGAGAAGCAAGAAGAAAGGAGCCTGGTCACCGAAAGGCTGCTTGCCCCAGTGCTGCCCGATGAGCAAAAACACTCATTAGACCGAGCTGTGAAAGAGAAATAAGCATTTTTCTGGAAGTCGCTCATTTCAGTGTTTTCTTGCTTCAGCAGCTTATCATAAATAAACAATGCAATTTCCAACTTGCAGGATTATTATGAAGAAGTAAAATAATTCATATATAGTGCTTGGCATTTAGTGGGCTTTCAATAAAGAATGGTTTTTCACTGTTTTATTATTCGGTGGGCAATGATAAAATTGGTTGACAAGGGGAGATCTTATGTTTATCAGAAGATGGCTGCCTCTAGCCTGAGATCCTATCATTTCTAATGTTGAGTGGTGGAATGTTTGGGGAGGCATGGGATTGTGCCAGGTGAGCAGTGATGAGGTGAGTGAGAATATCAGCTGCCTAATCTGGATGGTGGAAAAAGCAATAGAGGAAGTTCCCACTGAGGTGACTGCACATATGTATGCATGCACAGGACTGATAATTATTTGTTTTTGTTTAGAAGACAGAAGCATGTGGCTATTCCCTGGGCATGTGGGTTTTTTTTTTTTTGTTATTTTGTTTTAATCTATTAATCTGAAAACTTTTTTTTCAATAAAAAATTTCTCTGGTATGTATTTTCTTTGGTGATAAAGTTATGCTTTTGGTATATAATCATCTTTATAAAAAATTTACTATGTAAATAATACATTGAAATTAAGTTAATAAAATTTAGAAAATAGAAATGAGGATAAAAACATTATAACTTCACTACCCAGAGTAACTATGTTGATATATATTATTACAGTCATAGATATAAAATAGTCAGAGGGTCTGTATATATAGTTTGGTTTTCTGAATTTAATACAATCCTTTCTCATGTGATTACAGATTCTTTTAGAACAGTTTTTCAATGACTGTATATAATGAATATATCATAATTTATGGAGCCATACTCCTAAGGTTGTTTCTAATTTTTCTTTGGTATTAAAATTATTACATATAAATCTATGTCATGGAACTGTATAATAATCTAATAACTAGCCATCGTGTATTCATTATTTCTGTTGAATGGATAATCTTTGCAAAATCTAGAGCTGATTATATTACCCTGCATGTGATCCTTTGAAGGTCACTTGTATTCTTGTGATAAAAACTGGCATTGGTGCCATAGTACTTCTTTTTTAAGTGAGAGGAGGGGAGATAGACCATCTCCCTCATGTACCCTGACCGAGTTCCATCTGGCAACCCCCATCTTGGGCTGATGCTGGGATCAACCAAGCTACTGTTAGCACCTGAGGCTGACACTCAGACCAATTGAGCTATCCTTAGCACCTGGGACCAATGCTTAAACCAATTGAGCCACTGGCTGTAGGAGGGGAAGAAGGAGGGGGAAAGAAGCAGATGGTCACTTCTCCTGTGTGCCTTGACCTGGAATTAAACCCAGGATGCCCATATGCCAGGCTGATGCTCTATACACTGAGCCAACTGGCCAGCGCCTTGTGCGATAGTCTTTAAGACCCTTCCTGATATGGTTCTTGCTTACATTCTTAGCTACATTGTTTTCCTAGATTCTTCACTCTAGTTCATCTGTTCTCCTTGCAATTATCTAGATAATGCTATCATCTCCCCAAGGAGTTTCCTCAATGCCTTCTGTCTGGAAGGCTCTCTGAGCTCAACTTTATCTCTTGAGCTCATTTTTCAAAGAACTTTTAACTTTTTATTTATTTTCCAAATTATAATATATTGAGATATAATTGACATATAACATTTTATAAGTTTAAGGTATACAACATAATGATGTGATATATGTATATATTACAGAAATGATTACCAGAATAAGTTTAGATAACATCCATCACCTCACATGTTGTATATTCTCAGAACTTTTTTATTGAATAAAACAGTATGTAACAGTCCAGGTGTCCATTAGACGAGTGGATTAAAAAGCTTTGGTATATATATACTATGGAATACTACTCGCCATAAGAAATGATGACATCAGATCATCTACAATAACATGGATGGACCTTGATAACATTATACGGAGTGAAATAAGTAAATCAGAAAAAACTAAGAACTATATGAATCCATACATAGATGGGACATAAAAATGAGACTCAGAGACATGGACAAGAATGTGATGGTAACGGGGGTGGGTTGCGGTGGGGGGATGGGGCGAGGAAGGAGAGAGGGAGTGGGGGGAGGGGAGGGGCACACAAAAAACCAAATAGAAGGTGACGGAAGACAATTTGACTTTGAGTGAGGGGTATACAGCATAATCAAATGTCAAAATAATCTGGAGATGTTTTCTCTCAACATATGTACCCTGATTTATCAATGTCACTGTATTAAATTTAATAAAAACAACAACAACAACAAAACAGTATGGTTCTGGCTTAAAACAGGCACATAGACCAATGAAACAGAATTAGGATCCTAGAAATAAATCCATGCATATATGGTCAACTGATATTTGACAAGGGAGCCAAGAATGCTCAATGCATGGTACAAGGAAAATTGGATGTTCACATGCACAAGGATAAAACTAGTTCCCTATCTTATCCCACTTACAAAAATTAATGTGAAATTGATTAAAGAATTAATATCTTCTGATAAGATCAGAAGCCATAAAATTCCTAGAAAAAACATAAAAAGAAGGACAAGCAACAAAATAACAAAAATCAACAAATAAACAAGTGGGACTACATTAAAAAAAAACACCAACTTTAGCACAGCAAATGGAATGATTAATAAAATAAAAAGGGAACCCATTTTATTTGCAAAAACTTATATCTGATAAGTTAATATCCAAAATATATAAGGAGTTTATATAAGCCAATAGTAAAAACAAAACAGAACTCCTCCCAAATAATCCAGCTTTAAAAATGGGCAAATAACCTGAATAGACATTTTTCTGATGAAGATATTTAAATGGCTAGCAGGGTTATGAAAAGGTGCTCAATATCATTAATCATCAGGGAAATCCAAATCAAAACAATAATGAGATACAACATCAGGCCTGTTTGAGTGGCTAGCATCAAAAAGAAAAAGTAAAGATATATGTTGAAATTTCACTTGAATGTCAACAACACACAGACTTTTCTTGCTGAATCTGATACGTTTTCTAATTTTGGAAGAATTTCCTTTAGTTTTTGTGCTTTTTACAATATCGTATACTGACTACTTTCATGACACACCTTTGAGTTTAATCTTCATTATTAATATTTTCTCCATCACTTTTTCTTATTAAATAATTTTGACATATTACATTATATAAATTTGATGTATACAATATAATTGTGATACATTTATATATTGCAATAATTGTCATTCTGGCAATATTTGTTACATTACATACTTACAGTACTATTTTTGTCCATATTCATTATATTGTACATTAGATTTCTATGGCTTATTTACTACTTGTTGCAAGTTTACACCCTTAAATAACTTTAAATTTTATCCTCCCATCTCCTGCTAACCACCATTTTACTGTTTTTTAAGAGTTTGACTATTTTACATTTCACATGTAAGTGAAGTGGTATACAATATTTGTCTTTCTCTGCCTAACTGATCTCACTTAGCATAATGTGCTCGAGATTTATCCATGCTTTTGCAAATACCATCATATCTTCCTTTTTCATGGATAATTAATATTCCATCATATATATATATATATATATATATATATATATATATATCTCCATTTAACCATTGGTGGGTTAAATGTTTTCATATCTTGGCTATTATTAAAAATGCTACAATAAACATAGGTGTGCAGATATCTCTTAGAAATCATATTTTTATTTCCTTTGGGTATATAGCCAGAGGTAGAATTGCTGAATAATTTGGGAGATCAATTTTTAATTTTTTGAGGAACCTCTTATTGTTTTTTATACTGATTGGACAAATTTACATTTCCACAAGCAGGGTTCCCTTGCCAGCATGTATCGTCTCTTGGTTTTGTTTTGTTTTGTTTGATAGCCATTCTAACAGTTATGAGGTGATATATCATTGTGGTTTTGATTTGCATGCATTTTCCTGATAATTAGTGATGTTGAGATTGCCTTCCTGTGCCTACTGGCAATTTGAGTATATCCGCTATAGAAAAATGTCTATTTAGTATTTCTGCCCATTTTTTAATCACATTGGTTCACTATTGTTAAGTTGTATGAGTTCTTTATATATTTTGGACATTAACTCTTTATTTGCTATTTTGTTTGCAAAATTTTTCTTTTATGCTGTAGTCTGTGTTTTCATTTTATGATATTTCTTTAGGTCTCCAGGAGCTTTTGAGTTTGATGTCGTCCCATTTGATGAATTCTGCTTTTGTTGTTTGTGCTTGTGATATCATGACCAAAAAATAATTGCTAAAACAAATATTTAGGAGCTTCTTTTCTATATTTTCTTCTAGGAGTTTTATGGTACTAAGTCTTATATAAAAGTTTTTGATGCATTTCAAGTTAATTTTTGATTGGTGCTAGATAAGAGTCCAATTTTATTATTCTGTATGTGTTTCTACACATACAGAATGTTAGAGACTACATTTTCCCATTGGGTATTCTTTGTTTCTCTCATTCACTTTTTAAAGTCTAGATCAGTAGTCAGCAAACTCTAACAAATAGACAAAACCACCTAATTTTTGTTTTTGTAAATAAACTTTTATTGGAATACAGTCACACCCATTTTTAATGTATTCTTTGTGATGGCAGTCACACTACAATGGCAAATATAACAGTGACCAATTGGCCCACAAAACATAAAATACTTACTATTTGATCCTTTCCAGAAAAAAATATGTCAACCACTGATATAGACAATCAATAAGACAGCAAACCAAACCCTGATTTTAGTGTTTGACAAGTTCAGAGCTATAAATATTCTCACACTACTACCTTGTGTTTTTAACATACTGATCCAGTAGCTGCAAAACCCTATATTTTATTTTAATATACATTAATTATAAGTTTTCATATTTAATTTTTAACAATAGCTGTATTTAACTATTGGCTAACAAAATTTCTGGCATTTTTAGCTATTGGCTTCAGAATGAAGACCCCCATTCCCAGAATTTCTGATTAAGTAAAACTGGGTGAGGTCTGAAAATTTTCTTTCTTTCTTTCTTTCTTTCTTTCTTTCTTTCTTTCTTTCTTTCTTTCTTTCTTTCTTTCTCTTTCTTTCTTTCTTTCTTTCTTTCTTTCTTCTCCCCTTCCTTCCTTCCTTCCTTCCTTCCTTCCTTCCTTCCTTCCTTCCTTCCTTCCTTCCTTCCTTCCTTCCTTCTTCCTTCCCTCCCTCCTTCCTTCCTTCCAGGTGATAGAAGGGGAGATACTGAGGCAGACTCCTGCATATACCCCAACCAGAATCCACTGGCAACCCTGTCAGGGGCCAATGCTCAAATTGATCTAGGTATTTTTAGCACCTGAACCTGATGCAATGGGCATCCTCAATGCCCATTGGCCAACACTTAAACCAATCGAGCTGCTGGCTATGGAATGGGAAGAGGGAGAGAAGGGGGAGAGGGATGGGAGAGAGAAGCAGAATATCGCTTCTCCTGTGTGCCCTGATGGGGACTCGAACTTGGGACATTCATACATAAAGCCAACACTACATCTACTGAGCCACTGGCCAGGGCCAGAATTTGCATTAATATCAAGTTTCTAGATGATGTTAATGCTACTGATCTGGGAAACAAACATTGAGACCAACAACAGTGTTAACATAAGCAATAGCAGAGTCCACCTTTGTTTGAGATGGGTATTCCAAATCATGTAATAAAAGTATCATTGTATTTTTGATTTGCTGGAATTTTATTTATCTATGACAGAGAGAGAGGGACAAACTAGACAGACAAAAAGGAAGAGAGATGAGAAGAATCAACTTATATGATAGTTGAGGCACTTTAGTTGTTCATTGATTGCTTTCTCATACTTTTACTGGGGGGCTCCAGCTGAGCCAGTGATCCCTTGCTCAAGCCAGCAACCTTGGGCTCAAAATATCAACTTTGGGCTCCAAGCCAGTGACCTTTGGGCTCAAGCCAGCAACCATGTAGTCATGTCTATGATCCCATGATCAAGCTGGAAACCTCAGGATTTTGAACCTGGGACCTCAGTATCCCCGGTGGATGCTCTATCCACTGCACCACTGCCTGGTCAGGCTAATTTGCTGGGATTTTTTTTTTTTTTTCTGAAGCTGGAAACGGGGAGAGACAGTCAGACAGACTCCCGCATGCGCCCTACCGGGATCCACCCGGCACACCCACCAGGGGCGACGCTCTGCCCACCAGGGGGCGATGCTCTGCCCCTCCGGGGCGTTGTTCTGCCACAACCAGAGCCACTCTAGCGCCTGGGGCAGAGGCCAAGGAGCCATCCCCAGCGCCCGGGCCATCTTTGCTCCAATGGAGCCTTGGCTGTGGGAGGGGAAGAGAGAGACAGAGAGGAAGGAGGGAGGGGTGGAGAAGCAAATGGGCACTTCTCCTATGTGCCCTGGCCGGGAATCGAACCCAGGTCCCCCGCACGCCAGGCCGACACTCTACCGCTGAGCCAACCGGCCAGGGCCTTGCTGGGATTTTTTAAACTGTTGTTCCTGTTAATCTGAAGTTGATGTTGTATTTCTATCAACTGCCTATTGTGGGTTTTTTTTAAAATATATATATATATGTGAGAGGAGGACTCCTGCATGTGCACCTACTGTGATCCACCCAGCAACCCTGTCTGGGGCCAATGCTCGATTCAACCGAGCTATTTTCATTTCCTGGGGCCTATGCTCAAACCAATCAATCCACTGGCTGTGAAGGAGTAAGAAAGAAAGAAGGCAGAGAGGGAGGGGAAAAGAAGCATATGGTTCTTCTCATGTGTGTCCTGACCAGGAATTTCCACACAATGGGTTGATGCTCTATTCACTGAGTCAACCAGCCAGAGCCTACTGCTTATCTTTTGAGATGATTTATTTTTACTCTTCTGATCTATTTATGTGTTATTTTTATTAAGAAATTTCCCGTTTGTGAAACTATCTTTTCATTGCTGGTATTATCTATGATTATAATATGTTATTTTTTAAAAATTCATTATTGCACTCAATTTGCTTATTTTATTTATTTAGAATTCTTCTATCTTTATCATCAAATTTGTTCCTGCTACTTTTTTATTCTTTTTCATCAGATTTATTTATATTTTCAAAATTATGCTAGCTTTTCAAAATTGATTGTAACACTTCCCATCTGTTTCTATGAGCTGAGGTAGAATTTATGCAGTATAGAAATTACCTGTTTCTTGAAAATGTAAAAAGTCTCATTGGAAGACACATCTGGTTTAGAAACATTGTAGAGGTAATTCTTTGTAACATTTTTATTTTATTCTAAGTGTTTTATTTTTATTTTCACAGTGTATATATATATATACACTGTATATGTATATATATACACTGTATATATATATATACAGTGTATACATATATATATGAAGTTCTATTCATCATATATATATAGATAGATATATACTTTGAAAATATATATGTATTTGGACTTAGTTTGAATCAATCTTACTTTCCCATAAAATTGATCATTTCATCATGTCATCAATATTTTCAGTATTATTATGAGCTGCTCCTTTTCTGACCTGAACCGGTTCACCCCTCCTTAGGCAACCTGCTGATCCCCCGCTCCCAGTAGGTCACCATATTGATGCCGAACTTAATGCGACACCCGATCAGCATAGCGCACTACAGCCCAGAGCTCCTGGGCTCAAGCGACCCTCCTGCTTCAGCCTCCTGAGTATCTGGGACTACAGGTGCGCGCCACCACGCCCGGCGATTTTCAGTATTATTAAACACCCCTGAATCTATTCTTATTTTTCATTCTTCCTTCTATTTTTATAAATTTAACTTCTCTTTCTTTTTTCAAAAACAGATATATACTTTGTAGATTTTGGTTGTTGTTACTTAAAAAATGAATCTATTCTATTTTCTAATTTTATTTTTCTCTTTATATTTTCTTAGTTTTATGTTTTGATATATTTTAAACCTCTTGGATGGAGAGCTCAATTTAATTTTGGTTATATTTTTCTTTAAACATTGAAAAAGAGATAGCTTTTAATTGACCTTTTTATGCAGTTTGTCTGTTTTTATTTATGTGATAAATGATATCCTACTTTTGTTCTTTTTTATTGTATGAAAATTTATTTTTTCTCTACTCTAAAATTGTTTAGAAATGTTTTAAAATTTCTCAGTGGTTAGAATTATAGATGAGAGTGGAGAAGGATTGTCAGAGAAATGTAGGAATAACAGAGTTTTCAGTTAGTTAACATTGTAGTTTTCATTATATAGATTTGTTTAATTAAGTTTAGAAGATGTGGCTTTAATATTTATTCCTTATTGAGGTTTTCTCTGTGACCTAATAACCTAGAATATGTATAAGCTTTTAATATGCTATATTTAATACACTTACTTAAATTTTGTTAATTATATTATCCAACTTCTCTCGTTACATTATTTCTTTTTAACTAATCAATCAAAATATTAGAAAATCATCAAAATTTTTCACAATAGTTTATTCTGTCATTTCTTCTTGTATTTTTATTTATAAAGTTTTATTTAATATTACTGTTTTTCTCTAATCATAAAGGTTTATTTATAGTGGATATAATGTCATTTTCATTTAAAACTTCAATAAATATATTATTTTAGTCTCCTCTAATATTTCATGTTTAATGTTCATTTGTACAAGATACTTAACTTTTTCTCTGTTATTTTGATAGGAGGTTTATCTGTAGCATTGGATTTAAAATAACATGTATCATATTTCCCCATGTATAAGACACATCTTAATCTTGAGGTCTGAAATTTGAAAAGAAATGTATTACATAAAATTATTGAACTCAAGTTCTATTCATCATAAAATTCATATAACTCCTCATCACTGTGGAAACTCCCATCCATTAGCTTGCCCTCATCTGTGTCTGATGACAAATCACTTTCTTCATATATTACTTCATCCTCAGTTCCATCTATGGTGTTTGAAATGCCACAACCACTATACAAGATGCACTCAGTTTTTATACCCCAGATTTTTCAAAAAATGTGCATCTTATACATAAGGAAATATGGTAATAAGAGTCTTTGGTTTTTAGTAATAGAAATTAATATAATTTATATATTTATTAGGTTTCTTCAGGGCTGATAAAATTAACAAAAATCATTGGTTTAAAACCAATTACATTTTAATAAAGTTATCATGCAATCCATGAAACAGAATAGGATTGTATACAAAGTTCAGTTGTTTGAACCAAGCAGTCCTAGAGTAATTTTTATTATTTTCCAGTTTCAAGGCCTTGTGACTATTTATTATCTTTCAGTCTCTCAGTCTCAGTTTTCTCATCTATGACACAGGAGTCAGTTTATCTACCTCTCTGTTGTGGGAGAAAATGTACCAATTAATATACAAAACTCTAACAACAGTATGCCATATTTCATAAAACTCTATACATGTTAAATGCTTCTATCTCTCCTGGAGCTAGATATATGACTCATTTATTTTCATAATTCAAAATTTTAGCAACATGCCTAGCATAGATAAGAAGCACAATAACTGTTGAGTGAATGCCAAGGTGGAGGATCTGCTGGTTACAATGCCTTTGACTCTCTAACAAACCATGGAAGAGACTTACTAACCAATATCACTCCCATTGGTGGTGGTCATAGAAGCCCTTTCCTGGCAATGAACACTGAGCAAAGACAAGGGCACAGGCTTCTGTGACTTCTCTGAAATACCAGCGCAAAGCTCTCATTTAGCTAGAATGTGAGACTGAGTGGTGGCTGGTGCTTGTGTTCGTGTCTAAAGTAGCACTGTTGTTTCTGATGGGAAGTTGGTGCTCAGTGACTGTTAAATAAATGGGAAAAGACTTGGGACCCATGGCAAAATTTTTGTCTTGTGCAAAATTATCTCAGGCCATCTTGGATTTTGGGTGTAGCATGGTAGAAATGTTTATGCACATTGATCATATCTCACCTCAGGCTCTACACATCCTCTCCCTCCCTCTTCAGGTTTATACTAGCCAGTTTCTCTGGTTGAGTGGGCATTGCTCATGAGCAGAGATCCTGATGATATGACAAGAACAAAGTTTACAAACTGCTAGTGCTCACTCACCCCAAGAATGACACACCCTGAATTTGTGGTGAGGTTAATGTTCCCTCAGCCAATAGGAAGTGGAGACAGAGGACAACCATCCAGCCTCGTGGCCTTTGGAGAATTAAGTCTCGAGTGTCATCAGTGTGGTTCCTCAAAGGATTCCCCATTAGGATTGAGTCCCACTTGTCTTTGGTGGTAGCCAGATGATAGCACAGCCTTTATTGGATCTTTCCCTTCCCATCTGACTCTTCCCACTCTCCCACCCCTGATTTCCATGATCCCCACTTAAATAAATCACCTGCACCAAAGTCCTTTTCTCAGTTTGTCTTTTGGGGAAAGCTGCACTAAAATAGGCCGCAATGCCTATCTCTGATTCTCATCTAAAGGACACAGATTTAGAGTATGCACTGAGAAGGGAGATGCCTTGTATGTTTTTCTTTTTCAAGGTTCTATTTCAAACAGAAATAAACTATATGAATCATCCCTGAGAGAAACAATGGAATTCTCTAAAACAATTTTATTGTATATACTTGTTTCCTTTTAATTTAGTCATATTAACATTCTTGAGAAAAATAAGATGTATAGACCAATTTGGTTCCCACCATTTTGTTAAAAGACTTGTCTCTACTTCAGTTTGATGGCCAACATTTTCAGTGTCCTTTTGACATAACATTGTTATTCTGTGGTCTCAAAGGGTAAAGTTTACACAGTTATAAATTCTGAGCAATGAGAATAATAAAAATCCTTAAGAGCTGGAAACCTTGGATTGCAGCTATTCAACTAACTAGACCAGGTAAGAATGGAACAGTAACATTTTTCTACTCACTGCACCTCAGGTTTCAGAAGACATTTTAGACTACTTTTGTATAAAATTTATGATATGAGCATCTTATAACTCTTACCTGATTCAAGATTGGTTTTTATGAAGCAGAAACAGTCTCAGTACAAGTAAGAAAATGAATTAAAAAGATTGAAACTCTTTGTTTAATCTTAAGGCATTATCTAATATCCAACTGGGTATATTGTTGCTTATTCATAATGCAGAGTTACCTCACAAAAATGACTTTCAATGACCATTTGCCACATTGACCATAGAAAAGTTATACTGCTTTTTTAACATATACTCTGTTGTTGTAAAAAGTTATTTTAAAACTGAAAACACACTAAATAAATGTACTATAGCATAAGATATACTGCTCACAAAAATTGAAGCAATAAAATACTCCCTAATTTTTGTGAGCAGTATATATAGGGAAAGCAAAACCAATTACTCAATCTTGATAAATTATAACCCGAGACTATCTAAGAAAAATTTAAATTATGTGCCATGTTTGGATAAATCTAAAACTTTTTACTTTTTATACACACAGCAGTGTGACATGGCCAGTAAGAATAGCTTTCAAGCACTGATTTAATTTTTAATAGTTTTGCTAGCAACTTATTAAATAAATCCATTATTAAAAATTAAATTGCAGAAACTTAAAATTTACAAAATTTTACCAAAAACAAAGTAATAATATTCCAAAGTTATCACTTCTTAGTTATTTCAGTTTTATCTGTACTCTGATAAAAATAATGTTATCAGACCATAGGCAAAACATATTATTAACTGTGGTCTGAGGATTATTTATATCAATTAGATCTATAACATGGAAACATTTGACTATATATAATTGCTATTACATCATGAATAGCAGAGAATGATTGAGGAAATCTTTCTCTAGTATTCAAAGTCTGTTTTCCAGTTCAGCAAGAAAGTTTGTCATTGACAATCATGGAAAGTTTGGGGATGCATCTTTCTTGTTTCACTTTTGTCTTACTCATTAAGATAAACATAAGTAAAAAATCAACCTACATTCATGTTGGTGCTACACTCCTGTATCAATTGCAGCTGTAGGCTAGCTACAGATTGAAGAGTTGGGCAAATTCAACTAAAGCATTCTTTGAGAATCAGTTGGCTCTGTAGAAATTAAATTTAAGAGTGTTGTATATTATATTGTTTTGTGTAGATTGTGTGCTACTAGTCTTCATATCTGTAAAAACTATAATAAACTTATACATATATGCCTATGCTTTTTTCTGAAGAGCCAGTTTTTAACCATTTATCAGCATACCATTGTATATATAGGTTGAATGAGAGGGATGAAGAGGTAGCATCTTGCAAGACTGTCATGTGAGTTCATTACATCCACATGTTTTGAAGTTCTTAAATTTAGATTTTATTTTGTACTGAAATTATTTTTGGCTTTAACATTTATTTTATTTAATTTTTAAGCAGTTGAACAAACATAATCACAAACCACTAAAAGTTGAACAATTGAGGATATTAGGGAAAGAAAAAAATGAGTATAATGCACTCATTGTATACTGCTCACACAAAAATTAAAAGATATTTCAAAATGAATATGAAGTGATAAAATATCCCTTAATTTTTGTGTGCAGTATATCTTTTTTTTTATAGAAGTCCTGGGTTCGATTCCCAGACAGGGCACAGAGGAGAAGTGTCCATCTGCTTCTCCACCCTTCCACCTCTCCTTCCTCTCTATCTCTCTTCTCCTTCCACAGCCAAGGCTCCATTGGAGCAAAAGTTGGCTCGGGTGCTGAGGATGGCTCCATGGCCTCCACCTCAGGTACTAGAATGGCTCTGATTACAGCGGAACAATGCCCCAGAGGGGTTGAGCATATTCCCCTGGTGGGCATGCCGGGTGGATCCCAGAATCTGTCTGTCTGCCTCCGCCACCCCCCACCTCCCTCTTCTCACTTTGGGAAAAAAAATACCAAAAAGAAAAAGAAATAATAATTTTATAACCAAAAAAAAATAGTTAAGAAAATTATTAAATAACCTGTTATAATTAATAATAATACCATTATAAAAAATTGACAACAGTCTCACTGCACTACATACCAGTGAGAGTAGAATTATAGATTTGCAATAAACCAAGAGTGGGTACCTCAGGAAAATTTCTCTATGGGCATCATACTCTCCTACTCATACTCATACTGTCTAAAGCACGCATCTTAAGAATGTTAGAAACTGTCATATCTTAGTGTATTGAGCATAAGAGACCTCAGTACTTCATCCTTTCTTTGACACAGGGAACTATTCGTTAGAAGTCATGACTGTCATTCAAATTGTGTGTATTGGAAACAATTTTTTTAATTAATTTTAATGGGGTGACATTGATAAATCAGGGTACATATGTTCAGAGAAAACAGCTCTAGGTTATTTTGCCATTTGCTTATGCTACATTCCCATCACCCAAAGTCCAATTGTCTTTCGTCACCTTCTAATTGGTTTTCTTTGTGTCCCTCTCCTCCCCCCCACCCCATAACCCCCACACTCTTGTCCATGTCTCTGAGTCTCATTTTTATGTCCCACCTATGTATGGAATCATATAGTTCTTAGTTTTTTCTGATTTACTTATTTCGCTCAGTATAATGTTATCAAGATTGTTGTTGTAAATGATCTGATATCATCATTTGTTGTAAATGATCCATTTACAACATGTTGTTGTAAATGATCTGATATCATCATTTCTTATGGCTGAGTAGTATTCCATAGTAAATATGTACCAAAGCTTTTTAATCCACTCGTCCTCTGATGGACACTTGGGCTGTTTCCAGATCTTCGCTATTGTGAATAATGCTGCCATAAATATGGGGGTGCATTTCTTCTTTTCAAGCAGTGCTATGGTGTTCTTGGGATATATTCCTAACAGTGGGATAGCTGGGTCAAAAGGCAGTTCGATTTTTAATTTTTTGAGGAATCTCCATACTGTTTTCCACAGTGGCTGCACCAGTCTGCATTCCCACCAGCAGTGCAGGAGGGTTCCCTTTTCTCCACATCCTCACCAGCATTTATTCTGTGTTGTTTTGTTGATGAGCGCCATTCTGACTGGTGTAAGGTGATATCTCATTGTGGTTTTCATTTGCATTTCTCTAATGATTAGTGATGTTGAGCATTTTTTCATATGCCTATTGGCCATCTGTATGTCCTCTTTGGAGAAGTGTCTATTCATTTCTTTTTTCCATTTTTGGATTGGACTCTTTGTCTTCCTGGTATTAAATTTTACAAGTTCTTTATAAATTTTGGTTATTAACCCCTTATCAGACTCATTGTCAAATATATTCTCCCATTGTATAGTGTGTCTTTTTATTCTGTTTTTATTGTCTTTAGCTGTGCAAGAGCTTTTTAGTTTGATATAGTCCCATTTGTTTATCCTGTCTTTTATTTCACTTGCCTGTGGAGACAAATCGGCAAATATATTGCTGCGAGAAATGTCAGAGAGCTTACTGCCTATTTTTTCTTCTAAGATGCTTATGGTTTCACAGCTTACATTTAAGTCTTTTATTCATTTTGAGTTGATTTTTGTGAATGGTGTAAGTTGGTGGTCTAGTTTCATTTTTTTTTGCAGGTAGCTGTCCAATTTTCCCAACACCATTTGTTGAAGAGGCTGTCTTTACTCCAATGTATGCTATTACCTCCTTTGTCAAATATCAGTTGTCCATAAAGGTGTGGGTTTATTTCTAGGTTCTCAGTTCTGTTCCATTGATCTATATGCCTGTTCTTATGCCAGTACCAGGCTGTTTTGAGTACAATGGCCTTGTAATATAACTTGTTATCGGGAAGTGTGATACCTCCCACTTTATTCTTCCTTTTCAGGATTGCTGAGGCTATTCATGTTCTCTTTTGGTTCCATTTAAATTTTTGGAATATGTGTTCTATATCTTTGAAGTAAGTCATTGGTATTTTAATCGGTATTGCATTGAATTTATAAATTGCTTTGGGTAATATAGACATTTTTATGATGTTTATTCTTCCTAACCATGAGCACGGTATATGCTTCCACTTGTTTATATCTTCCCTGATTTCTTTTATCAATGTTTTATAATTTTCTGAGTACAAATCTTTAATCTCCCTGGTTAAATTTATTCCTAGGTACTTTATTTTTTTGTTTGCAATGGTAAAGGGGATTGATTCTTTAATTTCTCTTTCTGACAGTTCATTGCTAGTATATAAAAATTTCTCTGATTTCTGAGTATTAATTTTATATCCTGCCACCTTGCTGAATTCATTTATCAGGTCTAGTAGTTTTTTTACTGCAACTTTAGGGTTTTCTATATACAATATCATATCATCTACAAATAATGATAGTTTTACTTCTTCTTTTCCAGTTTGGATGCCTTTTATTTCCTCTTCTTGTCTGATTGCTGTGGCTAGGACTTCCAGATTATGTTGAATAAGAGTGGTAAAAGGGGGCACCCCTGCCTTGTTCCTGATGTTAAGGGTATTGCTTTTAATTTTTGCCCATTGAGTATGATGTTGGCTGTGGGTTTGTCATAGATGGCCTTTATCATGTTGAGGTATGTTCCCTGTATTCCCACTTTGCTGAAAGTTTTGATCATGAATGGGTACTGGATTTTATCAAATGCTTTTTCTGCATCTATTGAAATTATTATATGGTTTTTCTCCTTCCTTTTGTTTATGTGATGAATCACTTTTATTGATTTGCAAATATTGTACCAGCCTTGCCTCCCAAGAATAAATCCCACTTGATCCTGGTGCATGATTTTTTTCATATATTGCTGGATCCGGTTTGCTAATATTTTGTTGAGGATTTTAGCATCTAAATTCATCAGGAATATTGGCCTATACTTTTCTTTCTTTGTGTTGTCTTTGCCTGGTTTTGGAATCAGAATTATGCTAGCCTCATAAAAGGAGCTTGGAAGTCTTCCTTTCTCTTGAATTTTTTGAAATAGCTTGAGAAGGATAGGAGTTAGTTCTTCTTTGAATATTTGGTAGAATTTACTTGTGAAGCCATCAGGCCCAGGACTTTTCTTTTTTGGGAGCTTTTTGATAACGGTTTCAATCTCATTTGTTGTAATTGGTCTGTTTAGGTTTTCTGATTCTTCCAGATTAATTTTTGGAAGATTATATGTTTCAAGGAATTTGTCCATTTCATCTAGGTTGTCTAGTTTTTTGGCATACAGTTCTTCATAGTATTTTCTTATATTTTGTATGTCTGTTGTGTCAGTTGTTATTTCTCCACTCTCATTTCTAATATTATTTATTTGAGTCCTCTCTCTTTTTTTCTTGGTAAGTCTGGTTAAAGGTTCATTGATCTTGTTTACTTTTTCAAAGAACCAGCTCCTGGTTTCATTGATCCTCTGTATTGTTTCTTTAGCCTCTTTGTCATTTATTTCTGCTCTGATCTTTATTATTTCCTTCCTTCTACTAGCTCTGGGCTTTACTTGCTGTTCTTTTTCTAGTTCTTTTAGATGTAGGGTCAAATTTTGATTTGAGCTTTTTGTAGTTTCTTGAGGTATGCCGGTATGCTATGAACTTCCCTCTCAAGGCTGCTTTTGCTGTGTCCCATAAATTTTGAGTGTATGTATGCTCGTAATTGTTCGTTTATAGGAATTTTTTAATTTCTTCTTTGATCTCATTGTTTACCCATTCGTTATTTAATTATATGCTATTTAGTTTCTAAGTGTTTGCGTATTTTTCAGTTTTTCTGTATTGGTTGATTTCTAGTTTTATGCCATTGTGATCAGAGAAAGTGCTCGATATGATTTCAATCTTCTTAAATTTGTTGAGACTGCTTTTGTGCCCTAACATGTGGTCTATTCTAGAGAATGTACCATGAGCACTTGAAAAGAATGTATATTCTGCTGCTTTAGGGTGAAAGGTTCTAAAGCTATCTGTTAAATCGAGTTGATCTAGTATGTCCTTTAAGTCTACTGTTTCTTTGTTAATTTTCTTTCTTGAGGATTTATCTAGTGATGTTAGTGGGGAATTAAAATCCCCTACTATTATAGTATTGCAGTTGATCTTGCTTTTTATATTCATCAAAGTCTGCTTTATATATTTAGGTGCTCCTATATTAGGTGCATAGATATTTATAATAGTTATATCTTCCTGTTGGATTGCTCCCTTTATCATTATGTAGTGGCCTTCTTTATCTCTTACTATATTCTTTGTTTTAAAGTCCATTTTTTCTGATATAAGTATTGTTACCTAGCTTTTTTTCACTTCCATTTGCATGAAATGTTTTTTTCCATCCTTTTACCTTCAACCTATGTGCATCTTTTGTTTTAAGGTGTGTCTCTTGTAGACAGCATATGTACGCATCCTGTTTTCTTATCCATGCAGCTACCCTATGTCTTTTGATTGGATCATTTAATCCATTTACATTTAAGGTTATTATTGATATGTAGTTGTTTATTGCCATTTTATTCTTAAAAGTTGTATTCTTTTTTTCTATATTCTTTTCCCACTTTGATCTGTTATACCATTCCCCTTAACATTTCCTGCAGCATTGGTTTGGTTGTAATGAATTCCTTGAGTTGTTTTTTGTCTGGGAAACTTTTTATTTCTCCTTCAATTTTAAATGATAGTCTTCCCGGATAAAGTAGTCTTGGTTGTAGGTTCTTGTTCTGCATTACTTTGAATATTTCTTGCCATTCCCTTCTGGCCTCAAGTGTTTCTGTTGAGAAGTCAGATGTCATCGTTATGGGGGTTCCTTTGTAGGTGATAGTCTTTTTTTCTCTTGCAGCTTTTAATATTTTCTCTTTATCACTTAGCTTTGGTATTTTAATTATGATGTGTCTTGGTGTTGATTTCTTTGGGTTTCTTCTTAATGGAGTTCTCTGTGCTTCCTGAACATGTGAGATGTTTTCCTGCCTTAATTGAGGGAAGTTTTCAGCTATGATATGCTTGAACAAAGTCTCTATCCCTTGTTCTTTTTCTTGTTCTTCAGGAACCCCTATGATGCGGATGTTATTTCTCTTCATGTTGTCATAGAGCTCTCTTAGAGTTTCCTCAGACTTTTTGAGTCTCTTTTCTTTTTTCTGTTCTGCTTCTGTGCCTTTATTTATCGTGTCCTCTAACTCGCTGATTCGATCCTCAGCTTCATCCATCCTGCTTTTAATTCCTTCCATTGTGTTCTTCATTTCTGATATTGATTTGTCATTTCTGACTGATTCTTTTTTATTATTTCAATGTCCGTTTTTATATCTGCTATCTCTTTATTTAGGTGTTTGTAATGACCATCTATTGTTGTTCTAATATCTTTGAGCATCCTAATAATCATTATTTTAAACTCTGCATCTGGTAATTTGGTTATATCTGTTTCATTTAGGTCCTTTTCTGGGGATTTCTCTTGACTCATTTGTGTTGCATTTCTCTGCCTTCTCATCTTCTCTGTGTAAAAAAAAGTCTTGGCCACTGGAGTCCACTGGGTGTGGCCTCTGTTCCCTAGGTATGGTCTGTCTGCAGGCCAGCCACCTCCTCTACTGTTGCTGCGTAGGGCATTTGGGTATGGGTGTTGCTGTGGTTTTCGCCTTTCCTTCACAGGGTTGCTGTGGTCACGTGCTCGGATGTACAAGCCTTGGTGGCCTTGGCCTTCATCCCCTCCCTCGTGGGTGGCATTATGCTCAGCCCTGAGGTCAGTGGCAGCACCTTTGCTCAGTTGCAGGTCTCCGCCTGTTTTCGGGCTTCTGCCTCGCCCTTGCAGGAGGAGCCGGCTTGTGGGATGGCTGCAAGCTTTGGCCTTTTTTTTTTTTTTTTTAATAGTTACCCAGAGGAGGGATTGCTAGGTCACATGGTAGCTTTATTCTTTTTTTTTATATATTGATTTTAATTTATTGTGTTTACATAGATTCTAGTATTGCCCTGAATGCATCTCCCCTCCCCCGTATTTCCCTCACCATCTCCCTTGCCCCCCTCCCCATAGCACCCTTCCCCCTTCCCTTCAGGTTTATCCCATCCTATCATCCCTTTCCCTCTGTTCTCTTTTCCTCTGCTCCCTTTGATAATATCTTATATACAACTTCTAAATTTGTATTACTTATGTAAACTTGCTCTATTTATTTGAGAATATATTCTTCTATCTGTAAAATTGGATGTCTTGGGTTGGGATTGAATTTAACATCTTTTTCATTGAAATTTGGAAATGTTCTTTTTCAATTAATAACTTTTCTTTTAGAAAAAGGGTTTTCATCAGTCAATTAAAATCAACAGAGAGAGCTGAATTTATATTAAAACAACAGACTCATTTCTTGTCCTAGTGTCTAAGAGGGTGTTAGTATACAGGGCTGACTTTCGTCACCCCCTTTATCTGGTTGGGGAGTGACTGTTAACTGCCGTGGGGTTAGTACAATGCCTGGGAGCTGTGCTTGGGTGTGGTTATGATGAATGAACTGGGCTAGAATCTTCAAACATGTTGTGTTACTAGCCTTATAGACAGGTTAAACATTCTGTTTTTCTGTAGGAACAGCCCTTCCCAGTTCCTGGGGAACCCCAGGGGATTCATTCCTCACCCCCTGGTCAAATATTTAATGAGGATCTACCAGTGCACAGCACTATGTTAGGTACTACTGTGGCACACCATTGACTAAAACATTTTTACCCTCTAGGAGGTTAACCAGCTCCATTCAGGTTTTAGGTAATCTTTTTTTTTTTTTGACTCAAGAGTAGAGTAAATAAGGTTAGACAAAATATTGAAGTAATGTTAAATACTCTCTGCCAAAAAGACTTTTGTTGAGATGACTCAAAGGCTGGTTGGCCTTGTTTTGGGGGGAGGTGTCAATAGAACAATTACACATAATGCTGGGATATTCTAGGACTAAATAGCTGTATGATACATCCCCTGACCTCAAAGAGCTTCACAGGAAATAGGGGAAACAGAATGGTGAACAGTTAATAGCAATACCTTATTCTTGATTTCTTGTAAAAGCAATATATTATTCTTGATTATTTTCAGGTAAAATTTACATAACGTAAAATTCACCATTTAAAAGTGTACAATTCATTAACATTTAGTATGTTCACAATACTGTACAACTATCACTAGTATATAGTATATAGTCTATTTTTTATTACTATGGATTTAAGGTTTGTTGTATTTTTTTTTTCAGAGACAGAGAGAGAGAGTCAGAGTGAGGGATAGATAGGAATAGACAGATAGAAACGGAGAGAGATAAGAAGCATCAATCATCAGTTTTTCGTTGTGACACCTTACTTGTTCATTGATTGCTTTCTCATATGTGCCTTGACCGTGGGCCTTCAGCAGACTGAGTAACCCCTTGCTCAAGCCAGTGACCTTGGGTCCAAGCTGGTGAACTTTGCTCAAACCAGATGAGCCCGCGCTGAAGCTGGGGCCCTCAGGGTCTCGAACCTGGGTCCTCTGCATTCAAGTCCGACGCTCTGTCCACTGCTCCACCACCTGGTCAGGCTGGATTTTCATTCTAAACAAAGAATTGTGCTACAAACAAAAGGAAAAAAAAACTTCCAATTCCTAGAATACTTTTTATTAGCAGAATGAAATTGGGCAAGTCAGTTTACCTTTTTAAAGTTTAGAGCCTTTATTAACAACAAATAACAATATCTATTTCTCTGAAGGAGTGGAACTAGACCAGATGATCTTTAAAGGTTGCTATAAGCTGTAAGCATTAAGATAATGTAATGTCATGGTATTTGTGAAAACTGTAAATCATTGCTTTGCAATAAAGTTTTATTTGTTGGTAACCTGAGTAATAAAACTCTAGCAAGCCATCAGAGGCCTTCATTTAAACAAATATACTATAGTGCTCCATTCACACCAAATAATAGAGAAAAACGAAAACAAAGCAGCCAGAAATTTCTCTGAAAGTACTATGTTTTTTGTGTTGTTAAGAATTGTATTAGTTAAGACATGAGGAAAGAAAAAAAATCTGTCATTTTCCTCAGACATTTTTTCACCTCATTGCAAGGATAACTTGTGGGGACCTGAACTGCTGACCTTTCGTTTGATCATTCCTCAGTTAGAGAAGGACAATTTCTATAAATGTAGCCAAAGAGAAATACCTGGGAACTCAAGTAATCTAGAATGTGCCAAAGTAAAAGTCACAGAATTTCAAATCTATATGGGGACATCCAAGTAATGGGGGAGATATCGGCACACAGGGGGAAAGTCTACTTGTTTTATGTCTGTCTCTCTGGTTCGAGGCAGGATGCTGACTTCCCAGTCAGTCTGAGGACAGTGGGAACAGACATTGTCCCAGCTGTTCCTCCAGAAGTTTATTATTACTCCACTCAGTTTCACAAGGTATGGCTCCCCAAAATAGCAGAGGGAACATTCACAGTTTGAGCAGGAGCCCTTAAAGTTAGGTTTTGAGCTGGAGAATGGCCCAAAGCTGACCTCAAATAATAAAAATTTTAAAGCTTTCTTAAATGTGATAAACATCAGCCAAATTGGGAGTAGGGGGTCACTGATCAAGAAGAACTTCTGGTGACTGTTTTAAAGGGAAATAGTTATCTATAAATGGAAGAGGAAATGTCTGTGTCCCATGGATTCCATCTTCTCTATAGCCCCCATTTCAGTGGTGGGATTCAGCTGGTTCGCACTAGTTCAGCAGAACCAGTACCTAATTTTTGGTTGAGTTTGGCGAACTGGTTGTTAAAATGGCACTTGTAATCAGGGTTCTCTCTAAGGTGGGTGCCTTGGCAGCCACCCAATGTGGAAATCACAAATTTACATTCCTTACTCTTTTTTAATGTTCATCTGCAAAACAGCTTATTCTAAGGGCCCGTAGAAATGCTCATTCTGTCCATAGGTAAAGGAATGGGATCCTACTCCTATAGTGAAAAAGATGGTTAAGAATAAATCACACAGACAACGATGCTTGGATAAAAGTGAAGAAAATTACAAGTGAGGATGTCAACAAGATCAATATGGAAATATCTTAAATAACAGTTTTATTGCTTTTTTTGGTCAGGTATTATTTAATTTTTTATTAATATTTCAAAACTCTTTCTTATAACAGTCTAGTTTTGTATACCTCTTTTATTGTTCTTATTTAAGTATTAACTGCATGAAATAATAAACTACCTTTCGGTATCTCATTTTTTTATACTTAAAACAGCCATTAGGGTAGAGAACAAGTTGTTAAATTATTTGAATCCCACCATTGCCACATTTTATTTCCTGTAGCCCCTCTTTCTTCTCTCCTTCCTGCTTCCCTTAATCCTTTTGCTTTTTCTCTTCTGTACAGATTATCCGAGAGGGTCAGTTATGCCATCATTGAACAGTCTACCCTGGTGCTGGACAAGGAGCCCCCAGCACCTATTAATGTTCCTAATGATGAAGTCATAAGATCTTGGACTTTTTAGATTGTATCTTCTGAGATGCTTGTAGTTTCAAATTATGAGGAGCTTTCCATGAAAATAAACCAGCATGAAGCCCTTGGGTCATTAGTTCTGCCTGGCTTGAGTATTGCAAAGAACATAACTCTCTTTCTTTGAAAGGAGAATTCATGAAAAGAAAGTTGTTGCAAGGTTCTGGGTATTCATTAAAGACATGTAAAAAGTCAAAGAGACCCTCAATTTAAACTAAGCTGAGTAATTTAAGAAAATGTGCCTATAGCATAAAACTGCACATGAGGATTGTCCTTATTCACTAACAGCTGTGTAGGGTTTGCTGTTTCTTCCATGTTTTATGTGATGATCTGGATGCCGGCTCTTAGCTTCCAGCACTGATTGCTATTCAGGGACTGGGATCCTGGACCTGCTCCAATCATGTGGAATCTATTTTGGAGCCGTCATGTCATACTTGAACTCTAAAATATGCCTATTGGTGAAAGGTTCTGTTTATCTTTCTCTTTACTCAGACTCACACAGAAAATGGAGTTCAGTCCTCACACCGTCAGACTTTGGTTTTTTGGAATTTTTCACAGCAGTCACAGAAATAGCAATTTCCAGAACTTCCGGATATGGTGGCTGGTTTTCCCGCAGCCCTCTGGTCTTGGCCTTCTGCTTACAACTTGCCCTGCTCTTCCATTTCCCTCCCTCCCTTCTTGAAATCTCCCATATGGGCAATTAGGGCAGCGAGTTATGCTGGTTTTTGCCTGCTTCATGCGCAGTGAGCGGTTCAGTCCTTTCACAGGACACGCAGCTGTGGCTGCTTCTCCGAGGTAGGAAATCCAGAGCCAAGCATGACAACCTGCACTGAAAGCCAGAGAGAGAGCTCAGGGGTAACACTTCACAGTCAAAGAAAAGTGCGTGGCATATGGCTAGTGGGGGAAACAAGAAGTAAAGAAGTGACCAAATCTATAGTAGTGGGAGCAGACAGGGCGCAGACAGATCTGTGTGGGCAAACCCTTGGAGGCCGAGGACAGAGTTCTTCATCTCGCCTGGAAAGACAGGAAATTCAAGGGCTGCTGTCTGAACCCTTGTCGAGTTCCAGACAATGCAGTGGTTCTCCTTCTAACTCTTCATTGTAACCAGAGTGAGAATAGAATCCTGGAATTGCAGTTTCTGGTAAGCTTATTTTGAACTCAGAAGCACAGGCAATTTGATAAATTTTTATGTTCCTGCTCTGAGTTCTTTTCTTTCCTTGCCCGGAGTAACAGGCCAACAGTATAGTTCAGACTTTCTGGCTGCTCCATTTTGAGATTTGAGTCTGATACAGTCATCTAGCTTAGAAGAACTAGAATCATTTTTCTTGATGAAGGGAGGAAAGAAAAGAGGAGAAAGAGAGGAATGTTCTTAAGACTTTAAAAATGAATAATTTTAGGAAGAAGGCATGGCTTTGCTCTGGAGGGCCTCTGCATCCTCAACTCTGATGCCTGTGAAAGGAGACCCCATATGCGATGTGGCATGATTGACAAGAAATTTGTTTGAAATGACTGAGGCCCCTCATTAGGCTGGGACTCCTCGCCATCTGGGTTTGAGTTTTGATAATGGGGTCAGGCTCTCTTTTGGTCTGTGCGTTGAATAGCTGAGTATAATTTGTTAGTGATTGTGGCTAAAACACAAACATTTTTTAGTCACATTCACAGGAATGTGAGCCTCACCGCAGTCTGGGGGCACAACAGTGAGGAAACGCTTTCCAGCTGCACTACTGTACTTGGCGACGCCGCCGAGAGGCTCTCACAAAGCTGCCAGTCTCACTCCCGCTGGACGGGTGCCATTGGAAACAGAAGTGCAACTTTATCACTTGACTTCAAGAATAAGTTTCCCAGTGGCATATGGAGACAATATACAAGACAGACCCACAGAGGAAGCTCCCCTTTCAGGGTGGGGAAGTGCAGGGTGCTGCGCCAACCGTGATTGCGAAGGGGGGCGGGGAGGGGATAGGTGAGGAAGAATGCTATGAGGCAAAAAAAATAGAGGGGCCAGACCAACATTTTTTTTTTTTCATAGAAAACCTCAGTTGATTTCTGCCTGAATCATATACAACAGATGTAAACTTGAGGCTTCATATTTACTCGTGAGTAAGAAATTAAATCCCCATAACCACCGCACAGACCAGCACAGCACCAACAAAATCATTACTCACCGCACAGGATAGCAATCGGTCTCAAAACATTACTTCAGAGCTTGCTTAACTTGGATACTGAAGAACACCAAATTACTTTTGATTGTGATTTAACAAAATCAGAGGTGTAGTTTGAACTTCTGATGTTGATTATAATTCTTTAATTGAGGAAGGGGTAGTAGCATTGGGTGGGCATTTTGGAAAAAGCGCTCAGCTCAGCCCATGGAGAATTTGGGGGCTTCAGGCTCCACGTAGTCTCAATGGAAGCAAAGCCCTAGAAGGCTGTCAATTAAAAGTTAATTTTTGGTTGGGGCTGGTTGGCTCAGTGGACAGAGCGTTGGCCTAGCATGCGATTGTCCCAGATTAGATTATCAGCCATGGCACACAGGAGAAGCGACTATTTGCTTTTCTCTCCCTCCCTCACCCCCTTCTCTTCTTCTCTTCCTTCTGCAACCCATGGCTTGATTGGTTAGAGTGTCAGCTCCGGGCTCTGAGGATAGCTCTGTTGGCCCTACGGGTCAGACTCAGGTGCTAAAAATAGCTCTGTTGATTCCAGCATGGACCCGAGGCAGGGATTGCCAGGTGAATCCCAGTGGGGAGCATGCAGGAGTCTGTCTTATTATCTACCTTCCTCTCACTTAAAAAAAAGTTATCTTTCTATTAATAAAAAATTTTTTTAAAAGAAAGTTAAAATGGCTCTGTATAAGAACACATCACAATCCTGGATAGACTTCTATCTTTCTAAGACTCACCAAAATCAACAGAGCATTTATTTACTTTGCAAACTGTGAAGAGTTGGATACCGCTTTTCAGAGACTAGGGTTAAAACTCATTGACAGCCATGGCATGTGCATTCATTCCTGTATTTCTAGTTGTAAATATGTAAGACATTATATGATTTAAAAATAACTGAGAAACATTAAGAGCACCGATATTTTTGTCTTCAAGAAGAGGAAGTTTGAGAAACACTGGTCTAGAGTAAAATCAGAGATAAGGATGTAGAGCAGCAGAAAGACGAACTACCTTGGTTGAGGTGCCCTTCATTAGTATCAGAATTATAATTCTGTTAATACTTTAAAAATAAATCTAATTTATTTATTGTAAAGAGACAATTGAGGATACATTTATATTTTTTATTTTTAATTTGTTGTGTTGATATGGTTTCAGCATCCCTCTCAATATAACACCCTCTAATCCCTGCACCATGCCCCCGTGCCCCACGCAAAGTCTCTTTGCATTCCCATTTCACCCCCTTTGCTCCCCTCCCATACCTTTATCCCCCCTTTCCCTCTAGGAATTGCAACCCTGATATCTGTATCTATGAATTATGTATGCATAATTTAGCTAATCCTTTCACCTGCTTGGCTCTCATCCCTGTTTTCCCCTTCCATCTAACAGCTGTCCATCTGTTCCCTGTGACCCTGAATCTGTCTCTGTTTTGTCCCTAAATTTATTGTGTTTATTAGATTTCACATATCAGTGAGATCATATGGTATTTGCCTTTCTCTGCCTGGCTTATTTCACTTAACATAATAATCTCCAAGTCTATCCATGCCATTGCAAAAGGTAAGATTTTCTTCTTTTTCATGGCTGCATAGCATTCCATTGTGTATATGTACCACAGCTTCTTTATTGACTCATTCACTGACATACACTTGGGCTGTTTCCAGATCGTGGCTATTGTAAATAATGCAGTAATAAACATGGGGGTGCATATCTTCTTTTGGATTAGTGTTTAGGGATTCCTAGGATATATTCCTATAAGTGGAATAATAGCTGGATCATAAGACAGTTCCATTTTTTAATTTTTTGAGAAAACACCTTACTGTTTTCCACAGTGGCTGCACAAGCCTGCATTCCCAACAGCAGCGCAGGAGGGTTCCCTTTTCTCCACACCCTCGCCAGCACTTATTGTTTGTTAATCAGTTAATTTAAGAGGTGTGAGGTGGCATCTCATTATGGTTTTAATTTTCATTTCTCTAATGATTAGTGATACTGAGCATTTTTTGATATGCCTATTGACTATCTGAATGTTCTCTTTGGAGAAGTATCTATTCAAGTACTTTGCTCATTTTTTAATTGAATTGTATACCTTCCTGGTGTTGAGTTTTAGAAGTTGGTTATTAACTCATTATCAGATATATCAGTGAATATGTTCTTCCATTGACTAGGTTGTCTTTTTTATTTTGTTAGTGGTGTCTTTTGCTGTGAAAAAGCTTTTTAGTTTGATACAGTCCCATTTGTTTATTTTGTCCTTTATTCCACTTGCTCATGGAGATATACAGGCAAAAATGTTGCTACGAGGGATAATGTGAGGGTCTGCTGCCTATGTTTTGTTCCAAGATTTTTATGGTTTCACAGCTTACCTTTAAGCTTTTTATCCATATGAGTTTGTTTTTGTAAATGGTGTGTAAATTGATAGTCTTGTTTCATTTTTTTGTATGTACCTGTCCAGTTATCCCAGCACCATTTATTAAACAGACTGTCTTTACTCCATTGTTTACTTTTGCCTCCTTTGTCAAATATTAATGGACCATAAAGGTGTGGGTTTATTTCTTAGTTCTCTGTTCTGTCCCATTGATCTGTATGTCTGTTCCTATGCAAGGTTGTTTTGATTACAATGGCCTTGTAGTATAGCTTGATATCAGGAAGATTGTTCTTCATTTTCAAGAGGGTTGAGGCTATTTAGGTTCATTTTTGGTTCCATATAAATTTTTGAAATATTTGTTCTAGATCTGTGAAGCATGCCATTGGTATTTTAATAGGAATTGCATTTAATCTATAGATTGCTTTGGGTAGTATGGCCATTTTAATGATGTTAATTCTTATCCATGAACATGGTATATGATTCCACTTGTTTGTGTCTTTCTCAATTTCTTTTTTAATGTCTTATAATTTTCTGAGTAAGTATTTTACCTCCTTGGTTAAATTTATTCCTAGAGGCCCAGGCTGGTTGGTTCAGTGGTAGAGCACCAGCTGGTGTGTGGATGTCCCAGCTTTGATTCCTGATCAGGGCACACAGGAGAAGTGACCATTTGCTTCTACACCCCTTCTCTTCTTTCCCTCACTCTCTTCCCCTCCCACAGCCATGGCTCAATTTCAGCCCTGGGTGCAGGGGATGGCTCCTTGGAACCTCCATCTCAGGCACTAAAAATAGCTCAGTTGGGAGCATGGCCCTAGATGTGCAGAGCATTTGGACCCAGACCAGGTTTGCCAGGTAGATCCCAATCAGGTTGCATGTGAGAGTTTTCCTTTCTATCTCAGCTCCTCTCATTTGGAAAATAAGAAGAAAAAATATTATTTCTAGGTACTTTATTTTTTTTGTTGCAATGTGATTATTTACTTAATTTATCTTTCTGACAGTTTATTATTGTGTATGTAAATGCCACTGATTTCTGAATATTAACTTTATATTCTGCCAACTGCCAAATTCACTTATCAGGTCTATTAGTTTTTTGGCTGAGACTTTAGGATTTTCTATGTACAGTATCATGTTGTCTGCAAATAGTGACAGTTTTATTTCTCCTTTTATAATTTGGATGCCTTTTATTTCTTCTTCTTGTCCTATTGATGTGGCTAGGACTTCCAGTATTATGTTGAATAAGAGTGGTAAAAGGGAACACCCATGTCTCATTCTTGATTTTAAGGGAATTGCACTTAATTTTGCCTACTGAGTACAATGTTAACTATCAGTGTATCACATATCACCTTTATTATGTTGAGATATATTCCCTGTATTCCCATTTTGCTGAGAATTTTGATCACAAATCAGTGCTGGATTTTATTGAATGCTTTTTCTGCATCTATTGATATGGTCATTGGTTTTCATCCTTCATTTTGTTTATGTGATGAATCACATTTATTGATTTGTGAATATTGTACCAGCCTTGCCTCCCTGGAATGAATCCCACTGACGATGATGTATAATCTTTTTAATGTATTGCCAGATCTGGTTTGCTAATACTTTGTTTAGAAATTTAGCATCTATATTCATCAGGGATATTGTCCTATAGTTTTCTTTTTTTTTTTTTTTTTTTTTTTTTGTAGTGTCTATGTAGATTTGGAATGAAGATAATGCTTGCCTCATAAAATGAGTTTGGAAGTCTTCCCTCCTCTTGAATTTTTTGGAATAGCTTGAGAAGAATAGGTGATCTCTGAATGTTTGGTAAAATTCAACTGTGAAGCTCTCTGATCCAGGACTTTTGTTTGTTGGGAGTTTTTGGATAACTGTTTCAATTTCATTTGTTGTTATTGGTTGGCTCAGGTTTTCTTTTTTTTTAATTGATTTTAATTTATTGTATTTACATAGATTCTAGTTTCCCCCTGCATTCATGTTCCCCTCCCCCATGTTTCCCTCAACATGCTCAGGTTTTCCAATTTTTCCAGATTCAGTTTTGGAAGATTGTTGTTTCTAGGACTTTATCCTCCAGTTTTTGGCATATAGATAGATGTTCGTGGTATTTTCTTATAATCCTTTATTTTTCTGTGATCTTAGTTGTTACTTCTCTTTCGTTTCTAATTTTATTTATTTGGGCCTTCTCTCTTTTTTTCTTGATTAATCTGGTTTAAGGTTTGTGAAACTTGTTTCTCTTTTCAAAGAATGAGCTTTGGTTTCATTGATCTTTTGTATTTTTTTAACCTTTGTGTTATTTATTTCTGCTCTGCTCATTATTTCCTTCCTTCTACTTCCTCTGGGTTTTATTTGTTGTTCTTTTTTCTAGTTCTTTTAGGTGCAGGTTTAGATTGCTTATTTGAGCTTTTTCTAGCTTCTTAAGGTATGCCTGTAATGGTATGAATTTCCATCTCAGTACTGCCTTTGCTTTGTCCTATAGATTTGAGGTTGTTGTATATTCATTTTCATTTGTTTCAAGGTGATATTTTATTTCATTATTTAGTAACATACCATTTAACCTCCAAGTGTTTGAATGTTTTTCAGTTTTTCTATTGCAGTTGATTACTGCTTTCTTGCCATTGTGGTCAGAGAAGATGCTTGATATGATTTCAATCTTCTCAAATTTATTGAGACTTCTTTATTGTCTTAACATGTAGTCTATCCTAGAAAATGTACCATGAGCACTTGAAAAGAATGTATATTCTGCTGCTTTGGGGTAAAATGTTCTAAAAATAACAATTAAATCCAGTTGATATAGTGTATCATTTAAGGCTGCTGTTTCTTTGTTGACTTTCTGTCTGGAGGATCTATCCATTGATGTTAGTGGGGTGTTAAAATCACATTGCTGTTGATCTTGTCCTTTATGTCCATCAAAATCTTCTTTATATATTTAGGTACTCCTATATTGGATGCATAAATATTTACAACAATGTATCCTCATGTTGGATTGTTCCCTTTATCATGATGAAGTGACCTTCTTTTTCGCTTACTATAGCCTTTGTTTTAATGGCTATTTTGTCAGATATACGTATTGCTATCCCAGCTTTTTTTTTTTTCATTTCCACTTGCCTGGAACATTTTTTCCATCCATCGCTTTCAGTCTAAGTGTATCCTTTGTTCTGAGAGGAGTCTCTGTAGATAGTTATTTACATGGGTCATGTTTTCTTATCCATACAGCTACCTTATATCTTTTCATTGAAGCGTTTAATCCATTTACATTTAAGGTTATTATTATTATATATAAGGTTATTATTATTATATATACTTATTTATTGCCATTTTATTCTTTAGACCTATAATTCTTTCTATTGATTTTTTTCTCTTTTTTTTTTCTTCATCTAACAGCAGGCCCTTTAACATTTCTTGCAGTACTTGTTTGGTATTAATGAACTCCTTGATCCTTATTTATTTTATTATTATTTTTGGTCTGGGAATCTCTTTATTTTTCCTTCAATTTTGAATGATAGCTTTGCTGAGGTAGGGATGATGACATTAGTGGGGACCCCTACTTCAGGGGTCTCTTGGTCTGGAGCTTTATACAGTGAAAGAGGCCCCTACTCCAGAGCCAAAAACCCTCATCCACTGGTGGATATTCCAATTCTATTCTCCCTGCATGGAAAGCAGCAGGTTTAGATAGCATGGGGCTGACAGTTGCGTCTGCAGAAGTTCTTTCAGCTGGGAAGTCTTTGATCTCAAGAGAAAGATTTAGAGAATCTTTTGCTGGGTCTGATTGTAAACCCCCCCCCCCAGAAGGTGAACAAGCCCCTCAATTGGTCCCAACAATAGGCTCCAAGGAACTCACACTTTGAGTGTCTGTGCTCTAAGCCTGTCTCTCTCCTCCCTGTGGAACTTAGCCCAGTGGGGTAGGATATCCAGGACTTGGGCCAGCTAATCATGAAGCTCTAACTCAAACAGTGCCTGTGAGCTGCTGTGCAGGTGTTGACCATTGAAAGCAGAATTTGCCTCAGCTGGGTTTTGTGCTTGACGTGCGCTCTCCCTTTGGGTATGCTGCTAGTAAGTGTAGTTGGGTTCTACTCTGATATTCTCTGTAGCTGGCCACTGGATATGTTGGTTCTGGGCTGCTTAGGAGAGAACCTGGTGCAGACCAATGTAAAACATTGCCTGTGAATGGTCCTCAGCAACATTTTGGAGCTATAAGCAAACCAGAGTTTGTGGTAGCCTCTTCTGGGTCAGAGTGGCTATTAAAAGCCAGCCGCACCTAGGCTGATTTTAATAGCACTGAGCTGAGGGAAAAGTCAGAAAAAGGCCCAAGATTTCCTGAGAATCACCTCCTGCTATCTCTGTCTGCTGGCTGCTTGTTGGCTTAGCCCAGGGGTCCCCAAACTTTTTACACAGGGGGCCAGTTCACTGTTCCTCAGACCATTGGAGGGCCAAACTATAAAAAAAAACTATGGACAAATCCCTATGCACACTGGACATATCTTATTTTAAAGTAAAAAACAAAATGGGAACAAATACAATATTTAAAATAAAAAACAAGTAAATGTAAATCAACAAACTGACCAGTATTTCAATGGGAACTATGGGCCTGCTTTTGGCTAGTGAGATGGTCAATGTCTGGTTCCATATTTGTCACTGCTAGCTGTAACAAGTGATATGACGCGCTTCCGGAGCCGTGACGCGTGCGTCCCGCATCACCGGAAGTAGTACTGTATGTGAGCGATGTTGCACTTTGCGACGCCACCACATACAGTACTCCAGGAGCACAGGATGCAGATGCACTCACTGACTACCAATGAAAGAGGTGCCCCTTCTGGAACTGTGGTGGGGGCCAGATAAATGGCCTCAGGGGGCCACATGCAGCCCGCGGGCCATAGTTTGGGGACCCCTGGCTTAGCCACTGAAAAGCATTGGGTAGGGTCTAGTGTCTCAGGCAATTCAGGGATTAATAAAGGAGGTAGGTGTGGCTCCCACCCTAAGGCCCCAAATTTCAGTCCTGAATTTTGTCACAGACCTCAGTAGGATGTGGCCACCAGGAGTCTGGTGGTTGTGGCCTCTGAAACCCAGAGATGTGTCTTCCCACAGTGTGGACAGTTTCTACTGTATCTACCATGAGGCAAAAGTCCCAGTCATATTCTTAGGAGAGTATGGTGGAAAGCTCTAGCCTCAATGGCAAAAATCTAAGTCACTATTGTGCCCCCTGCTTTCTGGCCAAAGCTGCTTACCTCTCAGAATGGCCCAATGTCCATAGGGTGGGGCTAGAGAGGTTCTTGAGGGTGGGCAGTTGTTTCCCCTGGGTTGATGCCTCACAGAGGGTACTGTTCCACCCAAGAAAGATAGCATGGTTCAGGTAGCTGTCCCCACAGTGTCTCTCCTCAGGCCACCAATTTCTCTTTCTCCTCATGCAACTTCAGTCTTCTCAGCCCTCCCTCCATGGGAGCCCTAAGTGGCTATGAGTGAGATTTTCTGTGTCTTTGAGAGCTCCTGTCTCTTTCTAGCAGACAGAAACTTTGGCTCTTTTCACTGCCAAATGCTGTTTGGGCGCCTCTTCTAAGCTCTGGTGTTTTAGGCTGGTATGCCCAGCCTACGGCTCAGGACCCTCACCTTTCAGGGAAAACCTCTCTTCAGTGAGAGTCCCTCTGGACCCTCAGCTGCCACTCACTCCTGGGAGCCACGCAAGGCTTTTTTCATCTCTGCCCTTCCTACCAGTCTTGATATAGCTTCTATGAGTCCTTCTATGGTTATAGACTGCTCTTTGTTTAGTTCTAAATTGGTTTTTCAGGATGATTGTTTTTAAATTTAGTTGTGACTCCAGTTTGGTCATGGGAGGCAGCAGTTGGAATGTCTGTCTACTCCATTGTTATCTTGGAATCCCCTTGAGGATATTTTAAAGATTATTGACAAAGGTGTTCAATATAACACTATAACAGTGAAAACTGAAATGTTTTAAAGGCCACAAATTAATGGGCCATTAATTACATTTTAATATATACATATGATAGAACACAATATCCAAACCCAAAATAACAGTGGTACTATAGATATATTCAAAGAACATAAAAAATGATAGCTTTTTGTTTTTCAGAAAAATAAGGTGGTAGGTGGGAAAATGAACAAGTAAAAAAAAAAAAGAAAGAAAAGACATGAGGTATAGGAAAAATGACAGAGGTAAAAGCAAACAGTGTGTCCATAGTGATCTTGTGAATGGAGGTGACTGAGCAAAATGGACAATTCTGCACCCAATGTCATTTGGTTACCTGGCAATGTTCCCTTATTGGCTCATTACTTTGATAGTTACTGGTATGTGTGTTGTGAACAGTCATGCCACTAAGAAGAGCCTTTAAAGGTCATGAACAAATGGAGTGGACAGATGATGGTCACAGCCTGAGCTCAGCTAGAGAAAGGCTGACTCTGCACATTACCAGTGCTCCATTTTCTCTGTTGCTTTAGGTCTTTTTCTTGTCTGGGCTTTGCTGATTGCAGGATAAATTAAATCTACTCTGTTAAAAATAAGATTCTTCTGTGACAAGCTAATTGTCTATACACAGCCACCCATTGTAAAATGCATCTTTAGAGACAAACTATCAAAGCCCTAAAAATTATTTTTAAGACAAGAAGCTGTTAAGCCAATTTTGATTTCAGATTAGTCTGAACTTCGCCAGCCACTGAGGATGGCATGATTTCCTGATGATCGTCTTTCCTCGGGGGGCCTCGTCTGAAATAGAATTGGAGGGAAAGGCAAAATGATTGACAAGGGCAGGTGATGTGAGCTCAGGTGTCCTGCTGAGGGGGCTCACTTAGGATTCCAAATTAAAGTCAGCCACAGCCCCATGCTGGCTTGTGTTGCCCCATGCAGACATTGAGTCAAATCTGTGATAAGTACTTACAATGTAAAGATTAGCAAATACAAAGGTTGAAGGTCTCAGTGCATCCTTTGGCTTTCAGAAATAAGGGAGCATACTTGCAATAGTGAGGAAATTTACTGGGAGCTGCAATGAAGCTTTAAAAGCATTTTCTAAGTTTTGTATATATTTCCATGTGGTTATTTCCAGTTTCCTTGAATTTTATTTCATACTCTTATCCCCAAAATATTAACCCTCTACTTTCCTTAAAAGCCTTAGTTAGCATGCTCTAGACCTAAAAAATACTGTTCTTCATTAGGTACTAGTTTTGTTTTTCTACATAGATTAAATTAAATCCTCATCTAAATTTCTACAGTAAATATTGCAGAATTAATTTCACATAACTAAAGTTCTTAAGACATTAAGTAACTCACCAAAGCCAACACAGTGAATGATAAAATTGTGATTTGAATCAAAGATTCATATACAGATGAGTAAGATGCAGCCCCATATTTCTAGGAGAGTAATATATTTATAGATGATTGCAATCCAAGATGGACCAAGATTAATGCTGTCATGAGTGTCTAATTTTGAGATTTCCAGATAGTAACCATTCTATGAATGTTTGTTATTGATGAATAGAGAATACGCATGAAAAATATGCCTGATGAGAATAACACCTCTGAGTATGAGCTCTGAAATAGTGCTTGTCTCTCAACAAATAAATGATCAACCAAAGAATAAGACAGTCTATGAAAGGAATGGTGTGGGGCTTGAGTAAATTTAATCAACCTTCAGAAGAATCTTTTCCATGACAACTTAGAGATATTGGCTCTAGATGTTTCTGTTTGCCATCCTGATCCTATAAACCTCTTCCAAGAAGGGAAGTTGTGTTATAAGGATGAGGTCATTGTGGGCCACATTTTTGTAGTGCCTAGCTATGCTTACCTATCCAGACATAATGAACCTCTAATTTCAAGTAGGTACTGATGCATTAAGGTTCTTAGCTGTGCTAAGGCTGAGGTTCATTTTATTCCTGATGATCTATTTTCATTCACATTGAAGTAAAAAAATGAGATTGAAAATATATCTAAAACATTTGCAAAAGGAAGCTGCAAAACATTGCTTTTAAGAAAAACAGCACAGGTATTCGAGAGAAAGAAAACTCCCTCAGAAACCTAGCTGGAAGGCTGGAGAGGAATGGGACACCATCTTGACAACTGGAACTCGAACTTGCAACCCAGTCAAACTCAGGAGGTGATGCGCCTGCTGAGGGAGTAGAAATGTCCATAGCTCTATGTGTACAGAAAGGAGCACATGCAAACTGTGAAAACCCTAAATGAAACACCCAATATAGGTCTCTTATTTCTTTTATAGGCCTTTAATAGTTGAACAAAAGCATGTGAGCCCTTTCTTATTTTACTGCAAAATTTTGGTCCATCAGGTGCTGTAAGTAGTAGGGACACTGGTGCCTGAACACTGGGGAAGTGTGTGCCTTAGGTGCAGAGGGTGAGGACAGCATGGTTGCTCTGCCAGCCCAGAGAGCAGCTGCAGTGAAGACAGCTAGATCTACAAGTCTCAGTTTAACCAGCCTGGTGGGCAGGAGAAGTTGGGTCAGCAGCTGAGGGATGTGTGGCCAAGGCATCCAGAAGTGAAACAGGTTTTGGGGATGACCACGGAATGCTGTGTGGGCTCTACAAGATTTCCTCAGTGAGCTGGGGTGTTTTCACTGCCTGAAATGCTGTTTAACTTACTATCTGCATCAACATGGATAATTCTCAAAAACAAAATGTTAAGCGAAAAAAGCAGATTGCAAAAGGATAAGTACAATATGCCACCAGTTACATATATGTTCAAAATACATATTTGTAATGATGCATATATGTATATATATGCTAAACATTTTATCAAAAGCATAGTTGGAGAGGAATACAAATTGGTTCAGGATGATGCCAGTTGCCTCAGTGAAGGTGACCTCTGGAGAGAGGAACTAGGTGAGGGTATACTATGCATCCATTACATTTTCCTCTTGAAACATTTCAGAAGTAAATCTGGCACAATTTTAACACTTGTAATATTTAGGTGACGGTTACTTTTTCTTTTCTTTAAAATGTATTTGAAAGAATTTGTAGTTAAATATTTTCAATGATGAAAAAACTCAGGATTAGTTGTTATTGATAAAACATTTGCACATATAAGCTGGTTAGGACTGGGGCTTTTGGGCTACATATATAACTTGGTTATCTTCAAGTGCCCATCAGTGGATGAGTGGATAAAAAAGCTGTGGTACACTTACACAATGGAATACTACTCGGCCGTAAAAAAGGAAATCATAGACTTTTGCAACAGCATGGATACACCTGGAAAGATTGTGCTAAGTGAAATAAGCCAGTCAGAGAAAGACAAATGCCATATAACCTCACTCATATGTAGAACCTAAGGAATAAAGTTAACTAATAAGAAAAATAGAGACAGCCTCCTAAAGAGCAGGCTGACAGCAGCTGGGGTGGGGGCAGAGATCTGGGTGAGAGCAGTAGAGGGATTTGAGCAACAATGGACAAAGAGAAAAAAATAGATTGTTATGGGCTGAACAGTGTGGTGACTTTGGGGTGGAGTGGGAGGAAGATTTGGATATGGGGGGAATGGTGATGGTCTGAGACTTTACTTGGAGTGGTAAACACTCAAGTCAGTGTGCAGATGATGTATTACAGAATCATGCACCTGAAACCTGTATAATTTTGTTAGCCAGTGTCACCCCAATAAATTCATTCAAAAAATAAAAAATAAAATTCTGCAGCATATAAAAAGATAATAAAGAGAAAAATAAGAAAAGAAAAAAGAATCAGAAAAGGAACGGGTTAAAATTATGCCAGAGATCTACTTGCCTTAAGGATTAGACACATGGAAAGTTTCAGCTTTATACTTTGGCTGAGTTTAAGTTATCCATGCACAAAAAGTTATCTTTAATTGTTCTGAAAGTAGAAATGTGATTTTTTTCATTATCCATGCATAGCTCAAAAACAACTAAGGACATTATGTTCAACTTCTAAAAACTTTACCGTTTGGATAAGATTAAGCAAAAACTGTTCAGTCTCCAAAAATGATAATGCATTGGAAAGTTAGGATCGAATGAGGAACGACTCGTGCAGGAAGTCTGTATGTAATTTTAAATGTAGTCTGCTCAACGATGAATGCTGTTATCTATTACTCCATTTCAGACTAAGCTATTTGTCTCTAAACATGTGTGCAATCTCCTTGACACAAGTTTTTGATTTCCATTGCTTTATTTCAATTAAATAGTACAGAAAATGGAATCCTAAATAAATGATTCCTTAACTTCAAAGAAAATGCAAAGTTTTAAATTTTTTATTTTTAGTATTCTAGTATTCTTTTTCCCTTCCCTCCCCTTGAATATCTTAGGGGATGGAAAGCAAGTAGAATACCTATATATTTTTTTAAGGAATGGGGCACAAAGTTATGAATATTTCTTTTAATCCAGCAACTAGGACAGGAAGCCAAATAGGAAATGATTGCAGAGGTTTAGAGGGAAAGTTATAGTTTATATTCTTGCATGTGAATTTTGGGGAGGGAAGCAGAGAAAGGAAGTTCTTATAACCAAACATTTGATCTGTGATAATGGAACTATAGAAGCTATTCCAGTGTTCCGGGGGACAGACAGCATCATCCTCAGATCCCACCTGCTCCTCCTCTATAAAAATGTTCCCCACATCTCTCGTTCTACACCAGGACCTCATTCTTGCTTTCCTCTCCCCCTTCAAAAATGATGACCCCTCTGGAAACTTTTTCTATCATATCTATCTCACAGACACACCCCCAAAAGGTATTGATCCTATCTAGTTTTGCTAATAACAATTTTATAAATATTCTTCTTTCCTCCAAGACTGCAACTTCCTGAGAATAGGGACCTCATGTTTCTGATTCTGTTTGTTCTTTAGTTCATACAACAGTACCAGTAAACGAGATAAAAAGATAAATTCTAGGCATAACTGGAAAGAGACTTTAATCTCATTTATACACAGGAAGTGGAGGTACCGAGGGTGGAAAGGGTGGAATGGTTGTTCAAGGATGTGTAGTGAGAGTCCTGGAGTGAGTCCAGCCTGTAAACCCTGTTGGGACTGGAGCCTTTCCCTGGTCTCAAGACTGCTGGCTTAGGAGTCTAAAAGCTTGACTCCCCAAGACTTGCCTCTCTGTAGGTAAACTTGTTATGGTAGAAGGCCATAAAATTTGGAGTCAGACAAATCTGACTGCCTTCAATTAGGGAAATTGCATAAACATACTGAGTCTCAATTTAGTCATCTCTAAAACGGAAATGATAAAGCTTGCGCATAAAGTTTTGGTGAGGGCCAATTCAACTGGAGTGTTTGTATGTACTAAGCCTAGGACATAGCAGATACTCAATAAACTTTAGCAGCAGTTTCTCTGAGAGGCTCTTCTATGAGGCAGCTGGTATCAGTTTCATATAGTCTAAGCTTCAAGGCTTAAATCTTTTTCCAAACTAAACCAAATAACAAAACATGTCAACTTCAAAACTCTTCTCCCCTGGTGTTAAGTTTCAATTATGTAGTTCTCCACTCACTATATCAAGCCCATTTAAATACCAGTGGCAACTCAATTTAAACCCCGCCTTTTCATGCCATTTGGACCTTATGACTTAGTCTGCTGGCTATCCTCTTTAAGCATCAATCAGATTAGTGCCTCCATCCTCAATGCCCCTTTTTTCAGATTTCTTCTCTTTCCCACTGATCCCATTCTAGGATGCCCAATATCCACACCTGACCTAACTCTGTCTTGCATAAAATTGGAGCTGAGAAAAGATCAGAATGCAGCTCCCAGAACTACTAATCAATAGGTCCTTCTATGTTGTCTGTGCACACTAGGCACCCAGTAAATACCTGCTGATTTATCTATTGAGATATAGAAAGATGGACCTGACCAAAGCCTGATTGAGAGTGGGTAGAGGACTACAACTATACTGAGAGGAAGATGAGGGTGTTGGCACATTGAGTTGAAAATACTGGGCAGAACTGGGATATATTTAATAGATTCTGTTCTATTGTAAGTCTTATGGTGGTAAGTAATTTAGCATGCTAAGAAAGGTAGAATCCAAAGAAAGAATATTCAGGCTCTTAATGAATCTGCTTTACACATTCTTTCATGATTCATTCCACAAACACAAATTAAACACAAAATCAGATGAGGTTTATGCACCCTCTTTAATGCTTTTGGCCTCCCCTATTTCCTAGGTTGTTGGGCTTTTTGGTCATAGAGAGCTCTGGTTGCCACTAATAATTCCTTGACTACAGCTGAAGTTATACCTCTCTGGGAAACACCCACTTTCTAAGTCTCCCTAGTGAGTGCTGAGATCTGGCACAACCTTCATTAGGCTATTTGTGATGGAAGCCACGTAGATATGGAACCTAGGCTTGACGTGACCAGACCTGAACAGTCTTCTTCCTGCTACCTCACTGTAACTCAAATAAAGCACCACAACATCTAACTTCCTTAGTAACTGTGCAGTGGTGTCAATATAAGAGGTTGAATAGTTAACTACATATTGGAGAACCTTGATCAATGAGAGAAAAGAGACAGGATATACATTTGTTGTCCTTCCTCCCTCTATTCCACCATTCCAAATCACAGTGATTGTGTTTAGCCCATCTGGAAATATCCTTCATGGCTGACCAGCAGGCTGTGTGTCTTGCAAAGGTGCAGCCAGATTGAGAATGGAGAGCCTGACTGTGATCTTGTATTTGCTTTTTCTTCTTCCACATTCTTTTTCTCTTAGTCTTACTGTCATAGGTTGGGCCCACCCAATCAAGAATTAGCACTTAGGGTTTGCCTTGAGAATATCTTTATAGAACCTACCCAGTGTCATTCAAAGAATTTAACAATTTGTTCTCTGCCCTAATGACCATTTTAAGTATAACGAAATGATATACCAAAAGGTAGTTTATTATATCATGCATTTAATACTTAAATAAGAACAATAAAAGAGGTACACAAAACGAGATTATAAGAAAGAGTTTTAAAATATTAATGAAAAAAAAATACATGACAGAAAGCAATAAAATTGTTATTTAAAATATTTCCATACTGCTTCTTGATTGGCATCCTCACTTGCAATTTCCTTTCTTTTCCTTTCCTTTTCTGTTTTTCTTTTTTTATTCAGTGAGAGGAGAGGAGGCAGAGACAGTTTCCTGCATACACCCAGACCACGATCCACCCAGAATACCCACTAGGGGGCAATGCTCTGCCCAACTGGGACATTTTTCCCTTGCTTGGCAATTGAGCTCTTCTTAGTGCCTGAGGCAGAGGCCATTGAACCGTTCTCATAGCCCAGAGCCAATTCACTCCAATTGAGCCATGGCTGCAGGAGGGGAAAAAAGAGAGAGAAGCGAGAGGTAGAAGGGTGGAGAAGCAGATGGGCACTTCTCCTATGTGCCCTGACTGGGAACCCAGGACATCCATATGCCAGTCTGACGCTCTACCACTGAGTCAACTGGCCAGGGCAATTGTTTTCACCTGTGGACAGAACAAACATGACTACAGGCACTTAGAATATGCTGTTGTGCAGATGGATACTGAAAAAGCGTAAGGGATGTAAGTTTGTGATTTTCATTAAGGTGGGTGCTGCCCAGGCACCCACCTTAGAAAGAACCCTGATTACAAGTGCCATTTTAACAACTAATTCACCAAACTCAGCAAAAAATTAGGTATTGGTTCTGCTGAACTGGTGTGAACCAGCTGAGTCCCTCCCCTGAACCCACCCCAGATAAGAGGAGCAGCTAATGAAAACCAGATACCATGCTAGGTATGGATATAACGTGAACAAAACAGACATGGTCCTCACCCTTATACAGCTTTCAGTATAATGGGAAGAGCAGGAAACACACTACTGAACAAAAATAACAAGGTAAAAGCATACTTTTGATAAGTGCTGTAAGGAAAGAAGCTGACTTTTGATAGATAATAGTGGTGGTAGGAGAATAAAGGTAAAATTAGTTTACATATGGAGGGTTGGGAAGATGTCTCTGAAAAGGTTATATTTAAATTGAGAAATGAATTGGAAGAGTCGGTTATAGTAAGAGCAGACAGAGAAACGCTCAGCTGCCAGAGTGGGTAGCATGAGGCAGGGCCCTCTAGCAAGAACAGGATTTGGGTGTTAGGGGCACTCAAGAAAGATACGAACAGTTGGATTACCATGAGCACGGTGAGAACTGACTGACTTCATGCTAGGGAGGATGCAAGAGCTAGAGACTGTTACATTATGTTTGGATTTTATTCTAAGTGCCACTAGAAGCCACTAAAATGCTTTAAGCAGAGATACTACACTAGAATCCAGTGGACTCCATTCCAATTCCAGTTTAGGATTCTCCTTTATTTATTTTTACAAATTTTTACCTGTAAATCCAAGTAAAAAACAAAACAAAAGGATTATGAAATTAAAAAATATATGGCAGTAAGTTTTTAGCATATACTATGAGTTAACATAAGCATAAATGGTATACACACAAAAATACATGTCAAATATAAAGAATGGTACACTTGTTTCCCGGCCAGGGCACATAGAAGAAGCGCCCATTTGCTTCTCCACCCCTCCCCCTCCTTCCTCTCTGTCTCTCTCTTCCCCTCCCGCAGCCAAGGCTCCATTGGAGCAAAGATGGCCCGGGCGCTGGGGATGGCTCCTTGGCCTCTGCCCCAGGCGCTAGAGTGGCTCTGGCCGCAACAGAACGACGCCCCGGAGGGGCAGAGCATCGCCCCCTGGTGGGCAGAGCATCGCCCCTGGCGGGCGTGCCGGGTGGATCCTGGTTGGGCGCATGCGGGAGTCTCTGACTGTCTCTCCCCGTTTCCAGCTTCAGAAAAAAAAAAAAAAAAAGAATGGTACACTTGTAACCACCACTCTGTCCCCTGTAGACAATTATAATCTATTATAATACTACTTTTCTTTTGTCCAACTAGTTCAGCAGTGTTTTTGGATATAATTCATTATCTATACTTTGTCCTATATTCATTCGCGTTGGTTTATTTCTTTGCATTCAAAAAAGTTTGAAGTATTTGTGGTTGCAATTTCTTAAAGTAAAGAGCCTCTTTTGCCTCATTTAGAGTTTCTGTTAATTTAGTTCCATTTCTATGGCTGCCATTAGTGCAATCTGCTAATTCACAAATTCACGGAAGTACAAAATACATTTTGCTAATGTGCACTGTACAACGTCCTCTACAAAGTGTCTCCTATTTAATATCATTTACAAAATGCCTGCTGCAGCTGCCAGGGGAGGGTTAGACCAACCTGGGATAGGGGAAAGCAATATGTCTCCTATGCAAAGAAAGCTCTCCTCTATAAAGGCTTTCCTCTGTGGTTGTTACCGATTTGTAACTGTTATACTTTCACAAATTGCCTCTCTGAAGTTAGGTTTTTAGTTATCTCATGCTTATTTAAGTGTTTTTTATTAACAAAGAGCTGTCAGGGTTTTATATAATGGTTTTACAAAGCAATAATTCATGAAAATTAAAATCAAATATTGACATTATCCTAGTCTACATCACATACAGGCAGGATTGGCAGAACCAAGGTAATATGTTTTGGGGGAAGAGGGCAACAAAATTGATGTTACCAAATGCATTATTTTCTGGCCAAAACATTGCACCCTGGAGATTTATTCCTTTTTCTTGGTTGAAAAGTTTTGTCAATTCAGGACATAACTTAGCAACACTTTAGCATGAATTTGTTCACCGTGCTGATTTATAGAAGACAGTTTCCCGAGATGGAACAGGACATGGGAGAGATTTTGACAGAAGAAGATGGTCACTGTTTGGAAAGGCAGAGAGCTACAGGGAGGTCTATAAACAAAAGAACCCAAGAGAATGCTGGGTGCCCAGGGGATGTGGTTGCATCAGTACTGAAAGCAAAGATGGTTGTGCGCCAATTTCTAACTTCAGATTTTGCTTCAGGCAGCACTGGTAGATTTCAAGTCCCATTAAAGGGCCCTCCTATTTAAGCAGATGATGGCTTCACTGATAACAATGAAAACAACGGTGGTGGAGAAAAATGGCCAGAGGAAGCTTCAAAGGGACAAAACATCAAGGGAAACATTACTAATGTTTCTTGGACAATGAATCAGTGAAAAGAAATCTTTAAATGGAAATTATTTATTAAAGAGAGTCAGTATTATCAATTTATAAGGGCCATAGCTCTTTCCAGACTTTCTTCCTCTCTGCAGATTGATGAGGAAATAGTTAAAATATGTCTAATTCCAAATAAAATGTGTTAAGGACAGAATGGATTTTTGTGTTGGGCTTATTTTGTGCCCCCACTGGGATAATTCAAGGGAAGGTTTGAGAAGGTCTCTCTGAGGAGGGGCTATTCAAGTTAAGCAATAAAACTTTGAGTAATCAAAATAATATTCTGCCCCTTATTAAGAAACTTTTATTTCATTGGAAAAAACATGCAATGTTTTTGGCTTAGCTAATTTTTAAAAATAAGTTAATTTTAAAATTGCTTATTTAAGAAAACCTAAATTCTATGGAATTAAATGAATAGATAAAATGAAAATAATTTGTTATATATATATATATATATATATCTCATGTAATTTGATGAACATACAGACAGATATGTAAAGACCAAAATTTGCACACATGCTTTCATGTGTAATGTATGGATCTTATTAAAGTATGAGCCTGGAAGAAACAGGGAGAGGGAGAGAGAGATAATAGCAATAGATAGGTAGAGAGAGATAGCTAGATTCAAAATGAATTGGTTCAATTGGTGCCAACTAAGTCTACTTACTTCATATGCTCTGTCATCACTGCTCCCATAGCCCAAGTTCCACCAGCAACTCTGGCCAAGGTCACATCAGCCCAACTGTTAGCATTGTTCGTCATTAGTACCACATGTTGGTTGTTTTGACTCCTTTTTCTGATTTTTGACCCTCTATTTTATCTGAACCTTGCTTTTCTACTGGAAAGTCCTCACCTTTTAATTCATCTGCATCTGGCTTCTATTTAATCTGTGGTTCTGGGCACTACCTAGTCCTTTATGTTGTTTGTCCAATGTGTCTACACCTTCCTGATCCTGACTGCTCCCACTGTCTCTAAAATCTGGTTCTAAAAATTATCCTGACATGAGCACATGGAACTTACTGCCATCCGACTGGTTTAACAAGGATCTCAGATGTAGTAAGGTATATGACTTTGGCAACTTGGTAAACTTAGTTTCTTTATTTTTGTAATCCCATTATAGAGCTTCTAACAAATAAAATATCTTAATGACTTGATGAGATTTCAGATTTGCCGTGTTAATACAAAGATGAATAAAGCGTAGTGTTTAATTCTTAAGGGCCTCATAGGTGAGAGAGACCAAAATTCAATACAATCTAGTAAGTACTAGGGTAGTGATGGACATAAGGTAAGAAGCACAAGGAAAGGTTCTTACAGGTGGGGGATCATAGTTTCCAGTTTCCCATGAAATACTTCGTTTATAACTCTTGCCCAATATCCATTAGAATTTAGTATTAGTCTCACTCTTCTATTTTCCAAGATGTCTCAGTTCAGACAAATATATACACACATATATGTGTACACACAATTATATACTTATAGTGGAAGGTCAAGCAAATTTTATAAGAAGATGTAAGAAATGAGACCAAAATTATGAGGACTTTGACAATTTGGTGAGACAGTAGTGGAAATTAGTGGCAAAGGAAATAGGCCCAGTGACCTGAGCAGTGGGTGACTCTGGAGAATGTGTTTGTATGACTGCGCCACGTGGTAGAGTGGCGGGACGCTGTGGGTTGGAGAAGTAACCAGGGTCCAGTAGTAGGACCTTCTTTGTCAGGTCAAGGACATACGTTTTCTTTTAGACAGTGAAGTCACATTAAAGTTCTTAATTGAAAGAATGACATGATTATGTTTGCACTTTAGAAATGTGCAGAATAAACAATAAGGGAATAAAACTTTAGGCAGATGAAATAATTGGAAAACCACTCTAATAATCCAAAAATGAGTTGTTGCAGGACTAAGCTAAGGCAGAAGCAGTAAGGACAGGAAATAGAGAAAACATTTGAAAGTTGTTCCTAAGGGAGTTTATAGATGTTAAAGGTTTATCTGATTTGGAGGATAAGAGAAAAGAAAGAGCCTAACTCATACTCACTGAGCAGTTGGATATGCAGATCAGGAGCTCTGAAAGGAAGTATTGGTTACAAGTATAGACACGTCAGTGTGAGTAAAAAAGAGAGGTCTGAATGCAAAGAGGAAGCATCCAAAGTCAGAACCTGTCCTTCTAACTTTATTTGGACAATGTAAGATTATGGGATAACAACTGGAAAAAACTTTAGGAAAAAAATATGCAAGAGACTTTTATATGACAAATTAGTTTTGGTTTAATGATTATGATAAATGTTGGCACTAGAGCTTGAATTGCCAGCGCAATTTTTGTTATTTATTGAATATGTTATCCCTTTTGCATGTGTTATTTTTGAACTGCTATTATATAATAGGGATTTCATAGGCAGGACAAAAGTGTTCTCCCCCCAACATCCACTTTGGAATGATTAATATGTATAATTAAAGCTCTTGGTGAAAGTCTCAGTCATACTATATGAGTCAATAATAAGCTATATTTATGATAGTGCACAATTCTCACACTCCTTGTATTTGGGCAGAAGTTGAGTGCTTCAGTCAAAGAGCATCTTGCATTTGCCACAACCAAAGGAAAGAATAGTTGAAGTGCTTCTCCCAATTGACAGATGTAGCTCTCTAGAAATAAAGTTTTAAATAGTATTAATTCTTTCAAGAACTTCTGATAAATCCTTTTAAAGTAACATTTCTAGATTTGGCCCATTTTAAAGTAAGATTGAAATTATACAAAAAAAGAAAAAAGAAAATATTGATATTTGTTATTTCTTATATTCATTTTCTGTATTATAATTGTTCATTTTTCTGTCTTTTCCACTGAATTGTAAGAAAATTCTGAATAGATATGTTTATGTAATACAACGTGCTTAAATAATGAGATATAAACATTTCTCAAGTATAACATTTATACAAAGTCGTACTTAAGTCATACTTAAACAAAGTCATGTTTAAGTCAGACTTAAACATGTTGAAATTAATTATAGTACTTTCAAGTTGTTACACTCAAATAGGAGAAATGCAGTATAATTTCTGAAGCATTATTTAAACATCCAAGATTTATTTTAAGTAATTTGCCAAATTCTCTCATCAATAATTTGTACCTTAGTAAAAGTTGCTATTTTAAATCATACAAATTAGGATAGGGTGCTAATTAACACAGTATTTAGAAATAAATTAGTGCATAATGAAACTTAAAAAAACAGTTGCTTTTTTTTTAGAAAGAAAGAGAGAGAGAGAGAGAGAGAGATGAGAAGCATTAACTCATAGTTGCAGCATCTTAGTTGTTCATTGGTTACTTTTTCATATGTGCCTTGATCCACGGGGCTCCAGCTGAGCCAGTGACCTCTTGCTCATGCCAGCAAACTTGGGCTCAAGCCAGTGACCTTGGGTTTCAATCCAGCAACCTGTGAGCTCAAGCTGGCGACCTCAGGATTTTGAACCTGGTACCTCAGCATCCTAGGTGGATACTCTATCCATTGCACCACCACCAGTCAGGCAACAGTTGCTATATTTTTAAATTTTCAATGTTGTATTCACTAAGAAGATGGAACTGGTTTAAAAACAGTAAAATTAATAGCTTCTTTGTTAAAAAAAATCAAAATTTTATTAATAACAAAATGCTCCAAATGCCTTCAGCCTCTATTTTCAGAAATTAATTTTGTTAAGAACAGCTCTATATTATTTTGTATAAAATTAATGTGATGTATAATGTTTTGTGTTTTACATTTATTTAGTGATATCCATGTAGTATATCTTAGAGTGTAATGTAAACACACCAAGCAAAAAATATTTTCAAAAAGTAGTTTGAGCCTGACCAGGTAGTGGTGCAGTGGATAGAGTGTCGGACTGGGATGCAGAGGACCCAGGTTCAAGACCTCAAGGTCGCCAGCTTGAGCGCGGGCTCATCTGGTTTGAGCAAAGTTCACCAGCTTGGACCCAAGGTCACTGGCTCAAGCAAGGAGTTACTCAGTCTGTTGTAGCCCCACGGTCAAGGCACATATGAGAAAGCAATCAATGAACAACTAAGGGTCACAACGAAAAACTAATGATTGATGCTTCTCATCTCTCTCCATTCCTGTCTGTCTGTCCCTATCTATCCCTCTCTCTGACTCTGTCTCTGTAAAAAAAAAAAAAAAAAGAAAAGAAAGTAGTTTGAAACTGACCAACAAAAGTTTAAAATGCAGCAGTTTAATTAAGCAAAATTAACTGCCTCCTTCCAACTCTATTTTTTACAATTAATTAAATCCTACCATATCATATAATGTTTGATGAAAAGCTTTTGTTGCTTGGTGGTGGTGCCCCCAGATCTCTTTCAGAACTAGCGTACTTATTCCCCAGTTACTGGGAGAGATGGCTGCTGAGGCTGACAGCAGAGTACCTCTCTGGGAATTAATTGCCTTTGGCCGAAAAAAGCTGTCTCACGCAAGGTTACCCCCTCTTCTCAGGATATAGCCCACATCCAAAGACTGGTTATGAAAAGTATCAAAGGTCATTCCCCTTGTCTCAATCTGGGACATCTCTGAATGACCATCTCAGCTCCAAAGCTCTCTATGGGATCAACTGATGACTCTATTGCAGCTGCATGATGGTTTCAGTTGTTTCCTTTACCCTCCTGCAGGTGCTGCTCCCAAGAATATTCCCTAATAAATCACCTGGATGAAACTGTCAGCATCTCAGAGTCTGTTTCCTGGGGAAACTGACAGTGCCAATAATAGTCTGAGAAAGCAAGTCCTAAAATAGGGTTTTGGAACAGGATCCCATCCCAGGTGGTTAGGTAGATGCTGTGGACTTTGTGTCCCCCCAGAACTCACATTCAAACTGTAATCCTATGTGACTGCATTTGGAGATAGGGCTTTTAGGGTATAAGTAAGGTTAAATGAAGTCAAAAGGATAGGATCAGTAGCCTCTTAAGAAGAGAGAAAGAGATCTCTCTTTATCTTCACCATGTGAGGACACATCAAGAACATGGCTATCTGCAATTCAGGAAGAGAATCATATTGGCACTCTGGTCTTGGACTTCCAGACTCCAGAATTGTAAGAAAATAAATGTCTTCATTTTTGTTTAAGCCACCAAGCCTATGGTGTTTCTTTTAATTAGAAAAAAATGTTCAGTTAGAGTTGACATTAGATATTATGTTACTTTCAAGTATACATTATAATGGTTAGACATTTATATAACTTATGAAGTGATCCACTTGGTAAGTCTAGTGCCCATCTGACACCATACGTTGTTATCACAATATTATTGACTGTATTCCCTACGCGGTACTTGACATCCCCATGACTATTTTATAACTACTAATTTGTAGTTCTTACTCCATTCACCCTTTTCTCCCAGCCTCCCAAACCTCCTCCCATCTGTCAACTGTTAGTTTGTTCTCTGTATCTATAACTTTGTTTTAAGTCATACGGTATTTGTCTTTGTCTGACTTATTTTACTTAGCATAATACCCTCTAGGTCCATCCATGATGTTGCAAATGGTAATATTTCATTTTTTTATGGCCGAATAATGGTCTGTGGTATATATTATATGTACCACATCTTCTTTATCTGAATAATGATCTGTTGTGTATGTGTACCACATCTTCTTTATCCAGTTGTCTCTCAGTGGACACTTAGGTTGCTCCCATATCTTGGCTATTATAAATAATGCTACAATGAACATACGAATGCAAGTAACTTTTGAATTAGGTTTTAATTTTTTTTTCTGGATAAATTCCCAGAAGTGAAATAGGTGCATCATAAGGCAGTTTTGTTTTAATTTTTTGAGGAAACTACATACTGTTTTCCATGGTGGCTGCACCAGTCTGCATTCCCACTAACAGTGCACTAGAATTCACTTTTCTCCTCATCTTCACCAACACTTGTTTCTTGTTGATTTACTTATGATAGCCATTCTGACAGATATGAGGGTAATATCTCATTGTGGTTTTACTTTGTATTTCTTTGTTGATTAGTGACATTGAGCATCTTAATTGGCCATCTGTACATTCTCTTTGGGCAAATGTCTATTCAGGTCGTTTGTCCATTTTTAATTGGACTTATTTTTGTTATTTTGGTGTTAAGTTGTATGATTTTCTTGTATATTATGCATATTAATTCCTTATTAATGTGCCATTGGTGAACATATTCTTCAATTTAGTAGGTTGTCTTTTTTTTATGATTTTCTTTGCTGTGAAAAAAGTTTTTTAGTTTGCTATAACCTCATTTGCTTATTGTTTCTTTGTTTCCCTTGCCTAAGAAGACAAATAAAATTCTACTAAAAGCAATGTCAAGAGTATACGGTCTACCTTTTCTTCTAGGGGTTTTATGGTTTTGAGTCTTACATTTAAGTCTTTAATTCATTGTGAATTGATTTTTGTACATAGTGTGAGAAAGTAGTCTAGTTTCATTTTTTGCATTTATCTATTCAGTTTTTGAACATCATTTATTGAATAGATGTTCTTTACTCCATTGTATGTTCTTATCTCCTTTGTCATAGATTAATTGACCATATAGGTGTGGGGTTTGTTCTGGGCTGTCTATTTTGTGGCATTGATCTATATGTCTGTTTTTATGCCAGTGACATGCTGTGTCTCATAGATTTGGGGTTGTTGTATTTTTATTTTCATTTGTCTCAGGCATCTTTCGATTTTCCCCTTGATCTTTTTGTTAACCCATTCAATGATTAGTAGCATGCTATTTAGCCCCCAGATGTTGCTTTGTTTTTTAGTTTTTTTATTGTAATTGGTTTTTAGTTTCATACCATAATGATCAGAGAGGTGCTTGATATGATTTCAATCTTCTTAAATTTAGTGAGACTTATTTGGGGGGCCCAATATATAGTCTTATTCTGAAAAAAGTTCTATGTGGGCTTGAAAATAATGTATATTCTGCTTTTGGGGGGTAAAATAAATATTAATTAAATTCATCTTCTCTACTGTGTCATTTAAGGCTGCTCTTACCTTGTGAATTTCTGTCTCGAAGATATCTCTATTAATGTCAATGGGTTTTAAATTCTCTTACTATGACTGTATTAATGCAATCTCTCCCTTTATATCCATCAAGATTTGCTTTACATATTTAGGGGCTCCTACATGGAGTGTGTAATTGTTTACAAGGGTTATATCTTATTGTTGGATCGATCTCTTCATCATTATAAATTACCCTCCTTTGTCTCTTGTTATAGCCTTTGTTTTAAAGTCTACTTTATCTGATATAAGTACTGCTACCCCAGCTATATTTTTTATTTTATACAAAAGATATTTGCATTAAATATCTTTTTTCATCCTTTTACTTTCAATCTGTGTGTTTCTTTTGATCTGAAGTAACTCTCTTGTTGGCAGTGCTTGTATGGGTCTTGTTTTCTTATCTATTCAGCCACCCTGTGTCCTTTTATTGGAGTCTTTAATCTGTTTATATTTAAAGTAATTATTCAGATTTCTTCAGATATAATCCCAGAAGTAGAATTTCTGGGTCATAAGGCAGTTGCATTTTTAATTTTTAAGGAAACTCCTTACCACTTCCTACAGTGGCTGTACCAATTTACATTCCCACTAACAGTGTACGAGGCTTCCCTTTTTTTTACATCCTCACCAACACTTGTTTGTTGATTTATGGATGATAGTCATTCTGATAAGTGTGAGGTGATATCTCATTGTGATTTAAATTTAAAAGTCTCTGATGATTAGCATGATTCTCTGATGATGAGCCCCATATAATACATCTATTTATCATTAGTAAAAACACAGACACAGACAACAGTATAGTGAGAGCCAGAGGAGAAGGGAGGTGGGGGTGGATGGGAGAGGGCAAAAGGGGAATAAGTGGTGGCAGAAAGAGACTCAACTTTGGGTAGTGAGTGCATGATCTCGCATGCAGATGATGTGTTATAGAGTTGTACACTTGAAACATTTGTTTTTATTAACCAATGCTATCCCACTAAATTCAATAAAAACCTCCCCGAGAAAACTAATGAAAAAATAATTATTCATAGGTTTGTGGTTACTCTCATTTTATTATTCATACTTTTGCTTTCTTTTCTTCTCTCTCCCCTCCTCCTTCTCCTTCTTCTTGAAGTCTCTTTAACCTTTTTGTAATACTTATTTAGTGGATATACTCTTTTAGATTTTTCTTTCCACAAAGCTTTTTATCTTTCCATCTTTTCCAAATGGTAGCCATACTGGATAGAGTAATCTTGGTTATAGATCCTTGCTCATCATCATTCTGAATTTTTCTTGACAATCCCATATGACCTGCAAAGCTTCTTTGAGAAATCAGCTGACAGTCATTTGGGAGTTCCCTTGTATATATCTAACTGCTTTTCTCTTGTTATATTTAAGACTTTCTCTGTTTTTAAGTTTTGGTATTTCAATTTTGATGTGTCTTGATGTTAATCTCTTTGGGTTTATCTTGTTTGGGACTCTCTGCACTTCCTGAACTTGTATGAGTATTTCTTTCACCAGGTTAGGGAAGCTTCTAGTCATTATTTTTTCAAATAGGTTTTCAATCTCTTTCTCTCTTTCTTCTCCTTCCGGTACTCCTATGCTGCAAATGTTGTTATGCTTGTTGTCCCAGAGGTTCCTTAAACTATCTTCATGTTTGAAATTCTTTTTTCTTTTTGCTGTTCTGATTGGGTGATTTCTACTACTTTGTCTTCCAAATTGTTGATTTGATCTTCTGAGTCATCTAATCTGCTATTGATTTTATCTAATGCATTTTTCATTTCACTTATTGTATTCTTCCTTTTTGACTGTTTTCTTTATGTGTCTATCTCTTTTTATAAGGTCTTACTGAGTTCATCTATTCTTCCCCCAACTTCAATGAGCATCCTATATCCAGTGTTTGAATGCTGTATCTGGTTGACTGCTTGCCTTTAATTTGTTTAGTTATTTTTCTAGAGTTTATCCTGTTCATTCACTTGGGACATGTTCTTTTGTTCTCCTTATTTTGGCTGCCTCCCTGTGTTTGTTTCTGTCTGTTAGGTAGATCTACTATGTCTCTCAGTCTTGGCAGGGTGGCTTTATATATTAGGATTCCTATGGAGATCAGTGGCATAGTCTCCCTGGTTACCTGAGCTCAGTACTGCTGCAGTATCCCTTTTTGGGTTGTACTATAGTAAACCTTGATTGCTACTAGAACATCGGTAGGTGGGATTGACCCTCAGGCTTACTAGCTATGAGGACTGGTTATGACTTCAAAAGAGCTGTTGTAGAGTAAGATTTACTTTAGCTGGACTCTGGTGCTTGCTGACTCCACCCTTGGGTTTGTTGTTTTTGGAGCTAATTTAATGGTACTATGGTGTGATCCAAAGCCAGCTACCAGGTGTGTTAGCTCTGGGGCTACTTGGGATGGGGAGATTCTGCTGTATGGTAAGGTCAGTTGCTGCCTGTGCCTTGCCTGGGGCCAGCTGGGAGGAGCTACAAAGTGATCTGTGATTAGTAGTTGCTTTTGCTGGGCTTGGATATGCCTTGGAGAGGCTGTATTATAAACTGAACCAGGCTGTCACTAAGTGTCAGGTTTGGAGCTGCTTAGCAGGAAATATAGAGCACACTAAAACCAGTGGTGCTTGTTTGGGGTTGTTGAACTCCAAGAGGTTTTAGGTAAGTACCCAGCATGGACTGTGAGGCTAGATGCTTGTGAGAAACAGCCACTGAAAAAAGTTCAGGGTGGTGCATGATTTGGGTTGGGCAGAGTCTAAGGGAATCACCAGGATGCCAGGATGGGCTGTGTAGGATGTTATCCAAGTTAATAGAGACTCAGATTTGGAACCTACCTGAATGTGCTGGCTGGCTGGGGAAAAAAAATCTCAACAAAGATGCAATGGTACCTGCCAGTACTTCTGTCCTGGAGAGAGATGTCCCTCTAGCCCTTACCTTAAGGCCATTGAATTCAGTTCTTCTTTGTATGTCCCTGACACTTTTCAAGCTACTGTCTCTTTGTTGGAAGTTAGGACAAGTGTCTATGAGTAAGTGAGTTTGTGCTTAGATCCTTTAAGAAGATGCCTGGGTATATAGCAGCCCTCTGTTTCACCTGGACATAATCGTGATAATTTTCACAGAAATATGTTGTAGAGATTCTTTTCCCCTATATGGTGCTCTGGGCTGGGGAGCCCAGTGTGGGGCAGGGACCTCTCACTACTCAGGGGGCACCTTTTCAACTGAGATATCCCTACTGATACTTAACCACCACATGTAGGTGTGGGGCCAGCCTGTTTTAGGTTTCCACTCCTACTACCAGTCTCAAGGTGGCTTCTTCTTTATATCATTAGTTTTAAGAGTTCTGTTCAGTTAGTCTCTGGTGTTTCTCAAGGGTGGTAGTTCTATAATTTAATTGTAATTTTGATGTGGTCATGGGAGAAAATGAACATAGCATTTCCCTGTTCCTTCGTCTTGACTAGAAGTCTGCCAAAGTATTTTGTTACAGTGGCATGAGCCGATTAAGACAATGATTTATTGTAAGCCTCATTATGCAATAGCTGTGCAACTGTTAAAACTACCAATGGTAAATTCAGATGGGATACTGGTATAAATAAATGTCTTGGTCACTGCACCATTTCAAATATCTGAATAGTTTGGGGAATATAGTTATAAGAACTATGGAATTAGACAACTCTTTCTAGGGACTGGTTAATTGGAGAAAAACAAAATATAATGTTAATGAATCACCAATTTAAGATAAAGTACAAAAGTTAGAAGACCTCTTTGACTACATGTAAAGAGGAATTCATACAGCTAAAAACAGAAAAAGCTAAGGGTCAGGCATGGAAACTTATTAAAAGAATATTAGAGATCCAGAGAAAGTTGAATTTTCAACCCCAGCAAGTCTACTACACCAAGGTGAGGTCCCCGACTAGCAAAGAAAAATACTGAGATTCAAGAGGGGAATCTGTGCCAGTGAACTTAAAAATTGTTGACTTCTTAGATGACTCTGAACCCTCTGCAAGAGTTGACTATTCTTCCCTGTAATGGCTACATTCCCCTGTTGCTTGAAAATGATGTGTAAGTCTCAGTCTTGCAAGACAAAATACCCTCCTCTCAGGATCTAGCCCTAATTTTCCATTGGCCACCAAAATGGTAATTACTTTTATGCCATAACCTAACTCAAGTACAAAGGTGCTGAGCCTGATGGGGGAAAGAGACCATATCACAAAATAATGCAGGACCGAGTCAAAATGTAGCCAAGGTAGTCACTGGTTCCTCAGTGCTAGGATTAAGGAGGGAGGACATTAAGTTGGATAACAGAGAGGTTGTAAATATGAGAGCAGTTTCCAATGTTTAAAATATTCTGCTGATCCTGCTGTGGGCTCAGAGAAAGGAAAGCTATACTAAATATTGTAAGGAACTAGATATGTCAGAGCAGATAGTGGAGGAAGGGGTCAAGTGTACTGAAAGAAGTGGGGATAGTAAATGAAATATTGCATAAGGCCAGTATTCCATCTGATTGTTCCATGGGAAGGCCCAAAGTATAAACCACTTGACAAAAGATACGGAAGAAATGTATTGGGTGGTCACTTGCATTATGTGAAACTTTGAAGAAAAGGGATAACATGGTGGATGTGCTGTAGAACTGGTTTCCCTGATAGCAATGCAAACAATAGATTCCCAAAATGATAGAGGACAGGTGGCTGTGCAAAACAGGTGCAGATATAACAATGACATGGTCAGTGTGGCAGTGTAGGGTGCCTGAGATGCAAAAAAGCTGTGGAGATGTTTGATAGAATCTAAGGACAAGATAGGTTTGCAATCACCAAGCACATTGCTCAGTCTATGCAAATCAAATATCAGAGAGCTGCAGGCAATCTCTCTAACAGAAAGTCATGGTCATTTGCCCAGTTTACTGTTACTGAATTGGGTTTGTTTTCTTTCTTTCTTTCTTTCTTTCTTTCTTTCTTTCTTTCTTTCTTTCTTTCTTTCTTTCTTTCTTTCTTTCTGACAGAGAGAGAGTCAGAGAGAGGGATAGATAGGGACAGACAGGAATGGAGAGAGATGAGAAGCATCAAGCATTAGTTTTTTGTTGTGACACCTTAGTTGTTAATTGATCGCTTTCTCATATGTGCCTTGACCATGGGGATATAGCAGACCGAGTAACCCCTTGCTCAAGGCAGTGACCTTGGGTCCAAGCTGGTGAGCTTTGCTCAAACCAGATAAGCCCGCACTCAAGCTTGTGACCTCGAGGTCTCAAAACTAGGTCCTCCGCATCCCAGTCCAATGCTCTATCCACTGCGCCACTGCCTGGTCAGGTGAATTGGTTAGTTTTCAAACTCAGAACCCACATTCTAAAGGAGATGCCAGATTCCAAGGAAGAAGTACCCCCAATTCCACAAGGGTTTAAAGATTCCCTAGACCCCCCCCCAAAAAAAAGTTTAAGCCATATTCTTGGGTAACCACACACTAGAAAAAAAGGAATACCCAGACCATTTCAAGTACTATGGACACAAGGTCTAAATTGAAAGTGCCCTTTCCCTCTAGCTAATATAGGAAATAAAAAACATTGCATTTTGGTGGAATAGCAGGGAATAGTGCTACTGATAAGAAATTAAAGTATGTAAAAACCATGGTCCCCATTATATCCCCATTTAACCCATTAGTCTTGTCAATGAAAAATTATAAAGCATCCTGGAGAATGACAGTGAACTACTGAATACTCAACCAAGTACTCATCCCAGTTCGATTCTCTTTGTCAGATGTGGTATCTTCGCAGGTACAAAATAACACAGTTTTAGGACATACTCTGCAACCACTGAGCTGATGAATGCCTTTATTTCCAACTCTACCAGGTAAGATTAGAAGCAGTTTGCTCTCATGTGGAACAGACAAAAATATGCATATGCAGTCATGTGCCAGGACTAATTCCCTTTCCACCTTCTGTCATAATTAGTCCAAAGGGACATAGACTGTCAGGACATTCTGCAGAACACCACACTGACCCACTATAGCAAAAGCATTACACTAATTTAACCAGAGGAGCAAAAAGTAGCAAATATTTTAGATGTTTTAGTAAGCCACAAAAGCTCCAGGGGGTAGGAGACAAGCCCTATAAAGATCAGGAGTAAGCCATATCAGTCAAGTTTTATACATCAGTGGGGCATGCTGAACCATCCCCCTGAAAGTAAAAGATGAAGTATTGTTTCTTGCACCTTGTACTACTAAGAAGAAAACAAAATGCCTGGTAGGCCCCTTTGCATTTGCATTTGGAATGCAGTGTATTACACATGGGGAGAACTGCTTCAACTCATTTAACAAATGACATGATTTGAGTGGGATCCTAGCAGAAAAGCTCTGTTGCAGGTCTAGGTTGCATTGCAGGTAACTGTTACTTGAGTCATAAAGTAACATCCTATGATACTATATAGATTATATAGTATAAGGTCTACCAGAAAGTTCTATCCATTTTTGGAATACAACAAATACAAATTCTTCTGACTTAATTCATGTGGCACCCATCTTGAATATTTCCACACCAATCCTATCTTCCGAATATGGTCTGAAATGGTTTGCTGAGCTGAATTAAGCCTTTCTGCGATCTCCGATGTTGTCAAAAAAGGATCTTGCTCCAACATGGTCTTAACAACATCGTCATCGATCAAAGATGGTCGCCCAGAACGTGGCTTATCAGAAAGGTCGAAATCACCTGTTTTGAATTTTTCGAACCATCTTCTGCATATCCTATCAGAAACTGTACCTTCACCAAACACTTTCAATAAATTTCTACATGCTTCTATAGCATTTCTTTCTTGTTAAAATTCGTAAAAATACAGTGGCGTAAATGAACTTTATCAGTAGCCATGGGTACACTATCGCTTCACACATAAGACTAACGTGAATCAACTTTGTTTTAGTTAATTTGCTACGTCAGTATGTATACATTAAGTGATGAAAATAGAGAGGCACACATGCGCCAAATAAACCTGTGCTTACGTGTTGAAACTTGTTGTGATAGAAACGGACAGAACTTTCCGGTAGACCTTATATAATAATAGATACAATGATGGAGTACAGTGGTGGGAAAAAAAGATAGAAGCTTATGGCAAGTTGTAGTAGGAGAACCATAATGTAGATCCATATAGACCATCTGCACTAAAAAAAAATTGAAAAATAGCTACTGGCATGCTTCTGCCCCAATAACAAGATGATAGTACATGACGTGACCATGTGATCAGACTTCCATCATGGTTTGAGTTCTGTCAAATGCACCAAGTCTTAACATGAGACAAACCCAACAGCAATCTCTTATAAGTAAATCTGGAATCAGAACTGGGTGAACAAGTGCCCCAATGCTTACACAATTGACTCATGAACACAGTAGCTATGATGTCAGGAATGGAAGCTATATATGGACTCAAGACTGTGGGCTTCCACTCACCAAAGATAATTTTGCTACTGTTGCTGTTGAATTTCCAAACTGCTGATGACAGAAGTCAATACTGAACCCTTGATGTGGCAACATCCCAACAAAGATCAACTAGCTATTTCATGACAAATTGATTCCATATTAAAAGGACAGTTTACCTTGACTAGAATCAACACATTGTGAATAGGTAGATGGTTTTCCTGCTCCTGGGGCTTTAGTGAACATCATACCTGAACAGCATTTGACCGACTAACACAGGATCATGATATCATAGTAGACCAAATAGCAAAGGAGAGAATAGCATGATTATCAGTCTACTAATTGTAACATCTACTGCACTTCCTGGAAACTATTGGCTTGATGGACCAGGTGCACAGCATTTGCAGAAAGCTGTTGAGGTGCCATCTTGGAGAAGACATGGCAAGGAGGGAGTTCCAGCCTTTGGGACACAATGCACGTTCTAAATCAGGGGTCCCCAAACTTTTTACACAGGGGGCCAGTTCACTGTCCCTTAGACCGTTGGAGGTCCGGACTATAAAAAAAACTATGAACAAATCCCTATGCACACTGCACATATCTTTTTTTAAAGTAAAAAAACAAAACGGGAACAAATACAATATTTAAAATAAAGAACAAGTAAATTTAAATCAACAAACTGACCAGTATTTCAATGGGAACTATGCTCCTCTCACTAACCACCAATGAAAGAGGTGCCCCTTCCGGAAGTGCGGCGGGGCAGATAAATGGCCTCAGGGGGCCGCATGTGGCCCATGGGCCGTAGTTTGGGGACCCCTGTTCTAAATCACTATCTGTTATTTAGTCTTATGTACCAATTAATAGAATACCTGGGTCTAAGAAACAAAAATGATGTTGTAATTGGTCGGGATTAGTTCCAGAGACACAGTTGGAGAATGTATGATTTCTGTCTTTGAAACCCTGGGCATTGAGGGTCCAGAGATCCTGAACCCCAAAGAGGCAGTGTTTTTACCAAAGGACACAGCAAGAGTATTATTAAATTTTGAGTTATAACTGCTCCCTAGTTACATTTCGCTCTTTGAATGTGGGCTATTCCTGTAAATGGGGTGTGTCCTTAGGTGAAGTAACTGTCCTCACTGAGAGCAGTTCTAAGAAAGGAAATCAGTTTCAGCAGCTATCAGTATTGGCATGTGAGGGAATGCATGGTTTGGTTCTGTAGAGGGAAATGAGTGACAGCCACAGCAGCCTCTGCAGCCCCTTCCTTGCATTGCTTGAGTACATATTCCTTTTAGTGGAAGTATTACTTCACCTGGGAACAGTCCCCTCTAAATTCTGATTGGGGTTTTTTTTCTGAAAATATTTATAGGAAATTAGTGAAACAAACTATAGTTACCACGACTGCAGCTGCTTTTAGGCTATAATTGACACTCACGATCTAAGTCCTCTTTTGCAACCTCACTACACTTTACTTTCTCCTCTGCTGGGTCCTACCTCCCTCATCTCCTTGCCGGTATGACTTCTGACAGCAAGTCCTGGTACATATGTATGTCTTCATTACAGAGCCTCAGTTCCTGGGAATCTGCACTTCAACATCTCCAGGTCGTCTTTCCTTCAAGGAGACACAATGAAATGAAAAACTATTCCATGTTCATGGATTGGAATAGTCAACATAGTTAAACTGGCCATACTACACTGCCTAAAGCAGGGGTCAGGAACCTATGGCTCATGAGCCAGATGTGACCTTTTGATGGCTGTATCTGGCTCGCAGACAAATCATTAATAAAAAAAATAAAAACGTTAAAAATATAAAACATTCTCATGTATTACAATCCAATCATTTCCTAACGCTCATGTTCATGGTTGCGGGTGGCTGGAGCCATTCATAGCTGTCCTCCTGGACAACACCAAATTTTTATTGGATAATGCATAGCATACACGGGTCATTGTATGGCTCTCCCGGCATTACATTTTAAAATATGTGGCGTTCATAGCTCTCTCAGCCAAAACAATTCCCGACCCTGACCTAAAGCAATATACAAATTTAATGTAGTCCTTGTTAAAATCTTAAATATCATTTTTTAAAGAAATAGAACAAAAAATCACCAGGTTTGAATGGAACCATAAAAAATTCCAAACAGCCAAAGCAATCCTGAGGAAAAGAATGAAGCCAGAAGTATTACACTACCTGACTTCAAATTATACTACAGAACCACAATAATCAAAACAGCATGGTATTGACAGAAAAACAGACATACAGACCAGCAGAACAGAATCAAGAGCCCAGAAATAAAACCACATATATTTTGACAAATTATCTTCAACAAAGGAGCCAAAAACAGACAAAGGAGAAAATAAAGCCTCTTCTATAAATGGTGCTGGGAAAATTGGAAAGTCACATGCAAAAGAATGAAACTGAACAACACCTTGTCCCCATGCACAAAAAGTAATTCAAAATGAATCAAAGACCTAAATATAATAAGATCTGAAACAATAAATTAAATACAAGAAAACATAGGTACTAAACTTATGAACCTTGACCATAAAGAACACTTTATAAATCTGACCCCAAAGGAAAGTGAAATAAAGGCAAAAATAAATAAATCAGACTTTATCAAACTAAAAAGCTTCTGCACAACAAAAGAAACCAACAGCAAAATGAAAAGGCAGCCAATGAAATGGAAGTTGATATTTACAAACAACAGCTCCATAAGGGGTTAATATTCAAAATACATAAAAAAAGCTCACAAAGCTCAGCAACAAACAATCTTTGTTAAAAAATGGGTAGAGGACCTGAACAGATACTTCTCCCAAGAAGACACATAAATGGCCAAAAGACACATGAAAAGATGCTCATCTTTGCTAGCTATTAGAGAAATGCAAATCAAAACAATGAGATACCATCTCATACCTCTTAGATTGGCTATTATCAACAAGAAAGGATAACAAGTGTTGGAGGGGCTGTGGAGAAAAAGGAACCCTCATTCACTGTTGGTGGAAATGTAAAGTATTACAACCATTATGGAAGAAAGTATGGTGGTTCCTCAAAAAATTAAGAATTACCATATGATCCAGTGATTCCTCTACTGGGTATCTATCCTCAAAACTCAAAAACATGGTACAAAAAGGCACAAACACCCTCCATATTCATTGTAGCATTATTCAGAGTGGCCAAGACATGGAAACAACCAAAGTGTCCTTTAATAGAGGATTGAATAAAGAAGATGTGATACATATATACAAAGGAATACTACTCAGCCATAAGAAATGATGACATATTGCCATTTATGACAACATGAATTAGACCTTGAGAATATTATACTGAGTGAAATAAGTAAATCAGAAGAAGCAAAGAGCTATATGATGTTACACATAGGTGGGTTATAACAGTGGTCCCCAACCTTTTTTGGGCCACGGACCGGTTTAATGTCAGAAAATATTTTCACGGACCGGCCTTTAGGGTGGGATGGATAAATGTATCACGTGACCGAGACAAGAGTCAAGAGTGAGTCTTAGATGGACGTAACAGAGGGAATTTGGTCATTTTTAAAAAATAAAACATCGTTCAGACTTAAATATAAATAAAACGGAAATAATGTAAGTTATTTATTCTTTCTCTGCAGACCGGTACCTATGGCCCAGGGACCGGTACTGGTCCACGGCCTGGGGGTTGGGGACCACTGGGTTATAATAGACTCATGGACATAGATAAAAGTGAAATAGTTACGGGGGGGAGAGAGGGGGTTGTGGGGGATGGGCTTGGTGGGGAGGGGAGTAAAGAGGGAAAAATATACAGTGATGAAAAATAATTTGACTTTGTGTGATGGGCACCCAACACTGTAACAGTTCAAATGCTATAGAAATATTTACCTGAAACCTTTGTACTCTTATTCATCACACAATTAAATTTAATTTTTTAAAATAAAATTTAAAAAATGTATGTATATATAGTGCTTAGGAATAAATTTGCAAAAAGTGTACTGACCTGAAAATAATTTAATATGATTTCATCATTTCTTACATTTATTTTCAATGTTTAAGGCAGATCTCTTCACCTAAAATTTACCTGGAAAACTGGTGAAGATATTTCTGCCTACAGATTTTAGTTCTGAGGAATGCACATAACAACAACAACAAAATGAAAAAAAACTCAGGCTTCCATCACAAAACACCACAAATTGAATGGCTTAGACAACAGAAATGTGTTGTGCACATGTCTAGAGGCTTGAAGTCTGGAAGTCCAAGATCAAGGTGTTGGCAGAGTTTAGTTCTTCTGAGGGTTGAGAGGGAGAACTTGTCCCAGTCCTGGTTTCTGCTGGTTCTCTGGCAGTCTTGGCTGTTCCTTGGCTTTGAGGGCATCACCTTGATCTCTGCCTTCATCTTCACATGGTGTTCTCCTGTGTCAGTGTCTCTATGTTCACATCTCCCCTTTTTATAAGGACATCAATTATATTGGATTAGGAGCCCATTCTATTGCAGTATGATCTCATCTTAATTTAACTGATTATACTTGCAACAACCCTGTTTTCAAATAAAGTCTCATTCTGAGATATTGGCAATTAGGACTTCAACATAGGAATTTTGGGTAAACACAAATCAACCCATGATACTGAACTTTGCAGGGAAGTCAAGCGGTCGAAAATACAAAGTGTAGAAGTAATAGACTCACTGGATTTTTTTATTAATGGGGGCTTAAATCACTGTTGTAAAAAAAAAAAAAAAAAAAAAGACTTTCTTTTCATTTGCTGGTTGGGGGATTTCCCCCAGAGGTTGCATTTTGGATAAAGCAGCAGAGAACACTGGCTCCATTTGTGCCCTGACATGTACCTGTCTCTTCATTTCACCTGAAAACTTCATGCCTTTAGAAGGAAGAGAAAGAATCAAGTGTCCTCTCTGCATTAGTCCATAGTGACTGGTTACAGCTAATCTTCTGGAGAAAGAAAATTCAATGTAGCAATTAGAATTATGGGCACAAGTTCTAGAAGATGAAAACCCTCATCATCTTACTTGGTTCACTGGCTCTTAAAGGCCCATGTGCCATGTCGCGTTGCCAAATCACACATCTTCGTTTTGGTTGGTACATGCCCTTGATGTTGGCATTGGCCCTATGATCACAGAGCTTTCTATGGCAGCTATTTTCATGGCTTGGCTCTTTCTTATTCCCTGAGGTCTTATGGTGGGGCAAGAGGACACCCACCGTGGAAGCCAAAAGACTCATCTTAATGAGTGGCATATTTTAGACCTTGTGATTGTGATTTACAATGTTTCATAGCATAGCTGGGTAAACTCTTGTTACTGGAGGATCAAGTTAAATCCAGCAAAAAAGTAATGTGCAATCTTGTCTTTTAGAAAACCTTTCAAAAAAGCACTCTTGTCCCAATGAAGGCTCCCTTCTGTATGAACTGATAAAGGAAAGTTTGATATTATACATGAATGTGGAGTATTAAACTGTGTCCCAGAACTATAGAACTAAAGTTAGAGGCTTTGGTCGTAAAGGTGCTGCCCTCAGCCCTCGCCTGTGCCACCTCGTGTGGTAGATCTGTGTACACACAACCCTGGATGGAAAACCCAGGCCAGCACCTCCAGTTGTGGACTCCCTTCCGGCAATCCTCTTATTAAACACAGGATTCAGGAACCTGGTGGAACTCTGCCACAACTGCCAAAAAACATATTTCTGTCTTAAAGTGTCAGAGCAAAGGGGGTGGGAGGAAGGAACCAAATGCTAAAGCAAATAAAAACATCTTTTCAAATGTTGCCTGCTTGCTGCCAATTGTGGGCTCAGAGGGAGTGCCACCGGGAGCGAGTTCCACATGGTGAGGCCTTCCGTGGAGAAGCCTGGCTGGCAGGCCAGGAGGATTCAGTAATTAACACTGTCAAAGACTTGTGAGGCCCCATTTCAGCAGCTCCACTTGGAAGTGTTTGTCCATGTACAGTCACCCTTCAGCGGCACAGCTGCGGTGTGCAGTCCGTCAGCGGTTGGCGCATGTGTGGGCTCAAACTCTTTGTCATGCAGTATTAAGAAAACCTGGGGGTTTCTTTGCAGAGCTTTAACCCTGTGGGGATTAAGGCTAAGAGTATCTGATTTTTAAAATGCTAATTAAATGAGTGCTCTAACAATGCTGAGTAACCAGTTGCGGGGAAATTATAGCATCCAGGAGGCTAGATAACAAAACTAGAGCTAGGGACCCCCACGTGGGCCTGGGCATATGGATCAGCTGTTGTGGGCTGGAAAGAAGGTTGTGGAAACATTGGGAAGTACGGGTGAAATTACACGCTCTTAAGTAAAGACTCTAAAACAGGTCTGAAATGGTAAGCAGGAATGGCAGCCATCTCCTAAAAGAAAATTAGTGGGTAGGTAGCTGTGCTGTAATGGAGGAAAGACAGACTGGTGTGGATTTGTGGTTTCAATTCCCACAACTGCCACTCTCTGGTATGATGGCAATTGGGCTCATTACTTAACCTTTCTACACTCATTTCTTTATATATATACAATGAAAATTGTTACGAATATACAGACATGTATTATTGAGTAAATAAACTGTAAATATATTTATATACACACAGTGGTGGGATTCAAATAATGTAACAACCAGTTCTCTGCCCTAATGATCATTTTAAGTACAAAAAAATTGATATACCAAAAGGTAGTTTATTATTTCACGCATTTAATACTTAAATTAGAACAATAAAAAAGGTACACAAAACTTGATTATAAGAAAGAGTTTTAAAATATTAATGAAAAAGTATTAAATAATACCTGATACAAAAGAAAACAGTAAAACTGTTATTTAATATATTTCTGGCCCTGGCCTGTTGGCTCAGTGTTAGAGTGTTAGCACAGCATTTGGATGTTCTGGGTCTTATTCCCTGTCAGGGCACACAGGTGAAGCGCCACCTGCTTTTCCACCTGTCCCCCTCTCACTTCTCTCTCCCTCTCTCTCTCTCTCTCTCTCTCTCTCTCTTCTCCTGTCTGCAGACATAGTTTGATTGGAGCAAATTGTCCTCAGAAGCAGAGGATGACTCCATGGCCTCTGCCTCAGGCACTAAGCAAAGCTCAGTTGTTAAGCAACAGAGCAATGCCCCAGATGGGCAGAGCATTACCCCCGGGCTTGCTGAGTGGATCCTGGTCTGGGGCATGTGGAAGTCTGTCTCTGCCTCCCCTTCTCTCACTGGATAAAAATAAACAAACAAATAAGATATTTTTATATTTCATATTCTTGATTGGTGTCCTCACTTGCAATTTTTTTCACCTATGGACAGAATAAACATTACTAAGGGCACTTAGAATATGCTGTTGCGCAGATGAACTTTAAAAAAGAGTAAGGAGGCCCTGGCCAGTTGGGTCAGCGGTAGAGCGTCGGCCTGGCATGTGGGGGACTTGGGTTCGATTCCTGGCCAGGGCACATAGGAGAAGCGCCCATTTGCTTCTCCACCCCCCCTCCTTCCTTTCTGTCTCTCTCTTCCCCTCCCGCAGCCAAGGCTCCATTGGAGCAAAGATGGCCCGGGCACTGGGGATGGCTCCTTGGCCTCTGCCCCAGGCGCTAGAGTGGCTCTGGTCTCGGCAGAGCGACGCCCCGGAGGGGCAGAGCATTGCCCCCTGGTGGGCAGAGCATCGCCCCTGGTGGGCGTTCTGGGTGGATCCCAGTCAGGCACATGCGGGAGTCTGTCTGTCTCTCCCCGTTTCCAGCTTCAGAAAAATACAAAAAAAAAGAGTAAGGAATGTAAATTTGTGATTTCCACATTGGGTGGCTGCCCAGGTGCCCACCTTAGAGAGAACCCTGATTGCAAGTGCCATTTTAACAACAGATTTGCTGAACTCAACAAAAAAATTAAGTATCAGTTCTGCCCAACCATTGTGAACTGGCTGAATCCCACCACTATATATGTATGTGCATTCATCTGTATATCTGTCATTTATTAATCAACTACTATGCAATCAACAAATATTTTTATAGTACTTCCTATTAGTAAGCAAGTCTTGATATATTTATTGTATTAAGTATGACAAGTAAAATTTCTGTTCTCTTGGAGCTTATCTATCTTCTAATGAGTAAAGAAAACAACAGGAAACCTGACCTGTAAATGAGTAAGAGATTTTCAGGTTGTAGGGAGAAACATGATATAAATTTAATAAAAAGGGTTGCAGGTTAGGGAACTAAAAAAGCCGCTTTAGGTAGTAAGGTTCCAGAATATTTACATACTCTTTCTCATTCAATTTTTCTGACCCCCTTCTGCAATAGGCACTACTGTTTCCACCTGCCAGCAAAAAACAAAACAAAACAAAACAAAACTGAAGTGCTATAGGTTAGCTCTGATGGGGCACACTTAATATGCGGGTATTCAATCAGAATTAGATGAGCTATGCTGAACACGCATGCTCTTCTATAAGGGGATGTCTGAAATCAATGGATGTTGCCAGCCCACATTCATCCATAGTTTTCTCACTTACCTTCTTTAAGTAAAATATTGTTTGTAAGAGCCTGCATGTATTATAATCTATGAATGGAGCCATATGGTGGTAAACTACACTGGCTTGCAATTTGGGCATTTATGTTATCTGTCATTGCTGAGCACTGGGGAGGACATAAATGGACCTAAGATAATCACAGTGCTCTGTTACAGACATCTGCACCCCAGTTCTGTCTGCAGACATTTCTAGCTCTCTTAGGTGGGGCATCTAGTTTACAAGAAACCGAGACTCACACAAAGAAGTTAAGACTATTGCATGGAACTATTTCAGACAAACATCTTTGCATTGGGAAAAAGAATGGCACATTCAGATTTTTTTTTTTCATATTTCTTGTTAATGCCTTTACTTGTCACTGTGTATACATGATTTAAATAGAAGGTAGTAATTAAACTTGCATTATGGGGGGAAATATTGCAATGGGAGAAGGAAATAAGGTCATATAAATTTTTGTCAAGACATTTATTTTGAGCTAGATTGGAAGCATCTCAGGGTCTCGTTATATTATGGCCAGCTTAAAAATGATGTGAAACATATGTCTCCCTTTGACCCCCAGGAAGAAAAAAGAAAAAAAAGTGTTAAAATGGTGCTAAAGGGAAACCTAGAATCACATAGGTGAGAATCCGGATTCATGCTCATGCTCCGTAGTCATTGACCTTTTGAGTTTATTTTAGTGCTTTTTGTGTGAAGACTTGTGTAAACTTATCAGGTGCGGGGTCAACAACAATGAATGCTTGATGTCTGAATATGGTCAAGGAGATGAATGAACAAAAGGATGATGGCACAGATCCCCTCCATCACTGATTCTCTCTCACTCTCATTCTTTCACCTTCTCTTCTTATTACTTTCCAAAGAATGTATATATTCCAGACACTTTATGTTTTCTCCCTTGCATGATTTTTGCTAGCTCAAAATGTCTGCTATTTCCTCATGTTATTCCCTTTGGTTGGGGCACTTTCGCTTATTCTATGGTTAATTTTTTTTTTAATTATAATTTTATTTTTTTAATGGGGTGACATCAATAAATCAGGATACATATATTCAAAGATAACAAGTCCAGGTTATCTTGTCTTTCAATTATGTTGCATACCCATCACCCAAAGTCAGATTGTCCTCTGTCACCTTCTATCTAGTTTTCTTTGTGCCCCTCCCCCTCCCCCTTTCCCTCTCCCTTTCCCCCCTACCCCCGTAACCACCACACTCTTATCAATGTCTCTTAGTTTCACTTTTATGTCCCACCTACGTATGGAATAATGCAGTTCCTGGTTATTTCTGATTTACTTATTTCACTTCGTATAATGTTATCAAGATCCCACCATTTTGCTGTAAACGATCTGATGTCATCATTTCTTATGGCTGAGTAGTATTCCATAGTGTATATGTGCCACATCTTCTTTATCCAGTCGTCTATTGACGGGCTTTTTGGTTGTTTCCATGTCCTGGCCACTGTGAACAATGCTGCAATGAACATGGGACTGCATGTGTCTTTACGTATCAATGTTTCTGAGTTTTTGGGGTATATACCCAGTAGAGGGATTGCTGGGTCATAAGGTAGTTCTATTTTCAGTTTTTAGAGGAACCACCATACTTTCTTCCATAATGGTTGTACTACTTTACATTCCCACCAACAGTGTATGAGGGTTCCTTTTGCTCCACAGCCTCTCCAACATTTGCTATTACCTGTCTTGTTAATAATAGCTAATCTAACAGGTGTGAGGTGGTATCTCATTGCAGTTTTGATTTGCATTTCTCTAATAACTAAAGAAGATGAGCATCTTTTCATATATCTGTTGGCCATTTGTACTTCCTCCTGGGAGAAGTGTCTGTTCATGTCCTCTTATCATTTTTTTATTGGATTGTTTGTTTGTTTGTTGTTGAGTTTTATGAGTTCTTTGTATATGTTGGATATTAGGCCCTTATCTGAGCTGTTGTTTGAAAATATCATTTCCCATTTAGTTGGCTTTCTGTTTATTTTGTTATCAGTTTCTCTTGCTGAGCAAAAACTTCTTAGTCTGATGTACTCCCATTCATTAATTTTTGCCTTCACTTCTCTTGCCATTGGAGTCAAATTCATAAAATGCTCTTTAAAACCCAGGTCCATGAGTTTAGTACCTATGTCTTCTTCTATGTATTTTATTGTTTCAGGTCTTATGTTTAGATCTTTGATCCATTTTGAGTTAATTTTAGTACAGGAGGACAAACTGTAGTCCAGTTTCATTCTTTTGCATGTGGCTTTCCAGTTTTCCCAGCACCATTTATTGAAGAGACTTTCTTTTCTCCATTGTGTGTTGTTGGCCCCTTTATCAAAAATTATTTGACTATATATATGTGGTTTTATTTCTGGACTTTCTATTCTGTTCCATTGGTCTGAGTGTCTATTTTTCTGCCAATACCATGCTGTTTTGATTGTCGTGGCCCTATAATAGAGTTTGAAGTCAGGTATTGTAATGCCCCCAGCTTCATTCTTTTTCTTTAGGATTGCTTTGGCTATTCGGGGTTTTTTATAGTTCCATATAAATCTGATGATTTTTTGCTCTATTTCTTTAAAAAATGTCATTGGAATTTTGATGGGAATTGTATTAAATTTGTATATTGCTTTGGGTAATATAGCCATCTTGATTATATTTATTCTTCCTAACCAAGAACAAGGAATATTCTTCCATCTCATTATATCTTTCTCAATTTCTCTTAACAATAGTTTATAGTTTTCATTATATAAGTCCTTTACATTCTTTGTTATGTTTATTCCTAAGTATTTTATTTTTTTTTTGTTGCAATTGTGAAGGGGATTATTCTTTTGAGTTCATTCTCAATTGTTTCATTGTTGGCATATAGAAAGGCTATTGACTTCTGTATGTTAATTTTGTATCCTGCGACCTTACTGTATTGGCTTATTGTTTCTAGTAGTCTTTTTGTGGATTCTTTGGGGTTTTCGATGTATAGGATCATATCATCTGCAAAAAGTGATACCTTTACTTCTTCTTTTCCGATATGGATGCCTTTTATTTCTTTGTCTTGTCTGATTGCTCTGGCTAGAACCTCTAGTACCACATTAAATAAGAGTGGAGAGAGTGGACAACCCTGTCTTGTTCCTGATTTAAGGGGGAAAGCCTTCAGTTTTGTGCCATTTAATATGATGTTAGCTGATGGTTTATCATATATGGCCTTTATCATGTTGAGATATTTTCCTTCTATACCCATTTTGTTGAGAGTCTTAAACATAAAATTGTGTTGTATTTTATCGAAAGCCTTTTCTGCGTCTATTGATAAGATCATGTGGTTTTTGTTCTTTGTTTTGTTGATATGGTGTATTATGTTAACCGTTTTACGTATGTTGAACCATCCTTGAGATTCTGGGATGAATCCCACTTGATCGTGATGTATTATTTTTTTAATATGTTGTTGTATTCGATTTGCAAGTATTTTGCTTAGTATTTTAGCATCTGTATTCATTAGAGATATTGGTCTGTAGTTTTCTTTTTTTGTGCCATCCTTGCCTGGTTTTGGTATGAGGGTTATGTTGGCCTCATAAAATGTGTTTGGAAGTATTGCTTCTTCTTCAATTTTTTGGAAGACTTTCAGTAGATTGGAACCAAGTCTTCTTTGAATGTTTGATAAAATTCGCTGGTATAGCCGTCAGGTCCTGGACTTTTATTTTTGGGGAGGTTTTTAATGGTTTTTTCTATTTCTTCTCTACTAATAGGTCTGTTTAGGCTTTCTGCTTCTTCTTGACTCAGTCTAGGAAGGTTGTATTGTTCTAGGAATTTATCCATTTCTTCTAGATTGTTGAATTTAGTGGCATAAAGTTTTTCATAGTATTCTACAATAATTCTTTGTATATCTACAGTGTCCGTGGTGATTTCTCCTCTTTCATTTTGGATTTTGTTTATATGAATTCTTTCTCTTTTTTCCTTGGTAAGTCTTGCCAAGGGTTTGTCAATTTTATTGATCTTTTCAAAGAACCAGCTCTTTGTTCTATTAATTTTTTCTATAGTTTTACTGTTCTCTATTTCATTTATTTCTGCTCTGATTTTTATTATCTCCTTTCTTCAGCTACTTTTGGGTTGTTTTTGTTCTTCTTTTTCTAGTTCCTTAAGGTGTGAAGTTAAGTGGTTCACTTGGGCTGTCTCTTGTTTGTTCATATATGCCTGAAGTGATATGAACTTCCCTCTTATCACTGCTTTTGCTGCATCCCATAAATTCTGATATGTCGGATTATCATTTTCATTAGTCTGTATATATCTTTTGATCTCTGCACTTATTTCTTCTTTGACCCATTCATTTTTTAAAAGTATGTTGTTTAGTTTTCACATTTTTGTGGGATTTTTTTCCTCCTTTTTGCAGTTGAATTCTAGTTTCAAGGCTTTATGATCAGAAAATATGCTTGGTACAACTTCGATTTTTCTGAATTTGCTGATGTTGTTTTTGTGGCCCAACATATGGTCAATTCTTGAGAATGATCCAGGTACACTGGAGAAAAATGTATACTCAGTCACTTTGGGATGAAATGTCCTGTAGATATCTATCATATCCAGGTGCTCTAGTGTTTTGTTTAAGGCCACTATATCTTTGTTGATTCTCTGTTTGGATGACCGATCTAGAGCCGTCAGCGGTGTATTGAGGTCTCCAAGTATGATTGTATTTTGTCAGTTTTTGTTTTAAGGTCAATAAGTAGCTGTTTTATATATTTTGGTGCTCCTTGGTTTGGTGCATATATATAAAGAATTGTTATGTCTTCTTGATTCAGTGTCCCCTTAGCCATTATGAAATGGCCATTTTTGTCTCTGAGTACTTTTGTTGTCTTGTAGTCAGCATTATCAGATATGAGTATTGCTACGCCTCCTTTTTTTTTTGGATGTTATTTGCTTGGAGTATTGTTTTCCAGCCTTTCACTTTGAGTTTGTTTTTATCCTTGTTACTTAGATGAGTTTCCTGTAGGCAGCATACAGTTGGATTTTCTTTTTTAATCCATTCTGCTACTCTGTGTCTTTTTATTGGTGAGTTTAATCCGTTTACATTTAGTGTAATTATTGACACTTGTGAGTTCCCTATTGCCATTTTATAGATTGCTTTCTGTTAGTTTTGTGTCTTGTTTGATCCTTCTCTTTCGTTTTTTTATCTTTTGTTTTTATTTGGTTGTATTCCATACATCTTTCCACTGTTGCTATCTTTTTTATCTCGTGTTTCTGTGGTGGTTTTTTCAATGGTGGTTACCTTTAGGTAATGAAAAGGGTTCCTACCTTGTTCATTGTAGCGCACTATTTTGTGAGTACTTTTGCACTTCATTGTCCTTTGCTACTGTTAATCTCCATCTTCTCCCCCCCTTTCTTTTTGTTGTTGTCACAGTTTAAATTTGGTTTTATTGTGTTCTTCTTGGAGCTTTTACTTGTGGCTTTATTTTTTTTTTGTTCTTTGTATCTGATTGGAAACCCCCTTTAGTAATTCCTGGAGTGGGGGTTTTCTGATGATAAATTCCCTCATCTTTTCTGTATCTGTGAATGTTTTTATTTCTCCTTCATATTTGAAGGGTAGCTTTGATGGGTATAGTATTCGTGGCTGAAAGTTCCTCTCTTTCAGGACTTTAAATATTGGGGTCCACTCTCTTCTAGCTTGTAGAGTTTCTGCTGAGAAATCTGATGATAATCTAATGGGCCTTCCTTTATATGTTGTATTCTTCTTTTCCCTGGCTGCCTTGAGAATTTTTTCTTTGCTGTTGGTTTGTGCCAATTTCATTATGGTGTGCCTTGGAGTAGGTTTGTTGGGGTTAAGAAAACTCAGAGTTCTGTTTGCTTCATGAATTTGAGGCTTTAGTTCTTTCCACAGGCTTGGGAAGTTCTCATCTATTATTTGTTTGAGTATGTTCTCCATTCCATTTTCTCTCTCTTCTCCCTCTGATATACCTATTATTCTTATGTTATTCTTTTTGATGGAGTCAGATAATTCTTGTAGGGCTATCTCATTTTTTTTAATTTTTGAGTCTCTTTCTTCCTCTCTCTGTTGTGCCTCAAGTTGCTTGTCTTCTATTTCACTAATCCTCTCTTCTATCTGGCCTGTTCTATTAGCCAAGCTTGTTACCTCGTTTTTCAGCTCGTGAATTGAGTTTTTCATTTCTGTTTGATTTGTTTTTATAGTTTCAGTTTCCTTGGACATATATTCTTTGTGTTCATTGAGTTGTTTTCTGAGCTCCCTAAATTGCCTTTCTGTGTTTTCTTGTATATCTCTGAGTATTTTTAGGATTTCTATCTTGAATTCTCTGTCATTTAACTCCAAGGTTTCCAATATATTAAATTTTTTCTCCATAGATTTTTCCTCTTCTATCTGTGTTACCTCTCTTTCTTTTGTATCCATGCTATTTGATTTTCTCTTCCTTAATGGCATCTGAGGGTGGTTTTGTTGATAGTATTAATGAGATTTAATAAAAAATAAAAAGTTAAAAAAATAAAAAATTAAAAAAAGTTGTTTTTTTAAAAAAAATTAATAATGAAATAAAGAAAAATAAAATAAAATAAAAATTTTAAAAAAGGAAATTATTCCCCCCCTCCTTTTTTTCTCTCCTCTCCTCTCCCCTCTTTCTTGTGAAAATCTTATGGTGAACTGTGAATTATATTGTATTTAATAGAACAAACAATGCCTGTAATGGAGGGCCTGAATTGGGGAAAAGTAATAAAGGGGCAAGAAAAAAGAGAAAATAAATAAATAAAAAAAGGGGTGGGGGTATGGACCCACAAAAAGCAAATAATGAAAAAATTTGGATCAAGAATAAAATGATTTGCGTTTAGGTGTTGGTTGACTAAGAGTTATGATGAGAGCAGTAAGAGGGAAACAGGAAAATGGGGGGACAAATTAAAAAATTACTATTGTATTTAGTGGAACAAGAGCTTGATAAAATGGAGAGCCAGGGATGGGAGCACTGTTAGTGAGTTAAAAAGGTGAAGTAAAAACCCCCCAAAATGCCACAAACATAAGTTTGAGTCCCAGATAAAATAATTTGTTTGTTATTGACATTTGAATGAGAGGAGATGTAAAGGAAAAAGGAAGAAACTAATATAGAGGGAGAAAAGAAGAGAGAGAAAGAAAAAAAAGAGGGAACCACTAAAAGAAGAAAAAAGAAAAAAGAGGGGAGAGAGAGAGAGAGAGAGAGAGAGAGAGAGTTAAGGGTTTTGGAGTGCAACCCTCATAGAGAGAAAGAGGAAAGAAAAGATAATGGGAGATGTAACACTTATGGGTAGTGTAGTTCAAGGAGAGGAGAGAGTAAGACTGGTAGGGAGTTAAATGACCAAATTGGAGGAGGAAAAAAAAAAGAAAAAAAAATCAAGGATGAAGATAAGAGAAACAAACGAACAAATATAATAAAATGGGATAGATTATAAAGTCTGCGGATTATTCTGATTTTGAGAGGTTATCTTCTTGCTTTATCTTTTCTCTCCCTCTTCCTGGTCGGCGACTCTGTACCCCGGGTTCTGCCCCTTTGGCACACTCAGGTAGAGGTTTGCAGTTGATAAGTCTCTATGGCGATGTCATGTATTGTGCTTCAGTCTCGTTGGCAGTCGAGGCTCATTAGCGTTTATAGGCTCCGACAGTGAGAGAGTCCGTGTTCCAGGAGCCTCTCTCCTAGTCTTTCCTTCCTCAACCAGCAGCCTGAGAATCCAACTATGGGGTTGCTGCTGCCTCTGCCTGGATAGTAAGAGGCTCAAAGAGCAGGCAACTCTCCACTCTTATTTCCACTCAGCACAAGGCTCTGGGTAAGGCTCAGTCCGTCAGAGCTGCTAGCATAATCAGCCGGGGCTTTCACCTACTCAAAGACCTCTGGCTCTGTCACTCTGTCCGGTAACACGGGCGGGTCTGCATGCGCAGACCAGGATGTTAGACCGGAAGTCTCGCCCTCTGAGTGAAACCCCCCCCCCCCTGCACTGAAAAGTTCCAGTGTTGGAATTGGCTCTCGCTCGTCCCTGTGTGCCTCTCTTTCAAGGCGCTGGGGCAGCCCGTGACTCCGCCCTTGGCCCACACAAAGGCCCCCGACTCTGCCCCTCCGTGGGACAACACAGGCTCCCACTCCGGAGGTGCTGGGAGGAGTCTCCTTCCCACTCTCCGTGCGCGCAGACCAGGATGTGAGGCCAGAGTCTCGCCCTCTGAGTGAAACCTCCCGCCCGCACTGAAAAGTTCCAGTGTTGGAATTAGCTCTCGCTTCCTCCCTGTGTGCGGCTCTCCCCGGGTGCTGGGGCAGCCCGGAGGCTTTCAGCCCACAGAAAGGCCTCTGACTCTGCCTCTCTGTGGAGTAACACGGGCGCACCCTCCAGGGGCTTTGGAAGGAATCTCTCGCCCACTATGCGCCTACCAGGGGATCAGGTAAAATGGCTGCCCCGCTTGTCTTTCTTTGTCTGGGTTTGGTGCGAGTGTTAGCTGTATTGCCCAGGTTGTCACAGGAACAGTTTTTCCTTGGCTTGGATCTCCGTGCCACAGCCTGGTTCAGCCGTTTGTGCCGCGGCTTGGATCTATTCACCCCCTTTGCCCGCCTCAGTTTCTATATTCACAGTTACCAGAGAAAGCCGCCCTGTTTAGGTTAGTAAGGAAGGCGGAGCATTTCTTACTCCCTATTTTCTTTGGGGTTTGGTTATATATTTAGCCAATTTTTCGCTCGATCATACCTTTGGGTGTATTGCGAAACATCTGGAGGCTCCAAGGATAGGTTTTTCTGTTTCTGGTTGAAGATCTCGTTGAGGTTTGGGGGAGATTTATTGGTATCGCTTCCTACTCCGCCATTACTTTGACGTCATCTCCTCTATGGTTAATTTCTGTAAGGCTTCTCAATGCACCATCTCTCAGAAGCCTCCCCAGTCTTAGTCAATAGTCTTGTCTAAGTTTTCAGCAAGATAATCTTCCAACCACTAAGTGGCAAGTACTGTTTTCACTACATATTGTTTCACTTAGCCTTCAAAACACCTCTGCTAATATACTACCATTCCCATGTCACACAGGAGGGAAATGAAGCCCTGTACATCTAATGACTTCTCCAAGTTACCCCGCTTGGAGTGGGGGACTGATAAATAGACCTAGTCCTCTGACCTGGACTTGAGCTATTGTTGATTCTTACACCATTCTCTCCTTAGTGGTGAATAGTCAAAATGATGACAGCGCATTGGAGAAGGAAGGAGAAAGATTATGAAATGTTCTTCTGAATCAGCCCCTGCAGAACCAAGTTGTCAAGTACTAGGGAGTGATAACTAAAGTTTGGGAAGTCGCCTTTAGGTAAAACTTTAATGGTGAGTTTTTTCACTTACACACTACTGTTCCAAGATCTGTCCTGTCAAGCAGCTAATTAATCCTCTTGGGGCAATTACCCAGCCACCAGAAATGCACTGCTGCGGGCTCATGTCCCTGGGCACAGTCCGAGCTAAATAAACAGCAGGAGAACCCTGAAGTGGTAGGTTTGTAACCACTCCTCCCTGAGGTCAGCACTTCAAGCACCTGTAGGTTCTGGGCACAGCGGCACAGCATCACATGCAAGTGGGTGTTCTGTAAGTGCTTTTTAATGATGGCGGTGGTGATGATGTATGAAGGTTTGTTTATACTTGCAGAGAGGGTCGTGTATTTTAACAAGAAGGACTTTTGATTGGCATTTCAAAGAGGTTAGTGTTGTTGGAAAATGTCAGCACCCTGCATAGGAGGGCACTTCATAAGTGTTAAGGGATTGGGTCTGCTAAGGGGATTAGGATAATTGTTTTGGAGTGAATGGGCAGGCTCAGTGGAGGTGACCTAAAGTCATTTTAATGGGCCTAGTGGAGCTCATGGTGACAACTCATGCTAGTGGATTAAGATGCTGTGATGGAAATTCCTAGTCATTGCTTATCACTGGTTTCATTGGGATACTGGTTCCTCTATTGTATTGCTATGCCTGGTGGGCTGACTCAGTTTTTGGGCTGGAACAAAGAGATGTTGATCAAAGGAACTGCCACCCCACCATGTGGCACAGGGCTCCTTTGCCTCTAAAGATGAAAGGTGACTATTTTCATGGCACTCCTCAGTTTGGGAGAGCCTTTTAATTCCTGCCAGTTCAAGATCAACCAGGGATGAAGTCAAATACTGTCAGAATAGAAAGTCCTGTGGATGAAAGTAAGGAGGGAAACTTTTTTCTCCTAAGTAAGCACGAGGCTGGGTTGTTATAAGTTAATATTGCATCAAGTTTGCAAGCTTTAAGAATAAAAGATCAGCTCTGGAATGAATGTATAGGTAGATTCAAAGATAAAAAGAATAGTAGTTTATATTATGCACTAGTAGTTCATGTCCATTTGCAACTTTTTCTTATCACATAATAGAAATAAATGTTGAGTTGAAAATTTTAATTACAAGGACTGGTTGACCAGCCCCATATGACTGGATCAGGTAATTCTGTTAACTAGAGGTTGAGATACTACTATTTCCCATGTTCTAGTATTTTTGCTTTGGTTAATTTGTATTTCTTTGTGCATGAGACAATCAAATGGTCATAAACGTCATTCCTACACTAAAAGACTGAAAAAGAGCATTCTAGAAATAAAAACTGGCTTTTTTCAGAAGTTTCTTGTATAATGAATATTTTGGGAGTATATATATATATATTTCCCCCTTCTTTTCCAAATTGAGAGGAGGGGAGATAGAGAGACAGACTCCCACATATGCCCTTACTGGGATCCACCTGGCAACCCCCATCTGTGGCCATGCTCAAAATCCAGCTATTTTTAGTGCCTAAGGCGGAGGCTCCACAGAACCATCCTCAGTGCCCAGGCCAATGCACTCAAACTGACTGAACCATGGCTGTGGGAAGCAAAAAGAGAGAGATGGGGGAGAGCAAATGGTTTCTTCTCCTGTGTGCCCTGACTAGGAATCAAACCTGGGGCATCCACACACCAGGCCAACACTACCACTAAGCCAACAGGCCAGAGCCTATTTGAGGATATTAACTACTGATTGATAGTTTCAGACTTTGTAGGGTTGTCAGATGGTGTGGGAACTTTATGGTTACAGTTTATCGGAATCAGACTATTTTAAGGAAGTAGCTCGAGTATAAGGGGGGAGATTCAGGGCAGGTAGGGCACCGTGTCTACTCTAACACCATGAAATGTACAAGTTATGCTGCAGTGTGAGATTTGTACCTGCACCAAACAAACTTTGGATTTCTCTAGAATGCATATTGAGGAACTGTATACACAAGTGGCTCTTAGCCTGGAAATTCTATGCCTTTCCACATTGGTTTTGTAAACAGAATCTTAACACCCACATTATATATCTGGCCTGTGCTGCCTATAATCATTTCAGTCCCTTTGGTGAAAGAACAACTACAGTTTCAGAGGTTGAAATCTTTCCTTTTTGGGTTTAATATTTAAGTCTGCTTTATTTATGGAGCTTAACTGGTCCAAGATAGCTCTTCTTTAAATTAAAAAAAATCTTCAATAAAATTTACTGGGTTTTTGTTTTTTTGTTTTTTGTTGTTTGTTTGTTTGTTTGTTTGCAGTACTCTTTCTGTAGACACATTCATCTCTGAAACTCCTCGCTCTGGATTCTCAAAAGGTCAAGGAAATAAATAGAGATTTTGATGAAATAACCCTCAACTTTGAAATATTCCTTCCCTAGAACAGTGTCAACATCAACTATAGGTGCTTGTTAAAAATCAAAAGTCCTGAAATTCAACCCAGGTCAACTGAATCAAAATTCCTGGCTCAGGACTCTTCTGTTCACACAAGTCTGATAAGCACATCTGTAGACCTCTGCCAGATGCCACCAGCTTGTTTTAGGGACATATGCTAGACCTATTCCAATCTTAGGTGAGTATTTCTCATGTATATGTAGAAATTCACCTGATGTGAGGAAGCCTACTTTTTGTCTCTTTCTAGAGAGATAGATTATTGTCTAAGTGATTTACCTCAAACAGAAATAAGGGTTTTTATCTCCATTTTTGATCCTTTCTTCCTCTTCCAACATTCTCCCCTCCTTTTCTCTCTTTTCTTAAAACTTTCTTGGCCTCAGTTACAAACATATGTGACATTCTGAGGAAGATATAGGGGAACATGCCAGACAACAATAAAATGTCAAGGTGAGCCAACCTCATTTTTGGTGTTCATGTGGGTTCTCCGGGGGAAGCATGGCACACTACAAGGCTCTTGGGGAGATTAGGTGAGAGGCAGAAAGCTGAATGTTGAAGAATGAAACAAAGACATATTTTTGAGGGAGGGCAAATGGTAGTTAACTGGAAATATCCAAATTCTACATAAACTACAATCCAATGTAACTGTGTGGGAGACTGTTGTATAAGGTAGTCAAGGGTTTAAAGACATTTCTAGCTGAATGAAAGAAGTGCTTATTTACCTGCTTATATTTAGAGACATGGCATTACATAAAGTTTTAGTCAATACAACTCCACTCTGAACACTTCCAAATCCTAAAAGTAACAGGGAACACCTGGGTAACTGTCTTGTTCTCACAAAGGTCTGCAATATAGGACATGCCAAAACTAAGTTCATTTTTTATAATATATTTAAACAAGACTAAGTGTGTCTATAATTAAGCAAATGATTTACTCTGAACTTACCTCAAGTAGTGGCAAAGCATGATATGATTTGGGGGTACCATAGAATTTTCCCTGTCCATTGTTATTTTCCATCCAGACTACAGTGCTTCTGTTAATATTTATCCAAAGAGCTGTGCTTTTAAATTAAACATTATGCTTCAAATCCTAAAATCACAGAGCCACCGAAGCAATTTCAACAACAAGGTATTTAACATCAGCAGGTAGCCGCCACCCAGAAAGCACCATGGGCCAAAGAGTTTGGATTGCAGCAAGCCAGATGGAGAGCAATGGGGAATGAGTGGTTGTTTGAGGGCCAGCCTGACAGAGTATCATACAGTGGGGATATGGGGACATCGTGAAGGAATAAAAGAAACATAAAGGCAACACTGAGGGAGAAAACACCAAAGACATTTTCTTGCCTCATGATAATTCCCTGGGCTGGACCTGATTATGGGTTTAGGGCAATGAATAACATAGATCCAGAAGCCAAGACAGGAAGGAGGTGGGTACAACATTTTAATGTAATGCATGGACGTAACCTATAACAGGAGGCATGGCAAGTGTCAGCTGGCTGTTTAGCCTTTAGCCAACTTATTTTCTCTGCATTAAACCAACTCTGATGGATTATTTTGGAGCAATGTAGGGACCAATTTCTCTAATTGGTTTAAGGCTAACAGAAAAAAATATCTAGTTGACCTCAGTCTCCTCTCTGGGAATGGGAAACACAATCCATGTACTCCTTCTCTGGCAGAACTGGTCCTAATGATTCATTCTGTGAGAATTGAATTTCCTGCAGAAAAGCATTGTGAATATTGAAGTTACAAGTTTTTAAATTCTGATCATACAACCTTTCCCTAAATGGAAAATAGGTTAAATAATGTTTTCTTCTCATTTTCCTCTCCCTTCTGCCGTTCCTTGAGTTTTCCATTCATGACTCTGCACCAAGAACACTAGGGATGTCGGTGCAAAATAACTAAAATATTTAGTTCTGCTAAGGAGCGTATTTGGCTCCTGAGATCCTGTTAATGGGGTGGGTACCTGCCTTCTCTGCCCTGGTCCATATGCCAGGGCTTTATAAAGGCATGGAGACATGTTCAGGGATTGAGTCTACTGTAATGGGACCAATGTTCACCACGTCATGGGAAAATAACCCTCATTAATTTAGATTTGGGATTGAGTTTTATCAATGTGATTGGGCATGAGATTAGGGAGTAATGGGGTCTTTGGTTAGGAGAGAGCATAATATGTCCATATAGATTAAAATTTGTATTAAAAAACACAAAACTTGTGAAGACCAACAAATGAAAACAACAGTAGCAACAGTAAAATCTCAAATATAAAAATACAGGTCAGATTCAGCTTTGGGAACTCCCATTTATAATTCCTGCTTTAAAATCATGTTTTATATTTATAAAGGCCGTGTCAAACCCAGACTGCAAGCTAGTTTTGGATATGGGATATTTGGATCATGTTCCTTTCTTGCTATATTCAATAATTAAACTATTAATTAAAGGGAAGATAATTAAGGGTTATGCATTTCTATGAATTCTAAAATAGAGTATAGATAATACCGAAGTATTGAAGCTTGTCTAAGTAAATATACTATTTTGTTGACTTGATTTATATGGAGCTAATTATTTCTCAACATAATATTCTGAGTTGACACCTACACAGAAAAAGAATTTTCAAAATATTCTAAGTAGAATAACAGTGAAAAATGATCCTACACTACTGGGAGGCAAGCTGTATGTAAGATTATTATTGTTGTTACTGTTGTTATTATTATTATTATTTCTTCTTTTGTAGCAACATATCTGGTACATTGTAAGCGCTCCATTTATGGTTCCTGAGATAAAAAAAAAAATCAATGTCACTTTATTGTGCTCTACCTCCTGCAGCATCTTTTATCTCAGATGAGGTCCTGGGAAGAAATGCCAGTATAAGCCATAACCAAGCTGCCAGGAGAGCAATGTGACAGAAATCTATGAGTTAAATGAAGAAATAAAGGAAAATGACTCATTCACCAAGTCCTATAGATAGGAAACATCTTGGTAATTTTGTCATTTGTTCATGTTTCAGTCAACCAATGTATCTTAGAACTGAAGCATCTACTAAGAGGATGAATGTGCACTAAATCTGAATCAGTTAAACCTTAATAGTGTAAATGAAACCTTTAAATTGTGTGAACTACTAGCAGCCCTCCAACTCTTTACATGTGCAAAGAATTGAATGAAGACATATGGTCACCATCAACTTGGTTATTTAATTCTGAGATGACACACATTTTAATCTAACTGAAAGGGGAAGCTACTATATAGCTGGTTATAATTAGCGAACCACAAATTTCTATAACCACTTCAGTCTAAACCAAAAGCCAAAATGGCATTTCATGATTACACCATCCCACCCAGATTTGCATTTCTTGATGAATTCCCAAGCTTAGGATATGAGCCATACTGTAAAACCAACCCTCAATTACACCTTTTTAGAGGGGAGATTAGTGGCAGGTGGTGCCTGCTATAAAAGCCTCATTAAAACACCTTCTGGTGGAGTTTCACAAAAGGAAGCCACCAGATGGAGACCCATCTCCACATGGTCGTCTTACCTCAAATGAGAGTTTCACCTGACACTTTGGGGACAGACAATTTTTTTCTCACCTAACAAGCCACGGAGGTTCAAAAGATGATCTATTAGGATTAATCGTACTTGATCACTAATCCATTGTAACGCCATATGCTGAAAGCGTTGTTCACTGTTAAGCCTGGAGCCAGGTAGAGCCCCTCCAGTAATGTAAACCCTCCCAATTTTCTGCAGCTAATCTAATTTCACCTCCTCCCAGACCTCAGATGCCAGGAACAATGCTTAACTCTTTCCTACACTGTCTCGGATGAATTTTTGAATGGTAGCAAATCTGGTCTCAAAGGTAATGACACTAAAACCTGCTGACTAATTGGAAAATGATTTTCCTGGCATTGCTTGCTTAGTGGGGTGAATGGATAAAAGGCATCTTTTCCATTGTGCACATATTCAAAGACTTAGTCCTGGCCTACTTATCAGCACAGCTTGGTATTACCCATGTCCTCCTCTTTCCGAAATGTGTTTGCCAAACCTGAGATTTGCTGGATTGGAACAGGGGGCCAGCTGAACAGAGAATGTGAAATTTATGTTTCATAGAGGAAACCCTATGAAAACCCTATGCAGGTCTTGAAATGGCAAGATTTCTTTTACCCTCTGTGATTGGCCTTTGAGATGGATTCAAACCATTTAAGTACCAAACAGTATAACTCAAATTTTATGTGTGTGTGCATGTATGTAATTATGTGTATATATACATATATAAAGTGAGTTCTATTGTATGTTTTTTGTTACAAATACCACCCACTAACTTACTTTCTAAAAGAAAGATGACCTTTCTAGCTCAAGGCCCATGTCTGCGAGTTGCATGCATGAAGGTAATCACACACATATGGCCACATGAGCCCCACACATTTCACTCTAGTCCTGGGGCCCTGAAATGACAAGTTAAATAATATAACTTCCAAATTCTCTGCAGCATTTTGTGGTCACTTGGTTTCAGCTATAGACAGACTGCTAGAGGGGATAGATTAAATAACCCATCTGCAATGTATATTAAACAATATCACCAAGATAACAGTAGTTGTCCTAAAGTAATGCCAAACGCATTTAGAAAATGGAACCTAGCCTCCTGTTGCTTCACACCTTCCTGATCAAATACTTCCCCAAATGCAATAGTATTTAAAATGTTATCATAATTATTGGGTCTATTCAGTGTTTCAGAATATAACCTTTATGTCACCTAATCATCTGGTGTGTGGGATTTGGTACTTATTAAAATGCAGATTCTTAGGCATCAACGCAGACTTAGGAGATGGGGATTTAAGAAGGTAGAATCTGAACATTTACATATTATACAAGTTTGATTACACATTTTCCAGGTGAATCTGATGTGCACTAAAATCTAATGCCCACGATGAAGAACACAGCTTCCCATTGCTTCCTTTAAATCCAGCCAGGGCTCTACAGACACTATGTTCTTATTTCTTCCTACTCAAGGCTGTGGGACATGGTGGCCAGGGGAAGGAATGTGACCACACGTGTCTTCTGAATGGGAAGAGAAAATACCCCCACTCGCTCCCTGGATTAAATTTGTTAAGTAGGAAGTTAGCTATGAATGTTTCTTGTTATCCAAATGGTATATCTAATATGTCTCATAATATACATGTTTGTGAACACTTAAAAAAAACCCTTAAGTTTCTAATGGCACATATAAATCACTCTTGCTTTGTTCTAATAGTTTATATAGTCATCGGACACCGTGGAAAAAATATAGTCGTGGCATTTTGTAGCTGGAAGACTATTTTATCATACATGAGAATTGCTAGATTTGGGCAAGCAAGAGGGATTCTCATAGGACATATTTTTAGTAAAAATAAAAGAAAGAAAAAGAAAGAAAGTACAAAAACTCAGTATCAGTAGCCTATGTTAAAGAAGAGATTCAGTCTTTCTCTGGAATGACATATGGAAGATGTCTCTTCTCTGTTTGATGCCACTGTGTTTACGAAAAAGCATGGACAATACCTGGTTTCATTAGTCTCCCTTCTTGTTTATACATGACTTTTATTTCAACATCAAGTCATCGAAAATATTTTCTTGAAATTTTTGGTAATCAAACTCCAGAGAGAAAATGCTCATTTCCCAACAGTGAAACCCACGTTGACTCCCGCAGCCCCACCCCTTTATGGGGGATTGGCCTGGGTGCTCTGCTAAAGCAGAGAGGAACCCAAGAGAAGAGTGTGGTACACTGAAACCTGGACTCAGAAGAGGCAAGCAGAGTAGAGGTCAGCCAGGACCGGCTCCCCAGCCTGACCCAGGGTTTAAATCTGCCCAAAAGCAGTAGTAATTCTCTCTGGGTAGAGGATGGAGTCAACTCGGTTCTGGTAAGGGGTTCAGGGGGCTAGTGTCTTTGTTAGGACCAGGAAGCATCTGGTTGAGCAGGGAAGAGATCGTGCAGTAGGGCCACCATGCACCTTAGGACACTGTGGAACATGCAGAGCCCCAGAACAGCCAGAAACAGCAGAGCAGGCTCTTTGAGCATTTGTGGGACGGGACCTACAAGCCAGATCTGATGCTCTGTCTTGATCAATGAAAACAACAATCTAAACACCTTGAGTTCCTAGATCCCATTCCTCTCTAGAAGCTGGTGAGGCCTACAGATTTAGATTAATCTTAAAAAAAAGGAAAAGAAATCTAACTTTGGTCTTGTTTCTTTCTGAAACACACACACACATACATACTCACATATACACACAACATACATATATGTGATGGCATGCTCTTTCCTATCCCTTTTTTTCTTCATTGTTGGTCTCTAATAGGAGGGAAAATAAACTCTGCCGTGATGTCCTTTAAGAAACATGACTCCTGGTGACCTTTAGGAAGTAGTGGCAATGCACAGAATATGTCCAGAATTGTGTTTGTAACATAACAAATACGAATGATCCTGAATTGTCTTTTCCTTTATTTTTCCTTTGTCATGTTCCTTTGATAGTAATATCTATTGCTACAAAGTACTGTGCTGCATACAAATATCACAGAGCAGCTCTGGGCTTGTAGTATAGAATAGAGTGTTCTGTTTTGATAAGAAAACAGTGAAGGGAAATTCTGACAAGGCAACATTTATGTCTGTCTTTATCTAACAATTGTGCGATATTAAGTCAGCTCTAAATTGTCCATGCCACATTTCCCTCCAACCTTCTTCTCTTCCTTGGCTGTTATTTATTTTTATATTTTACTTCTGTTTCTTCCCAGAGTCTGGTCATGTCGGGGTGATGCAAGGCATTTTCCCATTTAGTGGAAGCTTTCTGTTTGTGTCTGAATATTGGTTGTAGCCATGCTCAGGAGGTATTTATTATTTCTCCTGACCTTTCTTTTCCTAGTTTTTTTCCCATTCCCCAATATTTTTCAGTTAATTTAAAGGCAGGATGTGTGTGTTTTCTACACATACAAAATATCTAAGTTTTATCCATTTGTAATATTTGCTGTGCACCTCCCCGTGGAGCAGGGAGAAGTGGATACGCATTTCTCTGCTCATCTTAGTGTGTACTAATATGTGTAAAAGCTCTTGGTTCTTGAGTGAAGAGAGGTGGCCATGTTATCCAAACAACAACCCTGTATTTTCCCACACTCTTTAGTCAATTTGGTTATCAAAAATAAAACATTTTTTTCTCCTGTAAAGCATTTACTTGTTGGGCTTTTATCTTCTCTGGTTACCTGGCTTTCCCCCAAAGGAGAAATCTAAGCCCCAATTAGGGTGGGGGGGGGGGAGGAGGAGGAGAGGAGCAGAGTTGGGTGCCTGAGTCCCCAGCGGCTGCTCTTGCTAACCAGACCACCAGGTTCTCTCAACGGGCCTCATTTCTTCCCATTTAGCTAATACAAGGCTGGGAGTGACCTTTGCAGACCAGTGGGCAGGAGCTGAGAAACACTCCCCCAAATGAGTGTGGGTGTATGGCTGTTTACTACTCAGCATGCTGGCCTCCAGCTAATGACACTAATCCCCCTACTGCGTTTCATTAGGTGACAGACAAGGAGCCACACTTCGGAGGGAATCAACTGCTTGTCGCCATCAGCCAGCTGCAGAGAGGAGTCGCTCCAGGAACAAGGCTGCTCCCTGCATTTGCTTTTCTTCCTCTATTATCCCTGACATGTTCACTGAACTACAGACTGCATATGTTTAAAAATAATTAAACACGTTCCAAACAAATAGGCAATGTTTCCACGATCCCTGCAATGAACGTTCTGGGTGTTTTGACAGATTTTTCTGCTCATTGGATTCATCAGGCAGCCTGGCTCTTTGCTGTCACTTCTGACAACCTGGCAGATGAACCCACAGGGCAGGCTCACTCGCTCTGTGCTCTGACCTGAGGCACAGGGAACTTTCAGGCTGAGGGCTGAGAGACCATGGACGGGATCCACGTCTGAGTTCCCAGGGCAATGTGTTTGTAAGTAAAGCCAATAGATAAGAGGAAAACAAAGAGCAAAATATATTTGGGTTTTATTTTGAATGGTTCTGCTGTATTATACTCAGAAAAAAGACTCAAAAATAATCATAGGAAAGAAAAGAAAGAGCACCGATAGGCATTAAGATCATCCTCATGTTAACCCCATGTCAAATCTGGACTTGCCTGCAATCCCCATTTTTAATATTTAAAATTTTTAAATGTCTCCATTAAATGATGAAGAAGAAAGAGGAGGAGGAAAGAAGATACAACTTATAAATTACATAAAATATAGCAGGATAAAATATTAAAACATATATAAAGAAAGTTAATTAAAGATAAAGAATAATAAATTAAGAGAGAGACTTGACAAGTTTAGGACACAAAAAAACAAACTAAAAATAAGAGAAGCTCATTATTTTCCTCACCGAGGCAAGGATCTTTCTCATACAAAGGACATAGTGTGACATAATCAATAATATCCTAAAAAAGTATTCCTTGAGTAACAGATTGATGGATGAATGAAAGTCTTTTGATAGTCAATATAGGCTTATGGACTCTTGCAAGATCATAACTACTTTATAGGAATTCTGTGAAGTAAGTAGTGTGTGGATGTGGATGTTCAAAAAATAATCAATATACAATAATTCTAATGGTCTGGCTTAATCTAGGAATAGCTTTGAGAAAAAGCATAGGAATGGATTCTCTCTAAATCCTGTAGCTAACTAATACTCTTAACAGAGATTTGAATTATTATTGACACAACCTAATGTCCAGTAACATAGATTTATCCATTGGTAACTATGACAGTGGTGCCCAAAGTCATCCTCAGAGCATATGAAATTTAAAGAACTGAAAAGAACCTATAGAAAAGTAAAAGTTTCTCCTCAAGGAAGGATTTGCTAATAATATACTGTAAAATGGGTTATCAAGTACTAAATTCAACACCAGAAATCGGCAAACTACATACAGCCTCTGGGTGGGTCCATTCTGCCACTGGTTTTCATATGATCTGTAAACTGTGGTTTTGACTTTTTTTTTTCCAAATGATTGAGAAAAATCAAAAGAAGACCAATATTTTGTAACAGGATAATTATTTGAAATTCAGTTTCAATACTCACACATAAGGTTTTACTGGAACCAAGCCCTGCTCACTCACTTGCATAGTGGGCGTAGCTGCTTTCTACTATAGTGGCCCAGTTGCCACAGAATGCATGACCCACAATGTCTGGAATATTTGTTACCTGGCCCTTTACAGAAAAAATTTGCTGACCACTGTCCTATACCAGAAACAATAAAAACATGACTATAATATCATTAATATTTTTTTTCTGATTACCAAAGTAAAATATTTAAAAACTGACAAGTTTTCTAGAGGGCTATTTGATAATATGTACTAAAGAAGATAAAGTATGTTTGCCTTTTGACTCATAAAGTCTACTTCTGAAGAATTTATTCAAGAGTGGAAAGTTGCAAACAACAAGGATCCAACAATACAGAAAATGATTAAGTGAATTATGGCATAGTTAAACAATTAAATACCCTGTAGCCGTTAGAAAGATGATTAGAGATATGTAACCAGGACACAAATAAATTGATTGGAAGCATTCTCAGCCTTCCTGCACCATCACCACCTTTTAGGAGAAAGAATTCTTTTTTGTGTGTGGGGATGGATTTCAGCAATTCTTCGTCTCTAGGTTTTCATTGTGCCGATTGGGGAAAACTATGGGGTTACAAGGCGCCAAGAAAGGCTAAATTGATTTACATTTTGTGGCTATGGAGATAGTGCTCTTGGGAAAAGCAAAGGGGAAGGGAATGGAGTTGGAAAGTTGGGGAGAGGAAGAGTGCAGTAGAGCACGGTATGTTTCCTAGGGCTTTGAGAACAAAGTACCACCAACTCGGTGATTTAGAACCACAGAATATTTTTCATAGGTCTGAAGGTCAGAAGTGCAAAGGCCATGCTCCCTGGAAAGGCACTAAGGGGGATCTGTTCCAGGCGTCCTCTTGGCTTGTAGATGGCCATCTTTTCCCAGTGTCCATCAATGTTGTATTCCCTATGTCCAAATTTCTCCTTTAGAAGGACACCAGTCATATAGGATTAGGGCCCATCCCAATGACCTCATTTTAACTTGACTACTTTTGTAAGAGTTTATTTTCAAATAAGATCATATTCCAATGTCCTGGGGGTTAGTATTCTAAAACATTTTTTTGGTGGGGGAGGGATCAGGTGGGGTCAGGAAGAGACAGTTCAATGCATACAATTAGAGACAATAAAATAATCAAGAGAGAGCTTAGATGTTTCTGGGCACTACACAGAGAACTTTAGTGAGACAACTGATTTAAATCAGTGGTGGGTTATTTTGCTGTGTGCCATGTGAAGAATTACCTCTTTGTGTGTGTGTTGTGTTTCTCCTCCCCTTTTTCTTTATTTCAGCTTTCCCTTTCTTTCTTTTCTCTCTCGCTCTTTTTCAGGAGGAATACATATATTTGGTATCAAAAAATCCAAAAAGTAATAAAAAAGAAATTTCTCTCCCACCAGTGTTCCTGAGCCACTCACTTAGCCTCAGCAGTTGGTTACCTGTTGCTTTTTTTCTAAGTTCCCTTCAAGGGATATTCTGGGTACATACAGGTATATATTGTATATTTGCTACTGCTGGACCCATTGATTATCCATTACATGCATGGTTTTTACTGTGCTATTTTCACTTACGGATACATCTCTGGAATCATTCCATATCTGTTCATATGGAGCAGTCTTATTTATTGAAATAATTGCATTGTATGATTGTTCTCCAAAGTGTTTAACCAGGTGTTTATTAATTAACATTAAGCTATTTCCATTCTTTTATTATTACAAACAATGCCACAATGGCTATTTGCTGTATATGTAATTACTAATTAGTCATAAGATTGTATGTGTGGGTGAGTATAAAACTCTCCAAAAACATGTAAATTTGAAAGTTTAGTAAATGTGCAAATATTCTCCATAAAGTATGTATTATATCATATTCTCATCTGCAACATGTAATAGTTAGTGCCTGATTGCTGACACATCCATCACCACACTATGTTATCAAACGTTTTATTTTATTTATTTATTTATTTATTTATTTATTTATTTATTGTATTTTTCTGAAGCTGGAAACGGGGAGAGACAGTCAGACTCCCACATGCGCCCGACCGGGATCCACCCGGCACGCCCACCAGGGGCGACGCTCTGCCCACCAGGGGGCGATGCTCTGCCCCTCTGGGGCGTCACTCTGTCACGACTAGAGCCACTCTAGTGCCTGGGGCAGAGACCAAGGAGCCATCCCCAGCGCCCGGGCCATCTTTGCTCTAATGGAGCCTTGGCTGCGGGACGGGAAGAGAGAGACAGAGAGGAAGGAGGGAGGCGGGGTGGAGAAGCAAATGGGCACTTCTCCTATGTGCCCTGGCCGGGAATCGAACCCGGGTCCCCCGCATGCCAGGCCAACGCTCTACCGCTGAGCCAACCAGCCAGGGCCTGTTATCAAACATTTTAACTTTTACTCATCTGAAAAAAAACACATATTTTATTATACCTTTAATTTATATTTTAAAGTTGTGAATACTTTTGTGTATTTTTCACATTTAATAGCTATTTGTATTTCTTTTCCTTAAGATGTCTATTTATACCCTTTTTAAAATTTATTGAGTTGTTGGTCTTTTTCTCATTCGCAGTGGCTTTTATATTTAAAATAAATTAGCCCTTTTCTTTGGTAGGATTTGCAAATATTTCAGCCCAATTACCATTTGATTTCTTTTTCTTGTTTTGTGGTCTATCTAATCCCACAGAACAATATTTTAATTTCATGTAGTTAGACATCGTTCTTTTATGATTTAGATTTTTTTCTATTTAAATATAACTTTCCTGTTCAGAAATTAACAATTATATATTACACATTTTCAAATTCTTTTATGTTTCAATTTTTCATTTATTATTATTTTATAATCTGCATGGGTATTTTGGATATACAGTTAAATTGTTCCTTAGCACCTTTTAAAACATATTAAGCTGGACATGCTCTATGCTGAGACTGAGAGACTGAAGTGGTACTGCTAACATGTACATTTTTATATGTAAACATGTTCACAATAAGAAATGGTAGAGGAGTGAATATATCGGTCTATGTATTAAGGTATGCAAGAATTTTATATTTTGATAATCTGATTCACATTTTGGGTCTCATTCCATATACCCACTTGGATAAAGTTAGTCATTTAGGATAAAAGCAGTCAATTAAGAATCACCTTTTCCGACTCCTTTTCCTCTATTCCATCTTGACTGCTCAGGTTCCATATGACTTTATAAGATGTCTTGGTAGCTGTAACAGTGATGTTAAAGCTCACTCTCTAGTCTCTGTTCATCCTTGTTCTGTGAGGTAAAGCACTTTTCTTTTTAAATTTAAGTCTTACAAAGCATATTGTTGAGGTTTGACAGAAAAATTTTAGGAAAATGCCTGCTGAGCTTGTTATGCTTACTTTTCTGCCCTGCTCTCCCAGTGTAGATGAAAGAAAAAGAAAGAGAGAAAGAGAGAGAGAAAGAAAGAGAGAGAGAGAGAGAAAGAAAGAAAGAAAGAAAGAAGAGGAAGAAAGAAGAGGAAGAAAGAAGAAAGAAAGAAAGAAAGAAAGATAAAGAAAGAAAGAGACAGAGAGAAAGAAAGAAAGAGAAAGAAAGAGAGAGAAAGAAAGAAAGAAAGAAAGAAAGAAAGAAAGAAAGAAAGAAAGAAAGAAGAGGAAGAAAGAAAGAGAAATAAAGAAGGAAAGAAAGAAAGAAAGAAGAGAGGAAAGAAGAGGAAGAAAGAAGAGGAAGAAAGAAAGAAAGAAAGAAAGAAAGAAAGAAAGAAAGAAAGAAGAGGAAGAAAGAGAGAAAGAAAGAAGGAAAGAAGAGGAAGAAAGAAAGAAAGAAAGAAAGAAAAGAAGAGGAAGAAAGAAGAGGAAGAAAGAAAGAAAGAAAGAAAGAAAGAAAGAAAGAAAGAAAGAAAGAAAGAAAGAAGAGAGAGAGAGGGAGAGAGAGAGAGAGAAGAAACAAACAAACAAACAAACAAATAAATCAGGCCATTGGACCAAAAAGTGTGTTAAGGGAGGGAGAGCTATGAAAAGAAAATCCTTATCTCCTCCACATTACCCACAGAATTAGTTCCAGGAAAAAGGTAACAGAAACACAAAATTGTTGGTAGATTTAAGAATAGAGGAAATCTGTGCCCCAGGATCCTGATGGTTGATTTGGAAGTTGGCAAGCTAGGCACCAAAGCCACTATGGGACAGTAGAGGAGCTGAGGTGGTTGCAAGATGCACCAAGGCTTAAGACTGTCCTAGCAAGTCCCAGGTTTCCCTAACTGGATGGGAAAGAGACAAACGTTTATCAGGTGTCTGGAGGGGAAGGGTTTGACACCAAGCATCATGGATCTGGAAGGGAACCACAGTTGTGATTTGGAGACATCAGAGTGGAGAGTTTGACACTCACAGCCCTGTGACCAGAAGGGAACAGCAGTCCCAGGAGATGCTATCAATGTGGTTTCTTTCTTTTTCCTTTCCTTTTTTTTTTTTTTTGAAAGAGAGACAGAGAGAGGGACAGATAGACAGGAAGGGTGAAAGATGAGAAGTATCAATTCTTTAGTTGTTCTTTTATTGCTTTCTTATACGTGCCTTGACTGGGGTGCTACAGCAAAGCAAATGACCTCTTGCTCAAGCCAGCAACCTTGGGCTCAAGCCAATGACCTTTGGGCTCAAGTCAGGGACCATGGGGTCATGTCTATGATGCCACGCTCAAGCCAGCAACACCGTGCTCAAACCAGATAAGCCCATGCTCAAGCCAGTGACCTCAGGGATTTAAATCTGGGTCCTCTGTGTCTCAGTCCAGTGCTCTATCCACTGTGCTACCACCTGGTTAGGCTCAATTTTATGTGGTTTCATTGTTACAAATTCCTTTTAGCAGCATAAGGACCACATGTTTATCTTTCTAGGCATAGAGAAAGGATCTTTGGCTATCAGAAGAAATTCAATGAAGCATAGAGGGTAAAAACTAATTTGGTTAATATCTTCCAGTTGTGAAGGAAAACTGCCATGTTACAGTGTAAATAGATTAAAGTAGTCTGAAAAAAATCTAATCCATTATAGCCAAGTACCCACCTTGGTTATTAAAAATGTCCCAACAAACCACCTATAGAATGTCTAGTTTCCACCCACATGACTTCCTTGTTGTGTCATGTCAGATAACTTAATTAAAAATTACTCTATATTTGAATATGGTGATGAGCTATATAGTATTAGTAGCTACAATGTTGTTAAATGTAAGAATTTCTATCAAAATGCTTGTTTTATTTCAAAAAAGTTGATACGGAATATTTCTTTCCCACATTGCCCTAGTTTATAAAACTAACAAGTTAAAAAATATATCAGAGAATACATGAGTGTGGTGGTTTAAAACATGTCTACCCACACTGTAGTTCTCCTCACATTGAGAAGTGTGATCTATCATTTATACCCTTCTCCCTGGTGGACTTGTGACTGCTTCTACCAATAGAGAATAGTGGAAGTACCACTAGGCAACTTCTGAGGTGACTCCAAACAAAAGCCAAGTAGTTTTCAGCTTTTAATTTGCTTGCTGTAACACCGGCCTGCCATGGAGGAAGGCTTCCCTGGAAACTCCTTCAGCCTCAGTTGTGATAGTGCCAGGTGTTGGATTGCCCACAGTTGAGACCTCAGACACTGTGGAGCAGGCAGACCATCCTTGCAGTGCTCTGAGTTCCTGATATGCAGAATTGATTACTGAACTGGTTGTTTTGTATAGCACTAGAATTTGGGGGTCGTTAATAATGCATCCTTAGATAATATATAGCAACAATAAGAGTATATATATTTGCATTTGCATCCTTTACATATGCAGATTGTATATTCAACTCATTCAAAATTGCTTCAATTAATATAGGTACAATTTAAAAAGATATGAAAGCAGAATACACCCGTATTTTACTCCTAGCAGAAATGATCAGATCCAATGAGAGACAGTATAAAGTCATACTTTCATACCAGTGTTATAATATAGATATCGTGCAGAGGAATAAATAACCAAGAATATAATCCAAGTCTCTGCAATCCAGTTCAAATTATACCCTGTTTGTGGACTCAAAGGGCAGGGAAAAAGGCCAATAAAACCTATGAAGAATCTTTGTTATTCCTAATAGTAAGAATCAAAAGGGAGCAAAAAGCACAATAGTCGTCAATAGTAAATATACTCCCCTGAAGTCACCTGGTCCTTGTGTAGACTATCACCTAGAAAAGCTCAAACTTGCAATTGTAACGCAAGAAAGAGACATAGTGTTATAGATCTAATGTATCTATAATTTGGGCAAATAAAATGTTGCCCTGAACTAGCAAAGGCCAGCAGGTGAGTCCAGCTAACACAATAAAATGATCACTCTCTACCTAGTCTAAATTATCTAGTTCAAATATGGTAATAAGGAAGAAGAAGAGTGTGTGTGTGTGTGTGTGTGTGTGTGTGTGTGTGTGTGTGTGTGTAAAGGGTAACTGTAAAACTTTTATCGTATGCTTTATGGATCAATTTTCCTCTGAACTTCCACCTTATTTTCTGTACCACTAGATTCTGTTTATATGTAAATTACTGAGAAAGGTTTCATTTTAATTTATGTTATTAAAACACTTGCAAATAACCTACAAGAAGGCAGTTAGCTCAGCACTCAGTGGCCTAAGTTATATCCCAGAAAACTGGTCACCAATCCTTTCATGGAGATCCCTGTAGACTAAGTAGAAGAAAGCCCTATAACCCTAATATCCGGAGATAATAAATGAAAGCCAGGCCTATTCTAGGCAAACCAGGACACCCTCATTCAAAGATGACTGACCCTAGTCAGAGGCATTTAGCATAAATGGAAATTAGATTAAAAGGTACAACCATATAATGCAGTCAGATAAGGCATGCCATGACTTAGAACATTTGAAGTGTTAAGACATACCGTCTTTCCCCATGTATAAGACTCTCCCATGTATAAGACACACCTTAATTTTGGGGCCTGGAATTTGAAAAAAATATGTATTACATAAAGTTATTGACCTCAAGTTTTATTCATCATAAAATTCATATAACTCCTCATCACTGTCAAAACTCCCATCCATTATTAGCTTGTCCTCATCTGTGTCTGATGACAAATCACTGTCTTCATATATTACCTCGTCCTCAGTTCCATCTATGGCATTTGAAATGCCACACTTCTTAAATGCAAGTAAAAAAATGTCTACAACCACTGTGTAAGATGCACCCAGTTTTTAGACCCCAAATTTTTAGAAAATTGGTGTGTCTTATACATGGGGAAATACGATGATTACAATCAACTTGCCAGGGAACCAGAATGGGACTAGAAGAAAAAAGTGTCTGTCTTATTAGTTAGGAAGTTAACAATAGCCCCTTCATTTGGGAATGTAGCCTGTGCCCATTGTCAGTTTTAAGATGTGAGGGAAGATCCACAGGCAGAAGAAAAAGACCCATGAACCTCCTTTGTCTTCACTACCCTCAGAGCATACTTACTGCATGTCTCCCCTTTCCATTAGATACAGACAAGAATAGGTATGGGTAGTGGAGTGGAGACAGCAGAGACTTTGGACTCAAGTAATAATAATAATGACGCTACCCTCACAGGCATTATTAATATGAATGAGATTAATATTTAGGAAGTGACTCTCACATTGACTGGCACATAGAGCGATGTTATTTCCTACAAATGCTTAATATTCTAGTGCACCCTAGACATCGTCATATGTTTATTCAGTGAATGTTGAATACCTCTAATGTGTCAGACTTTGCTTCAAAGGGTAATATACATTAATAATGATTAATAGCTTACAATCTGGATTTTGCTGAAAGTCCACATTCTGAAAATAGTTTGGGACTAAATTGCATATGAATTTTGGGAGAAAAAGAGGGCTTAACTTATTATGTTTCCCTCTAACTGTTCAAATCAGCTTATTCTAGGGAGTATGAATATTGAATACACCCATGGTGTTTATTACTAGAACTAGTCCACCTTTTTATTATTAAATGCATTAGAGTAACATTGGTTAATAACTTTATATAATTTTCAGGTGTTCAAGATTATAATTGAACATCTGTATATTCTGTTGTGTTATATTTTCACCACCCAAAGGCTTCCATTACCATATATTTGATGCCCTTTCACCATTTCATCCTCTCCGCACCCTCTTTGCCCTCAGCTAACCACCATTCTGTTGTCAGTATCTGTGAGTTTGCTCTGTCTGTTCCTTTGTTACTTTTTGTTTTATATTCCACATGTGAATGAAACCATAGGGTTTTTGTCCTTTCCTATTTAACTTATTTCACTTAATGTAACATTCTCAGGATCCATCCATGCTGTCACAAATGGCAATATTTCATCTTTGTTTATGGCTGAGTAGTGCTTCATTGGGTATATGTACCACAGCTTCATTCAATAATCTGTTGATAGACAATTTGCTTTTATATCTTGACTATTGTAAGTAATGTTGCAATGAACATAGAGGCACATGCATCTTTACAATAAGTGTTTTCATAGTTTTCAGCTATTTTAATAAAAACAGCTTGAGTAGAAAATTCCTTCTACATAAGCTCATTTTGTTTTTGTTTTTTTTAACAGATAGCTTGGATAAGTACAAGTGTATATGCATCTATTAAAGGGAAATGAGCTAATAAAATTTACTAATATTATTAAGTGTGAGCCAAACAGTAAGACATATACCACTTATTATTGGGCCACTGTCATCTAAATACATATGAAGCAGGCAGTATCCTAGATTCTACTAACACAAACATGTGTTCTGTTGTGGTATGAAAGGCTGTGCAAAAAATACATACAGCAAACATGCTCTTACAGCGATAAGTAAAGGAAACCAGAAGGATAAGCATTTCTTTTTTTTCCCTATAACAGTGTGGTGAAGGACATGGAACAGTTTGTTTGGAAGACTTTGGAGAGTAAATGTTGTTTTTCTCTGGGTCTTGATCCACAGAGTTATTTCTCAGCTTGACTAAAGGTGGACTGCTGAGAAATTCCCAGGCCGAAGCAGCAGCAATGAGCAAAACACAAAAAGTATTAATTTAAACCTCGCAGTGTCCCTGTGAGGCTGATTAAATTATCTTCATTGTATAAATGAGAAAACAGACTCAGAGAGAGTTCTCAACTTTTACTGATAAGAGAGAGGAAGTGCCAGCCTTTTCATCCGTTTTGGCTGACCCCAAAGCATATCCTTTGTCCACTGCATTAAGCTGCATCCCTATTTGTAGAATGAGGACAAAGGTAAACATATATATATATAATGTATATATATTATATATATATTATATATATATAATATATATATTATAGGTGTATAAAGCTGCTATTGTACTGTTCAAGATTTGAACCTCTTTGATCAGGTACTGACTCATTTAACTTGACATGATTGTAAACTCCTTCCTTAACGCTTCAGATGCAAATGAAAGAATCACTGGGTACTTGGTGTTATATAAATGGTTTTGTGTGAAATCTCAGAGGTTACAACCTCAAATACTGGATAGAAAGTGAAGTAGGGAGGGGCCCGCAGTGATCATGCATACTGCTGCCCTATGTGAAGGGGCAGCTACTACCCAACAGATGTCAGATGTTGCCATGCCAACGGGTAGGCCCAGGGTGCCCAGATCTCCTGATTTTTTTTAAGAGAAATGTACATTTCACTTGACATCTTCCTATTTTTAGCTTTTGGAAATGAATTAATTTATTTTTTGAAGATACCCTCTGGAGACCAAGGGGGACAGGGCTTGGAGTGAGCTCAGGGGCCAGTGTAGGTGTTCAATAAACATCTGTTGACCAGTATTTCATGGGCCTTCTGAAATGTCTGCAAACTTTCTGTTCTTGTTCTGTATTGAGTTATGTCATCTATCTCAGCAATTAAAAGAGGATCCTATGCTTCCTAACTTGTCTCCTGGAGCTTCTGACATCTCAAATCTTTGTGGCAGATCCTTGGTCCTGCCCTTCTCCTATGAACTCTGGTGACAAATAACAGTTTTCTGCAAAAGTTTTGCTGTGGTCCTTGTCAAGTAGCAGAAGCATGGGAGCCAATCTAGGGTTACTATGGCAGCAACCTGGCCTCTCTTGTGGAGAACATTGAATGCAGCTGTCTTTGTGATAGGGTCTGTCTCCTGCTGGCTCCAGTGTGGACTGAAAAAGAACCATAAGTAACAGCAATTTTATAAACATGCCATTAATCTTATTCATGTGACCAAAGAATACCTACAAAGTTGACTCCCAGGAGACAGACCAGAAAGTTACATGATTTGTGCTGTGAATTTTCAATGAAAGAAAAATGGTCAAGAATCATCAGAGATTATGCAATATATGTAATATGCTATTTATGCAAGTTTTATAACCTAAAGAACTCATGAGAGTAAAGGTTCCAAGATATCTTTGAATGATCCTTGTTATGGCTAAAACCAGCTCCAATTAGATTTGGTTGCCTAATACAAATGAGCACATAGCTAATATTTACATTGTGCTTTTAACCTTCACAATAATGATTACCACAGACTGGGAAGCTTATGAACAATAGAAATTTATTTTGCACCCTTCTGAAGGCTGGAAAGTCTCAAGTTAAGTTGCCAGCATGGTCTGGTTTGGATGGAGGCTGTCTTCCTGGTTCAGAGCCAGTGCCTTCTTGCTATATTTCCAGTGGAAGGGCCTACGGAGCTCTATGGGACTTCTTTTATAAAAGCACTCCTCCCATTCATAAGGGCTCCACTCTCATGACCTAATCACTTCCCAGATGCATCACTTCCAAATATTTCCACATTGGGTTTAAGGACTCGAATTTGTGAATTTTGGGGGGACACAAAGATTTATACAACAGCAAGTAAGTACTATTAATATCCCTGCTTTATAGAGAGGAATTGAGGCAAAGATAAATTAAATGACTTGCTCAAGTTACATAGTAAATAATCAAACTAGGATTTGAGCTTTCGTTTTCTGGTTTCCAGAGCTATTCTGTACTAATGGGTATACTTCAGTATGTTATTCATTGCATTCCTTGTAATCTCACAGAGTTTCTGCCTCCCTTCATTTCTACTTCATTCTTCTCTCCTCTCTGGCCAGTTTCCTCATTACTCAGCCTCATTGTATAGAACAGCTGTCCTATCCCTAATTCTGTAAGACTTGTCTGCTCTGATGACTCTCTCCAATAGATGCTGTTTGTCACGTTTCCAAAGGGGAGCTAACAGATTAGTTCACGTCATCCTTTCACTCTGGGCCAGTCCCAGCCAGTGGGTGATATGTCCTCCCCAGTCCGTTCACCCCTAGCTGATTGGGGGAAGGGACGTAGTCCGATGGTATGGAGTGTGAGTGCATTGACAGAGGGCTGAGAGACTATGGAGAGCAAGTACTAGGTCTAGTAAAAATGGACACTATAAAAAGGTTGATTGAATGAGAGGTAAAAGGACTGGAATGCAAATATGTTAAGTGCCATGAGAGAGAGAGAAATATTCACATGGAGGCTCATGGAACAGAGGGATCAATTCTAGTTGGATTAACCTTCCTTCAAAATGTCTCTGTCAGCAGCAATTTATGAGGGGGAGCTGTATTCATTTTCTGTTGCTGCTTTAATGAATGAACACAAACCTAAGTAGCAAAAAGCCACAAAAATATAGTTTCTAATAGTTCTAAATGTCAGTATTTCTACAAAGTCTCACAGGCTAAAACCAGTGGTCAGCAAGACTGCATTTATTCCTGGAATCTCTGGTGCAGAGGCCACTTCCTTGCCCTTTCCCACTTCTAGTAGCTGCCCCTTGCCTGACCGTGGACCTCCCCTTCTTTCCCAACAGTGGCAGTGGATGGCGTTCTCATCGCATCACATCATGACCACGACCACCTCTCCTGCCTCTCTCTGCCCTGTGGTTACATTGAGTCGGCCTGGATAATCTAGTATAATCTCTTTATTTTAAACTGGTTAGCAGCCTTAATCCTATCTGCTACCTTAACTCCCCTTTGTCATATAATGTAACACATTCACAGGGTCTGGGGTTAGGATGTGGATATCACAGGGGTGACAGGGGACTCCTATACTTATCCCCAGGGAACCTCAGATGAGCATGAACCAAGTAGAAAAGTAGAAGGGTGAGGGCTCTTCAAAGAAGTGCAAGTAGTCTGGTTTGGTTGGAGCTTAAAATTTACAAAGTATTAAATGACATAAAAAAACAGCCTGAGGTCACATCATCATTTTTTTTCTTTTCTGAGTGAGAGGAGGGGAGATAGACAGACTCTCACATGTGCCCTGACTGGGTACACCTGGCAACCCCCTTCTGGGACTGAATCTCTGCCCATCTTGAGCCATGCTCATAACTGAGCTATTTTTAGCACCTGAGGCAGAGGTTATACAGAGCCATATGCAGCACTGGGGCCGATGTGCTTGAACCAATCAATACATGGCTGTGGGAGGTGAAGTTAAAGAGAGAGAGAAGGGGATAGGGAGGGATGGAAAAGCAGATGGTGGCTTCTCCTGTGTGCCCTAACCTGGAATCAAACCCAGGACGCCCACACACCAGGCCAATGCTCTACCACTCAGTCAACCAGCCAGGGCCATGAAGTCACATTATTGTCAACCTTTTTCATTTTAGGCATTTTCTTAGCATGTAATTGTATCTTGTGGTTTTAGTTGCAATTCCCTGATGACTAATGACAATGAACAACTTTTAATGTGATTATTGACCATTTCTGAATTTATATTTTTCCTATGTGTGTATGCATATGTGCACATGCCCGGGCATTGATGGTTAGGGTCATATTTTGGGTGCTGTATGTTGGGAAAGTTTTGAACATTATGCTTCAGGTGATAGAATGTGCTTTGTAACTGTAGGGACTGGGAGCCACAGAGGTTTTAGAGGAAGGGAGTGAGATAATAGCTAGCACAGGCTTTAGGAAGATAAATGTGGTATATCAAATATGTAAATATATAACTTTGTATATATCTCTGTGTGTGTATATACATATGTGTGTGTGTGTGTGAGTGTGTGTGTGTGTGTACTGTATGCACCTGACCATAAGACACACCTAGGGTTTTACGGAGGAAAAATAAGGGGAAAAAAATTCTGAACCAAATGGTGTGTTAAAATATTTAATAAAGTACTGTATTTTTTGCTCCATAAGATGAATGGGCATTTTCCCCTCCACTTTTGAGGGGGAAAAGTGCATCTTATGGAGCGAAAAATAGGGTGTATATAGATATATGAATGATTGTCACATGGAAAAGTAGCGTGAAATAAATTCAGGTAAGAAGATATTGAAATATGTCATGTCAGAAAGAATTAAGATGTGAATTAGAGATGTGGCTGTAATGATGCCCATGAAAACAGAGAAATAACCATATGGGGCAGCTGTAAATTAGTTACCCTGCTTTAGTTTGTTGCAGGCATTACAAAAATTTCTTAACAAGATTTTCAAGGCGATAGCCCCTGCACTGTGGTTTTATATTTGAAGATGATTGTCTGACCATACAACAAGCATGGGACCTTAGAGAGGAGGTGAAGTTAAGGTGATCTCACCCCAGTGCCCTTGGAGTGGGGTGAGGAGTTGCAGTGGGTAGGGCCTAAGTGAGACTACCACAATTAGGAAAGAGGAGTTTAAGTGGTAAAGTTGTATTGAAATGATAGTAGAAGAAAGGGGCCAAAGTGGCCCTTGAGAAGCTGGGCTGGGAGCCAAATGGCTGTCAGAGAACAAAGAAAGCAGGAAGCAGTGAGCAGCACTAATTCTGGGGACAGGGTGTGAACGCCTGGGGCAGCTTTTTTATATGCCCCTGGTGTGTGTTTTCCTAGGGCCTGAAGGAGGCGAGAATGATGCACCGTGATATAGCGTGGCTGGCAAGGTGTGGGGAGGTCTGCTGAGTTTCTGGCAATATTGTACAACTGTGCTGACTCTCTATGTCGTGTAGATTCCGCTGAATTGATGCTCCAGATAAGGTAGTAGCTATTGATCCCTAACAGAAGAGTTTTTGTCCCCCGGTCCCTGCTAAGGGGTCAGGAAATCCTTTTCACGAACAGCTGATATTGGGAGAAATGTAATCATTTATTCCTGACTGCCTTCCTGGAGGGCACTATCACAGTTTTCTGCAGAGATGCCTTCACACAGCTGAGACGGAGGGCCTTGCCCAGGGTCACACTGTGCAACAAAGTTAGAGTAGGGTTAGCATTTACCATATGTGCCCACTCTCGGTTTGGTTCACTGGTTCACTCGGCTTGTAATTGTGGCAGCCCACGGAAACAAGATCAAGAAAATATGAGGTCCAACAGTAGCTAAAGAGTTCGGCGATGAGTAAAACCTGTAATCAGTAGCATCAAGTAATAGCGAGAGGTGGGCCTTGTTGTCTTTTGGACCAAGGACTGCAACTCATAAAACATAATCTCCCGGCTTCTAATTTTATTTTTAAATCTGTGGGGCTAGTGTGCAAAAGTTTGCCTGTTTGTCATCTCTGTCATGAGGAAACCAGTGGTCTTGCACCCACTGGTCAGTGTGAAATAGAGAAAGCCTTTCCTGAGAGCAGTTTGCAGTAATGTTAACAAGACTTTAAAATAAAAACACAACCCCAAAATGGCACTTGAAGAACAGCCCATATAAGTAATTAAGATGGGAATAAAGTTTATGTACAAAGATAGGCATCTAAACCTCGCCTTTAATAGCAGAATTGAGATACTGTACAACCTAAAAGCTCAACTATGGTTGAAAGCTTAAATAGGATTTGGTTAAAAGTGCAGAATAGAACACAATGTAGCCATCAAAAATGATGATGTATCACAGGGGTTGGCAAACTAGATCTCATGGACCAAATCAGCCTGCTGCCTGTGTTTGTAAATAAAGTTGGATGGGAACACAGCCACACTCGTTCATTCACATATTGCCAAGAGCTGCTCTTTTGCTACTGTGACAGAGTTGAATAGTTGTGACAGAGACGATATGACTATCTTTTATGTCTCTCACCATCCTTTTTTTTTTTTTTTATATAGGAGAATATTTGTTTTATTTTTTTTTATTTTTTTTTATTTATTCATTTTTAGAGAGGAGAGAGACAGAGAGGAAGAGTGGGGAAAGAGAGACAGAGAGAGAGAAGGGGAGAGGAGCTGGAAGCATCAACTCCCATATGTGCCTTGACCAGGCAAGCCCAAGGTTTCGAACCGGCAACCTCAGCATTTCCAGGTCGACGCTTTATCCACTGCGCCACCACAGGTCAGGCCTCTAACCATCCTTTTAATATGTATTCAAGTTCTTTCCTTGTCCCTCCAGTACCATATTTTTGGTCACTATTAGGACAAAATCTTACTGTGACTTTAGGTTTCAATATACTGTGTTTATTCAAAAACAAGAAGACTCCATTGACTATATTAGTTAACACATCATTCTTAAACATAAGCATCCTTCATCCCTCATTCATCCAGACAGCTAGAAACAACTATAATCGAGCTGCCTATAACCAATGTCAGGAGGCATAGTCTCTTTTTCCTCTTTCCCCACTCTTGACTCCCACCCTTTCTCCTCTATTTTGTTAACACCATGGTGAGTGAAAAAGGCACAGAGGACAGAACGGGAAAGAAGAACAGAAACATTCTTCCTAGACTGGTGCTTTTATAAGATGGCCTCACCATCTCTGGGAGGGGTGGACTCGACTGTTGCTGGGCACATGTGGTTCTCGTTTCTTTCTGGAGCCCACATTGGAGTGGACGTCCACACTGTAGCTGGCTCCTTTCCTCCAGCTGTGACCCCTGGCTACTCCTCTGGTCCTCTGCAGAGATGGCCTCTCTCAGGGTCCCATGCCTTTTCTAGTTTGTCCTCTTGGGTAGGATTTAAAATGGTGCAAGTTTGGCTTCATTCCCCAGAGTGTCCTGCAGGAAATGCTCATGAATGGGTCATCTGGACACACTTTAGCCCTGGAGTCACCTTCACTGTGGCACCAGTCCTTTTTATTTTACTGACAGCAGGATGAATCATCTCTGCCTTTTAGGTTTTCCATTTCAGTGTCAAATATTGGTACACTTAACTCACCAAGCTCCTACATAAACACAGCAAGACCTGAAGGTGCTTTAAAACCTTTCTCACTTACTTAAGGTGAGAGACAGCTCCTCCTGCCCTTTGTGAAGGATAGTTAGATGGTAAGAGAGACAACAGAGCCCACTGCAAAAAGGTCTTTATTGAAAACTCTAGCTGCCCAGTCTTTGTGGGTGAACAGGCCGTCCAACCAGGTCTCCTCCTTTTTGGTTCTTCTGATTGTTATTTAATAGGTAATTTTTGTTTTTTCTTATCTGTATTTTTAATCAACATATTTTACATATATGATAAGAAAACTACTTAAGAGGTTCTGTATCATTTTTAAAATTTTCTTTTTTTTATGTGTGTGTGTGTTTGTGTGTGTGACTTTGACCATCTATTGTTCTCACTGTTCATTTCTGTGAAATAGGCTAAAAGGCACAGCATCATGACTCTGTGTAATAGCTGTTTGGTTTACTTAGCTTAAAAATTAAGTAAACCTCTAGAGCAGAGGAGGTTTCATTTAGAAACATAGCGTCTCTTATTTCCCGCACTTCAAATAGCCCAGGATTGTTTTCCTGGTGAATAAAAAGATAGCCTTGACTCAGAAAACCACATGTCCCTCTCTAACTTACTCACTGCTTGTTTCAAACTTAAGTTAATTACCTGAACAGCACCTTTAACAGAGAAAAGCTGACACAGAAACTGGACAAAGTCCGTGTCTCAAGTGCTCTGCGGAGAGAGCAGTAAGTAAGGTGCTCTGCACAGCTCAATAATTTGCACCACAGGAAAGCCATACTTCCAAGGGCAGGCAATATGTCTGCAGAATCCTCCTGGAGGAAGGAGGGCCAGGAGCTCATCTTTATGGCTTGAGGCTTGAAAGCTGCTTAACTGGGCGGAACGCCACCTCCTTGCCATCAAAGCTGTCCACCTGGCAGTGAATCGCAATGAGACAGCTGACTGGCTCAGCAGACAAGTTGCCTTGCCAAGGGGATGAGAACTTAACCAGAAGGTCTTTCAGGAAATCTGTTTAGGATGTGGGGGATGAAGAGGAAGAGAAGGAGCGATTCATCCCCTGAATGAGGCGAATGAGAGGGAATGGCTGTGAGTTCATTACATAACCGTTTTTTGAGCTTTTCTGTGCCCTTAACTCATTGAGCCCTAAATTCTAGGTGTCTGGTACTCGATTCTGATATTAACATCACATATTGAGACTCCTTTGTGAATAGCACATGGACTCTGATCTAATTCAAAGAATGAAACTGAAAAAAAGACCCTAAAATTCTTCCATTTGAAAATAACTGATACAAACAAGAATATTACTGACAGAGCACGAAGCTATTCATTTGTAAAATGTATAGTGAAAAATGTCTTGATTGTTATTATTCACTAAAAATTTAGAATTGTAAATCTAAGAATTATAATTCTTGTTTCACGCAATACTTGTTCTGTGCCATACTGTTCTCATCTATTGCCCTTCAGAACCAATGGATCAGGCTTTTTAGCTCCATTTTGAGAGTAAAAGAAACAAGGTTCAGAGAGGTTTTATAAGTTACTATGGCCCTGGCCAGTTGGCTAAGTGGTAAAGTGTCGGCCTTGCGTGTGGATGGATGTCCTGGGTTTGATTCCAGGTCAAGACACACAGGAGAAGCCACCATCTGCTTCTCCACCATTCTCCCTCCTCCCTCTCTCCCTCCTCCCTCTCTCCCTCTCTCTCTCTCTCTCTCTCTCTCTCCCTTCCCCTCCTGCAGCCATGGCTCAATTGGCTCTAGCAAGTTGACCTCTGGTGCTGAGGATGCTCCATGGCCTCTGCCTCAGGCACTAAAAAATGGCTCAGGTTGCAATGCAGCAAGGGTCCCAGATGGGCAGAGCATCACCCCCTAGTGGGCTAGCTGGGTGGATCCTGGTTGGGGTGCATGCAGGAGTCTGTCTCTGCCTCCCCTTTTCTCACTAAAAAATAAAAATAAAGTAAATTACAATGGGTATACAATGAGTAACAGAAAAATTATTTGATTCCCCATTTCTCCCACTCCGAAGCCCAAAATATTATGACTGATTATACCAAATTTACTATAAAAATACTGTTTTATTATACAATGAGTAACAAGGGCTGCAGAGAAAGGACTGCATAAACATGCACTGTATGTGGGACATGGAGATATTTCCCACCTGCCTCCCAGGCTCTGTGGGGAGTGGGACACGGCGGAACGGATGAAGCCTGGGACTAAGCCTCAGATAGCCTGGGTTTCTACCTCTGGCTTTGGGTTTTAACAGAATGGTTCCCCCTCTGTCCTGGACAGCAATGAAAAAGTATTCATTTTAGGTGTGTGTGTCTGTGTGTGTGTTACATAGTTTATCTTGTTGAATGATGGTTTTGATTCTTTTGGAATTAGATGAGGTAAAATTAAAAAAAAAAAAGATGAAATAGAATGAGTTTTTGGTGGAGTCTCCAAAAGCAAAGCCTCCTCAGGCTCAATGTCTGTTGGGAAGCAGAGTTTGGACACAGCTTAATGGATCCAGGCACAGGCTGTGTTGGACTCTCAGCCTCTCTGTTTCTGGCTGTGTGATGTTTGTGGGGCAAGTCATAAAAGTCTCGGTGTCCTTGTATATAAATAGGAACAATGGAATAGGATTGATGTGAAAAATGCATGAGATCTTCCATATATAATGTTTAACATAATATCCAGCCCATGGTGAATGATCAGGGAACTAACCAGCTATTAACTTGTCTGATTGATTTGGTGTGCTGTTCTATTCTTGAAAATTAAAATACAATACATATACCTTCTGCATAGAATGCTTCTTCTCAATCTTGTAGTTTAGCTTAAAAGTAATCTTTCAGAAAGAATTAACTTCTTCATTCACTGCGTCATTGAGGAATGAATAGGACAGAAACATCCCGTTTCCCTCTCGAGTCTGGGCTAGGTGTCATGTGGGTGTCCTTGCAGCACCTGGCTTCGACTGCCATGGCAGGACTTTCCACACTGTGCTGCAAAGGCCTGTTTACTCATCTCTCACTTCCTTGAAGGCAGGCACTTAGTTTTATCCCTTTATCCCCAGTACCTACCACAGTGTTTGAAACACTGAGTCTATACAATAAGTATCTACTGGGAAAATGAATTAAAATTGATGAGGTGATATATGTGAAAATAAGTTATTAGGAATGCTGTTACGCTCCTTGGGTATTGTTGTAAAATGCAATAATGCCTATGACATGTACCTATTTCCAGTAACTCTTCCTTTCTAATGCTATTAACAAAGAAAAAGCTGCTTAATCCTTTGCTAAATAAAAAGGCCAAATGACATCATCTCACACCAGGGTTTCACTAAATAGTTTCGTCTAGAAAAACTTTTTTTCCATACCAAACGAAGTGTATGCTGATTTTAAAAAAGAAACCCAGGTGTGTAGTTATCATTAAAACCACATATAGAAGTCAGGTCTGCTGACCTCAGTGCAACTCACCAGAATTTCTAAGCTGATTTCACCTGGGAAGGGCTTCAAGTGAAGTGGTGATTTTTTTTTTTTTTTTCATAATGATGACATTGAAAACTTTAAGTCTCAGGATGCTGAACATCAGAGGACAACTTTACTGTGTGGATTGTGTTGCAGTTTGCAGCACAGAGCGGGGTGTTGGTGTGCCTCCCAAAGTCTCCCCTTGGCTGCAGATGGGTGCTCTGCGAGGAGAGGAGGGGAAGGGAGGGGAGGGGAGAGGAGAGGAGAGGAGAGGGGAGGGGAGGGGAGGGGAGGGGAGGGGAGGGGAGGGGAGGGGAGGGGAGGGGAGGAGAGGAGAGGAGAGGAGAGGAGAGGAGAGGAGAGGAGAGGAGAGGAGAGGAGAGGAGAGGAGAGGAGAGGAGAGGAGAGGAGAGGAGAGGAGAGGAGAGGAGAGGAGAGGAGGGCAGCAAAATGAACCAAGGCTTTGTGTCTGCTCATTACAGGCCCAACAGTTATGCAGAGGAAGAACCCAACATTTTACTTAACCGATGCCAAAAATCTTGTCCCACACTAAAACAAATGTCTGAATTCGCAGAGAGCGAATATGTAGAATAAAATCAATATGCTGTTGTTGGAATACATGCCTTTTAATTAAATTGGTGCTTAAAAAATGTCTTGGACACTTATTTTGAATGAGCCTTATCTAATAGCAAATTGGATATGCATTTTTTATCTATTAGAGATGAAATTGTTGAAAATGTTTTAGTTGTTTTAGTTCTCCCCCCCCCCCCCCACTAAAAAATTCTGTTGGGAAGGGATCTAATGGGAGCAGGAATGAACAGTTTTGTCCTAGGCACGTTTTTTGTTTTTTTGTTTCTTAAATCAGTGAGATGGTTATTTAGAGATGAGTGAACCAAAGTTTTGGATAGTTCGAGGATTTTACCTAAAGATGAAGCAGGTATTTGAACTCAGTACTGTATGACATCCAAGTCCACACTCCAGCTACCATATTAAGTTACCTTTCAGGAAAGGTGAGCTTAGCCTGTGGTCTGATTAAGTCACTGTGATTCCTAATTTCCTCATTCTGTTTACATGAGGTTCTGAAAATGTAAGACATTTCATTGCAGGGAGAGGGAGTGGAGAGATGTCAAATATTTTCTTGGTCTTATGGATAAGATACTTCTCACAGTTTTGTGAGTCCCTTTGTTCCAGGAAGTAATAAATGAATAACAACAACAACAAAACAAAGAAGTATTTCAGTCTCTAGATTAGTTTTACACTTTGTAGTCCCAGAGACTGTAAAAAAGGAGATGGTTCTCCTTGTATTTAAAATCAACAGAATATTCCTGCAAGTCCACAGGGATTTTTGACGTTGATCTTTTGATTTTCTGTTTCCAGCATTGGTTGACAGTTCCACTTATCCCTATTTTCTCTTACTTCTTCATGATCAATCAACTAACTCCCTGTTCTTGAGCTTACCAAACTGCATCTTATGTAATATCTCATAAATGGAAAGTTTATTTTTTTGCCTCTTCTAGTCTTCATTTGCCTGGCACAGATGAGTTCAGAACACAATTATACAATGGAAGCTTAGTGTTACAGTCTCACTAATTTGCTTCCACTTATTATTCTGTCAAATTCTACTTACTAAATTAGGACACAAATAATATGGCCATGAATACACATCTGGAAAGTAAATTTCTTTTAAGAACAGTTTATCCCATTGGAGGGGGGATCTGGAGAACAGTCACATACATCAGAAAGATCAGGTGTTGGGTGGTGACTAGGTGAGTGAAAGGAGCCAAACTGTATCTGGATGAGGAAATCCCACTGGTTCTGTGAAAGCTGGAGACTGGGAGGTCCAGGCAGGTGAGAGTCAGGGAGGAGAAATGTAAGTAAAATTGTAGGTAGCGCATGTCTAAAATTTTTATATTTAAATTTTAAATCCTTAATTTATAGGGCATTTATTTTTTGTTTATGAGTGATTGAAGATTCAACTTTATTTATTTATTTGTTTTAGGAAAACCAATATTCTTAAAGCCATTGATAAAACACTAAGACTTTCCCTCACCAAATTGAAAAGCCATTTTATCATATAAAACAATACACACTGAAATCAGCTCCTTGACTCCACTTCCCTCTCATTGATTGACCTGCTTACTTATTGGCTGGAATTTTGTTCTTTTGAACACAGTAGGTTACTTTATTTATATATTAAAATGATAATTATGGTGTGTCCACTATGTACCTGACATTGTGTGGGTCCTGGGAAACCACACAGACAGAAAACCTTAGCTCTGGAATCTTTCTGAAGAGTTCTAGTTTCTGGTCTAGAAAGATTTCCCACTCTTATTATTTTTATTATTTTGCATAATTTCCTTGGCAACTGTCATACACTTCTTTTCCAAATGAAGCTTTAAATTGTTTTGTCTGGTTCTGAGAAAGATATTCTAATAGACTTTGAATGGAATTTATTAAATTTGTATATTAATATGAAAAGAAATTATTATAAGTATGTGTTGGGATATTAAGACACAGTATGTCCTTCTATTTATTCATTTTACTTTTATTTACATGATCAAATCTCTTCCTAATGTTAGTAGCTTTCTTCAGTCTATTGGTTAACAGGTATGCAATCATATTATATGCATATAATTTGTCTCTTTCTTTCCACTGTTTATAGCACTGATTCTATTTATTATTTAATTATCTTAGAATGCCCAAAACAACATTGTTAAATTATGATCACTGGTTTTCTTTTTAATATGTTCGACACTGGTGTTAAATATAAAGTCTTTGTATTTTTACTATAATATTTTTTCTTAACTTGGAGATTTTATTTTTAATTAGAAATGGCAGCTATCTTTAAGAGAGATTTCTTAATATTAATTAATATATTTATATTATATTTTTTCTTATGCTATCAATTTGAGGAGTTATGTTGCTATATTTTCTAATGTTGAACTATCCCTGCATTCCTGCAATATACTCTGTTTTTCATGGGATTCTATTCTATATGCACCTGGAATCAATTTGATGAATTTTATATATAATTTAGTTACTCTGTTACATTCATATTCATGAGCAAAATTTTTTATAGTTTTCTTTTTATTCTGTCTTCATCAGGTATGGGAAGTAAGGGTATGCTAGCTTAGTAAATTGAATTGGGAAACTTTCCATCTTTTGCTATGGTCAGAAATTTTTTGAATAACATAAGGATTATCTGTTCACTGAAAGTTAGATAGATTTCAGCTGTAAAACCATCTGGACCTGGCACATATTTTAGTGAATAGATAAATTTTGAAGAGGGTTTGTTGTACAGTGGGAAAAGGACTGTCTTGTAATCAGAGACATAGTTGAATCCCTGCCCAACCCTTTGCTGATTGTGTGCCTTGGATGAGTGACTTTTATTTTTTATAAAATAGTTATCTATCTATCTATCTATCTATCATCTATCTATCTATCTATTTATCTATCTATCTATCTATCTATCTATTATCATCAGCCTACCTACCTACCTATTTATCTATATCTATATATCACCTTGGAGGGAAGAGTACTTCACAAAGACATTTATTACATAAGAAATTGAATTAAGGACTTGAATAGTAATCTGACAAGTAGGTGCTCCATAGTTATTTCTCTTTTCCTTAAGTCATTCTCATTGTAATTCTTCCTCTCTGACTGCATGCATTCTCATAGTCTGCATCAGCAATGAATATATTCATCTGTAATCACCTGAGTTAAACTTACTAAACTCTCTATAATGTCCCTGTGCACTTAAGTGGACACAACAGTTGTCATGCTGAGACTGTAGGGTAGGCTGGAATGTACTTTTTCAATGATAATATTTTTCCTAATTTTTATCAAAGTTCAGAAAAATCTTATGAGGTCATATCTTCTGGTTTCCAAGCTTTCAATTCAATGTTTTTTCTTTTTTTTTTCTTCAAGTATCCAAGGCAGCTTTGAATAGCATAAAGCATGCTTTGGAATTTCTGCTCTGTAAGATTTGGTCATCTGACAGATGGACCTTTGGATCAACCCAAAGCCAAATTTATTGGTCAAAATAATTTATTTATGCTGTAGTAATTTATTTCAAGAGTAGATGATAATCCTATTTATTTGTAGCTTATATTTAATCCTAAAATATTTCAACGCAAAGTGTTTTGGGTCCCCCCCTCATGAGTGCAAAGATAGGTAAGTGAGGAAACATAAGGTTTATGTTTTATTTTATGTTATTCTGACCTTTTCATAATGAATGTAAAAAATAACTTATCTTCTTATATGTTTTATTATGTGGTAGTCTTTTCCCACTACTAAATTGACTATTATCTATATTTATATCACTCACATTATTTGAATTACAGAATCAAAGTCTTAAGTCTAGTCACAGTCTACATTTGCTTGAACTCCCTCATCCCCTCAGTTGGGTACCAAGTCTATCTTAGTTCCATTTGTTCTTCATCTTACATTAGGCCCTCCAAGGAAAATTTACTACAAGTCTGGCCCAGAAAACATTTTTGGAACTTAAGCTTTGTTTGAGGGTGTTTTTGAAAAGGAAATTTGCCATCATCAAATACAGTTTTCTTGAGCCCACACAGAGTGTGTGGCATGGCTCCAATAGTTCCTTTCTGGTTCCTTTGAGATTTGTTTATTACTCTGAAAATCAGAATTTCCATAAAACAGCATAAGACTTCCCTGCCTCGTAGCTCGATAGAATGGCTGAGCAAAGAGATTTAACTTCATTGTGTGGGTTGGTTTTGCCTCATGTATTAGCAACGATAAAAGCAACAACACAAAGCAAAACAACCGTGACCGAATGAGCACACTACACAGGAAACTAAGCTTTTTTTTATGTCTTATGCAACCTTTAGGGTCAATATGATGTTGCTGGTTTTTGCTGGGCCAACCTAGACCTGTTCAGATGTTTGGGTGCAGAGCTAATGTTGAAATAATCATCCTTGAGGGGTGGATTAAGAATGAGTTATAAAGCATGATGTTGTTGACAGCTAAAGCAAATTGTCTTTCAGTTCAAAAGCAAGAACCTATGCTACTGAGATGGGCTTTTGATTTTTACTTTTCCTTTTTTGCTGTTGCTTCTGGCATCTGGATTCTCAGGAGTGCTCATTTTTGGCCACGGGGGTTACACTCACTAGCTTCCTCTTTATTGTTGGTTATCTAGTGATAATTTGCACCTACCCCCAAGAGAGCCTCAGTTTCCATAGATCATTTTATTTGGTCTGTAAATGCTTATCTTTCTTTCCCTCTCCTCTGATCCCATCTTCTCTTTTGCCTTTTTGTTCCACCCCTTCCCTCTCTCTTTTCCCTCTCTCCTCTAAAATGCTGACTTAGATCTGCATGAGCATGTGACCAAGGTTTCATTAGTCTAGACTGAAATGAGCTAATAAGAACAATGTCAGATAGAGCTATGACACTTATCAGGGTTGCTTATCAAATTTGTGCTGTTTGTCAGATATTGCCATTTCTCCTTGCACATGTTTAGTATGCACTTCCTGGCTTTCTCTGTGGATGAATAGGACCATGTGATGAGTGCTGGCCATTGAATTAGGACAGAAGTGATACATGATATTCTGCAGCCTTAATTGGTGAGGCAAGAGTGTGCAGACCTCTCCTTTCCCTCTGACACAGTAATCAGTTGTATTTGAAATGGCTACTTTCTCAGTCTTGATCTCTAAGGGATAATTACTCCTGCCTACCCTTTAAAAGTATGTGGCATGTTGTTTTAAGATGCTGGAATTGGGGGGAGAGGGGCATATTTGTTACAACAGCATAATTTAGCCCATCTCAATACAGCAGTTGATGTGTGTTCATAGATATACCAGCTGTACTTTCTAAGAAATAATTCTAATTTATTCTGATATTTTTCTACTTTTAATGTCCTTGTTGGAAATTAAAGTTGGCATGTGTTGAGAAAACAAATTTGTAACAAGTGTGTTTAGGTGTGCTCACTTGTATTGGGCAGCGCCATGTGTGTATAGTCTATGGAAGGATGCGGGTGCTTGCCCTCAGGGCAGCAGATTGCTAATTGCAGATTGCCTGCCTCCCTGGGGAGGGACAATGGTTTGCTCTTATTTGCTGCAGAAGGGGTATTTCCACCGGGCCTGTTTGCCTGGGGAGTGCTGAGGCTGGTGGGGGCCTCTGAGTCCACTGAGTCTGGAGAATGAGTCCGGTGAGTCCAAAGTGCTGAGAGGCTTGGGAGAACTGAGAGAAAAGGAAGCAGTTTTTCCTGCCTGTTTGCTCGTTTGCCATTAAGAGACTTTAATAAGTGGAATAGCTGACCATTTTCTGGCTCCATGGTTCCTTTAACATCTGCCTGAATCCAATGTGAACCTTCATGGCTACGGCAATGGACATGCTGGTGGCACCGGCTTTATCACATGCCATGGCAGTTTCCTTTCTTTGTGGTTGCATTTTAATTTTATCTATCTGTGAATTCCTTTTTTTAAAAAAATTTACTGAGAAAATTACATTTAAAGGGGTGACATTGATCAATAATAGTACACATGTTTCAGGTAAACATTTCCATAGCATTTGAACTGTTGATTATGTTGTATACCCAGCAGCCAAAGTCAAATCATTTTATGTCATTGTATATCTGTCCCTCCTATTTGTGAACTCTAAAAACCTCTTGAAACCTCTACTTTATTTTCTATGACCCAGTACAATAGGACAAAGACAGTCCAGAGTTTATAAAGGTAGGGTGACCTTAGTCCATTAGATTCAGATTTTTCCATAATAGATATAATTTGTGGGCATCTGTTGGGCAGATAAAATGTATTATGCTCACTTTGTTAAAGAGGCCATTGCCCAGGTGATATTAATGTGTGTTGGGGTGGGCTAAAGGCAGGGAGAATCCTTGTAGCCTGGGGCTTGGTTTTGGGATTAAGCCTTTCCTACCCTTTTTGATGTAGGGCGGTACAATCCAATCATGCCTCAGAGAAGTGACTTTGTATTAGAGACTTCCCTGTTTTGTATATTGGATTAAGAGTTTGGATTGCTACACTATAAAATGGGGACGAAGTGGGAGCTTGGGCTCTTGGTTCCTGAGATTAGAAGAGAGAGCAGAGGAGAACAGAGAAAGGCCACGTGGAGGAGGCCAGGAGAAGCAGCCAAGATGGCGGAGTGCTGAGTGAGATGCCAGTTTGTGTAGAGTTTGTATCTGGGATAAGGAAAGGAGATGGGGAACAGAGGTGAATAAGTCTGGTGAGCTAGAAACCTTTGATTCTAGGAAACTCGGATAAGTCAGTAGCTTTGTGAGCACTGAATGTGACTGGGTTTTGGAGCCCAGTGTGTATTTTTACTTGCCCGCCGGGTGCAAAGCTAGAATTAAAGACTATGGCCCACCAGTTTTTGGCTCCGCTGTTTCTTTGCCGACTGTCCGAATCCAATGCGAACCTGCAAGAGCCAGGCTGCTGTGATGGTGGCCCTGGCCTTGCCTCCTGGCTTTACAGCATCCATGACATTTAATCTCATAACTCTTTATAGTTATAAAAAGGCTCACATTTTGATGGCCTATTCCTTTGAGGCTTCCTACATTTCACTTCTCACCACCTGCAAGAATTCTTTCAATGGTTTCTGCCAACTGTGCTGAACTATTTGGTAGTTAAATGAACCTACCCAGGGACAGTATGATTTGTCAACTCATGGGAGAGAAATTTTTGTCTGGCTCATTTACTGATAACTTCAGGGCTTAGAGAAGTATATGGTACATAGTAGAAACTCAATAAATATTTTTTTGGATAAACTAAAAAATCTATGTATTTCTTTTTTTTACTTTAAAAATGTGACTTTAATCAATAAGAGTACATAAGTTTCAAGTTAACATCTTTAAAAAAATCTATATAGATTTTTTTATAACTTATATTGTGCCAATGCTATAAAACTTAATTTAAAAAGTAAAAATTCTCCTACTGCTTTAGAGGCCTTTGATCCTATGATCACTTATACAATTACAAGACCTCTACAGGAACAGGTTAATTTTCTACTAAAAGGACAAGCTTTCTTTTTATCTTGTTCACACAGTTGGACAGAATTGTCCCCTCTGGTGTCTTGAGGATATTTCAAAACCACAGGAATGTGTGTGGTTTTTAAAGCTTTAAAACACAAAGCCACATATACTTTTAAAAAGTATTACTGTTTTCCTTTCCATTGTTAGAAGTTGAAACTATTCACATATTTACCCGAAAGACAGTCGTGCATGACGGAGGTATGGGTAATGAAAATTCTTCCCTTGTCCGTTACCCCATCACCCATACTGTTCGGGCTCAAATACAGTTCTTTGTTCACACTGTGAAGAAGGTCTCACACTATCTGAAGTTACAAAGGGTTCAACTTGGCGAGGGCAGTAGTTTATGTGTGCACATACTTCGCACTGGTTTATATAGAACTCAGGTCTGGCAAAGTCTAGGTATCACAACCTCAACATAGCTGATACTTGGTTTGAAAATAATTACTTAGTGATTTATCTCCATCTGCACAAAAGTTCATGCCCCAAACTTGCAGAACAATAACAGTATTTAGGTTGTAGAATTAAAACTGATTCTCTAAGTTTCTCTTGTATTTGCTCTTTTTGTCTCTAGTTAATTTGACAAAAATGTACTCTCATTGTACCATCTTCTCAGCCCTACGGCGGAAGCTGGATGTGCAGAGGGTGAAAAAGACAGGTATGATTCCTTCTCTTACAGTTCTTACAGCTCTTCTCAATTTGGCACTAAGAATGCACAGTGTTTTATAATAGACATGAGTAAGTAACTCATTTTTAAAGGTATTAAATATACTTATCAGTCTCCTATATAGAATTCAGCCGAGTTCTGAAATGCAGATGGTGTATCCAGCGCTCACTTGCCAGGACTCCACTGTGCCATTAAATAACTAAAGTTAGCAATGCAAAGTTTTTTTTTTTCCCAAATGAATTATGTTCCCATGTGTAAAAGCCTAAAGACTATATGTCTGACTCATGGGCCGTGCATACTTACAGCTGCAGTCGTACATCCTTGCAGACGGCACCACCAGTCAGGATTTCCCATCTTATTTTTAGGTGATGCTAAGAAACTGGAGGGTATTTAGATTGATGAATGATGTGCTTGACTCCAGGCTTCTGCCTGCCCAGCTCCAGAGTTTATCTGCTTTCTGTTTGTTTTCTGTGCTCCTATTAGGTTGTTGTTAGTTACATTCTGATGTTTGTAGTTTGGGGAAATATGTATCTTTGTTATTTATGTTATCAATAACGTGACCTGGGCCTTCCTCAGTAATGTTCCAACTGTTCCCAGGTCCTCAATCACTAATTATGCAGATGAACAGATTGTGGAAACTCTTTCCTTATGGCTACATTCTGGAGGAGTTGTTTATTATTAAATTGCCGGTGTCCTGAATTATAATTAGATACTGGCTCATATTTATAGCGTTTCCCCCCCTCTCTCTTTTTCTCTCTCTTCCCTTCATGTTCCTGTTTCACCTCCCCTTATCCTCTCCTTTTTCATTTATTATAGGCTGAAAACTTTATCAAAAGAGAGATAGCAAAAGAAGCCTCAGGCCATTAGCTTGAGAAGTAAGCTTGCCTAATAATAGAGGACAGGGTAGCACGTTAGATATCAGGAGGTTCTGTTTCTTGCAGAAAGTCATTAGGATGTGGAGCCGCCTGCCAGACAAAGTAGTAGAAACTGGAGAGCTTAACGAGTTCAAGGGCAAGGAAGGTATTCATTTACAGTCTTGCAACATAGCCTGGCCAGTTCACTAAGAAAGGAAATCCAACAATGGTCAGGAAGAAATATGGGAACTATGGGCACCTCCAGTCTACCTCATTTAGTCAAAATTTTACATGGTTCATCTACTTGCTCCTTCTGCAAAGTACACTGATCTTATTATTGGAAGTTTATTAAGCATTCAAGGCGTGTTCTACACTGTATCAAAGCTATGAAACATGACCTTCCCTGGGAGCAGCTTGTCTTAAAGGACTATGAGGGCTTTAGCTTGAATGAAGCATAGAAGATGCAGTAGATTATAATTTTGTTTTTAAATAAATGTACCCACATGTACATAATTTGATTGATTAGTAGTGTGGGAAAGAAATCAATGTAAAGGTTATAATGAAGAAGAAAGTTTATTAAGGCTCAGATACTAAAAAACAACAACAACTAAATAAATAAATGAATAACTAAATTAATTAATTAATTAAAAAGTCCATCTCGGTGCTTTTATAGCCTGGTTTTATTTTTTCATTTTGGCTTCAAAGGAGATATAATATTTCCCTACCTTTCTACCACTTTTATAATCTTGTTTAGAGACTTAAATAAAAGAGTGTGACACTAGAGCTAAGTGTAGATGAGCGTCCGGCCTCATATAATTATGAGGGGGATTATATTTATATAAAAGTCAGCTTCTAGGATTCTTCCATCATACTGGTATATCTGTATATTTTACAGAGGAGTCATAAAAACTTTGTGTAAGCCTTAGTACTAATTAGCCAGCACCTAGAAAATAACTACGTGCAGACATTATAACAATTATTTGGAAAGAAACCATGCCAAACACGCCTGTCTCCCTTGCATTGCTGGAAGAAGTAAATCATTTGGTATCTATAATAGGAATAATGCTTTTTTTTACACAACTACATGCAAACATAGGATTCAACTCAACTCTGAAAGAAATTAGTCTGTGAGAATGTTAATAATAGTGGAAATTATGTTTACCCAGAGGAAACTGATATTCAATGTTATTAAATAAACTACAGAATTGTAGAACAATAAATAGAGCCAGAGGGGAACAGATCTTATTAATTCTCATTTACCTGTCTGAAGGCAGCAGTAGACCTAAACAATCCAAGAGACAAGACAGCTCAAATAATCTTTAAAGAGTTCCAGAGAAGAAGGCCCACCAGATTCTGTGTTAAAGCTGTTCCAGGGATTCACACCTCCCATCCCCATGCACTGCTGTGATGTTACAGCACTAAAAAGGCAGCCTACTACCTATTTATTTATTTTTCTTTCAAGTAGACATTCTGTTTCAAATAATTTTAGATTTACAGAAACATTGTGAAGATAATACAGAAAGTTCCCATATATGCTGTACCCAGTTTCACATATTATTTACATCTCACAGTAGTATGATATATTTTCAGTTAAAGAGCTGATATTGATAGGTTATTTCTAACTAAAATATTCAGATTTCCTTAGTTTTCTGATGTCCTTTTTCTGCCCCAGGGTCCGATCCAGTATATTGCATTGTGTTTAGTTGTCATGTCATTTTAGGCTTCTCTTATCTATGACAGTTTCTCAGACTTTCTTTGTTTTTGATGATCTTGAGTTGACAGTTTTTAAAGAGTTCTGGTCAGATATTTTGTAGAATGTCCCCCAAGTGGGATGTGTCTGATGTTTCACTCATGATGAGAATCGAGTTACGGGTTTTGTAGAGGAAGATCATTTAGTTAAAGTGCTATTTTCGTCACATCTTGTCAAGAGTGTATACTGTCAATATGACTAATCACTGTTGAAGTTGACCTTCACCACCTGACTGAAGTTGGGTTTCTTATAAAGATTTTCTCCTCCCCACTCTGTTTCTTATACTGTCCTCTTTGGAAGGAAGCCACTAAGCATAGCCCCCACTCAAAGAGTGGAAAGCTATGATGCACCTCCTTGAGATAGAAAATATACATAAATTATTTTGAATGCTACTTTTTAAAGACAATTCTTCCAGAAAGTTTCTTATCTAATGTTCTAATTTTGTTACCTAAATTCATTGCATTGGTCTACATATCTTATTTCTTGAGAATATGATTTACAATTTATAAATTAGGCCTAATAGATATTTTCCACTTGAGATTTTGAAATACTGTAATTTAAGAAGTTCCTAGGGGAAGAAAAAAAAAAATTCCTAAGTACAATCCACTAAATCAACTTAACTATTTTAATTCTAGTTTTCTAAATACTGGCTTAAATTCTTTTATCTATGATTGTCCTAGGTCATTTCCAAACTATCTAATCTTATCTGTTCCAATGTATACTCAGCTGTTGCTTAGAATGCAGATGTTAATAAGCTCTTTAACACCATAGCTATATTTACTAACTGATCACTAACAGGCTCCCAACTGCTGCTGCTTTCTCCCTACCTATAATATCTTCATTGATTTCTATAGCCCTATATGTCTGCCAGTATTTTCTTTTATTTTCTATTCTCAGGCAGATCTAAATACATAAATTAAAGAAAATGAGCGTGTTACCTTATATCTAACCTGAGTCATTTTGGGTGCCAGGACTATTTTATCACTTGGATTTAGAGTTCCTGGATTAAGAATAACAGACTTTTTGTTTCACAGGCCTTTTTTTTTTTTTTAAACTAATTATTAGGCACTACCTAAAAAGCTATATTGAGAAGGATTCCAAGGACTAGAGCTCATAGGAAAATAATTTCATGATTAGTAAGCTATGCGTATGTACAGAGAAAATGTGGAAACCTCCTTGATGAGAATCTTAAACCATCAGGCATTATGACCTTATCAAATAAATCATAAGGTAAATCAGTTTTTTAAAGGCTTCTGTGGTTGATTTGATCCCTTTGTACCATCAACTTATCTAATAGGAAAAAACTAGTAACTATTTTCCTCTGTACAGCTTAGCAATATAATTTTCTATGGAAAGAAGTTGAGCCAATTATCATTACATATTGGAAGACAGTAACTGAAGAGGACAAAAAAACTTCTCTGTCAGAAGTAAAGTTCTAGTTTTGTATTTTATCTTCTTATCCAAATTAAAATATAGAGTGGAATTGTGGTAGAGGAGGATCAAATATTCAGGGCAGGAAGTCAACATCCAGAGTGGGAAAAAGACACAGGGTGAAAAAGTCTCTCTTCTGTTGTTCCTCAGCCACTGGTCTCATCTAGCACCGGCTGCGAGTACTAATGCAAACTCTTTAAATTTTAAAATTATTTATCATAAAGATGAAAAATTCTCAAGTAAATATGTTCTTTTAAAATTAGTATTCAGTAGATTATTAACTGGATATCAACACCAAACAAAAATACTACAAAAAGAGACTTATTACAAACCAACATCCCTAATGAATATACATGTAAAAATCCTCAACAAAATATTAGCAAATCATATTCAACAATACATTAAAAGGATCATGTACTATGATCAAGTGGGATTTATTCTGGGGATGTAAGAATGGTTCAATATCTGCAAATCAATGTGATATACCACATTTAAAAAAAGGATAGCATCATATAATCATCTCAATAGAAACATAGAAAACATTTGACAAAATTCAATATCTATGTTATAAACTCTCAACAAAGTAATTACAGAGGGAACACTTCTCAACATATTAAAGGTCATATATGACAAAAGCAGAGGTAATATATTCAAAGGTGAAAAGCTGAAAGCTTTTTCTCTAAGATCAGGAAAAAGAATGTCCACTCGCACCACTTTTTTCAACTTATTATTGGAAGTCCTAGCCATGTCAATCAAACAAGAGAAAGAAGTAGAAGGCATCCAAACTAGAAAGAAAGAAATAAAACTGCCACTATTTTCAGATGATATCATACTGTGCATAGAAAACCCTAAAGATTTCACCAAAATGCTGTCAGAACTAATTCATCAATTAGGTAAAATTGCAGGATATAAAATTAACATTTAAAAATTTGTTGCATTGCTATATGCCAAATAACAAAGTATCAGAAAAAGATAATTTCATTATTAATTGCATTCTGACACCTGTCAGAATGGCTATTATAAAAAAAAGACAAGAAAAAAACTGTTGGCAAAAATGTAGAGAACAGGGAACTTTTGTGCACTTCTGATGGGATTGTTAAGTGGCACAGCCACTATGGAACACAGTATGACTGTTTCTCAAGAAATTAAAAATAGAACTACCACATGATCCAGCAATTCCACTTCTGGGCATTTGAAGAAAATGAAAACACTAATTCAAGGTGATATATGCACTGCATGTTAATTGCTGCATATCAGTCAGACATCCAAGATGTTGTAGGTTTGGTTCCAGACCACCACGATAAAGCAAATATTGCAGTAAAGTGAGTTACATGAATTTTTTGGTTTTTCAATACATATAAAAGTCATATTTACACTATATTGTAGTCTATAAAGTATACAATAACATTATGTAAAAAAGACAATTTAAAAATACTTTATTGCTAAAAATGCCAATAAGCATCAGAACCTGTTGAAAAAAATGTCACTGATATACTTGCTTAATGTAGGATTTCCACAAACTTTGAATTCACAAAAATAATTTGCAATATCTGTGAGGTGCAATAAAGTGAAGCCTAATAAAATAAGGTATGCTTATATTTAAATTGGACAAGATATCAAAGTAACCAGGTGCCCATCAATAGGGGAATGGATAAATTGTGACAGATTTTATGTGTGTGTATATGTATATACATATGTGTGTATATAAATGTGTTTATACACACATACACACACACATACACACACACACAAGGGGTCTTCAGGTTACAACACAGTTCTGTTCATATGACAGTGACATAACCTGAATTTTGGTGTAAGTTAAAACACACCCTAGCCTAAATCACATACCTATCCAGCACAGTTGTAAAATCATAATCTAGAACATAAAAACACAACTAAGCCACAGAAAAAGGAAAAGAACATAAACATACTATACTGTACACTGTATTGTGTATTCTTCCACCGCATGCAACCAAACTAGTTCACCCACGTCGTCTATAAGTATGACACTAACAGCTTAAGCCTAAACAGTCATGTCTCAAGTTTCTATGCGAGTGAGTGTTGTAAACTTGAAACATTATATGCTGAGACTGTCGTAACCCAAGGACCACCTGTAAATATAATGGAATATAACGCAAGCATAAAAGAAATGAAATCTTATCATTTGTGACAATGTGGATAAATCTAGAAGGTATTATACTAAGTAAAATAAGTCAAACAGAGGAGGATGAACACCAGATGATTTCATTCATGTGGAATCTAAAAACAAAAACAAAAACAAACAAACAAACAAAAAAACAGAAACAGACTCATAAAGACAAAGATAAACTGATGGTTGCCAGGGGTGATGGCAGTAAGGGGATGGGTAAAAAAGGTAAAGGTGATTCAGTATAAACTTTCAGCTATAAACTAATACGTGAAATGTAATATATATAGTTAAGATAGTCAATATAGTCAATAATACTGCAATGACTTTGTACTGTGACAGATGGGTTTACTAGATTTTTTTTTTTTAAAGCTTTTATTTTAATTTTTTTATTTATTCATTTTAGAGAGAAGAGAGGGCGGAGAGAGAGAGAGAGAGAGAGAAGAGAGAGACAGGGGGGAGGAGCTGGAAGCATCAACTCCCATATGTGCCTTGACCAGGCAAGCCCAGGGTTTCGAACCGGCGACCTCAGCATTTCCAGGTCGACGCTTTATCCACTGCGCCACCACAGGTCAGGCCAAGGGTTTACTAGATTTATTTTGCTGATAACTTCATAAGCTGTATAAATGACAAGTCACTGTGTTGTATACCTGAAACTTACAAAATGCTGGGTGCCAACTATAATTTTTAAACAAATAAATAAAAAGTTTAAAAAAGGTGTGCATGTTAACTGGGCATCAATTACACCTATAATAATGAAAAATCAACTCAATTATCTATTTATAATAAAATGCATACATCTTGATAGATTGATATTGAGTACTTTATAGAAAATGATAATAACATGAATGACTTTGAGAAACAATGTTGAGTTGTTGTTGTTTTTTAAGTTACTCACAAAATTGTACATACTGCAGGATTCTATGTATATAAAGTTTTAGAACAGGCAAAACCAATCTCTAAGAATTCACAGGACAGTGGTTACTCCTGGGCAAAGTATGGGTGGGAAGTAATTGGGTAGTTGCATGAGGAGGCTTCTTTGGTGCTGGAATGGTCTGTTTCTTGGTCTGGATGCTGGTTAAACAAGTATGTTACCTCTGTAAAAAATTTAGTGGTAAATTTCTGACTTGTGTGCTTTTCAGTCTAAATATTATTTTTAATATAGTTTTTGAAAAAATATATTGTAGATAGATAATCAGGTATCATGTGGCTCACATATAAACAAGCAAAGAATTAGAAGAGTTCAAATTGCATTTATCATGCAGCTTTCTTAGGACCTTTTTGTTCATTCTGCTGGCCAGTCTCCCCTAATGTCAGTTGAGTTTTCTGTTTTTAGCTTTAGATTTTGAAGTAGGAGTTGATCTACTCATGTATCTGTGTTGTGAGTTTAAAAAAATATATCTTATCTTCTTCAAATGATTTTTCTCTGAAACCTGGAGATTTCACATAGAAATGTGGGTTTAAGGGTCTTGATCTAGAAAGAAACAAGACCACCTTAATGACTAAGTATGTTCATAAGCTGTTGTGAGTGTGTTGTGCCCTGAGTTTGAGGAATTAAATAAACACTTTGCTATTTTAGCTGTCATATGGACAAGGGTTTATACATGACAGAAACTTTCTGTTCTCAGCCTGAGACCTACTTAACCATAAATTGTGTTCACTGGGGAATGGGAATTTTTTTTTTTTATTCAGTGAGAGGTGGGGAAGTGGAGAGGCAGAGACAGACTCCCTCATGTACCCTGACTGGGATTCACCTGGGAAGCCCCCTACAGGGCTATGCTCTGCCCATCTGGAGCCACTGTTCCATTGCTCAGCAACCGAGCTATTTCAGCACCTGAGGTGAGGCCATGGAGTCACCCTCAGCACCTGGGTCCAACTTGCTTGAACCATCTGAACCATGACTGAGGAAGGAGAAGAGAGAGAGAGAGAGAAGGAGGAGGAGAGAAGGGTGGAGAAGGAGACAGTTGCTTCTTCTGTGTGCTCTGGCTGGGAATCAAACTGGGACTTCCACACACCAGCTGACCTCTGAGCCAACCGGCCAGGGAAGAATGGGGAATTAATTATCAAGAAGTAGTAGGGCCCTGGCCGGTTGGCTCAGCGGTAGAGCGTCGGCCTAGCGTGCGGAGGACCCAGGTTCGATTCCCGGCCAGGGCACACAGGAGAAGCGCCCATTTGCTTCTCCACCCCTCCGCCGTGCTTTCCTCTCTGTCTCTCTCTTCCCCTCCCGCAGCCGGGGCTCCATTGGAGCGAGGATGGCCCAGGCGCTGGGGATGGCTCTGTGGCCTCTGCCTCCGGCGCTAGAGTGGCTCTGGTCGCAACATGGCGACGCCCAGGATGGGCAGAGCATCGCCCCCTGGTGGGCAGAGCGTCGCCCCATGGTGGGCGTGCCGGGTGGATCCCGGTCGGGTGCATGCGGGAGTCTGTCTGACTGTCTCTCCCTGTTTCCAGCTTCAGAAAAATGAAAAAAAAGAAAAAAAAGAAGAAGAAGTGGTAGGGATTATAGGACAAAAAAGAAATACCCTTTTATTTAGGTCAGGCAAAACCAATCTCTATTTAAGAAGTCACGTGACAGTGGTTACGTGGGAAAGTATGGGTGGGAAGTGATTGGACTTATATGGTTGGGCTTGGTACAAGATGACTATTACATCTATAATGCCAGGGGGTATAAGATACTCTGGCATGATCCAATTGGCTCTGTATTTTAGGGGACTAATCTCAAGGTTGGAGGAATATATGTATGCTTAAATAGATAATAGGTCCGTGGTTTGGGCTGATTTTTTGTAACCCCTTCATTCTTAGTAGATGCAGTGACAAAGGTATAGGCCCTTTTGGAGAAGACCAAGGTCAAGGTTGATATTCAAACCCTTTGGGGCAATTAGTAGAGTTTACAACTGGACAAATGTGAGTGTGTGTTTGGTGGGATGGTCATGTGGGACTAAATGGCAGTCCTGTGTCATGGTGATGAGCATGAGCTTTTGTTCCCTTTTTCTTGCTTACTCTCTAGTGTTCTGGAATGAGTTACTCCGCCTTTTGGAACCTTCCCCTACTCATCCTTAAGAGAGAGAGAGTAATATCTATATTAGATGGTTGAGATTTAAATAAAATTATGTACAAAGTATTTTGGAGGATAACAGGCACAAGCAGAATAGTTAGTACATTTTAGTCATGTTTATTATTAGCTTCAACAACCTCAAACAGGCATATCAGATACCCATGTTAGGGCGGCAAGAAAAATTCCAGACTCCACCAGTTAGAGAAGATGAGACCTCTAATATAATCCTCATACTGGGATTGAATTGCCTCAGGGCAGGGCCGAGTTTAAGTGTTGAACATTTTTTTGTGTCTGCCTCTGGGTGGGGGTAGGTCAGAAAGGATCTCACTGTATTAGACACATATTTTGTCTCCATAGTCCTTCATTATCTTCTATGTGTTTGTAGATATGTATGCATTGTTTTTCAAGGAAATTATTCTCTGTTGAATTTTGGTTGACGGGGTCATTTTTTCTAATATTTAAATAATACAGTTACATAAAATTTCTCTCCAGAACCTTCTTGAAGATGTTTAATTTTCTTCTATTTCAGCCATAAAAAGTATTCCAAATTCATTTATGATATATTCCCTTCTCTGAAAACTTTCAACAGCATTTGCTATTTCCAAAGGGTGCATTATCTCCAACCCGTTTACTCATGTTCTGGAACTAACATTTATACATTCATCTGCCCTCCTTCACTCCCCACTTCCATGCCCTGTAAATTCTCACTCCTATATTTATTTAGAAAATGAGTGTTCTTCCCAGTGTTCTAACTGGTAAGTCAGCAACTGGGGTGTTGTAAACTTGTGACTGGATCTGCCTTCATGGATTTGCACGATCTTCTTAAAATCCCAAGAAATTATTTTCTCTTCAGTGTGAGAGACACGTAGAGTAACCTCACAAAGATTATTCTCCTTTCCTGAGCTTACTGTCTGGGAAAATGTGGAGTACATTTGCCCTTGACAGTTATCCAAAAGCTTAATCAACTCCGCTCTTTGCAGGGTCTTTTTAATCAGGCACTGTTCTTTGCAGTGTCTGGTCAGATCACTGGCTGTGAGTCATCGATTCTACCTTAATAGAAGAGCAGAGTCTGGAAGGTAGGGCATTGGACTTTTTTTTCATGTTGACTCAGAAATTTATGTTCTTTGGCATTTAAAGGGGAAAGAATCTGATTCATTGTTTCCCCAAAGATTAAGCCATTGTTGAAAATGTTGGGATTGGCCAACTTGCTCTAGTTTATCCCCTAGGTTATTTGCAAGGAGTTATAAAATCCAATCTTCAGGATTTTCCCCCTAGGAAATAATTCCTCATATATTTACATGCTAATTTGCATATATTGGTATAATAAGCTACATTATTGCTATAAAATCTTCAATATTCCTAACTCCACCAAGGTACAATGATTAATAAGGCAATTGTGTTCAATTTTACAGTCTGGTTAGAGCCAAAGAAAGCATGGCACAACCAAGTGATCTATAGAACTTTGGGCCGATTTTTGTGGCGTGGCTTTTCTTACTCTTTCCATGGACCTCTATTCCATGCTTGGATGAAAAACTAGGTAAGATGTCCAGTACTAGTAATATTTATGTCTGTTTAAACATATACATGTAAGCTTGTATTATCTTATTTATGCAGCAATTCTATCTTTCTCAGATCTTAATTTTATTGCCTATACATTAATATATTCATTTCTCATAGTTCTCCCCATAATAAAGGAATTCAATTCTCAGCTTTACTACTTCTCATATTGGCATATAATTTAAGTTTCTAAGCTTCAGTTTTCTTATATGTGGCTTGGAAATAATGCCACATGAATATTAAATATTAACAAAATATGAGGGAAAGTCTCGGACAAGTAGATGCTCAAAACTTGCTCATCCTTTTTTCCCCCCCTAACTCTTACTGCACTTTATTCTTCCTTGTGGATTAAAAACATCTAGTTTTATTCGAAGCTCTATTTCCATGATTTCAAAACATCTGACTAAAGAGTGAAAATGAATGCAATCATCCAGGTGTTTGGCCTGTATGATGACAGATATCAAACACTTAGAACCATCTGGGTGATGGGTGTAATTTTTTTTCGCTATCCAGATGTATGTGGATTCAGCCTTGGTCAAAGGAAAAAAAAACTGTAAGAGCTTTTCTTAAATCCTAAATTAATAATATTTCTTCAAAAATGCTCTTAGCTATATTTAATTTGTTTCCTTTAAAATAGACCTTATTCAAGTCATGGTTGCAAATAAAAGCATTATTTTATTTATTTTTCCCTGGAATGTAGGAATTTTAAAAAAGAAAGAAGTTACTCCATAGATTGCAAACCCCCATGTTTCTGCTCAATGAATTAAGGACCAAAAAAACCTAAACATTCCAGGATACAGAGTTATATATTAACAGAGCTGGGACAAGAATAAAGCCTTTTGACCTTGAACTGAAGAGTCCATTTCACACATTGTCTGTCTCCTTTCATCCAAGTCATGAGTGGTTTTATCTGTATGCACACTGATTCATATACACCAAAACTGTACACAGAAGCATGGATAAATGGCACCATCTTTCTTCTCACAGTTACGTTTCTCTGACATTCCTATTCCCAAATATTTTTCAAACTTGCTGGTAAGCCAGAGAGACTAAACCAGACTTTAGTGTACTAAGCTGCACATGTTTCCAGTATCCAGGCTCCAACATCTGCCATCCAGGGCATTGCTTAAAGAGATGTCGTATTGAGATCTGGTATCCTGTGAGCAGCTGATACAATTTTCCTCAGTCACAGGGATGAATCTTGGATAAAATTTATGCCTCAGAGAAATCCCCAAGTCACAAAGAAATGATTCCAGTGACCTGGCGGCTTTGCACTCCCAATACAACATGTTCTTAAGCAGCTTCCCAAGGGAGAAAATAACGTGAGAGTTTCAAGAGTGCCAAAAGCTTCCCCTCTAATCATCCTGTGTGCATTCTGCTAGCATTCCAAATCCTCCCAGACAATTCCGAGAAAACTCTGGGGACTTGGTGGGTTTTTCTAAACATTTTTTTCTACTTGAATACACTAACAATAAGCAGCTTCATGTAATAACATTGTTCTTTGGACATGAATAAAACTTATCAACTGCCATTTCTGTCACAAAACAACTATACAGTTCGAAGAAGTCCTTCCTGACAAATTTCCAAATAGGGTATTTTTTCCTTTAAAATATTTTTTAAGTCAAAAAGTTAGAAAACTGGAATATTTGGGAGCTGTTACTTTAAAATCTTCTGTTCTGCTAATACATTCAAAGAGCAGAAGTGGGTGGCTGGTTTTTTTGGGGATGGAAGAACATTCCTGATTAGTAGATTTGTCAGTAAGATGACCAGCTGCAAAATAATCTGAAATACAGAGATCGCCAACCGTCAAAGGTTACAGGGGGTGACTTTGTTTTAGCTATTGGTGGGATCCTCCTCTACCAAGACAGGACTGAGCTCTCTAACCAGCAGCCTTAGCTTAGTTGAAAATATCTTAACTTGCAGTGAAACTAGTGGTGGTTGAAGCCAGTTTGTAGCAGCCTGCAAAAGCCAATTGTTAAACTTTATGAACTAGTTAATGTTAATTTGGTGGCTTAAAATTCACCCTGGTGGAAGTATTCACACCATGGAAATTTGCATATGCTACAAATCAGGGCTTTTGTTTTCCAGAGAGCTGATTGTTAAACTGTTTTTCCATATCACTAAATAAAGCACACCTGACTTGGGTTTCTGCTTCTGCTCCCTACAACATAGGAATTTTAAGAGTCAACAAACATCTGAGCTTTGGTGTCTTGTTATATAAATTAGAAATAATAATAAACATTTCATAATTTTGTAAGGATAAATCAGACATTGTACTTAACCAGTTTTAGTGCTTATCAGATATAGTATTCATTCATTAAATATTAACAGAATATATTCGATGCTGCACTGGGAACTGTGATTAGTGCTAGAGAATAAGTGGACAGATTGGCAGAGACCTGAATGGATACAGAACACAGATTAAATACTAACTACAATATACTTTGGAAAGTACTATAGTATCAGATACAAATGGTCAAGGTTGGGGTAGAGACAGAGGAACAATAATTGTTAATATATCTTTAAAAGAGGTACTGATAGTTCATGTTGGGTGAGGGATATTTGTGCAGCCATTTCTAGACATGCTAAGTCATGCTTATTTTTATATCTGGAAACATGAATAATCAATACTCCTGGGAATATGGAGAAAATAAGAGAACACTTTAGAGTTGATGAAATATTGACTTGAAGGTTGTGATTATAGCATAGTTCTCTACCTCAAAATTCATCCTTTATTGACTGCCATTCTATCTCTATGGTTGATTCCTGAGTCTAAAAGTTGTGGTTCACTGGGATTGCCCTTTAAAAGACAAGATTTTATTGCAGCATTATTTATAGTGGCCAAGACATGAAACAACCAAAGGGTCTTTCAATAGAGGATTGGATAAAAAAGATGCGTTATAGATATACAATGGAATTCTACTCAGCCTTAAAAAATGATGACATATTGCCATTTACATCAACATGGATGGACTTTGAGAACATTATACTGAGTGAAGTAAGCAAATCAGAGAAAGCTAAGAACTGTATGATGTCACACATAGGTGGGATATAAACATGAGATTTATAGACATACATAAAAGTAAAAGGGTAAAGGGCCCTGGCTGGTTGGCTCAGCAGTAGAGCGTCGGCCTGGCATGCGGAGGACCCGGGTTCAATTCCTGGCCAGGGCACATAGGAGAAGCGCCCATTTGCTTCTCCACCCCCTCCTCCTTCCTCTCTGTCTCTCTCTTCTCCTGCAGCCAAGGCTCCATTGGAGCAAAGATGGCCCGGGCGCTGGGGATGGCTCCTCGGCCTCTGCCCCAGGCGCTAGAGTGGCTCTGGTCGCGGCAGAGCGATGCCCCAGAGGGGCAGAGCATCGCCCCCTGGTGGGCAGAGCATCACCCCTGGTGGGCGTGCCGGGTGGATCCCGGTCGGGTGCATGCGGGAGTCTGTCTGACTGTCTCTCCCCGTTTCCAGCTTCAAAAAAAAAAAAAAAAAAAAAAAGTAAAAGGGTAACCAGGGAAAGGGTGTTGTGGCATGGGGAGGGAGGGGATTAAAGAGGAACTGATATACGGTGATGGGAAATGATTTGACTTTGAGTGATGGGCACACAACACAACAGTTCAAATGCTATAGAAATATTTACCTGAAACCCATGTACTCTTATTGATCAATGTCACCCCATTATATTTAATTTGCTAAATAAAATTTTTTAAAAGGACAATGATTTCTTCTTCTATAAATAGTTTCTAAAAAAGTTTTCATTGATTGAGAGAGAGGAAAGGAAAGAGAGAAAGAAAGAAAACCATCAACTCATTGTTCCACTTAGCTGTTCCATTTAGTTGTATACTCATTGATTGCTTCTCATAAGTGCTCTGGCCAGGTACTTAAACCATGACCTCAGTGTACCAGGATGATACTTTATCCACTGAGCCACTTGGCCAAGGCAAAAAAGATGATTTCTATGAGATTAACACCTTGCTGCATTATTATTGAAAATCTATAACTATTAGGAAGGGGGACAGAGCTACCATTCTGGATAAGATGGATTAGCTATGCACAAGGCATTTTACATTGCTATCTTATTTTATCATAACAACACTACTGTGAAATAGCTATTGTTCTCTCCACTTTGTTGAGGAAGAAATCAATGTTCAAAGAGCTTGAGTTATGAGTTCAAGGTGGAACTGAGATCCAAACTTTGGTCAGCTGATTTGTGAATATTAATTTGATCTTATCACTTAAACATTTTAATAATTTTATGAGGTCCTGTCATGAACCTTATTTTATATGTAAGAAAAGTGGGGAGCAGAGAAATTGAGTGATTTGCTAACCAATAAGTAGAGAACTGAGCTCAAATCCACATGCTCTTGTATATTAGCACTATACTCCATATTTTAGCTACTGTTTTAGCAGGGATCACTGAACAATCTAATGAGCACAAGAATGACCGTGCTGCTATAGAATAAACTCCTCAACAGAGAGTGATTAGGGTGGGGGGTCAGGAGAGAGGAAAGAGACATCAGAGACAGAAAGGTATCAAGGGCAGCTTATTTCTGTCCCAATAATTTTCTGAGGGATGATGACCACAGAGAAGCACTTGTCATTTTATGGATAAATCCACAGGCATTTGAGGCCCAAAGAGAGATGAGAACATCTGGATGACAGCTGTTCCTTGTAGAATCTTCTATAGCGGAGAATCACCTACAATGATAGATAAGAGTGCAAATTGGCTTTGAGTGTGCATTGGTATAACCCATATGTTTTATGAAACTTTTGAAAGTATAATTATTGTGCAGTTTCTACACAAAGCATTATAACATTAACTGAAAACTTCTAAGCTACCTTAAATCATTTGAAGGATAAGATGGAAAATTTAAAAATATAAAAAAAATAGAAAAGTCTACTATAAAATATGATAAAATTTCAATAATTACACTACCTGTGGAATGGTATAGTATTATTTGAAACTGTTCTTGAATCAGTTATAAACACATATTGTAAACTCTGGAGCAACTGCTTAAAAATGTTTTTAAAAACTGTAAGGGGTATGTTAAGAAAGATAAAATGGAATCACATAAAACTCTCAGTTAAAACCACAAAGAGAAGAGAAAGTACAAAAGAAAATCAGAAATAAAAAACAAGGGCAACAAATAGAAAGCAGTAACTTATATTGTAGATGTTAATACTATATCAATAATTACTTTAAACTTCAATGTCTAAATACACCAACTAGAAGGCAAAGATGGTCAGCGTAGATACAAAAACTAAGACTCAACTATATGTTGTCTATAAGAAGCCCACATTAAATATAATGACACAAGTAGATTAACCATAAAGGGATAGAGAGAATACTAATATTAATTTAAAAAGTATTCACTATATTAATTTCAGACAGAACAGACTTCAGAGCAAGGAAGTTGTTGGGATAAAGAAAGATATTACATAATGATTAAGGGTCAATATTCCAAAAAGATATAATGGTCCTTAATGTGTATGTACCTAACAACAGAATGCAAAAATACATGAAGCAAAAACTGATAGAACTTCAAGAAAAAATAGATGAACCCACCACTACAGATAGAAACTTTAACTTGCCTCTATGGGAAACTGAGAGATTCAGGAGGCAGAAAATCATCAAGGACAGAGTTGAACTCAACAGGACCATTATTAGGTAGATATAATGGACATCTATAGACTGTTTCATCCCAAAACAGCAGATTACATATTTCTTTCAAATTCCATGGATTGTTTACTAAGATAGAGTACATTCTGGGACATAAAACACAATATCTGCTCTCAGACAGTCATGGAATTAAAGTAGAAATAAATAACAGAGAGAAAGCTGAAAGATACCAAAATACTAGGAGAGTAAACAACATACTTCTAAATAACATATGGGTCAAAGAAGAAATTTCAAGAATAATTTTAACATATTTTGAACCAAATGAAAATGAAAACACACCAAAATTTGTGGTATATACAAAACTAGTACATAAAGGGAAAATTATAGTATTAAATGCATGCATTAGAAAAAAAAGAGGAAATTTTAAAGTAAATAACATAAACTTTCACTTTAAGAAACTAGAAAAAGAATGCAAATTAAATTCAAAGTAAGCAGAAGAAAACTAATACAAACAGAGCAAAAATTAATGAAATTAAAAACAGGAAATCAATAGGGAAAATCAATGAACCAAATGCTGGCTTTTTGAAAAGATAAATAAAATAGATAAGACTCTATCCAGACTAAGAAAAATAAAAGTCATACAAATTACTAGTATCAGAAATGAAAGAGGGGCATCACTACAGATTCCATGGACTTTAAAATATAAAGGAACACTATGAGCAAATTTATGTCCACATATTTGATAATCTATATGATATGGACCAATTTCTTAAAAGACACAATCTGCCAAAACTCATACAAGAAGGTATCAACTATATAAATAAGCCCATATTTAGTAAAGAAGTTGAATCAATAATTAATAACCTCCCCAAACAGAAACTTCATGTCCGGAAAGTTTCACTGGTGAATTCTACCACATATATATGGAAGAAATTATACCAATTCTCCACAATCTATTTGAGTAAATAGAAACAGGGAATTCCATCTGACTTACTGTATGAGGTCAGCATTACCCTAATACCAAAACCAGACAAACATATTACAAGAAAACTATGGACCAAAATCTCTCATGAACATAAATGTAAAAAAATTCTCAACAAAATATTAGCAAAATTCCTCAAATCCAACAAATGTATAAAATGAATTTTACATCATAATCTAGTGGGATTTATTTAGGTATGTAATGTGATTTTGTATTCAAAGATCAATTAAAATAATTCATTACATCAATGGGCTCAAAACCACATGATCATATCTATTGAGGCAGAAAAAGCATTGACAAAATTTAACACATATTTATAACAAAATCTCCAGAAAACCAGTACTAAATGTGAACTTCATCAATTTGATAACATATAGCTAACATACTTAATGGTGAGAAACTCCAAGTTTTTTCACTAATATTAGGAACAAGGCAAAGATGTTTTCCTCACCACTGCTTTTGAATAGTGTACTAACTAAAGTCATAGACAATGCAATATGATAAGACAAAAAAAGAAAAGATATACAGAATTGGAAAGAAGAACTAACACTATCTTTGCAGATGACATGATCATCTATGTAGAAAATCTAAAAGAATAGGCAGAAAAAAATAAAATTAAAAATTTTCTGGAACTAACAAGCAATTATAGCAAGGTTGCAGATTACAAGATTAATATGCAAAAGTCATTCCCTTTTCTATATACCAGCAATGAATAAGAGGAATTTGAAGTTAAAACCATGTTAGCATTTATATTGGTAGTCAAAAAATGAAATAGTTATAAATCTAACAAAATATGTACAAAATCTACATGAAGAAAAAAGTAAACTCTGATGAATGAAATGAAAAAGAATTAAATATAAAGGAGAGATTATTTTGTTCATAGATGAGAAGATTCAATATTGTCAAGTTTTCAGTTATCTCCAACTTGATCTATAATGCAAGCTCAATCAAAATCCCAGTAAGTTGTGTTGTGGGTATTAACAAACCGATTCTAAAGTTTAAATGGCATGATAAAAGAGCCAACTCATTAATGAAAAAGAAAAAAAGTCAGAGGATTGACATAATCTGACTTCAAGATATACAGTCATACACTGCTTAAGGATAGGAATATATTCTGAGAAATGTATCATTTGGCGATTTTATTGCTGTGTGAGCATCACAGAATCTAATTATACAAACATAAATGGTATATCCTACTATACAGCAAGGCTAAATAGTGTACTATTATTGTGTATATCACTCACCATTTACTGAAACATTGTTATGTGGCACATGACTATTCTTTAGACCTACAATAATTAAGACGGTGTGGTATTGGTGAAAGAATAGTTAATGGAACAAAATGGAAAGCTCAGAAATTGACTTACATAAATATAGTCAACAATTGGTACTAAAACAACTGGATATTCCCATGTAAAATAATGAATCTAGATACAAACTTAATGCCCTTTATAAAAATTAACTAAAAAAAAAAACCTCAAAAAAAATGAACTCAAAGTGAATCATAGACCATTTAAATGTAAAACGAAGAACTATAAAACTTGTGGAAGATAACATAGGAAAAACCTTAGATAACTTTGGGTATGGTAATGACATTTTAGATACAGCAAGAAAGGCACAATCTAAGCCTGACCTTTGGTGGCGCAGTGTATAAAGCATTGACCTGGAAATGCTGAGGTTGCTGGTTCGAAACCTTGGGCTTGCCTGGTCAAGGCATATATGGGAGTTGATGCTTCCAGCTCCTCCCCTCTTCTCCCTCTCTGTCTTTCTCTCTCCTCCCTCTCCTCTCTAAAAATGAATAAAAAAAAAAAAGAAAGAAAGGCACAATCTAGAAAAGAAATAATTAATAAAGTGGAATTGATTAAAATAAAAACTTCTTTCTGCTCTTGGAAAGACAATGTCAAGAGAATGGAAAGAGAAGACAGGGATTGTGAGTAAATATTTACAAAAGACACACCTGATAAAGGATTGTTATCCAAAATATACAATGAATCGCTAAAATTCAACAATAAGAAAATGAACACGTTTATTTAAAAAACTGAGCAAATGATTTCATCTATATGACATTCTGGAAAAGGTAAAACTACAGAGAACACAAAGATCAATGATTGTGAGATCAGGGGAGAGTGGGTAGAATGAATAGGTAGGGCACAGAATTCTTAGGACAGTGAATACTTTGCATGACACTCTAATGATAGTTACATGCCATTATTCATTTGTCCAAATCCTTACTATGTACAGCACAAATAATGAACCATAATGAACTCTAGACTTTGGGTGATTATGATATGTCATTGTGAGCTCATCACTTTTAACAAATACACCACTGTTAGAGCAAGTTGTTAATAGAGAGGCTATGCTAATGTTTAGGTGAAGATGTAGGGGGATTTCTGTACCTTCCTCTTAATTTTGCTGTGAAATTAAAACTACTTAAAAAAATAAAGTCTTAAAAATGGCAAAAGATCTGAACAGACATCTCATGGAAGAAATTATACAGATGGTAAACTGTGTGTAGAAAATACTCATTATGTCATTAGGGAATCACAAATTATAATAAGATACCACTACACACCTAATAGATTACTAAATTCCAGGACACTAACAACACCAAATGCTGAGGAGTCTGTGGAGTAACAGGAATGTTTACTTATTGCTAATGGAAACACAAAATGGTACAGCCCCTTATAAAGATAGTATGGCAGTTTCTTACAAAACTAAGCATATATTTACTACATGATCCAGTAGTCATGCTCCTTGGTATTTACCCAAATGAATTAAAACTTTTGTCCATACTAAAACCTGCACATAATATTTTAGCAGCTTAATTGTAATTGCCAAAAACTTGGAAGTAACTAAGATGTCCATTGGTGTTAGTGGATTAATAAACTGTGGTATATAGTCAATGGAATTTTATTTAACATTAAAAAAAAAGAGCTATCAAGACATAAACAGAAGTAAAAGAAATGTAAATGTTTATTACTAAGTTTAAAAAGCCAATCTCAGCCTGACCAGGCAGTGGCGCAGTGGATATAGCATCGGACTGGGATACGGAGGACTCAGGTTCGAGACCCTGAGGTTGCCAGCTTAAGCGTGGGCTCATCAGGTTTGAGCAAGGCTCACCAACTTGGACTCAAGGTCACTGGCTTGAGGAAGGGGTCACTTGGTCTGCAGTAGCCTCCCGATCATGGCACATATGAGAAATCAAATCAATGAACAACTAAGGAACCACAATGAAGAATTGATGTTACTCATCTCTCTCCCTTCTTGTCTGTCTGTCCCTATCTGTCCCTCTCTCTGACTCTCTCTGTCTCTGCCACAAAAGAACAAAAAAAGAAATTAAAATAATTTTATAAAAACAAATAAATAAAAATATGAAAAGCCAATCTCAGAAGGATACATATTGTACGCTTCTAATTATATATGATATTCTGGAAAAGCAAAACCAAAGGGATGGTAAAAAAAAAATAGTGGTTGTGCCTGGCCTATGGTGGCACAGTGGATAAAGTGTCAACCTAGAATGCTAAGGTCTTTAGTTCAAAACCCTGGGCTTGCCTGACCTGTGGTGGTGCTGTGGGATAAGGTGTCGACCTGGAACACTGAGGTTGCCAGTTTGAAACCTTGGGCTTGCCTGGTCAAGGCACATATGGGAGTTGATTTAAATTAAAAAACAAAACAAACAAACAAAGAAAAAAACCTGGGCTTGCCCAGTCACGGCACATATGAGAAGCAACTACTATGAGTTGATGCTCCTCTCTCCTCCCCATTGCCCCCCACTCCTCTCTCTAAAATCAATCTGTGGTAGACTCCAAGTGGCAAAAAGCCTTTGTAAATTTGAGGCTTAGCAAAAGGCTAAGTTCCTCACCACCTCCATATTGGCTATGTAGCTGAGTATTTGCACTCATCCCATAGCCCCACTTCACTTGCTTGTTTAAGTTGCTGGAAGCAATTTACATGCCCTTCCTCTCACCCTTTGTTCAGATGTTGGTTGATTTTACATATGGATGGTGAGGGGATTCCTGTTTATGCCTTGAGAGAGTTCCTGTTTTTGCCTCAGATGTGTGACTTTGTATCAAAGACTTCCTTATTTGCATATGGCTATATAATAAAGCAAACTGAAGGCTTTGGTGCTCGGATATTGCCATCAGCATTGAAAAGGCCTCCCAATCCCATCCTCTTTTCTCAGTGAGTCTATTTTCTTAATTCCACATCGTTCTCCCTCAGAACCCAGAATTACTAGTCATGCTGGTCCATGGCAAGCGGCGCCCAATGTGGGGCCTGGGTACAAGAAACTAAACTAAAGGCAGATGATGGAACTCCCCAAGTGTACACAGTGAGTTTTTGGGGAGAGTATATTCAGGACTAATAAGTTATGGGACAGCTAGGATAAAGAATAAGGGACCTTTTTGTAGAGATGTTTCCATATGAGGATGAATCATTGTCTGAAGCATATCAGAGTAGCCAGAAATGAAGGGATGTGAATATGAGAACAACTTAGAGTCTGAGATGACTCGGGATAAAAATTTCAGAGCTATGGCTGCCTTAACCATGGGGCCTCCACAGCTCTTGGCTCCTTCTTATATTCAACTCTCTGCTCCTCGTACCCTTATCGGGTTAATTCCAGAGTCTATAGCTCAAAATTTAGGGAATCCCCGTTCCAACAATCTATAGACCAGGCTCGAAATATAGGGGAAACAATAAATGGCCTTACCTGTTTTCCTGTTGTAGAAAGACAGGATGATAAAGGGAAACTAGTGAGAGAACATGAACCTGTACCTTTTAAAACTCTGAGAGAACTTAAAGTTGCTTGTGGTCAGTATGGGCCTACTGCCCCTTTTACATTTGGTTTATTAGATACTATTAGTACAAAGGCTGTTCCCTCCAAATGACTGGAAGGCAATTGTTTTTTGCTTGTCTCTCCAGGGGTGACTATTTGCTGTGGAAGTCAGACTTTCATGAAAAGGCCGTGGAGCAGGAGCAGGATGAGAAAAATCAGCAAGAGGAGGTTGCTGTTATTATAGATATGTTAACTGGAGAAAGACAATATGCCCATGAGGCAACTCAGAGTATCAACTAACTACTTATAATATAATTAATCAGATAGCCAGAAAGGCATGGAAATGCTGTCCTACTCCAGGGGCCAAAATGGAAGAATTTGATAAAATTAGACAAGGTACAGATGAGCAATTTCAAGAATTTGTTTCACGGCTAATTCAAATAGTTGAAAGAATGGTAGAGGATAAAAATGTAAGAAAGATTTTAATAAAGCAGTTAGTGTATGAAAACGCTAATTTGGCTGCACTTCGGCCTCACCGCAAGAAGGGAGATATAGAGGACTATATCAAAATATGTGCTGATGTTGGGACTTTATACATACAAGGTCTTGCTTTTACCACAGATGTTAAGGCAAGACTTTCAAGACGATACTTTGATAAAAGGCAGAACAAATGAAAGAAGGAAGGTCAGGGAAGTATTTCTGCCCGTGGATATTGTTTCCAATGCGGGGGTTCATGGGCATTTTGCTAGAAACTGTCCTGCTCCCCCAGATATCAGTCTCGACCTCTCTCTCAAGGATGGCTAGCCCTTAAGGCTCCAGACCTCTGCTCACGCTGTAGGAGAGGGAACCATTGGGCAAATGAGTGTAAGTCTAAATATACTACCAAAGGGCAGGTAATTCAGGGAAAAGGACAATGGGGCCCTCCCCGGCCCCATTAAACAATAGGGGTAATGTTGGTGTTTCCTCAGCTAATTATGATTCCAGCAGGCCAAACATTGCGCAGCTATCACAGGCAACAACAGGCAGTGCAAGACTGGACCTCAGTCCCACCTCCCAATTCGTATTAACTCCAGAGATGGGATTATCCTCTGGAATTTTTGGGTCACTTCCCAGTAACACAGTAGGACTCTTATTAGGCAGAAGTGGTTTAACTATGAGAGAATTTTTTTATTCTCCCTGGAGTAATAGATTTGGATTATACAGGGGAAATTAAAGTAATGTCTCACACTCTGAGGAATATAGTCACTATCTCCCCTGACATGAAAATTGTTCAATTAATCCTTTTATCTCTTTTAAGACAAGGCCAAACTCTGCAAAAGGGACCTCAAGAGAATCAAGGATTTGGCTCCTCTGATTTTGCCTGTTGGGTTCAAAAGATAGGTCAGGAACACACTGAAATGGAACTAACAATTTAAGGACATAAATTTAAAGGACTTTTAGATACTGGAGCTGATGTATCTGTTATCACTAAGCTACATTGGCCTCCTTCCTGGCCCATTCATGCAGCAGCCACAGAATTACAAGGTATAGGACAGAGTAAATCCCCTCAACAAAGCTCTAATTTTTTACAATGGGAAGATAAAGAAGGTCATTCTGGACTTTTTCAGCCTTATGTTCTCCCTGGATTGCCAGTTAATTTGTGGGGTAGAGATGTTTTGAAAAATATGGGAGCATTGCTTGTCAGTCCTAATGGTTTAGTCAGTACTTAGATGCTTGATTAGGGATTTTTGTCCACTAAGGGACTAGGGAACGAATAGCAGGGAATTCTCACCCCCATAGAAGTGGCACCCCTGACCTGTGGTGGCGTAGCAGATAAAGCATCGACCTGGAATGCCTGAGGTTGCTGGTTTGAAATCCCTGGCTTGCCTGGTCAAGGCACATATGGGAGTTGAAGCTTCCTGCTCCTCTCTCTCTCTCTCTCTCTGTCTCTCTCCTCCCTCTCTAAAAAAAATGAACAAATTAAAAACAAAGAAGTGGCACCCAATACCAGAAGGTATGGATTAGGATATCAAAATTTAGCAAAGGGGCCTTGGTAGCTCCTGCTACCCCAATAATGCACTGTGCAGACCCAATTACTTGGAAATCAGATAATCCTGTATGGGTAGACCATGGCCCCTTTCTCAGGAGGAATTTATGGCAGCTGCTCGATTGGTACAAGAGCAGTTACAGCTTGGGCACATTAAACCTTCTAATAGCCCATGGAATATGCCTCTATTTGTTATTTAAAAGAAATCAGGAAACTGGAGGCTATTACAAGATTTGAGAGCAATAAATAAGACGATGGAAATTATAGGTCCTCTCCAGCTAGGACGCCCTTCTCCTACTGCCATTCCATGGAATTTTGACCTTGTAATTATTGACTTGAAGGATTGCTTTTTTACTATTCCTTTAAGCCCTCATGATTGCAAGCATTTTGCATTCAGTGTTCCTTCACTTAATTTCCAGGCTCCACTGGAGCGATACCAGTGGAGAGTTTTGCCTCAAGGAATGGCTAACAGTTCTAGCTTGTGCCAAAAATATGTTGCTCAAGCTATCTCTCCAGTACAAAGGCATCACCCTAAGGCATACATAATTCATTATATGGATGATATTCTTATTGCTCATCCAGATAAAGACACTGTGTTGACCATTTTGCAACAACTATAATATTCTTTGAAAGAATCAGAACTTTATATAGCTCCTGAAAAGGTACAGCAATGTTTACCTTTTTCTTATTTAGGACAAATTATTAAGGGACAACAAATTTGTCCACAAAAATTAGAAATCAGGACAGATCATTTGCAAACTTTAAACAATTTCCAGAAATTATTAGAAGATATTAATTGGCTTAGACCTTCCTTGAAATTAACTACAGGGGAACTGAAGCCACTTTTTGGTATTCTTAGAGGCTTGGCTGAAACAGCTTCTCCTCGGCTACTTACACCTGTGGGACAGCAAGCTTTAAAGCTGGTAGAAAAAGCCTTGCAACAAGCACAACTAAAACGCATAAATCCTGAAGAATCAATTGCCTTACTAATTTGTCCCTTGAGTTACACTCCAATGGGACTATTGTGGCAAGCTTCAGGTCCTATTGAATGGATTCATTTAGCTGTTACTCCTAAGAAAGTTTTATCTTCATATTTTGATCTTGTCGCCTCCTTGTTTATCAAGGGGTGTAGGTGACTCACAGCTTATAGGTTTTGAGCCTCAAATTATTGTTGTTCCTTTTTCAAAGGACCAACAACAATGGCTCTGGGAAACTTCCACTAAATAGCAAATTGCTTTTGCAAATTTTACAGGAATTACTACATTTGTCTTTCCTAAGACAATTGTTAATGAGCCCATTCCTGAAGCACCTACAGTCTTTACTGATGGGTCCGGCTCAGAAATAGCAGGCTTAATAATCAATGAACAAGTTTATACTGAAACAGTCGCTTGAAATCAGCTCAAAGAGTAGAATTACATGCTATTATCATGGCTTTTCAGCATTTGCCATGTTCCTCCTTTAATTTGTATATAGACAGCAAATATTTACTTATAATTATTTCCACTATAGAGACTGCTGTCTTAGAAACAACTGCTGATGAGGAACTATTTCAACAATTTCTCCTTCTTCAAAGACTTATATGTCAACATAGAGCTCCATGTTTTATAGGACATATTCAAGCTCACTTCATGCTCCCTGGAGCTTTAGCACAAGGGAATGCACTTGTTAATCAAGGTACCCAAAAGAAAATTATTGGAGCAACCATGACAGATCAAGCAATCCAGTCTCATACTATTCATCACCAGAATGCTGCAGCCCTGCATAAACAGTTTCAACATTCTCGGGAAGCAGCATGGCAGATTGTTAAATCCCATCCAAGGTGTTCTATACTACAATCTGTCCTTTCGTTTGGAGTTAACCCTCAAGGACTCCTACCAGGACAACTTTGGCAAATGGATGTTACTCATATACCTTCATTTGGCAAACAGTTCTTTGTCCACATTACAGTGGACTTATTCTGGATTTATAGTAGACTCTGCCAGAATAGGAGAGGCTGCTAAGCATGTTATAGCTCATTGTCTGTATGCATTTTCTATTATTGGACTTCCTAAACTGATTAAAACTGACAATGCTCCTGCATATGTAAGAAAAGCATTTACTACATTTTGTCAGACTTTTGGACTTGACCTAAAGATGGGAATTCCTTACAATCCCCAGGGTCAAGGCATTGTAAAGCGTGCACATCAAACACTTAAAAATCAATTAGAAAAAATTTTAAAAAGGGAAATTATACCTTTAAACTCCTGCAAATCTTCTTTGTCATGCTCTTTTTACTTCAAAATTTTTTAATACTGATGTACAGGGTCATTCAGCAGCTGACTGACTCTGAAATCCTACAAGGAAAGCCTTCCCTGAAGTACGATGGAGGGACCTTCATACAGGAATCTGGCAAGGGCCACATGCTGTTATCTTATGGGGCCAAAAATATGTGTGTGTTTGCTGAAGCTCCTCAGTGGATTCCTAAACGACTGGTGAGACACCATGATTCTGGATGAGAGACTCACTTCACAAGAGCATATTTTACTATGCTCTCATCCCTTTCTCTGTTGAGAATGATTAGAAGACTGGAATGCTTTTTAAAGTTGTATTATTATCTAATTTTCTTTAATGTTTTAGATCATTTTATTTTGTTCCTGTTCCATGCCTGGAAAGAGGGCGAAGGGGCGCCTGTTTGGATGTTGCTAAACAGAAATCTCATACGGCCATCTTGAGGTTTTTCAAGAGAGATTTCTGTTTGGTATTTTTTCTTATTATGTTCCTATTAAAATAACCCTATGTACGATCAAGCAGGCCATGTTCTAATCTCTAAAATCCCGGGTTTCACTCTTGATTTGTGTGATTATATGTAAAGTCTTTGTTTAATGTCTAAATGTGCCTGTTTCTGAGGCCTGAATTAAGTTCTTGCATGCAAAATTGGAAATGCCAGCTCTAATATTGAAAAAATAAAATAATTTTATTCCCTAAAAATATATAATTTTAATTGGAATAAGTAAAGTGCACTCATTTAAATTTAAATAAAATGGAATGTGGATCCTAAAGACTTGCTAATTTAGCCAGGCTGCTCCAAGCTGCAAGTTAGAAGGCTTAAAACAGCATAGATTTGCATAATAAAAGTGTAAAGATTTTTTTTTATACTATAGGAAAATAATGAAAGTCACACTGGAATTTTTCAGCTTTAATATATACTCTTTAAATTTCCTGTGAATTAATGTTAAGGAAATGTTTTAATAAGTATGGGAATATTGCTTGAAAACGCACATTTTGTTAGAAGTTAACACAAGGACAAGTATTTCATACAATCTTTGAAGTCAAAATATTATAAAGTGTGCTCAATAAATGCTTAAAAGTCAATTGTAAATAATATAAAAAAGGGGGGGAGTCATTTCCTGGAACTCCTGAAAATCTACCTTATCATGCTTTTTACTTTAAAAAATTTATTTTGAATGCTGTACAGGAGATACCAAATCTCTTTCTCCTGCAAGCTTCTACCCTCTTTTATTTGATCCAGCTAATAATGCTGTTTTGTCTTTTTCCAAATAGCTCCAGATATATGGAAAAAGTTTATATAGGTAGATGAGGACCCTCAACCCCTCAGCAAGATCTTCTGAGCATGACTTTTAAGGTCTATAATGACCAAGAGGCAGAAAAAGCCCAAAAGAGATCAGGTAAAATACCAGCTCTTGGCATATGCCCTTAAAGGCTCCAACACCTTAAAGGGGCCTCATGGGATTCCACCAGGGCCCTACTTCAATAGTGGAAAGGAAGGTCATTGAGCTAAAGCCTGCCAGGCTCCTCGGCCCCCACCAGGAACATGCCTTTGCTGTAGGAAAAAAGGGACATTGGAAGGTAAGTTGCCCCCTCACTCCTCTAAGGGAGGGTTCAGTCTCTCCCAGCCCTGCTCCAGCCATCTGTGACCTAACCTTGTCCAGCCTGCTGGGACTTGCCACTGAAGGTTAAAAGGTGCCCAAGACTGTTGGCCCCATCTCACATCACTGTAGACGAGCCTAGGGTATTTCTTTCAAGTAGCAGGTAAACTGATCTCATTTCTTATGGACACAAGGGCCACTTACTATGTCTTGCCTGAATAAAACCTACATCCCTCAAAGATCTCTGTTGTGGGTGTTGATAGTCCTATTTTCTGCTGCTTTGTTTGTCTCCTTTATTTCTCCTGCCTCAATGCCCCATGCCTATTTTAGGCTAGAACCTCTCCTCATTTAGATGAATTTCCCTCTGCCATCCAGCATAGTGTATCCTAAGGTTCTCCTCACCACCCCATGGTTGCAAAACTCCAGGAAAAAAGTCCCCTGGTCTCATCACTCCAGGTTGAAGAGAACAGGGGCTGCATCTCCACACATGCCTGAATATGGCTTTTTCAGTCTACCTGAATCATTACCAGATAGAAGCAGTGGTCATTAGGACTTGGATTCTAGCTGCAAAGTGTAGAAATGTGACAATTCCAGTGCCATGCAAACTTTTCCTGGATGTGTTGCTGGACTCCTGGACTTTTCCTGGATGTGTTGCTGGACTCCTGGACTTTTCCTGGATGTATTTACAGGGCTCCTGTTCCTTGTGACAGCTCTCAATGGGATTGAAGTGGGATTGTGTTGCATCTGCAGGGATGTGGAATGGTGATGGTGCCAACATGGACTTGGTGAAATTATATTAACATATTAAGGACATTTAAAACAGCAAAGACTCTATTATAGATCCTGCTGTAGTGGCTAAAAATTTGCTTGATAATCTAAAAGGCTTTAATCCCTTTAATGTATTAGAATACTTGTTTGGAAATCTGTTAGCATTGGCTATACTAATTTTGTGCTTATTCTGTATTTTTTCAGTCTGCCTCTGAATTAGAATCTGAGAAACTAGAAAATCAGATGAGTGCAAATCTCCACACACAAATTAAAAGTAAAAAAGAAAAGGAGGATATGTGGTAGACTGCAAGTGGCAAAAAGCCTTTGTAAATTTGAGGCTTAGCAAAAGGCTAAGTTCCACCCCACCACCTCCATATTGGCTATGAAGCTGAGTATTTGCACTCATCCCATAGCCCCACTTCACCTGCTTGCTTAAGTTGCTGGAAGCAGTTTACATGTTCTTCTTCTCACCCTTTGTTTGTTTGTTTTTTGGGGTTTTTTTGTATTTTTCTGAAGCTAGAAACGGGGAGAGACAGTCAGACTCGCGCATGCGCCCGACTGGGATCCACCCGACACGCCCACCAGGGGGCGACGCTCTGCCGCGACCAGAGCCACTTTAGCACCTGGGGCAGAGGCCAAGGAGCCATCCCCAGTGCCCGGGCCATCTTTGCTCCAATGGAGCCTCGCTGCGGGAGGGGAAGAGAGAGACAGAGAGGAAGGAGAGGGGGAGGGGTGGAGAAGCAGATGGGCGCTTCTCCTGTGTGCCCTGGCTGGGAATCGAACCCGGGACTTCTGCACGCCAGGCTAACGCTCTACCACTGAGCCAACCGGCCAGGGCCTCACCCTTTGTTTGTTTAAATGTTGGTTGATTTCACATATGCATAGTGGAGAGATTCCTGTTTATGCCTTAAATGGATTCCAGTTTATGCCTTAAGAGAGTTCCTGTTTTTGCCTCAGATGTGTGACTTTGTATCAAAGACTTCCTTATTTGCATATGGCTATATAATAAAGCAAACTGGGGGCTATGGCACTAGGATATTGCCATAAGCACTGTCTTCGATCCGTCCTCTTTTCTCAGTGAGTCTATTTTCTTAATTCCGTACCGTTCTCCCTCAGAACCCAGAATTACTAGCTGTGCTGGTCCGCAGCATCAATCAATAATTCTTTTTTTTTTTAATTACTGGTCTGGGTTTGGGGAGGAATTGGTTCTGAGTAAGTGCAGCCCAGAGGACTTTTAAGGTAATGAAACTATTCTTTATGATACTATAATGATGAATACATGTCAGTATAAATTTTTCTATATCCATAGACTGTACAACACCAAAAGTGAACCCCAATGTAGACTGTGGTGATAATGATGTGTCAATATAGTTGCATGGATTATAACCAGTGTATGACTGTAGTGCAGGATTTCCTTCCAAGGAGACTGTGGTTGTATGGTGACCGTGGAATGTGAGAGCTCTCTATATTTGCTCATCAATTTTTTCTGAACCTATGGGTGCGCTAAAAAATACAATTTGTTAATTTTTAAAATTTAGTAATTTACACTGAGCATATCATATTTTCCCATGTATAAGACGCTCCCATGTATAAGATGCACCTAAATTTTGAAGCCTGGAATTTGAAAAAAAATGTATTATATAAAGTTATTGAACTCAAGTTTTATTCATCATGAATTTCATACAACTGCTCATCCACGTGAAAAAGCAGGATATGCAAGAAAAAAAAACCTACAACCACTGTATAAGACATATCCAGTTTTTAGACCCCAAAATTTTCAGGAAAGGTTGCATAGGGAAATGTGGTATTTTGAATTTGTTAACAAAATAGTAATAATAGTCTTCAGTGTTTTGGGCATATTAATGACACTCTTAACTGACTGAGCTAACTGACCAGGGCCAATATTTGTAATATTTTGTTGAAAATTTATATATATATATATATATATATATATATATATATATATATATATATATCATACAATAAGCTAATTTTATTTTTGTTAAACTATCCTAAAATTTCAACTTTAATTCAGGTTTTTTAATTCTAATCAGTTGATGATAATTAAAAAAATTTAAACAAGATGTAAATTGATAAAGCATGTTCTCTTTCTGACAGCACTCTTTAAAGTGTGATCATTTTTCATTTCTATTTTTAAATGAGTAAACAAAGTCATGGGAAGGTGAATAACTATCTCAGAGCTATCCTGCATCTTATTAGTTCAGCCAAGATTAGACCTAACCATCTGTGTACTCCAGAACTGTATTAGACCACTTGGCTAGTAGTATAACTTTGAGGGAGTCCCTTAGACTCAAAGCTGCTGATTGCTGTTTTTCAGATATGACGGTTACCTAGGTAGTCTCAAGTCTCTTTTCTAGTCCTCTTACCTAGGCAGCTGGTAGGATGAAAAAGAGTCAATATATAAACGTAAGAGAAAGAGTCCCTTTTCATCATTTACCTTCCACAGAATGCAAAGTTCAGAGGGATACCTGACTAGATACAGCTTTCTCAGTTAAGTCCACAGCTCCTTCATCCCTACTGGCTTCATACCTATGGAGGCAGAGTATCACAATCACAAGATGAGCTGGGAGCAATGTCACACTAAAACTATAATTTGAAGGATCTCCTGTTGTCAATCAAGATTCAAATCCTGCAGGGATTACCCTAACATGAAAGCTTCTCTGGAACAAGAGATTCTCTGGAATATCTTCTCCCCAGCAAACTCCGCCAGGCTAAACTCTCTTCAGTTTGTGTGTACGGGGCTTCACGACTCCAAAATCCTTTTTGTTCTTAACCATGTCCATTTGACTCTACACCACATGTAAGACAGGAAAAAAAAACTGCAATTCCAATTTTATAGTTGAAAAAACTGAAAAATCAAAGAAATGTTTTTGTTTGATGTCACTGGTTTAGTAATTGGTAGAGTTGGAACTAGAATTTAGGCTTTTTGACCCTTAGTCAAGTGCTCTTTCTGTGGTAGCAGAAGTATTTGACACACATACTGTTTTAATAAATGAAGAGCTAGAGAAACCAAGCCATACTGATGGGCATTATAGCATGTCATTATCTTTCAAAGCTACCAATGAAAGAATTTGGACCCAGGAGGACTAGGAGTGAATATAATTTTCAGTCTATGAAGATGGATCTCAGCTTTTCAGAAGTTTCCTAAGTCACTGATGTAGCTTCATCGTGCTCATTTCCGGAGACAGGGAGAGAAATTTCCCTATCTCTCTTTTAAACAACAACAGTATGTGTGTTAGTATTTCACCAGCTCAGAGCAGAAGCAAGGTCCTTATGCCTTTGCATTTCTTAAAACTGCCTGCAGGTGCTGAAAAGGATGCTACTGATTATTGGCCTAGAGGTTCAGGTACACACAGAAACACAAAAACATTTCAAAAAGCACTCTGAGGGCTTTGTGCAAGGTACAGAGCAGTGAATATGCTCAGAGAGGCATGGTGGCTTTCCAGGCACAGCAAAGGATTGACGGAGCTATGACGAAGTGGTATGTGTCTCCAAGCTGCAGTCAGCAGGTGTGGATCCAGAAAGAGTAGAAGAAAGGCTTTCTCTCTAAAGAAAAGATAGTTGAAGCCCCTGACTCTTCCCCTGGTAAATAGCAACCTGAGCCATATGAGGGAGATGCCTTCTTTATCCAGGTCTGCATAACAGCTCTCCTTTCCAGTGAGGAGGCCTGGGAGGCAGCCCTGCTCTCTGGTTTTTAACATAAACATTCTTTCCTAGTGTGCGCTAGGCACCATGAGTGGGTCATCTTTTCCACTCCCTTCCAAAATATTTTGTTTTCCATCTCTCCCTTCTTTTCCATGTTGTTTTGAGAAAGATCCAAAACTTCCTCCCTGGTTTCCTTAGCTGCTTTGTGTTGTTGTTTCAAACCACAGCCTAAATTTAAATCACGGCCCAGGAGAGGGAATTTACTTGTAGTTATGGGTGTGGCTTTATTTTTGCCTTGGAAACAATTACCTTCAGCCAATTCTCTAACCTTGTGTACAGGTAAAATGAGGAGATGTCTAGGTTTTATCACAGAGGCATTGTCTAGAGTCCTTGAGGAAGAGCCTTCTATCTTCTAATTTCCTTCTTGCTTTTCCAATTTATCCAGCTAAAGACAGCTAGACTAATCTTCCTAAATAACAGCTTTTATCATAACATTCCTCTTTCTATAAACCTGAACTATTTCACCCTTTGTCTCTAAAATACATAATTAACCTCTTAATGCCTGGGTGCTGGTGCCTCCAATGTCTGGCTGCAACTTACCTTTCCAATCTTCTTGCCCATTCTTTCATCATAAACCAGCCTGGCCTATTAGTTTCCTTAAATTTTTCTGTCAGATGCTCCCTTCACCCATTGGTCTGCATTCATCTATTCCTACTAGGAATGACCTCATTCCAGTCAACTTAATTTATGTATTCCGATCTTTATTTAAGGGCTAGCTGAATATCCCATTTTCTACGAAGTCTGTCTGAATTTCTCCAGACCACATCACTGCTCCCCTGCTTTGCAGCTATGAGAATATCTACTCTCCTTATATGACACTTCCTAGCCTGGTCTATATCATTCTGGCCCCTGTGTAGTTGCTTTTCCTGAACTGTGCTCTGTCATTATAGCATTGGTCCACATAAAAAAATTTTATAAGAAACCACCCAACCAAAAGCACTATCGAATTTACTGTATGTATGTTGTTGGGGACATGGTTTCCTACATTTCACAGTGTCCTTTCCACATGGACCCATGGGAAAAATATTTCTCAGCCCTCAAAACCAAGAATAGCTGGGCTTCTCCTGAGTTGCTGTTTTGTTTTTATCTTGTGGTCATCATGAGTCATGTCTCCCTCTTTTCATAGGCTCAGAGCCAGAATTGCAGCCCACCACAAGCAACAAGTAAGACTTAATGGCATGTGTTGGGGGGGTAGTAATAGCATTAACTCTGCCTTCTTATTTTTATTTCCTGTCTTTATTTTTCTTTCCTTTAGTTTTCCCCTTTATTTATTTTGTAATCTGGTGATTATTAATATCTTTATATAAAGGTTCAAATCCTTTTTAGAATTTAACGATGATATATAAAAATGTAAAACATATAATGCCTTACATTATTTTTTAAATCTTCACTAGTACAGAAATATTAAGTAATTAAGTATGTAGCTTGATGAATTTTTACATATGTATAAACCTGTGGAATCCCATGTAGACCAAGATAGAGAACATTTCAGAATAGCAGAAAGCACCACTTATTTTCATTATTACCTTTTTATGTCTCTCTATGTATCTTGGCTCCCAACTCAGACGAAATATTGTTTGAGGATCAGGACTCTATGTATTTATATTCCATACAAAGCCTTACATGGTTTCTTGGGCATAGTAGATAAACAAGAGGTAGTTACTGATATAAGGACAAAACTTATTTCCAATAAGGCAGGGTTCTAAGGCCCAGTAACAATCCAAGCACCATGTTCAGCTTCCACAATAGATCAGAAGCTATTTGTCCTGTTAGATCCCAGACTTCTTTGCTTTCTGACACAGGGCCTGCCATATTATAGGCCCTAACTACACATCTATTAACGGAATAACTGAAGCTTTTTCATAACAATTTCTCCTTCAATTTGAGAAGCATTAGTTTCCTAATTTGGGAAATCAGTCCACAAAATTTCTCATGATCTCACCGGGCATACTTTTTTTGGATGCCATATTGCTGCTGTTCCCTCTTCTGCTTTATAAATAAATGGAAAGAAAGGGTACCCCACATAGTAACTGCCAAATAGGGTTAATAACTGTCAGAACTGCCTACCCTCTCACCCAGAGTTCTTTGTGGTTTATTTATGCTTTTTGACCTTGTGTGGAAGAACCTCTCTCTATCGTGTGAAAAATGCACACAGTGGGTGCAGTGTTCAGTTGACAACCCAGGCCTCACCAGCTCATTCTTTTCTAACTTTAATGTCTTGGTAAGGAGAAATATCTAGAGTAGGATGAGAGGACTCTTTCCTTTTGTGCTGAAAGACTGCTTATTCCTGGACATTGAGAGAATAGTCTTGATTGAGAATTTATTTTGGAGTGACTATTTCCGTAGCATGTGAGTGAGGGAACAAAACAAGCACATATTAGTAATAACAGAAATACACAATACAAAATTTTCAAGAATAATTTCAATTTATTTTAGTCCCCAATCTCTGAACCATCTGTTAAATAATATGATCCCAAAGCAAAAGCTGAATGGCAAAAAGGTTGGGAACAGTTATGCTAATGGAAAATTAGGCCAAAGGAAAGAAAAAGCACAGAACTTGGAGGCCAGTGGATTTGGTGACTTGGACCCTGAGTGTTGCTCGCTTCTACCTAGAAATTCACCTAATTCTTGAGGTCTCAGTTTCAGAATTTTATAATAATCCCTTTGGTCCGTTTTCACTTGAAGATGAGAAAAGGCTCTGATTGTATGTTCCATATTTATTTCTTTAAGGATCTCCAAAGCACATGATTAATAAATATTAGAGTTTATTTTCACTAATTTTTTTTTGTCTTTAAGATAAAATGACTTCTTCTTATTTGTGGAAAGTGACCAAGGAAGCAAGTACTATTTAATAGCTCACCCTGCAATTCTTGTATCTGACAGAATTAACAATAGGTTTGTGTCTCATCTGATTATCTTAATTGGGACTTTTTTTCTCTAAAGACAGAACTTTTGTCCATAGAGAGTTAGATCAAAGGAGAACCTTTTGTAGCGAGCTTTATGAAAGGAGGCAAAGGGAGGTGAGATTTGTATGTTTTAGCCCTGATGAAATATAGCTCAATCTTTGCAAAGTGAATTGTATATTTTCATTGGAATAAACAATAATTTGCTCAGGCCCGAGATTCAGAAGTCTGGCTCCAATTCATAGCTTGTCAAATAGCATGGCTAATATTTCTTAGCACAATAGATTATGTATTTCTAGCTTTCTTTTACCAATCTTCTTTAAAAACGAGGGGTCAATGGGAAAAGGTGCTAATACCAACTTTGGTTATTGCAGTATTTTGAGGTATCATTATATATGTACAAATAGTATTCCTAGTTTTTTAGAAAGCTTCCAAGATCAATGATCATCTTTTGGCTACAATGTTTAAATTTTATTCCTATCAATTCAATGTCACTTAAGTTTTAATTTTATGAGTGCTGCACTTGAGGAAAGTATAGGAAGGTATCAACATTTATTGATGCCTTCTATGGGACAAGAACTAAGTTAGATCCTCTGCATATGTTTCATTCACTTTACTCTCAAAGCAAGTCAGGGAAGTAAGTTGTCTCAGCAAATCTGTATCAAATACCCATATGTGCCAGACGCTTTAGAAGGAAGCAGGTATGTGATGGTGATCATCATAAACTTGCTGCTCTTCTGGACACTGAAAGGGTAGCAGGGAAGATAATAGAGTCAATCAGCAAAATAAATCTACTACTATAAATAGTAATAAATCCTAGAAAGAAAATTTAAAAGGCTACCATGACAGAGAACACTGAGGGGAGATAATCCAGTATCAGTGGTGTTTGAAGAGGAGAGACCTAAAATATGAAAAGTGATCAGCCACGTGACTAGCTGTGAAAGAGTGTTCCCGGTAGGAGAAACAGCACATGCGAAGACCACAAGGTGGGAAAGAGTATATGTGTTTAAATCACTGAAAGGAGACCTGTGTGAAAAGAACACAGTAAGTGAGAAGGAGAAGGGTGGGACTGGAGAGGGCACTAAAACTCAGAGAAGTCAAATAAAATCTCATGGTCACCCCAAATATCAAGTGGCAGAGCCAAGAATGGAAGTCACCTGGCTGCTTCCACAGTAGTCTTTCACCTGATATGCTATAAATACAGGATGATTAAACTATTCCTTCTTGTTATTAATTTTGCTATTTTAACATTTTACTCTTTAAAATGATAATAAACTTCATTACACATCTCTCTAGAGTTTTGGAAGTATAGCAGTAGGTTGGACACAATTAACTAACAGGAACTTCTAGATACCTTAAGCCTTGCCTGCTTCCTGGATTATTTGGTTGCTGAGGCCCCAGAGATAGCTTCACTATCAGCAGGATAAATATTCACAGTGGTACGTCAGCCTCTTCTTGCAGGTAAAGCAAGGGTCTCTCTCAGAAAAGCCTATAAAGCAGATAGGATGTGTAGAGGAAGAAACTTTGTTCAGTCTTCTTTCTTTAAAGGAAATTTCTCACTTGGCTTCCCTATTCTAGTTACAAAAATTCTGATGGCAGCTGATAGTGCTGAATGTTTACTTGACATCACCTGGCATGGTCATCTTTTCAGATCTTATAAAGTGGAAGGATTTCTTGTTGATGACTAGGCTCACTCTCTGGAAAAAAATCTCCTGTGTTCCTTATTAAGTAATTAAGTGTAAACTTTTCTGACTGGAAAATGGTTCACTTGTTAACTCCAGTCCCTCTTGCTTCAGAGTTAACTGGTACAGGGCTTACCCAAAAAGCGCAGAGGGAAAAGTCTGTCCCCAGGTCCTGGTTCCTTCGCGTGTCACTCATGGCCATCCCAAGTAGAAGCAGAGAGTTACAGTCTCCCCGACTGCAGTTACTTAACGTTCGGATTTTCAAGTATAAAGTCTGTGTTTATGTAATGTTGGCTATTTCTGTTTCTAATTGCTAGAGCTCAGATCTCCGTGTTCTGGAACTTTAAGACGTGATTCTTTGCCAGTGACTGACTGCAGCTGCCTGCTAATATTCTAGAGTGGCTTCTTTTCTCAGCATGAGCTACAGTGGGTAGGTTTTTATATTCCATCCCGAATTTAAGTGAATAGAAAACATTGTCTTGTCTTAGAAAAACAGTATGTGGTCTAATAGGACATCAAGAAATACCTTCCATGATGCTGTTCCTTTCATTCAGACCGAACTATTCATATACCAAGTGTCTATGACCTAATGAATAAAGGAACTTTGTACCTACCTCTCTCCTTGTTTGTAATTGAGTTCTGTGACCTATTCGTTTAACTTCCATCTTTGTGTCTTCTCATCCTGCTTTTTTTTTTTTTAATAGCTCTTCATTCTTTAGTTTCTTGTCCCTCTCTTTAGACCTGATTACATATTTGGCTTCTCTGGCTTTCCATTTTGGCCCTGTTTTTTGGGCAAGACCTACCTCCTATCTCTGTATGTTTTTGCTTCTCTGGATAACCTGTCTATGTCACACTAACACCAAGAACTCTTTAACATGGGCCAGTTAACCAGCAGTATTGCCTACCTTCCCACCAGGAAAATTAATCAAAAATTTTCCCTACATTACTTTCTGGCAGCATTTGCCAAAATGTATGTCTTATTTGCTTTTGAATTATTAGTACTACATATGATAACTCACAAATAATTAGTTTTAAAATATAGTATAGAAAACTGGTGAATTCTATTTCCTCTTGGCAATTCACAATATACATTATTAGAATAAAGGTCCTATCAGTTATTGGAGGAAAAAAGTAGTGTGTTTGACCACAGATTTTCCAGATTTATTTGACTATGAATCCTAGTTTCAGGATTCACAACAATGCTCCTAGGTAATTAGTCTTCCAAGAAACTTGCTTTAGGAAATGTTATTGCCTGGTTACTTCCTCTGTTAAGCTGTTAAATATTTTAAATGCTACTTTTATGTGCAAAAACCTGGTGATTTGTAGTTAAACTATTCCATCCCTGTTTACCTATGAGCTATATTCTTCAACAATCTAGAACTTAAGCAAACAAAAAAAAAATGTAGCAGGAAAATCAAAGAGCAAGTTAAATTTTTTAAATAGGTATAAAATATAAAGTAGTTTTTACACCTCAGGATATCACCTTTAAGGCTTTTGAGAGGTACAGAAAGCCTTCTCTATAACACAATATTTCTAAACCAACTCCAAACCCCTACTCTTCAGAATTAACATTTATACCTGACATTAGAAAGAAGGTGATCATCTCATTCCCAGTCTCCTCTCTGGTAACAAAATAACTATTTCAGACCAAAGATTGTATAGCATTATTGTTAATGAGGAAAGAGTACATGTTATGGAAATTGAAGAATCAAAGCCTTTTGGTGCCTCCTATAACTATTGGAATATAAGAGGAAAGTGTCAGGGAGGAGTGAAGAGACACTAAACAAAAGGAATATTATTTTTTCTAATGGAAACAATTTTTGATGAACAAATAAATAAATGTCTTGTTGTTAGAAGCCAGTTTTCTCACTGAAGAAGAGGCTTAATAATGTGGATGGGGAAACGCAATGAAGTACCCTGTGGTGGTGGATGGAAATTGGAGATGCTAATGTGAACTCATAATTTCTAAAATGTGGATAATTTCTATATGTGTACATGTATGAAAATACACACATGTATATGTATGTGTGTATGTATGTGTTTATGTATTTTTTAGGTTGGTGTATACATTTGTCTATGTACATGTATATATTTTCAAGCTCTTCCTTCTGAAAGCACCAATAAGCAAAAACACTGAAGTTGGGCATACCTACTGTACAGACCTTGGTCTCTAATCCCATTTTCTACTGAAAAAAACTCTAACCTATTAGAGAATTGGCTGATTTTAAACCTGGGCAGGGTAGATGAAAGATGAGCTTAGAACACCTTGTTACTTCCAGAAAGTAGTAACGAGATGGGAGAGAGAGAGAGAGAGAGAGAGATAGGGGCATACCAACAAGACAGAGAACCAAATGAATAGGTTCCTTCTGGACAAATCTAGGACAATTTGATCATCAATGTTATTTAGTACTATAATAAATTACAATCATTAAAAAATGAAAAGTCCTGAGTCCACACCAGCAATAAAGAGGTATATAAATAAGGAAGTTGTAAAGACAGGAGGGACCTTACTGATGAGTAGGTTGCTGAGAGCCAACTGGTAAATGTGGCAGGTGTGCTGGAGTTAGACAATTAGCATTTACTAAACATTAATGATTGCTACATTTTGATAAGGAGTTGGATATTTGCATTATGTCAAATCATTTCCTCAGAAATTGCTCATGAGTTTTAAGAGAATAGCAATAATCAGATAATGGAGTAATCTGGTGCAATATCACCAATGAGAGATCCAATGCCTTGTGTATTTCCAGAAGTGCTATACTAAGAATATCATATCTGCCAAATTAATATTCTAAATCTAATCATGCAAAAACATAAAACAAACCCAAAGTAATAGGAAACATTCTTTTATTTATTTATTTTTGTTGTTGTTTTTTAGGAAAGGGATTGTATTCTTCAAAAGCTCCAGAGTCATAAAAGACAGAAAAATTGCAGAAATATTCCATATTAAGGGAGACTGAAGAGATGTGATCACTAAATGTAATCTGTGACTCTAGACCAGATCCTGTATTGAAGTGCTATGAAAGATATCATTGGATCAATTGTAAAATTGATCTACAAAGGACAGATTAGGTTTATCTTAGATTTATTAGCTCTATCTATGTTAAATTAACAGGTTGATAACTATATTATAGTTATTCTTAGAGTTACACTGAAGAATTAATAAGGGCAATGATGTATGTAACTTAACTGCAAATGGTTCAAGAAAAAATTATCTATCTATCTATTATCTATCTTACTAGCAATTGATGAAGCAAATGAAGTAAGTTATTAATGATAGATGAATAAAGATTAAAAGTCACATAGGTATTCTTTATACTATTTTTATTATATAACTATTTTCCAAATTTAAAACTCTACCCAGATAAAAAATGTTTAACATTTTGTCACCAATTCCTTCTTCATATATGTTAGCATTTATACTAAATATAAAGATATTATGGCCCTAGCCAGTTGGCTCAGCAGTAGAGTGTCAGCCCGGCATGTGGAAATTCTGAGTTTGATTCCTGGTTAGGGCACACAGGAGAAACAACCATCTGCTCCTCCCACTCTTTCCTTTCTCTTTCTATCACTCTTTTCTCTTTTAACAGCCATGGCTTGGTTGGAGCAAGTTGGCCCTGGACACTGAGGATGGTTCCATGGCCTCTCCTCAGGCACTAAAATAACTTGGTCACTGAGCAATGGAGCTGCAGCCCCAGATGGATAGAACATATAGATTAGGGAATTGCTGGGTGGATCCTGGTCAGCAGCCTGCGGGAGTTGATTTCTGCCTCCCTATCTTTCACTTAAAAAAAAAAGAATATGTATACTTAGAATTTCAGAAGGGAGAATAATAGTACAAATGAGAAATTTTAAAGTAATAATAATTGGATAGACAGCTTACTAAGAGGCAGAAAGAAAAATATATCTGGTCTTACCTCTTGGACATGGGTTGATTGGGAAGAATGTTTCTACAAAAGATAGTTTGCAGTACCATAAAAATGTCTTCCAATCTAGTCCTTGGAAAATTTACCTTAGATCTCTAGAGACATGGAGTAATCAAGGCTACTGTTTTTTAAGTCTAAGAATAATTTAAATTTATAATTTTTGTGGGGGGAAAGCCTTTTCCTATTTCATCCAAAGCATTGCAGGCAATTGAACTGAAGCAACTGGATCAATGTGGGCAGCCCTGTGTCTCACCAGGCTAGTGCTGACGGCAGACCCTGGCTGTGAGGACCCATATAACCATATAGCGACAGTGCAGAGAGAGGAAATACAGGAAATGGAGAGTGCTAGAACTATAGCAGCAGAGCTGTCACCCACCAAGAAGGTATAAATCTGGGGGGTAAAAACCAGAGCCAAAACACTGTGGTTATTTTTTGCCTCATATCCTTTGACTACTATCATAACCTTCTGAACCCAAGTTGACATGGCCTTGGTATGCACGGTTTCATATATGTTTACCAAGTACCTTGACACCAACCTCCTTCACTGCCTTATTTCAGATTAACCAAGGGCTCGAGTAGAGTTGTTCTGGATGTGGAAAGACCTCTCAGAATACTCCACTTGGGAGCATTACAGGGGGAAATGCTGAGGAAAGTCTTTCTGAAGGGGCGCCTCCCTGACGTTGGCAGAAGAGTCTAATTTTCTCTTTAAACACTCTCCTTTACTCTCCGGATGCCACCCCAAATAAATTACCCCATGCTCATGAAACATGCCCCGACACTTGTCCCCCAAATATCCACCGAATGTAGCACAGTAATGGGCACAGCTAGCGGGTTCTGTCTCAGGATGGATCAAGCAGTGTGGTCCCACTTGCATGTGGCGCTGCTTCTCCTCTCTGAGTGCAGAATTTTGTGTCTATGCTGTGCTGGAAAGAAGTATTCTCTAAAAAACTTCATGAACATTAATAGATCTCTGAGCCCTTAACTTTGAGTGAGTCTGTCTATACATTTCCCATGTTATTGCCGACTCTGAACTAATTAGAAAGATGTAGAGATCTGCAGTGTACAGAAAACACTTTTTTGAAATAGTAGAGATGGGATTAGGAACTGTAATCCTGGAGCATCCTAACTGGAGACACCTGGATGTTACTGTTGCAATTTAGGAAGATATACTCCTACACCTTGGGAAAATCTCACAGACAGTTGTATAAAACGTTATCATCCAGAGGCAGAGACAGGTTACAGTTTCCCTGTGGGAAGCTTGCATTTGGGTTAATGTTGAGTTTGAGTGATGGGAAAAGGTCCTATAATGAGCATTATGATTCCAAACCTCTAAATCAGTATGGTGAGGCCTTTGCGTCCCAGAAGTTAGTGCTACAGAAAGGGGTTTTTGAGCATGCTAGAAATGAATGAGTTAAAGTGGTTGCTGGATTCAATAAAATTTCTGGGATAGCTTCAAACTTACAAAGTATACTGTTCACAAAAATTAGGGGATATTTTATAGCTTCGTATTCATTTTTGAAATATTCTCTAATTTTTATGAGCAGTATATATTTCTTAACTATATCTTGGGAAGCATCATCCATCCATATACTCAGCAAAAAGCTGTTAAACTGAGCTGTAACACAGAAACTGTATTTGATATGTACAAATATGAAGAAAGCATATGGCCCTGCGTTGTTCTCAGTGAGGCTACCCAAACTCACAAACAAGTACATATAGAGCAATGCAATAAAGTCAATGATATGGATTTGCATGTGGGAGTATCAACAGGGCCACCTAGCCTAGTCAAGAAGTTCTAGAGAAACATTATGGAAGAGGATAACCATCAGCTAGATGCTAAGGAATTTATGACTTCACCAAAGCATACCGAAACAAAGGCAACAACATGAGCACAGACTAGAGGTGGAAACAACATATGGAAACGATCGTGAAAAGTGGTGTCTGGGATGCTCAAGATTGACAGCAGGGGTTGCAAACAATTGGCCTGAATGGGGAATGGAGACGACAGCATGACAATCCTTATAGATCACAGAAAGGATCTTCCTATGGCCATGCTGTGTAAAGAAGTGTGGATTCGGCAGAGGGCTTTATATTGAGCACAGACTCAGTTGTCCGTCTTCTTTAGCTGGAGTCTGAATACATCTTAGGAGGTTAGAACTGGAGATGGAAAGGCTGCTGCAGGAATATCATAGCGAGGCAACCAGAATCTAAAGAACATTAAGTAGGTGTAGGGGAAGAGGGCAGGGCAGATATGAATATAAGGAATTAATAATCAGTGCAGGAAGGAGGACAACCTGGAGAGAGAAAAGCAGATCCAAAGCAAATTCTGCCTTTCTTTGTGGTGTAAATTAGGGAATATTACTCTATCACTCTATAAAATGGGAATAGAAAAGTATAAACATCTTATTTGCTTTTCAGACCTTAAAATAGGCTAAGCTTTTTCCTGCCTCATGACCTTTGCACATACTGTTCCTATCACCTAAAATAAGAAAGTACATGTTTTTCATCTTCTGCTTACTCTCCTTCAGGTCCTAGGTTAAAAGGTCACCTTGTCAGAGTGGCTTTCCATGACTATTCTAGATAGGTGCCTCTGCTTTCTCTTTCATTATTGTCTTTCCCTCCATCCTGCCCATCTCCTTCAAAACAGGTAACATTATTTCTAATTCTACTATTATTTGGTTATTTGTTAGCAAGAACCATTTCTTTTTTGTTTTCTAATGTATTCCTCATACAATAGTTATTCAATTCATTATGTCTGAATAAAGCTGCCACCTAAGAAGTATGCTGAATTCTATGGCCCCAAATCAGTGGGGAATGGCAGCTGGGTGATCACTTTAGGTAACTCACGTCAGAGGTAGCCTGGGAATTCCCACTGATGCTAAGACAAGAAAGCACATGTATGAGTTGATGAGTTGATTTGTGTTTCCCCAAGAGATATATGGGGGTCTTAATCCTCAGTACCTCAGAATATGACCTTATTTGAAAACAGGTTTTTACAAAAGTACGCAAATTAAAATGACATCATTAGTGTACATTTTTATCCAGTAGGCCTGAGATCCTTACAAGAAAGGGAGAGCGTTGGACATAGAGGACGACTCAGAGGGAAGAAGATGTGACATGGAGCAGGGAAAAGACAGTCATCCAGGGAGTGGCCGAGGCCACAGGAGTTAGGACAGATCCGGGTCCATTCCCACCACGTGCCTTCAGCAGCATGGCCCTGTTGATTTTATTCTTCCCTCCAGGACTATGAGACAATACATTTTCTAAGTACCTCAGTAGGTGGCACTTTGTTATAGCAACACTAGGAAACTAATAGAGCACACTTCAGAGGGTGATTGAGGTCCTGAGATTATAAATAAGCCTGTGATATTCAGCTGTAGGGATCAAGAGGTTAATTAGACTTCATTTTTTACAAGCTGAGGCCTCAGGTTTTTTAAAAATCTAAACCTTGTTTGTGCCTCAGTCCCTCAGAGCCTGTTTTCTGAACAATGGGTGCTGAGATGCATGCAGCCTTTGGGAAAATGTCACTAAGTGCTGATCCTTGAAAATCTGGGCCAAAGTTATTAGTTTGTCACTGTGCAAACCAAGAGCACTAAAATTATATGGGGCAGCGTGGGATAATTATGCCAAGAATAGTAACTGCTTTTATACTAAATATAGGTAGAAGAACAGCTACTGAGAAATTTTAATAAGTGCATTCTCAGAAAACTTCAAGATTTAAAAACCTAAATCACACTTTCTGCTACAAAAAAAAAAAAAAAAAAAAAAAGAAAAAGAAAAAAAAAACTAATCAACGATTCTTATCATTTTGTTTTTAAACTTGCCTCCATTTCTTCTTTCATGAGAACAATTAGTCTTTTAACTGGTATACCCACAGCATATTAAATATACTCAGAGTCCAACATGTACTAAAAGATATTCACTAACCAACTCTGCTCTTGTACTTCTATACTTTCTTCCAAATGGCTATAGAGCTAGTTCTAAATATACTTCTAATATTTTGTAAAATGCAGACAGTTATCTGTAAAATTTTAATTGTCAGTATAGTTTCAAATCTGCTAATAATTTTTACAGCACAATATCTAGAAACCCCATTTATAATATTTCCTGACAACAGCTAGATTCCAGACATATTGTTAGTTCTAAGAAGAGGCAAATAAACAAGAAAGGAATCAATTTAATAAATAAAGTTGACTTATTTGACCCACATTTATGGATATATTGAACATCAACATACCACATAATTTTGGGGCAGAATATTAAAATTCTTTGTGAAATATATACACTGTAGCTCCGCAAGTCCAGGAAACTCGAAATACTTACCTGATCAAGTACCGGAGTTGCTGACGCTGGCTTGGTATTCACTCTGCCATCCAGAACGGCTTCATACAAGCCAATTTAATCATATTGTAACTTTTGGAAAGTGAAACCATTAGTATCATTTATTGACTGTTTATTATGGGCCATACACTTCTCTAATACATTTATGTGAATTAATTTTATTAAATTTGTCCAGAATCTAGCCCTGGCTGGTTGGCTCAGTGGTAGAGTGTCGGCCTGGCGTGCAGAAGTCCCAGGTTTGATTCCCGGCCAGGGCACACAGGAGAAGTGCCCATCTGCTTCTCCCCCCCTCCCCCCCTCCTTTCTCTCTGTCTCTCTCTTCCCCTCCCGCAGCCAAGGCTCCATTGGAGCAAAGATGGCCCGGGCGCTGGGGATGGTTCCTTGGCCTCTGCCCCAGGCGCTAGAGTGGCTCTGGTCATGGCAGAGAGACCCCCGGGAGAGGCAGAGCATCGCCCCCTGGTGGGCAGAGCGTCGCCCCTGGTGGGCGTGCAGGGTGGATCCCAGTCGGGCGCATGCGGAAGTCTGTCTGACTGTCTCTCCCCATTTCTAGCTTCAGAAAAATTAAAAAAAAAAATTTTGTCCAGAATCTTCCATAAAATATGAATAAATAATTTTATTTTACCTATGAGAAAACTGAGGCACAGAGAGACTAGAAAACTTCTCTTGGGCCATGCAATTGGTAGACGATGCAGCAGGAAGGTCTGAGTCCCAACAACATTTTTGAATTCAAACACTACGTTTTAAAACTATGCTTCCAGAGGAAAAGAAAAAGGTGGGAGGCAGTAATGTCATGCTCACATTAATAATGATATGTTTCCTTTAAAAATGTAATAATAGAATTATTTACAGAGTTCTATGTGCGTATATAACCTAGGATCCCTGAGGGGGAAAAAAATCTGTGCTTCTGACTTATATCAAGCTTTGTCTCGATACAGTTTTTTTTCCTTTTAACATAGACACTACCCTTAGCATAGACTTCCTTACACATTTTTTTTATTATTGTGTTAAAAACATATAACATGAGATCTTCCCTCTTAACAGGTCTCTGGAAATTTCTCATCTTACATGACTGAAACTTTATATATTTTGAACAGCAATTCCCTGTTCACCTCCAGCTCCTAGCAAAAAACATTCCTATTTCTGGATCAATAAATTTGACTCCTTTAAATATCTCATATAAGTAGAATCATGTGGTATTTGTTCTTCTGTGACTGGTTTATTTCACTTAGCATAATGTCCTCAGGGTTCATCCATTTTAAGCCATATGACAGGATGTCTTTACTTCTTGTATCTGAATAATATTCCATTATATGTATCTACCTTTTCTTCATCCATTCACTCACTGATGGACATTTACATTGTTTCCACCTTTTGGCTATTGTGAACAGTGCTTCAGTGAACATGGGAGTGCAGATATTGTTTTGAGAAGATTTTGGATTAAATACCCAGAAGTGGGATTATTTTTTGTGAAGAATCTTCATGCTTTTCTTCACAGTGGCTGTGCCTTTTTACATTCCCACAAAGAATTCACTGAGTGAAAATTTGTCCACATCCTTACCAACACTTGTTATTTTCATTTTGTTTGATAATGGCCATTCTAACAAGTGTGAAGTGATATATATTTATTTGTGATTTTAATTTGTTTTTCCTTGATGATTAGTGAAACTGAGCATATTTTTGTTACCTGTTAGCATTTGTATGCCTTCACTAGAGAAATTCTTTTGTCTGTTCAATTCTTTTGTCCTGTTTTTGTTTGTTTGTTTGTTTGTTTGTTTTTTAATTAGGATGTGTTTTTATTGAGTTGTAAGAGTTCCTTTTAAATTTTAGAAATTACAGTGGTCCCTTGTCTATTGAGAGGCTTAGGTTGCAGAACCACTCCACCCCCACCGCGATAGGCAAAAATCTGCAAAATAGCGACCTCATATTTATTTAATTATTTTTATATATTTTAAGGCTTTATAAACCCTCCCCACACTCTTATAAACCTTTCCCACACTTATTTTGCTGCAAAATAATTAAAATAATAAATATATAAATATACTTATATGTCACAAATCCCACAATATAATGAAAAATCTGTAATACAAAATTAGATGTATATAATTTAAAAATTCGCAACACAAGGAGACTGAAAAGTGAGCTGCAGTATGGCGATGGATGACTGTAACTCCTTATGAGATACATGGTTTATAACTATTTTTTCTCAACCCTGGAGACTGCCTTTTACTCTGCTGCTTTTCTCTGAAAGCTCTGCTGTACTTATGTATTTTTAGTTTGATAATACCACTTGTTCATTTTTGCTTTGATTACTTCTGCTTTTGATGTCATATTTAAGAAATCATTGACAACCAGGGGTCCCTAAACTTTTTACACAGAGGGCCAGTTCACTGTCCCTCAGACCGTTGGAGGGCCGCCACATACAGTGCTCCTCTCACTGACCACCAATGAAAGAGGTGGCCCTTCCAGAAGTGCAGTGGGGGGCCGGATAAATGGCCTCAGGGGGCTGCATGCGGCCCGCAGGCCGTAGTTTGGGGATGCCTGGATCAATACCATGAAACTGGTGCAGTTCTAATAAATGAATTAGAGAACAGAAAAACTATAAAAAAAATTAATAGGACAAGGAGCTGGTTCTTTGAAAAGATCAACAAAATTGACAAACCCTTGGCAAGTCTTACCAAGGAAAAAAGAGAAAGAACTCATATAAACAAAATCCAAAATGAAAGAGGAGAAATCACCATGGACACCGTAGATATACAAAGAATTATTGTAGAATACTATGAAAAACTTTATGTCACTAAATTCAACAACCTAGAAGAAATGGATAAATTCCTAGAAAAATACAACCTTCCTAGACTGAGTCAAGAAGAAGCAGAAAGCCTAAACAGACCTATTAGTAGAGAAGAAATAGAAAAAAACATTAAAAACCTCCCCAAAAATAAAAGTCCAGGCCCTGACGGCTATACCAGCAAATTTTATCAAACATTCAAAGAAGACTTGGTTCCTATTCTACTCAAAGTCTTCCAAAAAATTGAAGAAGAAGCAATACTTCCAAACACATTTTATGAGGCCAACATAACCCTCATACCAAACCCAGGCAAGAATGGCACAAAAAAAGAAAACTACAGACCAATATCTCTAATGAATACAGATACTAAAATACTAAACAAAATACTAGCAAATCGAATACAACAACATATTAAAAAAATAATACATCACGATCAAGTGGGATTCATCCCAGAATCTCAAGGATGGTTCAACATACGTAAAACGGTTAACATAATACACCATATCAACAAAACAAAGAACAAAAACCACATGATCTTATCAATAGACACAGAAAAGGCTTTTGATAAAATACAACACAATTTTATGTTTAAGACTCTCAACAAAATGGGTATAGAAGGAAAATATCTCAACATGATAAAGGCCATATATGATAAACCATCAGCTAACATTATATTAAATGGCACTAAACTGAAGGCTTTCCCCCTTAAATCAGGAACAAGACAGGGTTGTCCACTCTCTCCACTCTTATTTAATGTGGTACTAGAGGTTCTCGCCACAGCAATCAGACAAGACAAAGAAATAAAAGGCATCCATATCGGAAAAGAAGAAGTAAAGGTATCACTTTTTGCAGATGATATGATCCTATACATCGAAAACCCCAAAGAATCCACAAAAAGACTACTAGAAACAATAAGCCAATACAGTAAGGTCGCAGGATACAAAATTAATATACAGAAGTCAATAGCCTTTCTATATGCCAACAATGAAACAATTGAGAAGGAACTCAAAAGAATAATCCCCTTCACGATTGCAACAACAACAACAAAAATACTTAGGAATAAACATAACAAAGAATGTAAAGGACTTATATAATGAAAACTATAAACTATTGTTAAGGGAAATCGAAAAAGATATAATGAGATGGAAGAATATACCTTGCTCTTGGCTAGGAAGAATAAATATAATCAAGATGGCTGTATTACCCAAAGCAATATATAAATTTAATGCAATTCGCATCAAACTTCCAATGACATTTTTTAAAGAAATAGAGCAAAAACTCATCAGATTTATATGGAACTATAAAAAACCCCGAATAGCGAAAGCAATCCTAAAGAAAAAGAATGAAGCTGGGGGCATTACAATACCTGACTTCAAACTCTATTATAGGGCCACGACAATCAAAACAGCATGGTATTGGCAGAAAAATAGACACTCAGACCAATGGAACAGAATAGAAAGTCCAGAAATAAAACCACATATATATAGTCAAATAATTTTTGATAAAGGGGCCAACAACACACAATGGAGAAAAGAAAGCCTCTTCAATAAATGGTGCTGGGAAAACTGGAAAGCCACATGCAAAAGAATGAAACTGGACTACAGTTTGTCCCCCTTTATAAAAATTAACTCAAAATGGATCAAAGATCTAAACATAAGACCTGAAACAATTAAGTACATAGAAGAAGACATAGGTACTCAACTCATGGACCTGGGTTTTAAAGAGCATTTTATGAATTTGACTCCAAAGGCAAGAGAAGTGAAGGCAAAAATTAATGAATGGGACTACATCAGACTAAGAAGTTTTTGCTCACAAGAGAAACTGATAACAAAATAAACAGAAAGCCAACTAAATGGGAAATGATATTTTCAAACAACAGCTCAGATAAGGGCCTAATATCCAAAATATACAAAGAACTCATAAAACTCAACAACAAACAAACAAACAATCCAATAAAAAAATGGGAAGAGGATATGAACAGACACTTCTTCCAGGAAGAAATACAAATGGCCAACAGATATATGAAAAGATGCTCATCTTCTTTAGCTATTAGAGAAATGCAAATCAAAACTGCAATGAGATACCACCTCACACCTGTTCGATTAGCTATTATTAGCAAGACAGGTAATAGCAAATGTTGGAGAGGTTGTGGAGAAAAAGGAACCCTCATACACTGTTGGTGGGAATGTAAAGTAGTACAACCATTATGGAAGAAAGTATGGTGGTTCCTCTAAAAACTGAAAATAGAACTACCTTATGACCCAGCAATCCCTCTACTGGTTATATACCCCAAAAACTCAGAAACATTGATACGTAAAGACACATGCAGTCCCATGTTCATTGCAGCATTGTTCACAGTGGCCAGGACATGGAAACAACCAAAAAGCCCGTCAATAGATGACTGGATAAAGAAGATGTGGCACATATACACTATGGAATACTACTCAGCCATAAGAAATGATGACATCGGATCATTTACAGCAAAATGGTGGGATCTTGATAACATGATACGAAGCGAAATAAGTAAATCAGAAAAAACCAGGAACTGCATTATTCCATATGTAGGTGGGACATAAAAATGAAACTAAGAGACATTGATAAGAGTGTGGTGGTTACGGGGGGAGGGGGGAATGGGAGAGGGAAAGGGGGAGGGGGAGGGGCACAAAGAAAACTAGATAGAAGGTGACAGAGGACAATCTGACTTTGGGTGATGGGCATACAACATAATTGAACGACAAGATAACCTGGACTTGTTATCTTTGAATATATATATCCTGATTTATTGATGTCACCCCATTAAAAAATAAAATTATTATTAAAAAAAGATAAAAAAAAAGAATTTTGGGGGATCAAAGGATCTTATTTACAATAGCCATAGAAATCAAAAGAAATTCGAAATGACTAATAAATGTACAGATCAATCTACCTATTTATCTAAACATATCAATTGATTTTTTAAAATATTTTTATTTATTTATTTTAGAGAGAATAGAGAGAGACAGAGGGGGAAGGTGCAGGAAGCATCAACTCCCACATGTGCCCTAACTAGGCAAACCCAGGGTTTCGAACCGGCGACCTCAGCATTCCAGGTCAGTGCTTTATCCACTGTGCCACCTCAAGTCAGGCTAGATAAAGATTTCTATTGCTATAAACATAGACAAATATATTACATACCTTTCCTGTATTTATCTATAAAGATATATATGTATATATATATCATTAGTTTACATATATTAACATATAAATAATGTGTATAGATGTATATATTTTTATATACATATTTGAATTAATGATATATATAGTTATAGATATGTAGAGAGGCATATGATAGCTCAAGAAAGAAATAACACTTTATAGAAAAACTTAAATAAATAAAAGTGACCATGTCTCCATTTTCAATTAAGACTTTTTTGTGTCATTACTAAATATTATAAATATAACAGTTCTCTTCATTATCTGTTATGAATACAAAAATGTTTACTTTGATCTATTATGGAACTGAAAAACTTGGTATATTGTTCAGGTAAAATAAATTATCATAAGAATAACCATAAAACTTTTGAAAACAAAATTATACTGAAAAAAAAAAAGTCCAGGTATCCATATATCATATTTAAAAAATGAGATAGTACTATCTCAGGAATCAATACTAGGGAATAAAATTTTTGTTGCATCCACAAAAACACTTGTTCTGACCTAATTTAAGTGTGCTGATTTCATATCTGGCATTAGTTTTTCTCTGTAAGCTACAGTTTTTCTGCAATTCAAAATTTAGGTTTTCATCTTATTGTAAAATTTTCAACATTTAGTTTAACATAATGAAGTAGAATGTCTTCTTGGGCATAATTTTTGTGAAAATATAATAATTTATATAATGCAGTTAATACACTAAAAGATATAACTGCATCAGAATTTGTCTACAAGTTTGAAATAGAACATATTAAAACACTTATTTTAATCATAAAATTTGCACAAAACTTATTTAAATTCTCTTCAGGCAAAAATTTGCATTTGTAGCTTTTGCGTTTGTGTACTTGTTGAGGACAATCTCGTTTGATGCTCCAGCAGTAGTCTGCCATCATTTAAAGCTGTCAAGAAATAGCCGCCATTCTGTTGGACTGTAAGTGGTACCACCTAGCTGGCTGAGAAAACTATTGATATAATGACAATAAACGAAGTGTTTGACTTCAGGAAAAAAAGTCCACAAAAATTTATTCACACTTCCTGAAATGGGATACTTTAGCTGACCGGTGAAGTACATTCTTTTCTTGAAGCCTGGAGGCTAATAACTCAGCTGCTTTCTTTGATAGGCACAAATCTCTTACTAAGTCATTCAATTCGGGTTGGCTAAACTGCTGAGGGGTTAATGACTGCTTAGCATCAGAAGAAGACCCTTCAGATTCTACAACCATTTCCTCATGCATCTTATCAAAATACACTTGATCACCCTGTTCACTTTCTTCATTTTTAGAAGAATTAAAACCATTGAAAACTGGAACCGGGAGTGTCTCAGAGTGTGGGATAGGTCTTATTGCTGATGGAATATTATGATATGCAATCATGCCGTTTTTCTTGCCGATGCCTCTTGTTATTTCAGACAGAAATAACAGTCACTGCTGTGGTCCTTAGGTTCACACCAAACCATGGTAATAGCAAAAGACATTCCTTTGCGTTTTCCTTTTGTCCAGTCATGAAGCATTTCCTCACAATTATGACACACAATATGAAGAGCTCAAATCTTATCTTGATTGCCAAGGGGAACTTGAAAATAGGCAATATATGCACGTGTCACAAATGATGAAATATTGCGCCTTTGCCAATGAAGTGTGTAACAGCCACATATATAACAGAAGGTGTCAGGACTATTCTTACATTTACGCCTACTTGAAGAAGCCATGATTCAATCTTAAAACAAAATAAGAGGGTGTTTTTATCAGGTAATAATTTTTTACATTTAAAAACAACTACAATTATGTAAAAGTGATGTTTGTACAACATTGATTGCCTTGTGGTTATGTTCAATCCAAGAGTCATTGCCCTTTAACTCCAATTGAAAAACCAATGCATGCCATTAACTGTAACAAAAATAAATTAAAATTGCATACAAACTAGAGCATGCACCAAAAAATGGATTTCAGATTTGGAATCAGTGATGCGGAAATATATATCAGTATAGAAACAGTTGTAAAACCTCATGAAACAGAAAAAGAAAAAAAAATTATTCCCCAGTGAATTAGACTTAAAGAATAACCCAGGATCCTGACCAGGTGGTGGCATGGTGGAGAGTGTTGGACTGGGACACGGAGGACCGATGTTTAAAACCCTGAGGTTGACAGCTTGAGCGCGGGCTCATCTGGTTTGAGCAAGGCTCACCAGCTTGAGCCCAAGGTCGTTGGCTTGAGCAAGGGGTCTCTCAGTCTGCTGTAGCCCCACGGTCATGGCACATATGAGGAAGCAGTCAATGAACACCTTAAGGTGCCGCTATGAAAAATTGATGCTTCTTATCTCTCAGCCTTTTTGTCTGTCCCTATCTATCACTCTCTCTGTCTCTGTCACAAAAAAGAATAAAGAATAACCCAGGAGAAAAATTATATATATATATAACTTTAATTTGTATTAGAGTTGGTTTTTTAATTAAGTGAAAAACTGATCATATACTCTAGCAATGTTATTGTAAATATCTTCTTCTCATTTAGAAGAAAACAAACAATCCCCCCAAAAAAACATTAGTTTCCCTTCTATACAACACATGCAAGGATAACTATTGATAGATTAAATAAAGTAAATAAAGGAAAGTTATAGATTTATTAGCAGAATATAAGTGATTATTTTTGCAATCTTAAAATATTGAAGGGCTTCCAAGGGAATATGCTAAATCAGAAAAATATAAAGAATATTGACAGCCTTTACATCAATAAACATAATCTTTTGTATGAAAAAGTGACTGATTTAACTAAACAAAAAAATAGCAGTTAAAAAATGTTTGGACATTTAATAGAAAAAGAAGTAATATTAAGGTTGTATAATCTCTTCATCAACTCAGTAAGAAAGCAATAGTGTGATGCAGTGGAAAATGGGGAAATGATAAAAACAGACATTTGAGAATAAATAAATCTAAATAGTAAGTATTTCTATTTTACTGGTCACTAGGAAGGTAAAGTAAAAACAGCTATTAGGTAGATTTTAAGATGGTGACAGAGTAGGTGGATATTCCTTCTGTGACCTCCCAGGACCAAATTGGAGTACAACTAAATTTAAGAACAGTCATCCTAAAAAACCAACTGCACACTAAATGAAGAGAAGTCTATAGCCAAGGAGTCACAGAAGCCACACTGAGACTGGCAGGAAGGGCAGAGACATGAAAAGGGCTGCCTCGCTCCCAGGAGCCAGCGTCAGTGGAGGGTCAGGAGGGGTTCTCACTGCGGGGAGGTTTGCCACATATATGTGAGATCTTATAAGATTTGTCTTTCTCACCTGGCTTATTTCAGTCAGCACAATAATCTCCAGGTCCATCCATGCCATGGCAAAAAGTAATTTTTTTTCACAGCTGCATAGTATTCCATTGTGTAAATGTAGCACAGCTTTTTTATTCACTTGTCCACTGATGGACACTTGGGCTGTTTTCAGATCTTGGCTATTGTAAACAGTGCTGCAATGAACATGGAGAGCAGTTCATCTTTTGAATTAGTGATTTGAGATTCTTAGAATATATTCCTAAAAGTCGGATAGCTGGGTCCAAAGGCAGTTCCATTTTTAATTTTTTGAGGAAATGTCATACTGTTTTCCACAGTGGATGCACGAGCATGCACTCATACGAGCAGTGCAGAAGGGTTCTCTTTTCTCTATACCCTCACCAATACTTGTTGCTCATTGATATGTTAATGAAAGCTATTCTGGCAGGTATAAAGTGATATCTCATTGTGGTTTTAATTTGCATTTCTCTAATGATTAGTGATATTGAATATTTTTTCATATGCCTATTGGCCATCTGTATGTTCTCTTTGGAGGAGCATCAATTCAGGTCTTTAGCCAATTTGGTTTTTTGTATTTTTTTCTGAACTGGGAAGCGGGAGGCAGAGAGACAGACTCCTGCATGCGCCTGACCAGGATCAACCTGGAATATCCACCAGGGAGTGATGCTTTGCCCATCTAGGGTGTTGTTGCTCCATTACAACTGGAGTCATTCTAGCGCCTGAGGCGGAGGCCATGGAGCCATCCACAGCACCTGGCCCAACTTTGCTCCAATGGAGCCTTGGCTGCAGGAGGGGAAGAGAGAGACAGAGAGAAAGGAGAGGGGAAAGGTTGGAGAAGCAGATAGGCGCTTCTTCTCTGTGCTCTGGCCAGGAATCAAACTCAAAACTTCCATAGGCCAGACCAACGCTCTACCACTGAGCCAACTGGCCAGGGCCTCTTTTTTTGCTTATTTTTTAATTGAACTATTTACCTTCCTGATGTTGAGTTTTAGAAGTTCTTTATAAATTTTGGTTATTAACCACTTATCAGACATATCAGCAAATATGTTCTCCCGTTGAGTGGGTTGTCTCTTTATTTTGTTAATGGTGTCTCTTGCTGCGCGAAAAATTTTTAGTTTGATAAAGTTCCATCTGTTTAGTTTGTCCTTTATTTTACTTGCCCACAGAAAAATAGTGGTAAAAATCTTGCCAGTAGAAATATCGAAGTATTTACGTCCTATGTTTTCTTCCAAGATTTTTACGGTTTCTTCCAAGATTTTCACAACTTACATTTAAGTCTTTTATCTGTTCTGAGTTTGTCTTTGCGAATTGTGTAAGTTGGTTATCTACTTTCATTTTTCCTTGCATATACCTGTCTAATTTTCCCTACACCATTTATTAAAGAAACTGTCTTCACTCCATTGTAAACTCTTGCCTCCTTTGTCAAATATCAATTGACCATAAAAGCGTAAGTTTATTTCTGGGTTCTCCATTCTGTTCCACTGATCTGTATGCCTAATTTTATACCAGTGGTTTTCCATCAGGGGCAAGTTTGTCCTCCAGGGGATTTTGGCAATGTCTGGAGACATTTTTGGTTGTCATAACTAAAGTGGGGGATAGTGCTGGAATCTAGTAGGTAGAAGCCTCGGATGCCACAAAACACTGAACAAAACAGAGTTACTCCTCATAACAAAAATTCAATATTGTTATTGTTGAGAAACACTTTTCAGACATTTCATTTGAAGTAGCCATAGTTGATATACTTACATTTGGAAGTTGTGAATTGTAAAAAAAAATAACTAAATATGTTTTACAATTTAACATATATTTGCCATATATTATTTATTTATTATGTTTTTTGTTCTTCATTTGTGTGTATAACTAGGATTTATAAATTTAGGGATAAAGGATATTACACATAGTCCAGAAAGCTAAGAGCAGAGAATGTAAGTCAACAAAAAAGTATAAATACAAAAAGCAAAAAAGTAATAAGAAAAAAGTAAAAACAAACATATTCATTAAGAAAAAACAAATGTAAAACAAGTAAATTTATTGAATATACAAGAAGTTATCTGAAGAGACCTATATAAAATATATAAAATACCAGGAGACTCATAATAGTTTTTAAAGTAAGGAAAGAAAATAGAAAGAGAAAGAAACAAACAACATTAGGAATAAAAAAGAATTGATCCACAGATATGAAAGAAATAAAAAAATTATAAGTGAATGCTATGTGAAAATTTATAAAAATAATACTAGTCAGGTAAAAAATTTTATAACACAAAATGTACATTTTTTATGAGTACATGATTATATAATCAAATATGAATGTTATACACAAGTTCAAAACAGTGGTTACCTCTTTAGGGAACAAGAGATTACAGAGATGCAGTTGAGACTTGAGCTCCATGTAAATTATTTTATTTTTATTTTTAAAAATAGTAACTGAAGTAAATTCAATAAAATATTAACATCTGTTTAATTCTGGGTGGTCTGTATTTGGGTCTTATCTCATATTCTGATCTTTTCAGGATATATGAAATGTTTCATAATTCAAAATAGTAAAAATATAAATAGCTTTTGTTGAATTCTGGCAAAGGTCTTTTAAATGGCAGAGTAAATTAATTGTGTTGATTTTTCTCAGGCCTGTTTTTCCAGTCAAATTATACAAATGGATCAGCAATGATTTCTATTTCTTAAAAAATATTCCCCTCTGATTTCACTTTGATAAGTTGCAGTAGTAAGTTAAGCACTTTTCTGGGAATACTTATCCCAATACATATTACATATCTAAATTTTGAAATCCACTCAAGATCATTGAAGCATTCCATCTGAATGATCATCAGACAACTGAAAATGTAGGTATGAGCCAAGATCTTAGTTGGCGGCAATCACCATTAGTACTATTCCTCCTCTGATTCGCAGATGTTTCTGCCAAGCCTGACCTTACCAAGGCTCAGGCACATCACAAGGTGTGGACTCAGAGTTGCTTGCACCAACTGTCATATTTACCAACCCCAGATCTAAGCATTCAAATATTCATTACTGTTTTCAATACCTCACAGAACAACAGCTAATTTACATCTGTACCCTGTACCCATAACTTCCATCCTCTTCTATCCTATGATATTTTGGGGAACTATCCAATCCCTCTTGCTTCTCTGTCTTGGGAAATTTTCACAACCTCAGGAAGACCTCATCTTTTTCCTTCTCTTTTACCTTCAGATTTCATCTCCTTCCCCTGGGAACCACTCAGTCTAACTTACACTAAATGAGCCTTTTCTACTCAAAGAGAAGTTTGGGTTGGGGTCATACTTTGAGTCCAAATTTTATTTTTATTTTTGACTTGAAAAGGCTGTTAATAAGTACTTGGGGCTAAAAGTTCAGAATTCAGAGCACAAAACTTGGCTCCCCTCTTGTGACATCTCAGAGAAAATCACAGTACCCCTCATACCAGCATCTAAGCAGCTTGAATAAACTCAATTGATAATTCTACTATATTTTGCATATAATGTGACCCCACTTTTATTTTTTTAATGCCAATTGTACAGATATAGAGTCATATGCCCTTTGAGGAGAGTCTCTATTAGACTTCCACATTTTGGTTGGGGAGAGCTCTTACCCTGCAATCTCTTCAAAATATTTATGCTAGGTTGGGTACCAAGATGCTAATGTAGAAACACTTTACCTTTAGTTGCCTTATTTCTCTCGCACACCTTGTGCTTTTATTATTATTTTCTCTCCTACCTTTGACTAGTCTCTGTCCCTAAGGTCTTCCTCAAGAATTACTGAAGTCCAGAATAAACTGTCTCTCTGCCATGGCCTTTCCCGTTTTCTCAATAGACCCTTTGCACTGTATTCAGCTGATTGGGTTTGGCTGGCTTCTTTTCTCTAATTTATTTAAAGAAATGCATATTATGGGCATTGCTGTTACTTGTAGAAAGCTTTACATTTTTTTGAGAGGGGAGGGAGATTTGTTTACTTATTTTTGCCTCTGAATGACCATGTTTCCTGAGTCTCCTCATTGCTTCTCTTGGGGAGTCCTTTTACTTTTGAAAAGGTGCTCTTCCCCAGAATAACCTCTTGGATATGACTGCCTATAAAGCAGGCAGCACTTTGTTTGGATGTCTGAGCTTTAGATACCTGTTACACACATTTCCCGGCCTTCTAACTTCTAAAAGGTATTTGGTATTTTTAGAGACAATCTGGTTTTCTATAAGCACGTGAAATACATATTCCTTTTATTGCTTCCTAAATTAATGCCTGAAGCTTTGTTATACTTCCTGTTACTCTTTTCTAAAATTGAGTAATCCAGGGATTTTTTTTTTTGTGGGGGTGGATTTTTGTTCTCTCTGTCATGTTGAACTCATTTCATTTGAGATCACCATTGAAGACATACCACAGTACTACTTGAACTAGCTGCTAGTCAATGCTCAGAATCTAATCTAGTAGATATACCAGTTACGTATTGCTGTTTTATAGGCCAACCCTAATTCAGTGGCTTCAGACAATAAGCATTTATTACTGCTCATGAGTTTTAGGGGTCAAGATAGCAGTTATTATAGTCTTGGCTGGGCTTACCCATGCATCTGTCGTCAGCTGTATGTTGAGTAGGCAGCTCTAGCCTGGGCTCTTTCACATATATGGAGGTCAATGGGCTGTAAATTGGTATGGGATGACCTTGACTAGGACAACTGGGCTTTCCTTACATGGCCTGTTGTTCTTCAGCAGGCTAGTCCTAGCTTATTTAAATGATGGTGAAAGAATGCTCAGAAAGTATGAAAGCAGGAAAGGCCCCTTAAAATTTAGACTCAGAACTGGCATATATCACTTAACTATATTCTCCTATGTTCTATTGATCAGTGCGTGTCCATAAGGCCAGGCCAGATTCCATGGGTAGGAAATAGACTTCAGTCCTTGAAAAAGGAACTGCAAAGTCATATTACAAGAGGTGTAGAAACAGAGAGGGGACCAATTAGTACTATTTTTATACTTAATTGGCCTGCCACAGTTGATTTCCTAAAAAATATTGACCAAAAATACCTTATTAATTTCTAAGAAGACCCTATCCTGGAGAAATTTAAAATATTAGATAGAATATATATGAAGGTAAAAGTTAAGCACTATTTACAGTCGTAATTTATGAGTAAGCTATGAAACTTTTTCCCACTTAGTTATTTAAAATATGAAATGCACTTTCTTATAGAAATAAAAATGGTAGTTTGGTATACAGACAAAGACATTTTTAAGGTATAATTTATGGTATACAATACACTGCTCAATTAAACCAAACTAGTATAGAAAATAGTTACCTTTTTAAGAACTTTATATTTAAACCCTTGTTCCATGATTAGTGCTGAAGAGACACCAGTAAGTCTCTCACAACATTCTTCCTACTCCTTATTTTGAGGTTAGAGTCTGAAGATGACTCATTCTGAAGGTAGAAATACTGAATTGCACACCTTTATCTGCTAAACACTCTTAGAGGTATTCTCTTTAGTAAGTGGTGCTGGGAAAATTGGAAAGCTATATATAAAAGAGGAAATCTGCTATTTGTCACCATACACAAAAATTAACTTAAAATGGATCAAATATCTAAATATAAGAACTAGAACAAGAAAATACATAAAAGAAGATATCGTTACCAAACTTATGAATCTTAGTCTTAGAGAAGATTTTAGGAATTCTGCCTCAAAGATAAGATAAGTAAAAGAAAAATAAATGAATGGGACTATATCAAACTAAAAAGCTCAACAGCAAAAGAAACCATCATCAAAACAAAAAAGCAGCCAACCAAATGGGAGAATATATTTTCAAACAACTCCAATAAAGTGTTTAGTATCCAAAATATACAAAAAAATTGCATACAACTCAACAATAACAACAAAAACAAACAATCCAATTAAAAAAATGAGCAGAGGACCTGAACAGACGCTTTTCCCAAGAAGACATACTACTGGCCAACAGATATATGAAAAGAAGCTCAGCCTCACTGGCAATTACAGAAATGCAAATCAAAGCCCCAATGAGATATCACTTCATACTTGTTAAAATGACTATTACCAACAAGATAAGTAACGAGTGTTGGAGAGGATGTGGAGAAAAGGAACCTTATGCACTGCTGGAGGGAATGTACATTGGCGCAGCCACTGTGGAAAACAGTATGACAGTTCCTCAAAAAATTAAGAATAGAGTTACCATATGACCCAGCAATCTTTTTTTCCGGACATCTTCCCCAAAATTTTGCAAATATTTGTTCTTAAAGACGTATGTCTCCTATGTTCATTGCAACATTTATTCATGATGGCCAAGACACTGAAACAACCAAAGTGCCATATGATAGATGATTAGATAAAGAAGATGTAATATATATTATTCATACAATGAATTACTACGCAGACATCAGAAAAGATAAAATATTGCCATTTGTGACAACATAGATGGACCCTGAGAATGTCATGCTAAGCAAAATAAGTCAAATAGAAAAAGTCAGGTCCTGTATGATTTCATTCATATGTGTGAAAAAAGAAAAAAACTGACAAAAACCAATGGACAAATAAGAGAAGTAAACAAAAACTCATAGACAGCAGTATGGTGGTTACCAGCGGGAAAGGGGGTCAAGGGATGTAGAGAAGGGTAAAGTGGGTCAAACATATGGTGATAGAAGGAGATTTAAATTGGGTGGCAAACACAAATGCAATATACAGATGACATATTATAGGAAATCCATATAATTTTATGAACAGATGTCATCCCAATAATTTTAATAAAATTTTAAAAATAGATGTATTATCTATTTAATTTTTATATTAGTCCATTGAATACAGCGTTAGTATAGTCCTTTTATAGTTGAAAATATTAAGAACCAGTGAATACATATAACCTGCCCAAGATCACAATACAGGAAATGATTGTTATGAGTACCCATTAAACTAGAATGATCTTTCTTTTCTCACTATTCTACTCTGTCCTGCTAAAACAAGTGATGTCACATACCGTCTGAAATGAAGTGAAACTCATGAGCTAAAACTAATATTATCCATCAAATACAAATAGGACAGTTTCAGAGGTGGCTTGTAAATATGCCATTAATACAGTGTGTCTTTCCAATGGAATTAAGTCTTTTATTTGAACCAAAATTTAGCTTTATCCATTGTGCATCAAACAAACTATTACAGCCATTGTTGTAACGACAGAAGAAGTGGTGGTAGCATGGAGGCTTAAAAAAAAGAAGCTGAAGAATAAGAATCTATCTGCTGAGGCATAAGCCATTTGAAAACACTGAAACTAGTGGTAGTGAGTTTTCTCGTCAATGGTGTGGCATACAATATTGCAGAATATGCAGAATGGGAATAACTGATCAAGGGTTTTCATGGAAAAAGTAAACATCTTTTTTAAATTCATAAATTCCTTTTTACAACTCAATAGCCCTTCTTACAGTAAGAAAATTTCTCCAAGAAACCTTATAAAGGCCTATTTTGCTTTTCAATTACCTTAGGAAGGAGAAGCCCTAGATAGCTAGTACACCAAACCTTGAAACCCTCTGTCATAGACCTAAGTACTCAGTTTCCTGTGTGTTTTATTAGCATGTCTTAAAATCCCTGCCTAATCAACTTTTGGGCTGTAAAGTTTTGTTTTTAAGGTCATGTATTTGAACTTGGAATTGATTTGTTTTTGTTGCAACAATATTATAAGACATGAGTCACAAATTTTAGTATGTTCAGGAGAACAGGAAGGTTATGTAAGTAAGGAAGGCAGGGCCAAGTGTCAGACAATACAGGGTAGTAGGGACAGTGGTGAATAAGAGAGTACAAGTCTCCATGGAAAGTACTCTAATTCTCATTAATGATGATAACAACATTACTAGCCAAACAAAATAAGCCTGCAGATCAAATTTCTTGACAACCCGCCATCTTGATTATTAATATCATGTGATTTGTAGAGTAGTCCCAAAAGACTTTCCATGCCTTAACCATTGTAAAAAAAGAACAGTTCTTTACTGCATCTTTAATATCATAGAATTAAAATTTCCAGTCTTTCAAAGCTAAAGTTCATACTCAAACTAAAATAATCTCAACAAAATATTGTTTCTTCAAACTTAAAGTCTATGCCTGAGCAGCTCATCAGCCTCCTACTCTTAGACATATTAGGTTAGGTACATTAAGCTTATTATCAATTGGGAAAATTCACATCTTTGCTAATGTAGAGTCTTATAATTCTTATATACATTATGGCTCTGTATTTATTTAGATCTTTGGTTTCTCTCACCAGAATCTTGCATATTTTATCATATAAGTCTGGAATATGTTTTGTTGAATAAGAATGGTAAGAGCAAACACCCTTGCCTACCTAGTTCCTGATATTATGAGGAATGCATTCAGTCTTTCATTATTAAGTATAATGTTAAAAGTAGACTTGTTTATAGACACAATTTATCAAGTTAAATAAGTTCTCATATATTTCTATTTTTTTCAGAGATTTTTTGTCATGAATGGATATTGAATTTTGTCAAATGGTTTTCCTGAGCCAATTGACATGTTTATCTGATATTTGCTCTTTAATCTATTAATATAGTAGGTTGACACTGCGTGATTTTTAAATGGAACCAATATTTAACCGATATAAACCCCACTTGATCATGGTGCATAATTTTTTCAGCTGTTGCTTAATTTTATTTGCTAAAATTTTATTATTTTTTTTTTTGTATTTTTCTGAAGCTGGAAACGGGGAAAGACAGTCAGACAGACTCCCGCATGCGCCTGACCGGGATCCACCCGGCACGCCCACCAGGGGCCACGCTCTGCCCAACAGGGCATTTTTAGGATTTCTATCTTGAATTCTCTGTCATTTAGCTCCAAGGTTTCCAATATATTAAATTTTTTCTCCATAGATTTTTTTCTCATCTAGCTGTGTTACCTCTCTTTCTTTTGTATCCATGATATTCGATTTTCTCTTCCTTAATGGCATCTGAGGGTGGTTTTGTTGATAGTATTAATGAAATTTAATAAAGAATAAAGTTAAAAAAATAAAAAATCAAAAAGAGTTGTTTTTTTTAAAAAAAATAATAATGAAAAAAAGAAAAATAAAATAAAATAAAAATTAAAAAAAAAGAAAATTATTCCTCTCCTTCTTTTTTCCTCTCCTCTCCTCTCCCCTCTTTCTTGAGAAAATCTTGTGGTGAACTGTGAATTATAACAAACAATGCCTGTAATGGAGGGCCTGAATTGGGGAAAAGTAATAAAGGGGCAAAAAAAAGAAAAAAAAAGAAAGAAAAAAAAGGGGATATGGACCCACAAAAAGCAAATAAGGAAAAAATTTCGGTCAAGAATAAAATAATTTGCTTTAAGGTGTTGGTTGACTAAGAGTTATGATGAGAGGAATAAGAGGAAAACAGAAAAATGGGGGGACAAATTAAAAAATTACTATTGTGTTTAGTGGAACAAGAACTAGATAAAATGGGGAGCCAGGGATGGGAGCACTGCTAGTGAGTTAAAAAGGTGAAGTAAAAACCCCCCCAAATGCCACAAACATAAGTTTGAGTCCCAGATAAGATAATTTGTTTGTTATTGAGGTTTGAATGAGAGGAGATGTAAAGGAGAAAGGAAGAAACTAATATAGAGGGAGAAAAGAAAGAGAGAGAGAGGAAAAAAAAGAGGGAACCACTAAAAGAAGAAAAAAGAAAAAAGAGGAGAGAGAGAGAGAGAGAGAGTTAAGGGTTTTGGAGTGCAACCCTCATAGAGAGAAAGGAAGAGAAGAGAAAAGATAATGGGAGATGTAACACTTATGGGTAGTGTAGTTCAAGGAGAGGAGAGAGTAAGACCAGCAGAGAGTTAATCGGCCAAATTGGAGGAGGAAAAAAAATATCAAGAATGAAGATACGAGAAACAAATGAACAAATATAATAAAATGGGATAGGTTATAAAGTCTGCAGATTATTCTTGATTTTGAGAGGTTATCTTCTTGCTTTTTCTTTTCTCTCCCTCTTCCTGGTCGGTGACTCTGTACCCCGGGTTCTGCCCCTTTGGCACGCTCAGGTAGAGGTTTGCAGTTGATAAGTCTCTATGGTGATATCATGTATTGTCCTTAGTGTCGTTGGCAGTCGAGGCTCATTAGCATTCATAGGCTCCGACAGTGAGAGAGTCCGTGTTCCTGGAGCCTTTCTCCTAGTCTTTCCTTCCTCAATTAGTAGCCTGATAATCCAGCTATGGGGTTGCTGCTGCCTCTGCCTGGATAGTAAGAGGCTCAAAGAGCTGGCAACTCCCCACTCTATTTCCACTCAGCACAGGGCTCTGGGTAAGACTCAGTCAGTCAGAGCTGCTAGCATAATCAGGCGGGGTTTCCGCCCACTCAAAGACCTCTGGCTCTGCCACTCTGTCCGGTAACACAGGCGGGCGCCCACTTCCGGGGCGCTTGGAGGAAACTCTCGCTCACTATCTGCGTGCGCAGACCAGGATATCTGGCCAGCAGTCTCACGCTCTGAGTGAAACTCCCAACCGCATGGAAAAGTTCCAGCGTTGGAATTGGCTCTCCCTCCATTCCCGTGCGCGGCTTTTGCAAGGCGCTGGGGCAGCCCGAGATTCCACTTTGGCCCACACAAAGGCCCCTGACTCTGCCCCTCTGTGTGATAACACAGGAGCGCACTGCCGAGGCACTCGGAGGAATCTCTCGCTCACTATCTGTGCGCGCAGACCAGGATATGAGGCCGGCCGCGTTTCCCTCTGAGTGAAACCCCCACCAGCACAGAAAAGTTCCACTGTTGGAATTAGTTCTCGCTCCCTCCTGTGCGTGGCTTTCCCAGAGCGCTGGGGCTGCCCAGAGATTCCGTTTTCGGCGCACAGAAAGGCCTCTGACTCTGCCTCTCTGTGGGATAACACGGGCACCCACTCCCGGGGCTTAGGAAGAAATCTCTTGTCCAGTATCTGCACGCATCAACCAGGAGATTGGGTAAAATGGCTGCCCCGCTTGTCTTTCTTTGTTTGGGTTTGGTGCTAGTGTTAGCTTGTATTGCCTGGGTTGCCACGGGATCAGTTTTTCCTCGGCTTGGATCTCCGTGCCACAGCCTGGTTCGGCTGCTTGTGCCGCGGCCTGGATCTATTCACCCCCTTTGCCCGCCTCAGTTTCTATATTCACGGATCCCAGAGAAAGCCGCCCTGTTTAGGTTAGTGAGAAAGGCGGAGCATTTCTTACTCTCTATTTCCTTTGGGGTTTGGTTATATATTTAGCCAATTTTTCGCTCGACCATACCTTCGGGTGTATCGCGAAACATCTGGAGGCTCCAAGGATAGGTTTTTCTGTTTCTGGTTGAAGATCTTGTTGAGTTTTGGGGAAGATTTATCGGTATCGCTTCCTACCCCGCCATTACTCTGACGTCATCTCTGACATACATCTTTTCAGTTCCCCCCAAATTCTTTATCTAAGAAGCTAGATGAGAAACTATATAATTAATCTCAAAGGAGGAGTTTCCAAAACCTCTCCACATGTGGCCAAGGATGGTAATGTAAAAGAGAGGACATCACTAAGAAGCTTCAAGGGTCAAGGACTTGGGCATTACTTTAGGTAATGGAATGGAATCAAGTGCTAATGAATGCACCCCAGCTCTAGAGCAGAGAACCCATTCAATAATAACTGAGTGGAATTTCCAAATTGCTTTGTATCAGGGATTACACAATCTCTCCCTTTCCTTTCTAAATTAATATAAAATATATTTGGATAACCTGATCTTTTCTGTAGCATTATGTCAGAATTATGGGGGACAGATAATTTAACATTTTGGTTCATACGTCTTCAGACCTAGAGGGTTTATATATAAAATTTTAGCAAAATGTAGGGATTTGCTAGGTCTTGGGAAGGAAGCAAGTATAATGTAGTGAATAGATAAAACTACAAAGAGGGCAAATATTATTTTCTGATAGAAATAAAGTCAACCTTATATGCGCCCTGAGTGTTGATTGGGATAGTTGTTACAGAAATTCTAATAAATATCAGTTCTTTCATGTTGATCACTCAACTTATTGAGGACCTGGCTCTGAGACTTGCTTAGTAACTACAATTTGAGTGAAAGTGATGCACATCACTTCTGGGTAAAAGCTTTGAGTCAATGTTTAATTTTCCATACTCCCTTTCCAGATTTTTCAGCAAAGAAAGCAAAAGAAAAAAGAAAAGTTTTATGGTCCCTTAAACACAAAGATAAGCAGAGCCTCAAGCTGACCTATGATAGACATGTAGTGTGAGCAGGAACTGTAGTTATCTGTTGTAGGCCATTAATATTTGGTGATTTCTTCTGCCTCACATAATCTAGCTTATATTGGCTAATGAGTGTTTTTTTTCCCGTGTCCTGATTTTCGTAGTTATCAATTTTCAGAAATATTTTCACTTTCTGTGTCTTGACAGGTTTCTTTTCTTATGCATGGTTCAGACTTTTTATGTCCTATCGTTTTGGGTTTTTTTTTTTCCTTATCTTTTTACCAAAAAAAATCTGTATAGATATGGTTTTTTGCCCATGGACATTGTCTATGGATTGCTCCTACTACCTGTGTGACCAGAATCAGTGAATCATCCTGAGATCAGGAAGTGGGTCTTTCTTATGTAAGCAACTACTCCATAAAGGTGTCCTTCTGTAATAAGGTAGAAGTTTATTTCTACTGCACAATTTTCTCCCTATATCAGTGAAAGATATATGCTTTTTAAAATCTGAAATCCATCTTTAGTTCTTTTATTGACCAAACACAAGCAAAGGAAACTCCCACTGTACATGAAATGCTGCTCCTAGGTATTCTACTGCTCTTGTTCCCACCGGACATGATTTTTAGGTTAGTTTTCTCATATATAAAACAGAGCAATGATGACCCTGCAGGTTGGGAAGATTGACTAAAATAACAAAGGTCTATAATGCTCATGACACAGTGCCCATTTCACTGGTTCAATTCATTATTATTATTTATTTTTCAAGGTCTATTACACTCACAATTTCTATAATCTTGTTTATTTTTTCTGTTGACTACTGGTGAAGTTATTTTACTTAACTTTCTTGTACTCTTTTCTATTTGTGGCAAGGCTAACCCAGATGATTCTGGGGATAAAATCATTAAAGAGTAAAATCCTATGTTCAGTCGTTTCCATTTTTACCTAATAACTATCTGAATAAAATAACTCTCAAGATATTATTTTAGAGAACTGTCTGCACTTTATGAAGCCACCAGCTTTTGACAAGATTCTGGGGGCCACGATAATAAATCAGGTAGCTGCCTCCATTGAAAATTGAGCCTTAATAGAATTTATTCCTATCTGGGTTCATTACACATTACACAAGGATGTCTGAGGAAAGGTCAAATGAGATCTTTTAGTTTTTACTGGGATAAAATTAGACTGGGTTTGATGAGCGAGAGGAATGTGATTGAGGGCCCTGGGCACAAGCTTTATAATATTGTGCCCACAGAGCATTCTCTAGGGATTCTCAAACCAGCTGTAAAAGTTAGCACTCAGTGCCTGTGCTGTGCTCCATGTGCCTATATGTCTACCCAGCTCACTTCTAGTTGTTTCACATTCAGCTGGTTATCTCAGCACCCTTGCCTGCAACTCCCACATTGATCTGATTCACTGGTTCCCACTTATATTCCCTTGGCTGGAACACAGCCTTAATATGACAAGATCCTGAACTTGGTCACTGGTTTACTTCCTGAGAGAAAAGGCTTCTTCCCAGGCAACAGCAGTCACAATCTTCAATTACCTAACTTCTCTCTGCTAGATAGTATTAACTGTTGAGACTCACTCTCTTTCCTCTCTGCTCTCTCCTTTCCTCTCCCCTCTCTCTGTCTTTCCCCTTAAACCATAATATTCACTCCCACATTCCTACTGAAATTAATGCTTTGAAATCTGTTAACTCTTAAAACAGGAGTCCTTACCATTTGACCTATTATTCTTTCAAAGTTGAGTCTGAGTTTGGAAGACCTTTCGTAAAGCCAGCAACCAGGGGCACCATCATGGCCATTCACATGCAGATTTGCATTGGATTCGGAGTCCATAAAGAAACAATGGAGCCAAAAACTGCTGGGCCATCATCTTTAATCCTAGCTTGCACCCGGCGGGCAAGTAAAAACACACACTGGGCTCCAAAACCCACTCACATTCAGTGCTCACAAAGCTACTGACCTATCTAAGTTTCTCAGAATAAAAGGTTTCTATTCACCTCTGTTCCCCATCTCCTTCCTTCTCCCTGCAAAAACTCTGCACAAACTGGCTTCTCACTCAATATTCCGCCTTCTTGGCTGCTTCTCCTGGCCTCCTCCATGTGCCCTTTTGTAAGGCCAGGAACTGCCGTCGTGGCCATTCACATGCAGGTTCGCATTGGATTCGGACAGTCAGTAAAGAAACAACGGAGCCAAAAACTGATGGGCCATAGTCTTTAATTCTAGCTTGCACACGGCGGGCAAGTAAAAATACACACTGGGCTCCAAAACCCACTCACATTCAGTGCTCACAAAGCTACTGACTTATCCGAGTTTCCTAGAATCAAAGGTTTCTAGCTCACCAGCCTTATTCTCCTCAGTTCCTCATCTCCTTCCTTATCCCAGATACAAACACTACACAAACTGGCATCTCACTCAGCACTCTGCCATCTTGGCTGCTTCTCCTGGCCTAGCTCTGCTCCCTCTGCTCTCTCATGCTAATCATCCCAGGAACCAAGAGCTCAAGCTCCCGCTCCATCCCCATTTTATAGTGTAGAAATCCAAACTCTTAATCCAATATACAAAATAGGGAAGTCTCTAATACAAAGTCACTTCTCTGAGGCATGATTGGATTGTACCGCCCCATATCAAAAAGGGTGGGAAAGGCTTAATTCCAAAACCAAGCCCCAGGCTACAAAGATCCTGCCTGCCTACAGAGACACACATTAATATCACCTGGGCAACGGCCTCCACATGGGCAGCATCATCTTTAACAAAGTGAGCATAATACATTTTATCTGCCCAACACCTTTCTCTGCTCTCTCCTCTCTGCTCTCCTCTCTAATGCTAATCTCAGGAACTATGAGAGCAAGCTCCCGTTCTGCCTCACTTTATAGTGCAGAAATCAAAACCTTTAATTCAATATACAAAATAGAGAAGTCTTTAATACAAAGTCACTTATCTGAGGCATGATGGGATTGCACCACCCCACATCAAAAATGGTGGGAAAGGCTTAGTCCTAAAACCAAGCCCCAGGCTACAAGGATCCTGCCTGCCCACAGCCCACCCCCAACACACAGTAATATCACCTGGGCGACAGGCTTTCATGTGGGCAGCGCCATCTTTAACAAAGTGAGCATAATATATTTATATTTTATCATCTGCCCAATACTTTTCTTGGTAAATTTTCAGAAAACACCACTTACTTCTTTTATTATTCACTTCTCCTGACCACTTTCATGCCCTTACCCAGGCCGGCTTTGAAACTGTCATCATTAAGCAGCACCATTGATTTTTTTTTTTTTTTACCTCAGAGTTTCTCAATCTTGGCACTATTGACATTGGGGGCTGGATAATTCCTTGTTGTAAAAGACTGTCCCATGCTTTGTAGGATATTTAGCAGTATCCTCATCTTCCATCAACTAGAAATCAGTGACAACTCCCCACTCCTACTTGTGACCACTGGCAATCAAAAATGTCTCTAGACATTGCCAAATGTCCCCCACAGGGAAGGGGAGCAAATTCTCTCAGTTACTTTCAGTTGAAAACTACTGTAGCTAATGAACTCCATTGGGTCCAACTAAAGAAAATGTGTTAGGTAGCCATGGATTATCTGCAAAAGGATTTTCAAATCCTTGCTTGGGTTTTCTCATTTTCTGAAGAACTTATGAAGCTTCCAAACAGAATTTTCCTACATTTTCCTGCAAAAGGACAGGTTGATATTTTAAATGTTATTTTAATGTATCTGCAAGGACCAACTCCCCAAGTTCAAATTTAGTTTTCAGCTTAACAGTTTATCCCCTCCTGTTTCTGCAATGCTCTCTGCTACATTTCTACTTAGTTCTATTTGACTATAAGGAAGTGGATCCAGTCATGAAATAAATTCTATCCTGTTTCTTTATAATGAAAAATAGACACTCATTTGTTTTTAAAACAACTATAATGGGAAATTAATTATGAGCACATGTCAAATTTTTATTTCAAACTTGCCTTCAAGGGAGAAAGCTTGGATTTCTCATTGGGTGGATTTAATAGAAAATTAAAAATGGAAGGGGAAATATTGTTAGCTAGGTGTAAGAAAGAAATGTCAAGTTAAAAGTCATTTGGCTCATTAAAAGAATGATGGTTAGCTGGATGAGTAAAATCTAACTTCCCCGATAATATTTAAACTTATCAAAATTTTTTAGAAATGCTAAATATATTCCAGAAGGGTCTGTTAATACCACCATAACAAAAATTCAGCTTCTAACATTATTTTCTAATGTTTGAAAGAATTTTTTTCTTCATACTAATCAAGTTTTAGGAAATGAATATATGTAAGGGAAAGGGGGGAAATGAGGGTAAAATATAAATATATAAGACTTCATTCTTTGCTGGAAGTATGCTTCTAGAACATATAATTCCTCAACTTCTTTTCTCATCCACAGATCTACCTCTTCCCCTACTTGAGCATATTACTTTTAGACTGCTACCATGTGATTTTTCTACTCACATTTTTTGAACATCTCTAATTACAGAATTTAATTTTGCTCCAGAATTGTTCATTTTCCTTTTATCAAAATGAATTTTAAGCCTGAGTACTTGATAATAAGGTTCCAGGTTCTACAGAAGGTGCATCTATTTGGGCTTTGATTACACAGTACAGCTTCTCATGAGGCATTTCCACTGGTGCAGAAGTAGATTCCCCTTTGAGTTTACACACACATAGTTCTTGAAGAACAGACTTCAATTCTTAGAGACTATACTATTTTTTGTTTGTTTGTTTTCTTCTGTTTTTAGTATTTAGCTATGGTAACCACTAATTTTTTTTTCTTTTTTATTAAACTTATTAGGGTGACATTGGTTAATAAGATTATACAAGTTTCGCCCTGGCCGGTTGGCTCAGCGGTAGAGCGTCGGCCTAGCGTGCGGAGGACCCAGGTTCGATTCCCGGCCAGGGCACACAGGAGAAGCACCCATTTGCTTCTCCACCCCTCCGCCGCACTTTCCTCTCTGTCTTTCTCTTCCCCTCCCGCAGCCGAGGCTCCATTGGAGCAAAGATGGCCCGGGCGCTGGGGATGGCTCTGTGGCCTCTGCCCCAGGTGCTAGAGTGGCTCTGGTCGCAACATGGCGACGCCCAGGATGGGCAGAGCATCCACCCCTGGTGGGCAGAGCGTCGCCCCATGGTGGGCGTGCCGGGTAAATCCCGGTCGGGCGCATGCGGGAGTCTGTCTGACTGTCTCTCCCTGTTTCCAGCTTCAGAAAAATGAAAAAAAAAAAAAAAAAAAAAAAAAAGATTATACAAGTTTCAAATGTACATTGCTATGATATATTACCTGTATATTACATTGCTTTTATAACTGCCCTTTTATCAACAGTATAACTACCACTTTGATTACAATACCTTTAATTTCTAACTCCTTTATTCAAATATTACTCAGACCTACTAGAAATAAGAATTATGCATATTACTTCTCTCATAACTACTCAAAGGCTGCTAAAGTTTGGATATTATTATTTTCATGCTTTCATCGAGTTCTTAGGCAAGGCAATGATTGTGGTATAAAACTAAAAATCAAGTCCCAATATGATATGCTGCTTCACGTGGAGGAGAAACAAGGACTGCCTAGAATAGCCCAACTGCAAAATCCCCTCCCCAATCAGTTCCCATAGTGGAGCTTCCCTAGCTAAGCAATTCCCTTTCAAGGTCCAGGCACAAATCCTGCTTATCCCTGATAAGTGAATTCTGATTCCTTGCGAGCCACAGAATTATTCAAACAAGTGAATCACACCCTCTTATGATAACCAGAGGTACCCCAATCTCAGTGATACTACAGTCTTCTTCCCATCATTCCTCCTTGTTCACTATCATCCAGAGTGCAACTTCTGTGTTGTCCTGCATGGAGTGTGGCATCCTCATTACCTGCACTGTGAGTATATGTGACTAATCAACTGCTGTTGATCTCATCTGTCCAGGTCAGTAGGGTGTTCACCCATCCCATGACTCTAGGGCAAGAATCCATCTTTCAATAACAGGTTGAAGAGTAGGCCATTAGAACAATGATGACCTTTACATTTGCATTAATGATAGTGGAAAGAGGATTGTTATTCTAGAAGCATTTTAAAAGGTAACTGTAAGAGACGTCAGAGTAATGGCGGAGTAGGAAGCGATACCGATAAATCTCCCCCAAAACTCAACAAGATCTTCAACCAGAAACAGAAAAACCTATACTTGGAGCTTCCAGATTCTTCGCAATACACCCAAAGGTATGATTGAGTGAAAAATTGGCTAAATATATAACCAAACCCCAAAGGAAATAGGGAGTAAGAAATGCTCCGCCTTCCTCACTAACCTAAACAGGGCAGCTTTCTCTGGTAACTGTGAATATAGAAACTGAGGCGGGCAAAGGGGGTGAATAGATCCAGGCCCCCGCAGCAAAAACGGCCGAACCAGGCTGTGGCTCAGAGATCCAAGCCGAGGAAAATCTGATCCTGTGGCAACCCGGGCAATACAAGCTAACACTCGCGCCAAACCCAAACAAAGAAAGACAAGCGGAGCAGCCATTTTACCCGGTCTCCTGGTCGGTGCGCAGTTAGTGGAAGAGAGATTTCTTCCTAAGCCGCGGAAGTGGGTGCCCGTGTTGCCCCACGGAGAGGCAGGGTCAGAGGCCTTTCTGTGGGCTGAGGGCAGAGTCTCTGGGCAGCCCCAGCGCCCTGGGAAAGCCACGCACGGGAGGGAGTGAGAACTAATCCCAACGGTGGAGATTTTCCGGGCTGGAGGCTGTTTCACTCAGAGGGAACCACGGCCGGCCTCATATCCTGGTTTGCGCGCGCAGATAAGGAGTGAGCGATTCCTCCGAGTGCCTCGGCAGTGCGCGCCCGTGTTATCGCACAGAGGGGCAGAGTCAAGGGCCTTTGTGTGGGCCAAAGCGGAATCTCGGGCCGCCCCAGCGCCTTGCAAAAGCCGCACACAGGGATGGAGCGAGACTCAATTCCAACGCTGCAACTTTTCCCTGCGGTTGGGGGTTTCACTCAGAGCGTGAGACTGCTGGCCGGATATCCTGGTTGCAGACAGTGAGTGAGAGTTTCCTCCAAGCGCCCCGGAAGTGGGCGCCCGCTTGTGTTACCGGACAGAGTGGCAGAGCCAGAGGTCTTCGAGTGGGCGGAAAGCCCGCCTGATTATGCTAGCAGCTCTGACTGACTGAGCCTTACCCAGAGCCCTGTGCTGAGTGGAAATAGAGTGGGGAGTTGCCAGCAATTTGAGCCTCTTACTATCCAGTCAGAGGCAGCAGCAACCCCATACCTGGACTATCAGGCTACTAATTGAGGAAGGAAAGACTAGGAGAAAGGCTCCAGGAACACGGACTCTCTCACTGTCGGAGCCTATAAATGCTAATGAGCCTCGACTCCCAACGAGAATAAAGCACAATACATGACATTGCCATAGAGACTTATCAACTGCAAACCTCTACCTGAGCGTGCCAAAGGGGCAGAACCCGGGGTACAGAGTCACCAACCAGGAAGAGGGAGAGAAAAGAAAAAGCAAGAAGATAACCTCTCAAAATCAAGAATAATCTGCAGACCTTATAACCTATCCCATTTTATTATATTTGTTCATTTGTTTCTCTTATCTTCATTCTTGAGACTTTTTTTTCCTCCTCCAATTTGGCCGATTAACTCTCTACCGGTCTTACTCTCTCCTCTCCTTGAACTACACTACCCATAAGTGTTACATCTCCCATTATCATTTCTCTTCTCTTCCTTTCTCTCTATGAGGGTTGCACTCCAAAACCCTTAACTCTCTCTCTCTCTCTCCTTTCTTTTTTCTTCTTTTAGTGGTTCCCTCTTTTTTTCTCTCTCTCTCTTTCTTTTCTCCCTCTATATTAGTTTCTTCCTTTCTCCTTTACATCTCCTCTCATTCAAACCTCAATAACAAACAAATTATCTTATCTGGGACTCAAACCTAGGTTTGTGGCATTTTGGGGGGTTTTTACTTCACCTTTTTAACTCACTAGTAGTGCTCCCATCCCTGGCTCTCCATATTATCTAGTTCTTGTTCCACTAAATACAATAGTAAGTTTTTAATTTGTCCCCCCATTTTTCCATTTTCCTCTTATTCCTCTCATCATAACTCTTAGAAAACCAACACCTAAAAGCAAATCATTTTATTCTTGACCCAAATTTTTTCCTTATTTGCTTTTTGTGGGTCCATACGCTCTTTTTTTTTTCTTTTTTCTTTTATTTTTTTTCCTTTTTTTTTTTTTTTTGTTTCTCTCTTTTTTGCCCCTTTATTACTTTTCCCCAATTCAGGCCCTCCATCACAGGCATTGTTTGTTATAACTCACAGTCCACCACAAGATTTTCTCAAGAAAGAGGGGAGAGGAGAGGAGAGGAAAAAAAGAGAGGGGGAATAATTTCCTTTTTTAAAAATTTTTATTTTATTTTATTTTTCTTTATTTCATTATTAATTTTTTTTTAAAAAAAAACAACTCTTTTCGATTTGTTATTTTTTTATTTTTTTTAACTTTTTATTCTTTATTAAATCTCATTAATACTATCAACAAAACCACCCTCAGATGCCATTAAGGAAGAGAAAATCGAATATCATGGATACAAAAGAAAGAGAGGTAACACAGCTAGATGAGGAAAAATCTATGGAGAAAAAATTTAATATATTGGAAACCTTGGAGCTAAATGACAGAGAATTCAAGATAGAAATCCTAAAAATCCTCCGAGATATACAAGAAAACACAGAAAGGCAATATAGGGAAATCAGAAAACAACTCCATGAACACAAAGAATATATGTCCAAGGAAATTGAAACTATAAAAACAAATCAAACAGAGATGAAAAACTCAATTCACGAGCTGAAAAACGAAGTAACAAGCTTAGCTAATAGAACAGGTCAGATAGAAGAGAGGATTAGTGAAATAGAAGACAAGCAACTTGAGGCACAACAGAGAGAAGAAGAAAGAGACTCAAAAATTAAAAAAAATGAGATAGACCTACAAGAATTATCTGACTCCATCAAAAAGAATAACATAAGAATATCAGAGGGAGAAGAGAGAGAAAATGGAATGGAGAACATACTTAAACAAATAATTGATGAGAACTTCCCAAGCCTGTGGAAAGAACTAAAGCCTCAAGTTCAAGAAGCAAACAGAACTCCAAGTTTTCTTAACCCCAACAAACCTACTCCAAGGCATATCATAATGAAATTGACACAAACCAACAGCAAAGAAAAAATTCTCAAGGCAGCCAGGGAAAAGAAGAATACAACATATAAAGGAAGGCCCATTAGATTATCATCAGATTTCTCAGCAGAAACTCTACAAGCTAGAAGAGAGTGGACCCCAATATTTAAAGTCCTGAAAGAGAGGAACTTTCAGCCACGAATACTATACCCATCAAAGCTATCCTTCAAATACGAAGGAGAAATAAAAACATTCACAGATACAGAAAAGATGAGGGAATTTATCATCAGAAAACCCCCACTCCAGGAATTACTAAAGGGGGTTCTCCAATCAGATACAAAGAACAAAAAAAAACAGAGCCACAAGTAAAAGCTCCAAGAAGAACACAATAAAACCAAATTTAAACTGTGACAACAACAAAAAGAAAGAGGGGGAGAAGACGGAGATTAACAGTAGCAAAGGACGATGGAGTGCAAAAGTACTCACAAAATAGTTCGCTACAATGAACAGGGTAGGGACCCTTTTCATTACTCAAAGGTAACCACCATTGAAAAAACCACCACAGAAGCACATGAGATAAAAAAGATAGCAACAGAGGAAAGATGTATGGAATACAACCAAATAAAAACAAAAGATAGAAAAACGAAAGAGAAGGATCAAACAAGACACAAAACTAACAGAAAGCAAGATATAAAATGGCAATAGGGAACTCACAAGTATCAATAATTACACTAAATGTAAATGGATTAAACTCACCAATAAAAAGGCACAGAGTAGCAGAATGGATTAAAAAAGAAAATCCAACTGTATGCTGCCTACAGGAAACTCATCTAAGTAACAAGGATAAAAACAAATTCAAAGTGAAAGGCTGGAAAACAATACTCCAAGCAAATAACATCCAAAAAAAAGCAGGTGTAGCAATACTCATATCGGATAATGCTGACTACAAGACAGGAAAAGTACTTAGAGACAAAAATGGCCATTTCATAATGGCTAAGGGGACACTGAATCAAGAAGACATAACAATTCTTAATATATATGCACCAAACCAAGGAGCACCAAAATATATAAGACAGCTACTTATTGATCTTAAAACAAAAACTGACAAAAATACAATCATACTTGGAGACCTCAATACACCGCTGACGGCTCTAGATCGGTCATCCAAACAGAGAATCAACAAAGACATAGTGGCCTTAAACAAAACACTAGAGCACCTGGATATGATAGACATCTACAGGACATTTCATCCCAAAGTGACTGAGTATACATTTTTCTCCAGTGTACATGGATCATTCTCAAGAATTGACCATATGTTGGGCCACAAAAACAATATCAGCAAATTCAGAAAAATTGAAGTTGTACCAAGCATATTTTCTGATCATAAAGCCTTGAAACTAGAATTCAACTGCAAAAAAGAGGAAAAAAATCCCACAAAAATGTGGAAACTAAACAACATACTTTTAAAAAATGAATGGGTCAAAGAAGAAATAAGTGCAGAGATCAAAAGATATATACAGACTAATGAAAATGACAATACGACATATCAGAATCTATGGGATGCAGCAAAAGCAGTGATAAGAGGGAAGTTCATATCGCTTCAGGCATATATGAACAAACAAGAGAGAGCCCAAGTGAACCACTTAACTTCCCACCTTAAGGAACTAGAAAAAGAAGAACAAAGACAACCCAAAACCAGCCGAAGAAAGGAGATAATAAAAATCAGAGCAGAAATAAATGAATTAGAGAACAGAAAAACTATAGAAAAAATTAATAGAACAAGGAGCTGGTTCTTTGAAAAGATCAACAAAATTGACAAACCCTTGGCAAGACTTACCAAGGAAAAAAGAGAAAGAACTCATATAAACAAAATACAAAATGAAAGAGGAGCAATCACCACGGACACCGTAGAGATACAAAGAATTATTGTAGAATACTATGAAAAACTTTATGCCACTAAATTCAACAACCTAGAAGAAATGGATAAATTCCTAGAACAATACAACCTTCCTAGACTGAGTCAAGAAGAAGCAGAAAGCCTAAACAGACCTATCAGTAGAGAAGAAATAGAAAAAACCATTAAAAACCTCCCCAAAAATAAAAGTCCAGGCCCTGACGGCTATACCAGCGAATTTTATCAAACATTCAAAGAAGACTTGGTTCCTATTCTACTCAAAGTCTTCCAAAAAATTGAAGAAGAAGCAATACTTCCAAACACATTTTATGAGGCCAACATAACCCTCATACCAAAACCAGGCAAGGATGGCACAAAAAAAGAAAACTACAGACCAATATCTCTAATGAATACAGATGCTAAAATACTAAACAAAATACTAGCAAATCGAATACAACAACATATTAAAAAAATAATACATCATGATCAAGTGGGATTCATCCCAGAATCTCAAGGATGGTTCAACATACGTAAAACGGTTAATGTAATACACCATATCAACAAAACAAAGAACAAAAACCACATGATCTTATCAATAGACGCAGAAAAGGCTTTCGATAAAATACAACACAATTTTATGTTTAAGACTCTCAACAAAATGGGTATAGAAGGAAAATATCTCAACATGATAAAGGCCATATATGATAAACCATCAGCTAACATCATATTAAATGGCACTAAACTGAAGGCTTTCCCCCTTAAATCAGGAACAAGACAGGGTTGTCCACTCTCTCCACTCTTATTTAATGTGGTACTAGAGGTTCTAGCCAGAGCAATCAGACAAGACAAAGAAATAAAAGGCATCCATATCGGAAAAGAAGAAGTAAAGGTATCACTTTTTGCAGATGATATGATCCTATACATCGAAAACCCCAAAGAATCCACAAAAAGACTACTAGAAACAATAAGCCAATACAGTAAGGTCGCAGGATACAAAATTAACATACAGAAGTCAATAGCCTTTCTATATGCCAACAATGAAACAACTGAGAAGGAACTCAAAAGAATAATCCCCTTCACGATTGCAACAAAAAAAATAAAATACTTAGGAATAAACATAACAAAGAATGTAAAGGACTTATATAATGAAAACTATAAACCATTGTTAAGGGAAATCGAAAAAGATATAATGAGATGGAAGAATATACCTTGTTCTTGGCTAGGAAGAATAAATATAATCAAGATGGCTATATTACCCAAAGCAATATACAAATTTAATGCAATTCCCATCAAAATTCCAATGACATTTTTTAAAGAAATAGAGCAAAAACTCATCAGATTTATATGGAACTATAAAAAACCCCGAATAGCCAAAGCAATCCTAAAGAAAAAGAATGAAGCTGGGGGCATAACAATACCTGACTTCAAACTCTATTATAGGGCCACGACAATCAAAACAGCATGGTATTGGCAGAAAAATAGACACTCAGACCAATGGAACAGAATAGAAAGTCCAGAAATAAAACCACATATATATAGTCAAATAATTTTTGATAAAGGGGCCAACAACACACAATGGAGAAAAGAAAGCCTCTTCAATAAATGGTGCTGGGAAAACTGGAAAGCCACATGCAAAAGAATGAAACTGGACTACAGTCTCTCCCCCTGTACAAAAATTAACTCAAAATGGATCAAAGATCTAAACATAAGACCTGAAACAATTAAGTACATAGAAGAAGACATAGGTACTCAACTCATGGACCTGGGTTTTAAAGAGCATTTTATGAATTTGACTCCAATGGCAAGAGAAGTGAAGGCAAAAATTAATGAATGGGACTACATCAGACTAAGAAGTTTTTGCTCAGCAAGGGAAACTGATAACAAAATAAACAGAAAGCCAACTAAATGGGAAATGATATTTTCAAACAACAGCTCAGATAAGGGCCTAATATCCAAAATATACAAAGAACTCATAAAACTCAACAACAAACAAACAAACAATCCAATAAAAAAATGGGAAGAGGATATGAATAGACACTTCTCACAGGAAGAAATACAAATGGCCAACAGATATATGAAAAGATGCTCATCTTCTTTAGCTATTAGAGAAATGCAAATCAAAACGGCAATGAGATACCACCTCACACCTGTTCGATTAGCTGTTATTAGCAAGTCAGGTAATAGCAAATGTTGGAGAGGCTGTGGAGAAAAAGGAACCCTCATACACTGTTGGTGGGAATGTAAAGTAGTACAACCATTATGGAAGAAAGTATGGTGGTTCCTCAAAAAACTGCAAATAGAACTACCTTATGACCCAGCAATCCCTCTACTGGGTATATATCCCCAAAACTCAGAAACATTGATACGTAAAGACACATGCAGCCCCATGTTTATTGCAGCATTGTTCACAGTGGCCAGGACATGGAAACAACCAAAAAGCCCATCAATAGATGACTGGATAAAGAAGATGTGGCACATATACACTATGGAATACTACTCAGCCATAAGAAATGATGACATCGGAACATTTACAGCAAAATGGTGGGATCTTGATAACATGATACGAAGCGAAATAAGTAAATCAGAAAAAAACAGGAACTGTATTATTCCATACGTAGGTGGGACATAATAGTGAAACTAAGAGACATTGATAAGAGTGTGGTGGTTACGGGGGGGGAGGGGGGAATGGGAGAGGGATAGGGGGTGGGAGGGGCACAAAGAAAACAAGATAGAAGGTGACAGAGGACAATCTGACTTTGGGTGGTGGGTATGCAACATAATTGAACGACAAGATAACCTGGACTTGTTATCTTTGAATATATGTATCCTGATTTATTGATGTCACCCCATTAAAAAAATAAAATTATAAAAAAATAAAAAAATAAAAAAAAAATAAAAGGTAAATGTAGTATACACAGTAAAATGTACAAATACTCAGTTCATAACTCAATAAATTTTTATGTACTGTATGGTTTTTCAACTTGTCTTCAAACACTTCTAAATTACTTTTATTATGTTTACCTTTTCTTTCACCTATCACATTTATTTACCTAGATATAATAAATGCTTATTTATACCTATTACCTATGTATCTATCGCCTAGTTATAAACTGATTCTTTAACTCTATTCCTTCGTTTCAGATTCTATTCTCTTCTTCCTGAAGCATACTCTGCATGCAGGTCTTTTGCTAGGGACCTATATATACTACAAAATGTTCAGGTGTGTAAATGATATGAATGCATGCATATTTTTATTTATTGATTCATTTTTTATTTAGCTAAAATATATTCGGTAAACTGTACATTTCAACTGGACAGCTCAATGTAATTTTGAGTCTGTATAAATCTTTTTGTATTGTTCAAGTTTTCTTATTTATTAAAAAATGAGAATACACATTTTACAATATAATTATATTCCAGATAAAAATGTGATTTTATACGTAATATTAATAACAATATGTAGGGATTGGCAAAAGTAGTTTTACAGTTATTCATATGGAAAAAGACACTGGTTATGATAATTACAATAGTTTTATTAACTCAAAAGAATGTCACAGTGCAATTACAAACCTACTCTGCCCCTTCCTGTATTATTTTAGATCAAAATAAAAATGAAAAATCTTACAGAAAAAGAAAATCTTTACCATTTTATATTTATACATAACCTAGAAAACATAGAAAAGTCTTTTCTGTTTTTTTTTTTCCCAATTACAGTCGACATTAAATATTATATTACTTTCAGGTACACAGTATAATGGTTTGACAATTATACAATTAACAAAGTGATCCCCACAGTAATCTAGTACCTACCTGGCACCACCCATAGTTATTACAATATTATTGACGATATTTCCTATGCTGTATTTTACATCCTCATGACTATTTATTAAATACCGATTTATAATTTTTAATCTATTTTCCTTTGTCACTAGTCTCCCAACCTACCTGTCATCTGACAACCCTCAAATTTCTGTATCTCTGAGTCTATTTGTTTGGTTTGTTTATTTATTTTGTTGTTTAGAGTCTATATATTTTATATAAGTGTGATCATATGATATTTGTTTTTCTCTGTCTGACTTACTTCACTTAGCATAATGTCCCTCTAGGTCCATCTAGTGCTGTCTCAAATAGTAAGATTTCATTCTTATTATGGCTGAGTAATAGTCCATTATATTTATACACACACACACACACACACACACACACATATATATATATATGATCTTTTTTTTTTTTTTTTTAATAAATTTTTATTAATGATAATGGGATGACATTAATAAATCAGGGTACATATATTCAAAGAAAACATGTCTAGGTTATTTTGTCATCAAATTATGTTGCAAACCCCTCGCCCAAAGTCAGATTGTCCTCCGTCACCCTCTATCTAGTTCTCTGTGCCCCTCCCCCTCCCCCTAACTCTCTCTCTCCCTCCCTCCCATGTCCTCCCTCCCCCCCCCACCCTTGGTAACCACCACACTCTTGTCCATGTCTCTTAGTCTCATTTTTATGTTCCACCAATGTATGGAATCATGTAGTTCTTGTTTTTTTCTGATTTGCTTATTTCACTCCTTATAATGTTATCAAGATCCCACCATTTTGCTGTAAATGATCTGATGTCATCATTTCTTATGGCTGAGTAGTATTCCATAGTGTATATGTGCCACATTTTCTTTATCCAGTCTTCTATTGAAGGGCTTTTTGGTTGTTTCCATGTCTTGGCCACTGTGAACAGTGCTGCAATGAACATGGGGCTACATGTGTCTTCACGTGTCAATGTTTCTGAGGTTTTGGGGTATATACCCAGTAGAGGGATTGCTGGGTCATAAGGTAGTTCTATTTGCAGTTTTTTGAGGAACCACCATACTTTCCTCCATAATGGTTGTACTACTTTACAGTCCCACCAACACTGAATGAGGGTTCCTTTTTCTCCACAGCCTCGCCAACATTTGCTATTACCCGTCTTGTTGATAATAGCTAATCTAACAGGAGTGAGGTGGTATCTCATTGTAGTTTTGATTTGCATTTCTCTAATAACTAATGAAGCTGAGCATCTTTTCATATATCTGTTGGCCATTTGTATCTCTTCCTGGGAGAAGTGTCTGTTCATGTCCTCTTCCCATTTTTTTATTGGATTGCTTGTTTGTTTGTTGTTGAGTTTTATGAGTTCTTTGTAAATTTTGGATATTAGGCCCTTATCTGAGCTGTCGTTTGAAAATATCAGTTCCCATATAGTTGGCTGTCTGTTTATTTTGATATCAGTTTCTCTTGCTGAGCAAAAACTTTTAATTCTGATGTAGTCCCATTCATTTATCTTTGCCTTCACTTCTCTTGCCATTGGAGTCAAGTTCATAAAATGTTCTTTAAAACCCAGGTCCATGATTTTAGTACCTATGTCTTCTTCTATGTACTTTATTGTTTCAGGTCTTATATTTAGGTCTTTGATCCATTTTGAATTAATTTTAGTACACGGGGACAGGCTGTAGTCGACTTTCATTCTTTTGCATGTGGCTTTCCAGTTTTCCCAACACCATTTGTTGAAGAGGCTTTCTTTTCTCCATTGTGTGTTGTTGGCCCCTTTATCAAAGATTATTTGACCATATATATGTGGTTTTATTTCTGGGCTTTCTATTCTGTTCCATTGGTCTGAGTGTCTATTTTTTTGCCAATACCATGCTGTTTTGATTATCGTGGCCCTATAATATAGTTTAAAGTCAGGTATTGTAATGCCCCCAGCTTCATTCTTTTTCCTTAGGATTGTTTTGGCTATTCGGGGTTTTTTATAGTTCCATATAAATCTGATGATTTTTTGTTCCATTTCTTTAAAAAATCTCATAGGGATTTTGATGGGAATTGCATTAAATTTGTATATTGCTTTGGGTAATATGGCCATTTTGATTATATTTATTCTTCCTATCCAAGAACAAGGAATATTTTTCCATCTCATTGTATCTTTTCGATTTCCCTTAACAATGCTTTGTAATTTTCATTATATAGGTCTTTTACGTTCTTTGTTATGTTTATTCCTAGGTATTTTATTTTTTTTGTTGCAATCGTGAAGGGGATTATTTTTTTGAGTTCGTTTTCTAATATTTCATTGTTGGCATATAGAAAGGCTATGGACTTTTGTATGTTAATTTTGTATCCTGCGACCTTACTGTATTGGTTTATTGTTTCTAATAATCTTTTTGTGGAGTCCTTCGGGTTTTCGATGTATAGGATCATATCATCAGCAAAAAGTGATAGCTTTACTTCTTCTTTTCCGATATGGATGCCTTTTATTTCTTTGTCTTGTCTGATTGCTCTGGCCAGAACTTCTAGCACCACGTTGAATAAGAGTGGAGAGAGTGGACAACCCTGTCTTGTTCCTGATTTAAGGTAGAAAGTCCTCAGTTTTATGCCGTTTAATAGGATGTTGGCTGATGGTTTATCATATATGGCCTTTATCATGTTGAGATATTTTCCTTCTATACCCATTTTGTTGAGAGTCTTAAACATAAAATTGTGTTGTATTTTATCAAAAGCCTTTTCTGTGTCTATTGATAAGATCATGTGGTTTTTGTTCTTTGTTTTGTTGATATGGTGTATTACGTTAACCGTTTTGCGTATGTTGAACCATCCTTGAGATTCTGGGATGAATCCCACTTGATCATGATGTATTATTTTTTTAATATGTTGTTGTATTCGGTTTGCCAGTATTTTGTTTAGTATTTTAGCATCTGTATTCATTAGAGATATTGGTCTGTAGTTTTCTTTCTTTGTGCCATCCTTGCCAGGTTTTGGTATGAGGGTTATGTTGGCCTCATAAAATGTGTTTGGAAGTATTGCTTCTTCTTCAATTTTTTGGAAGACTTTGAGTAGAATAGGAACCAAGTCTTCTTTGAATGTTTGATAGAATTCACTAGTATAACCGTCTGGGCCTGGACTTTTATTTTTGGGGAGATTTTTAATAGTTTTTTCTATTTCCTCCCTGCTGATTGGTCTGTTTAGGCTTTCTGCTTCTTCATGACTCAGTCTAGGAAGGTTGTATTGTTCTAGGAATTTATCCATTTCTTCTAGATTGTTGTATTTGGTGGCATATAATTTTTCATAGTATTCTACAATAATTCTTTGTATTTCTATGATGTCTGTGATGATCTCTCCTCTTTCATTTTGGATTTTATTTATTTGAGTCCTGTGTCTTTTTTCCTTGGTGAGTCTTGCCAAGGGTTTGTCAATTTTGTTGATCTTTTCAAAGAACCAGCTCCTTGTTTTATTGATTTTTTCTATAGTTTTTCTGTTCTCTATTTCATTTATTTCTGCTCTGATTTTTATTATCTCCTTTCTTCGGCTGGTTTTGGGTTGTCTTTGTTCTTCTTTTTCTAGTTCCTTAAGGTGTGAAGTTAAGTGGTTTACTTCGGCTCTCTCTTGTTTGTTCATATAGGCCTGAAGTGATATGAACTTTCCTCTTATTACTGCTTTTGCTGCATCCCAGAGATTCTGATATGTCGTATTTTCATTTTCATTTGTCTGTATATATCTTTTGATTTCTGCACTTATTTCTTCTTTGACCCATTCATTTTTTAGAAGTATGTTGTTTAGTTTCCACATTTTTGTGGGTTTTTCCCCCTCTTTTTTGCAGTTGAATTCTAGTTTCAAGGCTTTATGATCAGAAAATATGCTTGGTACAATTTCAATTTTTCTAAATTTGCTGATATTGTCTTTGTGGCCCAACATATGGTCAATTCTTGAGAATGTTCCATGTACACTAGAGAAAAATGTATACTCTGTCGCTTTGGGATGAAGTGTCCTGTAGATGTCTATCATATCCAGGTGTTCTAGTATTTCGTTTAAGGCCACTATATCTTTATTGATTCTCTGTTTGGATGACCGATCTAGAGCCGTCAGCGGTGTATTGAGGTCTCCAAGTATGATTGTATTTTTGTTAGTTTTTGTTTTAAGGTCAATAAGTAGCTGTCTTATATATTTTGGTGCTCCTTGGTTTGGTGCATATATATTAAGGATTGTTATATCTTCTTGATTCAACTTCCCCTTAATCATTATGAAATGACCATTTTTGTCTCTGAGTACTTTTTCTGTCTTGTAGTCAGCATTATTAGATATGAGTATTGCTACACCTGCTTTTTTTTGGGTGTTGTTTGCTTGGAGTATTGTTTTCCAGCCTTTCACTTTGAATTTGTTTTTATCCTTGTTGCTTAGATGTGTTTCTTGTAGGCAGCATATAGTTGGATTTTCTTTTTTAATCCATTCTGCTACTGTGTGTCTTTTTATTGGTAAGTTTAATCCATTTACATTTAGTGTAATTATTGACACTTGTGGGTTCCCTACTGCCATTTTATAAATTGCTTTCTGTTAGTTTTGTATCTAGTTTGATTCTTCTCTTTTGTTTTTCTATCATTTGTTTTTGTTTGTTTGTGTTCCATACTTCTTTCCTCTGTTGCTACCTTTTTTAAGTCAAGTGTTTTTGTGGTGGTTTTTTTGAGAGTGGTTACCATTAAGTAATGAAAAGGGTACCTACCATATTCATTGTAGTACCCTATCTTATAAGTATTTCTGCACTTCATCATCCTGTGCTACTGTTAATCTCCATCCTCTCCCCCCTTTTTTTCCTTTGTTGTCACAGTTTAAGTTTGGTTTTATTGTGTTCTTGGTGGAGCTGTTACTTGTGGTGTTGTTTTCTTTTGTTCTTTGAATCTGGTTGGAAAACCCCCCTTAGTATTTCCTGGAGTGGGGGCTTTCTGTTGATAAATTCTCTCATCTTTTCTGTATTTGTGAATGTTTTTATATCTCCTTCATACTTGAAGGATAGCTTTGATGGGTATAGTATTCTTGGCTGAAAGTTCCTCTCTTTCAGGGCTTTAAATATTGGGGTCCACTCTCTTCTAGCTTGTAGAGTTTCTGCTGAGAAATCTGATGATAATCTAATAGGCCTTCCTTTATATGTTGTACTCTTCTTTTCCCTGGCTGCCTTGAGAATTTTTTTTTTTCATTGGTTTGTGTCATCTTTATTATGATGTGCCTTGGAGTGGGTTTGTTGGGGTTAAGAAAACTTGGTGTTCTGTTTGCTTCTTGAATTTGAGGCTTTAGTTCCTTCCACAGGCTTGGGAAGTTCTCGTCTATTATTTGTTTGAGTATATTCTCCATTCCATTTTCTTTCTCTTCTCCCTCTGATATACCTATTATTCTTATGTTATTCTTTCTGATGGAGTCAGACAATTCCTGTAGGGCTTTCTCATTTTTTATTATTTTTGAGTCTCTTTCTTCTTCTCTCTGTTGTGCCTCAAGTTGTTTGTCTTCTATTTCACTAATCCTATCCTCAATCTGGGCTGTTCTGTTAGCTAAGCTTGTTACCTCGTTTTTCAGCTCGCGAATTGAGTTTTTCATTTCTGTTTGATTTGTTTTTATAGTTTCAATTTCCTTGGTAATATATTCTTTGTGTTCATTGAGTTGTTTTCTGATCTCCCTATATTGCCTTTCTGTGTTTTCTTGTATATCTCTGAGTATTTTTAAGATTTCTATTTTAAATTCTCTGTCATTTAGCTCCAAGGCTTCCAATATGTTAAGTCTTTTCTCCATAGATTTTTTCCACATCTATTTGTGTTACCTCTCTTTCTTTTGTATCCATAATATTCGATTTCCTCTTTCTTATCGGCATCTGAGGGTGGTCTTATTGATAGCACTAATTAGAATTAATAAAGAGTAAAAAGAAAAAAAAAAAAAAGGGTAAAACACCCCACAAAAAAAACAGTAATAATTTATTATTTCCCCCTTTTTTTCTCTCTTCTCTTTCCCTCCTCTCCCCTCCTCAGGGAAATATTGTGCCTATAATGGAGGGCCTGATTTGGGGTGAAGAGTTCAAGGGGCAAAAAAAAGGGAGTAGGGACCTACTAAATGCAAAAAAAAAAAAAAAAGGAAGAAAATCTTAGACAAGCATAAGATGATTTGCTTGTAAGTGATGGTCAACTAAGAGATATAATGAGAGGGATTAGAGGGAATCAGAAAAAAGGACCAAAAAAGAATAATAAAGAAGAAAAAATAAAAATAATAAGTAAAAATCTGTTGTATTAAGTGGAGCGAAGACTAAATACAATGGAGACCTTGGGTTGGGAGGACCCAAAATGCCACAAAAATAAACAAACAAGAGAAAAAAAAAATAAAAACAAAAGCAAAAAAGAGAAATAAAGCCAAAAAAGCGCCTTGAGTCCCAAATTAACTAATTTGTTTGTGATTGAGGATTATATGGGAGGAAAGTAAAATGAGAAAAGAAAAAACGAATAGAAAGGAAAAAATAAGAAAAAGAGAAAAACGAAGGAAAAAATAAAATAGGAGGAGAAAAAAACAAAATAAAGCAAGACAAAAAAAAAAAACAAAAGAGGAGAGAGTGAGAGTTAAGTGTTTTGGAGTATAACCTTAAAGGAGGGTGAGGATGAAGAAGAAAAATAAAATGCAACACTCATGGGTAGTGTAGTTCAAGAAAGGGGAAGCATAAGATGGGCAGAGAATAGAAGGACCGAGGTGGAGGAAATAAAGGCAAAAAGATAGAAGAAACAAACAACAACAACAACAAAAGAAAATTAGTGGATCAAGTTGTAAAGTCTGTGGGTTTTTCTTGATTTTGAGAGGTTAACTTCTTCCTTTTTCTTTTCTCTCCCTCTTCCTAGTCGGTGACTCTGTACCCCAGGCTCTGCCCCTGTGTCACTCTTAGTTAGGGATTTGCAGTTGATGGGATTCTATGGCAATGTCATATAATTGGCTTTAGTCTTGCTGGAAGTAAAGGCTTGTTGGCGTTTGCAGGGTCCAACGATGAGAGAGTTTGCTTTCCTGGATTCTCTCTCCTAGTCCCCCCTTCCTGAATTAGCAGCCCGGTGATCCAGCTATAAGGCTGCAACTGCTTCTGCCTGGGGAGTAAGAGGCTCAAAGAGCTGGGAAATCCCCACTCTATCCCCACTCAGTGCAAGGCTTTGGGAAAGGCTCTGAGAGTCAGGGCCTCCAGTGTAATCAGGCGGGGGTGGGAGTCAATTGTTGTCAAGGTGACTGTTCAGCGCCTATCATTTAGTTGGACCTCTCAACCCAGGCTTTCCACACTTTGTAGCCTGTTTTTGCAGGGAAGAAGAGGCACTAGTCTCTGCTTACGACTAGTGTAGTATAGACCTTATTATCTGCCAAGTCCTTCTTGTTAGCGTTTATCCCTGAATATGGAGGCTCTATCAATCAGAAGTTGCCCCCGCCCCTTTTGCGAGAGGCACTAAAAAATATCACGCCTCTTGTCTTGGATCGCTGAACTGAGAGAGATCTTATCAATTAGAACCGAGGGTGCGGAGATTTTATGGGTTAAGCTAATTTCAGTGATTGGGTCGCAGCTGTGCTTCCGAAGGTATTTTAGGCTGCCTGCGCGCGCCCCTCCCCCAACGCTTGATTGTTAGCTTGAATGGCTGGGTGAGGTGCCCCGCCCACGGAGAGAATCTCCCAAGCCTCTCCCGCTCGCCCCGCCGCTGGCGGCTGGACCGCACCAGGCGCAGGATAATGGAGCCCCCTGGGTGTGCGGGCCAGTAGGGCGCCCTGGGCGCGTGGAATGCCCAAGGCACATGCGCGAATGGGGCGCTCCGGGCACCGGTGGCCGGCGACCCCCACTCGCAGTGTGCGGGCCGCCGGGAACGTCAGCGGTGCTCAACCGGACCGGGCGCGCGCGCGTTGGCTCGTGGCAGCCGCTCGCGGTGGCGGTTCGCGGGGGCTCGCGGCAGCTCGCGGTGGCGGTTCGCGGGGGTTCACGGAGGCTCGCGATCGGCAGCTCGCGGCGGCTTGCGGTTCCCAAGTATATGGGCTGACTCACCGCAGGCGCACTCCCTGGCGGCTTGAATGAGCGTCGCTGCGGTAGCTTCCTCCACACCCTCGTCTCTCAGATTCAAATGATAACAGTCCTTTTGCTTTCAGTTTGTGTGGAACTCCGGAATGCTCCGAGGATAAATTTTTCTGTTTCTAGTTGATAAATTTGTTGTGATTTAGGGGAGAGCTGTCGGACGCGCTTCTCACGGCGCCATTTCTGTGACGTCACCTATATGATCTTCTTTATCTGCTCTATTGTGAATAATGCAGCAGTGAACATAGTGGTGACTGTATCTTTTAGAATTAGTATTTTGGACTATGTCCAAAAGTGGAATTGCTGGATCATATGGTCGGTCTATTTTTGTTTAATTTTTTGAGGTACCTACCCTTTTGTATCCACTATCCCATTTAAGATATAGAATGTTTCCTTCACCCCACTCATGCAGCTTCCTTGTCAGTACCATCCAGAGGTCACAAGTAATCTTATTGCTATCATCATAGCTTAGTTTTGCTTGTTTTTGAACTTCAGTTGATAATGTACTGATGGAATCATATAGTAAGATACTATTGTTAATGTGTGAAAAATTGTTATTTTTAATTTTAATTTTTTTATTTTCAGTGTTGTGATTCATATATTTACAAATAGATAATATAGGTGGGAAATAATTTAAGAATACAGCTAGCTATCATTTAATTTATAACTAGTGTTAACAAGTTTTGTCTATAAAAGACATAATATTTTTGGCTTTGTGGGTACATAGTCTGTTTCATAGTCTCTTTCTCTCCAACCATTTAGTAGATATAAATACTACTCTTGGCTCAAAGGCTTTATGCAAAAGTTTGTGTGTGCGTTTTGCTAACCCCTGGCTTAAAGTGATAGTGTTATTATTTACTTTCTCTTTCTTTAATCCAATTACAATTTGCTTGATTCTCTTTCCAAAACAAGTTTATGAAGTCACGAAAATGTATATTTCCTCACAAATTTGACTCAAAGAAAATTTTATAATCTAATCCAGCTTGAAAAATGTCCCTAACTTTTCAAAAATTATAGTACTTTTTGATACAATTTGTGAAAAAGGATATGGTCAAACAAGAATAGAACCAAATTCCTATAAATTGTTGCAATGTATTTAAAGGAATTAGTGTGTTTGATATACTTATTCTGTCAACTAGTCCCTGCCCTTTTTATTTTATCAGTCTCTTTGAAAGATCCTCCATATTGTCATGGCCTCTGATTGGAAGATATTGCTGCAATTTCTTTAGTAGTCATATTGGCTAGAGGGCTTTTCCAAAACTTGAGCAAGAAGCCTACTTAAACTAGAATTCAGTCTGCCAAAAACATTGGTCAGCACAGGTAGCAAGGCAGTACATTCCCATCTAACTATAAATTCACTGGGGAATAATTTGCTCTATCAGTACATACCATCTATCTTGCTGTCTAGGGTGGGTGTTTGATCTTATCTCTCTGAGATTAGGGCCAGCTGATGTGCTAATTGTGACCTTATGTAACAACTTTGGTAACCCAGGAAAAAATAAAGTTTCCTAATAAAAGATGATTCAGTCTTCCTTAGCCAGGCCAAGAGGATTTATTATTTTGGAATAATCTCTATCTTTGGAAAACTCTAAATCATATTTTAGAGACACATTTATGTTTAAAATAAGCATTGCTAGAATCCTTTGCAATAAACCAATAGAATTGGAATATAGTAATTATCTAGTTTTCCAGAGCATTTTTTTTTATCTTTTCTTCTCTCTTTTTTGTTTTCCCAGCTCTGTTTCATAATTAAAAGATCCTTGAGTTTGATTGCTTGTGGGAGGCTATGCCAGCCACTCTTTTGGCTAAGCCTAGTTTTCCAGAAACACACATGTCTTGTTTTGCATGCACTGGTTCAGGATTCAGATAATCATGTGTTGAAGGATGATGCCTGTCATTATTACTACAAGTACAAGATCCAGCCTGCCGAGGGACCATTAAATGAATATATGAGAGAGATAATCTTGGGACTTCTACTGAGAGTCCTGATCAATTGCTACATTTTAATGAACTGAACTCATTATTTTTTGATATAAGTTTAACATCTGGAAATCTGCTTATGAACTTTAAGATCTACAAAACAGCCAGAAACCCCTGAACTTTAACTGAGCTCTGCTCTTATACAAAAGGTTCTCTCCTGGCTGGAGCTTATCTTTTAGTTATGATTATGCTTTTTTAAACATAAAAACATTTCCGCATTTTACTGTATCGCTTGACGTTCAGTACTTTTTCTTCTCTGTTGTTTATTAGCCCATAGGGAGAGAGGGAGAATATTAAATATGAGACAAAGATAGCACATCTTTAAGCTTCTTTTTGAATACCATCTTGCAACATAGCTGGTTACATAAATTTGAAACAAATACTATCCTAGAGCATTTTGTGGAGCAGATCCTGTTTGTACATTTAGAAACAAATATGTAAAAATATGTGCCTATGTAATCTACATGGTTTCTTTTCACACTGTGCATGTTTTGTCTTTTTCACAGTGTGTATGTTTTATTTTACAGACATAACATATGAAGATACTACTCAATAGTTGATGTTGAAAAGCATATTTTTCTCTTTTGAGATAGGTAGGTCTCCAGGTGAGAAAAGTGAAATGTTAGCTGTGGCTTTCAAAGGAACTACTGCAGGCTCTAAAGGCATCAAGTTGGATAATCCATATTTAAAGAGTCACAAAATCATAATTTAATTACCCTGAAGACATGTAGCTTCTCAGCTTTAGGAACATTAAATGCTTTTCTATCTGCATCTCTCCTTTTATGTGCCAAAATACATTTGATAAAAGAAAAAGAAAAAAAAATGAACTCTCTAAAAGTAAAGTGCTTAAAGCCAAGAAATGGGAGGGATGAAGAAGATTCAAACTATCTTTTCCACTAATGTTCAAAGGTGTCATCTACATTTAATTTAAAAAAGAAGAACTTGCACATTTCTAGTAGATTCCCCGAAGAGCATGTTCTAATACTGGATTTACAGCAGGAAAAGGAAAAAGAAAGAAAAAACTGTCCACAGATGTCCAATGAATCATTTAATTAAGTCCTGCTTGTAACAAATTCCCTGGTTCTGTGCTGTACCTAGACTTCGTGCTGAAAAGAAAGTGCAGTAACAGGGATGCCATAATCACTTCGTGTTAATGTTTTGTTTCTCCACCCAAAATCACTCTGACAACTTCAATTTGAGAAAAGTCTGATACAGCAGAGAGTTAAATTAGGCAGGCACATATTGCAGTAATGTTTTAATGTAAATATTTCTGTGAGCTGCAAATAATTTAATGCAAATATGAAATAGCTATAAACACATGAACCTTATTAAAATAAGACTTACTTGCACTATTTATCCATGTGATTAATCACCTTCATAATGGTAGCTACACTGTTTCAGGTTTTTCTCAGAGATGCTTTATGTATAATTTCTCATTGAAAACTCATACAACTCTAGGAGGTAGGCCATTATGATGTTCATTTTATAAGTATGAATATAAGCTCAGGAAAGTCAAGTGACTTGTCCAGAGCCCCAGAACTGATCATTGGCAGAGCTCCCACTATTGTTGAAATTCTACAAGGAAGAAATTAAATTTCACAAGGTTACCTGTGGCCTCTGCTCACATGATTAGTTAGCAGATCTGAGAACAGTGTCCTGGCCCTTTGAGTTTCTGCCCAGTGCTCCTTCTAACATTTCACACCTTTTCTATCCACACTTCCACTGCAGCCAAAAAAGTCAATGGTCCCTACAGTGAGCTCGATGCGAAAGGTGAAATTTCTGGAGTCTCAAGTCTCAACTCATAAATCTTTTAGTAACCCAGGATCTCTGAGTTATTAACTATAATGTAGATGCTTTTTAAAGTGAAATCAGCAGTATGCTTCACCTGAATAGTCTTTTATCCAGTGGCTAATCTATAGAAATATGTACAATTCCCCCAACTTGATGACTAGTACTAGTTTTTAAATGTAAAAAAATATTTTTTCCTGTAGTTAAAAATAAGCAAATAAACTATTTGTACTGCTAGAATCTCTATATAATATATAGCCTAATTAAATCCACAGTCAAAAGACTCAAAGTTGGGCTTGCTCTACCCGGCAGAAACCCACCTCTGGAACACAGAACATGGACTGTATCCGGAGTAAATCAACCAGGGGAGAAAGCAGGCATGCTTTCCATCATTCAAACAGGAAGACTAAAACCCCCGTCCCCTGTGGGAAGCCTAATATGTCAAAAACTCTTCATAAAATCACAGGTTCTTTTCTCACAAACCCATACTCTGAAGGCTGGGTTGCTTGACTTTCAGTTTTAGTCTTCTTTAGTATTCTTTTGCTGGGTATTAATGTCATGTTAGAGATAATCATATATATATATATATATATTGCTAATAAAATTGTGTGAAACATAGTTGTGAATTTTAACATCTGTTCTTATGACCCAGGTTCCAGGATCCCAACAAGCCTGTAAAGACATCTTGGTTTTGAAAAATTGAATGTAGCAAACTTCAGACAACTGGCCTGGAAATTCAGGGCTTGGTATTTAGTTTCTCTGAAAGGTTCCACTTCAAGTAATTCGTTCCGAAATTAGCAATGCTAAGCATTCACATGTAGCAGACCCCAAATTAAGAACAGACCACGTCTTGGCCAAACAGTGGAGAAAAAGAATAGGACTAATAATTAAGGCAGATGGAAGAGCAGTACTTCGTGAGAACAGCCAGGTCAACAATTACCTCTGTCACTAGCAGTAACCATTGAGGACCCATTCATGGGACTCACTAAGTTTATTTTAAGCACTAATTGGGGAGAGGCTTATTGACATGTTGCTATTCCTCTTTCTCTTCTTGAATGAGCTGGAAATTATTTTTGCACCTGAACTTTCTTACTAAGGTTTTCAAGGTGTCCACTTAATCTTGTGAAAGTCTCTGAAACATGTGAAGGAACTGGTGACAAGTGACCAAATGTGAGTTAATCACTATAACTGCAAAGAACACCATGAATTATAATTTTCTTTATTATTTGACCACACAAGTTTTTAACATTTAACTTATATTTCTCTTGGTTTGCTTTAAAATAAATCAACAAAACTTTTTATTTATTTATTATTATTATTTTTTTTTTTGCATTTTTCCGAAGCTGGAAACCGGGAGAGACAGTCAGACAGACTCCCGCATGCGCCCGACCGGGATCCACCCGGCACGCCCAGCAGGGGCGACGCTCTGCCCACCAGGGGGCGATGCTCTGCCCCTCTGGGGCGTCGCTTTGCTGCGACCAGAGCCACTCTAGCGCCTGGGGCAGAGGCCAAGGAGCCATCCCCAGCGCCCGGGCCATCTTTGCTCCAATGGAGCCTCGGCTGCGGGAGGGGAAGAGAGAGACAGAGAGGAAGGGGGGGGGGGTGTGGAGAAGCAAATGGGCGCTTCTCCTGTGTGCCCTGGCCAGGAATCGAACCCGGGTCCCCCACACACCAGGCCGACGCTCTACCGCTGAGCCAACTGGCCAGGGCCAAATCAATAAAACTTTTGAGTGAATCAACCTACTTGTGTCAAGTTTATAATACCACTGGAAAGAATTAAGAACTTCATTAGATTGTGTTGTTAACTTAGTAGAGATTTCTATGCATGTATAATTATACTGAATGATGTTGCATTTTCTATATTAGTTCTAACTATATTTATGCTCTTGTAGAAAACCTTCATAAACAACACAATTTAATATTTTTCACTTCATTATCTCCGTTTTCAGATTAAAAAAATTAAAGTCAGAAAAAAAAATGTGCCAAAAAACCATATCACTAAAAAATAGTAAACTTAATAGCAGGTTTTTCTGATTTTAGGTCCATTGCTCTTTCCATGGTACATGGCTTTAGAATACAGTGTGGAAATTGATTATATTAATTCTATCATGCTTGTAGAATTTCAAACTTGTTCTTATTTACTCAGTCTATGATCAGGGCTCGGTCTCATACATAAAGAAGCAATTAGTTTGAGAATAATTTTTTAAACAGAAACTTATTCAATTCGTTGTACTTCCTTATTATTGACACTGCCTGACTTCTTAACCCTATTTTTCTATCAGGATATAATCAGTCACTAACACAATATGCATGTTACCCTAGCAAAAGATGAAAAGACAGGATATTTATAAGAAAGAATTAAATGTTAACTGCATCAGAGTTCCTTAAGTGAGTGAACAAAGACTTTAATATCATCAAACTATAGCATAGCCAACTGTGTCATCTGCATTTAAAGAAACCTCAGAAGCATGATTCAAAAGATAGAGTATTTGCATATGTAATAAATGAAAGGGAAATTTATGTTATTTACTATGTTCACAGTCCTCTATTAAGCATGGAAGAAATGAAATCATTATGAAACATGATCTGAAATTCAAAAAGTTAATGATTAGTTCAAAGATTTGTGTATGTATATAAAATATACAAATCATAATTCATATAAAATTATAAGCAAAATTTTAGGTATTATAAAAGTATAATATAATTACTGATAATATAACAAATAAATTTGCTGACAGAACTTTAATAATCTGTATAATATACTTGATTTATTTATTGTTAGTTTAATTAATTAAATTGTTGTGTATAAATTTATAATATCTAGTTTCTTTCTCTAACTATCCCATCTACATGACCAGCTGCCTACTGGACAGACATATTTTGCTACCACATAGCAAACACAAACTCACTGTATTCAAAACTGAGCCAATAATCTTACCCTTTAAAGCTGCCCACCCCCTTTTCTGTTTTCTGTTTCCTTTATCGAGGAATGGCACCACAATTTACTTAATTGCTCATGGTATTGTTCAATCAGCCTGAGTTATTAGATTTTAACACATGAATAATACTCAAGCTCCTGATATTATCAGAATCAACTAAATGCCCATGTTGGCAATATAATCAATACTATATCTTTGCTTGCTTTCTTGCTTTCTCATTTTCCATGGGCTTTTCCTCCAACTCTGAAAACACACTTACTTCCACTGTCATGTTCTGGATATTGCCATAACCTGAAATTGTTCCACCTTTGAAAAGAATCATCCCAACACATCACTGTCTTATCCGTGCATCTTCTCACTGCAAAATTTTACCTCGTGATAACCTTCCGTTCATAAACTCACCCACTTCCATCCCACTAGTCGCCTTCCTCTCCTCACTTCGCACATTATTGGGCTCACTTCACATGAAATATGTTTTACCTACCTAGAAATATTTTTTATATTATATGAACTAGAAATGGTATTTTTCTTCAATATGAAAAACTTTTATGCAGGATAATGTCCTTCTTGATCATATAGCAAACACTCATATTTTTACTGATGAATTTGTCCATTTACATTTATTGTGGTTAATTTATTCTTTCAGTTTTTAAAAAATTGAGATATAGTATATAATTTTAAGTATAAAGTTCAATGATTTCTAAAGATGTATGTAATTATTATTCATAAGATATGCAACATTTTCAGAATCCTAAAAGACTCATTCTTGCCTTCTTAAGCCTCTATTTCTTCTAGTGCTAACCACTTCCGATTTCTATGATCATCAATTACTTTTGTCTGCTCTTGATTTAAAATAAATAAAATTATACAATAGATACTGTTATGTGCTTGGCTACTTTTGTTCAATATAATGTCTGTCAGATTCATTCATACTGTGGCATGTACTAGTAGTTATTGTTTTGCTTTGTAGTATTTCATTGTACGACTGTATCACAATATATTCTCCTTCTGATGGGAAATTAGACTGTTCTCAGTTTGGGACCATTTTGAATCAATCTGCTGTAGCCATTCAACTTTGTCTTTTGGTGGACATTCCTTATATCTTATTTCTGTTAAGAATATACCTAAGTGAAGTTGCTGAGTCATGTGGAAATTGTATAATTGTATTATGTAGGAGCTACCAATTTTCCAAAGTGTTGGTACTGTTTTATACTTTCTACAGGGATATAGGAGAGCTCCAGCTGATTCACACCTTGCTAGTGCTTTCATATTTTAGCTTTTCTGGTGAATAGCCATGTTATCTCATTGTGATTTTATTTTTCTCCTCTCTGAGAATTAATGATGTAGAGAAAATCTTTGTATGCTTCTTGGCCATTTGGACATCCTTTTTTGTAAAGTACCTGTACAGGTCCTTTTCTTTTTAAAGTTCAGTCATTTGTCTTTTTAAAAATTGATTTATAAAAGTCACGTATTCAGAAGACTAGTCCTTTGTTAATATGAATCTGGCTTGCCATTTCACTTTCTCATTGGAATCTTTTAATGACACAAGTTTTTAATACTTATTAAATTTAACTTATTTTTTTATTTTTATATATAATTAGTGCTTTTCTCTGTGGCATTTAAAAGATACTTAGAGGCCCTGGCCAGTTGGCTCAGCAGTATAACATCAGCCTGGCATGTAGAAGTTCTTGGTTCGATTCCTAGTCAGGGCACACAGGAGAAGCAACCATCTGCTTCTCCATCCCTTCCCCCTTCTATCTTTCTCTCTTCCCCTACTGCAGTCATGGCTCAAATGGTTCAAGCAAAGTTGGCCCCAGGAGCTGAGGCTTACTTCATGGTCTCACCTCAGGTGCTAAAATAGCTCAGTTGCCAAGCAATAGAGCAGTGGCCCAGATGGCAGAGCACCGCCTGATAGGTGGCTTGCTGGGTGGGTCCCAGTCAGGGTGCATATGAGGATCTGTCTCTGTCTCCCCACCTCTCACTTAATAAAAATAAAAAAATACTTGTTTACCCAGATTATGCAAGTGCTTTTCTGTTTTCTTTCAGAAGCTTTATAGTATATATATATAATATATTATAATATATATTATATATTATATTATATATATATAACTCTACTTTCAATTAACTTTCGTTGTATAATGTAGAAAAGGAGATGAGATTTATTTTATTTTTTTCATATGGGTTCCTATACATCAGCATCATTTATTGAAAAGGCCATTCTTTTCTTAATAAATTTATTAGTGACTTTCCCATAAATCAAGTGGCCATGTAATTGTGGGCCTATTTCTGAACTGTCTAGTCTGTCCCATTGAAATATTTGTCCATATGTGACACTACAATTTTGTCATATTAATGTAGCAAATTTTGTTGTAAATCTTGAGTTGATGCAGCATAAGATAAAAAGCTTCACATTTTTATGCCAAGATTCTCTTGGTCATTGTTTTAAATTCTCTCAATCTCCATATAAATATTGAATCAACTCTTCAATTTATATACACACTCAAATCTGCTGGCTTTATAATTTGATTGTAGAAAATATATAATTTAATTCGGGGGACATTGATATTTTACTGAGTTGAGCCAATCCATGAACATGGTATATTGCTCTACTTATTTAGATCTCTTATTATTTTTTTTCCATGATGATTTGTTTTGTTTGTTTGTTTGTTTAATTTATTATGTTGACATAGTTTCAAGTGCCCCACTCAATATAACATCCTATACACACTGCTTTATATCCTTCATGCTCCTTGCAAAGATTTGTTGTTTTCATTGTAAAATCTTATTTTTTTTCAATTTTGAAATTTAAATACTAGATTGTAAAACTATTTCTAAGTATATAAGTTTTCAATGCTATTATCAATGGTCTTATTTAATTTTTATTACTAGCAATAAAAATTGAATTTTTATAATGTATCTGGCAACATTGCTAAGGTCATTTATTCTAACTTATTGATGTTTTGTATTTTCTGTTATATAAAAAAATATACATTTAAGTCTTCCTTTCCTGTATTTATGGGGTTTTTATGCCATATTATATTAAGACTTCCATTGAAATATTGAATAGAAGTAGGAGAAAGTGGAAAATTTCACCTTGTTCCAAATTTGGGGTTAAAATATTCAATATGTCATTATTAAGTATGATGTTGACAACTTTTAAAATTGAAAACCTTTATCAGATTAAAGACAGTTTATTTTTAATTTTCTAATAAATTTATTATGAATAGATACTACATTTTATTAGACCATTTTTTCTGTATCAATAAATCTGAAAATTTCTCTACATAAAGTTTTTTCTCTTTTACTAGCTTAAGGAGATAAATTACATGATTGATTTTTAAAGGGTAAATTAATCTTTAATCTATGGTATGGGATAAATCCCATTTGATCATAATGTATTATGCTTTTTATATATCACTATGGTCAATTTTCTAATATTTAATTAAGAAGATTTACATAGGCCTGACCTGTGGTGGCGCAGTGGGATAAAGCATCGACCTGGAAATGCTGAGGTCGCCGGTTCGAAACCCTGGGCTTGCCTGGTCAAGGCACATATGGGAGTTGATGCTTCCAGCTCCTCCCCCTCTTCTCTCTCTCTGTCTCTCCTCTCTCTCTCTCTGTCTCTCCCTCTCCTCTCTAAAAAAAAAAAAAAAAAAGAATAAAAAAAAGGACCCCAGAGAGCATGCTCTCTCTCTCTCTCTCTCTCTCTCTCTCTCTCTCTCCCTTCCCCTCTCTCTCCCCCGCCTCTAGAAAAAGAAAAAAAGAAGAAGAAAAAGAAGAAGATTTACATATATCTTCATAAGAAATATTGATCAATAGTTTTATTTTTCATTAAGGTCTATGTCAGTCATCACTGTAAGCCTTTGTAAAATGAATTGAGAATTGTTTCTTTTCTTCTTTTCTGAAGAATTTTAGGTAACAGTATTATTTCTTGTTTAAAAGGTTAGAATAGTTTATTAATAAAAACATCTTGGCCTAGAGTTTACTATATGGGAAAAATTTTAATTATACATTGAATTTTCTTGACAGTTATGGTATTATTAAATTTCTTTTACTTGAAAATTAAAACCACATCGAGAAATTACCTCACACTTGACAAAATGACTACCATTAAATCAACAAACAACAAGTTTTGGCGAGAATGTGGAAAAAAGAGAACCCTTGTGCACTATGAGTGGGAATGTAGATTGGTTCAGCCACTGTGAATAGCAGTATGGAGTTAGCTCAAAAAAATTAAAAAGGGACCTGACTTATGACCCAGTGATTTCACTTTCAGTAATTTATCTGAAGAAACCCAAAACACTAATTTGAAAGAATGTATACGTCTTTATGTTTATTGCAGCATTATTTACAATAGCCAAGATTTGAAAGCAGCCCATGCCCATCAATAGATGAATGGATAAAAAAAGTTGTTGTACATTTACACAGTGAAATAGTAGTAGTCAGCAGTATAAAAGAAGAAAACCTTACCATTTGGGACAGCATAGATGGAAATTAAGAGCATTATGCTAAGTGAAATAAAGGCAGTTAAGAAAGAAAAGTACTATATGATTTCACTCATGTGGAATCTAATACAAAAATAATCTAACAAACAAAATAGAAACAGACTCATAGATAGAGAACAATAGAGTGACTCATAAGTAGCAAACAGTGGAGAGGAGGTTTGAGGGTTGGGTGGAGAGTGGAGGAATTGAGCAGTAAAAAAAAAGGAAAGAAAAACTCTCAGGCAAATTGTGGTGATTTCCAGGGGGAGGTTGGGTGGAGGGAAGTGGAGGAGAGCATAAAGGGGATAAATGGTGATGGACAGAGACTTGATTTGGGGTGGTGAACACACACTACAGTGTACAGATGATATGTTGTGGAATTGTGCACCTGAAATTTGTGTAATTTTGTTAACTGATGTCACCAATAAGTTAAACAAAAAGGAACAAATTTTTTAAAATAAATAATACAAAAAATTAAAAATTCAATTATTTTTGCTCTTTTATCTGTTATTTTCTTTATTCTTGCTTCTCTTGAGTTGAATTAAAATTTTTAACATTTCTGAAATAACAAGCATATTACTATAGCCATCTGTGTGGATTTTTTTGCCATATATTTAATATCTCTATGTAATAAACACCTCTTGACATACTTCTGATTGTTTATTAAACATTTATTATTCTTTTATATTTTTATCCTTCTCCACATATTTGTCACTTTTGTTACTCTTCATTGCTTCCTGCAGTTCTGTTTCCATCTTGGGACATTTTCCTTCTGCCTGAAAAACTTGCTTTCCCTTGCTGTTTGTACTTACTGGCAATAAATTCTATTAGATTTTATTTGTTGAAAAACATTTTAATTTTGTTTCAGTTTAAAGATATATATTTTTTTGGCTAGGCATAGAATTATAGGTTGGTAGTTTCTATATTTTCTTTCAACATCTTAAAAATGCCATTTCACTGAGTTAATGTCTTCTATAATTTCTGTTATGAAGTTGGCCGTTAGAATTATTGTTTTTAATTTGAAAGTAATACATCTTTTTCTTTGTATGCTTTATACTTTTCTTGTTGTATTTTGTTTTTAGCCATTTGTCCATGTTATTTCTAAGTGTGATTTTTGCATGTGTGTGTTAATCCAGCTTCGTTTTCCCTTTTTTTGAATCTGCGGGTGGATTTCTGTCATCTTTTTTGGAAAATCCTCAATCCAACTGTTTGAACTAGTGCTTCTGCTGCATTTTCTATCCTTTCCTTCTGAGATTCCAACTACATAAGTGTTAAGTCATTTAATCTGTATATCTCTTAGGTTCTGTTCTGTTTTTTAATCTTTTTATCATTCTAGTGGGTATTTCCTTTTTACCTGTGTTCAGATGAGCTTGGCACATCTTCTGTGCCAGAAAGTAAGGAAGTGCTCAAAATAATCAAGGGTATTTCAAAGGACAATAATAGCTGCCAATGGCCGAATATGAGATAATTTAAGCAACAAAATAACATAATGGTAGTGGTTGATTATAACCCATAGAATAAAATACATACCATCAGTTCATAGTGATATATATCATATATATTTGAATTAATAAATAAATGGTGAGATGGATAACTATTCCATGCAGTAAAATTCTATTTAATTAATACAGAAAGAGGGATAGCAATAGAAAATCCCCACTTGACAACCAACACAATAATAATTGTTGTAGATAAATGTCATCAATGGCTGCTGAAATTAGTAGGTAAAAGTATGCTAAGAATCAGGACATTTGTATGGTTTCAAACTATTTCCCCACATGGTATTTATTAATTACAAAGGAAAAGAATTATAACTGCAGTGGAGCGACCTGTCAGATACTCCTTTAATTATGCAGTCAAAGGTAACATCAGATATGTACCCTGATTTATTGATGTCACCCCATTAAAATAAAAATTTATTTATAAAAAAATAATAATAAAAAAAATGAAAATAAAAATAAACAAACAAACAAAAAAAGGTAACATCAGGCCCCAGCTGGTTGGCTCAGCAGTAGAGTGTCGGCCTGGCATGCAGGAGTGCCAGGTTCGATTTCTAGCCAGGGCACACAGGAGAAGCGCCCATCTGCTTCTCCACCCCTCCCCCTCTCCTTCCTCTCTGTCTCTCTCTTCCCCTCCTGCAACCGAGGCTCCATTATAGCAGGGATGGCCCAGGCGCTGAGGATGGCTCTGTGGCCTCTGCCTCAGGCACTAGAATGGCTCTGGATGCAACAGAGTGACGCCCCAGAGGGGCAAAGCATCGCCCCCTGGTGGGCATGCCGGGTGGATCCTGGTCGGGCGCATGCAGGAGTCTGTCTGACTGCCTCCTCGTTTCCAGCTTCAGAAAAATGAAAAAAAAAATTTTAAAAAAAAGGGTAACATCACTGGTAATAAGGTCACACGTACCTAACTAATGACAAGATGCATGGCAAGAGGTCCAACAATACTTCTGTGATATTTTTGGCAAAAATGTATAACTTCAATTCAATCATGAGGAAGCATCAGGCAAGCACAAATTGAAGAATATTTTTTTTAAATATCTGGCCACACACTTAAAAAAAAAAGAAAAATAGAGAGAAACTGACCCTAATTAGAGGAAAGTAAGGAAACATAAAGTATAAACACAATGTGAGATCCTAGATTGATCCTGAGCCAGAAAAGAAAAATTAGGAGGCCACTTAGGGAAATTCAAATAAGGTCTGTGGTTAATAATATTTCTTTTTTATTTTTTGATTAAGAAAGTTATAGTATGATTGTATAAGATGAGATGGTAACATTGAGAAAGGAGGAGTGAGGAATAGATGAGAACTCTGATGGACTATTTTATGACTTTTTATAAGTCTAGAATATTGCAAAATAAAAATGATTAAAAAATAAAGAACTGCTCTTTTACTTAAAATAACTAAGTCCAACAGCAACAAAATGCTTCTCTTGTTAATTGTATTTTTTGGTTTCTAGTCAATTTGTACTATTTTAGAGTGCCTTGTGATTTTTGAGGTAATGTCAATGTGGATGAAAAATTAAGACTCTTAAGATGTTATTTTCTTCTAATGAAGGTTAAATTTTTTTGCAGGCAAATGCAGTACCAGTGGATCTCCTAGCGCCTGTACAGAAAAGTGGTCAATTAAAGGTCAGATATCAAATCTATTGAGCTTTTTTGGGTGGGAGGAGAGGTTGTAAATACATACTCAACTCTGTTGCTATAGCATGAAACAATAACAGACAGTATATAAAGCAATGGATGTGTATAGCTATGATCCAATAAAACTTTATTTACAAAAATAGTCATAGTTTGCAAACTTTGAGGATATACAATGGTTTGTATATTCTAATTTTGCCCTTACTTCTAGTGCATGGCCGTCTGAAATCTCAGGAAAATTATGGAAATGGTTGCCATGCTCTTTAAACTTATTGGGACTTGAACTCTAAGCTCCATCATCCCAGCTACTGATCTTTCTTTAGTCCTTTAGCCTCTCAGTTTCTCAAAGTTTGGTCTTGAGATACTAGGGTCAGCCAACAATTTAAGGGCATTTTATATGTAGATTTTAGGTCTCCTTCCTTTGACTCTCTCCTCTCCAGGGTTTCCCTACTACTTACTTCAATTATCTCTAGCAGCCCCAAGTTCCTGGTCTTTCCAGCATAGTAAGATGCTTCCCTGGCCTGCTGGGAACTGGAAAGTGCACATTAAAGAAAGGCCAGGTAAATGTGTAACTCACCTTGTAAACTTCCTTTATTGCAAGAATGATGCATCGTAACTGAAATAAGCCAGTCAGAGAAAGACAAATACTATATGATTTCACTTATAAGTGGAATCTAATGAACAACAACAAAAAAAAATAGAAACAGACTTATATATAAAGAATACAGACTGACAGCTATTAGAGGGGAGGGGTTTGGTGCCGGGATGAAAAAGGTGAAGGAATTAAGCAAAAACAAACAAACAAACAAAAACCTCATGGACAACAATATGATGATTAGCAGAGGGAAAGGCATCTGGGGGAGGTAAAAGAGGGTAAAGGGGGGATAAATGTGACAGAGAGAGATCTGACTTAGGATGGTGAACACAATACAATATATAGATGATGTGTTATAGAATTGTACACCTAAAACCTATATAATTTTATTAACCAATATCACCCCAATAAACTCAATAAATTCTTTTTAAAAAACAGAACTATACAGCACAGCATACATTTTCTCACTATTTTGGGTGTTTTCTAATGCTTTTAAAGAATTGAGGGTTTTGTTATGTTGCATTTTGGTTTTTCCTTTTTGTTTTGATTTTGTATTTTTGGTCCAACTTTTAATTTTTATCTATAAAGAGTAAGACTAATATATGCTACTCCATAATGATTAGCACTGCAATTCTTGCTTAATTATATTCTACAATGTTATAGTGTCTTTACAGTCTTCTTTATTTTTTGCCTATCTTTTCCTGCATTTTATTGAATTGAGCTTTATTTTAAAACGTCCTTTATTTTCCTCTGCTTCTTGGCAATTTGATTATTTATTTTCTATTCTTTTTGTGGCTATTCTTCATTTTTTTTATTTTTAACTTTAAAAATATAAATTTTATCAATACATTTGCATTCTAAGTCAAGAGTCAAAAAGAAAGCAATTACATGCTCCAAATAAGACCATGTGAAGAGGATTGATTCAAGAGGGATCTTCACAAAGATAAGGAGAATACAAGAACCAAAATCAAGCAGTGGAAATATCATGATTTCTAGTCTCAAAACAAAGAAGAGAAAAAGAAGTTATAGGAGCCTAGAAGAGTTGTCTCTCTCTTTTCTCGATTCCAGCAATGACCTTATTAAAGAATATAGCCAGTGCTGAGTGAACTTGCAGGAAGAGAATAAGGAGAATACTTGTACTTAATCTCCCTGTGCACCCTCCCTCTGATCTTCTGCCAACTGGCTGAACTCAATCAGAAGCCAGGAGAATCAGGATCATGATGATGTAATGCATTCAGGTCAGCCTTCCAGGGCAGAGGGTAGGTAGAGTGGTAATTGTATCAGGGTGTGGTAATCAGAAGATAAAGCACAACTTCTTCTCAGTACAATGTCATCATAAATGCTTTAATATCAATTACCTCCATTTGACCTAGCTTTTGTATTATAGTTATTAGCATAGCTGCCCTCCAATTACCTCTCTACTGACTTCTAGTTTATTGTTTTTTATTATTTTACTTTCATCTTTATTTTATTCCCCTAAATTATTACTATTATTATACTTATTATTATTATTATTATTATATGCAGTTGCTGCCTATTCAGGTTTACCCATATGTTTAGTATTTTTGTTATATTGTTGTTTCTTATATGACACACTTTGCTGAGTTTACATTTCATCTTTTTGAGTTAGGTGGGAGAGTAGTTCTTTCAGAAAGATTTAAGTACATTCCTCGCGTCTTTATGTGTGAACATACTTAATTCTTGCCCTTATATGATTGTTTAGCTGTGCATTCCAAAATGAAAAATATTTTTTATCAGCTCAATAAAGAAATGATTTAAATGCTATTTGGCTCCTATTGTTGAGAAATTTGTTTCTATCAATATAATTTACATTCCTTTGAGAATTATCTTTTTACTCTCGATTGCATTTAGAATTTTCTCTTTGTCATTTATATTCATAAATTTTAATAAAATGGCTCCGAATAGCCAAAACAATCCTAAGGAAAAAGAATGAAGCTGGGGGCATTACAATACCTGACTTTAAACTATATTATAGGGCCACGATAATCAAAACAGCATGGTATTGGCAGAAAAATAGACACTCAGACCAATGGAACAGAATAGAAAGCCCAGAAATAAAACCACATATATATGGTCAAATAATCTTTGATAAAGGGGCCAACAACACACAATGGAGAAAAGAAAGCCTCTTCAACAAATGGTGTTGGGAAAACTGGAAAGCCACATGCAAAAGAATGAAAGTCGACTACAGCCTGTCCCCGTGTACTAAAATTAATTCAAAATGGATCAAAGACCTAAATATAAGACCTGAAACAATAAAGTACATAGAAGAAGACATAGGTACTAAAATCATGGACCTGGGTTTTAAAGAACATTTTATGAACTTGACTCCAATGGCAAGAGAAGTGAAGGCAAAGATAAATGAATGGGACTACATCAGAATTAAAAGTTTTTGCTCAGCAAGAGAAACTGATATCAAAATAAACAGACAGCCAACTATATGGGAACTGATATTTTCAAACGACAGCTCAGATAAGGGCCTAATATCCAAAATTTACAAAGAACTCATAAAACTCAACAACAAACAAACAAGCAATCCAATTAAAAAATGGGAAGAGGACATGAACAGACACTTCTCCCAGGAAGAGATACAAATGGCCAACAGATATATGAAAAGATGCTCAGCTTCATTAGTTATTAGAGAAATGCAAATCAAAACGGCAATGAGATACCACCTCACCCCTGTTAGATTAGCTATTATCAACAAGACGGGTAATAGCAAATGTTGGAGAGGCTGTGGAGAAAAAGGAACCCTCATTCACTGTTGGTGGGACTGTAAAGTAGTACAACCATTATGGAGGAAAGTATGGTGGTTCCTCAAAAAACTGCAAATAGAACTACCTTATGACCCAGCAATCCCTCTACTGGGTATATACCCCAAAACCTCAGAAACATTGACACGTGAAGACACATGTAGCCCCATGTTCATTGCAGCACTGTTCCTAGTGGCCAAGACATGGAAACAACCAAAAAGCCCTTCAATAGAAGACTGGATAAAGAAGATGTGGCACATATACACTATGGAATACTACTCAGCCATAAGAAATGATGACATCAGATCATTTACAGCAAAATGGTGGGATCTTGATAACATTATAAGGAGTGAAATAAGCAAATCAGAAAAAAACAAGAACTACATGATTCCATACATTGGTGGAACATAAAAATGAGACTAAGAGACATGGACAAGAGTGTGGTGGTTACCAAGGGTGGGGGGGGAGGGAGGACATGGGAGGGAGGGAGGGAGAGAGTTAGGGGGAGGGGGAGGGGCACAGAGAACTAGATAGAGGGTGACGGAGGACAATCTGACTTTGGGCGAGGGGTTTGCAACATAATTTGATGACAAAATAACCTAGACATGTTTTCTTTGAATATATGTACCCTGATTTATTAATGTCATCCCATTACCATTAATAAAAATTTATTAAAAAAAAAAATGGCTCTGAGTGTGAATTAATTTTTACTGATTCTATATAACTTTCTGTGCTTCTATAATATGGAGTCTTGCTTTTCATTAGTTCTTGAAAATTCTTACTTACTATCATGGTTGTTCCACTCATGGGCACCTTTTTTCTCAAAGCCTTTTCTTATCTTTCTTGGTTATACTCGATATCTTAGAATGGCTGATTCCTGCAAGCTGTCTTTCTCAATTCCTTAATTTATGTCTGTAATAATTTTAATATAATTAGATTATAATCTTTAAAAAGCCATTTCTATTAACTTAATTTCCTGAGAACCTGAACTTGATTCCTTTGAATCTGTTATTCAAGTTCAAGTTGATTGTTCCCTTGTGTATGTTGAATTTAAGAGTAGAGTTATGTATTAACTTATTTAATCTTCACAATACCCTGACAACCTGGCTCAGAGATTGTCCCTCTATACAGGTTTTGTGTTTCATGTATTGAAGAAAAGATTAAACAAAATCAGGTGGAAGATACTGGTTCCTGAACCCAGATAGTGGGTACTCAGAGGTTAATATACTATTCCTTTTATTTATATGTATAAATTTAAAAAATAATAGTAAGGTAAAATAATTTAGTCAATTAGTTTACTTTGTACAGTCATAGAAATTAATTTGATATCTTTCTCTTCTTTTTATTTCTCTCTCTCCAGATAGATAGATAGGTGGGATTCAGCTGGTTCACACCAGTTCGGCAGAATCAATACCTAATTTTTTGTAGAGTTTGACAAACTGGTGTTCAAATGGCACTTGTAATCAGGACTGTCTCTGAGGGTGGCTCCTGGGCAGCTGCCTGATGTGGATATCACAAATTTACACTCCTTACTCTTTTTTAACATTCATCTACACAACAGCATGTTCTAAGTGCCCGTAGTAATGTTCATTCCGTTCATAGGTGAAAAAATTGCAAGTGAGGACACCAATCAAGAAGCAATATAAAAATATCTTAAATAACACTTTTATTTTTTGGTCAGGTATTATTTAATATTTTTTCATTCATATATTAAAACTCTTTTTTATAACATAATCTAGTTTTGTGTACCTCTTTCATTGTTCTTATTTAAGTATTAAATGCATGAAATAATAAACTACCTTTCCATATATTATGTTTTTATACTTAAAATAGTCATTAGGACAGAGAACCGGTTGTTAAATTATTTGAATCCCACCACTGGATAGATAGATATACAAAAACTATGCAACTCATTGATATACATAGCAATGAGTTACATTCTTAGGCTAATATACTGCATGGCAATATGGACTTTTTATGCTTTTATTCATTAATATGTTCATTCAATAAGTACTCTTCAACTGCACCATGTTAAGTATGAACAATGCTATTATACTTCCTACCTTTGTAAAGCTTATCTAGGAAGGCCATTAGAGTAACATCATCAAAGTTTACATTGAAGAATAAAGCTGGAATGTGAGGCAGAAAGTCAGGGAAACACAGATATCAGTAGAAGAGGATTATTAATTGAAAGACTATTTTGTTTTAAATACTGTGTGAGGTACTCTCACGAATACGTGTTATTTAGAAATATTAGTGTCTTGTTGGATTTACTAAATAAAGTTAATTCAAGCAAAGAGTTAAATTACTTCAATTTGGTTAAGAGAAAACATCCATATTGGTATTTTTCTTTCTTTTCTTTTTTTTTTGTTTTTTGTTTTTTTTTTTTTGTATTTTTCTGAAGCTGGAAACGGGGAGGCAGTCAGACAGACTCCCGCATGCACGCAACCGGGATCCACCTGGCACACCGGCCAGGGGGCGATGCTCTGCCCATCCGGGGCGTCGCTCTGTTGTGATCAGAGCCACTCTAGCGGCTGAGGCAGAGGGCAAGGAGCCATCCCCAGTGCCCGGGCCATCTTTTGCTCCAACTGAGCCTCGGCTGCAGGAGGGGAAGAGAGAGTCAGAGAGGAAGGAGAGGGGGAGGGATGGAGAAGCAGATGGGCGCCTCTCCTGTGTGCGCTGGCCGGGAATCGAACCTGGGACTTCCACACGCCAGGCCGACGCTCTACCACTGAGCCAACTGGCCAGGGCCGGTATTTTTCTTGATCGCCACAGTACAGAAGGCACTCTGCTATGTAGTTTCTGTCATTATGTCCAGTCCAAAGACAGTGCAAAGTAGGTGTTTCTAAAATGAGAAAACTAACTGAGAAAGGTAATTGTCTAAGTTTATGGAGCTATTAAGTGTATGAGCTGAGATGTGAATCCAGGGCTGCAAGCCTCTAAATCAAACTCTTTCCACTACATCATGCTGCCTCCCAAGTAGACAAGTGCCTTCCCCATGGAATAAGGGATTCTTAACTGCCCACATATTTTAATATTGTGAATTAAAAGCCTGCTTGATGTAGGCACTGGGAAGCTTTTAATTCATTTAAATCATGTTTTTTATTTTTTCAATTTTTTTTTGATTAGTTGTCTTGATTTCATGTGAAGGAACTTTTAGAAGTGTCATACTGGAGTGTCAACATCATAGCTAAATGTTAAGCTCTAAATTTTATGATGTAAATATTTGCAAAATGTGTGCCAGATCACCCAAGTAACCATCCAGTTCTCATCCTGGTTTTGGAATCTTAGGCTCTGAGGACAGAGGAAGAAAGTAGAACAAACTTCCCTTGTTTGGTGACAGTGTCACATAGCTCAGAACATTTTGCCCCTTTAACTTTGTATGGGTTTTCCTTTTTGACCATAATGTGGTTGGTAATCACAGTATGATACTCCACACCAGCCTTTCAGAACCTGCATCTGTAATTTACAACTTTCTTCTTGTTAGATGACCAGCTTTGATCTTGTCGTACTTTAATCCTACACTAACAACCTTTGGAGACTAAGGACTATCCCATCAGTTTTTCCCCAGCAGAAAATGAGAAAAATAATGTCATACTTGAATGAAGAATCAAAACCTCTAACAATTTATATCTTTCTCCAAGCAAGAGGAGATTTCTGGAAATGAAATAATCCACCAGACATTTTCTTTCCAGAAACTCTCACTTCATTATCTCTGTAAAAGTGTTTAAATTGCTAAATTACCTCCTTCTGTGGTGTGTGTTTAATTCTGTCAGTAATGTTATATAGAAATGTTCAGTGTCCAAAACTTGGAATTTATTAAAAAGTAGTTGAAAACAATGTAAACCCTAGCCAGTTACCAAAAATAGAGATTAAAAAAAAATTCTTGTTCTTGCTATCTCAACCCTATTATTTAAACCATTTCTAAAAATCTCAAAGAGCTATAACTCTAATAAGATCATATTCTAGCAAAGTTTTTCTCAATGTTTCTTTCTGACACATAGAATTTCGTAAAAATAACATAATTCCTTAGACTGTTAAACAGAGAAGGCAATATGCTATTTGCATAATTTCAAATATTAATTAGAAAAAATAAAAATTTTCAACAGTTTTGATGTATAAACACACACATATAGGTTGTGGCAAAAGTAGGTTTATAGTTTTAAGTACTGAAAACACAGAGTTTATTGTATTGTTTATTACTTACTGTATTATTGTCCATACGAACAAGCATAAACCTATTTTTTCCCACCCTGTATATATGGATATATATATATCCCCTGAATATATATATATATATTCCCTCATTGGAGCTGCTTTAAAGTTCATATATATCTTAGATAATGACTTTATAACATTTTCAACAAAAAGATCATACTGACTTTATACATTTCCAGAGATTTTCTTGTAAACTTCCTGGATAGTATAGCCTATAGCTGAATAGCCCTTATGGAAAAAAGATTGCAGTGAAACCATTTTAAGTTTGAGAAATGTATATTTTATTACTTGTTCCTCTTCTTCACGTTTCAATGGAGATTCTTTCTGAGTATTTGTGCTTTATTGAAACAAGTTCTTAAATATTCTATTAAGTTGATTAAGATACTTCACCGCTGCAGGTGTTACCCTTATACAGTGAACTGTTAATAACATAATCATTCACGCTTGCAAAGTGATTCAGCATCTGATGCAAAGCTCCCCCTTCTAGAAGGCCTGATAGGTGCTAGAGAATTATCCAGGGGAAAAACGAAGCAATATTACTAATGGCATGCAACACAGTTGTCATGGAATATTTGTTGTTTGCTTCTCAATCTGACTTATATTTAACTGCAGAAGCCCTTGTGAAATGTCAGTGATGAGGTTGATGAAGACGGTGCCCTTCCATATCCCCCTCCAGATCACGTGCTGCGATTTTGAGCATTAATTAGCAAAGTCATGGGAATAGTCAGAAAGATGGGGAGTGGCATGGGTTTGATACACACTTTAGAGCAAGACTCAAGGCAGCAGTTTACAACAGGAAGCAAAGAAGATTGTGTCTAATTAGAACTTCAGGGGTAATTTCAAAAGGCCTAGTGTAATTACCTGAGTGGGAAGTTAGCCAGCTGGAGGGTAACACCTCTGGTCAGGAGAAAAAGTTCTATTTATACTCCCAGCTCATTCAACTATAATTTCTAAGTGCCCAAGAAGGAAAATAAAATTTCTACCTCTCAAAATGTTGTGTTAAGTATATTTTAAGGTTCCATGAGCCATGATTTTTACTGGAACTTTACATCGTTAAACAACAAATGACCTGTTAATCCAGTATGAAGGTTAGTCCCATTTTGAGTTAAAGGCACAAACTCTGAAATCTGTATCCTAAAGGGTTTTTGCTTTAAAACTAAATGAAAAATATCTTAAAAATCATCACATTAATCATATTTTAATCTGTGCATATGTTAAAAATGGTTTTCAAATTCAACATTTTTTTCCTAAACAAACTTTAAAATATAGATTGTAGAAAATTTTAGATTTGGAAGATTTAATTTAAAAATTAAAAATATACTAATTTTCATTAGTTCATGATAAAAAACTACTGTACTTGAAGAAATAATATGAGAAGTGAATAATTTCAACTTTGAATAACACTGTGGTCAAGGTAATATAAACATTTTTTTTTTCTGATAGACATACTTGTAGCATCTTTCATGCATGTGGTTACAGGAAAGAAAAGCTTGCTTTGAAACTTAATAGAGACATTCTGACAAGCAATAAAATGTTAATTCTTTATATTTAGCATAAAAAGTGTATTTCAATTAATCTAGGCAATTTGTTTCATACGCTAAGACTAATAACAGCAAATGATTAACATTTTAATATTCTGTGCAGTGTAGTTAGTTGCTTGTGGTTTTTACATTCAAGGTGGGAATTATGGAGCTTTCTGCTTTTACTCATAAGGTCTCTAATATGATGTGGCTAACCATGATATGAGTTTTACTACTATGTCTTGTCAGTGATTTTAATCTGACTCTAGGTCAAGACCATGTGGCCACACCATTGTCTTGGAGAAGAGAGACATTTGCTTTGTATGCTAGGTCATGGTTATTGTGTGAAGCAACTTGATAACATAAACTACTATTGTCTACTGGTCACTGGAAAGTATCCTCTAATCAGCAATGTTAAACATAGTTATCCTGGTGAATGAAGAAGGACAAGACCTGAAGCCAAATGTCATTCCACTGAGTAATAGCAGACTTGGGCCTTGCAACACAGGTTAGTGTCATGGTTGGAGACTCAGAGAAGAATAAGGGAAGCTAGATGAGTCATGGTGGGAAAAAAGCACAAAACAATGAGAAAGTAAGAAAGGAGAAAGTAAGAGGTTTGTTTTCTCCTACAAGGTCTTTGGATTTAAAATTCACAAAGTTTATGTCCCCAGGCCAGACTTTGTCTTCAAGACTCTTTCTCTTGTCTGTAGTCTCCTTCTCTGGCTTAGAAGTGCTCACTGAATGCAGAGAAATAAGAAGGACAAAAGTTTGCTAAGTTCACTTCTAAGCACCATCTACATTCCCACATCTAAGACATTTGAGTAGCAAATTAAGTGGATTTCTTATTCTGAGTCCCCTTGTGCTGTACAGTTCCCTGTGTTCCTGTTTAGTTTCGGTACATAGTTCACTTTCATTTACCTTCCAGGAAGCTTCCACACTGAACCTCTCGGTTGTCATGGAAAAGAGCATATGGTAGGCAGGGATAGGAAGAAACCCAAGAAGAAATGGTCAAAACATTTAGTTAGTGGTCATCTCAGGGTTTTATGAAACTAACTCTGCATCCATAGTCAGGCAAAATTTAAATTGCTATTATTCTGACAAGGGCTTAAAACAAAGGAGAATAAGAAAATGAACATTCCGTTTTCCTGTATGTTGAGTCTCTTCTTTAAACTGAGACTTTTGGCTTACAGTTTCTAGCTCTAATTTCCCTTTCTCTTAACTATTTTTAAAGTTCATATTGATCGGCCATTGAGTATGTAATAACATTTCATTAAAATCGAAGTATCTGGGAAAGATTAGAAGTATTTGCTGGAAATCTAATTTGGCTAAAAGCAAAGCATCTGGCAAGTTCCTGACTTCGTTTGCTTAACATTTAGACCCAAAAGCTAAAGAAAATACAATGATCTGAATGTTTAGATCCTCTTTTTGGTAGATCATGATAACACACCATATCATCTTTAGTACGTTGATAATTAGGAGAAGGAAAGGCTAAGTATAATTAAATGGGTATGCTAGATATTAAGAGAAATAGGAATGAAAAAGCCAGAACAAACACAAACACAAAAAAATGGCTACATCCATGGCCTAAAAATGTTTCAAAAATAAAACTGGTAGATAATATTAGAAACCTGTCAAAATTTACATCTTAATTATCTTTTCATGCCTGATCACAGTAATAAAAAGAAAGTAGAATATAAAGCAGAAGAATTTCTCTGATAAGTTCAGACTAGCAGAGTGTATACAAAGGGTAACTAGAAAGACTTTAGAAATGGCATAAACCTTTAGGAGAGTGTCAGATAGGTTGTATTCTAGAATTACTAAAGCATTGAGAAATTAGTGGGGAAAACACGGAATAATTCTTCTGAACCAATACAATTATTTTCAGAGTTGAAACAAGCTGTGTAGGACAAAGCTCTTTTGGAATATAGGAATATAGTGCAATCACTTTTTTTTTAAGGCTGTAGAAACTGAGGCCCAGAAGACACAGATATGACCAAGAGCACATAGGTAAGTGAAAGAACTCAGACCATATTCCAGTTCTTAATGTGTGTCCAATCCTCTCCTAACTGATGGAATAATAAACATCTATCTCACAGGTGACTTGTAGCACATAAGGTACTGTTTTTAGGGCTAAAACCCAAGTAAACAAGTACTGGATGAGGGAGGGCTGACTGAAGAGAAGCACATTTAAAGTAACTTAGCTTTTTCAGCAGATTTAGTATCCTATTCCATATTCAACTTAATATCATGTAAATAATCTTTGACTATACTTGGTTCTGCTCTACTTTGGCTACACAACCTCAAGAACATTGTGTTCAATTACTGGTTACATTTAAAGCAAAGAGAGGCTATAAACTTCATTCAGGAAAGAGAGGAGAATTAAGATTTGAAAGTTTTAAAGTATGGTTTGCCTATGCAAGCACTTCGAGTACACAGGCCACTAAGATAAATAACTGAATGAAATAGTGGCAGAGAAATATTTCTCTGTTACTTAGGGGAAAAAATCAATGTGAGCCTAATGATAAACAAAGAACTGGCAATGTGCCTCAGGATGTACAACACAGTAGAGAATGATGGTCTTACATTCCTTCACCTTTTTCACCTATTTCCCTCATACCACTCCTCCCTGGCAACCACCAGTTTGTTCCCCGTATCTGTGAGTCTGTTTTTTTGTTCTGTTTTTTAGAAGTTGCCATATAAATAGAATCTTATGATATTTGTCTGTCTCTGTCTGACTTACTTCACTTAACATAATAACCTTTAGGTCCATCTATATTGTTGCAAATATAAGAGTTCATTATTTTTTTTTTGGCCAAGTAATGTTCTATTGTAAATAGATACCACATCTTCTTTGCCCATTTATCTATTAATGAGCATCTAGCTTGTTTCCATATCTTGGCTATTTTAAGTAATGCTGCAATGAACATAGGAGTGCATATGCCTTTTTAAATTAGTGTTATTCCTTTCTTCAGAAAAATACCCAGAAGTAGAATTGTATGGTAGTTCTGTTTTAATTTGTAGAACCTCCATACTGTTTTCCATGGCGGCTGTACCAATTTAAAATTCCCTCAACAGTGCATAAGATTTCCCTTTTCTCTATATCTTTGCCAACACTTATTTGTTGACTTTTTGGTGATAGTCATTCTATTTCCCTGAGGTATTGTGATGTTAAGCATCTTTTCATGTCTGTTGGCTATCTGTGTGTCTTCTTTGGAGAGATTTCTATTGCTTATTTTTTAATGAGATTCTTAGTTTTTTAAGGAGTGGAGTTGTAAATTCTTTTTATATTTTGGATAATATTCCCTTATCAATATATTATTGGGAGGTACCTTCTCTGAGTCAGTAGGTTGTCTTTTCATTTTGTTGATGGTTTCCTTCTATGGTCAAAAGCTGTTTATTTTTATGCCAGACGATTTTTTAATTTTTGCTTTTTTTCCCATTTCCTGGGGAAAATATCAAAAAAATATTGCTAAGACTGATGCCAGAGAGTTTACTGACTATGTTTCTTTCTAGGGACTTTATAGTTTTAGGTCTTTTATTTAAAACTTTAATCCATTTTGAGATTTTTTTTTTTTTGTATACAGTTGAAGAAAATGGTCCAGTTTTTTTAGTATTATTACATGTTTTTGTGTGGTTTTCTAGACACTACTTTGAAGAGATTGTCATTTTCCCATTTTATATTCTTGACTCCTTTTGATAGAGTAATTGATTATGTAAGTGTATGTTTATTTCAGAGCTTTCTGTTTTGTTTCATTGATCTATGTTTTGGTTTTTGTGACAGTAACATACCATTTTAATTACCATGGCTTTGTAATATAATTTAAAATCAGGGCTTGTGATATGTCCAATATTGTTCTTCTTTCTGAAGATTGCTTTAGCTATTTGAGGCCTTTGATGATTCCATATAAGTTTTAGGATTATTTGTTCTAGTTCTGTGAAAATAAAGTGCCTTTAGTATTTTGATAAAAATTGAATTGAATATGTTGCTTTGGGGAGAATGAACATTTTAGCTAAAGTGATTCTTCTAATCTTTGAGCATACTATAGCCTTTTATTTATTTGTGTCATCTTTAATTTCTTCATTAGTGTATTATAGTTTTTAGAGTATAGGTCTTTCTACCACTTGGTTAAATTTATTCATAAATATTTTGTTCTTTTTGAGTCAATTGTAAATGAAGTTGTTTTCTTAATTTTCTTAATTTCTCTTTCTAATAGTTTGTAATTGGTGTACAGAAATGCAACAGATTTCTGTATATTAATTTTGTATTCTGCAGTTTTACTAAATTCATTATTAATTCTAATAGTTTTTTTGGTAAAGTATTTTGGAATGTCTATATATAAAGTCATATCATCTACAAATAATAACAATTTTACTTCTATCTTTCCAATTTGATTGCCTTTTATTTATTTTTCTTGTCTGATTGCTATGGCTAGTGCTTACAATACTATGTTGTATAAAACTGGTGAAAGCAGTCCTCTTTTCTTGTTCCTGATCTTAGAAAAAAAGCTTTGAGCTTTTTACCATTGAGTATGATGTTAGCTGTGAGTTTGTTATATGCAGCCTTTATCATGTTAAGGTATCTTTTCTCTATAGCCACTTTGTTAAAAATTTTTAATCATGATTGCATGTTTAAATTTGTCAATTGCTTTTTCTGCATCAACTGTGATGAACATATAATTTTTATGTTTGGTTTTGTTAATGTGGTGTTTTACCTTGATTGATTTGAGGATGTTGAACCATTCTTGCATCCCTGGAATAAATCCTATTTGATGATGCTGTATGATATTTTTAATGTATTGTTGAATCTGATTTGCTTATATTTTGTTGAAAATTTTTACAATTATGTGCAACCTGAAATTCTTAAAAGGTTGTGATACTCTGACAATTTCTGGCTTATTTTCCCTTGTTCATTGCAAGTCTTCTGACCCTTGTGCTTTCTAGGGACACTTGTGGAATTCATAATTCCATGGAAAACATTTTGAAAGCTCTTCCATAGATAACTTAAGTAAATTTTATTCATAGACACTCAGAGATCATTTAGTCCAATTTCTCATTTTATGATTAAGTAATGAAGGCCCTCAAGAATTAAGTGATTTTTACTAGTTTTCCAGTAGAGGCAATGCAGTTATAACTCATAAGTTCACCCCTACACCATTATTTAATGACATATTTCCTCAGTCTTTAATCATAAATGAGGAAAGGCAGTTATATGTAAATTATCAATCGACATAGAAGTATTGGGTGAGTTCTTGAGATTTCCTTGAGATTAAGAGAGAGAGGAAGAAAGTATATATGGTAAAGCATCAAAAACAATGAGAACATTACTCATAGTGACCAAATCCCCACATATGTCCAGCACCCCCAGTACATCTCTCACCACAGGTCTATTCTAGAGCTAGATTCTTGTCATAATATCAGGTATAACATAAGTATAAGTAGCACCCCTGAGCTCAAGCAATGTAAAATGTATTGAACAGAAAGCATTTTTGTATTCATATTTCTGCTTAGTGGGAGATGAATTTATAGATTAGATATTAAGCAGGAAATAACTCTCCTTATTAAATAGTGTTTAAGTGTGCTGTTTCAGCATTGCCTGTGACTAAAACCTCTGATTCCAGAAAATATGTAGTCCAGGAAGAAGGCAGATATAGAATATGAACTTAGAAAAGGGTACAGCTGTACAATCATACAGATGTTTTTATTAGCAAATGGAGCAGCTGAACAGCTTTTGTCAAGAAAGTAGGAGGTAGGGAAAACTATTTTATTAATTCATTCATCAAATATCTTTTGAGCTGTTGCTATGTTCCAGACACTATAGGCATGTTAGTAGGTAAGGTGAATATATATCCTGACTTCATGGATTTGGAGTTCTTGTTGGGAGGGGGCAATAACTAAAAAATAAGTAATATAAAGTCAAATAATTATTATTAGGAAAAATAATGTAAAGAAAGAGGGAGGCCGAAAGTATGCCTTTTGGTGGTTATATTTAAATAGAGGTATAAACAAAATAATAGTCAATGAACAAATAAATGGAGAAAAAATTTCTAGGAAGAGAAAACAGTAAGTACAAGGGTGTATTCTAAAAAGAGTAATAAGAATAAGAAAGTGAGCAAAGGAGAGGATACCAACTAATCAAAACTGATAGTTAATGGTAAGAAGACTATATTTTCAGCACATGTATAAATAAGAATCCAGAGTTAGTAATTGTAGCCTCAGAACATGAAACTATAGTTTAGAACAGATTATGGAAAAAATAGTTTTATGGAAAAATGATAAGTAATGTCAGAATTAAAACCAATTACACTGGAGAACAAAATTTTTGTTGCATCCACAAAAATACTTGCTCTTACCTAATTCGAGTATGCTGATCTCAAATCTGACATTATTTTTTCTCTGTAAGCTACAGTTTTTTTGCAATTCAAGATTTTAGGTTTTGATCTTATTGTAAAATTTTCAACATTCAGTTTAACATAATGAAATAGAATATCTTCTTAGGCATCATCTTTGTGAAAATATAATCATTTATATAATGCAGTAAATATGCTAATACACTAAAAGATACGATTGCATCAGAATTTGTCTACAATTTTGAAACAGAACATATTAAAACACTTAATTTAATCATAAAATTGGCATAAAACTTATTTAAATTTTATTCAGGCAAAAATTTGCATTTGTAGGTCTTATGTTTCTGTACCTGTTGAGGACAATCTCGTGTGATCCTCCAGCAGTAGTCTGATCATCACTAACAGCTCCAAGATTTTTCAGTAACTTATCAAGGTGACTGTTCAGGAAGTGGATCTTAATGCTCAATGTCACGGAAAGCCAACAGCATCTTTTGAGCCAGAAGTTCATAGTTTTCTGCTTTTTTGTTGCCAAGGAAGTTCTTTGTAACTGCCACTAAAGACTGCCATGCTTCTTTTTCCTCCTTATTCATCTTCCTGGCAAATTCTTCATCACGTATGAGGGTTCAAATTTGAGATCCATCAAATACACCTGCTTTTATCTTCTCGAAAGACAAGGCAAGAAAAGCAGAAATAATATGTTGAAAGCATTTACTTTCTCTATTGAAAGCCTGAACAAACTGCTTCATTAAGCCAAGTTTGATGTGAAGTGGGGGAAAATGATTCTGTCTCAATTAACTACAGGTTCATTCACAATATTTTGCATCAATACTTCCAGATCTTCATGTTTCGGCCACTCCTTCTGTGTCCAGTGTTTCTCCCAAGCTCGGCTGTCCCACAAACACAGAAAACAAGGATATATGAAACCTCTTTGTTGTCCTAGCAGGAAATTTACCATTTTAAGATTCACACAAATGATCCAGTTATGCTCCACATACTTCAGAAAGTTGAGGACAATTTTTTTGTCATTATAATCTTCTTGCAGATGAGTTGAATAACCAATTGGAATCTCTGCATAAACATTACCGTTGTGTAGGAGAACACATTTCGGACTCCATTTAGAGCTGTCAAGAAATAGCTGCCATTCTGTTGGACTGTATGTGGTAACATTTAGCTGGCTGAGAAGACTATTGATATTATGACAGTAAACAAAGTATTTGTCTTCGGAAAAAATGTCCACAAAAAATTTGTTCACGCTTCCTGAAATGGGATACTTTAGCTGACCAGTGAAGTACATTCTTTTCTTGAAGCCTGAAGGCTAATAACTCAGCTACTTTCTTTGATAGGCCCAAATCTCTTACTAAGTCATTCAATTCAGGTTGGCTAAACTGCTGAGGGGTTAATGACTGCTTGGCATCAGAAGAAGACCTTTCAGGTTCTACAACCATTTCCTCATGCATCTTATCAAAATACACTTGATCACCATGTTCACCTTTTTTGTCCTTAGAAGAAATAAAACCATTGAAAACTGGAACTGGGAGTGTTTCAGAGTGTGGGATATTTCCTATTGCTGAAGGAATATTAGAATATGCGATCATATGCCATTTTTTCTTGCTGATGCCCTTTGTATGAATCAGACAGAAATAATAGTCACTGCTGTGGTAATTAGGTTCACACCAAACCATGGGAATACCAAAAGGCATTCCTTTGCATTTTCCTTTTGTCCAGTCACGAAACATTTCCTCACAATTATGACACACAATATGAAGAGCCCAATTCTTGTCTTGATCGCCAAGGGAACTTGAAAATAGGCAATATATGCACGTGTCACAAATGATGAAATATTGCACCTTTGACGTTGAAGTATGTAACAGCCACATATATAACAGAAGGTGTCATGACTATTCTTATATTTACGCCTACTTGAAGAAGCCATGATTCAATCTTAAAACAAAATAAGAGGGTGTTTTTATCAGATAATAATTTTTTACATTTAAAAACAACTACGATTATGTAAAAGTGATGTTTGTAAAACATTAATTGCCTTGTGGTTATGTTCAATCCAAGAGTCGTTGACCTTTAACTTTACTTTAAAAACCAATGCATGCCATTTACTGTAACAAAAAGAAATTAAAATTGTATAAAAACTAGAGCATGCACCAAAAAACAGATTTCAAATTTGGAATCAGCAATGTGGAAATATATAGAAACAGTTCTAAAACCTCATGCAACAGTAAATGAAAAAAAATTTGTTCCTCAGTGTTATTTATCTTACTTCCTTACAAAATATTAATAGTTTTTTATATGCCAGAATTGGAAGTTATCACATACATATGCGTGTATGATACAAATGGAATTTTAATATAAAAATGTGAGTGTCATAATTCTTGACAAATTCTTCTTTCATCTTCACAAAAGTCAGAATAAAAAAACTTTTTAAAGATATTTTTATTTTGATATACCTACACTACTAGAGTTATTATTCCACTGTCCACTTTCATGCACTGTTGGAGTGTAGATTGATATAAATATTCTGGCAAGCTATTAGGCATTAGTGTATAAAGAGCCTTGAAAAATCCATGCCATTAAACACAGTAATTCCACTTCTAGGAATTCATCCTAAGGAAATAAACAACTACAGACAAAGATTTATGTGCAGGGATATTCACAATAGCTCTATTTATAATAGTGAAAAATTAAAACAGCAAAAAAGGTTGAACAACAAAAATTAACTGTACATCGGTATGATGAAATATTTTGTAACCATTGTAAACTGTGATTTTAAAGATGATTTAAAGAATTTTAATTGGAAGTGAGAATTCTAATGAGCTGAAATAAAATGGGAAAGCAGCTAAAAAACTATATGAACCAAAAAGGTACAAAGGTGTATGTGTCTGTATATCATAGAGAGAAATGCTGAAAGGATGTATACCAAATAGCTGAGCAATAAGAGGTGGGCAATTTATATTTTCTCTATTTTCCTTTTTTAATATACATTTTTTATAAGGAGAACTTATCATTTCTATATATGAAAAAAATATTTTAAAAAAGAATGTAAAGATTTGGCTTTCTTTGGACAGCTTCCCTTTTATGGGGGAAAATGGACTATTTTTCTCAAGTACTTTACTTTTCTATAGAAGATATCCTGGTACATTTGGCTGGCTGATATCTGGGTCCATGAGTTGTACTGTTCTTGAGGATAAAAAAAAAAAATGCTTAATTCCCAGCCATATTTTTCCACAGTTTGTCCCATTGTGTTTCTAGATGTTCTTTGCAACAAATATTTCCTTGGTAAAATAAATTTTCGAAATGCTATGCAACATATCCTCTTCTTAAAAGCCACGGTGCATATTAAGATGTTAAAGTTTCCAAGATGTACTGCAATATAGAGAACTGACTGATTTGTTTACCCAACATATACTTGATGAGAAAAAGCTTTTTTGTTTGTTTTTCTTCACATACTTTTAACATTTTACAAAACTAGAGTTCCTTGGAAAACTCTTTATGAAGTAAAGGATTAGATAATTTGAGATGGATAAATGAGTGAAGGACTGTTTTAGAAAATGAAGTAGTTGGGGGAAATGTTTTCAGAATTGTTAAGACAAAAGCCTTTCAAGTTGATCGTAAAGAGTACAACCATGACTTAACTCAGTGTTTCCATTTTATTTCTATTAGAAACCTAATTCTCAGCAGGATCAAATCATAGTGCCTGTTTACTCATAGACCTGATGTATAGATTGAGAATGATTCAGTTTATTTCAGTGAATTTAATTGCACAAGGTCTTGAAGGAAGGAAACTCATGGTTTAGTTATAGCCCAATTTTTTATCTGCCTAAAATACAGTAAGAGAGCCACATAGTAATAATTTACATCCATTGAACAAGTGAATTGAAAAATATAAGATATTCCCATCTATCACCTTGAATATGGCAAGAAGGACACAACCTCATTTGATTTTTGTAATGACTTTTTAATTTTTTTTATTTTAGTGAGGAAAGAAAGAGAAGGGGGAGGAGCAGGAAGCATCAACTCCCATATATGCCTTGACCAGGCAAGACCACGGTTTCAAACCAGTGACCTCAGCGTTTCGGGTCAATGCTTTATCCACTGTACCACCACAAGTCAGACAATTTTTTGTAATGATTTTAACACATAAAAAAAAACCTTAAAGTGGTTTTCTACTTCAATCCTTGTGTCTTCAGAGAGCTGAGCATCATTAACCTCATTTTCAAGTGAAAACCAAGGAGGTTAACTGGCGTGTTCAGGGTTACACAGCTCTGTTTAGTCATCCTCCAAGATGTCTTGGCTTTTTGATTTTGAAAAGGAAGAAAGAGAGGTGGCTATCTGAGGTGACATAACTAGGAGAATGGCCAGCCCCTAGCCCCTGGAGAACAGCTCATTTTAAGTCACTCGACCCTGTGTCCTCCTGGGGGATCCCAAAGTCACCAAGTCAGCCACTGTAGATACAGAATCCAGACCCAGTTCTGAGCACTGCCTTCTGCTCTGTTGTCCTTGGAAATGGTATTTAAACAACAATTGGGTTTTTAATTAAGATTTATTATTGCCATAAATGAAGGGGAAAGATAAAAACCTAGTCAGAGTGTGAAGTCAGCCACAGCCAGCATGCTCCTTCCTCATTCGGAACACTAACCCTCCCTCCATCCTGGTTCCCAGACCTCACAGGCAGGCCAACAGCTCTCCAGCTCTCCAAGGGCTCCAACTCTCCTTTGGCAGCTTAGTTACTAAACAGAAATCTCCCTCCTGCTTTCCTCTTCAGGACACCTCAGTGATTTCTTGAGTGGATTTGGACTTTAGGAAAAGCAGAAAAAAACTAGACTTTTCAGTCTGCTTCTGCCTTCAAACCTTCCAAAATTTCCATGGAAGGGAATTTAAAAGACCAAAGACTGCTTAAAACTGGGGAGAAGGAAACTAATAGAGGACACATGCAAAACAAAACAATAACAATAACCACTTTAGCTACCATTTACCAAGTGCTTCTGTCACTCACCCCAGTAGATACATTTTACTATTTTGAATAATCCTACCATTTTTATTTTATTTATTTATTTATTTTTATTTTTGTGTGTGTGACAGAGACAGAGACAGAGAGAAAGACCGATAGGGACAGACAGACAGGAAGGGAGAGTGATGAGAAGCATCAATTTTTGGTTGCGGCACCTTTGTTGTTCATTGATTGCTTTCTCATATGTGCCTTGACGGGGGGGCTACAGTAGACCAAGTTACCTGTTGCTCAAGCTAGTGACCTTGAGCTCAAGCTGGTGAGCCTTGCTCAAACCAGATGAGCCTGCGTTCAAGCTGGCACCTTCAGGGTTTTGAACCTCGGTCCTCCACATCCCAGTCCGATTCTCTATCCACTGTGACACCGTCTGGTCAGGCATGTATAATCCTTTCTTATAAGGTAAATCTTATCCACAATTTATTGATGACAAAAAGAAACATAAAGGAAAAATGCATACCTAGTCCTCTTTAGGTCAGACAACTAGTGTAGAGGTTAAAGCCCGCCTACTTCACCTCCTAAGCCTGAGCACTTAGAGTCTGCATTACTAAATTCCAAGACTTCAGAATGGGACCTTCTTCTCAAATGGCAAGATGGCAGTACATTTTATATCAATAAAGTTTGTTAGTTCTTAAATTGAAGGCAGATATCAGAGGTCTTCATGCCTGGATTTACTGATTTCTCCCCTCTGGCCACAGTTTGGATCTCTAATCATAGCCACCAGCCACCATTTAAAATGTGCTATTCCATGGTGATGAGCTTGCTGACCACAATAATTGTACAAAGAAAGACTGAATTCCCTCTGAGAAGATAGAAGGGAGGGGACCATTGCATTAATAGGAAATTGATGACAAAACCTGCAGGGTCACTCAACTCCTTGATTTGAAATTATCTTGTTTAAAAAAAATTATTTTGTTTAAGTTACTTATTTGAGTTATATGAATCTAAAACTAAATTTATACAATTATAAATTTTAATCACAAATGATTAAAATAGTCTTAAAAATTCCTTACGGTAGCACTAGCCTGAAGATCACATTTCTTAGCAAGTCTAGTAGAGCCACTGTTTCCTTCATGGTTATAATAGATCTGTTTCTTCAATTGAGTACGAAATGCAGTAGATGGTCATGTTTAAAAAACACAAAAACAAAAAACCTTTCAATAGAAAAATGACAAAACACTCTCTCTCTTTAAGGTTCATAATACTAAGACCAACTGAAAAAAAAAAAGTCATTTTCTAATTTACCATCTATATTCGCTAAGTCTGTAACCACTGAATGGATTGACAGCTAAAACGGCCCAGATCATTTGAGAGAGAGAGAGAGAGAGAGAGAATGTGTGTGTGTGTGTGTGTGTGTGTTTGCTTGCATGTGTGTACACATGCACACACCAGCATCTTTCTCTCTTTCTCTTTCGTCTAGCAAATGTTGAATTTCTATATATTAAATATGTGTTTGATAGGCCCTGGCCGGTTGGCTCAGCAGTAGAGCGTCGGCCTGGCGTGCGGGGGACCCGGGTTCGGTTCCCGGCCAGGGCACATAGGAGAAGCGCCCATTTGCTTCTCCACACCCCCCTCCTTCCTCTCTGTCTCTCTCTTCCCCTCCCGCAGCCGAGGCTCCATTGGAGCAAAGATGGCCCGGGCGCTGAGGATGGCTCCTTGGCCTCTGCCCCAGGCGCTGGAGTGGCTCTGGTCGCGGCAGAACGACGCCCCGGAGGGGCAGAGCATCGCCCCCTGGTGAGCAGAGCGTAGCCCCTGGTGGGCGTGCCGGGTGGATCCCGGTCGGGCGCATGCGGGAGTCTGTCTGACTGTCTCTCCCCGGTTCCAGCTTCGGAAAAATACAAAAAAATAAAATAATAAAATAAATAAATATGTGTTTGATAAAAAAAAAGTAATAATATGTGCTGTTAAGAGACTAGATAGCAAAATACTATAGCTGGCTTTGTGAAATGTATTGAAATTACACACATACAAAAAAAATCTAAGGTATCTAAGGTGAAAGTATTCCTGTTGTTGGTCAATGCCACCATCTTTGCATGGGAAGGACAAAATTATATAAAATTTCAAAGTCTGTCACTAAAAAACCCAAAGGATTAAGCACAGGGCTGTCTGTTTATGATATGGCCTTCATGGAGTAGCATGTTTCTTGCAGATTATCCATCCGGTTTTGGAAACTTTGCTTAACACATTTTACCAAATGATGTCCAGGCATCGAGCATGCTATGAAGAGATGCTGGCTTGCCCACTTCGGGAAATTAGGCTATTTCTTAATTTCCACTAACAAATATGTAGGCAATGGGCATTTTTCTTTAATTCCGTGAATATTAAGTCAATATTGGGATAAGGATATATTGGTTTCAACATCAGATCAGAGAGTTTAAAAGGTCAATTGGAGGTGTTTATTACAAACTAGAGCCAGAAGGAGGCAAACTAGAAATATATGTTTTGCATGAAGATAAATTATTACATTGGTAATTGCCTGAAAATTATACTAGTTTTCAGAATGAAAAAATTAAGCTTGTCTAATATTGCATGAGAACATAGATGGCAGTGATAATATAGCACATAACATCTTTTATATTTTATATTTGATTTAATTTTTTATATTTAATTGTAAAAATATGCACAAATATAATGGAATCAAAGTATCTTGATGTTGTAAACATTTTACAAGTTTTAGCTTGAAAATGCTTTAGCTTAAAAATCCCAGTTTAAAAAGTACTTAGTTGAAAGAGTTTTATACTTTGAAGGAAACTATAGATGGTAGGTCCAGAGCCAGCCTCTTTCCTTCTTAAAATTAGTGAGTGGTATTGATTTACACTCAGCCATGGGCCATGCACAGCCTCTAATGACATCTTCACAGCTGCTAGAATCTAGTGGCCCATAAACTACGACATTCAAATAATTTACCAAAGTTGACATTCTATTTGAGCATCTCTTTTTTTTTTAATTAAAAAAGAAAGGTCTCCACAAAAAATAAAGAAGTGAATCTGTGTGTTTGCAGTGTTGAGAATAAAAAGGGAAAGGATGAAACACAGAAAACCCTGAGCACAATTAATCAGATGACAAAATCTTTGCCAAGTGCATGAGAAGCAAATGCTTTCCTTTGCTAAATCTAAGTCACTGTGTGTCAGAGGCTATTATTTCATACATTGTACTTCTCATACCCACTTTAACTTGTTTTTCCCTTTAAACACCATTCCTCTGTATCCACCCCTTCAGCACCCCCAAGGCACAAAAGTTCTAGAATGCTGGGTTAAAGCTGACATGTCATCCTTAACTCATCCACTGAGCCTTTGTGTGTGTGTGTGTGTGTGTGTGTGTGTGTGTGTGTGTGTGTGTGTTTATCCTCCAAGACAGGGCTTGGAGATAGAGCCTCTAACCTCCTTAATTTTGAATTTTCTGGTTTTTGTCACTTTAAACCAGATCCCTCACGTTATTTAATGTGACACCCTTCCTCCCCCCCCCCCCGACTTTGGGGTAAGGATTAGAGTAAGGAATTTAATGTTATTTTTAACTGAACTATCTTGTTAACCTTGGGGGACATCCCTGGAGCCGAAACCCATTCAAGTAACAATAGCTCAGCATCTCATTCTCTGCAGACAGCTCTGCTGAGTCAGTCTGAAAAAGCTCTTTAAAAGCACATTTTCTGCCTGGCCCTTTTCTTTTGGTTTCTGTAGAATTTTTCTGAGGAATGATTTTTAACTGAGGGGGATAGGGACAATTATAAACGAAGGAGCACTGAAAGGAGAAGAGAAGGCGATGAAGAGGGCTGCTCTCTGCACTAATTAAAACAAAGCCTCCTTGTGTAAGCTGTCCCTTCTCCGTGCAAAGGGGCAAACAGCACAAGGGCCTCTCGGAGAACACAGTTCTTGAGTCTGCAGGACTTGTATTTTAAAATACAATTGCAAGTAATGCCCCTTTGTTGATTATACCCGTCTTGCCAAGCTTGAGGACCTCCAAAGCTGCCAAACATTTACTTTTAAATCTCAGGGGCCCAGCCGACTTCCAAATGCTGTCATTCTTAAGAGAGGGCAGGACAGCCTGTGATTGCCGTCTTCCCAGGATTCTCGTAAGTTGCTTGGACTGTATATCAAATGGATGCTGGTGCTGAGACTGAGCAGATCAAGTCGGAATTTGGTGTAACTTTGGTCTTTAGAAGAGAGACGGAATTGTTCATACCTCTTGCTAGTGCACCAGTTTGCAAGTGGAAAACACCAAAGCAAGCTTCCCAACTCTTTCGTGTGGAAGCAGCAGAGAGTATGCAGTCCAGACCCAATTCAGAAAATGACTTGTCAAATGAAAGAGAAATGCACAAACATGTCTGTACTTTGTCCTCTGAATTTTAAAAGCATCTAATGTTACATAGCTCATGTGAACTTTACTTAAAACGCGGCCATCCATGAAGTATTCCCTTTATGGTTTGGGGAGCTGTCCTCTTTCCTTGCTGTTCACGACTATGATTATTTTATAAGCTCTTTTGTAGCTGGGTTTATTTGACTTAACCTTTTAAATGTCGCTTTGTTTCTGACAATACGGGAAGTATAATGCCAAAGGAAAACTCTGCATGGGGGTTGATGCAGGAGGCAGGCACATGATTTGAAATAAGCCTTGAGAAGACAATAAACTTATTTAGGAGTTTCTCAATGTTTCCAATGTGACTCTATAAAGCTGAGCACCAAGTTTAGATTCCTAGGTTTTATGAGGTTGCAGAGGTACAAAACTAATACTTGGCTAGGTGTTCTTTCTTTTTTTCCCCCTCTCTGATGAAAATTGCAAGCATGAAAAACAAGGTGCAGCATCCGTTTTCAATTAAAAAATAAAAATGTAAAACCTCTCCCTGTGGGCCTGGTACAGAGCCAGGTGAGGGAATGGGATGGGTGTGGTCACTGAGAAGTCATAAGATGAAAATACCCTTCTGCTTCAAGTAACATTATATTTCAGGGGGCCCCCTATTCCAATAAAGAAAGTTACACTGTGCTATCATCTTACTTCAAATGTTTCTCTTTAAAAAATAATTTACTTTGAATTTTTTCTAATTCCCAAGATCACTGGATTTGATTTCTATTTTCTCTGTACATCTCTGATTTCTGTTCAGTCCCACAGGGGTAAATATTTGACATCCAGCCATTCCCAGGGGTGGCAGACCAATGTACTAAACACAGAGTTATTGCACTTCACCAAGAGATGAAGTCAGGCTCCAGGGGATAAACAGCCATCCATAAATAACCTCTCAGAAATAGCCTAAGGAACATGCCCTGCAAAGAAATCCTGGCTCAGTACATTCTATTTGGTTTATTTTGCATAAAAATTTTCTTTGTCTAGATTTCCACCAGCATAAAAGCAGTTTCAGCAAAACATACAGTTAAAACAAAACAAAACCTAGTTTAAAAAAAAAATTCCACCTGAAAGGAAATTAACTGTTGCCCTTTGAAATGCCAGGATAAAACCCACTTGCCTGACATTCTGATGAATAAAGAGTGGTGAGAAGAGGAAAAGGACTTGCCAAGTATGATACTAATAGTCAGAACCTCTGCCTGATGTCTAGTCCTTGTGGGCCATAGCTAAAAGCATTTGCAATATCTAACTCCTAGTGGCAAATCCACTGTCGTCAGTAATGAGTTATGCTTCAAGACAATATTTGGCCAAGATATATCTGACCCATTAATACGATGAGATGACTTGAGTTGTTTTTGATTTATCTGGAGGAAATGTATGATTTTAAAACATTCTTTGGAGCTTCAACTACTACATTTTAGTGAGATAGGTTCAAGCAAAGGGTGGTAGGGAAGTGATAGATGGATCTATGCTACAGACCAGCTGCACTTTATCATTTTGCTCAGTTCCATTTTTAGCACCTAAAGAAGTAATTCTCTACATATATTTGGATAACTTACATTTATATCTATCCTTAGTCAAATTCAAAGGATTTATAAAAACAGCCTGAACTTCAAAGACACACCCTCCTGGGGTTAATTAGTAAGTACAATTTTTATATTAACAATTAACCTCCTAGGTTAACAGTCAATTACTTCAAGTCTCGTCAATCTTAATCAATTTCCGTTCTAATTTCTTTGGTTTCTGTCTCCTTTATTTTTATTATCACCCTAATTGTGATACTAAGTCAAATTCTTATTGGAACTGGCTTACCTGTTGTCACACTCTCCCCACCACTCCATCCCAATCTCTCCCTCTGGGTTAATTATCTTAAAATAATGCTTTACAGCCTGACCATGGAGTGGTGCAGTGGATAGCACATCAGACTGGGATGCAGAGGACCCAGGTTTAAAACCCTGAGGTCGCTGGCTTGAGCGAAAGCCCACCAGTTTGAGCAGGGGATAGTTGGGTTGAGTGTGGGATCATAGACATACACCCATGGTCACTTGCCTGAGCCTAAAGTTTGCTGGCTTGAGCAAGGGGTCACTTGCTCTGCTTTGGCACCCCCACCCCAATCAAGGCACAAATGAGAAAGCAATCATTGAACAACTAATGAGCTGCAATGAAAAATTGATGCTTCTCATCTCTTTCCCTTCCTGTCTATCAATCCCTATCTATCCTCCTCTCTGACCCTCTCTGTCTCTGTAAAAAAAAAAAAGTAAATAAATCAATCATGCTTTACATCATGAATTCATACTTCCCAGAGTTTGTGTTGGTACCCCAATTCCTAAAGGAGGAAGTTCAAGCTCTTTCTTTTGCTTCTCTAGTTTTATATCTACTTGCTTCTCTAGCCAAACTCACTATGGTATGGTTGTCCTCTAAACTGTCTCATGTTCCACTACCCTTTCCTTTATTTGTGTCATGTACCTGCTTAGAATATCCTCTCTTCAGTCTGATGTCCCAAAGTCTGATTTAAGCCCAACCTTTTTCTCAACTTCTTCTGAAGTGCTGTGAAATAATATACCACTTCCTTTGGACTACTGGTTGATTTTGCTTATGTACCTCAAAATCGTACATAGACTGTAAATTCCGTGAGGACAAGAACTGCATCTGCAAACCTTTTTATTCCCCATTAACTGTGTAGTCCATAATTAGTATGAAGACACAACTCCTTCTTTCGGAATGTGTGAACTACTTTATTAATATAGGGTTATCAAGAGCAACATTTCCTTGTTGAGATAGTTTCAGTTTCCTAAAGAGTGAGGTCAGGCTCAGCCTCAGCAACAGATGAAGGGGATGGACTCTCCTACCAGAACTAGACACAAGCGGCAAAATCTATAGAGATCGGAGAAAATCGCTTAGCCATTTTCTCTTGTACTCCTCTCTAAAGAGTCTGTATATCCAAGAAGGAATTCCAACTTAGGGAGTTTTAAAAGGATATCTGTCACAGAAAGAATTCAACAAGGAAAAAGCCTGTTGATGGAAAGCTGGCTTCACAAATAAGCCTGATTATTTAGCCCAGATCATCTGAATTCTGTTCTTAATTTCCTTTCGCTATCTTCAAGCCTTTAATAAAGTTACGTTGAATTTAACAGCCATGTGTTAAATAATCTATGGAAAATTTTAAAAACTGGTCATCTGTCCAGTGTGAAAGGGAATGTTTTTGCTTGTTTCCCCGCCCCCCCCCCCCCCCCCACTGGTGGCCAATATGATAGTGGTCCCAGTGGCTGGAGAGACAGATCACTCCTAGATGTATGTATGCTGTCTCCTTTCCTCCTCATCAGGAGGAGTCAAAATAAAGAGTCTGTGGTTTCATGTTCCTTTTAATTTTAATAAAGAAAATAACATTTCTTTTTTAAATTCTTGTTAAAAGATGTACAACACTGGTTTATAAACAGATATTATTGTTATTGTTCTAATATCGGTTCAGTTGTAGCAGGTTTAAAATCTATGTCCTATACAGATATAGAGAGAGGTAATTTCATTTTCTATAACTATAACTTGTTTGTATGCTCATATATCTACCCAGTTTTGGGAAGAATTTAAAAAATTTTCCAAACAAATAATTAGTCACTTTTGATTTTAAAATTTGATCAAGACTTTTTCCAATTCACCTTTTGAGGTGAATATTCAATAGTTTTATTTTATTTCTCTAGTCATTAGGGAAATCAAACCTAAAACCATATGAGATACCACTACATATATTTGAGAATGCCTAAAATCTTTTCCTTTCTCTCTAGGCAGCATCTGGGTGCGGCAGAAATCTTCTATAAGATGTTAGACTCAAGAAGATGAAGTGAACCACCAGTCTGTGATTTCTTAGCTCACGTCATATAAAAAATTAACAACAAAGACAAAAAAGACCTCGATATACGTACTAAAACTAAAAAACAAACAGGAACTATTAAAAAAACAGGTGAAGAGTTTTGTGGTTTGGGGTTAGGCAAAGATTTCTTAGAAAGGATTTAAAAAACATAAACTATTAAATAAAAATATCAATATTGTAAACTTTATCAGTAATACAAAACTCCACAGAAGGTGCTGTTAAGAAAAATAAATAGAGAAGTCAGCCCTGGCCAGTTGGCTCAGCGGTAGAGCGTCGGCCTGGCGTGCGGGGGACCCGGGTTCGATTCCCGGCCAGGGCACACAGGAGAAGTGCCCATTTGCTTCTCCACCCCACCCCTCTTTCCTCTCTGTCTCTCTCTTCCCCTCCTGCAGCCAAGGCTCCATTGGAGCAAAGATGGCCCGGGCGCTGGGGATGGCTCCTTGGCCTCTGCCCCAGGCGCTAGAATGGCTCTGGTCGCGGCAGAGCGACGCCCAGGAGGGGCAGAGCATCGCCCCCTGGTGGGCAGAGCATCGCCCCTGGTGGGCGTGCCGGGTGGATCCCGGTCGGGTGCATGAGGGAGTCTGTCTGACTGTCTCTCCCCATTTCCAGCTTCAGAAAAATACAAAAAATAATAATAATAAATAAATAAATAAATAAATAAGTCACCAACTGGAGGATAATCTAGACAAAGCTCCCATGGACCGAGGTCACCCCCATTAAACTTAACTTCTAAATAAAGAAAAGACCTATATATGAAAGACCAGAATATATGAATATATATTACAACTAAATAATATGAAAAAAATTTAAATGAGCAAAGATTTGAAAAGACACTTTACCAAATAAATGGTATAGGTAAGCATATAAAAAGATGCCCAACATTATTAGTCATTAGGGAAATCAAACCTAAAACCATATGAGATACCACTACATATATTTGAGAATGCCTGAAATCAAACAGAGACAGTACTAAGTGCTCTGAGTATGAGGGAATGCACACTCTGGAAATAGTTTGTGGTTTCTCAAAAGGGAAGCAGTTTCTAAAAGGGGACAAGAGGCAGCCACTTGTCTCCCCAAGTCTCCATCTCCAGTGCTCCCTGGGTAATGATTGGAAGTGGCAATCAGCTTAGTCAGAAAACTATATTCTGCAGTCTTTCTTACTAGTTATCTTTAGGCCAAATTCTTGTCTGTAAAATATAAGCAAAAGTTGCCAGTTGGGAATTCCAAGAGAGCTCTCCAAACCACTGCAATCAGTAGAACTATAAGAAAAGCAGAATGTCAATTACATTTTTTTCTAGCTCCCTTTAAAAAATATGAATATACAGGTAAATTAATTTTAATAATATACATATTTAACCGAATATATCCAAAATATCATTTCAACACAAAATCAGTATGACAAATTATTGATATAATTTTCATGCTTTTTTTAGTATGAAGTCTTTAGATTCTGGTATATATTTTACACTTTCAGCACATTTCAGTTCAGACTAAACACATTTCAAACGCTCAATAATCAAATATAGCTTTTGATTAGTGTATTAGAGAGCAGTTGTAAACTGATAAGCATTCTGTCGTCCTTCTGCCTTTCTTCCTTATTCTGACATGCAATATATTTGTGTTGACTAAAGTTTCAGTAGCTCTCCTAGATCCTGAGTTTTCCTTGAGGTTACAAACTGTGGAACAGAAAGATAAAAGAAATCTGGTGGTGGATGCCTATGTAACCTCCTTACCAGCCATGGACTCCCAAATTCAGGATTTCTTTTACATAACAATAGTAATATTGGACAATATAATTTATAGTAAAAGTCATTCTTAGTGATGAAGAGGGCCACAAGATAGTAACAGAAGCTAGAAAGACAGTTCATCATATTGGTTAAAAGCACAATTGTAGAAGCCACATATATAAGGACAGATATCAGCATTGCCATGTACTGATGTATTATCGCGAGTAACTTATTTAAGCTCCCCAAATTTAAAAATTTTCCTTAACTATAAAATGAAGATAATAAACATCTCCCTCTCAGTTATTGTAAGAACTAAAAATAGTTAATTATGTAACATATCTAGATTATGTGTATCACGCAGTCAGGTCTTTGTATGTGTCAAGTGTTATTAATCCATTAAGAAAATATAATAATTCTGAACTTAGATGCACCCGATAATGTAAGCTCCAGATAGATAAAGCAAAATTGACAAAATTATACCGAGTGGTTGATAGATCTGTAATTCTATTTCAAGTTTGATACATTTTCCAATAGCTGACAGATGGAGCAGACAAAAAAAAAAGAAAAAGAAAACAATTTTAATAAACTAATGTGAAACATGTGCATTGGATAAACCTCAAATTTGGATGTTCTTCAAATTTGAATCTGAGCTTCCTGAAAGCGTTTACAAATATGAAAACAGAGTCATTCAAACAATTTTTATTATTTGTAAAAAAGAATGCAATTTTCTTAGTTTTACTGTGTTACATATATTTGAGAGTCCTGACAAAATGTCTACAAGCTCAGCTTTTTAACTTCTTTCAATTCTATTCACACACTAAATACATAGAATTCTATATTTTAATTTGATGTAAACCATTAGTTTCATGGCTTATTTATCGTATAATATGTAGTTTCTAGCTGCAAATTCTTAGCTCACTTTGTATGTCCCTTACTAAAACAGCAGAAACACACGAGTGGATAATGCTTCCTTTGGAGGCTGATGAATGTTCTCTCCCTCTCTCCTGTGGGTGATTTCTAGCACAGCCTTTTCTCACCCTCCAGGTCTCTATTTCCTTATTCTGTCTCCCAGTGAGACACAGCAGGTGGAAATAAACCCAGACTTCCTAAGTGTGAAAACATTTGGAATGATCCCTGTTTTTAATAATCTCCTTTAGAGTTTGGATGTTTGCCCCCAAGACTTCTGACTATCTTTCAAAAAACAGTATCTTTTGTTTGTTTGTTTCAAATGAGATATTTTGCATGATTAATGAAGAATCCAACTTAATAAGATTTTTTGTTAAAAAAAAAGAATTTCCAAAGTATTAGACTAGAGCTTGAGATATGGAAAAAGAAACCAGATTCAACTCAAACTTCCTAAACAATCTCAATCGTACAGAAATTTCAGGCAACTAAAATACCCTCTGGAGAGTAACATTTCATGCTTCGGAAGAAGTTATTTACTTCATGCAGAAAAGTACTTTGCTCCAAAGAGGGGCCGTGGCTCACCATAATATTTTGAGTTTGGCCTATTAAGGGACTAGACTTAAAATATTTTATGTTCTCAATTTATTTTCTCTCACATCTGGATTAGGGATAATTTTTCTAGACCTGAATTATGGAAAATTTCTCTTGTCAAGTATATAAGCCATATACTTGACTGTAAACATATGGCCTAATTGCAAAATTTGCCGTTGGGAAAGTTAATTATTTAAGGTGTGGATCTAAAGTAGAGTTTCCCCACCTTTATATAAACCACAAACACCTATCTCTGGGAATTTGAAGTGCTGAACTGCCCTACAAGGCAAAGAGGCATTTCCTGCCGGGCCCTCCTCTGGGAAGCCTCAAGCCTTTGGCTGGGGGTTGTTTCCACAAGCTTAGAATCTTTTTTCCTGGATGTGGAGGTCCTCTTAAACACAGGGGAATTGTGGTGGCCCTTTGAGGTCGCACAGGGAATTATTTGAGTGCCTCCTTTCAGTTTCACTCACATCCCTTAGCGTTGCTGTAACAAGGAGCCCATTCTCTGGTTAAGGGCTTCTCTGGCAATGCCTTAAGGCGAGTTATTGCTGAACTGCCTCCTGTCTGTACCCGTTTACTGGAGCCAAGAGAGCAGAAGAGAGGGATTCCCTTTTAGCTTTGTGCCAGCCACATTTACACTGTCCTTTTGTTTTTCTAGTGGGCAAGAAAATAGAACTTTTTAAAGTCACAAAGTACTATTCCTCAAGCTCAAACTTTAATGGCAAAAAAAAACCCACGACCAAACTCATGTGTATTACAAAAATAAAAATATTAATTTTATTTTAAAAATTCATAGCAAGTATGAATGCTTATCAGAGATAGCTTTCAATGGTACCATGTATGAAATGAAACTTTATTTATTATTCAATGTATGTTCATTAGATACCTATTGTGTACTAGTCCTGTATGTTAGGCACAAAGACTAAAAATAAATAACACTGGGTCCTACTATAAAAATATTCACACCCTGTCCTGGGAAATGTGTGCAGGGAGGTGACAGAGATGCAAATATCTAATTATAATACAATGTATATGCTATTGTAGCTCAGATTAACAGTAAACTCTGACTAGTGTGGTTTACTACAATTTCATAGGGGAGGTAATATTTAATATTCATCTGGAAGGGTGAGTTGAAATTCAAAGAGAAAAGCACTCTTTCTAAGAAGCAGAGAGACCATGTGAAAAAGGAACAGAGACTAAAAGGAACATGGTGTGCTTGGGGAACTGACAGTGTCCTGGCATAACAAGAGGCAAGCAAGGAAAAAACTGTCTAGGTGCTAATGCATGTTAGATGAAATGCTAAAGTTTGGGGGGTGGTTCTTTAGTCTGTGGAGTATGACTTTGAAGGCTTAGAAAAGGAGAGGAGGATCCTTTATTAAGCACTTATCATATACCACAATTCTTTAAAGTGCTCTAGGTAAATTTACTCATATAATCTACACTACAGTAATACCAGTGAAGGATAGTAGTGATTTCTACTTTATACATGATCCTGGGTCAGTCAGTTTCTCATGTCTTTAAATTGATCTATAAATTCTACACAATTCCAATCAAAACCACAGCAGGTTTGTTTGTTTTGTTTTGGTAATTGACAAGCTAATTCTAAATTCATATATAAATATAAAGGCTCAGAATTTTTTTTTTAAATTTTATTTACACAATTAATTTTAACAGGGTGACATTGATCAATTAGAGTACATAGATTCAGAAAAAACATCACCAGATCATTTTGACATTTGATTATGTTGTATACCCATCACCCAAAGTCAAATTGTCTTCTGTCACCTTCTATTTTGTTTTCTTTATGCCCCTCCTCTCTCCTACCCCCTCCTATTCCTCCCTTCCCCTCCCCCTGGTAACCACTGCACTCTTGTCCATGTCCATGAGTCTCGTTTTTATGTCCCACCTATGTATGGAATCATACAGTTCTTAGTTTTTTCTAATTTACTTATTTCACTCCGTATAATGTTATCAAGGTCCATCCATGTCATCATAAATGATCCTATGTCATCATTTCTTATGACTGAGTAGTATTCCATAGTATATATGTACCACATCTTCTTTATCCAATCATCTATTGAAGGGCTTTTTGGTTGTTTCCATGTCTTGGTTACCGTGAACAATGCTGTGATGAACATGGGGCTGCATGTGTCTTTATGTACCAATGTTTTTGAGTTTTGGGGATAGATACACAGTAGAGGGATTGCTGGGTCATATGGTAGTTCTATTCTTAATTTTTTGAAGAACAACCATACTTTCTTCCATAATGGTTATACTACTTTACATTCCCACCAACAGTGGATGAGGGTCCCTTTTTCTCCACAGCCTCTCCAACACTTGTTATTACCTGTCTTGTTGATAATAGCTAATCTAACAGGTGTGAGGTGGTATCTCATTGTGGTTTTAATTTGCATTTCTCTAATAGCTAGTGAAGATGAGCATCTTTTCATATATCTCTTGACCATTTGTATTTCTTCCTGGGAGAAGTGTCTGTTCATGTCCTCTTCTCATTTTTTTATTGGACTGTTTGCTTATTTGTTGTTGTTTTGTGAGTTCTTTGTATATTTTGGATATTAGGCCCTTATTTGTGCTGTTGTTTGAAAATATCATCTCCCATTTAGTTGGCTGTTTGTTTGTTTTGTTGTCAGTTTCTTTTGCTGAGCAAAAGCTTCTTAGTCTGATTTAGTCCCATTCATTTATCTTTGCCTTCACTTCCCTTGCCTTTGGAGTCAAATTCATAAAATGCTCTTTATGGCCAAGGTTCATGAGTTTAGTACCTATGTTTTCTTCTGTATAATTCATTGTTTCAGGTCTTATATTTAGGTTTTTGATCCATTTTGAATTAATTTTGGTACAAGGAGATGAACTGTAGTCGAGTTTTATTCTTTTGCATGTGGCTTTCCAGTTTTCCCAGCACCATTTATTGAAGAGGCTTTCTTTTCTCCATTGTGTGTTTTGCGCTCCTTTATCAAAAGTAATCTGACCATATCATATGGGGTTTTATCTCTGGGTTTCTATTCTGTTTCATTGGTTTGAGTGTCTATTTTTCTGCCAATACCATGCTGTTTTGATTATCATGGCTGTATAATATAATTTCAAATTAGGTATTGTAATACCTCCCACTTCATTCTTTTTCCTTAGGATTACTTTAGCTATTCGGGATTTTTTATAGTTCCATATAAACCTGATGGTTTTTTGTTCCATTTCTTTAAAAAATGACATTGAAATTTTGATGGGAATTACATTAAATTTGTATATTGCTTTGGGTAATATGGTCATTTTGACTATATTTATTCTTCCTATCCAAGAACAAGGAATATTTTTTCATTTCATTGTATCTTTCTTGATTTCCCTTAACAAAGCTTTGTAGTTTTCATTATATAGGTCCTTTACATTCTTTGTTATATTTATTCCTAGGTATTTTATTATTTTTGTTGCAACCGTAAAATAGATTATTTTTTTGAGTTTGTTTTCTAATGTTTCATTTTTGACATATGTATATTCTGTATATTAATTTTGTATCTTGCAAACTTACTGTATTGGTTTATTGTTTCTAGTAGTCTTTTTGTGGAGTCTTTGGGGTTTTCAATGTACAGAATCATATCATCTACAAAAAGTGAAACCTTTACTTCTTCTTTCCCAAGATAAATGCCTCTATTTCTTTCTCTTGTCTGATTGCTCTGGCTAGAACTTCCAGCACTATGTTGAATAAGAGTGGAAAGAATGAGTAACCTTGCTTGTTTCTGATTTTAGAGAAAAAGTCCTCAGTTTTATGCCATTTAATATGATGTTAGCTGATGGTTTATCATAAATGGCCTTTATTATGTTGAGATATTTTTTTCTATACCCTTTTTTTGAGTGTTTTAAACATAAAGTCATGTTGTATTTTATCAAATGTCTTTACTACATCTACTGATATGATCATATGGTTTTTGTCCTTGGTTTTGTTGATATGGTGTATTACGTTGACTGTTTCACATATATTGAACCATCCTTGTAATTCCAGGTGACTCCCACTTGCTCATGATGAATTATTTTTTTAATGTGTTGTTGTATTCGATTTGCTAGTATTTTGTTTAGGATTTTAGCATCTGTATTCATTAGAGATATTGGTCTGTAGTTTTCTTTTTTTGTGTGGTCCTTGCCAGGTTTTGGTATGAGGGTTACATTGGCCTCATAAAATGTGTTTGGAAGTATTGCTTTTTCTTCAAGTTTTTGGAAGACTTTGAATAGAATAGCAACCAAGTCTTTGAATGTTTGATAGAATTCACGAGTATAGCCATCTGGCCTTGTTCTTTTATTGTTTGGGAGGTTTTTGATAGATGTTTCTATTTCCTCCCTGTGTATGGGTCTGTTTAGGCTATTTACTTCTTTGTGACTCAGTCTAGGAAGATTGTATGGTTCTAGAAATTTATCCATTACTTCTAGGTTGTTAGAGTTGGTGGCATATAGTTTTTCATAGTATTTTATGCTAATTCTTTGTATATCTATGATATCCGTGGTGATTTCTCTTCTTTTATTTTTGAGTTTGTTTATATGAGTCCTTTCTCTTTTTTCCATAGTGAGTCTTGCCAAGGGTTTGTCAATTTTGTTGATCTTTTCAAAGAACCAACTCCTTGTTTTATTGATTTTTTCTATAATTTTTCTGTTCTCTATTTCATTTATTTCTGCTCTGATTTTTATTTCCTTTCTTCTGCTGGTTTTGGGTTGCCTTTTTTCTTCTTTTTCTAGTTCCTTAAGATGTGATGTTAAGTTGTTTACTTGGGCTCTCTTGTTTGTTCGTATAGGCTTGTAGTGATATGAATTTCCTTCTTATTACTGCTTTTACTCCATCCCAGAGATTCTGATATGTCATATTGTCATTTTCATTTGTCTGTATGTAGCTTTTGATCTCTGCTTTTATTTCTTCTTTGACCCACTAATTTTTTAGAAGTATGTTGTTTAATTTCCACATTTTTATGGGTTTGTTTACTTTTTTTTTGCAGTTGAATTCTAGTTTCAAAACTTTATGGTCAGAGAATATGCTTGGATAATTTCAATATTTCTGAATTTGTTGATGTTAGTTTTGTGGCCCATCATATGGTCAATTCTTGAGAATGTTCCATGTATACTCTGGCATTTTGGAATGAAATGTCCTGTAGATGTCTATCATATCCAATTATTTTAGTGTTTCGTTTAAGGTCAGTATTTCTTTACTGATTTTCTGTTTGTATGAATGATTTAGAGCCGTCAGTGGTGTATTGAGGTTTCCAAGTATGATTGTATTTTTGTCAGTTTTTATTTTTAGGTCAGTTAGTAGATGTTTTATATACTTTGGTGCTCCTTGGTTTGGTGCATATATATTAAGAAGTGTTATATCTTCTTGATTAAATGTCCCCTTTATCATTATGAAATGACCATCTTTGTCTCTGATTACCTTTGCTGTCTTGTAGTCAGCATTGATAGATATGAGTATGACTACACCTGCTTTTCTTTGGATACTATTTGCTTGGAGAATTGTTTTCCAACTTTACACTTTGAATTTGTTTTTATCCTTATAGCTTAGATGTGTTTCTTGAAGGCAACATACAGTTGGATTTTTTTTTTATCCACTCTGCTCTGTGCTTTTTTATTGGTGAGTTCAATCCATTTACATTTAGTGTAATTATTGACACTTGAGGGTTTCCTATTGCCATTTTATATAAATATATAGCTTTCTGATAGCTCTGTATCTTATTTGGTTCTTCTCTTGTTTTTCTGTCATTTGTTTTTGTTTAGTTGTATTCTATACTTCTTTCCTCTGTTTCTTCTTTTTTTAAGCCATGTGTTTCTGTAGTGGCTTTTTCAAGGGTGGTTACCATTAGGTAATAAAAAGGATATATATTATATCTATTGTAGTACATTATCTCATGAGTGCTTTTGCACTCCATTCTTCTTTGCTAATGTTAATCTTTGTCCTTATCCCTTTTTATTTTTGTTGTCACAGATTAATCTTGTTTTTATTATGATCTTGGTGGAACCTTTACTTGTAATTTTGTTTTGTTTTGTTCTTTGTATCTGCTAAGATAACCCCTGTTAGTATTTCTAAAGTGGGGGTTTTCTGGTGATAAATTCCCTCATCTTTTCTATATCTGTGAATGTTTTTATTTCCCCTCATATTTGAAGGATAGCTTTGATGGATATAGTATTCTTGGCTGGAAGTTCCTCTCTTTCAGTACTTTAAATATTGGAGTCTACTTGTAAAATTCCTTCTGAGAAATCTCATGATAGCCTAATGAAAGGCCCAGGATTTTTAAAAGAAGAACAAAGTGGGAGAATTTCCAGTACTTAATTTTAAGACTTATTGTGAAGCTATACTAGTAAAGACTGTAATATTTGAAACAAGGTTGACAAAGAGTTCTAACATAAACCACACACATATATAGATAAAAGTGTTTGTTTATTTACACATTTATTTACAAATGTTCAAAGGCTACATAGTGGGGTGAGGATAGTCTTCTCAGCAAATGATACTGGAACATTTCGATGTCCACAAGCAAAAACAAAAAGACTTTGATTCACATCTCACATCATATAAAAGATAAGTTAAATGGATCATACACTTATATTTTAAACATAAAACCATAATGCTTTTAAGAAAAAAACTATAACCACAACTTAGCAAAGATTTCTTAGATATGACACCAAAAGCATACTTTTCATATAAGGAAAATATAATGAAGTAAACTTCATCAAGGTTAAATACTCTTCTCTTCAAAAACACATTAAAATAATAATAAAGAACAACCCACAGACTGGGAGAACATATTTGCAAAGCATGTACCTGGTGAAGGACTTCTGTACAGAATATATACATAAATCTAAACTGTGTAATAAAAACAAATGGTTCAATAAAGTAATAGCAAAAAGCTTTGAAGAGACACTTCACCAGAGGAGATATGCAGATGAAAAAATACTTAATATTATTCATTAGTTGTTATGGAAATACGAATTAAAACCAAAATTAGCCCTGGCCAGCTGGCTCAGTAGTGAAACGTCAGCCCTGTTGTGGAAGTCCTGGGTTTGATTTCCAGCCAGGTCACAGAGAAGATGCACCCATCTGTTTCTCCACCCTTCCTTCTGTCCTTTCTCTCTCTTTCTTCGCTTCCAGCAGCCAAGGTTCCAAGGAACAAAGTTGGCCTGGGTGCTGACATTGGCTCCACAGCCTCCACCTCAGGCACTAGATTGGCTGTGGTTGCAACAAAGCAACGGCCTAGATGGGCAGAGCATCACCCCCTGGAGGGCATGCCAGGTGGATCCCAGTGAGGTGTATGCAGAAGTCTCTCTCTCTGCTTCCCTGCTTCTCACTTCAGAAAAATACAAAATAATAATAATACATAAAATTTTTAAAATAAAAATAAAATAGCCTGACCTGTGGTGGCGCAGTGGATAAAGCGTCGACCTGGAAATGCTGAGGTCGCCGGTTCAAAACCCTGGGCTTGCCTGGTCAAGGCACATATGGGAGTTGATGCTTCCAGCTCCTCCCTTCCTTCTCTCTCTCTGTCTCTACTCTCTCTCTGTCTCTCCCTCTCATCTCTAAAATGAATAAATAAAAATAAATTAAAAAAGAAAAAAGAAAAGAATAAAGTTTAAAAAAAATAAAAATAAAAATAAAATAAAAACAAAATGATATATCATTGCGTGCTTATTAGAATGCCTTAAATTGAAATGTGTGACCATGACAAGTGCTATCATGGATGTGGAGCAACTAGAACTCTCAAACGCTACTGGTGGAAATGAAAATGGGATAGCCTTGTTACTATTTTAATAGTTTCTAAGAAATTAAACACACATCTACCATATTAGTCAGCCATTTCTCTGTCATGTATTCACCCAAGAGAAAAGAAAGCATACATACTCAATATTGGTATACTTTTATTTGTATCACCCCTAACCTGGGAAAATTCAAAGGTGAATATGGATAAATAAATTATGGTATATATCTGTACAATTAAGTGTTGCTCAGTAACAAAAAGGAATGAATTACTGATATCCATAACAACACAAATAAATTTTTAAGTAATTATGATGAGTAATGAAGCTAGATAAAAAGAGTACTCTTTGATTCCATTTCTATAAAATGCTATAAAATGCAAATGCATCTATAGCGACAAAGAACAGATGAATGGTTCTCAGAGAGGAGAGGTAAGGAGATAGGGAGAGATTACAGAGGGGAAAAAGAAACCTTTTGGAATTATAGATACATTCTTTATCTTGATTGTGGTAATAGTTTCATAGGTGTATGTGTATGTCAAAGCTGATTAAATTATACACCTTAAACATGTGTAGTTAATAGTTTGTCAATTATACTTCAACAAATCTTTTAGAAAACAAAAATTTATTGGGAATATATCTAAGGATACCCTGTGATTTAACATTGAGCCTTCAGCAAATTTATGCACTGTGTAACCATCATTAAAATGAAAACAAAAAAAGAACATTGGTAAATTATTCACATGAGTCTTTTAATTTGTTCATTCCTCAAATATGTATTAAGTGCCTATAATGTCAGCACTGCTGGTGTCCCTAGAATGAGACAGTCAATGGATGACAAGACAGAGTGCCCCTGCCCTCTCAGAGTTTATTTGGTCAGTATAATGTAAGAGAGAGGTAAAGAGGACACACTTCAAAGGTGAAAAATCCCTCCCAAAAGTCCCCATAAGTCTTCTACTTTTCTTTCACCAAAATTGGGCCACAGAATCAGGTAATTAATTATAAAGTCAGAATTCAAATTAGACCCCAGAGATTTTGCTTTTAACTTCTCTATTACCACTCAGCGTGATGAGACACAATTATAATTAGAAAGACTGAAACAGAATTGAAGGAATGAACTCTTTGACTATGGATTTAATGTTATTTCAAGTTATTTTTATATACCGCCTACAATATTTTGTACCATCAGTGATAAACATGCAATCTGGGAAGCACTGGCAAAATCTTCTAAAGAGTCATTTTTGACTCTAATTTCTTAAAAGCTTATATTTTTGGTTTTGTCCATGTGAAGGCAGAAGAGAAGTCATATCAACTGTAATTGCTCTAGCCTTCTTTATAATGCTGATAAAAAATAGCATGTCCCTGTCAGGTCATAGAATATAATATATATATAGGTCCACACAGGCACGCAGATGGTAGACCTCACCTTTTCCCTTTTATATGTTTGTAGAGGGTGGCAGTGGGTGTGGGGTGTGAGAAAATCAGAAAGAGGAAATAAGAAGTTGCAGATTGATTCAAATTTTTCTCAGTGAGCTCAGTGTGATAGAGTTGAACTGGTTGCTAAACAGAAGTAGCTTCATGGGCAGTGCCTGAAGCCCAGTGACTCCTTTAAGGTTCTTGTGTAGAAATTTGATTCCTATTTGATATCAGATGAGCCCCACTTTCTAGCCTTGCTCTCAGTGAAGGAGAGTTTCCAGCAACTGGCTAAAATCCATCATTACCAGTTCTGTCACCCAACAACTTTCATAGGGGACAAGTAATTTCAGTGTAGAAGTTTGGGTCTCCTGGTAAAGTTTCTAAGTTCTTTTCAAAGGTTGTGTACAGAGCACAGAGAAAGTATGATCCCTTGGCTTTGTAATTATCTACATATTTACATACAACTGTGACAGCCTTTCATCACCATTTGTTAACATTCACAGAAGTGCTGCTGTTTAGGATACTTGTCAGCCACAAAGCACTGGGACAAAACTGGCTTCAGAGAATGTCGCTTGTGAACCAAAGCCAGCATTTCTCCTTTCTTTCTCCTTACGATATAAATAGTAGGTCATTGGTTTTGTGTCTTTCTATCTGTAAGGCAGGATTTTTAAGTTCAGTACCCTTGAAATTTTAGTCCAGATAGTTCTTTGTTTTGGTGACTGTCCTGTACATTATAGGACGTTTATCAGCATCCCTGGCCTATACCGTCTAGATCCCAGTATTATACTACCCCCAGCTGTGACAATCAGAGTATCTCTAGACATTGCTATATGTCTTCTGGGAAACAAAATCAGCCTCAGTTGAGAACCACTTTTTAAGGTAACTTTATTTCAGTGTACTGAGTAAGTGCCACCTTGGTCTGTTTCATAAATATTTATAATCTCAATCACAAGGAGCTGAGACTAAAAGTTTACTGGCTCTCCGTCCTGTCAGATTTGCCTGTTTCCTTCCCAGCAGTCTGTATACCAGAAAGAAGGGCTTATTTACTATGTCAAACCAAAGGTCTTAAACATCTTTATTTCTAGAGCCAAAAGCCTACTTGCTTTATATTTACAAAACTAACTTGGGTCACATAATATTTGCCCAAAGTGATGACCTTAACCCAGAGCATATGTTTGCTTAGTGAGGATAAAAGAAAAAAACAGAGTAAACTCTTTAGGGCATTTCATTTTATTATAGTTTTATTGGGTATCACATTCTAATTAACACCTTTTTTTTTTTTCAATTTGGCCTATCATAAATATATCACATAGAGGTTGCATTTTTATTTTTTTATTTTTAAATAATATGCCTTGTGAGATTGGACACACTTTTTAGTGATAATCACTGGTGAAGGAAGCATTCTGCACCCTGAAGTGATTCTATGAATAGATTGCCTAAAAACCTTCCTGTAACTGTTGTGTAAGGAGAGGTAAGTGAATGGAAGGTAGTTTCTCTGTGTTTCTTCAAATTAACTTTAGAAGAACAAAGATAGTAATTAGGATTCATTTTCTCTCCTCATCAAGTGTGTGCTTATCCCCTCTGCTGAGCAAGCTTTTCCAAGAGATGGCATTTTAAATCAGTGATTGATAGCACCCACAGCTTCCAGGCAGGAGAATATTCTTAGTGACCTCTACAGAGTTGAGGAACTGAGTTATGTTTCAAAATCTTGACAGTGCCGAGGTGCTTTAAGCTTGTGAAGTTTCAAGACCAGCATTTTCATGAACTGGTTGATGGTTTCAAAATGTAGATTTGCTCTAGTAACAAGTTGGAAGCTACAGGACAAAATTATGAAGAAACTATACCTCTGAATGAAGAATTTTGATTTTGGTTTTTTAGAAGATTCTTTCATTGTTTGTGATCTAATTTAAAGTGGCCCTGTTAGTGTTTCCCTGAGTTTCCCAAGTTGTGCCCTTGGCCCATCTCTTTTCTCTACATCCTGTTTTTCTTTGGTACTCCCATTCATTCCATGTTTTCAAATACTTAACCCTGTATGCATGACTACACAATCTATCTCTTTGGGAACCAGACTGTACTTTTAACTGCCCCTTGCCTGCTCCCTCGGATGTTAGGTACTGAAACTCAACATACCTAAAACTAATTCAACACCTTGCCTTCTAAATACGTTTCTCTGAGTGAATGTCACTGTAGACCAATCATCTGCACCCTAAAACAAGGACTTAGACTCTCTTACTTGTACAATCAGGAGCTGTAGTTCCTCACAGAGTCAGGGACCCTATCGTATCATCCAAAGAGGGACAGTGCTCTATGGAATCTGTCTCCTAGATGTTTTTTCCAGTTTCCCCTCACCCATGCCTTTGTCGCCCCAGCAGCAGCGGTAGCAGCAGCAGCCCTCGCCTGGATATTGCAATGGTGTCTAAAATGACCTTTCCACCACAACTATTGAAGCTATTTTCCATACTTTGTGTTGTTACAGAAATTACCTTATAAATGAAATGCAGACTGATTGTGTCACAGCCCTGCTCCAATATTTAATTGTTCCTTTGACCACCAAACAAGCCCTTGCCACTCAAATATTACTGATGAAGCTCTTACAGACTTAAGGGAAAATTCTCTTGTCACCAATATTACATCTTCTGTTTCCTGATTCACACAGGTATGTTTTTCTTTCTCAGTTCTTTACAGTGCTATCCATGCCATAACACTTTTAAATATTCTTTTTCAATTATTATATGATGTCCAACTAAGTTCATTTACTTTAACATAAATCTGCCATGTACCATGTGCTCTCCTAAGCACTTTAAAAATAGTAACACATTTAAGTTTCAAACAATCTAAATTGTTATCCTGAAACTAAGTTAAAGTAAATATGAGTGGCACTACTGAGAGACACCCTCAAAAACAATTTTACCACAACACATTTTCCAACATCCAAGGGTTCCTAGAAATGCTGAGAGATTGAGATGATCTCAGGACTTAATCATGGCATTCTAAATCTCCCCAGCTAATCTGTTCTCCTTTCCATTTTCCATCTGGTAGGCTTCTTCTTTTTGACTAATATTGAGGGGACTGATTCAGTGGGTTTTAAACAAGAAGCAATCATATATTTTCCAAACACTGCTTTAAAAATAAGGTATCATCTCATTTGGGGCCAAGTAATTTAACCTCTCTATGCCTTGTTTTCTCAACAATGGGACAAATGATGCTATCAACTTCATAGAGTTGTTTTAAGACTTGAATGTATTAATAAATATAAAATGTCTAAAACAGTACATGGTACATAATAAGCACTCAATAAAAGTTGGCCATTATTTCTTGTGCTACTGTCTTCCATTCTATAATACAAGCTCTTTATATCCCAAAGTGCTAAGATAGTATCTGGCACATATCAGGTACCTCCAAAATATTGGAATAATAATGGATAAAAAGGAATCAAAATAAGGATTTTAAGAATTAAACAGAATTTGAAGTTGATTTTGGTTTTTTAGAAAATTCTTTCATTGTTTGTGATCTTATTTAAAGTTCTTAAAGATTTCAAAATAATATTGAGGCAGACCTCGGTTCTCCTAGGAAACAATGACTATAGACATATCTGTATGAAAGAGAGAGTAGTATGGCTAGATTCAATCACAGAGAGATTCAATTACTTTCCTGGGAAATAAAGGAGGAATTCGAAAACAGCTACTTCATTTGTAGACAGCAAGAATTCTAAAAACTTTAAGATAGCAGAATTAGCCTTTGTTTCCTTCCTTTATCTGGTTTTAGTCCAGACATTTCTTTTAAGAGTGGCAATGAAACAGCCTTCAAAGATAATAATTGCACAGAGCAGGATTTTATAAGATGCTTTCTTTATCAGGTGCTTGGGAAGGCAAGTAGATCCTGTGACCTACTTCCAGAGGTATTTTCCAGGTACTCTGATGGCATCAGAGCCCAGTTGCATCACAATGCAAAGCAAAACAAATACAAAACCAAAAGTAGTATTTCTTTTTCTGCATTATAACAAATGGAAATTCTGGGTGGCTGTGGTTTAATTTGTTGTCAAGTAAGTGGCCTTTAACACTGTTTCTCTGAGGGTCATGAAAATAAAACTAAAATTAAAAAGGAAGAATGACATCAATCATAGTTATCTTTCCAAAGAGTAAAATATTTAGTAATGTGTAGACTAAACATCTGGGTGATGGTTAAATTTTTTCCCCAGTTTTTATTCACGTTTTTATGCAAAGACTAAACCCTTTATGGAAAAGCCCCCCCCCCCCCATTAGCCTGCAAATGCTTAATCAACAGACTTAATCATCACAGAAAGTAGAGTTACTTATTGAATTAAAGGTGGTGGTAATAGGGTGAGAAAATGAGGAAAACTTAGCCAAAGTCAGTGGCTTTGTGGTTGGATTTTTCTGGATTTATTGTAATGAAAAAAGTGTGCTTCTGTCCAGAGAAGATCAATTCCAAAACAAATAAAAACATTGTCACAGTAGCTTTAAAGAGAAGCCCTCACTTTCACTAAGGGCCTGGGAGGATGAAGGTCCTTGGAGAATTATCTAGGAGTGGATGACATACAATTTTGTTTGCTAAACATTCTTGACCTTTTGTCCTCTATAAAAATAGTTTTCTCTCAGTACAGCTGAGAAAGCTGTGACTTTGCTGTTCAGTCAGTCTAGGCTGGTTGCCTTCATCAGGGTGAAGACGGGTGTGACTTAGTTTTCAAGAATATAAGAAAAAGGTGACAAGTTTAAGATCTTCTATTTAATGGACTCAAATACAGTGTATAAAATCCTCAATCAGGAAAGCACATCAACGATTCAAGCTCCAAGTTGCCAAGTGTGTCTAAGACCCAGGGTACACAACATTTCTCTGTTCCTGTCTTGTTTCACCCCCTTTCTCACCCCTGACTTATTAGCTTCCACACTGCCAGGGAGCTCTGTGGTATCAGGCGAACATTTTGATGTAATTCCACCACTGTTGCTGTAGCTATCTAAGCTCAAGGATTTATGAGTTGTGAACGTTCATTTTTGTTTTTCCTGGTCTGGTGCCAGTAAATAAGTCACCCAAACCATGGCTGAGTGTCATTTGATAGGAAAAGGCTGGGATCACAAGGAAGCCTTCTGTCTTTCAAAAAAAAAAAAAATTGCTGAGGTAAGCAGTGTCAAACCCAGCTGCATCAACATGATGGTGGGAAGACAAATGAGAGTGTTCACTGCTGGGTATGGAGCTAGAAAGCAACTGGCGAAAACTCACTGTGAGCCCGGGAGCAGCTGAATTAATGCAAGTTGCAGGGGACTGCTGTTTCAGACTCCTAGCTTTGCAAAGAAAAATTCTCTGTCCATTTTGATCTGTCTAGCACATAAACACAGTTCACTTGAAAGATGACTGGAGATGAAAATCTCCTAAAGGTGCACACACAAATACACACATGTGCACACACGTAAACATGCATGCACACACATATGTAAGTTGTTCAGAGCTATCAGAAGAAGAATGTGGTGCTATCGCTTCCCTCTGTGAGTCAGTGACCCACTGGCGGGACTGTGGGGTGGGAGGCCAGAGCGGGATGTGGTTTGTGAGGGGCCATGAGGAGACTCAGGGCTCAGAGAAGGAGGAGACTGAAACTTGGGAGGGGACTGCTCTCTCGCCACAGGCCATGCCAGCTCCCTGTGACTGTTGCCTGGGCAATGACTGGGGGATTATCAGGAATGCCTGGATCCCATATCCTTCTTTTGGACTCACGGATGGAGCAGAAGGGGGTGGATGGCTTTTTTCTTTCTGTTTCTTCCTTTCATATTCAGCAGATTAGAGTGGTGGGTTGCTGTGGCGACGACACACACGGAGGAGGGCTCCAGCACACCTGCACCACAAGCAGAGCCTGCCAACATGGGCTTAGGCAGCTTTGGCTGTGGGAAACACAACAACAAGAACAACAACAAATACTAAGGGAGTGAGAAATGGAGAAGGGAAAGGAAAACAAGGAGGAAGAGCAGGAAGAAAATACACTACCAGTTTAAGCAGTGGCAGTGCTGTTCTTTAATAAAATTAGAGACAAGAGAGAAATCCCTAAGACACACAAATGGTACCCCCAGAACCTACTGCAGAAAGAAGCCTTGGGGGCTGTTTAGGTATGGCAGGAAGTACTGAATCAATACTTACATCCTAGAGCCTCCAGTTGCATGCAACATGGAGGAACAGAATCAGAAAAATGGGGAGAGCTTTAAGGCTGCAGTTCTCACTAGAGTCACAGCATAGATGATTAAATAGAAAGTTACTCTGTGATTGTCCAGAGACTAAAAGAGATCTGCCATTTCTGCAGACTGACATTCTAATGGAAAAAAAGTGCATTATAATGTGGAAAAAAAATAACTTTATGTGCTTTAGTTTTTAGCTGACAGAAAGGGAGGGAGGGAGAGAGAGAGAGAGAAGAAGGAGAAGAGTATGAGGGGAGTAAAACTGATGAGGTCCTAAAGTCAAGTTTCATCCTTTGAAATGCTCTGGCACAGCTCCAGGTTCTGCTAATGAAGAAGTCAGCTCCACGCAGTGTCCCGGCCTCACCTCTCTCAGATGCCCTCGTCTCTGCCTCAGTCTGTCTCTTTCTTCATCTGCCTCCTCCTTTTCGTCTTGTGATTGACTTCAGCATTATCGTCTCTGTTTCCATAAAGAAAACACCACAATGCATTAACCTGTCCAAAGCAGTTTACGATGACAATATTTACAAAGAGTCAAAGAAAATATGTATAAAGAGATTGATAGTGAATATGCAAAGACATTTTGAACTTGGAATGTGGTGGGCTTGTTTGATTTTTAAGCTAGATTCTGCAGGCAGCTTTGGCTATTTTAATATCTCTCAAACAATCCACTTTAAGGGGAAGATGATTAAAGAAAAACATATTTTAAAAAATGTTTTTCTCTTTTCCTGGTAATGTTATTAGTAGGCAGTGGACCTTACACATTCAGCATCCACTTTCGGTATGGTTCAAACCAAGTGCATTGCCTTAGAGCAGGGGTCGGGAACCTATGACTCGCAAGCCAGATGTGGCTCTTTTGATGGCTGCATCTGGCTCACAGACAAATCTTTAATAAAAAATAATAATAACGTTAAAAATATAAAACATTCTCATGTATTACAATCCATTCATTTTCTACCGCTCATGTTCATGGTTGTGGGTGGCTGGAGCCAATCACAGCTGTCCTCCGGGACAACACCAAATTTTTATTGGATAATGCGTAATGTATACGGTAAATTGTGAGGTCAGGAAGTAAACTTCCCTCCTTTTAATCAAGTAGTCAGCGAGCTAATTGCAGAAATCCTTTTGACAAAGAAGATAGCTAAAAGAAAAAAAGATGAAGAGTATTGTACTTTTCAGCAGGAATGGACAAAGAAATTCACCTTTGTGGAGAGAGCAGGTTCTGCAGTGTGTCTATATGCAATGATAAAATTGCATCAGTGAAATGGTCAAATATAAAGCGGCACTTCGACACATGCCATACTACATTTGCATCAAAATATCCAGTGGGGGACAGCAGTAAGAAAGCATGTCATGAGCTACTGTGCGGAGTGCAAGCTAGTCAGCAGCAATTCCATGTTTGGACCCAACAAGGTGACTGGAATTCAGCTAGCTTTGCTGGTGCCTTAGCAATTGTGAGAAACGGAAAGCCATTCACAGATGGGGAGTATGCCAAATCATTCATGCTTGATATTGCCAATGAACTTTTTGACAACTTTTTGAATAAAGACAAGATAATCAAACGAATAAAAGACATGCCTCTGTCGGCAAGGACTGTTCACAATCGTACCATCATGATGGCAAATCAAATTGAGGCAACACAAGTGAAGGACATAAATGCAGCACCATTCTTTTCTCTTGCTTTGGATGAATCAACAGAGTAAGCCATTTATCCCAGTACAGCGTGATTGTAAGGTATGCTGTCAGTGACACACTATGTGAGGAAAGTCTTGCTGTTTTGTCTATGAAAAAAACTCACTGAGTTTGCTAAAGAAAAACAATCTACTGATGGATAAACTTATTTTGGTGTGTACTGATTGTGCTCCATGCATGGTGGGGAAAAACAGAGGATCTGTAGCGCTTCTTCCTGAACATGAAAAGAGACCCATCCTAAGTTTTCACTGCATTCTACATCAGGAGGCGCTTGGTGCTTAGATGTGTGGTGAGCAGCTTGGTGAGGTGATGTCGCTGGTCATTCAGGTGGTCAACTTTATTGTTGCCTGAGCTTTAAATGATCTCCAGTTTAAAACACTGCTGGATGAAGTTGGGAATAATTATCCTGGTCTGCTTCTGCACAGCAACGTGAGTTGGTTGTCAAGAGGGCAGGTACTAAGTCATTTCGCGGCTTGTCTGAGCAAAATCAGGACTTTTCTTGAAATGAAAAACGTCGAGCATCCTGAGTTAGCTAATGCTGAGTGGCTCCTGAAGTCCTACTATCTCAAGGACATGACTGAACATCTGAACCAGCTCAATGTGAAAATGCAAGGCGTTGGTAATATAGTCTTATCCCTTCAACAGGCAGTGTTTGCATTTGAAAACAAGCTGAACTCTTCATTTCTGACATTGAAACAGGTTGTTTACTATACTTTGAAAAACTGGGAGAGTTTAAAGATACATGCACAGTAAGTGACCCTGCTCAACATCTTGATCTCCAGCAGCTAGCAGGCTTCACATCTAATCTCCTGCAGTCATTCAAAGTGCGCTTTGGAGAATTTCATGAGCGCACTCATCTTTTTAAGTTCATCACCCATCCACACAAGTGTAAAGTGGACAGAGCCGACCTGAGTTACATCCCTGGTGTCTCTGTCAGAGATTTTGAGCTATAAGCTGCTGACCTGAAGGCCTCAGACATGTGGGTAACTAAGTTCAAGTCACTGAATGAAGATTTGAAAAGAACTGCATGGCAGCAAGCAGAGTTGGAGAGCAAATACAAGTGGGGAGAAATGAAAAAATTTTAACCCGCGGACCAGCTGATTGTCAAAACTTGGAACGTGCTTCCCGTCACATACCACACACTGCAGCGTGAGTATTGCTGTACTGACAATGTTTGGCTCTATGTATGCATGTGAGCAGTCTTTCTCACATTTAAAGAACGTTAAGACCAACCTACGATCATGTTTAATGGAAGTCTCAATGCCTGCATGAAGCTTAACCTCACCACGTATCAACAAGACTACAAAGCCATCAGCAAAACCATGCAGCACCAGAAGTCGCATTAATGGTAAGAAGTACTTTATTCATCAGTGGTTAGCAACAGCATAACAACATTATTAAAAAGAATTCAGAGACTTATTGTACTTTAAAAGTGTTGGTCTTACATAAAATGCACACATTTACTTGTATTTAGTGTTAAACATATTGTATGGCTCTCACAGAATTAACATTTTAAAATATGTGGCGTTCATGGCTCTCTCAGCCAAAAAGGTTCCCAACCCCTGCCTTAGAGTAACTGTTTTACAAGAGACTGAGATGAGACACTTGACTGTTTCATTAGCACATATAAAAACAACACTGTACTATTGTTTCTGAAGTCTTTCTATAACTTCACATTGACCATAGCTGAGTGAATTTAGTAATATGATTGAATCTGAGTTAAGCTGTTTTGTCATTGAAGTACATATTTGTCTTTTCCTTTAGTAGAGAGTTTATAAAATACTTATATAAGAAATATTGGGTTGGCCAACTTTCTCTATAAAGGACTGAATATTTTCAGCTTTGTGGTCCATACAGTCTCTGTAGCACCAACTCAACTGTGTCAAAACAGCCACAGACAGTATATACATGAATGACATGGCTGTGTTCCAATAAAACTTTGTTTATGAAAATCACAGGCAGACCCATCTGGTCTGCATGCCATAGTTATCCAATTCTGCACTATCCTCTTCTAGGTATAACTTACTGAGTAAGGTAGAATCCTCCCTAACACTCTCAGAAGATTTTACTATCTCAATGCCATTCTTTGCAATTCCTAATCTTAATAATACAATGATATCTAAGAATATATAGACAATAAACTGATTCTTCTGAAGAAAGTATCCAACCTGTTCATGTGACTAGATTTTTTTATTCTGTTTGAAAAAATCAAATAAGAATACTAAATGTAAAAAGACTATACATATTTGAAATGTTGCGGTATATGTTTATCTAGTTTTGTAAAACCTGGTCCATTGACAAATAAATGGTCAAGCAGATTATGTTTAGAATGAGTAGAATCTTTACTTCTTTATAGTCATAAATTTTAAAGGCCTGTTTGGTACCCAATTTTCTATAGAATCTTGTACCAAAATGCCTTTTATCACAGGGAGGTAAGCAGGATACTTAAACATATTTTGTCAACTGGACACCATATGGAGACACAAGTCAGAACTCTCTTCCAGTTCTCTTTCAAAGGGAAGTATGGGTCTCCGAAAGTTCAAACATCTCACATTGTGACTCGTACTGGTGAGCTCAGCAAGTAAGGGGTTGACTTTACAATTCTAAGTTTTGTTCTGAAATGATTTCTTTCCTAAATATAGATTTTTATTATTACTCTCTCTGATATTTATTCTTTATACTTAAGCATTGCATATTCTATTTTTTAATAACATCGTTTACCAGACAGCAAAAGGCAATGGGGATATATGTTCATCTCATGCCAGTGTATGAATTTCAATCTGGATTACAATGTAATCCCTCTATGTATTCTTACTCAAGACTGAAGGGCCCATTCTTTGGGAATTACACTGATACTTGACTTTGGAGTTCTGAAAATTTTCCCTGGTGAAAACCTGGAAGAAGGTTACTCTTGTCCATAAGGAAAAGGGTTTGTTCAGAAAAACACTTCCACTGTCTATTATTGGGTAATAAGTGAGATTGGGAAGGCTGATCCAAGGCAGAGCAGTCATGTTCCAGGACCTTCTGAAAGAAGCAAAGAGAATGGGTTGGAAGAATAATTTGGAATTTCTGAAGGAGCATTCCAGAAATACCTTGGGAAAAAATGTGTGGAAAATCTAGGCTTCTTTGGGTTTAGCCACTTAGGGATTCAGATTATAGTTGTCTACTGAACAACGAAGGTTTGAGCAGCCAGGTCCACTTATACATGGATTTTTCCCCCAATAAGTAATATAAGTGTATTTTCTCTTCTTTATAGTTTTCTTAATAATACTTTCTTATCTCTAACTCACTTTATTGTAAGAATGCAAAATATAATACGTATAATATAAAAAATATATGTTAATTGACTGTTTATGTTATTGGTAAGGCCTCCAGATGACAGTAGGCTATTAGTAGTTTAGTTTCTGGGAAATAAAAAGTTATACACAGATTTTCAACTACAAATCACTTTTCTCTCCTGCAAGTACTTTATTTGCACATACTAAATCTCACTGAACATATCACACTGACAGGGAGGATGGCTAGGATCAAATTAGGGCTCTCAGGATAATCCCGGTTTCTGATCTTGTTTTGCACCAGTAAACAAAGAGCCATGCACAGGATTGGAGAAAAAGGTGAGGAGGGGACAGTACAGAGTGTGACAGGCCACAGCAATTCTAGTCAATCAGCACTTGATTTTTGCAGTTAATAGCTGCAGAGGTGTTACTGTCCACTTCCTAAATGTAGTATTGGGCCCCACCATACTAGAACTACCCATGCCCAAAGGAGGAGGTCTCCTTATTTGCCCCTGGGAAAGTAAGGAAGCCCATCATCCCCTCTCCCAACAGTTTGCATAGAAGTGGAAAGATACAAAAGATCAGCTTTACTCTTCTATTCAATTAGTATTAAATGTAAGGTTAAACTAAGTTAACCAGAATATTATACATAAAAACCAGAAACAACATGATGCTCTCATATTTTATTTGTGACCAATACAAAATTAAATAATTTAGGATTAAGATTAAGATTAAGATTAGACCTAGACACTGGCCATAATTTCAAGTTAATTTGATGAGAAACTTTTACTAAAGAAATAGGATCATTCTAAGGAGCCACTTTCCAAATGAATTTATAACAGAAAAGTCTTTTGGCAGAAACCTGTGGTGTCATTCATAAAGTCAGGTATCAGTACAATCTTCATCATGGAAGGACTATGGGCCTTCCAAAGTCTTGGCATTCCCTCTTAATAGTTAAGACTGATTTGGGAAGTGACCGTCATGGTGCAATTTTAATTCTTTGCTGGAGAAATTTTAATCAGTATGTGTGGGAAGGGAGGGGATTGCCTGTAATGTTATAATTTACAGAAATGAAATTAGAGAAAATACAGCATTACAGTGTCACCATTTATTTCCCTGTTTTCTGCCTGGCTCACCTCAGGGTAGACACTTGGTGAATCATTGTCTGATAGGAGAGATTGCTTTGGGCAAGTGCATGAGGTTGCAGTATCCAGACCTCTTCCATCCAGTTCTGCCGATAGTGAACTCTGACTCTGACGGCTACTGAGGGTCAGGATTATAAGTGCCCCTAATTACTGATCCCATCTGTAGTAAAAAAAAAAAAAAACCTAAGAAACGACTTTTTTTTCTTTTTTGGATAAAAGCAGAAAAAATAATAAGTAAGGATATACCAAAAGAAAAACCACTTATCTATCAGCCCTAATATTAAAGAGTCAAGTCAGTTGCAAGGGGTCAACTCAGAAATAATAAATGGCTTTCAGTAACTGATGTTTGGTTCTTCAACTTTAGGGCTAAACTCCAACTCTGTGTAATGTCCATTGAGATAGAGCATATATTGCTGGGGAGAAGCAGAGAGGAGAAGGTGAAGGAGAAAACACTGTTTACCACCTGCACACATACCAGATGCATTATATAACAACTCCAGTGTGTACATACAGTAACCCTACCAAGTAGGTGAGACTGCTCCATTTGCAGACATGGCAATTGAGGCTCATGGAACTTACAAAATTTTCCCAAAGCTCTAGTTGGCCAACAGGAATTCAAAGAAAATTTGTAAATTGGATGTCTTTAGATTCATGATTTATTTCCTTAAGCAAATCTTGTAGTAATGTTACTATTTGTAAAATAATTTTTAAAGCAGCTTTTCTAGCCCTGGCCAGGTTTGTCAGTTAGTTAGGGCACTGTCCCAATACACTGCAGTTGCAGGTTCCATCCCAAGGGCACATACAAGAATCAACCAATGAATGAATAAATAAGTGAAACAAGAAATCAATGTCTCTCTCAGTCTCTCATTTTCCTTTCCTCTCTCTCTCTAAAAATCAATTGATCAATAAAAATAAATAAATAAATAAAACATCTCTGACAATCAACCAGAACTATCATAAGAGACAAAGAAGTCTCAGCTTCGTAAACGTTGGATTATAACTGACAACAAAAAAATATAAATAACTTTCTGGTTCGTTAATTTGTTAGTAATTGTTATGGTACTAATGACCCTAGCCCAAGGTCACTATTGGCTGAGATATGGTGACACACGTAACTAGTAACAGACAGAAACTATACCATTGTTTTCCAAGGTGAATTCAGGATAAAACAGCATGATTTTTTGGAATTTTACATTGCACACAAGATAAAGCTGATGTGTTTATTACAGATGCCCTACAATGAGAATGCGATACATAATACAGTGAGAATTAAGTGTGACTCTATGAAGAATAATCACAACTACATTTAAATGATTGTAATTGCTGTTAAGAAAAAAAAATGACTCAATGGGTTGTAGAGGAGCAATTGAAAAAAACGTCTATTTTCCTTAGAAAACTGTAGAAACTGTGCATTGAAAGGATATTATCAACAGTCCTTTAAAACCTCAATAACAGAAACAAATAAATTTTTTCAGGATTATGTAATGTCCAAAAATAGAAAGTTAACAATTCTGAGCCTCTGCTGAATTCCTTGAGGGGAAAAACAACAGCCAAGGGGAACTCGGACCACCTTGTCCCTGAGAGCCTAGCACATGCTAAGGGGCCTTTCACAGGAACTGGGGCAATGCATGAAACACAGACTGCCAGATAGTTAAACACACTGAATCAGTGCAGCGACCCCTTCGGAAGCCATAGGTTCTGAGTCCAGAGTAAAGCTTCTAATTTTTTCTTTCTGTGGTTAGAAAATCAAGGGAAAGGGAAGATAGGTGAAAAAGTCTAACTCCTGAAAATATTTGCTTCCCTTCTCCTACCTTCTAACAGCGTATCCCCACATTTTCCTTCTTCAACCCAATTTGAATCTTCAGACAAGTGTGAAGCATTGTCAGGTATGATTAAAAAGCGCTGGAAAAATAGGGTGGAGTCTCTGCTCCCAGGGATCTCAAATAGCCCAGGAGAGGGCAAGCAATGGGAGTGCCCCTAGAAATCCGCAGGCCTAGGGCAAGACCACAAACCATATGTCTAAATAGTTCAGTTATAAAAGTTGAGCTATTAACTTAAATATGTTCTATCATTCAACCTTGAAAAACAAGATCTTTATAATGATCTGGATGACCTGGTTCACATTGATAAGTCTTAGATTCCTTAGGGTTCTACAAGGAACATAGAGGCATTTGGAGTGACACCATGACCTGCAGTCTGTCCAAGCTTCTTCCTAGCAGGCACTGTACTTGTGCTCATAAACTCCTCCACCACTCTCTTCCTACTATGCACTGCAACCAGCAGCTCCTTAGCTTGCCTCAGGCCTAAGGCCAAGTGCTGGTGTAATATTCCATCCTCCCACATGAAGGATCTGAAGAAGAGGCCAAAACAGGACTGGAAGTTGGCCCAGGAGGAAAATTCTAGAGCCTTTGGGTACCTGAAGTATGGTCTAGAAGGGGAGCCATAGAGTACAGCTGAGAACAACCTGTGGCCTCTCAGATGCCTACCTTTGCGTAGGAGTGTGGCCTTAGAAAGGCCAGACTTGGGCAATCCCAACTTGGGGCCCTGAACAGGGCCACTCTTCTCAGGGTCTAAGGGCAGTATTGCAGTATTGTCAAGCTGGTGTTAAGATTAGACTAATAAAATATCATTCCTCATAAGTATTATCAATAGATTCTATTTCAAGTTAGCTTTTGTTAGATTAGTACTCTTCAGCTATCAGAAAAAAGAAATATGCTAGATGTCTCTTTTTGCTTATGTTCTTTGACAATTTAAATGGGCCTACCCTCATTCCTGAATTTAGAGAAATTTGTAGCCACTGACTTCTCTCTTAATTCATATTTAAAATAAATAGATATAACAATCACAATCATTGTTATGTTTTCTTTACACTAGAAATTTCAGGATTTAAATTCATGTCTGGAGAAATTTTTTTTAAGTGAAAGGAGGGGAGATAGGGAGACTGACTCCCACAGGTACACTGCCCAGGATCCACCCAGCAACCCCATCTGGGGATGATGCTTGAATCAACTGAGCTATTTTTAGTACCTGAGGCTAATGCTCAGACCAATGAGCTATCCTCAGCACCAGGGGTCAACAATCAAACCAATCAAGCCACTGGCTGTGGGAGGCAAAGAGGGAGAGAGAGAAGCAGATGGTCATTTCTCTTATGTGCCTTAGCCAGGAATTGAACACAGAACATCAATACACCGGGCTCATGCTAAATTCACTGAGCCAGCTGGCCATGGTCTGGAGACATTTTTAACTGTAAATCATTCTATGTTTGTTTGTTCATAGTAACTAGTGAAGAAATTTTTCTGAATTTTTTCAAAGATTTCCTGTTTAGCATTACTTCATTGTACTTTCCCCTTTCTGTTTGCCATGGATGTTAATAATTTATTGCCTTTATCTAATTAAATCTTTGATCATAGTGTTCATGTTGTCTATCAGATACATTCATCCTTAAATGATACAATCACTCTATTGCACATTTTTTGGATTACCTCTTCTTTCTATTTTTCTGAAAATATAGTCAACTCTCAACACTGACTTTTCTTCTCTCTATTCCAAATTGCATGGTATATCCTTTTCAGCAACGTCACATTGTAATCAAGCAAAGATTAGCTTCACTTTATTCCTTTTATGCCAGATATTATTTTTTGTATTAATGGTATTTAAAGTTTTCTACCTATAAATATAATTATCAATAATTTGGGATGTGTTATTCTAATTTTTGAATCAGTTATTTAAGTCATGATTTTTGAATCCTGACTCTACAGCCGTGCTTTCTAAAAATATATCTTCTGCAAATTTTATTAATTCTTTGTTTAGCATAGGTTATAAAAATAGAATATCAGATTATCTTTAAGGCCCCTTTTAATTTTTAAAACCTGTTCCTCAATTGTTATACCAATTCTGAAATTTTCTCCACAAGGTGTTTAATGAGTCACTGCTGGGTTGGCCCACCAAGACTGGAGCATTATCTCTGTACTTCCACAGTTACAACGCATTGAACACCAACAAAGGTGTGTGCTTTCCAGTTAGTGACTTGAGACCCCAGAAACAAAGGGTACGTCTTTGAACCTAGCAGCTTGAGCATGTCAGATCTGGTATGGTGGGCCAGGGTGAGAAGAGGGGAGTGTGAGAAGAAAAATGAGGAGCCACCAATGACATCTTGGCTGAAGATCTTCCTGGTGAAAGTGGCCTGCTAATCATTGCCAAGCTTTGAGGTTGCTAAGTTAATGAGGACTAAGATAATCGATAATCAGGGAAATAGTTTTACATATTTCTTATCTTTCAATATGGTAGAGAATTAAATTAAAAAGTACTAGATATATAGTAATTTCCTCTTGAATATGCTTTGCTTGGCCTAATAAATCTCTCTGTAGTTGATCTAATACTGCCTAATTAAAATGCCCCAAATGCTTTTCCACACACTCTTCATTTTTAGAAAACCATATCCATCATGTAAAGATTCAAGGCTAAGTTCAAGTCTTCTCTTAAATGTTACTCAGACAGAGTTAACCATCTTTTCCTCCACATGCTGACAGCATATTACCACCATTTCTCCATGTTTTATCTCATTCTGCTCCATATTAGCGGCAGCTGTGTGGATACCCCTCTCACTCTCGTTCCTTTCCTGCAACCTGTGTGAACACCTGGAGAAGGGCAGCAACCTCTTTTTTACTTTTGCCAGTCAATGATTTACTCCCCTCCAGGGAGTATGATTCTCTAGCAGGGGTCGTCAACCTTTTTATACCTACCGCCCACTTTTGTATCTGTTAGTAGTCAAGTTTTCTAACCGCCCACCAGTTCCACAGTAATGGTGATTTATAAAGTAGGGAAGTAACTTTACTTTATAAAATGTATAAAGCAGAGATACAGCAAGTTAAAGCATATAATAATAATTACTTACCAACTACTTTATGTCGGATTTTTGCTAAGTTTGGCAGAATAAATCTTTATAAAACAACTTAGTATAGTTAAATCTATCTTTTTATTTATACTTTGGTTGCTTCGGTACCGCCCACCATGAAAGCTGGAACACTCACTAGTGGGCGGTAGGGACCAGGTTGACTACCACTGCTCTAAAGCAGGGGTCTCCAAACTATGGCCCGCAGGTGGCATGCGGACCCCAGAGGCCATTTATCCGGCCCCTGCCGCACTTCCGGAAAGGGCAAAGGGCACCTCTTTCATTTGTGGTCAGTGAGAGGAGCATAGTTCCCATTGAAATACTGGTCAGTTTGTTGATTTAAATTTACTTGTTCTTTATTTTAAATATTATATTTGTTCCTGTTTTGATTTTTTTACTTTAAAATAAGATATGTGCAGTATGCATAGGGATTTTTTCATAGTTGTGTTTTTTTTTTATAGTCCAGCCCTCCAACGATCTGAGGGACAGTGAACTGGCCCCTGTGTAAAAAGTTTGGGGCCCAAGCTCTAGATCCTCTTTGGGAAACCAAAAAGTGGACTAAATTGCCTCCACCTCCATTCCTGCTACTGCAATCCAAGTTCTCCTTCAGGCAATGTAGACAGTTCTAATTAATGGAAGATTGGAAAGTGAGGGAAAGTAAGAAAAGTACAATAATGAACATTTCTCCATTTTGCTAAGTTTCAGTGACATACTTGGTCTTTATTCTATTATTGTGTTGTTGTTATTAATATTATTAATATTCTATAGTTAGACAGGATCATCTTAGCCAGAGATTAGCATCAAAATCATTAACTAGGTTTGTAAAAATCTACATACATGGGCCCCATGGTTGTGGTCCTGATTCTGCAGATCAGGGCTAGGTCTAGAATCTGCATACAGAAACTCTCTGTAGATCTGTCCACACCACAAGGTTAGATGGGAACCTCTTATAACTTACAGCACAGGGCTGTGGAGCCCCAGATTTGAGTGTGACCTTGGGCAAGTTATCAAAAGTCTTTGAAGATTATATACAAATATAAATATAGAAAATATATAATATACACGTAAAATTTTACATTTCCAAAAGTTATGGTAGAATTTTCATCTAAGATTATAATAGATGGAAATGTCAGTTTGTTTCAGAGAATATATTCTAGTTTATGTTTAAAGCACACCTCTGAGAACAAGTGCTAGATTTTTCGTTTTATTCAGCTATAGTTGACATACAACTAGATTTTATTTGCAACCAAAGTTTTGATTCTTAACAAAGTAATGTGGTCTATCCAGGTTCAACTTCTGATTATCCCCTTTTACATCCTGTTTATACACCAGCACTGGTGTTCTTTCCCTGGAGCCACTTCCATTTACTTTCTCAAATGTTTCAAACTTCCCAAGAACACTCTTCTCTCCCTCTTTCTCTCTCTCTCTCTCTCTCTCTGTCTCTCTCTCTACACACACACACACACACACACACACACACAGAGAGAGAGAGAGAGAGAGAGAGAGAGAGGGAGGGAGTGGGAGAGAGATCTTTTCTGGCAATTATGTTAGTAGTAAATTCTCAGGTTCCCTGATTTGAGTATAATAATTTTTAAAATAAAATTTCCATACCTTAATTAGCTTTCCTCTCCTGATGAAGAGTGTGTCTGCCTGATGTTTTCTTTTTTTCCCCTGTCTAAATTCTTCCCATTCTTCAGGTACCAATTTTTATAAAACCTCTCCTGATCCTTTATGCTCCAGTAATGTCTTCCCTTCACTTTACCTATGAGTTATTGTCTATAAATGCACATTTAACATTTATGTGCTGTCATATTATAATACGTTGTTTCATTCTTTCAAGACTGCATCTTGTCTCCTTCATTCTTTTAAGTATCACACAGAGTTTCTATGGAATATTACTGTGCTTGCTCCTCAATGCCAAGCAGTGCCTTGAAAATAGCATGAGCTATTACCTTCTGAAGAATGCTGTCTGAGGAATATTGCTCATATATAAATATAGTAAATAATTATGCATGGTAATATAAATGAAGTATATCAGAGCACCACTGATTTAGGCAGAAACAAGGGTTCCTTTCTGCTAATGTTGAGTCTTTTGGCGTAACATTCTGATACCTGTGGGAAGAACCTCACAAGCCTGATCACAAAAAAATTAAGATATTCACCTCTGACATAAAGATTAAGGTGGCTCATCTGTTTTTGAGACATAAAAGAACCAGTTTGCATATTCTTTATTTTCCTGTAAAAAGAAGTTTTTCAGGTCTAGTTCCCAGCAAGTTATTGTAATTGGAGTTCAGTATTATGTACTGGACTTCCTAGAAGCCATATACTTAGGTCTTTGTTTTGTCCTAGTTAGGTCGCCACTCCCTCTATCCAAAGCTGAGGCTTCCCCATGCATTCTTAGAAGTGGATTTCTTATCTGCTTCCTGTGCCAAGGTCCTGCAGCTTTGCCCAGTGGTTCAAGCTTTTCATGCAGTTCCTGATGTTGTTCCATGTTCCTTTTCAAAATTCAGGGAAAGCAAAGGATCTCTGTGCTATAAAAGGTTTAAAGTTATGGGGGTTGAGGGGCATAGCTCAGGAGAAAGTGAAATGCTGTTCAGGGATTATCTACTTATAAAGACAAAGACATGGTTCTTCTCAGCATTGTATTCTCAGTTCCTATCATTGTGCATACCACTTAGTTAGCAATTAATAAAGACTTGCTGAATAAACACAGATCAGATGCTGTCTTTTCCAAGAAGCCTTCCTTGGTCTACTCAGTGGGACTAATTACTCCCTCCTCTCTGCTTCACTGCACCCACCATGCACCTTCCTTCTCTTACTGATTTTTCTTAGTAAATGACACTGACTTGAATGCTATAGGTTTGTGTACTGTAAATTGACATTTTCAGAAGAACTTAGAAGGAATTGTTGCAGGGAAGTCTTAGTTGTCCTGTGTTTCTCCTCCTACCCCACCTACCTCCGTTATACTGGTTCTTTTTAGATTGAAAGTATATCATAACTAGAGTGAGGAGTGTAGGGGTAATGTAACTCTCTGGCTTTATAAAAGAAGAAAACAACTGCTGAATAAATATTAATGATAAAACTCTTCCCCATTACTTAAATTTTATTACCCAATACTTATTTCCTGTGAACTACTTGCAACAATGACCTGAAACTTTAGCTGCTTGGGTTTGTTCAGTGTCACACTCCTCATCTTGAGAAAAAGACACTTTTATTATAAAAGCACCCTAGACAGTCCTGACCAGGTGGTGGTGCAGTGGATAGAACATTGGACTGGGATGAAGAGGACACAGGTTCAAAACCCTGAGGTTGCCAGCTTGAGCACGGGTTCATCTGGTTTGAGCAAGGCTCGCCAGCTTGAGCACGGGTTCATCTGGTTCGAGCAAGGCTCACCAGCTTGAGCCCAAGGTCGCTGGCTTGAGCAAGGGGTTACTCAGTCTGCTATAGCCCCCCACTCCAGGTCAAGGCACATATGATAAAGCAATCAATGAACAACTAAGGTTCCGCAATGAAGATTGATGCTTCTCATCTCTCTCCCTTCCTGTCTGTCTATCCCTATATGTCCCTCTCTCTGTAACATAAATAAATAAATAAATAAATAAATAAATAAATAAATAAATAAATAAAAATAAAAGCACCTTAAAAGTGTTAAAATGACTTTTCTGACATCTGCCTATTTTTAAATAAAGTATGAGCACATGTGATAAGTATTAAATACTGATCGGATTGATTGATTGATTGGTTAACATGTCAGTTTCATAGAGAATACTAATTAATACCTTGGGGATATTGTCAGACTTCTGGTTAGAGATGTTTGTGCACACCATGACCAAATAATAACTTATAGCTTGCATGTGTTTGAATATAATGTGGTAACTTCTCAGTTTAATCTTGTGTTCCTCTGTAGTAGATAACCAGAAAAGAAAAAATTGAGTTCAGGGAAAAGAGAGGGTTGAATTGAATGCCATGACATGGTTATAACTTCAATGTAAAGCCTATTGCTTGCTACGAAGGGCATTCCCCGATTTCTCAATCTTATCCACATTGCCAGAGTAAATGATGAATGTAAATCCCAAGAAGCCTGTCATTTGTCACACAGCTTCTGATATAACATTATGATTATTGCAAGATGGCCACCATAATCAAAGTGCAGTTCTAATGCCTTCTATGTGCTTTGTCTAGAAAGATGGGTTTAGGACTCCAGATTTGAGAAATACATTATTAAGAAATACTTGCTAGTACTAATTCTTATTTCTGAATCAAAATGACCTTTGGAGACATTAGATAAAATATGATGACAATTTGGTTTGCAGACAGATTTTCTGGAAGTCTATGACCTCTACCAATTTTTGAAAAAGAAGTACCATACATTTTTTTAGTGCTTGGGCCAGGCTCCCTTCATCAGTTCTCTGTTTTTCTTACCACCCAGAGACTGAAGCGTTTGGCGTACGTGGGATCCTAGCATTTTAAAGCTGGAAGGGAAGCTCTCCCACCCTGGGTTTATCTGTAGGCTGGATAAAAGTTTGGGATTTAGCAATAGGCTTTGCTAGCTCAGCCTGTGAAAATCACATTCTTTATCAACTCCCCAGATGGTTTAGATCATTAAAAACACAACAAAACAAAACAAAAGCCCTCAGAGTGTACACTGTGAAGATATTCTCTAATTTCCAAGAAAAATAAATATATGTTGAATTCCTCACAGATTTCTCACACTTTCTCAGTATACTGCCTGAATTGCTGTGCTGAATGGAGAACTTAAAGCCATCATTTTTGAAACTGCAAAGCCTTGTACTGAATACCTAACTTCCAGCAGCCCCTTTGCCTTTCCAGCTTACCCATCAGCCCTCAACTCTAAGTCAGTATTTATCTCTTAGAGATTAGCTTACACTGAAAAGTGGATGTCTTTATTCAATGAATTTGGGGCAACTGGCTCTCAATAAGCAACAAAAACAAAAAGGCTGTTTCAAGTCAAAGAGACCTCAAGAAACTATCCCACCATCTGCTGAGGAGAGAGCAATGAGCCTGTGGGCCAATAGCTCTTTATTGAATAGAAGAAATGGTATTGTTGTTTAAATTTTCGGCAACACTCTTTGGATCAAAATATTATAATCATAGCAAATAGATGCAGCAAATAGATGCGCCTACACTTAATGGATACTCAAAGGGTCAGACCACTGGGCGACTTGGATCATTTACTGTAATTTGGAAGTAAAACTGGGGGCTAAGGGGATTGGAGTTGGAGGGAGAAAGGGAGACCTTACGCTAGGCTGGCATGCACCAGTGGATAAATGGCTGGCATTTGCAGAGCTGCATTGCAGGGGAGCTTTTAGCAGTTTGCCACTGCCAGCTGATGTCTCTGTGAACATCAGTGCCAAGAAGCCAAAAATGAAAGCAGGTGCAGGGGCAGAGGAACCGAATGTTGGAGTGGGGGTAAGGGGGTGGGGAGGAGGATATTCAGTAACAGAACTTCTGTTGTTAAAAACTGGTTGCCTTCATTAAAACCTAAACAATGTCTCACTTTAACTCTGCATCACATTTTTAGCCTGCTAGAGTTTTGCACACACACTTCAGGCAAGCCTACTGCATTTATGCACCGAAATAGGGGACTCTGTGTTTTGTTTGTCCCTCGCCAAAGCTGGGGATTGTCTGTGAGACTGCTGAACTCTGACTAGAGCTGCTTTCCTTCCGAAGACAGGAAGGCAGGAGCATCTGCTTCTGAAAGTACCCCTTTCCTCCCCGCCCTCCCAGAGTGCCCCCTCTTCAGAAAGTTCCACTCCTACACAGCCGGGGCCTGGGAACCGGGGATATTCCTGAACTCAGCGCGTCTTCGTCTTTGCAGAGCCCTGTCGCCAGTTCAGCACTCTGAAATGCTGCTTTCCGAGGAGAAAACAGACCGGACTCAGTGCCTCCTGCAATTTACATTTCCCTCAAAAGCTCTATGTTCTTACAGCATTGTTCCCCAAGCTCACCATAAGTGACAGCAGGGGAAAAACAATAGAGGTAAGCAAAGGAATAAAGGTATAAATGTTTAGGACCAACGGAAGAAAAGAACTAAGGCTTGCCACACGGCACTACCAATCGAGAATAAAACAGAAAGGCATCTGCTCCCTTGTTGCCCTGCCCGACTGAGCCATTACCAGCACGGACTTCATCAGTGAGCATCCTCCCAGTCTGCAGAATGTGGACGTTATCTTTCAGAGAGTACAAAAATACAGATCACACGCAGATTTCTCACAACTGTAATAGAGAGAGAGCAAACCCTGACAAGAGGAGACTGCCGGCAATCTGTGCTTGGTTGAAAATACACTTGGTATTTTTCCAATGGACATTAGTGCAATGAGGGAAATCTAAAGTATGCTTGTTTGTTTTAACAGGCTTTTAGAAAAAAATAGGAATAGCAGCAAAGTTCATCTACAAAGTCAGATGCTCTGTAAAAAGTAGAAAGAGTTTTATTTATTAAAACTATTATGCCACGGTATTTGGGGTCAACAATTTGAATTATCATTTAAGATGGATGGGATATGTATAGTCACTTTTGGCGAACAGTACTGGAGATTAGTGTTGTTCTATGACCTTCCATTTGGGGAGACTTTACATATAGTCTCCATTGTTTCTACCACCAAGTGCTACTGTGTTGTCCACAGTAGGTTTCATTATTATAAGCTTTTAAGACCCGAAGAAACTTTAACGCACCAGAAACATAAATGGGGTCACATGCAAAACGAGTCAGTGGATGAAAACAAACTTAGTTCGTAAAGCAGGTAGAGCCTGTATTTAGTCTGAATGCAATACTGAATTGGGACCACAGGAGACTGCAAATATGAGAAGTCTGAGAGAAGTGACATGCTCTAATAGAAAAACAATACAAAAAAGAATTGACCAAGGCTAGGAAGAGGCATTCTAAAAAAAGAAACAGAGATAGCTAATAACACAAAACAAGGTTCATGCTCAGGACTAAATAAAACAACATTTGAAAGGAAAAGCTTGTTCAACTACAAAATATGCAGGTTAAAAATACTCTCTATTGTTGAGAATATGAGTGAAATGAATTCAGATCTTGAAAGGAAATTGAAAAAATGTGTATCAAAAACTTTAAACTTTTTTACTTATAGGACTTTATCTTGGTCAAATATTGAAGATGTAATATATTTAAAAACTAGAAATATGCTAATTATCAAAATGTAAAGAGATTGGCTGAGAAAACTACAGTGTATACATAAATTAAGTTTTGGAAAAATATTCTCTGACACAGGAAACTTCTTGCCAAATCATTTCTAGTTAAAAAAAAAAAGTTGGTAAATAATATATTCAGGATGATTTTAATTACTATGAATCATCTATTCCAAAATGTTAGCAGTAGTTATTTTGAGTTCCAATTACAGGTGATTTTTTTTTCTTAATTTTTCCCCTATAGACTTTCATTATTTTTTTTCAAAAATATCAAAGTGAAAATTTATATAATGTTAATTTTTTTTATTGACGAGCACTTCATATATATATAGAAATATGTTTACATAAGAATACAACTTAATGATTTTAAGAAACTGAAGACCTCCATGTAACAGGCATCCTCATCAAGGAACAGAATGTTCCTAGCTGCTGGGACATACTTTGCCCTGTCCTGTCCACATCTCCCACAAGGCTACACTCTCTTCCCACCTGTAACACCACAATGCAGGAGTTCTGCTATTTGTGTAGTTCATTTTTTTTAGTTCATTATTTTTTATAAAAAAAAAAAATTGTTTGAGACCAAGTGTCTATGTCTTGCTATGAAATTGAGCTAGACAGACAATTAGATGTTACGACAATAAGACACTTCTGTTGTATTATAACAGTACCTGCGTTATTTTTTGTGTACTTTAACTAAAGGCAGCATGCAGTGTATAATCTTTGTGCTCTTTTATTTTTCCATTTGACTTTGAAAATATATTGTTCTAAGCCAAATAAACTAATAAGAAATTAAGACCATTCCTGCAGGGCAGTTTGCTGTATTTGGGCTTCTGATGCCTCCAGGCCCCATTCCTATCCAACTCCCTGGTGTGTGCTGTGAATCCAGTATTGGGCCTAAAACTGTTGCCATCTCACAGTTGCAAATGTTCTCTCCTTTTCTGCATTCTTATACCATATGTATCTTCCATTAAGATATCAATCAATACCATATTATTTACTGTTGCATCAAACTTTTAATCTCCTGCATGATTAATTTGTCCTGTCTTTTTCATATTTAACTACCAGTCATTGGATATCTACCATGTGCCAGAAACTCTATGCCTGTAAGATAACTTACCCCTATTTTACAGAGAAAACAAGTGATTTCCCCGAGGTTATAAAGCTAGAAGGTAATAGAACTCTAGTCTCTACCTTGGTCCTTGCATACTATATCAGATGGTCTCTCCACTTTACCCCATTCTCTCATTTGTTCAGTTTTTATCTCCTCACTCTTTTAGAAGGTCCTGCAGAATTAAAAAGCATGCATTTACTTTTCTTTGATTTCCCCTCCTAGCACAGTGTTTGGAAGGTACTGAGTATAGTGTTTGGTTACTAAGCATAAGTATGATGCTTTTTAAATAGATTTTTCTAGTACCACAGCACTCTTTATAAATCTTTGTCTTTGATGAAACTTTATCATACTATTGTCCACCATCAGAACCTGGAATTCTGATTCTATTCATTGTATGGAGAACATGCTTTTGATAACTGGCATGGCCAAAAGTCTAAGTAAAAAAGTGAACCAGGTTATGGTAAACCAGGTACAGCTAGCTGTAAGCCTAGTATATCTGACATAAAGGATGAATCATCTTGTCAACATCATTCTCCTTCATAGGACAGAATTATTTTATGTAATAATTATGAAATAAAATGAATTAAAATAATTGTTCAGAACATACCTGTAGAAAGAAAATTATATAAAATAAATATTTTAGTGCAAAATAAGAAAAAGTGATGATTTATATCTTTTTAACAGCATTAACACATTTTTTAGAAAAAAGATAAAAGTATATACCTATTTATTAGTATGTTATAGAAATGAATAATAATATTGCATTTTTTCCCCAATTAAATTGTATAAATACATTGATGACTTTGTTCAAAATTGACCTTCACCTGTTCATGTTCAGTATACAGACAAGGTAAATTTGCCGATCCATTTTGTGAATAGTTAGTGAAAGAATACATTTGATCAAACTTCAATTTCAAAAAGTTTCTTTAACAAAGTACAAAAGTATGGAGTAACACATAAAACATCAGCTGTTACAATGCTGTTCATTTCTCTGGATCTGATTCAAGAAGTTTTCAAATATCTCAAGTCAAATAATTTTAAATATACATTTGTACCCTTGTAAGAATTTTCTTAACTACTAGTTTGAAGTAATTATGTTTTGCAACTCTATGTTTATAATCATTGTTTTACATCTGCTTTTTCAGTACAGGGAAATATAGTATCACAGGGGTTGAAATAATGAACTCTGAGAAAGCAAGCTCTAACTATTCCAAACTATCAGCAAAATGAGCCAGCCTATGCCATGGCCCACTGGGACTATGTGTAACTGGGTCTCATGAATCAATTTTCATGTAGAATACAATGTTTACAAAGGAATAATTAACGAGCATGTGTTAACTTAAAACTTGTATAATGGGGAAAAAAACCAAACTTGTATAATGGTATTAAAACTCAACAATAACCCCCCAAATCCTATGTTGGAGTTCTAATTTATATTACTTTAGAATATAACTTTATAGAATCTTTAAAGAGGTAGTTAAATTAAATTTAAATGAGGTTATCAATATGAACTCTATTCCAATAAGACTGATGTCCTCATAAGAAGAGATTAGGACACAAACAAAAAAAGGTGACTTTGTGTTCTAACGTATGAGTATAAGCATAGGAAAAGACTGGAAAATAGATCATCAAACTCTAACAGGCAGTAATTACTAAAAAGTGGAGGATGGTGATTTCCACTTACTACATTTATGCCCTTTTATATTGTTGGAATATTTTTTAATTCAAGCTGACATTACTTGTACAATTTCAAAAGGTAATAAAACTGGAGTCAATAAGTAGGAGTTTTTATGCAATATTATAATATAAGCTCATTTTAAAATTACAGTTGCAAGACCTCACTATAGAAGATATATAGGAACCATATGTGAGGGGAGAGCTAGAAACAATGTGTGGACATTGTAAAAAGGCAAATTTTGGATCAATATAAGAGAGAAATTTTTTTTGCCATCCAATGATTAAATAGTCCAACAGCATTGCTGATATTGGCCAAAAAAATTTGAAGTCAATTTGTCTTGCAAAAGAAAACTGAATAAATGAAGGGTGATACAGCAATACAATGGAATAAAATACAGCTGTGATAATAAGTGACCTAAAGCCAGTTTTATTCACTTTAATAAATCTCATATATATATATATATATATATATATATATATATATAACTGAGCAATATGAGCAAGTTTCTAAAGAATGCAAACCCCATGATGCCATTTATATGAAGTTTGAAAACATGTAACCCCAAATGCTGCATTATTTTTGGATATGTATTTATATAAAAAGTTATTTAGAAATATTGAATAACGAATGTAGGGTAGAGGGTAGCTTTCAAGAAAAAAATAGGATTAGGGACTTGAATTATATTAGTTATGCTTTGTTTCTATAATAACTGGTGGGTACATGACTGCTAATCATATAATTTTTTATATCTTTATGTATGAAATATTTCAGAGTGATAATTATAAAAATATCAGTAATAATAACAGCTTACTTAGTACTTAATATAGGCCAGACACTATGCTAAGAATTTTACATGTATTAACTTATTTCTTCTTCACAACAGCCCTGTAGGATGGGCATTGTTTTTAACCTAATTTTACAAATAAGCTAATTACAGCATCAAGAAGTTAGGGGAAAAGTCTAAGATCACATCTAGTAAGGAGCTGGGCTGAGATTTGATGCCAGACACTATTCTCCATACTATCTATTAACCACTTATAGACATACATATTAAAAGGTTTGTGAGGTAATGACTTGCCTATTTAAAAAAGTATAATGGGCTCCTCGATTTGGAAAATGTAAATAAATGATTGATTCTAAGGTTGCTGTGGGTGGCATTACATTGCAGTTTGTGAGAGGCTGGGTCACATTAATTGAACTTTGCTTTCAATTGTCTCCAAATTTTTAATGTCAGAAAGACTTGTCTGAGGAGAAACACAAGGAGTTCTACTTGAGGTATGTTGAGTTTGAGGTAAAAATGTGGCTGGCAAATAGCTAGAGATGATGGAATTCGGTTTGTGTTACAGCTAGGAATTTGTTAGCATTATAGCACAAATACAGAAATGGATGTGCTCACCTAAGAAATATGGAGGAAAAAAAAGACTCTGTCACACCTGCTAGGAAGAGGAAGAGGAGACTATTCAGCCTGTTTATTTCCCTCTTTCTACACACACACACACACACACACACACACACTTTGTTCCTTAAATTAAATAATTCTTTTTCTCCCTTTAATATGTGTGGAAGCAATTTGCAAATGTGTCAGAGATGAAAAAATTACCCCTTTGAGGTAGATGTTAAATGCATTCAGTTTCAAGCTCAGCATGCCTGCCTACCTACTCCCTCATTCCATCTGCATTAAACTCTGAAGACAATATACGCAGGCATGCATGTGCACGCGCACAAACACACACACACACACACACATACATTCCATTTTCCGTTATAATTTTATCTGCACTCTTAAAAAACTAACATTGTCCCTATAGCAAATACTCTATACTTCAACCTATATACTTGTTACTTAAGGAAAGCATTCTCAGTACCATCATTTTTTAGAATTAAAAGTTCCCTGGACAATTTTAAATGTGTGCTCACTATTTATATTAAACTTTAAAACAATATCATTTTAAATAGTGAAGCTAATCCTGAGGAAACACGAATGTGTCATTTTTAAAAAATTTTTATTTTATTTTAATTTATTGGGTGTACATATATTCTAGTGTCCCCTCGAATACCCCCCCATATTCCCTACCACATCCCCCTTGCCCTTCTCCATACAATGCCCTCCCCCCAGTTTTGCTTTTCTGCTCTCATCCCATCCTCTCATCCCCTTTCTCTCTGTCCGCTTTCCCTCTGGACCCTTTGATCCCGCCTCTGTCTCTATTCTGTTCCTCAGTTCATATTGTTCATTGGATTCCTCAAAAGAGTGAAGTCAAATGGTATTTTTCTTTCTCTGCCTGGTTTATTTCATTTAATATAATAGTTTCCAGGTTCATCCATGTTGTAGCAAAAAGTAAGATTTCCTTCTTTTTCATGGCCCCATCATATTCCATTGTGTATATGTACCATTGCTTTTTAATCCATTCATCCACTGACGGACACTTGGGCTGTTTCCAGATCTTGGCTATTGTGAACAATGCTGACATAAACATGGGGGTGCATTTCGTTTTTTGAATCATTGATGTGGTGTTCTTGGGTTATATTCCTAAAAGTGGGAAGACTAGGTCAAAAGGCAGTTCGATTTTTAGTTTCTTGCGGAATCTCCATACTGTTTTCCATAATGGCTGCACCAGTCTGCATTCCCACCAGCAGTGCAGGAGGGTTCCCTTTTCTCCAAAACCTCTCCAGCATGTATTATGTGTTGTTTTGTTGATGAACACCATTCCGACTAGTGTGAGGTGATATCTCATTGTGGTTTTAATTTGCATTTCTCTAATGGTTAGCGATGTTGAGCATTTTTTCATCTGCCTATTGGCCATCTGTATGTCCTCTTTGGAGAAGTGTCTATTCATTTCTTTTGCCCATTTTCTGATTGAATTGTTTGTCTTCCTGGTGTTGAGTTTTACAAGTCCTTTATAAATTTTGGTTATTAATTCCTTATCAGACATATTATCAAATATGTTCTCCCATTGTGTGGTTTGCCTTCTTACAATATGTCTTTAGCTGTGCAAAAGCTTTTTAGTTTGATATAGTTCCATTTGCTTATCTTGTCCTGTATTTCCCTTGTTCGTGGACATAAAACAGCAAATATATTGCTGTGAGTAATGCCGAAGAGCTTATTGCCTGTTTTCCTCTAGGATGCTTATGGTTTCACGACTTACATTTAAGTATTTGATCCATTTTGTATTTATTTTTGTGAATGGTGTAAGTTGGTGGTCTAGTTTCATTTTTTTGCAGGTAGCTGTCCAATTTTCCCAACACCATTTGTTGAAGACACTGTTTTTACTCCATTGTATGCTATTACCACCTTTGTCACATATCAATTGTCCATAAAGGTGCGGGTTTATTTCTCAGTTCTCTGTTCTGTTCCATTGATCTATCTGCCTGTTCTTATGCCAGTTCCAAGCTGTTTTGAGTACAATGGTCTTGTAGTATAACTTGATATGAGGAAGTGTGGTACCACACACTTTATTCTTCTTTTTCAAATTTGCTGAGGCTATTTGTGTTCTTTTTGGTTCCATATGAATATTTGGAATATTTGTCCTATAACTTTGAAGTATGTCATAGGTATTTTAATTGGTATTGCATTGAATTTATAAATTGCTTTGGGTAATATAAACATTTTAATGATGTTTATTCTTCTTAACCATGAACATGATATATGCTTCCACTTGTTTGTATCTTTCTTGATTTCTTTTATCAATGTTTTATAATTTTCTGAGTAGAAATCTTTAACCTCCTTGGTTAAATTTACTTTCAGGTACTTTATTTTTCTTGTTGCAATTGTAAGGGGGATTGTTTTCTTAATTTCTCTTTCAGACACATCATTGTTGGTGTATAAAAATTCCTCTGATTTCTGTGTATTAATTTTATATCCTGCCACCTTGCTGAGTTCATTTATCAGGTCCAGTAGGTTTTTGACTGCGACTTTAGGGTTTACTATGACCAGCAAATAATAATAGTTTTACTTCTTCTTTTCCAATTTGGATGCCTTTTATTTCTCCTTCTTGTCTGATTTCAGTGACTAGGACTTCCAGAACTGTGTTGAATAAGATTGGTGAAAGGAGGCACCCCTGCCTTGTTCCTGATCTTAAGGGGATTGCTTTTAATTTTTGCCCATTAATTATGATGTTCGCTGTGGGTTTGTCATAGATGACCTTTATCATGTTGCAGTATGTTCACTGTATTGCCACTCTGCTGAGAGTTTGGATCATAAATGGGTGCTGAATTTTATCAAATGCTTTTTCTGCATCTATTGATATTATCATGTGGGTTTTCTCCTTCCTTTTGTTTATGTGATGAATCACATTGATTAATTTGCAAATATTGTACCAGCCTTGCCTCCCCAGAATAAATCCCACTTGATCATGATGTATGGTTTTATTCATGTACTGCTATATCCAGTTTGCTAGTATTTTGTTGAGAATTTTAGCATCTAAATTTCTCAGGGATATTGGCCTATAATTTTTTTTCTTGTGTTGTCTTTGCCTGGCTTTGGAATCAGAATTATGCTCGCCTCATAAAAGGAGCTTGGAAGTATTTTCTCCTCTTGAATTTTTTTAAATAAGTTGAGAAGGATAGGAGTTATTTCTTCTTTGAATGTTTAGTAGAATTTGCCTGTGAAACCATCTGGCCCAGGGCTTTTGTTTGTTGAAAGTTTTTGATAACTGTTTTGATCTCCTTTGTTGTAACCATTTTCTGATTCTTCCAGATTAATTTTTGAAAGATTATATTTTTCAAGGAATTTGTTCATTTCACCTAGGTTGTCTAATTTTTTGGCATATAGTTCTTCATAGTATTTTCTTACAATCCTTTGTATTTCTGCTGTGTCAGTTGTTCTTTCTCCACTCTCATTTCTAATTTTATTTATTTGAGTCCTTTCTCTCTCTCTCTCTCTCTTTTTTTTTTTTTTTTTTTTTTTTGGTGAGTCTGGCTAAGGGTTCATCGATTCTTTTTACCTTTTCAAAGAACCAACTCTTGATTTCATTGATCCTCTGTATTATTTTTTTAGTATCTATGTCATTTATTTCTCCTCTAATCATTATTATTTCCTTCCTTATACTTCCTCTGGGCTTTACTTGCTGTTCTTTTTTTAGTTCTTTTAGTTGTAGGGTTAAGTTTTTTATTTGAGCTTTTTCTAGCTTCTTGAAGTATGCCTGTAATGCTATGAACTTTTCTCTCAGGGTTGCTTTTGCTGTGTCCCATAGATTTTGAGTTGTTGTATGTTCATTTTCATTTGTTTCAAGGAAATTATTTCTTCCTTGATCTCATTGTTGACCCATTTGTTATTTAATTACATGCTGTTTAGTTTCAAAGTGTTTGAGTGTTTTTCAATTTTTCTATTGTAGTTGATTTCTAGGTTCATGCCATTGTGATCAGAGAAATGCTTGATATGATTTCAATCTTCTTAAATTTGTTGAGACCGCTTTTGTGCCCTAACATGTGGTCTATCCTAGAGAATATACCATGAGCACTTGAAAAGAATGTATATTCTGCCTCTTTAGGGTGAAAGGTTCTGAAGATATCTATTAAATCCTGTTGATCTAGTGTGTCCCTTAATTCTGCTGTTACTTTGTTAATTTTCTTTCTTGAGAATCTATCCAGTGATGTTAGTGGGGTATTAAAATCCCCTAGTATTATAGTATTGCTGTTGATCTCACTATTTATGTCCATCAAAGTCTGCTTTATATATTTAGATGCTCCTATATTAGGTGCATAGATATTTATAATGGTTACCTCTTCCTCTTGGATTGTTCCCTTTATCATTATGTAGTGACCTTCTTAATCCCTTATGATAGTCATTGTTTCAAAGTCTATTTTGTCAGATATAAGTATTGCTACTTCAACATTTTTTTCATTTCCATTTGCATGAAAATTTTTTTTCCATCCTTTTACTTTCAGTCTCTATGTATCTTTTGTTTTGAGGTGTTTCTCTTGTAGACAGTATATGTACAGGTCCTATCTTCTTATCCATTTAGATGCCCTATGTCTTTTGATTGGATCATTTAATCCATTTAAATTTAAGGTTATTATTGATATGTAGTTGTTTATTACTTTTTTTTTTTCATTAAATCTACATTCCTCTTTTACTAGTTTTTACCCCCTTGGTTCTGTCTACAGCAGGCCCCTTAACATTGCTTGCAGCATTGGTTTTGTTAAGCCTGATCTGGAGGGACCCAAAACATTGAAGACACGAACAAAGTCCTTCAATTACACACCAGAGTTTTATTGTCTAGCTTGGTCAAGCGGCGGCTCCTCCAACAGTGGTCTGAGGGAGTACGCGCTGGCCCTTTGTTCTACTTAGTTTTTATAGTTTTGTAAGTGGGAAGTACAGAAGCAAAAATTGTAATTAGGAGCCCCTTACCACTATTGGTTATAGTCATATGTCCTTTAACATGATAGGACCACGTTCAATTTGCAAGCCATACATTACTTTGGAGGAAAAAAATTTGCAAGTCAATACAATGGTAGGAAGATGTCTCTTTACATATTAAAAGGCTTTCCTATATTATCTAGTGTTTATCTGCTATCTCTCTGTCTAGGATCACACGTGTTAACCACAAGCATTTACATAGGAGAGGTAGTTTCTGTGGGGACAAATGCCCGCAAATGGCTCATTGCTATAAGAAAAGGTTTATTCTGGCTTTTCTCTCCCTGTACCTGGCTAGCCATTCACCCCTTTCCCCACAGGCATGGTGGAATGTCTGGGGATCCATGTTTTCCTCCCCTTTGCATTTAAAATACAATGCCAAGGGCAATCCTGGTCATGCCAATCACACAGTACAGGGACTATTCTCACAATTTCTCTGCACACCTTAACCCAAATTACTAAAATGTTCTTCAAGTCTCCCAAAATATTAATATTAATTCTGTAGCTTTTGGTACTTTACAACACCTGCGGGTGAGGTGGCGCAGTGGCTCCTCAGTTTGGTTGTGATGAATTCCTTGAGTTTTTTTGTTTTTTGTTTTGTCTGGTAAGCTTTTAATTTCTCATTCAATCTTAAATGATATCCTTGCTGGATAAAGAAGTCTTGTTTGCAGTTTCTTTTTCTGCATTTCTTGAATATTTCTTGCCATTCCCTTCTGGCCTCATGTTTCTGTTGAAAAGTTGGATATCATCCTTATGGAGGTTTCTTTGTAGGTGATTGACTGTTTTTCTCTTGCAGTTTTTAGTATTCTTTCTTTATCTTTTAGCTTTGGTATTTTTATTTGATGTGTCTTGGTGTGGGTCTCTTTGGGTTTTTTTTCAAATGGGGTTCTCTCTGCTTCTTGAACCTGTGTGACTCTTTCCTGCATCGATTTAGAGAAATTTTCAGCTTTAATTCCTTTAATCAGGTTCTCTATCTCTTGTTATTTCTCTTCTCCTTCAGGAACCCCTATTATGCAGATATTGTTTTTCTTCATGTTGTCACAGAGCTTTCTTAGAGTTTCCTCAGACTTTTTTGAGCCTTTTTTCTTTTTGCTGTTCTGCTTTAGTGCTTTTGCTTATCTTGTCCTTTAAGTCACTGATTTGATCCTTTTCTTCATCCAGCCTGATTTTAATTCCTTCTAGTATAGTCTTTATTTCTGATATTGTGTTTGTCATTTCTGTCTGGTTCTTTTTTATGATTTCAATGTCCTTTTTGATGCTTGTTATCTCTTTATTTAGGTATTCATTGTGTCCATCCATTGTTGCTCTAAAATCTTTGTGCATTCTAATAATCATTATTTTAAACTCTGCATCCAGTAGTTTGGTTATTTCCATCTCATTCCATTCTTTTTCTGGGGATTTCTCTTGTTGGTTCATTTGGATTGCACTTCTTTGTCTTTCCATTTTTTCTGTATATACACTCTTCCTTTGGGTGTGTTGTTTGTGTAGCTAGCTGAGTCTAGGGTTGGTATTGTCTGCCTCCAATTTTCAGTTGTGTTGTTTCTAGGTCTTTTGGGGTTGGCATCAGCTGTTGTTTGTAATCTGCTGTGAACTACTTATCTGCTGTCACTATTCTTTTTGCTATTTGTGTCAGCATTTTCTATGACTTAGCTGGGTCAGGTGTGAGGAGCCCTTTTTAAAGCTACTACTCTAACAAGGGTTGTTAGGTCCTGAATTGATGCTCTCCATATCTGGCCACTGGATGTGCCTGCCCTGAACCTCCCTGGCAGGAGCCTGGTGCTGATCAGTGGGAGTCACTGTCTAAGGCTCTTATCAACCATTTTGGAGCTACTGGTGATCCAGTTCTTGTGGCTGCCTCTACTGCGCCCAGGTGCTGTTGTAAATATCAGCTGCACTCCTAGGCTAGCTTCTATCTATTCTTAACCTGCAGGAAGTTCCTTTAAAAGTTCAAGTTTCCCTGAGATCCACTTTCTGTTGCCTCTTATTGCTGGCTACTTGTTGGGCTCAGTACTGTAATTCAGTGATTATGTACGGTACTGGATGTGGCTGGCCCCTTAGTCTCAGATGTCTTTATATCCAGGCTTTTAATTTAATTTTATTTTGTTTTTGTTTTTTCTTTCTCAGCATTCAATAGGGTATAATCTCAGGGGTCCAGTGGCTGTGGCCTCTGTGCTCCCGATGTGTGGTCTGTCTGCTGCCTCCCCCCCCCCCCAGGCTGCTATTGCCACTTCAGGCGTTTGGTATCCTGCCCTGCTGATGCCAGCCCGCCTCCGCAGCCCCCACCCCTTCCGCTGCCCTGGTGAGTGCGCGAGTGCACAGCTGCTCAGACAGCCCCGGAAGGTGCCTGGGACCCAGCCACTGCCTAGGACGGGCTCTCGCTGCTGCGTGCATGCGTGCTCGGACCTCCACAGCATCCCGGGCAGCATCTGCATCTGCATCTGCGGGCGCCCGCCCACGCCTGGTTGGACTGCTTCCGCTATCACCCAGGTGTCAGCTTCCACCAGGGGCGGGCCTACACTGCAGGCATAATTGCACACGAGCTGGGATATCTGCAGTTGCTGCGGGTGGACCTGCACACAGCAGCTCGGACTGCCTCTGCTGTCATCTGTGCCCCCTCCATGTCCAAAGGCAGGCAGGATTGAGCGAGAGTTCAGACCTTCACAGAGGCCACCATGGCTCCTGACTCCACTCTCATCTTTGCAGGCAGGCCTGTGCGCACTTGCTTGAACTGCCTCTGCAGTCGCCCGGGCTCACGAGCCTGAGCTTTTGCTTCAACTTCTGCAGTGGCCACTAGGGCTTCTGCCTTCATGGGCAGGCCGGCGCCTTCTCGCTAGGACTGCCCTGGCTTCTGCAGCCTGACCCCACCTGCCCCCAGCAAGCACGCAGCAGCGTGGGGGGGGAGGGGTAGTGTAGCTGAGACCTCAGCACTCACTACCTATGTCTCTAACGTGCTGCCTGCCTCTAAGTGCCTCTTTGTTCTGACTGGAGCAGGAGAGCCTCTGGCGGGCAGGGTAATTTCTTCCCTTTGCTGGTGTTGCTGCTTCAAGGAAAAATGTTCACTTTAGATTTGGGGTGTGATTCAGCCCAGGGGTTAGGGTGTCCATTCCTTAAAGTGTCTTCCCCTGTGCCTCCGAGACCACACTCTCCCCTGGCAACTCCAGTCCTCCCAGTGCTCCCCGCTTCCAGAGCCCTGGGCAGGTGGCTGTGAGTGAGGGTCTCCGTACAGTACCTTTAATACAGACCGTAGGTATGAGAGTTCTGCCTCCTCTCAAACAGTATGTAGGCTCCTTTCTCAGCCAAATACAGTCTGTTCACCCCTTCTAGGCTCCAGGGCTCTAGGCTGGGACTCCAGTTTTGGGGCTGAGGACCCAAAACCCACAACTCGCTGAACACTCCTCCCCACAACGAGATTACCTCCCAGCCGTCACCTGCTCCCGAAAGTTGGCAGCCCTTTCCGTGTATTCACCTTTCCTACCAGTCTCAATGTGGGTTCTTTGGTGGTCCTTGGCTGTAGAATCCTCCTTGTTTAGTCCAAAGTTGGTCTTTCAAGATGAGTGTTCTCAAAATTAAGATGTAATTCGCTTTGGTTCTGGTATGTGGGAGTTGGAACGTCTGTCTCCTCCATGGCCATCTTCCGTTCGTCCAAAATGTGTCATTTTTAAATATTCACTTTCATATATTCATAGATTAGCATGCTAAATACAAAGAGGGTTTTTTTTTTCTGAGCTCTGAACAAATCTGATGAGCCCATGTGGAAATGGGTATTTCTCAACAAATGGAATGTAACAATTATCCTCAAGTATGAGTATCATCATATGTAAGTGGAAGTGTCACTTTGATCAGATCCTAGTGGGATTTGGCTTTAGTCCCTATTTGGTAAGGAGGCAACTGTTCCATCTTCTCTGGGGTATCACAAAAGTAGAGTGATTGAGCAGGGACACAGGTAGAGAAAGAATGCTATGATTTACTGGCTCTATCAAGTACTTTGCATTGTACAGAGTACACATATTCAACACTCTTGGTAGTTTTCCTGTTAGTTATTATTATCCCATTTTCAGATTATGTACCTACATTTCAGAGACTTTAAGTAAATTTCTTCAAAGTCATACAGGTTATAAAGCAGATATGCCTTGACTCTAAAGTCCACACTGTTTCATTTATATCACTTTATGTACAAATAAAGAGTGTTAGAGTGTATTCATCAGTAAAAGATTCATCTATTTCTCTACCTCTTTATTAATATCATCAAAAGTATCTTAAATTAAATCAAAACTGCTCTCTGGTCATCAGTAGAGTTTTAAAACCTGGTTCGTACCTGATAGAAAAGAAGATTTTTGGTCACAGCTTCTATCCGCACATGTTTCCTTTTTTTTTTTTTTTTTTTTTTTTAGTGTTTAACATGATACTTAAAATGACTGCTTAATACATTTCCAAAATGTAAATTTATTTTATTACTTGGTAAATATGATTTTAATTTGGTTTTATGTAATTCATTTTCTATGTGTGCCAAAAATATATTTTCATTTTATTATACTTTTACTGATCATTGGTTTGCAAGAATTACATGAGTAGTCATATTCTTAGTGGTGGCCTTCTTTAAATTAGAACTCTAAGGGACAGGGTTTTATTTCCTGCTATACCCCTGCACTTCCAGCAGTGCCTGGTTCAGAGTAGCTAATCAACAAGTTATCACTCCCGCTCCACCACAGCACAATTGCCCTCTTGTTTTTTCACTTGTAACTAGTAGGTAACGAGAAAAGACTCACATGAAATAACATGAGTTTGATAACACATAAATGACCTAATCTGTTTTGCTAGCTAACACCTGCTGTGTTAGGCCTTCTGTGTATATTATTAAATTTAATTTTAACAATATTTCTGTAAGGTTGGTATTATTGTTATGATCATTTATTATTTTAATTTAATGAATGACAAAACCAAGGCTTAAAAGGGTTAGCAATAATTTTTTATTTGAACTCGGACCTCTCAGATTTGAGCAACCTTGCATGCATGGCCAAAACAATAAGCTGCTTCTCTCTCAGAAGATCAAGTGACTGATATATTGAAGCCACCAACCCTCAGCAGAACGATGGAATAGGTGTGGGTAACAAAACATGAGTAAGGCAAGCAAAGACTTTCTGCAGATAAATTCCCTTTAGAATAAATACTGAAACTCTAGTTTTTCTTAGTATTTTCTGTTCTCTGGCCTCTAATTTGGTGGAAAGTTGAAAAGGGCAGCAGATTAGGTTGGAATGGAGGTGGAGGTACTCACAAACACTCATTACTGCATTCATTAACCTGATTAGCAACCAGTCTCTTTTCATCAAAATGATGGTGTTATTCCTGCGCTGTTGCCTTGGCAACACCTCCAGTCATTACAGTTGGTGCTGCTCACATGTCTTTGGTCCAAGCAGAAATAATGCCTTCCGCCATATTGTTGTTGATATGCTGACCAGCTTTTCATCTGGCTTTTTAAATGATGCTATCACTAACTTTACGTTCACTCAATAAATATAATCAATGCTAGACATTCTTCCATTAGAAACTTCTCTGGCTACAGTGCCTGATGGTTTAATAAATATATAGATGGGACAAGGCTCCTTCACACCAAAATTGTAGAATCCTGCTCAGGGATGGATTTTCCTTTAGTACTGTGTGCCAATTTGGACCAGGGAAGATTCACTATTTCTTCTCTTTTCCAGGAGCAAGGGAGGTCTATTTCCCCAGGGTACAGAAGCTAGGTATTCTCTCTCAGGGCCATTTCCCTTTCAATACTAGGTTTCTCCTGGAAAGAAATATTGAGTCAAGAGACTTGTCATCCTCTGTGAAAAAACTTGACTTTCCCTGTTAACTAAAAATTCAAAGTGAGTCAAATACAATGGTAGACACAGAAGAAAAGAGTTTCTTTTCTTTTTTTTTTTCTTACTCTTTATCCAGCCCGCCTCTGCAGAACTAGCTCTGGACCAGACATTAAATGGCAATGGAGCAAGGGACATAGTAAGTGGGATTGACACCAGGTAGACACAGGATCTGCAAGTATAAATAATCACAAAAGGGATATCAAAGAGAAAAAGGACCTGCTACTTGTGATTTAACTTTTTTCCTTTGCAACCATGCTGCCCTTCAGAATCAGAGTCAACTCACAAATTCCCCAATAAGACTTTTGGTTGGAACAGTTATCTGGCCTTTCCAACTTTATCATACCTTGTGCAGATCATCATCCACCTAAAATAGTCTGATGACTAGTTCCTAGCAAAGTCTACTTAGTGTGCCTAGAAGGTGAATCAAAGGATGAGGGTCCTGAAGAATTTAAAGTTAGTGACATTGGTCTTACTCATCTGGGGTATAAAGTATCATGAAAAATATAAAACACCCTATTGAATTACCAATTTGTTTAATATTATTTAAGAAAAATACAATTTAGAGCAAGATTAAAAGAAATTCAAATAACTAGATACACATAACTTTATCTTCACTTAAGATAAAGTATTGCTTTTTTTCTTACTTAATCTATCAATCTCCTGACCAGGCGGTGGCACAGTGGATAGAGCGTCAGACTGGGATGCAGAGGACCCAGGTTCGAGACCCTGAGGTCACCAGCTTGAGCGCGGGCTTATCTGGTTTGAGCAAAAGCTCATCAGCTTGGACCCAAGGTTGCTGGCTCGAGCAAGGGGTTACTTGGTCTGCTGAAGGCCCACAGCCTAGGCACATATGAGAAAGCAATCAATGAACAACTAAGGTGTCGCACGAAAAACTAATGATTGATGCTTCTCATCTCTTTGTTCCTGTCTGTCCCTGTCTATCCCTCTCTCTCTGACTCTCTCTCTGTCTCTGTAAAAAGAAAAAAAGAAAAAAATCTATTAATCAAGGTAGTTTTATATCCCAGACCTAAATAGAACTAAATTTGACGACCTTCCTAGCAGCCACAATTGTCTGGACTGTTCACATTTGCAGTACTTTAAACTTGATGACCATAGAGCCATTTCAACCTGTTCTCTGTACTTAGGTGCCAAGAAGTCTTTAATTAGCTACTTATTTTAATCACTCTAAATAGATACTTATCTGTTCATGTGTCCTTCTAGACCAAAGGCCTCAAAGTCCTGGTAACACACCCTTCAAGAGAACCTGCTATGTGTTACTTCTGTGGCTAGAACAGAAAAATAAGGAAAAGAAGCCATGGTCTGGCTCATGCATAACCCATTATCAGTGCTCCATTTATACTGAAACGATTTGTTCAACAATCTAAACCAGACTCTGCTTTTTACAATTTGAATTCAACTTTATTTTGTTAAGGGAGTCCAAAACCCTTTTAAAAGCCAATTGAACAGAGCAGAGTACTCAAAAAACAACAAAACAAAACAAAACACAGTTGCATAGTGATTCTTTAGATGATGTTGATAGCACAACATATAAGAAAATTAGAAAAACTTCTAAGGAGGCTTGAAGGAAGTGGGAAGGAGTATTGTGAAAAATAAACAGTAAACAACAGAGCCTAAATGTCAGCTGCAAATGTAGATCGGCGCTCTGTTCCCCTTGGTTGTTAATCTGTGGGCCAGTAGAGCAGAGGAATCCCACGCCTTTGGGACAGTAGGTAGGAAATAATATGTCCTTTTATATTCAGAACACAAAACAGATATGAAATTATGTATGTTTTATGGGATTTAGTGTGATTTAAAACCCTTAGGCCAAGTCTAAAGCATGAATAAGATTAACCTCTGAAGTAAATGTAAACTTTACTATTAATAATAAAAATACACTATTCAGACGTGCTATAAATGGAACTGATGAGCAAAAACTAATAGATCAGCAAAAGTATACTTTCAAAATCATTGATTTTGGCAAGGCTTATGAAATGAAACTGTAGATTATGGGACTTACATCATCAGCCTTTTAATTTTGTGCATTTTGAACACCATCCAAAAATATTAATCCACTGTTGAAATTCTCTGAAAGGGAGAGAGAAAAGAAATAATCTGTCTATTGCAATCATCTAACCAAAGGCATTCACATCCTGCTGTAAATGTATCAGGACTGTATCACATTCTCTGATGAATATGCTTCCTCTTTTATATTGGTTTTGCTGGTAAATCCTTTTAGTTTATAGACCTTTAATGTTTGGAAAGAGCATGTTTCCAACAGTTCTTTTTTCACTTTACCCTCTTACTTTACATGAACAGTAACAAAAATGGAGCTAGAGATGGAAAAATTCAAGCATACATTTCATTTGGAACAAGATTTGGCTTTTTCAAAAGGCTCTTTTATAAGTTTAATGTTATGCTGAGAAATTACAGGAAGAATATTTACCTATTGAGGTAAATAAAATTAATTATTTATGCATTCATATGTATCATATACCCTGTGCAGACTTTTAGAAAACCTGAAGAATAATCTAATTGTGGTTTATATAAGGAAGTATACCTATAGTTTCTAGTTCTTATATTTTTATTTCATATCACCCTCAGCTAGTTATTATTGTCTGTATGGCAGATATGAATACTCTCATTAAATCATCTTTTTGATATAATGAAAATTCTTTCTTAAAAGCTAAATATATCTTCAAACTTCCAGATTCTCCTATAAGTGGGTAAGAAGCAGAAGCATGAGTCCCCTACAGGTCAAAATGACAGAACATTTCTCTAATGATGATCTGCCTGTGGCCACCATTAATGTGAGAAGCATTCATGTCTCCTACTTGTTAGGGAGGGAAATCTGTTCCGATTGTATAATTCAGATTTCTCCCAAACTGTAACTACTCACAACAATATAAAACTAGTCCACACTTAGTTTGGTCAAGCATGATGGTATTCAGTATTGCATTTTCACTCTTCAAGTTCCTTTGATTATATACTTTGAAGATCTATGCCTGAGTTTCTATAGCAAGGACTTATCATTTCATCGAGGCTGTGTTTGTTAAAACTTTTCTACTTTCTCTTTTCATTGGAGTTGATTTCTCAAAAATAAATATGTCCAAACTATCTTATGCCTGCAATACTTTCATTTATTAAATAGGTCTGGAAAGTATAAACAACTATCCCTTTTTCTGTTTAAAATAATGGTTGATTATGTTACTGTTGAAATATAAAATGTATTGACTGTAGCATTAATTGAATTATTTTAATAGGCAGACTGTAATTACATAAGAAAAACAGGGAAGGTCTAGGTGTGGAAGGAGCTATTGTATAAGCAAATAGAAAATCTGCTCACAGTGTGAGAGAACACAAACAGGATATATAAATTTCAAAGTCAATGACAAAGTTTTCTGCTAGCCAAGATACATAGAATTTGAATTTTCTTTTCACCTGGTAAGATTCCAAAAGGAAACAAATATTGGTATTCAGAATTATTTCTTTAATAAAAGAGGCAACTAAATTAAAGTTAAAAGGTTACATAACTCTTTGCTAAACATAGACAATTGCCTTAGGATTTCATGCACACAAATTTTAAAATATTACTTTAAGCTTTGAGAGCAGAAGCTGAAAATTCCTGAACCATCTCCTAAGTATATTCATCAATTTCCTAATAACTTTTAATGAGGTAAGTGTACCCTGTAAAGAATAAAGAGAATATAGTTTGTAAAAATAACCTGCTATACATATTTAAACCACATATTATTCCTTTAGCTTCTACATATTCTTCTGCATTATCAATTCCCTGGCTCTTCTTATTGTCAGAAGCACTTATCATCCTATAAGATTTCAATTCATTTAATTTTGTACATGTATGTCAGGGCGTAGAAATATTGTGCCATAGATAAAATATAATTGGAAGCATTTTTAAATGAAATATCTGTCTGAGCACTCTGAGTCCCTTTTACCTCATCTATAAAAGGAGAAGGTGAAGGAATATAACCTAAGGTCACTTTTAGGTGAAGAAATTCTATAATTCATGCTTTCTATGACTGCACTCAATTTTAGAGAAAAAAAATGATGGTAGTAACAAGTAGCTACTTTCAAAAATGACTTTGAAATTGAGCCCCAGGTAGTGGAGTATGGACAATGACGAGACCTTAAAGTCCTCTGCCAAAGCTTAGGACTAGGTGAGACCTTAATGGAAACAATGAGTTCATTTTACTAGGGAATAATAATGGCAATGGAAGAGAACAAGGAACTGACATTTCTTAACTGCTTCCAATATACCAGGCCCCCTGTGGCACTCTGGGCCTACAGACATACACTGACTACATAGTCAGATCATAGCACAGTATGGGATATAGAGGAGTCAACACAAATCTCAGTGTAGTTATGATAAATACTATGATAAATGCTATGACAGCAGTAAGTACAGAATGCAATGGAATTACATGGGAAGAAACTGAGACAGGCTGGGAAGCATCCACAGAATGAAAGACATATCACTAGAAGTTTAAAGTAGGTGACACCAGATAAGGGACAGTTTACACTTAATCTCTAAATCAGGGATCAGGAACCTATGGCTCGCGAGCCAGATGTGGCTCTTTTGATGGCTGCATCTGGCTTGCAGACAGATCTTTAATAAAAAAAATAATGTTAAAAATATAAAATATTCTCATATATTACAATCTATTCATTTCCTACCGCTCATGTTCATGGTTGCGGGTGTCTAGAGCCAATCACAGCTGTCCTCCAGGACAACACCAAATTTTTATTGGATAATGTGTAATGTACATGGGTCATTGTATGGCTCTCACGGAATTACATTTTAAAATATGTCGTGTTCATGGCTCTCTCAACCTAAAAGTTTCTCGACCCCTGTTCTAAATCTACTAGAGAAAATGTTTCCTCCTTAATCTTCTTTGAAGTCCTTTAGTATTTTATATGAATTTTAATACTGACTTTACTGTCCTATGAAAATGCTGTCAGAATAAGGAAACTGAATTAATCTTTAACCTACATGTCTTCCTACTCATGAAGATAGTGTATATATTTATTTTAGCCTTATTTTAGGTCCTCTCACAAAGTTGTAAGTTTTATGTACAGAAGGACCTACATGTGTTTTATTACATTCATTGTTCTTTTGAATGAAATATTTAACTTCATTTATAATGATTTATTTTAAATTATTAATGGCATATTAAGTATTATTTATTTTTATATTAATGTTTTATTCAGGACCTATGCAGAATTTTTTTAATAGATGTAAAGAATGAAGATCAAATAGTTTGTCAGTAGATTATTTTGTATTTTCTGTTAAAATAATCATATCACCTTCAGATAACGATACTTCATTTTTATTATTTCTTTTGAATCCTGTGAGTATTTATTCTTCTTTTAGTGATTGGCTACAACTTTTTGAAACAATGCTGAATACAAGTAATTATAATGAACATAATTTCCTGATTTACTTAGAGAATGCCACAGATTTTTCTCCATTAAGTATGATATCTTTAGTAGATATATTTTGCTACATATTGAACATATTGAATGGATGTCAAATTTTGGTTATACTTTTTCTTTCTAATTGTTTTATTGAAAAGTAAACATAGCTAAAGATATACAGTTGTACACAAAAATATAGTTTTTAAAGGAATAAAGTTAAAAACACCCATGTAAACACTATTTAGTTTAAGTCATAGAACAATGACATTATTTTTAAAGCCCTGATTCCTCTTCTCCAATCACATTTTCTTCACTACCCAATAAAATAAGTATTATCATAACATTTGTGGTCATTGATTTAATTTCTTTATGTATGTATCCTACACATATATTGTTTAGTTCTCCTTGCTCCAAAACTTTATATAAATGAAATCACACTAACAATATTCTTCAATAAGATTTTTTTTCAGTGTTATGATTTTAAGATTCAGGCATGCTGTTATGTAGGACTCTCGTTCATTCACTTTCACTTTTGTATGTATTTTTAATGTGTGAATATGTTATAATTTATTTTTACAATCTACTCTTAATGGGTATTCAACTTATTGCCAGTTTTCTGCTGTTACAAATAACACTTTCATGAATTAGGTATTCTGGTGAGCATTTGCAAAAATATGTATATACCAAGGACTGAATTGTTGCATCTCAGGTATATGGATTTTAAACTTTAATAGAAAAAGTCACACTATTTTCCAAAATGATTGCACCAGTAGTCAGGCAGTAATACATGAGAATTCCCATTGAGCCACTTCTTTACCAATGATTAGCCACACCAGTGTTCTTAAGTGTTGCCCTACTAGTGAGCATGTAAAGATAACACATTGTGGTTTTAATTTATCCTTCCCCGAGGTTGAATGTTTATTTTCATATGTCTATTGAACACTCATGTTTTCTGTGAAATGCATGTACAAGTGGTTTGCCCACTATTCTCTGGGGAGCTGGGATTTATTTAAGTATTCTAGACATTGTGTTTTGTCCATTATGTGTGATGTAAATATCTTATCCAACTTCGTGTCTTGAATTTTAAGTCTCCCTATATTGTCTTAGTGAACAGTTCTTAATCCTGGTGTCATCAAAATCATCTACTGTTTTCTTTGGGTTATGCATTTTTCAGACTTGTTTAAGAAAAATTTTACTACCCAAAGATTATAAAGATATTATGCATAATAGCAAACTTATTATTTTGTATTTGCATTAAAATCTTTAATCTTTAGTTGGTATTCATATGTGGTGTGAAGAAGAGTTCAAATTTATTTTTCCATGTAATAACCAATGGTTCTAACATTTTAAAGAAAACTCCATTCTTTTCCCCAGTTATCTACAATATCATATGTTTATGGTTATTTCTATTTCTGGGGATTTCCATCTACTCTGTTTCATTTGTTTATATGCCTATCCCTGTGTGAGTGACATAGTATATTAATTACTATAGTTTTGTAATAATTTTGATAAATGAGAGGGCAAGCCCCAAACATTCTCTTCTTCCTCACTTGTCTAGACTATTTTTGTCATTTTAATTTCATATCAACATTTCAGAAATAATTTATCATGATTTAAAAAAAACAATAGAAGGAAAATATTGGTATTTTAATATTCATAATGCCAATGTAGAAAAAAGTGAGTTTTTGCAGTATAAATTCTTTCAATTCATAAATCACGTATAGATCTTCTTTTATTTTATATAATATTTAATGTCACTCCAGATGATTTCAAGACTTACTATGAAATTACAGAAATCAAGACAGTATTGTATTAAAGAAAGTTATAGAGATCAATGAACTCTATAAATATACCTACAATGATATGGATGATTGAGTTTCAACAAATGAGCAAAAATAATTCAATAATGAAAACAAAGTCTTTTCCAGGAAAAGTTACTGAAACAATTGAATACTCATATACAAAATATATATATAAACCTTGGACCATATCTCACACTGAACAAAAATTAACTAAGAAGAAATCATAGGACTTTGTGTATTACCAAACTATATAACATTTAGGAAAAACATAAGAAAATAATCCTTGTTATTTGGGGCTGACAACAATTTATTTTACATAACAATGAAAGCATGGTCTATAAAAGAAAAAATATGAATAAATTTAACATGTTAAGAGAATAGAAAAGCAAAGTCTCAGACTGGGAGAAAATATTTGCAAATTAAATATCTGATAAAAGGCTTATACTGAGGATACAGAAAGAACCTTTAACACTCAATAACAAGAAAAAAAGCTCTAATTAAATAATTGGCAAAATATTTGACCAAAAAAGATATATGGGTGAAAAATAAGCACATGCAAAGATTAAGAAAGTTAGCCATTAGGAAAATGAAAATTAGAACTACAATAAGATACCATAATACATTTCCTGGAATGGATAAAATTTTGAAAAATCCTTACCGTGACAATTTCAGACACAGATGCAGAGCAACTGGCATTTTCATGCATTGCTGGTGGGAATGCAACATGGTCCAGACATTTTAGAAAACAATTTAGCAGTTTTTTATAAAGTTTAAAATATGCTTATCATACAACATTACAGTCCCACTCCTAGCTATTTACCCTGGTGAAATGAAACCTTCTGTTCACAGAAAAATTTACGTGTGCATGTTTATAGTGGCTTTATTTGTAATTGTACAAAACTGGAAACAATTCAAATGTTGGAACTAAGGACTGGTTATACAAACTCTGGCACATCTATATAATGAGAGACTACCAGAATGAAAAGACACAAACAAGTAATATACATAAGAGTGTGTGGATGGATCTTAAATGCTTTAGTGTAACTGGAACAAGTCAGACTCAAAGTCTACATCCTGTATTATTCCATTTATATTACATTGTGGAAAACTCAAAATTATATGAGCATAGAACAAATCAGTGATTTCCATGGACAACTGGAAAAGAGTTGACAACAGAGGTGTAGTTTCAAGGCATTTCAGAATAAGAGGGGATTGATGGAACTGTTAGCTACCTTGATTGTGGTTGGTGGTTAGAGATCTGTATATATTTGTCGAAACTCACAGGCTACATTAAAAATAAATGATTTTTTACAATATGTGTTTTATAGCTCAATAAAATACTTTAAAAAAGGAATTTCATCTGATTTTAATATAATCACCTCAACTTTATTTTGTTTAGTGCTGGTAGAATATATCTTTTCTATCTATCTTTCTGGAACTTTGTATTTTCTCAGAATCTTTAATAATCTCATCATCTTTAACATTTAATTGGTCAGTTTAACTCCTTTACATTTAATGGAATTACTGATCTCATTTGATTTAAATTTATCTTCTTGTTATTTGTTTTTCACTTGGCCTATATGTTTGTTTGTTTTTGCTTATGTTTCTTTTAGATTAATCACATATTTTACTCAATTTTTTTCATTTTTCATTTTTATTCCTCTTTCAGTCCTTCAAGGCTGCATCTCCTGCCCTTTTGTGGATAATTATTACCCCCCTTGCCTGATTGGTAGGGCTGTGCCCAGGTAGGACCTGTTCCCTGGAGCCACCAAGCCTTCAGCAAATTTACAAATCTGATTTCAAATTCTTCTTGGGTTCTGGGACCTGGGAATTCTGTCTTGACTTTGAAAGCCCATCATGTATTAAAAATGCTTTTAGTTGTATTTTATGCAGTACTTCTATGTGTTTGTAGTGAGAGGGGCTTCAGTTAGTTTGTTTCTCTGTTATGCAAAATTAAGAAGTAGAAAAGGCTTTAAAGTTGATATGGATATTTGGGGAATTCAAAGTTATTTTCTATGGCTAGAATGTAAAGCTAAGCTCCTGGTGGAAGGAGAATGGTGGGCAGTAACCAGTTTGGGAAGAACTAGATCATAAAGAGCCTCATTCACTGTGCTCAGATTAAGAGTATTCTTGCAAAAGCAATGAATACATTTAAAAAAATAAAAAAGGAGTTTAAACAGGGTAATGGCATAACCAGAATTGTATTTAGAGGGGACTGAAATTAGTCACTGATTTTTATACGAAGACAGGGCCTCTGCTACTTCTCTTTAAGAAGTTCTTCCTGATTCCTAGAAGAAATTTCCAGAAATCTTTAAATGTTCCTCAAATTTTCTCTATTGATTGATTTAGTCACCTTGAACTTGTGCCACTTATATCATCAGGAAAATATATATATATATATATATATATATATATATATATATATATATATAGCAATTTTGGGGAAAAATTTAACTAGAGATATATTTATAAATTCAGTTCGGAAAAATACAAAACAAAACCAAGGAACCAGGTGTGAACTAGACCTAAAGCAGATGATGAATACCGAAGAAACAAAAGATTGCCTGTCACTAGTTTACACAAAAGCCAGGTAATCTCTCATGCTTTGCTGCCTTTTACCAAGGGAAAACACAGGCCACTGGTGGAGCCACGTCAGCCCTTCTCAGCATGTGTGGTCTCCTTTTAGATTTTACAGGGAACTGGTTTCCAGCATCTTGTGTCTATTTCAATTTGATACAAGGCTCCTGGTAACAATGGGCTATGAGAGTAGGTAGAGGCCATCAAGCTCTTTCCTATAACTATAATTCAGGGTTAGACCTTCTAGATGCAACCTATAATGGCCTGCCATTTTTCTGAACTTATATTGTACAATGTACCTTGGCATTTGTGTTCTAATTATTAAAACAATATTTCTAATGATTACAATTTATTAGGTTTTTACTAGATTCCAGGGATACATTATGTCCCATGTACGTAAGTATATTATGTGTATAGTATCATTTATTTTTAGCAACTACTCTAGAAAGTTAAGCACTATTTTTCTCATTTAACAGATGAAGCAACAGAAGTCCATGAATAACTTGCCCAAGATAACCCAGCTATTCATTCACCAGCAAATATTTGTCTACCATTTATCTATATTATAGGGTCTCAATTTATGTTTTATTTAACCCTTACAAAATCTCTGGAAATATTTATGAGGATTACCATTTTACAGATGAAGAATCTAAATAACAGAGACATTAAATGACGTAGCTAAAGTCACATACTAGTGAGCGTGAGTGTATAATTGAGGTTGCACCTTCTTCAAAGCCAATGTTCTAAACCAATTATTTTTAATCTGACTTGTCTATTTATTCCTAAATTTTCAAGATCTGGACTTATGTTCCCACACTACCCAGCACATACTGAATATGAAAGAAAAATATGTTGATGTGAGAGGAGTGCCAAATATATCTTTATTAGTAATTGCCAGAGGAATTCCCAGGAGAGAGAGTGCAACGGTATCTCATTATCTAACATCACTGGGGAATGAAAGTTTGATGCGTGTGTATCCTTACAGATCCTTCAAACGAAAGTATTTACATGTCAACTATTTTTATTGGGATGCCTTGTAGCAAGAAATATGTCCTACCTTTTTTCACAAGGTGATCAATATAATTTAATCTACTTTTGAGAAGTCATGATTATTATCAGAAAATTATTTTTAAATTTACTCTAAAAAACACTTCAATCTAAGATGGTGGCAAAGTAGGTAGAAGCTACACTCACCATTTCCCAGGGCCAGATTGGAATTACAGCTAAATTATAGAACAATCATCCTGGATAATAAACTGAAGACTAGCTAAAGAAAAGTCTTATAACTAAGTATTTATAGAAGAAACCACATCAAGACTGCTTCAAACAGGTTGCTGATGTCTAGTCACAAGCAACATCTTACATTAACCCACACCAGAGTCCCTCATAAGTTTGCTAATAAAATGTGTTTACAATACCTCCTCTATGAATAAAGGAAAGTCTTTAAGTCTTAACTGACAGTTTTAACTTGTTTATTCTGACAAGACATGTGCTCCACCAGTAATGTTTTAAGATTTACTTTCTCTAATTTCTTTGGATTGGGAAAAACAGGCTAAAGCCCAAAAGAATTATGTGTATAGTAAATAGATGCAAGATTATCAAATAGATCTAGAGGATAAATGGAATGACAATATTTTTACTATTATAGGTCCTTTAAATTTATATTCACTCAAGTTTTTTGTTTTTCTCTTTGGCTTGTTTGCAGAGGGAAAGTGGAGCCAGGTTAGAATTGTCAAAAAGTTGATTCTTAATAAGTGCAGTATTTTGCATGATTTATGCATATTTGTCATACTGGTTGTAATGATAATAACAGAAAATATTTCCTACTCGGCATTGTTCTCCCTTTCGTTCATGTCTGTCTTTTCTAATTCATTGAACTAGAACTATTAATGGAATGGGGGGTACTGGATTGGATGGGCAAAATGAAGTTGGTGATAAAAATATTAGATGTCAAACTTAAATATCATTAATTATTATTTAGATATAATTTAATATTTCAACTGAAGACATTGGAATTCTGAGGTCAAGAGATACTATTAGTTTACATGGCTAATTGGAGGCAGGACTCAGAACTAAACCTTTAAAAATTCACTCCCACGTTTCTTTAGTGTTACTGTTATTCACATAATGGAGTCATTGCAGATTTTATTTCCATTTGGAATAACTGTGCAGTGATGATGTATAATTCTCATTATATTACATCTTTAGGTCAGCCTAATTTGTAGGTGTCAGAAGGAAATAATACAAATTCTTGAATATTTTTGAGCATAGAAAACAAATATAGTTCAGATAAACTACTCCATTATAAAATATTTTCTGCTCACCTTCTTCTGGATTAGGAACACAGAAGGTGTATAAACTGTGAAGTGCTATTTTAAACCTGGTATTGGTCTCTTAATTAAATCACTTCGTCATTGTTCTGAGTCCTTCTGTGCTTTCAAACACTCTTCTAGGGTCATGAGATACATCAACAAACAAAAAAGACAAAAATCCCATCCTTGTGGAGTTTACATTCTTATAAGGGAAAACAATAACAGTCAATAAATGTAGTATGTAAATAATTTTACAGTATGTTAGAAATGTTATGAAGAAAAGAAAGAGCTGAGTAGGGAAAGGTGAATGGGATTTTAAAGAGAACTGGGATGTGGAGATGTGGTACAGGTGGTGGTACCCAGAGTTTATTCTATTCATCTCTGTATTAAATTATTTCTAGATTTTCCATGTATGTATCACCCTTGTAGCTATAGGTTCAACTTCTGTGTCTTAGACTTTTATTATGGTCTCCATAATACTTAGCACAGAGCTGACCTCATAGGAGGAGCTCAATAAATGCTTGATGATTTACTCTATGTGTATTCAGTTTAATGGATATCCTTCATTTAAATTATTTTTGAAATTAAAATTGGCTTTTGGAAATGACATGTTAAGTAAACTTTAAATGTTCATTAAAAAGTTTAGTTTTTTTCTTGATTAACTAAAGCATTTGAGGAGTAAGGGTTAGCCCTGTTATTTGATGCCAAAAATAAGAAATTAAGACATTTCTAATGAACCACAGTCACTCATTACATAGGATTTCTAGTCCTTTACTCTGATATGAATGCCAAAAATTCTTCATAACTTGCAGTAGGGTATTAGTTAGAGGTAATATGCAGCATAGTAGATATCTTAGAGTCCAGAAGAGCATGTGGAGCCCAAAGAATGATGGCCATCTCCTTCTTGAGTGTCTATGGCTAAGTGGTCAATCCATGAAAGATGTCCTGGGGATTTGGGTCAGCTGTAAAAAGGGACACATCTTCTCCTGTATTCTAGGATTGTCAGGTTTGGGAGAATACTATTCATTTACATGGCTAAATAGAGGCAGGGCTGAAAACTAGGTCTCTAGAAATTTATTCCCATGTTCCTTCCACATTACTATTATTTGCATAATGGAGTCATTATAGATTTCATTTCCTTTAAAATTTAACAAACGTAGAAATGACTTTAGGCTCCAATGGAAGTTCTGTCTGGCAGTGAATAGGATAAACTTTATGGTATCATTGCTCAATTGAGACAATAAACACAATCCGATTACATCAGCTAAGATGGGAATCACAAAAAGTAAACCACTCTGTATTTCAAAACTTTTTAGCTTTATAATAATGATGATGATGATGATAAAGACTGACATTTATTGAGTATTTACCATGTGGCAGGCTATCTCCTGCGTGCTTTATATGCATTAATTCATTGAATCCTCCAAACGTTTCTACAAGACAATGCTCATTATTTTCAACTTGCAAATGAAGAAAACTGAGACAAACACATGATAAAGAATTAGTTTCATGATCACATAGAAAGTGGTAGAGCCAAAAGATAAATCTGTTCTGAATTCTTAGATTTGGAAAATACCTTAGATTCTTGCTTCATAAAGTGTGGTACATGGGCCAGCAGCATTGGCTTCACCTGCGAGCTTTATTAGGCATGCAGACATGCAAATCTCACCCAGACCTCCTGAGCCAGAATCTGCGTTTTAACACGATCCTCACATGATCCACATCCACATTATAGTTTGAGAAGTTCTATACTACAGCATCTCAAATAGTTGTTTAGTCTCTTGCGTCCAAGATGGGGAACTCAATAACCCACAACATCCTATCTATTCCTTTATAGGATGGCTTTTAGTAACTTTTTTAAAAGAAAACGTCTCCATATTTGTTTCCTGATTAATTTTTACATTTAGATCTTTATGTTTTATTTTCAAAATATATATAAAGTCAACCCTTCTTTTTATGGTATTCCTTTAGGAGTTGAGCATGGCTATCAGTTTAGAGTTGACATTACCTTTCTCATCCCCTGCCTGTGTCCTCAATCCTCACTTACCTTCAGCTCAAAAATCATCAATGCACCAAAATACTTTAAATGTTTTATAAGCCCTGATTTCTCTCCTAGATGCACAGTAGTGCATCAGTTCCTCCTAGATGCAAATTGAATTCTGGATGTGGTCAATTTCCTCCCTCATGCTGGAAGTATTCTTCCATCTCAGGCCTTATTCTTGGGGCCTTGCCTTTACTTCATATATTTATTTGAGAAGTCATGTTGTGACCATTTTATGTAGTACTTAATTCTAAAAATCCTCCAACTCTGCCTTCCACACATTCTTGTGCTGCTCATGGTAAAGATGTATAAAGTTTTACTCTAAATTGTGATGTCTTTCTTTCTGATATCTCCATTAGTCAGTTAACTCAAAAACCTTTTTGTTTGCTTAACACTAAACTTACTAAAAAGTTTTTTTGTTTACGGTTTTTTCTGTGGTTTTTTTTTTACAGAGACAGAGAGAGAGTCAGAGAGAAGGTAGACAGGGACAGACAGGAACGGAGAGAGATGAGAAGAATCAATAATCAGTTTTTAGTTGTGACACCTTAGTTGTTCATTGATTGCTTTCTCATATGTGCCTTGACTGTGGGGCTTCAGCAGACCAAGTAACCCCTTGCTCAAGCCAGCAACCTTGAGCTCAAGCCAGCGATCTTGGGTTCAAGCCAGTGACCATGGGGTCATGTCTATGATCCTGCACTCAAGCCAGTGACCCGGCGCTCAAGCTGGTTAGCCCGCGCTTAACCCAGAGACCTTGAGGTTTTGAATCTGGGCCCTCTGCTTCAGTGTCCAATGCACTACCACCTGGTCAGGCTAAAGATCTAGATCTTTCACAGAATTATTATACATCATATATAATATTTAATTTTATTAGACAGGGAATAATCATTGCTAACCACTATTCACTAAATGCCTTCTTTGTACAGGCCACACCATAGATACCTAATTAAAATTAAGTGTTGAAGCTTTCAAAATGGGGAACTTCACATTTATTGTCATCATCATTCAAGTTTACCATGAAAAAGCTTCTAGAAAAATGACAGGCATGTTAGGGAGAGGCCACAGAGTTCTTAGTGTTTCAAGAACTGCTGAGGATATATGTATCCTTGCCACTTTATACACATGCACAGTCTCATCCGTAGCTATATATTTTAATACAAATAAGGAAATATAAATGTAAATTAGGAGGCTAAAAATCTTATGTACTATCTCCACGCCCATAATTTTCCATTTCCTGTCTAAGACGTTTCCCCTGATAAGAAGCTTTATGAAAGAGCTTTACTCTATATATGAATAGTTCAAGTGTATAGACTAGACTCAAATTTATTACATATCATTCCATATTTTAATGGGTTGAGACCTGGGTCAAATAGTCATAAATACTATTATGTAGTTTATCATTACCTGTTTTATAGCTTGGACTTAAGTAACTACTGCTTTACCTTATTTCAGTAAAACTTATGATTAAACTAAAATGAAAAAGCTCTAATTGGTAAATTAGTTCCAAGAATGGATGTACTCTGAGATTCTGAATTTATTCAGGTGTTATCCATTTATTTAATGTTGGGTGAGCAAAACAAAATGCACATGTGAAAGTTACAGTTTAATTGAAAGGCATATAGCATAACTTAACTAGACCCTGCTGCATCATGCTAAAAGTAGCAGCATGTGGGGCTAAATTTTAAAAAAATCTAATTATAAAGAGAACTATGATAAACTTAAGCCAATGCCTCCAAGCCAATATTTAGTCTTTTCAATGGGTATTGACTATATATTTGATAATTTACAAAACCTGGAACTGTATAACATTCATACAGACAAGTTAAATAAAACACACACACACATACACACACACACACACACACACACACACACACACACACACACACCAAGAGAACCTCTTTACAAATCAGCAGTCACTTGATTTACAAATTCTTCTGAGTCCGTATAATCTACTTCATGTGTCTTTTGGCTCTCATTCAGAATTTTTTACTCCCAGCCTAGGATAGATAAATAATATTTTCACCTCTGTGAAATCACCTTCTGTTTATCATTGGATGTCTAGGTCAAAATGTAAACTCGTATTGAGAGGTGGCCATAGAGTAACCAAGCTGAACCTAATGAGTAAGTACAATCATCCTAGTCGGCTATAACGACATATGCTTGTGGGTTTTCATGAGTGAATGTATGTTCTGTCCTGCCTGTTTCCTGTAGGTCTGTAAGTTAGTGGTAGTTTGGCTAAATATGGGGGTTAGAATAGGGAGCCAACTTTCATCTGCTTTTCTAAATAACTTCTCTTACCTCAAAGACAGTGAGTTATACTAGCTTGTCAGAGCTCACAACTGGATTGCTTTTATCCTGAGCCTAATTTTGTTCTTGCAGGTGTATTGAATTGACCTTTATTTTTGTCCAGGTATGATCTTGAAATTGTTCATAGGAAGTCAACTTTTTTTTTTTGAGAAGCTAAGGGCTACCTGAGTCAGAGCGTGGGTCTTCGTGGCTCCTAGAAGCTGAGAGGACACTTGATATATCAGTGACTGCTGTTTAGTAAGAAGGTTCTCTTCAAATGTGTGTTTGTGTGTGTGTGTGTGTGTGTGTGTGTGTGTGTGTGTGTGTGGTGTTTAGCTTGTCTGTATCAATGATATATAGTGCTCTGTTTAACGTTATCTGTCTTTGCTTGATGTGCCTTTCCTTCTATAATGAAGTCCTCCAACTGTCCAGTATGCTAAAGATTCATGTGAATAAGAACATTTGTAAATTTTTAATGTAGAAATCCAGTCTTATAACAAATTTTGAATTTGAAAATGTAGTCCTGCAACTGGCCATTTTGGCCTTGCACTTTCAAAAGTATTCACCAAGATTGCAAGATGGTTGCAGAGTAGGTGAAAGCTACTCTTACCTCTTCCTATCACCAGCCAAATTTTCAGCTAAATTGTAGAGCAATCAGTCCGCACCTCAAACTGAAGGTTCACTGAGCTGCAATTTATAACAAAGAATTTACAGAAGAACCCACATAGAGACTGATAAGAAAGGTGAATAGCAAAAGGGCTGACCTCAGCCCCTACATTGCGGTGGCTTCAGAGGGATAAATCCGTTGCAAAACTCTCCCTCCCAATAGTGTGGGGTCTCAGCCCCATGCAGGGATCTCCAACCCAGAGCAACAGAGACAGGAAGAAGAGTCCACAGATCATCTGGTGGTAAAAATGATTGGGATTTCAGTCCACCTGGGAGAGTAGGGAGTCTGCTACAGACACAGATGCCACCTTCCCAGGAGTGAGCACTCCTACTGTTACAGCACCAGCCTACGGAGTGCACTGCCTGGGCCTCCAGCTACTGGTAACACTACTCTGCCATGCTCAAGTCCTGCAGAAGTATCTGCTGGCTGCACCCAGCAGGGACCTTTGGGGTTTTGTTTTTGTTTTTGTTTTTCTTTGAGGGGTGGAGCTCTTGGCAGAGACTCAGACAGAGATTGAACTGTGTAGCTTTGGAAAGCAGACCATTCTTTTCCACCTTGACCATATACCTGTTGAATCACTTGGCCAATACTTTTATTCCCTGGGGCCCTGCCCTTCTGAGTTCAGTCCCCCAGGGGGATCAGAGCACTGTGAGGAGCTGGGACATTTGGAGAGTATCTCCCTATTTGTCAGGGAATCAAATGGGCTGGTGCTAGATTGTGTGGCTACATTGCAGGGTGGGGGGTGAGCCACTCCTAAAACCCATGAAAGCTCAGCCCATTCTATTACCTCAACAGGAAACTCATCTGACCTGACTTTCTGGCAGCTGGGTACCCTGCCTTCCAGAGCTCAGTCCTATAGGGGGATCCAAAAGCTACCTAGCTGGGTCCTTCAGATCATATCTGCCTCAGAGGCTTTTATCTGGGACTGGAATGAAATGCTTGCCACCCTCCTGTGGGCTCAGCTGGCACCATCCCCCATGGGAGACTCATTTTTATTTTGAGATTTTATTTATTGATTTTACTAGGGGGAGAGTATCAATTCAAAGTTGCTTCACTTTAGTTGTTAATTGCTTGCTTGTTGTATATGCCTTGACCAGACAACCTCAAGGTTTCAAATTGATGACCTCAGAGCTCAGTGCTCCAGGTTGATGCTCTATCCACTATGCCACCACAGGCCAGGCTAGCAGACTCTTTTCATCTTTTCTTCTGAGCCCTGGTAGCTCCACCCTGCTGAGCTTGCTCCTTCAGGGGATACAGCTGTCTGTACTAACCTAAACCTGCAGTATACTTCTCTTGGGGGAGCTAGAGTTGGAGGCTCTGGCAGAGACTGAATGGTATGGCTCTAGAGTAGGGCTCACTTAGCCTTCACTGAGTACTTGATTGCCTCGTCCTCCCAAACCCAGTTGCCCTGTGCTACCAAGCTCACAACCTGTGGAAGGGTCTATGGGTTGTGGACAGCCTGGGCCCACAGTCTTTTTTTGGAAGGCTATGAAGGAAGACTAAACAACTTTAGGGGAAGGTGGAGTAGCTGACAGGTGGACACAGACCTCAGGGAACCTCAGACATTTTACAGATCTGACCCCAGCTCTATGCAAGAGGAAGCCAACTCTTGTATATTGATTTGCCCCTCCCATGCACACCCAGGTTTTGTAGACACAGTCACAAACATGAATAGCATGGTAGCTACATACAGGTATCCTGAGGTTAGTTACACACAACATCTAACATCCATACCAGAACTGCACTGAAGTGGACACAGAACCAGCAAAAACAGTGGGGGCTTCTATACCACACCAGATCTCAACCCAACTAGCCCACAGGCAGCATACCCAAAGGGGGATTTTGACAGGCAACAGCGCCAGCTCAAAACAACTCTGCCTTGGGGGTCAGTTCCTATACAGAGACTCATACATGGTTATTGAAAGTGTATCCTTATAGTCAGCCAACCTGAATGGGTTAACTCTACCATTGAGTTAACCAGGATTGAGAACCTGTTTGAAGAAATAATGGCTGAAAATTTCCCTAATCTGATAAAGGAAAAAAAAATCACAAGTTCAGGAAGCAGAGAGAGTCCCAATCAAAATTAACCCAAGAGGCTCACACCAAGATACATCATAGTCAAAATGGCAAAAGTTAAAAATGAAGGATCTTAAATGCAGCAAAAGAAAGACAGTTACCTATAAGTGAGCTTCCATAAGGCTGTCAGCTGATTTTTTAAAAGAAACATTTCTGGCCAGAGGGAGTGACACAAAATATTCAAAGAGGTAAAAAGCAAGGTCCTACAACCAAGACTGCTCTGCCCAGCAAGGCAATCATTTAAAATTTAAGGTGAAATAAAGAACTTCTCAGACAAAAACTAGCTAAAAGAGTTTATTATCACCAAAACTGTTGCTAGAAATCTTAGAGCCTGCCAGAAGGAGGAGGAGGAGGAAAAGAAGAAGAAATATATAGAGAGAGAGAGCAACATAGGTATAAAGAATAAAGTGGCAATTAATATGTACCTATCAATAGCAATCTTAAATGTAAATATTAAAAGACTTAGGGTAGCTGAATGGATAAGAAAACATGACCTATATATTATATATGCTGTCTATAAGAGACCTACCACAGAACAAAAGATACACACAAACTGAAAGTGAAGGGATAGAAAAAAATATTCCATGCAAATGGCAACAAAAAGGAAATACTTATACCTGACAAAAAAAAGAGACTTCAAATTAAGGCCATAACAAAAGAAAAAGAAGTTCACTACTTAATAATAAAGAGATCAATCCAACAAGAGGATATAACCCTTGTATATATACATGTATTCAATATAGTAGAACCTAAATATATACAGAAAATCTTAGTGCACATTAAGGGAGAGATTGTCAGCAATACAGTCATAGTAGGGGATTTTAACACACCATTGGCATCAATTGATAGATCTTCCCAATGAAAACCAACAAAGCAATAGAGACCTTAAATGGCACACTGGATTTAATTGATACTTAAAGAAAATTTCATCCCAAAACAAAAATACTTTCTTTTCAAGTGTACATAGGACATTCTCTAAGATAGACAACATGTTGGGCCACAAAATAAGTCTCAATAAATTCAACGAGACTAAAATAATAACAAGCATCTTCCCTGACCACAATGGTTTGAAACTAAAAATAAATTACAATAATAATAACCATAATAAGAAGAAGAATTATAAAACATTTAAACACATGGAGGCTAACTTGTTATTAAACAATGAATGAATTAATATTAAGATCAAGAAAGAAATCCAACGTTACCGGGAGATAAATGAAAATGAATACACAACCCTAAATCTATGGGAAATATGGAATATAGTCCTGAGAGAAAGTTCATAGCATTTTAGGCCAACTTCAAGAAGCAAAAAAAATCCCAAACCAATCTAACCCTACACCAAAAAGAAATAGATAAAGAGTAACTAACAAAACCCAGAGTATGTAGAAGGGAGGAAATAATAAAAATTAGAGAAAAAATAAGTGATATAGGGACTAAGAAAACAATACAAAAGATCAGTGAGACCAAGACCTTGCTTTTGAAAAGATAAACAAGATTGACAAACCTTTAACCAGACTCATTAAGAAAAAAGAGAGAGGCCCTGGCCTGTTGGCTCAGCGGTAGAGCGTCGGCCTGGTGTGCGGGGGACCCGGGTTCGATTCCCGGCCAGGGCACATAGAAGAAGCACCCATCTGCTTCTCCACCCCCCACCCCACCTCCTTCCTCTCTGTCTCTCTCTTCCCCTCCCGCTGCCAAGGCTCCATTGGAGCAAAGTTAGCCCGGGCGCTGAGGGTGGCTCCATGGCCTCTGCCCCAGGCGCTAGAGTGGCTCTGGTCGCGGCAGAGCGACGCCCCGGAGGGGCAGAGCATCGCCCCCTGGTGGGCAGAGCGTCGCCCCTGGTGGGCGTGCCGGGTGGATTCCGGTCGGGCGCATGCGGGAGTCTGTCTGACTGTCTCTCCCGGTTTCCAGCTTCAGAAAAATACAAAAAAAAAAAGAGAGAGAGAGAGAGAACCCAAATAAATAAAATCAGAAATGAAAGAGAAGTAAAAACTGATACCACAGGAATACATGGATTGTCAGAAAATACTGTGAACAAATATATGCCAACTAATTGCACAATCGGGGCAAAATGGATAAATTTCTAGAAACATACAAATTTCCAAAATTGAATCAGGAAGAATCAGAAAATTTGAATAGACCAATATGAAATTGATATAGTAATCAGAAAAAATCCCCAGCAAACAAAAGTTCTGGGCTGAATGGCTTCACAGGCAAATTTTACCAAATATTCACCTATTCTTCTCAAACCATTCCAAAATAATTAAGAGGAGGGAAGATGCCCAAATTCATTTTATAAGACCAGCATTATCCTAATTCCAAAACCAGATAAAGATACTACAAAGAAAAAAAATTATTGTTCAATATCCTTGAAGAACATAGATGCTAAAATCCTCAACAAAACATTAGCAAACCATTAAAAAGATCATATACCATGATCAAGTGGGATTTATTCTGGGGATACAAGGTTGGTACAATATTTATAAATCAATAAATGAGATATATCACAGAAACAAAATGAAGAATAAAAACCAAATGATTATATCAATGAAGGCAGAATAAGCATTTGATAAAATCTAGCACATATTTGTGCTAAAAACCCTCAGAAAAGTAGGAATACAGGGATCATACATTAACATAATAAAGTCCATATATGACAAACCCACAGCCAACATCATACTCAATGGGCAAAAACTAAAATTGTTTCCCTTAAGATCGAAAACAAAACAGGAATGTTTGCTTTTACCAATCTTATTTAACATAGTACTGGAAGTACTAGCAACAGTAATCAGTCAATAAGAAGAAATATAAGGCATTTGAATTTAAAAGGAGTAGTAAGTAAAATTGTCATTATTTGCAGATGATGTGATATTGCATATAGAAAACCTAAAGAGTCAACCAAAAAACTACTGAACCTAATAAATGCATTTGGCAAAGTAGAAGAATACAAAATTAATATTCAGAGATTTGTGGCATTTTTTATTATTATACATCAATTTTACACCATTTTTACACCATTATATACAATTATACACAAATATTAAACTATCAAAAAGAGAAATTAGAAAAACAATTACATTTACTATTGAAACAAACAAACAAAAGCTACCTAGGAATAAGTTTAAACAAGAAGGTAGAAGACGTTTTCTTGGGAACTTATAAAATATTGAAGAAAGAACGTAGTAAGGTACAAATATGGAAGCATATACTGTGTTCATGGATAGGAAAAATTAGCATCATTAAAATGTCCATATTAACTAACCAAAGCAATCTTCAAATTCAGTGTAATTCTTAATAAAATACCAATGTCATATCTCACAAGATCTGGAACAAATATTCCCAAAATTTATATGAAATCACACACAAAAAAGCCCTGAATATTAGCAATCTTGGGAAAGAAGAACAAAGCTGGAGAAATCATGTTATCAAATATCACACTTTACTACAAGGACAAAGTAATCAAAACAGCATTGTATTGGCACAAGAACAGGCATGTAGATCAATGGAATAAAATAGAAACCACAGAAATCAATCTATGCCTTTATGGTCAATTAATATTTGACAAAGGAATCAAGAACATCCAATGGAGTAAATATAGTATATTCAATAAATGGTGTTGGGAAAATTGGACAAATACTTGCAAAAAAATAAATAAAAATTTATGGTGTTTATATGGTGTAAGTTGTAGACCACCAACTTACACCATAACAAGAATAAACTCAAAATGAATTAAAGACTAAAATATAAGTAATAAACAATGAAAATGAGAAGGAAGAGGAAGAATTATCTCTGTTTGTAGGGAATATGAGTAAATACCTAAAAAATCCATGGGACCCAACTGGAATACTATTTTAAACAATAAGAAAATTCAGTAAAGTAGAAGAATACAAAATAATAATAATAAAAAATACTGATAGCTTTTGCATGTACAACCAGCAATGAAATTGAATAATGGGTCCATTTAAATAGCAGCAGAATGTTTAAAATACATAGGAATAAACTTAATTAGAAATATGCTAGACCTATATGAAGAAAACTAAAACAAGAAGACTGGAGTAAATATAACATTATCAGGTTTAAGGACAGAACTTTAATTGATAAATTTAGCATAATTATAATTAAAGTACCAAAATGTTTCAATGAGACAATCGGATTCTATTGACTATTTACCTTAAAAAATAGTTTTAAAAGCTCCAAGAAACCTCTGAAAGCAAAGAATAAAAAGAGCAGACTAGAACTATCATTTCAAATCATATATTTTTAATAATTAAAATATGGGGACATATATGTAGACAAACCAATGTAATGAAATTGAATGTTCAAAAACTTTGAGGGAATATAATATAGGTATGTGAATAAGGTAGCATCTTCAGTTGTTGAGACAACTGGATGACCATCATTTGTCATAAAATGTACCATAATAAATTACAAGTGGATAAAATATTTAATTGTAAAAAATTATATAGGTGATAAAATGACAAAAGCTAAAGGTTGTTATATTGTACAACTGAATATCCAAAAGAAACAAAAGAAAGTTCGATGTAGTAGGCTATGTAAATATCAAAAACTTTTCATGACATCAGGCACCCTCAACAGAGATTCCAAGGCAAGAAATACGATGAAAAGCCCTGGCTGGGTAGCTCATTTGGTTAGTGTTGTTACAATATGCCAAGGTTGTGAGTCCATTCCTGGGTTAGGGCACATACAGGAGTCAACCAATGAATGAATGGAAGGGGAACAAAAAATTGATGTTTCTCTTCCTCTCTCTTTCTCCCCCTTCCTCTCTCTCTAAAAATCAATAAATAAAATGTTTTTAAAAATACAATGGTCTTAAAACCCATTTTCCATTCATTCAGTAATTGTATATACTCCTCTCCTTACCCTCAGAAAACAACTAATATTACTTTTTTATTTATCCTACCAGAGTTTTTCTTCATTAAAATGCAAGAAAATACACAGGTAGATTTTTATATATCCCCTATTTTATGCATAGAAAATATTCTATATACATTATTTTATAACACCTTGCGTTTTTACTCCATAATATACCTTGGAAATCTTTCTTAATTAGTAAATAGGGAGTTTTCTCATTCTATTTTTAAATACCTACTATTCTATCATATGGATGTGTCATTATTGATATACAGCAGTCTCTCGTCTATCATGGGGGTTAGGTTCCAAAACCCCCTGAGACAGGCGAAAATCCGAGAAGTAGCAACCTTATATTTATTTTTATTATTTGTATGTTTTAAGTCTTTATAAACCCTCCCCAAACTCTTATACACCTTTCTCACACTGTTATTATTAACCTTCCCCACAATTATAAACACTTCCTATGCTTATTTTACTGCGAAATAATTAAAAGAATAAATATATAAAAATAACTATAGCCTGACCTGTGGTGGTGCAGTGGATAAAGTGTCGACCTGGAATGCTGAGGTCGCTGGTTCGAAACCCTGGGCTTGCCTAGTCAATGCACATATGGGAGTTGATGCTCCCTGCTCCTCCCCTCCCCTCTTCTTCTCTCTCTCTCTCTCTCTCTCTCTCTCTCACACTCCCCCCTTCTCTCTCTCTCTCTCCAATAAAAAATGAATAAATAAAATCTAAAAATAAAATACCTATATACTGCAAAATCCCGTGATATAGTGAAAAATCCACAATACAAAATTAGATATATACAATTTAAAAATCCGTGATACAGTGAGACCGCAAAAAATGAACCGCAATATGGCGAGAGATGACTGTAATAATTACTTCTTTGATAGAATTTTAGGTTGTTTTCAATAATTTTTCTCATGAAAATATTAGAAGTGCAACTATTTAAAGCAATATCTTGGCACAGTTCTTAGAAATATAACATTCTCATTCAGGAAACAGGCTTTGTAAGAGGTTTTATAAAAATCCTGAAGGCATATCATAATTAAGCTACTAAAGACATTGTTGATGAGATATAATAGTTTCCCTCCAAAAGAATCTTACAAGCAAATTTACTATGATGTGACAGTCTGTGTTAAGATTCTATCTCATATAAAGTAAGTATGAAATTATAATCATTATAATGATCAAATTACAGTAATTAGTACATAGAGCAGAGAATTTATCTGTGCCAATTTTACATACTAAAATAGTTTAGGCAATAGTTATCTTATCAGTCACAATCCTTCTGAGAGAAAAAATAATGACAACTTTATAACCTTTTATTTTCAACTTTGTGGCACAGAACCTGGCAAATTGCATTTTTAGTTTAAAATGGTATGGAAGAGATAGCTTTGTGATATAATACAGGGTGTGGGGCAAAAGTAGATTTCTAGTTGTGAGTATACAAAATATAGTTTATTCTTGTATTGTTATTTATTATTGTATTATTTTCCACACAAACAACCATGTGGAAACCTACTTTTGCTCCACCCTGTTTGTCACATGGGTTTATTTACTCATTCTGGCACAACCACCTATTAATTTTATTAACCTCAGTCTACTAATAGGGTGAACCTTGCTTTTATTCACAAGAAATAAGAATCAATATTTTATATGTATATTTCTCAAATTTTTATCCAAAGATATATATCTATATAGATAAATATAGATAGATATACACATCTATAATGGCTTTATATTTTTATACTTAATATAATACTTGTATTTTATATGTATATATTTTGTGACAACTTGGGCCGCCTCTGACTCAGAAATCCAGGAGTCACAAGAAAATTTACCCTTCTGAGGAATTCTTATGAAATATCATGCTGGTAATAATTAATTGTAGTCTTTATTCTCCCTCTAACTTTTGATTTTGAGGCTATAATAAGATATATTTTTCCTGAAAGGTATCTGGAAAAAAAAATAGATCTGTCTGACTAGCACCTTGCCTTAACTTTTCAAAGTTATAAAGAAAGGCCGCCATATATAAATATTTTCATATGGCATCTCACAAAGGTGTATGATGTTCTCAACAGTGATTGTTTGTCCTTTGGAAGTTTAATACTGTGTTCTTGTGGGTTTGCTGTAATTGTTTCTCATCTCTGAAAGCATGAGACAGCATCGCCTATAGCCTATTATATATTTTCATTGATTCAGCAATACTGCTTTGAGAATTTCCTAACTTTTCCACTTTCATAAATTAGATTATGAAACATTCAATAATATCCAGAGAATAAATTTCCAAAGGCACATTTGACAATAGCCAACCTTGAATCGTGGTTAACAATACATTTGTGCACCAGAGCAGAATGGCTTATTGGGTCCCCAGAAAGCATTTTAGTAAACTTGCAGCAGTCACAGGAGATTGGAGCAGGAATATTCAGATCGGCAGAAGAAACTGAGCCTTTAGGCATGCCTTGGTCAAAATGTAAAAGAACATTCATTCATTCTTTTAAATAATGTGTGTGCATGCAGAATGGTGAAGCCATCTTGAAACTGGTAAATTGTTCAATATCTGATGCTAAAATTATTTCAAAATGGTAATTACTATATAATATGCGATTGCATAGGTAGTGGGATCAAATCCATTATAATTCCTGTAAAACAAGAATGAATGAACTGAATGATTAAAAACAAAAACAAGCTTGACCAGGCGGTGGATCAATGGATAGAGTTTTGGACCGGGATGCAGAGGACCCTGTTCAAAACCCTGAAGTCACTGGCTTGAGCGTGGACTTATCCGGCTTGAGCATGTGCTCACCAGCTTGAGCACGGGGTTGATGGTTTGTGTGTGCGATCATATACATGACCCCATGGTCGCTGATTTGAGCCCAAATGTCGCTGGCTTGAAGCCCAAGGTCACTGGCTTGAGCAAAGAGTCACTCGCTCTTCTATAGCCTCTCAGTCAAGCAAGGCACATATGAGAAAGCAATCAATGAACTAAGAAGATAAAACAAAGAATTGATGCTTCTCATCTCTTTCCCTTCCTGCCTGTCTGTCCCTATCTGTTCCTCTCTCTGTCTTTCTCTGTGTATGTCACTAAATAAATCAATAAACAAGTAAAGATAAAAACAATCACAAGAGTTCAATGTGGAAAGAACAAAGTCTCTGAGATCAGGCAGACCTCAGCTAAAATCTGGGCTGTGCCATTAGCTAGCCAGCTATGTGATTTTGGAACAGTTACTTTGTCTCCCAGCTTGTTATCTCATCTGTGAAATGGGAATAATGGAAACCCCTATAGGAAGGTTTGTGTGAAGACTCAGTGATGTAATTCCTAAGTACAAGAATGGAATATATTAGAAACTTACAATGTTTTGTTTCATCTTTTCCTTTCTCTTCACTATTTTTCCATGGAAACAGAAAAACATCAGCAGAATCCTCTTGTTTCTGGACTATATTGCTTATATTTTTCTACAATGATAACTCAGTTAAATTTCTCCCTCTAGTCTTATTGAAAGTCAAGTCATTACTAAATCATTCTTTGAAGTTTTATGGCTATCTTTTTTTGTTTTTTTGCTATCTTTTATTAATAACACAAAAGATATCTGGGAAAGCAAATTCCACAATTACCAGCTAGACACATATTATATTACCTTCCGATCACTAACATCTTAATATTGCAAGACAGAAGTTCTTTTACCTTAATTTAATCATTTTTCCTTCTTCTGCCATCAGTATGAATTTTAGTCAGTTGATCCTCAAACAACATAATCTTTCTCTATTTCTTTCTACAACAACTTCCAGATGAGATTAATGGAAGCTATCTTATTTATTCACACACAGGGCATGAGAGCACTTGTAGAACAGGAACTTATTTTACAGGCACCTCATTTAAGAAGTATGTGGAATCAGAATTTAGTGTAGTTTCTGCAAGGAATTAAAGTGAAAGTATAGCTATAGGAATAGTAATTTCAATATTTTCACAAATAGCAATGTGTAAGAACATTACCTACTGTGGAAAAGTATTGGAAATAGACAAAAAAAAAAAATCAGCTTGATTCAAAACTACAGAAGTGTACTGAGGTCAAGGAACAAATGTTAATTCTTTAGTTGGGAAGATAAATTACCAGAACCTTGTTTTTAGATATTGATTAGGAAAAAAAGAACCTAAAATTTCTTAGGTCTGGCAGAACCTTATGTATTGAACTATGGAGAAGATATCGGAGAGTAAAGTCCACCTAAAATTAATATTTTAAATGTTAAAACAGGTGTTTTGTCAAAAAGTGAATTGATATATCCTAAAAAAGGGGCAAAATTAATATATGTGATTATCTAATATATCATCTCTCCTTTGGGTTTCTTCCTTTGTAGTTTGACCTCCTCTCCTCTCTTCTCTTCCTTCTTCCTCTCCCCTTGCCTCCCCTTTATACCATGAGATTGTTTTTCAAAATTTCATCTGACAGATACATGCAAAGAAAATGAAACTAGACCATATGAAAGAATATACTCAAAATAGATTAAAGACTTAAATGCTAGACTCAAAATCATAAAAATTCTAGAAGCAAACATAGTCAGTAAAATCTTGGACATTTCTCACAGCAATATTTTTTTCTGATATACTTCTTAGGCAAGGGAAACAAAAGAAAAAATAAACAAATGGGAGTACATCGAACTAAAATTTTTTTCACAGCAAAGGAAACTAATATATTAACAAAATGAAAAGACAACCCACTGAACAGGAGAACATATTGACCAATGATACATCTGATAAGGGGTTAATATTCAAAATTTATAAAGAACTTATAAAAGTCAATACCAAAACCACAAACAATCCAATTTAAAAATGGGCAAAGACTTGAATAGACACTTCTCAGAAAAGGACCTACCGATGGCCAATAGACATGAAACAATGTTCAACATCACTAATCATCAGAGAAATGCAAAGTAAAACCACAATGAGATGTCACCTCACGCCTGTCAGAATGACTATTATTAATAAATCAACAAAAAACAAGTGTTGGTGAGGATGTGAGGAAAAGGGAACTCTTGTGTACTGTGGGTGGAAATGCAGGTTGGTGCAGTTACTGTGAAAAGTAGTATGGAGTTACCTCAAAAATATTAAAAATGAAACTGCTTTATGACCCAAAGATTCCACTTCCGGTCATATAACTGAAGAAATACAAAACACTAATTTAAAAGACTATATTCACCCCTATGTTCATTGGTGTTGTTTATAATAGCTAAGATTTGGAAGCAGCTCAAGTTTCCATCAGTAGATGAGCAGATAAAAAAAAAGCCACCATACATTTACAAAATGGAATATTACTCAGCTGCAAAAGAGGAGAAAATCTTACTTTTTATGATAGTATATCTGCATCTGGAGAGTATTATGCTAAGTGAAATAAACCAATCAGTCCTGGCCAGATGGGTCAGTTGGTTGGAGCATTATCCTTAAGCACTGAGGTAGCCAGTTCAATCCATGGTCAGGGCACATGCTGGAACAGATTGATGTTCCTCTCTTTCTCTTCCTCTCTCATTAAAATCAATAGATAAAATTTAAAAAAAAAGAAATAAAATAATCAGATAAAAGCAAGTACCTTATTATTTCACTTATATATGGAGTCTAGTGAACAAAATAAAATATCAAACAAAATAGAAACAGGCTCATAAATTCAGAGAACAGACTGACAGCTGTCAGAGTATTTGCAGGTCTGTATGAAAAAGTTGAAGTGATTAAGCAAAAAATATATATATATTTTTTCCATAGACACAGAGACAGTATGGTGAATACTAGAGGGAAATAAGTGGGGGAGGTGAAAGAGGTTAAAGGGGGATAAATGGTGATGGAAGGAGTATTGATTTGGGATGGTGAATATACAATACAATATACAGATAATATATTATAGAATTTTATATCTGAATTGATGTATACCTGATAGAATTGCATAATTTTATTAACCAGTGTCACCCCAATAAATTCAATAAAAATATTTAAAATGTCATCTGAATTGCTACTGCAGAGAATTTGAAAACGTATAGAAATCAAATACCACTTGCTGCTATTTGATGGATACCTTTGGTTGGTCTGACTCCAAGTCCAGCAAACTTAACAACAATCAGAGACACTGCAGCCTTAAGTGGGGAGATATTACTTTTGTGTGGGCACTGGAATGTAGACAATACCTGATGTGTGGAAAGGGAAAATAAACAGAGGTAAATGACCAAGCTTATTTTGGCAGGATGCGCAAAAATACAGACTAAATGTCCAGCCAATCTGATAGGGTTAGGAGAATTTCTACACATTTATATAGTGACTAAAAAGGAACTAGAAATATAACATATAGGAAGCAGGAAAGGAAAGAAAAAGGTAAGAGACATAACAAAACACAGTGATGCAGAGGTATTGCTCTAAGTGTACTTGTAATTTTGACTTCGATCAGCCATTGACCAGAAAGCTATAGTCAGAAAGCTAACTCTTGTACATTGCAATTTGTTTGGAGTTCTACCTCACTAGAATAAGCCACAAAGTTCACAGGGTTTGTAAGCACACTTCTATTTTCAACAATTATTAGACTCAAAGATAAATGTGAGCATCCAACTCAGGGAGAAAATCTGAAAGTCAATCAGTTCCATGCATTCATTTTACAAATGATAAAATGAAAGCTCAGATAAAGTAAATTACTTTCCCACTTCCCTAGCTGAAACAAAACAAGGTGTAGAACCCAGGTGTCCTGGTTATCAATTTATAATATATTCCCCTTCTAACCCTGGCCAGGTAGATCAATTGGTTAGAGCATCTTCCTGATACGCCAAGGTTGCAGGTTTGATCCCCAATCAGGACACGTGCAAGAATTAACCAATGAATGCACAATAGGTAAAACAAGTCAATGTCTCTCTCTCCCCCCCCACCCCATTCCTCTCTCTTTCCAAAATTAATACATTAAAAAAGTTAGAAAATATTTCCCTTCACACATCTTCCATTCACAGTGAACACCTGCCACTTCTCCCCTCCAAAGCCCTCTCTTTCCCTCTCCTCTCCTTCTTTTTCTCTCTCTAAAATAGAAATTTAAAAGCATTACCTAACAACTTCCAGTTGTTAATTATTGGAAGTTACTCACCAACATGTATACTCTATCATCCCTAACAAGTGAAACCCACTCAAGTGGAATATATACAAATAATGTTGCTTGCATTTTGCTATATCTATCATCTTGTACTTCGCACCCTGTGGTAAGAAAAGTTATCCTAGAGTCGTATGTCCATTACTTTGTATTTTCATGTGCATATGTGCTATCTGGTTTCTCAGTTCACCTCTGCATTGCGATAAAAATAATGTCACCATACCAGCAATAAATACAGTGGTACCTTGAGATACGAGTTTAATTCATTATTAACTGAGCTTGTAAGTCAGTCAACTCGTATATCAAATAAATTTCTCCCGTTTAAAATAATTAAAATAGATTTAATCCATTCCAGTCCTGTGAAGTATCCCCAAACCATCTTAAATTATGAAAAAAGACATGTTTTTAATTAAGAAACACACATGTATACTTTACCAATGCATAACAAAATATATGAAATAAAAGAAACAATGTTATTTAGTTCTGTATTCTTACCTTGGAGACAGATGAGTGTGGCTAATGGAGGTGAATGGCGGAGGAGGAGGAAGGGAGGAAGGGATGCAGGCACTGTAGACACATAAACTAAAACTGCACTTTCTTAACACTAAATGTAAACTAAAACTGCACTTTCTTAACACTGAATGTAAACTAAAACTGCATTTTCTTTACTTTAAACAAAACTAAAACTGCACTTTCTTTACTTAAAATGAAACCATAAAAATGTAATTATTAAAAAAAAAGCACTTTCTTAACTTTAAACTTAACCTTAGCTTAACATTAAGTATTTTTCATTTAATCATCACCTGTTTTTGCCTTTTTGGCTGCACTTTCAGCACTTTCACTTGCAAGACTTTTGAATAAAAATCTATCCAAAGAGGTTTGCTTTGCCGGCCTTTTAAAATGTTATGGAAATGTGACAAGTGTCATTAAAAAGTGCTGAAGCATGACCAGTTGAAACTTTTCCTGGCCCTGGCCGGTTGGCTCAGTGGTAGAGCGTCGGCCTGGCGTGCAGAAGTCCTGGGTTCGATTCCCGGCCAGGGCACACAGGAGAAGCGCCCATCTGCTTTTCCACCCCTCCCCCTCTCCTTCCTCTCTGTCTCTCTCTTCCCCTCCCGCAGCGAGGCTCCATTGGAGCAAAGATGGCCCGGGCGCTGGGGATGGCTCCTTGGCCTCTGCCCCAGGTGCTCGAGTAGCTCTGGTCGCAACAGAGCAATGCCCCGGAGGGGCAGAGCATCGCCCCCTGGTGGGCGTGCCAGGTGGATCCCGGTCGGGCGCATGTGGGAGTCTGTCTGACTGTCTCTCCCCGTTTCCAGCTTCAGAAAAATACAAAAAAAAAAAAAAAGAAACTTTTCCTGGGTGTTTTTTTTCAATAAAACTTGAAAGCTTCTTCCACATTTTCAGCGTGTCTTTAATTTCACTTGTAGAAATCACTTCCTCTGACTCTACCTCTTCCTCACTACTAATCTCTTGCAGAAGCTCCGTATGTTGCATCATCTGTAGCTCCTTCAACCCCTCAGTTGAGAGTTCCTCCTCATGTTCCTCAACGAGCTTGTTTATGTCACCCTCATCTACCTCCAGACCCATCGACTTTCTGAGGGACTCAATCTCCTCCAACGCTTCTACCTCGGTCTTGGTCTCTGATTCGAATCCTTTGAAGTCCCTGTCTGCAAAAACATCAGGCCATAACTTTTTCCATGCCAAGTTCAAAGTTCTTCTTGTAACCTCTTGCCATGCTAAGTCAATAATGCGTAAACATATCACAATGTTGTAGTGATCTTTCCAAAACTCTCGGTTAGATTTGTATTCTCAGTCACCTCAAAGCAATGGCGGAACAAGTGCTTGTGTAAAGCTTTTTAAAGTTGGAAATGACCTGCTGATCCATAGGTTGCAAGATTGAAGTCATGTTGGGTGGGAGGTAGAGGACTTTCACGAATTTGAACTCATCGAGAATCATCTTCAAGACCAGGTGGGTGGGCTGGAGCATTTTCAAGGATTAGTAATGCTTTCATTGGGAGTTTATTTTCTTGAAGATATTTCTTTACTGCAGGACCAAAGACGAGATTTACCCATTCAATACAAAACTGCCGCATAACCCATGCCCTAGCATTGGCACGCCACATAACCTGCAGTTTTTCTTTAAGAATCTTTTGAGTCTTAAAGGCTTGAGGATTTTCGGAATGATACACTAGCAGTTGCTTTACTTTACAGTCACCACTAGCATTTGCACACAATGCAAGGGTCAGACGGTACTTCATGGGTTTATGGCCTGGCAGCTTCTTCTCCTCTGCGGTGATGAAAGTCCTCCAGGGCATTTTTTTCCAAAACAATCCTGTTTCATCACAGTTGAACACTTGTTGGGGGATGTAGCCTTCCTTTGCAATAAGCGCAGCAAAACGTGAGATGTATTCCTCAGCTGCCTTAACGTCAGCACTTGCAGCTTCACCAGGCCTCACCACCGAGTGGATGCCAGATCTCTTTTTGAAATTTTCAAACCAGCGTGACTTACCTTAAACATATCTTCTGCTGCCTCTTTTGAGGTTGTTGGTTCTTTCTTCTTCAAGTCGCCGTAAATAATATGAGCCTTTTCACATATTACAGTCTCCATCACTGTATCTCCTGCCAGCTCTTTCTCTTTCATCCACACCAGCAGAAGCTTCTCCATTTCTTCATGGATATTTATCCTTAATTGGGACAGAATTATAGTTCTTTTTGCTGGATTTGCACTTTTGATGGCATCCTGTTGTTTAAAGATGGTACAAATCGTAGATGTATTGTGGTCGTACAGCCTTGCCAGTTCAATCACTCGTACACCATGCTCATGTTTTTCTATTACTTCTTGCTTTACTTCTATCGGCATCATTCTCTTCGTCTTCTCACCACTGTCCTTTACACTTACTTTCTTTGGCCCCATGATAGCACACAAAAAGAGTTAGTAAAAAATGCAAAAATGATGCAAGAACAAGTACAGTGCACGAGATTCGTCTTGATTCTACAGGTAACACGTGAGATGCTGGTGTTGTGCTGCTGATACTGGACCCATGCGCCAATGCGCCAAGTAGTGGCAGCTTCCTAAATCATGACTCCTATCTCAGAATTTCACTCGGACCTCGAACAAAAATACGAACCAAGTCACATCTCGTATCTTAAAAAAAATTTGTATGTTGGTCTGCTCATATCTCAAGGTACCACTGTAATATTATGATTCTTCCTCAACTCACAATCCAGGACTTTAGTTCTTTTGAAAACATCTCCTCTTTTGCCCAGTGTTTCTGAAATTCCCCAAGGAGTGTCTATATGCTGATAGATAGAGTTGACATTTCCCATTCACCCTCACTGATCTAATAGCAGACAGTGGTCACTCAGTCACTCTTAGGCATGTCAAAACCTCCATCTTCTGTAGCTGATCTGTACTGAGACTTCTCAGGTTGCTGTTTGCTGGAGCCACTCCAGTGCTAAAGCCACCACATACTTACTCTCACTGTCAACTAACTCTATTCCATATTCTAATCGGAAGGCCCAAAAAAGGGCTCCCTTGTTCTCCCAACATTCTCCCAACTGAAATTTTGTGTTGTAGTTGAAACAGCTCATTCAGTTTGGTACTCAAAGGGTAGCCAACAGTCTAGGAACAAGCACCATGCTGCATTTGGAATCTCTCATATTATTTCGTGATGTGTTGTTAAGGTTGACTTCTTTTAATTGGTCTTATTTAGGATGATTTCTTTACCAGAAGTCCCTAATGCAGCTAAGGTTCCTGACAGATGTCCCCCACAGTTTCATAAAATATGATGCTCCACATCCATAAGATATGACGAAATCCAAAGCATGTAGGACAAAGACTAAAGGACCAGTGAGGGCTGAAATCCAGCCCACCGCACTCACCAAGTATACAACCATGACTATGTCTGCTTACAAAAGGATGCTTTTCTAATTTACAGATGGACTCTAGCCAGACTGGATTCTTATGTTGGAGCTTTAAGCAGGAGCTCCTGCTTTATAAAGAACAGGGACTACACCTTATATCTCTTTTGTATACATCTCATCATGTGGGCCAGAAGTGGGTATGGAAGCTACTCTACGAGTATTTTCTAGACAAAACCTATGAGGGGCACATAGGCACCCCTAAGCAGAATCTCTGGCTTCAGTGGTCTTAGAAAATAATGTACTAAGAAAGGTAAAAGATCTAAAGTGCAAAATGCTCTCAACTTCTAGAATCAAACCATTAAATTCTATGACATCTCTTTCCCATTCATATACTGAATCTTTGAGATAGCATTGTCCTCAGGCCACACTCTAGAATTGTTTTATCAAGTAACTTTAGCTTTCCAGGCATTGGCTGTTCCTGGATCAGTATCATAAAATGCCATCCTCTTCTTCATTACTTAACATATACTAATTTCACAAAATTAGGACTGTTTTACAGATTTCAATGTGTAATTTCAGTGTTATTGCAATTATTGCAATGAAGACATTGAGATGTGAAGAGGTTCAATGACTTTTCCCTAAGTGGAAGCCAGACTTTCAGATCTCCCAGTGGCCTAGCTTCTGATTCCCTTGTTCCCCTTGGTCTGCAGGGCTATGCTAGCTAACTAGTGAGGATTGTCAGATTTGTGTCCATAGTTGTTTGATTCTCAACAGTATCTAATTGTGTGTAGTCAGCAAAGATTCACTTTCATCTTCTTGCTTTTACTGATCTATACTTCATTCCCCCAAAAGTTTTTTCAGTTTATCGTTAAAGTTCACCGATTCAGCAGTTATCCTTCACAAAAGTCTTGGAACCCACATACAAAGATTAAACCCTGGTGCACAAAAAGTCAGACAATCCAGCCAGGGAGTTGAAGTGGTTCCCACCCTCCACACTCGCCACACCCCATCAGCCAACAATAAATCCCCTCCCGACATGAAAGTCTTCTCCCCCACTCACCGGAGAGTAAATCCCCTATTGGCAGGAAGCCAGACTGAACAGATGTGTCTGCCACCACTTCCTGGGGTGGGGTCAGGCAGCACCAGCTTTGATCAACCAAAAGGAGGAATTTCCAGTGTTAAGGGCCCTCCACAGAGAATGCCCCAGGGCCTACTCCAAGAAGTAAAGGGATCAAGAATTAAAACACAAATAGGCGCATCCAAACTGGGCAGCACAGCACAAAGGACTACTTGTGCATCCAGAAAAGTGACGTCTTGGTCATTCCCTCATTTCTTGGACAGTAGTACAAATGCAAATGAATCCACCTGTCATGGTTAGAAGCTCTTTCTGAGGAAAGGAAATGCCTTGGTGATTTTGGGTTTATTCCTCCCTATTATTTAGTCTTCTTTGCTAGTAAACTGGACACAAAGGCAAGAATATTCTCTTGTATAACTCAAAGATATGTTACAGTAATATTAATTAGTGTTTATATTTAGTCAGACCTGCGATAGCTCCATGAATCAGTATACTGCCTCATATAAGGCACCATCACTGCCTCCATTTGGCATTTTCCACTAGAGTCACATATCAAAATCTCCAAATGTGCAATGAAGTTGGGCCTATTTGAATGCCCTCTTTGGAACTGTGGTTGCAAAACTTGAGACCCTTAAAAATATTGCAATATTGTTTGCTGAATATGATAGAAATTTCTATGGTAAAATAAAATAAAATAAAACGTTTTACTCAGTCAACCAAGCTTTGCTATATACTGCCACTCAGGAAATCACTACATCAACAAATGTTCTTTGTGATTTATCCCTAATAGGAACTCATATGGCATTTTTTTGGAAGGTATTGTGCATCAGAGTAGTCTCAGTATCATAACAAACAATATCAAATCTCAGCCACCAACTTTCATTGCTCACACACTTCTAGTCCTGTGCAGGTTGTATGTGTAACAAACAATATCAAATCTCAGCCACCAACTTTCATTGCTCACACACTTCTAGTCCTGTGCAGGTTGTATGTGTAACAAACAATATCAAATCTCAGCCACCAACTTTCATTGCTCACACACTTCTAGTCCTGTGCAGATTGTATGTGTAGTGGGAGGATGACCTCTGCCCCAAGTAGGAACCAGTTATTTCATCAGTGGCTCTGCCATTAGGCTTTAGAGTCCTTTGCTGGGTTCTGTGCCGTGCATCTGGCTGGCACATGTGGGAAGACAGAGAACAGGGAGCCTTACACCAAGACTTTTAAGAGCCTGACTTGGAGGTGGTTGGTGCACATCGTTCTCACGCACACTCCCCTGGCTTTGTGTAACTGCAAGGAGGCCTGGGAAATGGAGGAGATTCTATGCCCAGTAAGAAGAAAGAAAGAAAAACAAGAAAAGAAATATTAGATGTGAAAAATTGCTACAAATTAAAGCATGTTGTTTCAAACTTTTAAATGAGTATTTGAGTAATGATAGAAGGGACTTCCATTCTCAAAAAAAAAAAAAGTCTGTCTATTCTAGTTTAGAAAGCACAATATATAACTTTTTCTTGATATGCTTTTTTCAGCACTTTTTGAAAACTTTCAAATAGAAGATGTGGAAAGATGAAAAATTGAGCAATCACGTACACATTCACATACTATGACTTTGCTTGAAGTGTGAACACAAAAGTCTGCATTTACCTTTATACATGTAATTCTCCATGGAAGTTGAAGAGTTTTACAGGCAAAGTCAAGTTTTTTTTTTTTTTAGCACCACATGATTTTCTATATATTTTAATATAGATTGAAGTCTTCTGTTGATTATAACTATTATAATTGATTTTAAATTTAAAAGAGGATTGTGGAGTTTGGGGATGGGTACATAGATAAAGTTTTTTTTTTAAGTACAACTATCTAGAATAACCATAAATTCACAAAGTGTGCAAGAAAATCCCTATTAGCTGGTGTGCTTCCGATTGAGATGTCACTTGTATTTAGAACATGTGTACAGTGTGAAAAATACTGTGAGCAAATGGAACAAAGAAAATAAAATGAAAAAGTGTTTCTGTCCTTCTCTCTCCATTTCCCATTGCTTTTTTTCTTTGGGACACAGGCCAGTAAGCCAGTCAGGGATACAAGCTGTGGCAAGGAAGCACAGAGACCGCAGGTTGAGAAAGTGACCATTGTGGTTGGAGGACTGGTTACTTTGAGTAAATAAGCAAATTAAGCAAATGATTTGATATAATGAAGATAATGGGAGCCAATTTTCTGACTGCTGGAGAACATATTAACAAACAGGGAAAGGCAAAAAGATAGAAAGAAGCCTGATTTGTTGCTCTGAAATCAGAGTTATCAGTATGAACTCATATTATATACATATGTATACATACTTATACATATACATATACAGACACACACATTTATACATATATTTGTTTATTTGTGACAGATGTGCACATTCAGATAGGTATAATAATAGTTAAGGGTGAGGATGAGGGAGTATTTATATAATATATGTATATATTTTTAAATTTATATATACATAGTTACACATTTTTTCCTAGCTCTGTTTGCTGAGAGGGTATATAAAAAATGGTACCCCATAACAATGGGAGCACTAAGAGCTAAGTAATAGTTTCTAAAAACCTACTTCTACTAAAACAAACTTGAACTTCTTTAATAGTAATTTCCAGGATTGGGACAAAAATATTCTATAAAATGAATATGGAAAAGAAAATAAACACAACCTATGGCCTCAAATAAAATAGGGGGCCAATGAGACTGGAACATGTTGTTTTTCCAGAAAATAAGGCCATAATCAGTGAATGATAGGCACATATCAAAAGGACATAGGTACAAAAACAAGGACCTAAAAGATGCAAATACATAAATCAATCAATATAGGAGAAGAAAAGGCTCTTCCTTAATGTGAAATGCCAATGAATAAAAGCAAAGGAATGATGTAAATAGAGAGCCATCTCTTGGCAAACATCACAGAGATGGTTGATTCAGACGTACAGATTTGGTGAGGTATAGAATATAGATGTAATCTCAGGATACCTCCCTATAATATATTAATAACCAATTTGTATGGGGAAGAATTGTTACTTTAAATTAGCAAAACTTGAGACACCAAGTGATCATAATTAATATCCTCAGTGACAGATATCTTGGAGTGTTGTATCTCCTGTTTTGATGCACTAAGAAGAGCATAGCATCACTTCTTTGACTTTCTATCAAGAAGGCATGATCTGTGTTTGGTCACGATGAAATAATCAGATAAACCCAGGTTGAGAGTCAAGATATAAAAATCAAAGATCTCTATCAAACTGTCAAGGACATGAAAAATAAGGGGAAACTGAAGAATTTATTTAGACTGAATTTATCTGCAGATGCATGATAACTAAAGTGCAGGAATTTCTGGATTGGATCCTGGAACAGAAAGGAAAATGAGATATTATTGGGATCAGATGCTAAAATTTGAATGAGTCCATGAATTGATGGTAGTTTCATATCAATGTATATTTCTTGATTGGGAGTGTTGTATGCTGGTATTGAGCAGAGCATCTTTGTTTGGGAAACAAGATCTAGGGTTTTTGGGCAAGGAGGTATTATTTTACAGTTTGCTTTCTAAAGTTAAGAACAGACATAATAATAATGGGTGCATAAGTGAGTGACTATGGAAATGTGATAACATCTTAACATTTTTGGAATTGCATAAAGAAGATACAGTTTTCTATAATATATATTTTGGCAAATTTTTGTTAAGTTTGAAGTTTTTTCGAAGTAATTAGAAGAATTCTTCTTCATTTAAAATAAAGTGCCTCTGGATTTCAAATTGGATACCCTTTGATATTTTTAGTAATGCCAATGAAAATTTAAATTGCTTTTATTTAAAAAATAACTAGAAAATTTTTGAATTGCTTTTTTATTTTGGTTATCTTTAAAATAATTTCCATGACGAGATCATGCCTTTCATATAAAATTCCATATTTCAGCATGTCATTAAGAAAAAAAATCTGTTCCTTGCAAGAGAAGTCAAACTTTTGTTTCTCATTGAGATTGGTACCATGGAATCCAACCATCGGGTTATAATATCTAACTTTTATTAAGAGCTAACTAAGCTTTTACTTAGTGATAGTAGCATCTAACTTTTCCTAAACACATAAAAAGGCTTTAACTGTATTATTTTATTATATCTTTACAAAAACTCTATTATTTAGGTACTGCTGTTGTCCTCCTTTCTTAGATAAACTGACATATATTGAGATTCAGTTTGGCCGCATGTTATTGGAAAGACAAAAATGACAGTACCTTATACAAACTTGAAGTATATTTTTCTCCTATCTAAAAGCATCTGAAGGAATGCAGCCCAGGACATGTCATGGGGTCCCCTGACTTCTTTCTGCTCTGCAATGTTTAATAGGTGATTTCCATTCCTAAAATCGGCCCATAATTTAAGATGGCTGCTGAATCTTCAGCCTTACATTTGCCTTTCCAGACACAAGTAAGGAAAGAAAGTAGATATTAAGGGCATTCATCTCTTTCCCTTTAAAAATTAGCCTTCCCCAAAAGTCTCAAACATAATTTCTATCACGGTACCTGGCCACACTCAACTGCCTAAGAACTTGGTGAATGTCATGTTTTTGCAGGGCACATTGTTCTAAATCATTAGTGAAGAACTCTGTTGATAGTGGGTGTAGCTAGCAATCTCTATCAAAGAGAATATTTATCCAAGGTCACCCAGCTGGTGAACTTAGGAGCCTCAGTTGTCTAAGTCCAAAGCTTGAGCATTTAACATGATGTCAATTGCTCAGTCCTTCAGGAGCTAGCACCCTCCATGCAGGTAGTGGAGGTCTCTGCATTGTCAACAGTAATTGCTAAAATGACATCAGCACTCAGTATGGCTTCAATGTCATCAAAATCCTTAGTCAAAGACTGCCACAGGAGCCAGAATTAGAGAATATGTATGTGTGTATGTATGTATGTATGTATGTACACATATATGTATATTGTATATGTACCGTGTGCTAAATGAGAGAACTGTGTATCTGTTTACCTGAGTATACATGAAACATTCACAGTAATAATTAGTCTGGAGATCCCACCATAGCAAGATAGGGTTGGAGTCATGTGACTGTCGTGGCCTTTGTTATTCCCATGTAAATTCTTAGGGAGTGGTTTGTGATACATGAGAAATCTGTAGATGTATTGAAAATCTTCAGAATATTTTATCAGAGCCTGGAGAATGAAGGGGGATCTATAGGCAAATGAAAATCATTTGGATTCATTCTTTCTTCTTACCCTTTTCCCTGCATATAATGAAATGCTCCTCCCACATCCACAGTACTCCCACTTTCCATGGAATATGTAATGCAGATCTACATGTACTCCTGGCATTCTCTAGAAAATGGAATAATGTTTTTTACACTGCCTCCAAAATCCTCTAGAAGTATTCATGGGTATCTTTATGGGAGACTACCAGATGCTGGTTGTCTACAACTAGATACTAAGCCTGGTCTTATCAAATTATCTGGGAAGCAATGCAGACCTTGTCTGAAGCTCCACTCTGCATGCCACTATGTGTCCAAGGAGACAGAAGAGGATTGACAAGTTGCAAGCAATACAAATAGATAATTTTTACCACTCAAGTTGGAGGACAGGGAAGTTTTGAAAATATTTTTATTCACTATTTGTATAATTTTACTTTATAGTGAAATCTTTTTAAGCCAGAGGAGGGAAAAATAAAGTCTCCTCAAATAGTCCAAAGTAAAATTGCTTTTTTCTATTTCCAAACCTAAAAGAATCAGCCAAACTAGTTTCAATCATATTTTTTTAAAAAGCACAAAAACAACAACAAATTTCCCCTGAGTATGAGGTTGTAAAGGTCAAGGTCTAACCTGATGTAAACAAAAACATCTCAGTAGAGCACAGTTAGAAGTGAAATAAATGTTTATAACAACAAGGATTTAAAATAAAACCATTAGAAATAGAATCTGCTGCCTATGTGAAAAGAAAAAAAAAAGGTAATGAATGTTTTTTATTATTTGAGTTCTGAATGAAAAATACAGATTTATGAGCTGATTCTGGAATAGAAGGATGGATTTATGACTAGAAAGCTAATGGAAATATATGGACAGCAACTAAGGGAAATACTTTATCTAGAGTGTATTATATCCTAGTCATTTCCACCGAGTATATATTTTAGATGTATTTATCTTTGCCCAAGTTATATATGGACATTGATTAAAAAATAAAGTATAACCAAAAAATTTTAAATAACTAAATCCCAATACTCACTAAATGTTTTCTGTTATAAATATTTTGGAGTCTTTGTTTCTTTTATGGGCATCTCCATACATTTCTTTCCAGGTTTTTATTTACCTGATTATTTTATTTATGATTATTTTGTTGTTGCTATTGTTATACAGAAAGCTTAAGTTTTATATCTATTATCTTTTCATTCATTTGCCCAAATTTGGTAAAAAGCCTATCTTATTTCCAACTGGATAAATGTTTAGTTTTTTCCAATTGTGTTTTTCAAATTTAATTTATGTCATGGCTGAAGGAATCATCATACAGACTAACTTAGGGATCTTTTTTTTTTTGCATTTTTCTGAAGCTGGAAACAGGGAAAGACAGTCAGACTCCCACATGCGCCTGACAGGGATCCACCTGGCACGCCCACCATGGGGCGACGCTCTGCCCACCAGGGGGTGATGCTCTGCCCAGCCTGGGCATCGCCATGTTGCGACCAGAGCCACTCTAGCGCCTGGGGCAGAGGCCAAGGAGCCATCCCCAGCGCCCGGGCCATCTTTGCTCCAATGGAGCCTTGGCTGCGGGAGGGGAAGAGAGAGACAGAGAGGAAGGCACGGCGGAGGGGTAGAGAAGCAAATGGGCGCTTCTCCTATGTGCCCTGGCCGGGAATCGAACCTGGGTCCTCCGCACGCTAGGCTGACGCTCTACCGCTGAGCCAACCGGCCAGGGCCCCTAACTTAGGGATCTTTATGTTATAACATAGTTCATTCAGTGAGGACATGGTCAAGTGAAATGACCAAAATGCCCCAGGCTTTTGTAAATAGAGGGGATTTCTGACACTGTAATATAGGAAATAGAAAAGAGTAAAAGATTTGTGAACAATGAGAGAAACTGTCTCTTTCAGGTGAAAGTCAGAGTGGTCTTTATGACTGCTATCATAGTGAGCCCATAAGATCTGAGAAATAGAAACCATTTGACTGTTAGCAAGCAGTGAACTGCAGTAGGCATTGGGAACAAAAGTAAATCTTATGCATATGTGCAAAGGTGAGCCGAAACAATTAGAGCTATGTAAAAAGTTGGTGAAGCAGATACCTTGAAAGGCTGAACTTTAAGTACTTAACTATTAAAAAGGCAGAGGATTTGCTTCACTTACTATAGAAGTCCCGGCAGAAAAACATAGCATTTGGATTAGAGTTGAGTCGCAGAAACAAGGTAACAGAAACACAATGGACACAAACACCAGGGGAAGATTTTTCTTTTTCATTTATAGCATCCAGGAAGAAACAGAGGTTTTTTTCAGGCACGTTTGGCAGCAGTTTTGCCAGCTCCCGGTGAGTTGTCGTTATGCTGCTATTCCAGTATAGTTAGTTGAGATATTGCTCAAGTTTAAACCTTATACCATAGCATAAGGCCTGACCTGTGGTGGCGCAGTGGGATAAAGTGTCGACCTGGAACACTGAGGTCGCCGGTTCGAAACCTTGGGCTTGCCTGGTCAAAGCACATATGGGAGTTGATGCTTCCTGCTCTTCCCCCTTCTCTCTCTCTCTCTCTCTCTCTCTCTCACTCCTCTCTCTCTAAAAAAATCAATAAATAAAATATTAAAAAAATAAAATAAAATAAAAATAAAAAATAAACCTTATACCATAGCATAAGATTCATCTCCAAATATTTGTTTCTGTTGTTTTATAATATCTCTAGTTCAATGAACTGCCTCAAATAGTGTTAAATGCAGGCTTTTAACCTGCATGGTCATGTGTGATGACAGAGCTTGGAAGCAGTAGGTAAAGGTATCTCCCTACAGACAAGTAGAAAGACAGAGCTAATTACCACAGGGGAGTGCCCTGCGTGGGTGACAACAAATGAGGGAGCTACCTGGGTTGGATTGTAATAAAGCAGAATCACTTCCTATGTGAAGATCATATTGTCAGAGATAATTATCAAGATAGTGCAAATGTGAATGGTGAGTATAGTAATTGAATGTTCAAGCACTGGTATCAAAACTGACCAAATAGAGCCCTCCCATTTTCTAGCTGCCCAACCCTGTGCGAGCTCTTTAGTGTCCCTGAGTATCAGATTCCCAGTCTGTAAAATGATGTTAACCTTCTCAACATAGAGTTGAAGTGGGGATTAAATGAGATAATGTATATTAGGTACTTCATCTTCTAGCCACATAGTCACAATTATTTATTGGCTCAATAAATGGAGACTGTTCCTATCCTATCATTATAAATAGTGAATGAAGAAAATAAGGTGTTCCCAGAATAGTTTCTACATAAAAATTCAAGAGAAATGATCACAACCTAATACCTGCCTAGGAGCTAAAACTGAGTAGTTTCCCATCAATTAGTAGTTAGTGAAACTCTAAAGACAAAAAAAAAAAAATTACATGGAAGGCTAAAAGCTCTAATGCAACACAGCATTACAAAATTAGGGAGAAAATGTAGTCAATATTACAAGTCATAAGCAACCTCATCTAAAGTTTGCTTGCTCACAAGGTTGGTAATAACCTTCTATCATTAGGCAGCAAAGCCAGATATAGATTTACTATTCAACATTTTTTGAGCTCTAATCATGCCCTGGGAGTTATGTTAAATGTTTTCATTTATATTATCTCATTAAACATTGATATATCCCTAGAACAAGCACTATTAGTCACATTTTATATAAAAGGAAACGGGCTTGCTAGGGATTTAAGAAAACTCTGTGAAATCAAACAAGTAAATAGGTAAGCTGAATTTTTATCCAAACTTTCTCATTTTAAGCTTGATACTGTCCATACTGCATGAAGCAAACCAGAATTACCCTCCTGTAAACTGTCCAGACTCACCACCAGGTTTTCCCACATGTAACTGAAGAATAGAAAAATATATAACCCCAGCCTTCCAATCAGAAACCAGGGAAGTAAATTCAAAGTTTCAGTTGAGTCTCTGTATAGCCAGAGGAGGAACTGTTAAGAGGTGTTTAGAATTTTTAGTTTGTTTTTTGTTTTATGTTGACAAGAAACATAAGGTGGGAGGGAAAAAAAAACTGGTTGAAATTATATGGTAATTACAGATTATAGGACGAGTCAAACATTTTTTTTTTCTTTTTAAGGATTTAGATTGAAAAATCTGCAAGTTTATGTTAGTCTTTGGGAGAAATGTGAGTTTGACCCAAAAGTGCCTGTTGATAGAAGACATATCTAAAACTGTCACTGGTAGAGAGATTCCCAAGGGGGTTGATCTTGGAGAGATAAATAGCCACTTCAGTCTGTTATATAGGACCTTGGCAAAGAAAAACCCATGGAGTACTTAACTCAGTGCTGAGTGTGGTAAGAGCAAGACAGATAGAGGGTCAGGCCAAGATTCTGCACTGGTGGTGGCAGTTTCCTTATGGTAAATGAAGAAGTCCATAGACCTGAAGGCAACACCATGGGATTTAGATGCACCCAGGAAAGGACGCCAACAGAGTGTAAGGCTCTAACTGTGGGTCTTGCTCTTGTACTATGAGGATAATCATGTGTCTTATATCATGTAATTTTAAATACAATCACTCATGTCATAATGTCTTACATAATTGTGAGGAGCAGCGACAAAAGGCAGGGATGTGCTGTAGAGTGAAGAACTCAGTCCCTGTTCACATGCTTTTTCTGAGGTCCTCCTATTGTTAGCAGCATTTTTCCATGGGGGTGCCTGACACAGTGCCCCTCAGCTAACACGGTACAGGGAGAAAGTCTAACAGCCTAGCAGAAACAAGGCCAACTCTCTTTTGCCCCAAATATTTTTCAAAACAGGTCATCATTACAGGGAAAAGGTAAATTGAGAATTGATTTATACTTTAAAAAAAAACAAAATGGATTAGTACTGACCACATGTAATTCTGCCTCCTCGTAGATTTGAGAAATGGCCATCCACCAATTCAGTACCCATGAGTTTTTAAAGCAATAACTGTTATTGGGAAATAAGGATTATTTTCAAAATCAAGAACTAAAAGCAAAAAAAAAAAAAAAAAAAAAAAAAAGAACTAAAAGCAACAGTTTAAAGTCAGTTCTAGTTTTCCTGAATAACACAATGTTTTTCTCCATCATAAAAGACAACACAGCTGACCCTCTGGTTACTCATTTGAACCTAAAAGGTCATCTAAGGGGAAACAGGATGGGACTAAGAACAATGACACCTCTGCAAACCACAAACAGAGCCAACAGATGAATAAAGCCCTGGTGTGTTAAGTAAATAAGTAAATAAATAAATAAATAAATAAATAAAACGCTGATTCAAAAGGACAACAATGATTGTGGAAATACTATTGTTAACTTTGCCCACAAACCACAATTTCCACCTCTTCCACCACCCTCTTCTTGCTCTTCTATTTCAACTAAATGTAATGCCTAGATATGATCTTTACTGAATAACATGCCCTCTTGTCCTATGCTTTGATGTCTGCTATGTAGTTTGTAGTTTTTAATGTCTGTTGTCATTACTGTGATGATCTTTTATTTTCATTTATTTTTTTGTGACAGAGACAGAGACAGAGAGGGACAGTTAGAGACAGACAGACAGAAAGGGAGAGAGATGAGAAACATCAATTCTTTGTTGCGGCTCCTTAGTTGTTCATTGATTGCTTTCTCATATGTGCCTTGACTGGGGGGCTACAGCAGACCGAGCGATCCCTTGCTCGAGCCAGCAACCTTGGGCTCAAACTGGTGAGCCTTGCTCAAACCAGCTGAGCCCGTGGTCAAGCCGGCCACCTTGAGGTCTCAAACCTGGGTCCTCTGCATCCCAGTCCAACGCTGTATCTACTGCACCACCGCCTGGTCAGGCTGTGATGATCTTTTAAAGGACAGGTTTGTTAAACTATTCTCAACAGGAATCCTTAGTCATATGAACCACAGACTATATGGCATACAGCAGTTTATGAATAATATCATTTTGTTCAACATCATTTTATTATAATACTGATGAGAAAAAAATTAATTCCCATCTGGGACCACTGTCTGTGTGGAGTTGCAACATTCTCCCCATGTCTGCATGGGTTTTCTTCAGGTGCTCCAGTTTCTTCCCACATCCAAGATGTGCAAACATGGGAGAACTGGTGTGTCTAGTCACTCAGTCTAAGTGAGTTGTGCGATGCACCTTGTGATGGAAGGGCATCCTGCCCGGAGTGGGCTTTGCCTGACACCCTGAGATCCCAGAACAGGCATTGGCCGGCCACCTGGGACTCTGAACTGGGATAAGTGAGTTGAAAAATAATTATCTAACTCGTTTATATTTATCTTTCTTAACTGTATGTATAGCCCACATGTATTTCAGTGTTAAATACTAAAAGTGTATTGATTGGATCATTATTTAGAAATTTGGTGATGTTTTTGTGACCAGAAATATGCTGTAGGAAATTAACTCTTATTTGTATCAATTAGCCTATGGTAAACTTGGTTTCATTATACCATGTTTTGCTTAAGGTCAGTTTCCAAGAACATATTAATAACATTAAGTGGGGACTTACTGTATACATTTACAGCCATAAGCATTTAAATTCAATAAGTTAAGAAGTATACAGCCTGACCAGGTGGTGGCGCAATGGATAGAGCATCAGACTGGGATGCGGAGGACCCAGGTTCGAGCTCTGAGGTCGCCAGCTTGAGTGAGTGCTCATCTGGCTTGAGAAAAAAAGCTCACCAGCTTGGACCCAAGGTCACTGGCTCGAGCAAGGGGTTACTCGGTCTGCTGAAGGCTCGTGGTCAAGGCACATATAAGAAAGCAATCAATGAACAACTAAGGTGTCGCAACAAAAAACTGATGATTGATGCTTCTCATCTCTCTCTGATCCTGTCTGTCTGTCCCTATCTATCCCTCTCTCTGTCTCTGAAAAAAAAAAAGAAGAAGAAGAAGAAATCAAGGGAGGCAAAGGAATAATATCATCTGTCTCTAAAACAATTCAAATTTTATCTAAGACAGTGGTTTTCAACTGTCATAGACCAAATAATCTTCATACAACATCACATAACTCTTTCATGGACCAGCTCAAAATTTCTGATGACCAGCACTGATTGATCCACAGACCAGTGGTTGAAAACAACTGGTCTAAGACATTTTGTAGCAAGATGCAAGGTTTATGTTAAAATACAGAAACTTGTAAGTGGGAATATTTTGCAGTGTTCACAATTGCAGTCACAGCGGAGCACCTATGAAAATGAACAAGAAGCAAGATCAATTCCAATCAATAAAGTGATAGCAATGCATTAAGACATTACCTCTATGCACTCAGCCTGTTCCTCCTGCTACATTTCCTTTCAGTGTCCTTCATCTAGAGACAGGATTTTCAGAATTCGAGGCAGTTGTAACGGAAGACATAATCATTTAGACCTAACTAATTTAGAAGAACATTAGCTCAAGAGCTAAATATTAAGCACAATCTATTAAACTTACTCTTTCTGCCATTCATCAATTTAACTGATTGTTACAAATGAGTACGATATAAAGGCAATAGCCAAGGCAGTTAAACTAAATGAAAAAGAAAAGTGAAACTATGTCATTTTTAAGGAGTTTATATTTTTTTCTTTCCCACTCCTCCCTTTTGTATCACTTGTAAAAACTAATTAGAAAAGGTAAAAGTCAATATAAGAATTCATATCCTGGTGTAAGAAAAACTTGTCTTGGCCCTGGCCGGTTGGCTCAGTGGTAGAGCGTCCGCCTAGTGTGCAGAAGTCCCGGGTTCGATTTTTGGCCAGGGCACACAGGAGAAGTGCCCATCTGCTTCTCCACCCCTCCCCCTCTCCTTCCTCTCTGTCTCTCTCTTCCCCTCCTGCAGCGAGGCTCCATTGGAGCAAAGATGGCCCGGGCGCTGGGGATGGCTCCTTGGCCTCTGCCCCAGGCGCTGGAGTGGCTCTGGTCACAACAGAGCGATGCCCCGGAGGGGCAGAGCATCGCCCCCTGGTGGGCAGAGCGTCGCCCCCTGGTAGGCGTGCCGAGTGGATCCCGGTCGGGCGCATGCGGGAGTCTGTCTGACTGTCTCTCCCCATTTCCAGCTTCAGAAAAATACAAAAAACAAACAAATAAACAAAAAAAAAACTTGTCTTGTTCATTTTAGGGGTTACCAAGTGCTTAACAATTTATATGAAATTTTGTGAAGAAAATCTTCTTAGATCTTGGAAATGGTTAGATTGGTGGTTCCAGTCTCTTTTATGACATACTTACAACTTCATTGAATATTGTACTTTTAAAAAGTTGTTTTTATATTTCTCATCACAAAACTGTAAGTTACATGCTCCTTGAAGGCAGGAATTAAGTTTATGTATCTTCTATGTCACCCCAATTGTTCACAAAATGCTTGGCCCATATCATTGTAACTGCTTAATAGTTGATAGCTGAAAGATGTAACATTTTTTCAAAATAGTACTTTTTTTTTGTCTGATCCTGGATTTTGAACTTGGCACTTTTTCCTTTATATTTCCAACTTAACTTGTCTTCACTTAGGAAAATGACAAGTAGCTTGTTAACCAGAATGGCATCTCCCAATAATTTGTTTGGTTAGCCCAGAACATCCCTTAATTTGAATTGTTTTCATACTTACCTTATTTTATTTTATCTTCTATCTTGGCAGCATTTTGCTAAAATAATGTTGTTGAAGTAGGTAGAAAACTCTTGAAATTTATGTTCTACAATTTTTTTTTTTTTTTACATTTTGTTGCTGGAACACTTTGAAATCCTCTGATTTTATACAGAAACTGTCAACATAAGGGACCAACTGGTGATTTATAGATAGAAATGTTAGTCTAAATTTCTGTGTTGCCAAGCTGCTCATTTTAAAAACACAGTGAATTATGGGAGAAGTAAATCCGTGGAACTGGAATGCTTCCCCTCATATCTCCAAGTGTGAGTGAGAAGACATGTTCCCCTTTAATGAGTGATTTCTGTTTATCTCATTGAGCATTTGCACTGAAAAAAAATGTCTCATCCAAGTTCTTAGTCATCTCTTTTTTAAGAGAAAATAATTACAGTCATCTTTTAGGGGTATTGAATATTAAATATCTGATCTGTTCTCTTGCATTTTATGACAGCCTTTAAAATTATATACCAATTGGTACTGCAGTTATGATTTTGAAGCCCAATAGCTCAAAGAAAATATGAACTTGATCCAAATTGAAATTATTTCAAAAGCTACATTATAATATAATAATGCTAGTGATATTCATGCCAAATAAAGTCAGACCAACTTTCTTTGTAAAAAACAAAAATATTAAATTAGGATCTGTAGTTAACGTGTTGTAATGAGAAGATAAAATCCCATCCCCCATCCAGGAATAGACTGAAGCCCGTTTTCCAATCAGAAGCTAATAACAGAGACCTCCCCAGAAAAGCAGAAACAAAAATGTACTCTTTTTAAATGTTTCCCCTCCTTGTGATCTCTGAGTCTCCTTGTCCTCATTCCAAAAATAACAACAAAAGAATAAAAGCAGAAGTAGCACAAATTTCCTCTCCATTATCTAAGGCTCGGATCCCTTCTTTCCTCTTTTGTAATATCTCTCTTGACGTTTGTGACCCATAGTTTTATTTTTCCAACTCTTGTTTCACATTTTAGCAGTAACATGCAGTTTAGCACTAACTGTTGGATTACTTGTTTTTTTCTACTGAACTGTAAATGATCTAATATTAACAGCTAACTCCAAGTGTCAGTTATCTATCAGCCTCTAGCTTGAGTGTTTTCCACAGGTCTACCCCTTTAATCCACACATGACTCTATTAGTATCTCATTTTCAAGATAAAAAGAAAGGCTCAGAGAGGTTAAGTAACTTATTCAAAGTCACAGCTGGCAAGAAGTAGAGTTAAGATTTGGTTACAGAGTCTATGTCCTTAATCCAATGCTATACTGTCTCAGAAACATTATTGCCTCCTTGAAGCAACTTACCTACTACAATGCACCTTGCTAGCAGGGTACCTCATATCTGGTTTCCAGGTATCTGTAGCCTGGTAAAAAGGAGGTGATTTGTTGGGACTGATAATAGACTCAATAAATTTGTTCTTCTGACTTAACTCTGGAAGGCAGAGTATTTTCCCTTAGAAAATATGCTGCTATTCTCTGGAACCGATCATCCTAAAAGAGCTTGGGCAAGCCAAATGAGAATGAGCATACTGAGTAAGAAGGGCGAAGGGCCATAGAGGGCAGACATACCTACAGCTACTGATCAAACACGGGGTGTAGCAGGCTGCCACCTATTTAGGCCTAGACATGCTATTATAGTAAGTTCTAAATGTCATCAGCAGGTTCTTGGAACTGAGCTTAACATAAACACCATATAATGAAACCAGTGTTACCATAGGCTAATTCAGGGGTAGTCAACCTTTTTATACCTACTGCCCACTTTTGTATCTCTGTTAGTTGTAAAATTTTCTAACCACCACCAGTTCCACAGTAATGGTGATTTACAAAGTAGGGAAGTAACTTTACTTTATAAAATTTATAAAGCAGAGTTACAGCAAGTTAAAGCATATAATAATAATTACTTACCAAGTACTTTATGTAGGATTTTCGCTATGTTTGGCAGAATAAATCTTTATAAAATAACTTACTATAGTTAAATCTATCTTTTTATTTATACTTTGGTTGCTCCGCTACAGCCCACCATGAAAGCTGAACGCCCACTAGTGGGCGGTAGGGACCAGGTTGACTACCACTGGGCTAATTTATATAAACAAGAGTGTATTTCTTATATTTCTAGTCACAAAAACATCAACAACTTTTAAACAAAGATCCAAAGTACTTCCAATATTTAACACTGAAATAAATGTGGGCTATAAATACATTTTAAAAAGATGAATAAAAGCAAATAATTGTTCCCAACCTGCTTATTGTAATTCAGGGAGTCAAGTGGCTGAAGACTGACTCAGCAGCTCAGGGCACAAAGCGGGACCATAGCACAGCCTTCCATTGAAGGGCACATCACACCCACACCCACACTGGGATAGTTAGACACACCAGTTCACTCCACATACAAATCTTTGGGATGTGGTAAGAAACCAAAGTACCTGAAGAAGACCCATGCAGACATGGGAGAATATGCCATCTCCACACCAACAGTGGCCCTGGCCAAAAATTGATTTTTTTTCTTATGAATGTTATAACAAAAGGATGTTGAACAAAATGACATTATTTGAGGACCTACTGGATCTGAATTGAGCTATACTAATGACTTCAAGTGACTGTGATAGTGCCAGTTACTAAAAATGAGCAGACAAGTTATTGCCTGTGAAAAGTAGCCAATCCAGAGATAGAAATGGCTTACTCTCACTAAATTAAGTGTGGAGGATGGGTGAGGGATAAAAATACTATTTTATGTTGATAAAAATGTACATATTTGAACATACTGATTACTGTTATTTAACTTTATATTTATGACTATTTTGCTTTAACTATTAACATTCCCTGGAATTAATGCTTTGTGGAACAGATTTTAAAAAATTCTGTTAGGCCCTGGCCGGTTGGCTCAGCGGTAGAGCGTCGGCCTGGCGTGCGGGGGACCCGGGTTCAATTCCCGGCCAGGGCACATAGGAGAAGCGCCCATTTGCTTCTCCACCCCCCCCTCCTTCCTCTCTGTCTCTCTCTTCCCCTCCCGCAGCCAAGGCTCCTTTGGAGCAAAGATGGCCTGGGCACTGGGGATGGCTCCTTGGCCTCTGCCCCAGGCGCTAGAGTGGCTCTGGTCGCAACAGAGCAACACCCCGAAGGGGCAGAGCATCGCCCCCTGGTGGGCAGAGTGTCGCCCCTGGTGGGCGTCCCGGGTGGATCCTGGTTGGGCGCATGCGGGAGTCTGTCTGACTGTCTCTCCCCGTTTCCAGCTTCAAAAAAAAAAAAAAAATGCTGTTAAATTTGTAAATAGGAGAGCTGAGAGGGAAACTCAGATTTATCAAGTGCTTCTTTTTTTCTTTTTTGTAACAGGAACAGAGAGAGACAGAGAAAGGGACAGATAAGGACAGACAGATAGGAAGGGAGAGAGATGAGAAGCATCAATTCTTCATTGCAGCACCTTAGTGGTTCATTGATTGCTTTTTCATATGTGCCTTGACTGGGGGGGCTACAGCAGACTGAGTGACCCCTTGCTCAAACCAGTGATCTTGAGCTCAAGCTGGCGAGCCTTACTCAAACCAAATGAGCCCTTGCTCAAGCCGGCGACCTCGGGGTTTCGAACCTGGGTCCTCTGCATCCCAGTCCGACACTCTATCCACTGTGCCACCTCCTAGTCAGGCTCAAGTGCTTCTTGTGTAGTGGGCTGTGTTTAGTAATTTATAAGTTTTATTCTGATGTAATATTGAAAAAAGGCTATAAAATAGATGTTATACTCATTGTACAGATAACTAAGGAAGACATTTTACTCTTAAAGGTTGCTATATGCTCAGCACTTTGTATTTTTAAATTTCCACTTTTCAATCACTATTAAACTCGGATATTATCACTCCTGCTTTCATAGTTGATGAAGTTGAGGCTTACAAAGGTTATATATTTTATTTGATGTTACAGATCAACCACAGCCAGGATTCAAACCTAGCTCTGTCTGATTGCAACACCTGTGTTCTTAACTGAATGATATTAGTCTTTGATATTAATTTATATTTAAGAACATAAAGCATTCAGTGCGTACTTCTAATATAGTTAAAAGTGTGATGTGATCATAGACCAAAGCCTATACAGAAAAGAATAAAAATTAGTTCTATGTTAATATCCAACTGCCACCTTGACACTTCTGTTTGTCTGAAGAACATGTTAAAAGTTGAATTTTCTACATTTCCCCCCAAATCTGCTCTATCTACAGCTTTCTTCACCTTGGTAGATGGCAAATCTATCATTCTGCTTGCCCTGGTTAAAGAACCTGGACTCATACTAGTTATGTTAACAGAGAGAAAATAATCTAAATAATTGTTAACTGAGTAACTATAAAGGCAAAAAGTGACACAGGAAGCAGTGAATTTGGCTGCGGAATAAAGGAACAGGGTTGGAAATTAATTAAGCCTTGTTCACTCAAGCCTCTCAGGAGGGGCACTGACTGGAAGGTGTGGGTGCTTCTGATAGAGTGTAATGACGCTAGGTCTGGGAGTGTGGGAAAGGCTGCAAGCTTCTGTAAGGGAAGGCATTGCTGGGAACAGGAAGCAGACAGGAAGCAAATAGGAAGGAGCAAGTCTCCTTCATCACTCTGCTCTGCAGCCCCCTCTAATATTACCTGTTGGCCGAGTGGAACAGGGGGAAGCTAGAAAAGCAGAAATGTGGTCCGTAGAGACCTGACCCCATCATCAAAAAGCCAGGAATAAGATGCATGAGTTTGGAGTGAAGAGACAATAGCTTAATAACTGGAATACCCATTTAAAAAGTGAATCTGATCATACTACCCCCCCCCCCCGCCGAAAATCCTACAAGGGCTCACCATTTTACTAGAGTAAAGGCCAAAGTCCTCACTGTGACCCAGGGGGCTCTGTGTGAACCAGTCCCCAGATCTCCACCCTAAGCTCCAACTCCTCCGTTCCTCACTCCACCCCAGCTGCTCAGCCCTGGCCTGCTGGCTCTTTCTCAGACATACTTGGCATGCTACCATCTGAGGGCCTTTGCTCAAGCTGCTTCCTCCACACCCCATTGAAATGTTCTTCCCCCAAGTATCTGTACAGCTAAATCCCCACCTTCTTCAAACCTTTGATCACATCTTACCTTTTCAAGAAGACTTATCCTGACAACCCTATTTAACACACCACCCACCCACCCCACCCTGCTCTCCCAATTCCCTGACCCTGTTCTGTGTTTTCCTTTTTCAATAGCACTCATCACCTTCTCTCATGCTGTATAAGTTATTCATATATTGTGTTTATTGTTACAGCCTCTTTCTTGACTGCTATCATGTAAGCCCCAGCAGAGCAAGGATCTTTGTTTCTTCACTCCAATAACTCAAGCATCGTGAACAATGCCTAGCACATAGTAGGCACACATTAAATACTGATATAAAAAGGCTTCACTTTAGTCAGCCCTGTAGAGTTATTTATGGAAATGAGAAGAATGATCTTACACGTTGAATGCTCCAGAAGGCATTCACATAGGATGTTTAGCTAGACTCACCGAGACATTTTGCTGTGTTGCTTTATAAGTAAAAAAAACTGTGTTTTGCTTACCCTAATATGCAGATCAGTACCCTCTTCTTGGGTAAAGCCTTTCAGAAGTGGGAGAAAGTCCTTAAATCCTGCAGTTTAATAAGGAGAGTTAGCCAAGAATAAAGATTTTTGAGTCGGATAACCATGAGACAAATAATTGAGCTGACTACTTGGCAAAATACATGTACATAACTACTGTACCATTGAGATATTAAAAAACAAACAATATTTTCACTTCTATATTTTAAATTATTTTCAATAAGTCAAAGGGACCAAGTTTTAAAGATCTTATTTGGGGGGGGTCTTAAAAATAAAAGGTAGTATTTTTAAATAATAAAGTTGTAGGAACATAGCTATTTGCTTTATAATAATTCATTAATCTGAACCAATATGTTTTATGTACTTTTTCTAAGTGCATATTGTATTTCACAATAGAGGAATAAAAAAAATGTTTTGAAATCACATAAAGCAAGACTTTCATAAATACAGAGAGACAAAAAGAAACAGAGGCAAAGCCATAAAACTTTTTTGCTTTGAGACAGTCTTGTCAAATTTACTTCAAAATTCCAAGTCGCTCTGCCCTCCCATGTTTGTGGGTTGGTAGCGTGAAGTTTTTGTTCAGCCCGGAGGAGGGTGAACACCCCAGGAAGGGTGAGCAGGGAATGCTGGGACAGCCCAGTCAGGAGGCAAGGCTGTGATTGGTAAGCACACAGCAAGGAGACAAAGACTCTGTAGTGTTCTATCTCAGATAGGACAGGATCAAACTTCCTCAGAGTGGTTAACCTCTGAGGTACCCAACAATAACAGACTCATGCAGGTTCCTAAAACAAAGTAACAACTTTTGAGTAGCCAGTGCCCTCTGACCTGTAGGAGCCCTGTGGATCAGCTCTTTCCCTCACAGAGGCCTCTAATGGCCTGGTCCCCACAACCTGAAGGAAAGTTAAAGAACGCTTCCTCACGCCTACAGAATAGAGAACAAATTATTCCAGAAGGCAGATGGAACACTTTTAGACAACCCTGGAAGTGCATTTGAAAGCAAGGTGGGAGGAGAAAACATTGCTGCAGAGAGAAAAGGACCAATAACTTGCTGACTGAGCAGTGAAAAAGCCTAACAGTAATGGAGAGACCCTGCTCAGCCTGAAGGCAAAATAAACTGACCACTGGTTTAAAGACCCAACAGAGAGACAAGTCAAAATAGGCACACCAGGAGCTGTCATAGCAGGCCTAGGCTGAGAGAAATTGAGCCTCCTCTCAAACTCCTATGTGACAAAGACCATCCATTTCTCCACTCAACAGGAGAAGTGAATGAGGACCATGAAAGTGATGCAGATAATCCCATCTAGGTCACCTACTGTAATATAGCAGGGGTCCCCAAACTACGGCCTGAGGGCCGCATGCGGCCCCCTGAGGCCATTTATCCGGCCCCCGCTGCACTTCCGGAAGGGGCACCTCTTTCATTGGTGGTCAGTGAGAAGAGCATAGTTCCCATTGAAATACTGGTCAGTTTATTGACTTAAATTTACTTGTTCTTTATTTTAAATATTGTATTTGTTCCCGTTTTGTTTTTTTACTTTAAAATAAGATATGTGCAGTGTGCATAGGGATTTATTCATAGTTTTTTTTTATAGTCCGGCCCTCCAATGGTCTGAGGGACAGTGAACTGGCCCCCTGTGTAAAAAGTTTGGGGACCCCTGTAATATAGCATGTAAATATTGCCGAAGGATATCAGCCTGCAAGGAAGGAAGGAAAAAGGAAGGAAGGAAGGAAGGAAGGAAAGGAGGGAGGGAGGAAGGAAGGAAGAAAGGAAGGGAGGAAGGAAGGTAAGGGAGGGGGGAGGGAGGGAGGGAGGAAGGAAGGAAGGAGGGGAGGGAGGAAGGAAGGAAGGAAGGGAGGGGGGAGGGAGGGAGGGGGGAAGGAGGGGAGGGAGGAAATAAAAAAGAAGGAAAAAAATCTATAGAGCATTTTCTTCCCCCATTATGGGAACTCAGTAGTTTTCTGAAGCATCCTGCTTTACTAAGTTAATAATTTCTTCCTATTTCCCTAGAATCCTGGAGCTCCTCATGCCATCTTACTTTACCTCTTATCTAAGATATGTTAGAAAGAAGTCACATGCCATGGCCCTGGGATGTAAATTATAAAGAAGAGCAAGCTTTTAATGCTCTCTATAACCCTTCCTTCTTCCCCACCCTGTCCTCTCCCACTGCAGTCACACACACACTCCTTCTCTGTTGGGCTCTGGTTGCCTTTTTTGGTTTCAAGGAAAAGTCTCTTCCTTGAAAATAAGGAAGGAATGGTCTTTCTAAGCACAATTTGTGAGGGGTTTTTTTTGTTTGTTTGTTTTTCTTGGTTGCTTGGTTGGTTGCTTGCTTTTTTTTTTGCAACTTTAAAGACATAAAATTCAACCTTTTAGAGATAGATTCAAATCTGTTCTCCACTTCAAGTTGGGAAACTATGTTGGAGGAAAACCTGATGAGACCATGAATGCACCACTAGCTTTTTCCTTTCTAGCGGGCTTCAGCTACTCCTTCCTAATCGTAAATATATTTTGCAAATTTGGCAGGTTTTAACCAAGAAGCCTGTTCCAACAGAAATATTCATTGGCAGTGGAGTGTGTGCTCCTGAGAGCAATTTATGTCTGTGATTTGGGTTTCAAAACTGCTTTGGGCCCTACCTCATGAGTTAATGTGCTACAAACTCATTAGCATATGCATTATCATCAAAACATTGCATAAACTCCATTTTGGATATTTTTGCTTTTAAAATATTTTTACCTAGAATGCTTTCTTCATAGTTCTTGATTTATTTAAATGATACTCCTTTCTTCAAGTTTGAATCCAAGACTTGTCTCATCATGAAGCTTTACCATTGCAGCTGCATAGTTTATAGATTTGGGGGAAAACCACCCACCCATAATTCTCTTCTCTGGGAACTACATCATTCATATACCTCATTGAAGGGATAGGACAAGTTTGTTCCCCATGATTCTTCTTTCCAGCAACAATGGACTAGACCATATGTTGAAAACCTGCTTCATTATCCAGCTAGTACAGTAAAGCCAACTTAAACTCTTTTGAGTTTGAACTGAAAGACACCAAAACAGAGATTTTAGCCAAGTGAGCCTCTAAACATTAAAATATTTTTTTCATTCCCCAGGAAAATTCTGTGGAGCTCTAGTTTCCATAATTTGTAGGATAAAATATTAATTATTAACTTTTCTAAATAAAAAAATTATCTTAAAATATGAAAGAATATTTAAACTGTTCATGGCCCTCCTCTTTATAACTGAAGATTTAGATATACACTCTTCATCTGGATTAGACATACTTTCTCAGTTGAGAATCAGGGCTACAGTTGAAAAATGAGAATATTGGAAATATATGATCAAATGAATTTGGGGTCACAATGTTGGAACAAGTGTAAGCGATGAAGCCAGTCTAGTGAAAGATGAGTCTGACAGTATCAAGATTACTAGAGCTGGACCTGAAACAAGGAGTAAAGACATCTGTGACCCTTGTGAGACCCAGAACTGATTCTGTTTCTGACATTCACCTAGTTCCAGTTTACAGAAGAGCCAACTATGCTTTAATTCTTGGGTCTGGAAGCTTGCCTTCACATTGGTTCTCCTCCTTACTTAGTGCAGAATGGAAGGGTTCCTTGAATTCAAACCAGGCTTAATTTAAGGTACTAATAATAGATGACCTGGCCTTCAAATGATCTAAAAATCTGTCATTTGAAGAGAGTAATTTTTTACCTTTGCTGGTTTTAACTATGTATACATTTTGTCTAAGCATACTATCACTTAAAGTATTAGATTTTAAAGTAATATGACATTTTATGAATCATATCTTTGTTGTACGTTATTTTTATTTCTGATATCCTACAAACTTGTAGTATAAGTAAGGCAGATAACGTGGTCATAGATGTTTGTGAATTTGAACAGTGCCATCATTCTACAATATTTATAGTATTCTTGAATGAGAGTAAAAAGATGATGACCTGCCTTTTTAACACTTAAAATTTAAAAATGAAGGCAAATGATAATTTTACAGATCTGCCACACTAATACTAAAACTATGGAACAATAATAAAATCTAAGCATTCATCATAATTTTTAAAAATACTCTAGAAAAAAAAAAAGCTGGAGAAATGTTTGGGGATCTTCCAAAATATCAAATATCTAATCAGTGGAAATGCAAAAATGTAAATTCAACTATCGTTATCATAAATCTGATAATGTCTCCAACCATCCACAAAACAATGTTTATTCTGAACCAGGGCAAACTTAGTTCTATTCTCGTCTTATCTCCTTTATAATGTGGTAGCTATAATAGCCACTCACAAACTGTTCTCCTAACAGACATGTATCCAGTATCAAATGCCAAGAGGCCAAAGGTTGATCCAAAGAGATCATAGGCAAAGTCACATTAAGGGACTCCTAACCTGAAGAGAAAAGGCAGCATGCCAGTCATCAAAACTTAGAAACCCTAGGGCAGAATTCATCCTGACCCCTTAATTTCTGTCCTTTTCCCTTTTATTTTAGCTATCTCATGAAGGTGATATGTTCTATGTATAATTATAACTAACTAGAAGAAGGACATTTCTTAATATTTTTGGTACACCTTTCTTACCTTTATGTCCATATTCACCCCATTCCAGCCATACACATACTTCTTTTTGATCCCTCATTCTCTTCTAAATATTTATATTTCAATAATTATCTCATGGTATAATTATTTCCCTTTATTATCTATTAAAACATCAAAATTAATAAGTATTTTCTGCGTAAGTTTGTCAGAAATAAATAACAGAATAGTCTTTTATTTCTGATAAACAAGAGGCTTGATATATGCCTGTGTAAGGGCTACATCATCAGGGAACTTGGGTTAAACCAAGATGCAGTATAGTGTACCTACCTTCAAATCTTGATTCTCTCATTTATTTGATATATGCCATTGGGCAGGGTATTGGCTTTAAGCCTCAATATCCATGTCTGTAAAATGGGGATCACAGTGGTACCTGCCTCATAGGATTATTGGGAAGATTAAATATATTTATACTGTGGATAATGTACAATAGCATTTGGCAAATCACAGCAATCTATAATAGCTATTATTATGGTACTAGAACTTAATTGAAAGTTGTTTAAGTTGAAACAAAGAATAGAGATACAAACTTAATGCTTTTAATAGTTTGGTTCCCTTGCCTTTAATTCCTATCCAAATCATTTTATTTGACTTTTGCATAAACTAAGTGAATATTTCCTGCCATTAAGAAGCAAAATGATTAAGATTAGGATTCCTCCCTATGCCAATGACATGTTTTTGTTACTATGAGCTAGAAGCAGTCTTACTAGACAAAACAGGTTCTGCTATCTAATTGTTAGGAAAAGGGATAATTTAAGATTAAATATACTTAAACCAAAATTATCAGCTTTAAAAATATTCTCTGACATTTAATTGGCTTTTATCCAAATTTTTATATGGGTTCAAATCATTCAATTACTCAAAGACATGGTTTTCAATTAGCTAATCATAGAGACTTCACAAATATTTAAATTGATTAAAATTTGATATGGTAATATGCATCAGTGATTTTTTTTTCATTGGTGGTAGCTGGTAATGATTACCTACTTTGGAATTTTGTAGCTAAAATATATTATTATAAAATAGCATGGAATGTACTAAGTCTTAATTGTCATCCTTTCATAAAATGTTTGGCCTTCCTATAGATATTTCTTTGATACCAAGTGATAATCTACTACAACCTGTTTTGTGAGAAGCTCATTAATTATCCTTCTTCATGTCCCTTCCAAACTGACTATCAAATCATATAGTTCTCCTCTCATTTGTCACCATAGAATATTCTTGACAAAGATTACAGCCTATATTTTCTACAGGCCCATTTAAGAGAAATATTACTCTAAAGGTTATTCTTAGATCTAGCCAGATGATCAGAACTATGTACCCGAACTGCTTTTCACAGTAATGCCAGCAGACTACACTAAGTAAGAGAGGTTTTAGATTACTGTCTTTAGAGGCAGTAACACTATGTGTGTGTCTGTGAGGATCTTGTCTATTATGTCCTTCTTATCCACAAAAAGACAAGAATAAACTTTTCTTAAGATGTAGTTATGTTCTGTCTGTCCCATGTGAGGTTGCCAATTCATTGTGGACAAGTTAATCATTTAGGTCAGACAAAACTCTGAATTTTTGGCTCCAGGTAAAGGCTTTAAATAAAAATCCTTTCCTGTAGTGCTTTTTTTCTTCTTCTGTCAATCCCAATCTAATTTATCTAAAACATTTTGTGGAGTTCAACTGTCTTATAAGTACCATCTAATGGGTCTCACTGTTTGGTTTCTTTGGCTTATTACAAGTGCTGATAACTTCTTGTATACATTAACTAATCGGCCTCTTTCAAAGTATGCTGACATTTAGCTTAGTGTTAAATGGTTTTTAATGAGCTCTACACCATCCTCCTCCATCCTGAGTTTCTGCAAAGGAAATCTATTTTCTCTGTAATACGGAGGACTAATGATACTGTGCATTCCAATGAACGTGAACCAAGTCTGAATTCTAACTGGATAACTTCAAACCAAATTACTGTCATGAAGACAAAACATTCTAGTGGCTGACTACATTGTTCTCCTCTTTAGCCAGATATTTAGCAACCCATAGACATAGCATTTGTGTCAAAGTATTCCAAATGATGTGAAGAGTTTAACAACAGAGGAATTTGATCTTTGGGACCATTGACACAAAAATTGGGGATGGTGGTGGTATTTATCAGCCCAATTTTTCTCAATGAATGCCTCAATTTTCCCATTCAGATTTTCAGCTTCATCTTAGAGAAAATGTCTCTGGAACTAAAACAAAAAGAGGTGAGAGGATGGCAATTATTTGGTTAAGTTGGAGAATGTAAAGTTCCTACTACAATTTGGGCAATCAAGCCAGATGAATAATTCGTGTGTGTGTGTGTGTGTGTGTGTGTGTGTACATTTTGTCTTTCTTTTTTTTCTGTAAAACTTGGATGGCAATATGTTGGGTTTCTGTTTCAGACCTTCCTACTGAAGCCAAAGCACCTAACAGCTATTTGTCATCTGTGCCTCTTGGTCACTTTTTCTGTCAACCATCACAGATCTATAACATATAGACAGGTAAGAGCAAGAATGTCAAGAACAAACACGCCATCTCTTCTTTCTATTTCATTTTGTCTCTTTCTTCACTGCCACTTTTTCTTGATTTTAAGAAATCATCTAGTGGCCCTGGCCGGTTGGCTCAGCGGTAGAGCATAGGCCTGGCGTGCGGGGGACCCAGGTTCGATTCCCAGCCAGGGCACATAGGAGAAGCGCCCATTTGCTTCTCTACCCCCCCCTCCTTCCTCTCTGTCTCTCTCTTCCCCTCCCGCAGCCAAGGCTCCATTGGAGCAAAGATGGCCCGGGTGCTGGGGATGGCTCCTTGGCCTCTGCCCCAGGCGCTAGAGTGGCTCTGGTCACGGCAGAGCAATGCCCTGGAGGGGCAGAGCATTGCCCCCTGGTGGGCAGAACTTCGCCCCTGGTGGGCGTGCCGGGTGGATCCTGGTTGGGCGCATGCCAGAGTCTGTCTGTCTCTCCCTGTTTCCAGCTTCAGAAAAACACACACACACACACAGAAAAAAAAAAAAAAAAAGAAATCATCTAGTTCACTGAATGTTTGTTTCTAGGAAGGAGAAATAGTGAATAAAAATAATACGCTATATACAGTATCTTTAGAAAAAATCACATAAATATTTTATAGCTATACAGTAAATAATGTATACATTTGGAAAGGCAATGTAATGTAAATATTTTATAGACTACAGAATTACCATTAAGGTTGAAATGAAATCACTGTGTTTGGAGAAATACAGTATGCCCTAAATTGTACCATACAGTTTTACTGTAGCTCAGTGCTATACACTTCATAAATCACAGCATTCTCCACATTACCTGGGAGTTCAAGAATCCCAGCTGCCAAATGGACTCCTCCCTTTTTTTCTTCTGCTTTGAAAGACCCCCACTCCCACCTCACCACTCAAGGCCCTGCTTTGAACTATGGCAGTGATCAATACATTCTCCTTGAGAAATTGAACAAGGGCATGAGAATGAACTCACCCACATCGCCTAATTTTCATGGGGAGGGTGGTGAGAAAACTGATTGGGAATGGACGGAGAAAAACACCAAATGAATTCCAGATGTAACCTGAGTCTGTATATTTTTTCAGGTGGCTGAGGACACATCATCTTGGTTTCCTGAAACCCACAACTTGTGAGTCTTGATTGGTCAGTTCAGGGCTCAGTTACGCATCAATACCCTTGTTATGCTTAAATATTATAATATTTACCAGATTGTGTGAAAATGACACAGGTGTGTTCTGAAAGATGGATAATTCAAATAGTATCGAAATATTCAGGGAAAGGGCAAAACAGTGCCGTGCAGCTCCTTTTTCAGCTAATTGAAACAATTGGAATAAAAAAATAATGTGCTAATCTCAGTGTAATGAAAATGCTTCTACTATCAGTTACCTGGAATTCAGGAAGTATATCTCCTTATGTTTTTCAAATGGCTGCCGTAATGATCTCTAAAAAAAAAAAAAAGCTACAGGTTTAAGGATTATATTGAGAGCCCTTCCATTAGTCAATCAAACAATAAGAATTAAAGGGGACCTAAAATGACAGAAACAGAAAAGGAAATGAGGGTGAGAAGACATAAACTAGAAATCACAACAAATTAAAGCTGTTAAACAACATTGAAAGGATCACACTGAAATGCCGTAATGGGGAGGGGCTAAAAGCAAAACATAACAAAATGTCCCTAAAGATTGGTAATTCAAGCATAAAATAACCTGGGAGATTGTTTTAAATGTAGATTACTGAGCCCCTCCTCCCCAGAATGTTAATGAGGTTTATGGAGGCAGGGAATGTGAATTTGGGGGAAGTTGTACAGGTGATTTTGGTGCAAGTGGGTTGTAAGCCACATTCTGAGAAGCCCTCATAACAATATGTGAAGACAAAGATAGAGGGATGAAGGGGCTGGAATGGTTTGCGACTCAGAGAAAGACCATCTAAGCATTTTACCCCATGCTACATATCAACTATTATAAATATGTGGCACTGAAAATCACTATTGTTGTATACGATGAACTCCATACATCTTTAAGAAAGTTAAATTTAGTTCAATTTTAGCAAGAAAGAAAGAGCAAGGTGGAGGAAGTTATATTCAAAAGGAATACTCCTCTCAAATGGTATTTATTGTAGATCTCATCTTCCTTTAGAACTCTTTAATACTTTATACCTTACAAACAAATGGTGGGTGGTCTCATTGTCAATTAAACTTCTCTCAGCTCTGCCCAGTTAGCTCAGTCAGTTAAGAGTGTCATCCCTGGCCGGTTAGCTCAGCAGTAGAGCATTGGCCTGGTGTGTGGATGTCCTGGGTTCAATTCCCGGTCAGGGCACACAGGAGAAGCGCCCATCTGCTTCTCCACCCTTCTTTCTCTCCTTCCTCTCTATCTCTCTTCCCCTTCCACAGCCAAGGCTCTATGGGAGTAAAGTTGGGCCAGGCACGGAGGATGAGTCCATGGCCTCCGCCTCAGGAGCTAGAATGGCTCCAGCTGCAAGGGAGCGAAGTGACACCCCAGCTGGGAGAGCATCGCCCCCTGGTGGGCATGCCGAGTGGATCCCAGTCAGGCACATGCGGGATTCTGACTGCCTTCCCACTTCTAACTTTGGAAAAATACAAAAAAAAAAAAAAAAAGAGAGAGAGAGTGTTGTCCTGAGACAACAAGGTTATAGGTTCGATTCCCAGTCAGGGCACATACAGGAAGCAGCCAATGAATGTATGATTGAGTAGAACAACAAATGAATATTTTCCTTCCTCCTCTCCTCTCCCCCCCTTCTCTCTGTCTCTCTAAAAATAAATCAGTAAATAAAACCTGGCTGGATAGCTCAGTGGGCTGGAGCACCATCCTGGCATGGAATTTGCTGGTTCAATTCCTGATCACAGCACATACAGGAGCAGCTCAATCTTCCTATCTCTTTCTGTCTCCCTGCCTCGCTCAAAAAAACAAAACAAAACAAAAAAAACATTCCCCCCCAAAAAAAACACTTTTCTCTATCTCTTTGAATCTAAGATTTGGGGATCAAAGAAAAGACATTTGTTTTCTTTAGTGGTATGGGTTCATTGCTAGAAGATACATTGACACTGTGAGAAAAGGGAAAACAAAACACAAGAGATATAGAATTTTCCGTTATTAATTTTGTGGGTCAGAAGTTTGGTTTGGGCTCAAACTAGATGACTCTTCTTTCACATGCTATTGACCGTGGTTTTCAGGTGGAGGATAGGCTGAGCTAGTGAGTCCAAGATGGCTTTATTCTCATGTCTGCCTCCTTGGAGGAAAGGACTGCAAGGCTGGGCTCAGCTAGGGCCGTCAATGGTAGTACTATCTACATCTACCTTCTCCAGCATGGAGGGCTCAAGATACTGGAACTTTTCACATACAGGTCAGGTATCCCAGAGGGAGTGTTCTAAGAAACAGGAAATAACTACCTATTTTATTAAGGCCTAAGATTGAAAATTGGCATAGTCTCCCTTCTGTCATAATCTACTGGTCAAAGCAGTTACAAAGCCTGCCCAGATTCAAATGCAGAGGTCCTAGATCCCACTTCTCAGAGAGAGGAATGTCAAGAAATTTGCACCCAGATGTCTTAAATCTATCACAGAAAAGTGTTTTAGAAATGCTTGTAAATATTTTTTTCTTTTTTAACACATCAAGGGTGGCTTTACAAAGTAATTGTTTCTTTCTTCACCAACATCTCGAAGGTGAAAAGGCTTTCAAAGGATTGTTAAATTTACAAAATCAAGATACATATGATTCAATCTCTCTTCTTACAATCTGATACCACCATGCATTTTTGGTGGTAAGGAAAACATTCCTTGAAGATGTAACTTTTCAGCTGAAACCCAAAAAAATGAGTGGAAGTAAACTATGTCAAGAGTTAAGAGTGTTTCAGACAAAGTGACATGTATAAAGGTCTTGAGGCTGAAACAGGCTTGTCTTAAATAGGATGAGAGAAGATCAAGATCTAATAGAGATAAATCAAGTCAGGTAGTGATTTGGAACCACTTTAGAATCACTTGGTTAGGGACAAAGTACTGAACCCCGCCCCTCCAAAAAAAAAAAAGACATTAAGTTTAGTAATTAATCACACAATCTTTTCCAGTTAAATATTATCAGATTGGTAAATAATTTGCAGAATTTGCAAGTTTAGTCTAATCTTCTTTTATGTCTGCTGTGTACCTTTCAGAGACCTACACGAACATTGAGAGACATTTGATAACAGGGTGTAGCTCAAGGAAAGACAAGATCTTGAGTACCGTTATCAAAATGATGGGCTGGTTTTCAGTGCCTTTTAAAATTTCTAAGGAATTACATTATAGAGTTGTAAAGTTTTTTTTCTGAAATATCTAATTTAATTAGATTCCTCCTTATTTTATAGAAGGTGAAACTGAGAACCAGAGAGGCTAAGTGACTGGGTGGCCCATGACTGATAAGGAGCACCGGCTGGAAGAATTCTTCATTGCCTAATATCTGCAGGCCATCACAACCCACCACCTATCACTAGATGAGAGGATCAGATTCCTGAACTACAATTTCCAATTTTAGAAAAATGAAAAAAGAAGTCAAATTCTATTGCAAAGCATCACAGATTGGGTTCTCCAGGAAGCAGATTCTGAGACAGATAAGCATTTGTCAGGGAGTGCTGTTAGGATCAACATCTGTGTGAGGAGCAGTCACAGGACCTCCGGCAACCCTGCAGGAGGGCACTTCAGAGTGTCCTGCACTGGATCCAGAGGAGCAGGACTTGACTCCACTGCATCAGCCCATCATTGTGCTTGGAAAGGAACAGGTGGCTGCTGTGAGAAGATACAATTTCCATGGATAGCTGACAGCTGAGTGCAGATAACTAAATCTTCCCAGCAGCTGGTGTATAAATATATCGTGAGTAGAGTGGCTTCCTGGGCAGCACAGCACAAGTTCTAGGGTGAGAGCACCACCTCTTCTGACCACCTCCACTGAGATCATCTCCACCAAGCCAAAATTGGGTCACTTCTCAACTATTGCAATGGCCCCATGGCTTGCCGCTCTGCCTCAAGTTTTGTCCTGTTTCAGCACATTGGCCACAGCGCAAATGGAGTTCACCACTTAAAACGTAAGTGAGGGCCCTGGCCAGTTGGCTCAGCGGTAGAGCGTCGGCCTGGCGCGCGGGGGACCCGGGTTCGATTCCCGGCCAGGGCACATAGGAGAAGCGCCCATTTGCTTCTCTACCCCCCCTCCTTCCTCTCTGTCTCTCTCTTCCCCTCCCGCAGCCAAGGCTCCATTGGAGCAAAGATGGCCCGGGCGCTGGGGATGGCTCCTTGGCCTCTGCCCCAGGCGCTAGAGTGGCTCTGGTCGTGGCAGAGCATCGCCCCCTGGTGGGAAGAGCTTTGCCCCTGGTGGGCGTGCTGGGTGGATCCCGGTGGATCCCGGTCGGGCGCATGCAGGAGTCTGTCTGACTGTCTCTCCCCATTTCCAGCTTCAGAAAAATACAAAAAACAAACAAACAAAAAAACACGTAAGTGAGATCTGTCACTCTCTTGCTAGGAAACCGCCAGTAAATACGCATCTCACACACAGTCAATCCAAATCCTTTACCATAGCCTATAGGCCCGACTTGACTTAGCCTCGTATCCTTAGGGGTTTTTGTTGTTGTTGTTTTGTTTTGTTTTGTTTTTTGTTTTTTGTTTTTTCATTTTTCCGAAGCTGGAAACGGGGAGGCAGTCAGATAGACTCCCGCATACGCCCGACCGGGATCCACCCAGCATGCCCACCAGGAGGCGATGCTCTGCCCATCTGGGGCCTCGCTCTGTTGCATCCAGAGCCATCCTAGCACCTGAGGCAGAGGCCCGGGACTCCTGCACGCCAGGCCGACGCTCTACCGCTGAGCCAACCGGCCAGGGCCTGTTTTGTTTTTTATCTTAAGTACAATGTACAGATTTTAAGTGTACAGTTGGATGAGTTTTGGCAAATGCATATACCCATGTAACTACAGAAGGCTCCCTTGTATACTTTTGCAGGACCTGTCCTCCCGCCCATTGCTCAGCCCTACTGCAGAGGTAGCCACCTAAAGTCTTGCAACAATTCAAAACGATAGAATTGATTAAGGTAGACAGAGAAGACAAATTACCAATATTCAGCACCACTTCCTTCCACAAGGTACATTTTGTTAAACTTCTCTCACCTCTCAAGCCAGTATTTCACATAAGGTGGCATAATGGTCATGATTAGCATTTTGCAACAGTTAAAAGAGATTCAGGTTTCCTTTTCTGGTGTGAGCAGGTATGCTTGCCTTTGAGTGTAATAAACATCTCTGGTTTGAGTTTTCTTTGCTCTCAGGAATGTAAATATAAAAGGCTCAAATGTATTCCTTAAATGACAATCACACTGCTGCAAGTAAACAAAATGGATGCTGCCACCCTTAATTTTGAGCATTAAGAATAGCTTTTGAGTGAACTACACTTTTGGCCAGTGCAAAAGTTATGGGTTTCAATAAAGCGTTTGTTGTTGTAGCTCTTGTTGGTGATTCCTTGGCCTGTACAAAAATGCATTATTTCATAAGACTGATTTTGGCAAAGGTATTTCCCTTTAGCTTTTGAGATTTTTTTTACGAGGTGGGTTACAACTTAAAACTAAGTGAGATTTTGAATGCTTCAACCTTATTATCCCTCTGGATGTTGACGACATAGCAAATATTAAAATCACTTTGCAGCCAATGGTATGCATTAACCACCCTTGGCGGCGTTCATCCAAAGATCTCCAAAGTAGCTTGGCCAGGTTGGGGAGAAGAATCAAGAAGGATGTCACTAGTGGTATTGAATCCTTGGTGAATCAGCACCCTGTTTTGTAAAGGCACTGAACTTGCAAGTTGGCTGGAACAGGGGAGGAGTCTGGGTCTCCAGCTCCCAGTGATGACTACTGGCAGACAATACACACATACTTCAGAGATACTGCAGGTTCATTTGGTTCCAGACCACCACACACACACAAAAAAAATTGTCACCTTGGCCGGTTGGCTCAGTGGTAGAGCGTCAGCCTGGTGTGCAGGAGTCCTGGGTTTGATTCCCAGCCAGGACACACAGGAGAAGCACCCATCTGCTTCTCCACCCCTCCCTCTCTCCTTCCTCTCTGTCTCTCTCTTCCCCTCCCACAGCCGAGGCTCCATTGGAGCAAAGTTGGCCCAGGCGCTGAGGATGGTTCCATGGCCTCTGCCTCAGACACTAGAATGGCTCTGGTCGCAACAGAGCAACACCCCAGATGGGCAGAGCATCACCCCCTGATAGGCGTGCCAGGTGGATCCCGGTCGGGCGCACGCGGGAGTCTGTCTGACTGCCTCCCCGTTTCCAGCTTCAGAAAAATACAAAAAAAAAAATTGTCATGTTTTTGCTGGTGGGAGTCTTGTCCTCATTTGTCAAAATGCAACACTTGTGAGACACAGAAAAAGGTAACACAATAAAAGGAGGTCTGCCGGGTCTGAACTCCTTACAAATTTGTTCCAGATGATTTCTGTTTTCATGTTCTTTTTCATGAGGAATTTTGGGACATTAAATAGCATCCTATTATTTTTAGGCAAAGTTGTACCAAATCTACAAAGCAAACAAATCGCCTTTACCTACTTCAAATGCAGATTCATATGAACAATTACATTTGTTGTATTTGACTATTCAAATACTATGTATTCCCCTGAATACATAGTTCAAACCAGCACCATCTGTAAAAGAGAGTTTGCAACTATCAAAGATGCTAAAGTACTCAAGGCAGGGGTCCCCAAACTACAGCCCGCGGGCCACATGCAGCCCCCTGAGGCCATTTATCCGGCCCCCTCCGCACTTCTGGAAGGGTACCTCTTTCATTGGTGGTCAGTGAGAGGAGCATAGTTCCCATTGAAATATTGGTCAGTTTGTTGATTTACATTTACTTGTTCTTTATTTTAAATATTGTATTTGTTCCCGTTTTGTTTTTTTACTTTAAAATAAGATATGTGCAGTGTGCATAGGGATTTGTTCATAGTTTTTTTTATAGTCCGGCCCTCCAATGGTCTGAGGGACAGTGAACTGGCCCCCTGTGTAAAAAGTTTGGGGACCCTTGACTCAAGGCTTAGTCCATCACCCAAGAAAGAGTTACATACTCTTTACTTAGGACACATTTCTCAGTATTATCCAAGGCCATGGTCCTGAAAACAAAATGCCTAAAGAAATCAAGATGCTAATATTTAAATGTAGTTACTATATAAGTTGATTGCACAGCCACTAACTTAGTCACACAGAGGTTTTATATCAAATTTATTAAAGTAGAGACTGTTCAGGTAGAGTTTGGGTTACGAGGGTAGAGGGGACAAAAAACAACCCCTGCGGATTTAAAATGATTGCACTTTAAATTTTATCTACCTTTATTTTATAAGGTTCACAAAACAGTACTTAAATTTTCAACATTATGGAGTTTCAGAATTTCCACACCAAATTAAAAGGAAAATTATAGGCTATAATTGTTATATACTTCATGCTCTATAGAGTATCAATGGAGTTTTGCTGCAGAAGCACCCCACGACTTAATGGCTTCACCATTTTATCAGTTGACAAGACTGCTGGCTGGGTCATCTTCTAATTCAGGCCAGACTCTAGTTTTCATTCAGCTTTGCTCATGTGTTCGAGGTCATTTGGCAGGTCATGCAGGGCCCGCTGGTGCCAGAGGACCTCACTCTCTGATCTGGGGGTTACGTTGCAATGTGTCAGGTGGAGCAATGTGGTTTCTTGGCTTTCTGCGTCTGATCACCCAGTAGTTTTGCTCAGGCCTATTCATAAGGTGGTGCTGGCAGGGGCTTCAAATCCCATTAAGAAAATAGACTTTAAGTCCTATTTTCAAATTCCACTGATTAAATTCCTAGTTAAGCCAAAAGTCAGTGTGGGTAGGGACCACACAAGGTCATGGATATAAGAACAAGTAAAAAAATGAGGACCATTATTTCATTACTCTACCACATGTAAAATAATGTAGATTCAATTTTAATAAAATATGGAGAAAAATGAAATAAAAAATAGAAGCATCCGTTTAACAGAACTGCCTCTGAAAGTGCAGCTTCTTTGAGCAATGCCATAATTTTTATTCAGATCATCCTGTTTTCTTAGGGATCCTGTACTTCCCTCTCTTCCAGGATATTCACATATCACATTTCCTACATTGTCTTCAAGTCAAGCCAATCACCATTGGTCCTTTCATGTGGATCCTCGCAGACCTTTTCTTCAACTTTACATAACATGTGTATGATGGAGATAGTATTTGCAAGGTGTGTCCACTGTCAAGTTCCATCATTTTTCTCTTTCCATATTCTATCCTTTTGAAGCAAGTGATTGTGTCCAGCCCATATTTCAAGAAAGGGAGGGAGTGGTTAAGGTCTGCCTCCAGGCCCGGAGGTGGGGGGTGGAGGGGGTGGCACTCTGTACATAAAGTGTTTGGAATTCTTCTACAAAGAAAGGCTTGTTTCTTTTATTTTCTTATTCAATCATTTATCTATACCAGTATCGACGCCTATGTATTTATTTTGTACTTTGGGTTATATCCAGCACTATATTATCTAGTTTATTGTCCAAATTATTTCAACATTGCCCTTTGTCACCGGGAGCTTTTTTAGGTTGGTTACTCTGTCCATCTGATGTTGTCATTTGTTGTTTTTTTTTTTTATCACTTCCTTATTTCAAGACACTATGTTTTGTGTTCTCCTCCTTTGCTGTTATATGGGGAATCTCATCAAATATACGTTAGATGTGTGTTGTCTAAATATTTACAAGTGTTTTTCCAAGTCTCTTGCTTTATAAATACGGTAATTTCAATATCATTGTAATTATGCATACTTTTCTTTAAGTTTTATGATTGTCTAAAAAAACCTTCCTTACTCCTTTGGTCATGAAAACATGCATATTTTCTTCTAACAAACTGACAGTCTTGTTTTTGCTTTTACATTTTTAATCCATCTGGAATTTATTTTTGCCTATGACATGAGAAAAGTTACAGCTTTATTCCCCCTCCCACCTCACCTCCCACATAGATAGACAATTACCTTAACATCAGTCCCCACTGTTAGGGAGTTTAAACTCTACCAGTTATCACACTCACATATAGTGGATCTCTTTTTCAGCTCCCTTTTATGCTCCCTTGATCTAGTTAGCTACCCCTTTATCACCATAACCACACGGTTTCAATTACTATAGTTTTATAATATGTCTTCATTTCTGTTTGGGCATGGACTTTCTTATGTACGCTAGGCTTGAGAAACCCAGTAATCTAATGCAGGTTTTCTATACTTCAGTGCTATTAATATGTTGGACCAGATAATTCTTTGCCATGGAGGCTGTCCTGTGTATTATAGATAACTAACAGCATTTCTGCCTTCTACCTACTACATGCCAGTTATGACCTTCCTCTCAAATGTGAAAACCAAATCTGTCTCCAGATATTGCTAAATGTTCTCTGGGAGACAAATTTGCCACCAGTTGGGAACCACTGGCCTAATGTGATGAATAAGACTTTTAGGAATCCTACTGTAAATTATTATATTCTTGGGTATAATAATTCTGGGTACCTGAGAGAATTGCTCTTCTCTCTCTTTTCGAAATTAGGCTTAGATGTATGTCTCATTTGGCCAATGAAGTAGTAGCGGATATGTGTCTCCAGTAAGTGGAAGCACCTAACAGCCAATGTTCACATTCCCATGTTCTCCCTTCCTCCTGCCATGGAGAGGTTGGGGCATGTGATAAATGGCCGTGTAATGTCCAGTGGTTTAGTTGAGCAGAGCCCCAACTAAACCAAGTTGAATGTAATGCAAACTAGAAATAAACTTGACAATTTAATTCAATGAGATTTTTGGATGTTTCTTATCATAGCATACGTAATTTGATCTGTCCTGACTGGTAGACTTATGCGTGTGCAGGAAGAGAAATCTAGTGCTGCTGCCTCAGCACCCTGACTTAATTAGGAAATTATTTTTCTCCTCTGTGGGTCCTCTGTGCCTCACTGCTGGGGTAAGTGTGAGCAAACAAGCTATCTAGGCAGGTGAGGTTTTCAAAACTTTCTCTGTTAGTGCTTCCAGATACCAGTTAAGGAACTGGGAGCTCTGGTGATGTGGAGAGAAGGTGCTGCTCTACATTAAAAGCAAAATTACAGGTTTCCCACATCTGTTTGATGGTTTTACTTCTGCAAAGATGGTTTGTATAATTGGATAGTCTTTTAAATATTTTGTCCCTAGGAAATTCCCAGAAACAACAAAGCAGAGTCAAAGGAAACCAGTGCCTTCATAATTTCAGGGGCAAAAACATCAACAGAGAACTGCATTTTAATTCAAGGATTGCATTGAAATTTAGGCAGAACTAGAGCTTGCTTTTACCAGTACATGCTTTTATTAGTACTTCTAAAAACATTTCATGATTTAACCATTAGATTTATTAAATCTGAGGCCATGCTTAATGGCCATTATTCTCAAAGTCTAGGAAATAAATTGTATTCAACACTTCCCTCGTAAGAGGTTTTACAGGATTTCGCCATGTTCTCTGCAGAGCCTCTCCTTCATATACTCATCAAAGGTTTTTATAGTTCAGTGTCTATATTTAAATGTTCTGTACTCTTTGCAAATCTTTTCCAATGTCAGTAAGACAAATTCTCAGGATTTAATCTGCGGAGAGTTTGGATTAGTCAAAGAGACTCCAGGTCTCCACACTCTTAAGAACCAGTTCTCTAGAATGGAAACTATCTAATTTTCTAAATTGGTAGGTGTACACCATTACTCACCAAGCAAATTTATTGCCTAAGAAAGTGGAAACAAATGTCATTGGATCATGCCAGGTATAACTCCAGCAGGTGTATATAGCTGTCTTGCCCAGCTTAATCAACCCATTTTCCTTCAGTTCTTTAGTACCCATTTGCCAGAGACTCCTTATTTTTGTTGCAATCTTTGCAACCCAGTTCTGGGACCCTGCCAGGCAATGTCATTCATACTTTAAGTGACTTCAGTAAACAAGTGAACTCAGTTCTGTAGTGGGAGACTTAAAATGGTTCTAAAATTCTAGTTGCTTAGATTTCAGTATTAGCACTTTTATTTTGTTTTTTTGGTTTGTTTTTAATTTTTTAATTTTACTTAGAAAATTATCTTTAACAGAGTACATTGATCAGTAAGAGTACCTAGGTTTCAGGTGAACATCTCTATAGCATTTGAACTTTCCATTACGTTGTATACCCATCACCCAAAGTCAAATCATTTTTAATCACTTTATATTTGTTCCTTTTTACATCCTTTGTCTCCCCCATTCCCCCACATCACCTTCCCCCTCCTCCATGGTTCCCTCCCACAACTTTACTTTCCCCTAGTAACTACTTCACTTTTACATATGTCCATGAGTCTCAGTTTTATGTCCCACCTCTGTGTAAAATCATACAGTTCTTAGCTTTTTCTGATTTACTTATTTCACTCAGTAAAATGTTCTCAAGGTCCATCCATGTTGTTATAAATGTAACTACGTCATCATTTCTTATGACTGAGTAGTATTTCATTGTATTATGTACCATATCTTCTTTATCCAATCCTCTATTAAGGGACACTTTGGTTGTTTTCATGCCTTGGCTACTGTGAATAATGCTACAGTGAACATGGGGGTTCATGTGTCTTTATGTTTTTGAGTTCGGGGAGGGGTAGATACCCAGTAGAGGGATTGCTGGGTCATATGGCAATTCTATTCTTAATTTTTTGAGGAACCACCATACTTTCTTCCATAATGGTTGTACTTATTTGCATTCTCACCAGCAGTGAATAAGGGTTCCTTTTTCTCCACAGCCTCTCCAGCATTTGTCATTGGTCTTGTTGATAACAACCAATCTAACAGGGGTGAGATGGTATCTCATTGTAGTTTTGATTTGCATTTCTCTAATAGCCAGTGAAGATGGGCACCTTTTCATATGTCTAATGGCCATTTGTCTGTCATCTTGGGAGAAGTGTCTGTTCAGGTCCTCTCCCCATTTTTTTATGGATTGTTTGCTTGTTTGTTGCTGAGCTTTGTGAGTTTTTTTTTTATATATTTTAGATATTAACCCCTTATCAAAGCTGTTGTTTGTAAATATTATCTCCCATTTAGTTGGCTGCCTATTTGTTTTGTTGTCAGTTTCTTTTGCACAGAAACTTTTTAGTTTTATGTAGTCCTACTCATTTGTTTTGGCCTTTACCACCCTTAGTATTGACACTTTTGATCACTAACATTGAATAGGTTTTCCATGGATCAAAACATTGGAAGTATTTATACCCAGGCACAAGATAATTTCTTTGAAGTTGTTCTGTGAATATAGTGGACAATAAAAAATTATTTTAATAATGATAAAGAGTCAAGAAACTGTCTTTTTAGACTTCCCCAATGTAAGAATCCTTGACACATATCTGGCTTCCAATAATCTGAAGTGAAAACACTTAAGGTGCACCATCATGTTTGATTGCCAAAACAGACACTTGATAGTTTTACAAAAGTCTCTGCACTGAGAAAGTGAGTAGTCCAAGTTCTAAACTATGCTTTTCTGGAGATTGTCATACTATTGTTTAAAGTATCCCTTCTATTGCTCTTCTAGATGACAGCATGAAATATCTTCAACAGGAAATGTGGAAATGTGACTGCATACTTTTATTAGAGTAATTATGATGATAATTGCCAATTTATGGTGTGTTTACTATGTGCCAAGCACTGGATGCTAAATGCTTTCCTGAATTAAGTACTATAGGCTCCATGAGAGCAAAATATAGTGCTGTATCCCCAATAGCTAGAGCCATGCACAGTGCTTGGAACTTAGAAGTGTTTCTCATAAGTACTTGTTGACTGAATGAGTGATTACAGAATCCCATTTGATCCTCATACTATCACCAGTTTGCCAATGAGAAACTTGAGCTCAAAGGTCACACCTCTGTAATAGTAGGATTGGAACCCAGGTTGTCCATCCATAAAGCTTATGTTATGCTCTTGACCCCTAAGATGTCCCTTTACTTGTTCAATTTTAACCTGCAGAAGAACATAGAAAATTCAGGGAAGGCAGTTGCACAAGGATTCACTGTTTCATAGCTTCCCCCTGCCCCCTTATTCCACTAATTATAGAGGGGCCAGTACAAGGGTAGTTCTCCTGCCCATTGAGGAAAGAAATATAAGTACAGGGTAAATAAAGAATGTCATGTCTGGGGAACCAGGACGTGAGGGATTAGAAAATTATAGACATCTTGTGCAACTTGGATGAGATTTTACTGGTAGTATCACACCAATTATACAGGTCTTTCTATTCGCATAAAGCACTCATGTAATCACTGACACTTACAACTGACCTCTCCTTGGAAAATGACAAAGAATTCATTGTATGGGGCTTTATTAGACAATTACAACAGGTGAAAACTTCTGCATTCCTTTTTCATTATGTCTTTGGCACTTCTGGGACCAGGAAAGGCACTGAGTTGCTTACATACCTGACCAGTGCCATGAAATTTTGAGCCGGCCAGGGTAGCCACTCTTGGGTACAGCATTAGAGAATAAAGCCTTCATTGTCAAGTGAAAAAGAAAGCCTGCAGCTGCCCTGCTGAAAGGTAAATAGGAGGGGAGATTCTCCCCACATAAAAACCAATTCTAATACACCCTGCATTCCTTGAACCATCACATCAAACCACACATGGCATGAAAAAGTGCAGATTTCAATTTAGGTAATGTACATGCCGTTGAAGGTTAGCAGAGGACCATGACCAGGCCAATTCATCTTCAGTAGATTAATGTCTGGGTCAGGCAGGTATATCATAAAACACAGCCAATGCAGGGAGATGCTCAGGGCTTGCCTCCTTCTCTAACGCACTGCAAAGCTTGCCTGTAAGAGAGCTGTGGTACTCCTAAGGGCTATTGCTTTTAAACATTGCCTCTGACCCAGATAATGTCAAAATGTCTGAATGCATGTGATCCTTTTTTTTTTTTTCCAAAAGAGCATCTCTAATGTAATGCAAATGTACATAGTAGGGGAAATTCCAGCTGAGAAAATGAGGCCTTATATTTCTGAAACCATATACATGTCAATAGCCCATTATTCTCCTGTTTTAAATGTAATTGCAGCCCAGCTTTGAATAAATTCCTGAAATAATAAAATACATGGAGTAGCAGTCACCTGACTCTTGCAGTTATTTTTGCTTGCCCTTCCTCTCTTCTGTCCCTCCCAGTCTCAAAAGGCAAGACAAGGTGATGGAGAAGGAAAGAGAGCAGAGATAAAAGTGAAGTCGGATCCCTTTTCTTGAAGGTGTTATCAGAACACTATGTGCAAAGAAACATGCAACATAACATTTATGCCTCTAAACCATTTATATTATTGTATCATGTATGGTCCAATATTTCATGACAGACTATTTTCAGGCAATTAAGAATACTTATAATTGTTTTCTTTGGTAGAAACCTTCAATTTCCAAATTTCATTTAAAACTAGTGTTTCCTGAGCCTCCACAGTAATCATTTTGAAAGAAGCCTTTAAGATGGTTTTCCTTCTTAGTCAGGGGAGCTGTCGACTTTTCTTGATACATTTAACTTGTGTACTACAACTTTTATTGCCAAAACTGGTGGATTTAAAGGGGCTATCATTTCATTCAATTGCCATACTGACACTTCTCCACGCCAGCCCTTTCACCTACTCCCACCTTTTCCTTCTCTCTGGAGTTGTCGAAGAAACACTTCTTATGGTGAGAGGTAACATAAGTTGATTTTACAACTGGGAGATCACAGTGATCTTCCTAATCTTTTTCTCCCTTTGGAATGTAATTGACACAGTATCTCATTTTAATGTGTTAAATTAAGCGGTCAACATTCTGAAATACAGGTGTGAAAATTACCAAAGAAACTTTCGAAAATGGCAAGTGACACCATTTTAAAAAACTAAATAGAATTTTATTCAATGCTCCTTACATATTTATAGAATTCTGATTTCTCAATTCCTATTAACTATCAAAATATAATGAAATATAATTCCATGACTTTTTTTTGTGTGTGTGAAAGGAGAGGAGATAGTGAGGCAGACTCCCACATGTGCTCTAACCAGGATCCACTCACAACCCTGTCTGGGACTTATACTAAAGTGCCAGATTATTTTTAGGACCTGAGCTGTAGTACTCAGACCAACCAAGCTATCTTCAATGCCAGGGGCCATGCTGGAACCAATCAAGACACTGGCTGCGGGAGGGGAAGAGAGAAAAAAGGGGGAGCAAGAGGGAATGAGAAACAGATGGTTGTTAAGCCTGAGGATGATGAGCTTGGACCACCCGAGCTATCCACAGCACCCAGGGCTATGCTAGAACCAGTTGAACCACTGGCTGTGGGAGGGAAAGAGGGAGAGGTGGGGAAGAGGGAGAGGAGGAGAAGCCGCATCCAAGATGTTCATATGTTGGGCCAATGCTCTATCCACTGAGCCACTGGCCAAGGCCTGATTCCTTAATCTTAAAAAATTATTGAAATCAATTTTTCCTTTACCTGTTATACTGCCAGTGGCTCAGGCCAGGTAGTTTTATATTGGATTCAGCAGAAAGTAGAGGAACTGTGGACCTAGAAAGTTTTGAGCCATTCCAGTTTAATAGATTCTCACAACAGTAGATGGGCACACAGGTAAGAAAAAAACCACTTCTCATGGCAGCAAGCCAATGAACAGCAAAACAGCCCCTCTGAATGGTGGGCAAGCTACCAGCCAAATGCGCCCAGAATGAAAACACCTGTAGCCTTGCATAGTCTATGCACACAGGGTTCTGCCGTGTGCTCATGCACTAGTTGTGCAAAGTACAAGCAAGCAAGCCTATCACAGCTGTTTTCCCAACACCTGTGAATTGGGTTCATTTTTACAAGAGGAAGATTGGAATGGTCCAAATTCTTCCACACAATTTCCTGCAGAAAATTACCTTTGGGTAATCATTGCAGTTCTCTGATCCAAGCTCTCTGATCTATTTTCTAATGTTCTTGGAGCCCCTGAATTACATGATGAAGTGTTATATTGCCCTCTGTAAGAAAGAGTCTATTGAGTTTATCATTTAGAATGCTTTTTTGCTGCATGCAACAAAATAACCAAAAGTTGCTCAAAATAGAAAACACTTATAGTTTCCAGAACAACAACAACAAAGCCAGAGGAGGTGGTTCCTGGATTGTTCTTGGGACTTAAGGATTTGCTGAGCATTTCCAAGCTTCTGCTCTGCATTTCCTCACGAGATGATGAGATCTCCATTCATCATCTCAGCATGGCTCACAACATATACCAAGCATCAAAGCATTTGGAACCACATCCCAAACAGAAAGGGGATATGGAGTGATGAAAGAAACATGGTTTTTTAAATATCTTTTCTAATATTTTAGTGACCAGAACTGGCTCCTATACCTACCCCTAGATGAATAACTAAACAGTGGAAAGGATGACCTCTGATCTTATGGCAAAAGGAGACATTTCCTGGGACTGAGCCTATAATATACAGCAAAACTAGCATTTTCTTGAATCAGAAAGGTGGATATGTGGACAGATACCTCAACATTTGTCCTGTTAAGGTAAAAAGGAGTTAAAGTACTGTCCTCTCAGGTAAATACAAAGACTCTTATTCAGATTGGGAAAATAACAAACAAATAGAACACCTGAGAATGCGGTCTGGCTAACAGGCGTTTCAATCTTCAGTCAGAATCAACTTTCTGCTCCATTGGGGGTAAAAAAAAAATTATGAAATACTAGTATTAAGTAAGACACTAGTTTGTTTTCTCTGGACAAGTTTGGCATTGAAAAACATAAATTGCTTTGAAAAGCTAGTGTTTAAGCTAGTTGTACAGAACGTTGATTATATGTTCAATAGAAATTATCAAAAATTACGTTTAGTTTTCTAGCCAACCCCTCAAACCCTATACCTCCCAAGAGATCCCTAGAGTATACTCTAACTGCACCCCTGCACTTACATCTTAATTGTTTCCTGAACGATAGTTACAAGTTAAGCAGCTGTAAGTCTTGGGTCACCTGTATAAGTACTTGGAATTTACCCCCAAACTCTGGTGTTATGCCAAACAATTTGTGTCCTAAAGCAATCAAATCAATCCTGTGCTCTAGTTAAAACTTACTTCTTTGATGTCTCAATGAGCTCATCCTTAAGTATTTGAAAGAGATGCAGCACCCTTCCTGCAATTGTCACTTGGCTCAGATCCATGTGGATTTGCTGCTTCTGATCGTATAATCCACATAATCAAAAGTTTTTCCACCTCAAGAGTCAGTCCATTCCATTTTATTATTCCATGTTGATTTTGATTCAGTCTAGGAACAATAGATACCTTGCTTCGGTAGCAGTCTTTAGGTGGTAAAAAATATGAGTTTTGTTTCTTTTGGGACCTTATTTATTTTGTGCAGTTTTAAAAATATGAGTTGGAAGGTGAAAGGATATTTACAAGTTTCATTTTATCTTTAAAATGTTTTGATTGTTTAATTAGATGCTTTGAGAATCAGAAGCATGTAGCTACCAGTAAAAGGCACCAGAAAACTAGTAGCTTCAACATCTTAGGGGTTATTGTCTCTGTAGACAGCCCAGGACTAATATCCCAGGCATTTAATGCATGTGAATATTTTCTCTTCTCTGCCTCTGCTTCAATATCACTGATTTTACACTTTTGTACACAGTTGAAGATGAGATAGATATGAGAGTAGAGGATGAGGTGGTGCCCACGAAAAGGAAAGGGGTCAGAGAAAAGGGAAATCCTCTTGGGGACTGCAAGACAGAATAGGGAGACGCTTTCTGGTAGCTGGAAGATGTAAAAATACACCAAGTATAGTAAGGACAGCCTATAGTAGAATCCTCAAACATTATTTACTGAGGTGTTACCAAGATCCTTGGGGCTTTCATCTTTCTTTAATTTATGTCACAGATTGTATTCATATAAATTCCATCTCTTATCTGTTTCTCATCAAGCTGAATTTCTATCAATGTTTGTAACCCCAAGGATAGACAAAACTAAAATTAGCTCCACTTCAGTCTGAAAGGGGAAATTTTTTTGTGGATAAAAACAGTCTCTTTAGGTCTTTAAGTCTATGGTAGTTGATTAGTCCCTGCAGTAGGGAAAATTAAATTTTGTGGTTGAGACCCAGCGTGCTTGGATAGTTTAATAATATGATGGCCATAGTCCAATGGCTGACAACCAAGAACTAAGGTACACTCTGTACTTTACTCCCTCATGCAACACCTGAAAATCCTGGGGCAAATCAAACAGCAAATTAAAGCTCAGACAACCCTCACCTGCAAACCATGTACAGAGTAAGGAACTCATTTTAATGTTTTTTGGCTGAAGTCATAGGAGATAGGAATACAAAAGAATGGCCACAAAGGAATCCCAGTAAGGTCTTAAAGCACCCTGGTTTGTGAGATGTTTTTCTCTTTTTCAGTTTCTTGTTACTTTAACTGTGCTTAAAAGTTAATGATTTTTTTTTCCTCCAAATTCCAGGCTGTAAAGGGGCCAAGTTGAATACTGAATAGCAAAAAAGAAAAAGAAAAAAAGAGCCTTGTGAATGCTGTATGTATGAAGGGTTGGGGCCGTGTGGAAAGAGCAGCGTTTGGAATTTAACTTTGGTCTGTAGAGTCATTCTGCTCCTAAGCTTACATATGTTGGAATTGACAATTCATGAAATTCAGGACTCCAAATAGTGTTGAATTGATGAGAAGAACCTAACAGGCAAAAGCACCACTTGAAACAGATCTTAATTTTTTATTTATTTTTTAAATTAAGTCTGAACCATTCTTATAATAAGGTGTTTGATTTGATGATATGCATTTGTATTCGCAAAGAAATCCAGGAGAAAAGTTTTGGTCTTTTATTTATAATAGGTGTGAGTAAAGTGGGTTAGGGACAAATTAAACATAGCAAGCTAAAAACAACAGAGCTAGAGGATGTGGATAAATACTAGTTTCCTTTGCTGATATAAGGAATTACCACACATTTGTGTTGTTGCCTTACAGCAATGCAGATTTATTACATGACAACTCTGAAGATCAGAAGTCCTAAGGCCAAGGTGTTACAGGGTTGCATGTCTTGTGGAGACTCGGGGGTGAATCCATGACCTTGCTTGAGGATGCATTCCTTGACTTGTTTTCCCTTCTTCCACCTTCAAAGCAGATCACCCTAAATTCTGCACATTTTCCCTTTTTCTCTAATTTTGAACATTTCTGCCTTTTTTTATATGAACCTTTGTAATTGCACTGGGATCACATGAGTAATCGAGGACAATATTTCCATCTCAATATCCTTAGACACACCTGCAAAATCCTTTTTTCCATATGAGGTAACATTCATAAGTTCTGGAATTAGAATGGATATCTTTGGAGGCCATTATTCAGGTTACACATGATGTTTTATGCTAACTTCTCTAATTCAATTACTGGTTTTGAGATATGTGATATAAATTCCTTTTAAACAAAGGATGGGAGTATGCTGTTTCTTTACCACTGTGAGAATTCTTTTCTAAAACAGTTCTGAGAAGAGAGATGAGAATGATTTTTGTTTCTAGTTCAAAAAACTCTAAGAGCTTGCCGTGTTATAAAATGAAATGCAATTATATGCTTAGTAAACCATCCAAAGTTTTTCCCATATGGTCCCAACTCACTTTGAACTAGTATTTCCATTTAAACCACTCATTCACCCTATGGTGCATTTTCTTCCCCATGAATCTTCAATTAAGCCAATCCCTCAGCCAATTCTACTAATTGTATTCAAAATTTAACCCATCCTATAAGAACTATTTCATATTCTACCACCTCCATAAAGTTTTCAGATAGTTTAATTTGGTATTATTATTTATTAAAATAACTAAAAATGCAAAGGATGGTACAATTACAAAGAGATTCCATATGCATGATGTCATTTGTTTTCAACTCTATTCAGATTCATTCATTTACTTCAATTCCAGATGAAGAAATTTAGTTTCAAAAAAGTTAGACTACTTGGTGAGATCCAGGATTTCTCAATCCAGATCCATGCTAATTTCCACTCTTTTGTATTACCTTTGTCATTCTGATCTCTAGATCATCTCTCAGACAACTCTCCCTCCTTGATCTTTTCCTTCAGACTTTGTTTCTCTTACATGGTATTTGTTACAGACTGATGTCACAGCTATTAGTACTGGTTTGCTCATAGCTGCCATTCTGTAGGCTCTGCGAGCAGGAAGGGTCTCAGTTTTGTATTCCATTTAGACCCCAAGAAAAAGAACTAGCATGCATCAAATGCCAACTGTATACCAAGGACTTTGTAATTTTTTATATTTTGTACTTTGCAATTACTTTGTGAAAAATATTTTTTTCATTGGCTAAATGAAGGCATTGGAATTTAGAAAGATTATGTAAATTTTCTATGGGTAAACAAACAGCAGGTCGGCATGACTCTCAAGCTCATATTCTTTCCATATGTCCTGCTGCATACACACTCAATAAATTTATGTTGAAGTGAAACAAATATCAATGTAGTGTTACTGTTGTGAAATAATGTTTCCTTTAGGGAAATGGTAAGGTAAATGTGGAATATGCCTTAAGGAGAAGCTCCAGGATCACATTCTGAACATCAAACCCATGGAAGAGGGTGAAGGGAAAGAGTTTTGTGAGTCTACCTTATGTTTTGAGGCATCAAAATACCATCCCGTGTGAGAAAACTCACTTCTGAAGCCAAAGCTTGCTTAAAAGGCATGATTTTACCCTTTGGTGTATAAAAAGTACTTTACACTCAGTTAGCCAGGAGAAATGATTTAAGTTTTATTTCTGGATAATAATTGAGTAACACTTTGGTATGTGATTCACTGCCAAGTAGACTCTGTTGGTTCCACACAGCTGTAGTTAGCAATGGCAAGAGCTATTTACTGAGAAGATGATAATACAATTGGATGTTGTACTGAACCCAAGGGCAAGATGATTTTTGTTGTGCTGTGTCACAGGACTGCCGTTAGAGTCTGTTTGGTCAGCCTGTTGGAAGAGCCGATGCCATTGACGCTAATTCATAGGATTCAGTTATAGGAAAGGAAAGTATACCTTCATTTAAATTAAATCAAATGAGTCAAAGATTCAGACCTAGACAATTAGTGTTTTCCACATTCACAGTTTACTTTTCAAGCATATAGAATATGTTCTTCCCTTTGGAATTGTGTAACTGAAATGTTTACACTTTGACTCAGTAATCTCACTCCTGGGAATGTACACTAGGAAATGATTTAACATAGAAAAGGAGCAATAGGCATATTTTTGCAACATTATTTGTAATCATGAAACATTGGAAAAAACCTAAATGCCCAGCAATCAATGAATGCCTAACAAATTATGGCACATCCTCTTAAGGGAATCATTATGCTGCAATCAAATCATAATTATGAAGGCCATTCAATAAACAAATATACAAAACCATATAGCAATTTAGAAAATGTTTATGATGATGTACAAGTAAGTGAAAAGTAGAATGCAAGCTTAGTTAAGATATCCTATTTTATGATTCGGGGTGCAATTAACATACACTCATCTGGTCTCTCTAGCCAGCAGTATCATCAAGTCCCGGCTAGCCCACCAAGCCATCCACCCCCTCCAATTGTATAACCAGAGATTCCCAAAATCTTCCCAGTGACTGAGAGAATGGGAGAAATCCAATCTGCTTGTCATTTATCCACATACTGCCTGCAGCTGAAGTTTGCTGGCCACCTAATATAATTTGGCCTTTTCTGGCCATGTCCTGAAGGGAAATCTTCTGCTCCCATAGGTGTCAGATGGGCCAAGATGATGTCTTCTCACCAATAACACTTGACAATAGGGACACCACAGCAAAATGGAGAGAGCCCCTTGTCTTCAAGCGCTGCTCATTACCTCACATACCTATTCCCACAGGACATGAAGTTGCCCCAGAGTAGTGGAGTCCTGAAGGATTATTCCTCATGTGCCAGTGTTGGTGGAGAAGGGGATCTAGTGGAACTGTGGCACTCTTAAAAGAAATCCATTTAAAAATTTGTAGTCAACTTGTCCCCAGCACAAAATACAGGCTATGGGAACCAGTGCTGCATCTGGAGAAAAGATGATTGGGAATTGTCAAATACCAAGGAACCTCCGATGGAGCAGCCAAGTGGCAGGGAGCTAACTACTGTTCTCAGGATGGAGCTCTGAGAACCCCTGCTCCAGTTTTGGCTATAAAGTCTTCACTGGAGCCCTCTTCCAATCACTGCAAGTTTTTCAGTGGAAGATTAATCCCTGATGTCAAACTCACTTAAGAGAATCCATTCATAAGTAGCCCGAGCCCCAAGTGCACAAGTTTGTTGTACACTAAGCTCTTTTTTCACACATACACCCAGTCTCTTCCTAGGGAACAAGACCAGACCAGAAGCAGTTTTTCCTGATGTAGAACCAATATCTTCTTTTTGCCCTATCTTTGCTTGGGCCAGGCATAGTCGTTTGGTTTAAACTCTTCTAAACTTTCAACTGTCTTTATCCTCATGAAAATGAGATTTTAGGAATTTACAGCCCTTAGGCCTTTCTTGTAGCCAACCTCACCCACCTGATATAACTTCCTTCAAATCTCAGGAGACGGATGTGAATTTATCTGTTTCTTCTATCCCCTTAAGTCCCCATACATCATATGCACACTTGCCCTCCCACTTCTCAGAATTTTCATCCAGAAGGGGCTGATTTTGATTAGTTGAAAAGATCCTTTTACTCCTTTTGTTCAAGAAAACAGACGCCTAAGATTCATGCCTGCATGACATGCTATCAACTGAGTCTTGAATGAAGGAGGAAGAGGAGAACTATGAAAAGGATAAAGGGAAGGAAAAGAAAGAATATGATGAAGAGAGAAGAGAAAAAGAAAAGGGAGGATAAAAAAAGGTGAGAAGGAGGGAATGGCAGAAAGAGGAGGAAGAGGTTTCTACTGCAAAAAATATTATAACCATAAAAGTGCTATGGGTATGAAGAGGATATGAAAAACGAAGATGGTATAGGTATTAGGACTTTAAAATGGGTCTTATTTTTCTTTTTAATATTTTACTTAGTTTTTATTTGTGTAATTGGGTAGAGGAGCAATGCTTGATGAAATAAATTTGAATACATTTGCTATAGCGTTCAAAGGGGTACACTAGGAAATTTTGAAAATAAAGAATTGCATTGTAGCCCAACTCTGCCCTTTAATTATGTGGTATGCAAGTCATTTAACCCTTCCGTGCCCAAACTTATTTTTTAAAAAAGTTAGATGATCTTTAACAGAAATTGATAGAATATTTTCATCAGGAATTGCTATGATATTTGTTTACTATTCTAAGTAAACACAAAAATAGGTAGCAAACTTGGTCTCAAATACCATTCGATTTGTTGAAATGAAGATATAAACAAAAACTTAGTTATTCTAAGACACTGAAAGAATAAAGATATTGCTAAATAAATGCTAAGTAAGGATTTGAAATGTAGAGAGTGAAAGGCCAATACTATATAAAGAATAGTACAGAATTAAAGGTGAGAAAAAGCAAGCAGTCACTAATTCTCACACCCCATCTAGAGTTTAAATCATCTTTGTTGGGTCCTATCATGTAGTGATTTTGAACAGAGATTTACAAGCATTGTTCTGAGGAGAATTAGGGGTCCTCCAACTTGCTTCAAAGCCACTTCAAGGGAGCAAAAGGGAAGGAGAAGAATAAAAAGGAAATGAGAAGAAGGGGGCCCTGCCACACAAACTATACACTGCTTCAAGGAGGAGAAAGAGGAAATACTTCAATGAGAGCAACTCCATTTTTTCAGCTTTATTATATATAAGAATTCTGCCAAAAAAAAATATGGTCTGGAACAAAAAAAGTTCCATTACTTTAAAATAGTTTTGGAAACTTCTGGTCTGTATTATGCTTCAGCATTGCTGTTACTTGTTTATGCCCGTTTATGTCCATGTTAAATTATGGCAAAACAGAACAGACGACAACAATATGAGCCATTTAAAAAAATAATAGTGGCCCATGAATACCCTTCAATACTTAACACAGAGTCTGCTTGTTTTTTGTTTTGTTTTTTTGTTCTTCTAATTAGTTTGGCCACCAGAAATGTGTTCTCCTACCTCTGTACAGACAAGCTCTTGGATTAAAGTGCCTCCTAAGAAGAGGTATAAACTTGGGTGAGGCATTTCCTTTGAGTTTATAGCAAGTCTGAGAAGGGCCGCAGCAGGAATGCTCCAGGTGGCTGGAGAATGGTAGTCTTCACCCTGAGGGGGCCATGCAGAATAGAATGTGCTATATAGTTCATCGATTGGAGCTCTTAAGTCTTTTTTTTTTCATAAAACAAATTCATTCCATCTGGGATCAGCTCTTCCAAGATTCTAGATGACAGTCTCTTTTTTGGGGGAAACATACAAAAAGAAAAAGAAAGAAAGAAAGAAAGAAAGAAAGAAAGAAAGAAAGAAAGAAAGAAAGAAAGAAAGAAAGAAAGAAAAGAAAGAAAGAGGGAGGGAAGGAGGGAGGGAGGGAGGGAGGGAGGGAGGGAGGAAGGAAGGAAGGAAGGAAGGAAGGAAGGAAGGAAGGAAGGAAGGAAGGAAGGAAGGAAGGAGAAAAGGAGGGAAGGAAGGAAGGAAGGGAGGAAAGAAGGAAAGAAAGAAGGAAGGAAAGACGGAAAGAAAGAGAGAGAAAAGCATAGTACACTAAGAAAGAAAGTGGCTTTGGATGGTTGGCTCAGTGGTAGAGCGTCGGCCTGGCGTGGAGTCCCAGGTTTGATTCCTGGCCAGGGCACACAGGAGAAGTGCCCATCTGCTTCTCCACCCCTTCCCCCTCACCTTCCTCTCTGTCTCTCTCTTCCCCTCCCGCAACCAAGGTTCCATTGGAGCAAAGTTAGCCCAGGTGCTGAGGGTGGCTCCATGACCTCTGCCTCAGGCACTAGAATGGCTCTGGTTGCAACAGAGCAATGCCCCAGATGGGCAGAGCATCGCCCCCTGGTAGGCATGCCGGGTGGATCCCGGTCAGGTACATGCGGGAGTCTGTCTGACTGCCTCACGTTTCCAACTTCAGAAAAATATAAAATTAAAAAAATTAAAAAAAAACACAAGAAAAAAAGGAAGGAAGGAAGGAAGGAAGGAAGGAAGGAAGGAAGGAAGGAAGGAAGGAAGGAAGGAAAAAAGAAAAAGAAAGAAAGAAAGAAAGAAAGAAAGAAAGAAAGAAAGAAAGAAAGAAAGAAAGAAAGAAAGAAAGAAAGAAGAAAAGCACAGTACACTAACTGGAAAAAAAAAGATCTGCTTTTTCTACCTGCCAGGTATAGGAGATGAGAACCTCTTTATATGTAAACCAATGTTTTCTGGCTTTCCTGTTTAACTTTAAATTTGTGATTAAAAACATATTTATTATTTTTTTCCCCAATGCTTTGATTGCACCAAGTAACAGCCATCTAATTTCTTAGTTCTTATAAGAACACCCTTTCCCTGTCCACACATACCTAACTTGTTAAATGCCACTAATATTGCACCAGCCAATGCATTTCCTTCCACAGTAGCCATCCCAGTTTGGCACTGGTAAAAGTTTTAAAAATTCATCTACTATATGCCAAGAGCTATTAATATTTCATCTATTACCAGTAATGGGATCCTCAGTGTCAGCCAGACAGATTCAGATCCGACTCCAAAATCTAATTTAGCATCTGCTTTCATGGACCACTCCTGTCACCATCTGTTGGAGGTGGGAGCCCTAGGAAACAAACTGTAAGATGGGTATTTGCATGCAAGGAGTTTATTGAGCAATGTTCTTAGTAAAAACTTTAAGGAAGTCAGAAAAGTAGGACAGACATAGGGACAAGTTGAAGCATGATATAACTCCAGCAGAGACTTGAGATGATCCCACAGGAAATGCTGCAGTGCAGATGGTTCTTCAGATATGTCTCTAATTGAGACAACTGTAGCCCCCGCCCTTAGCCACTCATTGGCTGTAGGCTTCCTGAAGGGAGGGAAAATAACTTTTAACAGTCCCTTTGAGCAGAGAGCAATGCTTAGGGAATTGCGCAGCTGAGGGACATTAGCAGCCATCAATCCCAGCAGCTGGGGGAATGAGTAGCTCCAGTCTCAATGAGATGATCCAGGTGATACATAATAGCCTCTACTGTAGCATCCATCTCATGCTTTGGTTTTTCTACACTGCTATCATTAGTGATTTAAGTCATTGGTGAACTTCTCTAGTAAAAAAGACAGGGAGACAGCAGCTTAGTAAGGAGCACTGAGCATTAGTGCTGTCTTCCTGGACTTTTGCTATGACAGTTCAATCAAAGTGAGAGAAATTTTGGAAAACATGATTCAAAAATCCTAGTTATGAAGAATGTTTATTCCAGAACACTTAGAAAATGATCAGTTGATGTCAACATATTTATGAAAGGTTGTCACTAAAATTAGTAACCAGCTCATCATGCCCCTAAAGAAACAAAGGAAACTATAGAATCAGGGACTTTACCCCAAGATATGGGGAAGATTGCAAAAACAAAGATTAAACAACCTAAAAGTTATTATAGGATATTTTTTGGAGAGTTTGAAGAATAAATTCTTTTCATATGATTTTGATATGACATAATAACTACCTTCCATTGAATGCCTACTAAATAAATTGAGTGGGGTATTATCTTGGGCATTTAAATAAAGTATTTAATATGCTCTACCTTTATTTTGTACATGGAATCTGTTTAATTTCCATGCATTCTAGGATATGTATACTCACCCTTCCTCTGTTAAAAATAGAAAAGTATTACAGAATTAATTCAAAAAGAAAAGCTTTGAATGCACATGATATTGACTACCATTCCTACCAGCTAATTGTGTTGTGAGTTGAGTATAGTCTTCAGTATTTGAAAATTATATACTTGTGTACACAGCTTAAAGAATGACATGAAGGAATAATGCTCTAACAACCTGGCCCTAAATGCCATTTTCAAATTCTTCCAAACCCTTTAGAAGGAAGAGATGCTACTAAGAGTCTGATGGGTTTTTTCATAAGCAGTATCATACATGATCACCTATCGTTAATTAATCTGTACTTTTAGAGAAACATCTTAATACAAGCTTTTTTTTTTAAATCACATAAAACTTAATTTCTGCCTTCATAAAATGCCCATTGGTATTATGCAAACTACTTTATCATCTTAAACTTTTCATATTTTCCCTTTTAATAAGTGCTTTGAATTTCCTTGCTTCCTGTTTTCATTTTTGCTGCTATGAATACCTTCTCTAATTAGCGCTACTAATGAAAATAATTAAAATAATAACATTAATAAAGTACAAAATTCAAGAACTTCCTGTGGTAATCTTTAAGTAGAGAGGAAGTTTAAGTTTTTCCTCCAATATTTAATGAAATACATGTGCTTGTACAAATACATACACACACGCATACAAACTTGCATAGATTTTCCCCCAGCATCCTAATGATATGCTGTAATTACTGAAATATATCACCCATCTTGAAAGAGAGATCCAATCATCAACTTAAATTCTCAGAATACAATCACAAAATTATAATTGCAACAAATGTCACGGCATGAAGGCTAATTTACTAATTTACGTGTAGGAAATAATTGGCAAGTTGGAAACAAAATACTAAAATCTTTAGGAAGCAAGCAGTAACTTTGTTGAGTACCTTTTTTTCTCATTCTCTGTTTAAAGGAGATGCTAAAAACAATAAAACTGCAGTGAGATGCTGGATAAGAAAATGGTGGTAGAGTATAAGTTTCCAAAACCATAAAATTAAAGCATAGTAAATGCTTATTTTAATCTAACTGCCCAAAACACCTTGGTGAGGCAATCACTTATCCTAACTATAGTGACAGGTGCAAGGATGGGTGCTTACCTCTATCCAGACCATTGAAAAGCTTCCTCTAAAACAAATTTCTGACTTACTTTGAACATCTGAGTCTAACTATATATGTCTGAAGTTAGGCCAAGGATAAGTCAGTAAACAGAATCTTCTGATGATTATACCACATTTGCTTTGTGGACATTCATACCATAAATACTGCCTCTTCTGCCTTCTAGTTCTAGAATTTACAGATTACTGTCAGAAAGAATAATTCTGTGCTTTCCATTGCATGCGTTTCTCTAATTCTCAGCCACATCTGGAAACTCCTTTCACAAAGGTAGTTTGCATACCAGTTGGAATGATGTCTGTCTACTATGTGACTCTGACTACTTAAGATATGCTTGTTCTGAATGAAGAATCTTCTCAGCCTCTTAAGAATTATTCAGTGTAATTAAACATACCCTGATTCATCCAAATACTATGCAAAGGCTAAATATCCTTGCTTTAATTGAAAAAGCTCATTAACTTTAAACAGAGCTAAATTTTTGAGGAAAAAAAATCTCAGTAAAAATACTCTAATAGATTGTATAGTACGACTGAAAAGGAAAGGTTTGTATATTCTAAACCAATTAATGTTTATGATGTCTATATCATCCCACTTACTTTGGATGTGAGTCTAAAATGTCTAGACTTTATTTGGATCTTCACTGAAATAGAATGCATGCTGTCTGAGTTCTACTCATTTTCTAGATAGTTAACATGTTTTAATGTTTTAAACTAAATCACTTCTCTGAGCAGCCAAATGCTAGGTGAGGGGAGATTTCCCTTTATAGAAATTTTTCAGGTCATAAAAGAAGAAGGAATGATGTAATTAGATAAAATACTACCATTTACAACCCCTAATGCTTTTAGATGTTGATTACCAATAGTAGTCTTGCTCAAACATGAAAATCTAAATCTGATCAAGCCAGCTACATTAGGGTTTTTCAAACCTCAACACTATTGACATTTTGAGCCAGATCATTCCTTGTTGTAGAGAGTCTCCCCGCTACATTTTCCTTCACTCCCAGATGTTTAGCAGCATCTCTGGCTTCTGCTTACCAAATACCACTATTATCCTTCTGTTATAAAAACTAGAAAGACATTCCCCTTGAGAAACGGGGGCAGGGAGAGCAAAATCACCCACTGTTGACAGTCACTGCTCTAGATTCAACTACTAATTTACAAGAAATACATAACATTGTCAGACACTTTACACTTATGGACAAATAGCTTTATTTGTTTGCTTGCATGGGTGCTTAAAATAAATGGAAGGGAAATCCATAGATTAAAGGTTATTTAAGTGATATATCAACTAATCACAGTGTGCAGACCTTACATGGATCCTAATTAAAATCAACTATTAAGGCAATAATAAATTATTTGAATACTGATTATTTTACTTATTTAAAGAATTATTGTTAATATGTACATATTAAGTTGCTACAGTTTTATTTTTTAAAAAGTTCTTTTTGAGATATACACAGAAATATTCACAGATGGAATGAGATGATATCTAGGGTTTGATTCAAAATAATACAAAAATTGGGTTGATCTGGGGAGGCAAGGCTGGTACAATATTCGTAAATCAATCAATGTGATTCATCATATAAACAAAAAGGAGAAAAACCATATGATAATTTTAATAGATGCAGAAAAAGCATTTGATAAAATCCAGCACCCATTCATGATCAAAACTCTCAGCAAAGTGGGAATACAGGGAACATACCTCAACATGATAAAAGCCATCTATGAGAAACTCACAGTCAACATCATACTCAATGGGCAAAAATTAAAAGCAATCCCCTTAAGATCAGGAACAAGGCAGGGGTGCCCCCTTTCACCACTCTTATTTAACATGTTCCTAGAAGTCCTAGCAACAGCAATCAGACAAGAAGAAGAAATAAAAGGCATTCAAGTTGGAAAAGAAGAAGTAAAACTATCATTATTTGCAGATGATATGATATTGTATATAGAAAACCCTAAAGTCTCAGTCAAAAAGCTACTGGACCTGATAAATGAATTCAGCAAAGTGGCAGGATATAAAATCAATACTCAGAAATCAGAGGCATTTTTATACACCAACAATGAACATTCAGAAAGAGAAATTAAGGAAACAATCCCCTTCACAATTACAACCAAAAAAATAAAGTACCTAGGCATAAACTTAACCAAGGAGACTAAAGACTTGAACTCGGAAAATTACAAAGCATTGATAAAAGAAATCAAGGAAGATACAAACAAGTGGAAGCATATACCATGCTCATGGTTAGGAAGAATAAACATCATTAAAATGTCTATATTACCCAAAGCAATCTATAAATTCAATGCAATACCAATTAAAATACCAATGACATACTTCAAAGATATAGACCACATATTCCAAAAATTTATATGGAACCAAAAGAGAACACAAATAGCCTCAGCAATCTTAAAAAAGAAGAATAAAGTGGGAGGTATCACACTTCCTGATATCAAGTTATACTACAAGGCCGTTGTTCTCAAAACAGCCTGGTACTGGCATAAGAACAGGCATATAGATCAATGGAACAGAACAGAGAACCCAGAAATAAACCCACACCTTTATAGATAACTGATATTTGACAAAGGAGGTAAGGAAATACAATGGAGTAAAGACAGCCTCTTTAACAAATGGTGTTGGGAAAATTGGACAGCTACCTGCAAAAAAATGAAACTAGATCACCAGCTTACACCACTCACAAAAATAAACTCAAAATGGATAAAAGACTTAAATGTAGGCCGTGAAACCATAAGCATCTTAGAAGAAAACATAGGCAGTAAGCTCTCAGACATCTCTCGGAGCAATATATTTGCTGATTTATCTCCACGGGGAAGTGAAATAAAAGACAGGATAAACAAATGAAACTATATCAAACTAAAAAGCTTTTGCACAGCTAAAGACAACAAGAACAGAATAAAAAGACAAACTACACAATGGGAGAACATATTTGACAATACATCTGATAAGGGGTTAATAACCAAAATTTATAAAGAACTTGTAAATCTCAACACCAGAAAGACAAACAATCCAATCCAAAAATGGGCAAAAGAGATGAATAGACACTTCTCCAAAGAGGACATACAGATGGCCAATAGGCATATGAAAAAATGCTTAACATACTAATCATTAGAGAAATGCAAATTAAAACCACAATGAGATATCACCTCACACCAGTCAGAATGGCGCTCATCAACAAAACAACACAGAATAAGTGCTGGCGAGGATGTGGAGAAAAGGGAACCCTCCTGCACTGCTGGTGGCAATGCAGACTGGTGCAGCCACTGTGGAAAACAGTATGGAGATTCCTCAAAAAACTGAAAATCGAACTGCCTTTTGACCCAGCCATCCCACTTTTAGGAATATACCCTAAGGACACCATAGAATGGCTCCAAAAGGAGAAATGCACCCCCATGTTTGTGGCAGCATTGTTCACAATAGCGAAGATCTGGAAACAGCCCAAGTGTCTGTCAGAGGACGAGTGGATTAAAAAGCTTTGGTACATATATACTATGGAATACTACTCAGCCATAAGAAATGATGACATCGGATCATTTACAATAACATGGATGGACCTTGATAACATTATACGGAGTGAAATAAGTAAATCAGAAAAAAAAACCTAAGAACTATATGAATTCATACATAGAAGGGACATAAAAATGAGACTCAGAGACATGAACAAGAATGTGATGGCAACAGGGGTGGGGGGTGGGGAGAGGGGGGATGGGGTGAAGAAGGAGAGAGGGGTTGGGGGAGGGGAGGGGCACAAAGAAAACCAGATAGAAGGTGACAGAAGACAATTTAACTTTGGGGGAGGGGTATACAGCACAATCAAATGTCAAAATAATTTAGAGATGTTTTCTCTCAACATATGTACCCTGATTTATCAATGTCACTGCATTAAATTTAATAAATAAATTTAAAAAAAAAGAAAGAAAGAAAAATTGGGTTGAAGTGTGGGGAGCAGGATGGATGAATCAATGGCACCGATTGGCCATGAATAGGTGAGTTTAAAAGCTGGATGGTAGATATTTGAAAGATCTTTACATAATTCTGCTTATATGTGCACACATTTTTAAAAACTCCATGATGAAAGTAAAATATTAATTGAATAATATTTAGAAAAGTTGGTTTCTTTGGAGAACATTTATAAGAGCAAGAAAAAAAATGTATGTAATATTCATAACCCTGTATCTGATATAAAAAAAAAAGCTCTCTATAAATTTTTAAAAATCCTTAAGTACATTTTTTTTAGGGGGGAATGCCCTCACTATAATGTAATAACACCCACCTCTTGGAGAAAGGAATACATGACGAAATATAAAACTTTATATACAGATTTAACCAGATAGCCAGGAGGGCCAAATGCATTCAACTTTCTTATAATGGGATTATATTAAGACCACTATCTAATTAATTCAGCAAAAATTTCTTCCTAATCAAATTTTCATCTCTCCTGCCCAGATTCATGAAATAATTCTTAAATTCATTTATGTGTTCATTTCGATCCATTCACACCATGGCACCTCCCTGCTTGACCAGTAAATCAGCATCATCTGACCTGCCACCTTGGCTCCTAACTGTTTTTGCCAGCAGACCCATCCCTCCCCAGCTCTTCACGCACATGAAGTTATCTTTATAAAGCCCCCACAGTACTGTATCAGCTCTTACTTAAACACCTCAGTGTTTCCTGAAGTCATCCACATTTATTCTTTAATCCTCAATCTGGCAGCCATAACTTTCTATGAGCTGGATATTGAATTTTCCTAATTATTACTCACCGTATTAAATCTGAGCTCCTCACAACTCATTCACACATAAAATCTATGCTCCAAGAATCTTCTTTTCTTGAATCCACTGTGCAGTTTCTTCATGCTCACATTAATTTATTCTATACCTATATTGGCCATCTCTTACACTTCTATCTTTGACATCTATACACATGCCACAAGGCTTGACCAGTCACCAACTACTCTACAAACCATCACCTATTTTAACCAGTTGGGATTAATCACTTTGCACACTCACAATCCTCTATATTTGTTCCACCAATAACCAATGCCTCTGCCATTTTTATTTAAAATATATCTGTTTAGTTTAACCACTGCACAGAGATAACAGGGAAGACAGAAACTATACTTTATCAAACTCTCATAGCTACAGTATCTGGTTTTATACAGCTTGCAAAAAATGTTTGCTGAATTAAGTATAATGATATATATATATATACCTCCATAAAATAACTAAATCGCCCAAAGTAGAAATGAAGGCAAAAAGATCAGAGGATTCAGAATTGTCATTTTTGATACAAATAGCAGAGCAGAAATTTCTGAGATAATTTAGTCACCAAAGGAGGAAGGATGCATATGTGATGAGTTAGAGATTCAGGATTAAGTTTGGTTCCTGAATCCTGCCATAGTCATCTCTCAGAAAAGCCCCACCTACAGACAACTAGAACAAAACTGGTGCTGGAATACTCCCTTATCAATAGCTGCATGAGCACAGATACTCTAAAACAGCTTAGTCCACTTTCTCTAGAAAACAGAAGCAGAAGCAAGACTTAAGTATTAATGCTTTATTGTGAAGGGAAACAAAGCTTTGCCACCCCAAAGCTGCTCTTTGGAATATTGGTTTTAAGATAATAAGAAACAAAAGGCTCCATACCCTATGGAATCATGGTTCTTCATTTGAGTCTATAAATTGTAAGATAAGCTCATATTTAAATGTTATTTTTTAATTTTTAATTTTTTATTGATTTAAATTTACTGTTTACATAGATTCTAGCGTTGCCCTGAATGCAACACCCTTCCCCGTATTCCCCTCAAAATCTCCCTGCCCGCCTCCCCATAGCGCCCTCAGCCCTTCTCTTCAGGATTATCCCATCCTATCATCCCATTTCCCTTTGTCCTCTTTTCTTCTGGTCCCTTTGACCTCTCCTCTGTCTTAATTCCATTCCTCAGTTCACATTGTTCATTGGATTCCTGAAAAGAGTGAAGTCAAATGGTATTTTTCTTTCTCTGCCTGGCTTACTTCACTTAACATAATAGTTTCCAGGTCCATCCATGTTGTCACAAAAGGTAAGATTTCCATCTTTTTCATAGCCCCATAGTATTCCATTGTGTATATGTACCAATGCTTTTTAATCCACTCATCCACTGACAGATACTTGGGATGTTTCCACATCTTGACTATTGTAAGCAATGCTGCCATAAACATGGCAGTGCATTTCTTCTTTTGAATTAATGCTATGGTGTTCTTGGGATATATTCCTGAAAGTGGGATGGCTGGGTCAAAAGGCAGTTCCATTTTTAATTTTTGGAGGAATCTCCATACTGTTTTCCACTGTGGCTGCACCAATCTGCATTCCCACTAGCAGTGCAGGAGGGTTCCCTTTTCTCCACATCCTCTCCAGCACTTATTATGTGTTGTTTAGATAATGAGCGCCATTCTGACTAGTGTTAGTTGATATCTCATTGTGGTTTTAATTTGCATTTCTCTATGATTAGTGATGTTGCACATTTTTTTATATGCCTATTGGCCATCTGTATGTCCTCTTTAGAGAAGTATCTATACATTTCTTTAGCACATTTTTGATTGGATTGTTTATCTTCCTGGTGTTGAGTTTTAGAAGTCCTTTATAAATTTTAGTTATTAACCCCTTATCAGACATATTGTTGAATATGTTCTCCCATTGTGTGGTTTGTCTTTTTATTCTGTTCATATTGTCTTTAGCTGTGCAAAAGCTTTTTAGTTTGATATAGTCGCATTTGTTTGTCCTGTCTTTTATTTCAATTGTCCATGGAGATAAATCAGCAAATATATTGCTGCAAGAGATGTCAGAGATCTTACTGCCTATGTTTTCTTCTAAGATGCTTTTAGTTCCACAATTTACATTTAAGTCTTTATCCATTTTGAGTTGATTTTTGTAAATGGTGTAAGTTGGTGGTCTAGTTTCATTTTTTTTTTTTTTGCAGATAGCTGTCCGATTTTCCCAACATCATTTGTTAAAGAGGCTGTCTTTACATTATTGTATGCTCTTACCTCTTTTGTCAAATATCAATTGTCCATAAAGGTGTGTGTTTATTTCTGGGTTCCCTATTCCGTTCCATTGATCTATATGCCTTTTCTTATGCCAGTACCAAGCTGTTTTGAGTAAAATGGACTTGTAGTATAACTTGATATCAGGAAATGTGATACCACCCTCTTTATTCATCTTTTTTAAGATTGCTGAGGCTATTCCTGTTCTTTTTTGGTTCCATATACATTTTGAAATATGTGTTCTATATCTTTGAAGTATGTCATTGGTATTTTAATTGGTATTGCATTGAAATTATAAATTGCTTTGGGTGATATAAACATTTTAATGATGTTTATTCTTCCTATCCATAAACACGGTATATGCTTCCACTTGTTTCTATCTTCCTTGATTTCTTTTATCAATGTTTTATAATTTTCTGAATACAAGTCTTTAACCTCCTTGGTTAAATTTACTCCTAAATATTTTTTTGATTGTTGTTGAAATAGCGAAGGAGATTATTTACTTAATTTCTCTTTCTGATAGTTCATTGATGGTGTATAAAAATCCCTCTAATTTCTGAGTATTAATTTTATATCCTGCAACCTTGTTGAATTCATTTATTGTGTCCAGTAGTTTTTTGACTGAGACTTTAGAGTTTTCTATATACACTATCATATCATCTGCAAATAATGATAGTTTTACTTCTTCTTTTTTAATTTGGATGCCTTTTATTTCTTCTTCTTGTCTGATTGCTGTGGCTAGGACTTCCAGAACTATGTTGAATATGAGTGGTGAAAGGGGGACCCCTGCCTTGTTCCTGATCTTAAAAGGTTTGCTTTTGATTTTTTCCCATTGAGTATGATGTTGGCTGTGGGTTTGTCATAGATGGCCTTTATCATGTTGAGGTATGTTCCATGTATTCCCACTCTGCTGAGAGTTTTAATCATAAATGGGTGCTGGATGTTATCAGATGCTTTTTTCTACATCTATTGATATTATCATGTGGTTTTTCTCCTTCCTTTTGTTTATGTGATGAATCAATTGATTGATTTGCGAATATTTTACCAGCCTTGCCTCCCCAGAGTAAATCCCACTTGGTCATGATGTATGATTGTTTTCATTGTATTGCTGGATCCAGTTTCCTAATATTTTGTTGAGAATTTTGGCATCTAAATTCATCAGTGATACTGGCCTATAATTTCCTTTCTTTGTGTTATCTTTGCCTGGTTTTGGAATAAGAATTATGCTCACCTCATAAGAGGAGCTTGGAAGTCTTCCTTCCTCTTGAATTTTTTGAAATAGTTTGAGAAGGATAGGAGTCAGTTCTTCTTTGATTATTTGGTAGAATTCACCTGTGAAGCCATCTGGCCCAGGGCTTTTGTTTGTTGGAAGCTTTTTAATAACTGTCTTGATCTCATTGTTGTAATCAGTCTGTTTAGGTTTTCTGATAATTCCAGATTGATTTTTGGTAGACTATAAATTTCAAGAATTTTTCCATTTCACCTAGGGTGTCTAATTTTTTGGCATATAGTTCTTCATAGTATTTTTTTATAATCTTTTGTATTTCTGTTGTATCAGTTGTTATTTCTCCAACCTCATTTCTAATTGTATTTATTTAAGTTCTGTCTCCTTTTTTTTGGTGAGCCTGGTTAAAGGTTCATCAACCTTCTTTACTTTTTCAAAGAACCAGCTCTTGGTTTCATTGATCCTCTGTATTGTTTTTTTAGCCTGTATTTCATTTTTTTCTGCTCTGATTATTATTATTTCCTTCCTTCTACATCTTCTGGGCTTTACTTGCTGTTCTTTTTCTAGTTCTTTTAGATGTCAGGTTAAGTTGTTTATTTAAACTTTCTAGCTTCTTGAGATATGCCTGTAATGCTATGAACTTCTCTCTCAGGACTGCTTTTGCTGTGTCCCATAGATTTTGAGTTGTTGAATGCTCATTTTCATTCATTTCAAGGAATTTTTTTTATTTCTTCTTTTATCTCATTGTTAATACATTCTTTATTTAATGACATGCTATTTAGTTTCCAAGTATTTGAGTATTTTTCAGTTTTTCTGTTGTAGTTAATTTCTAGGTTCATGCCATTCTGATCAGAGAAGATACTTGATATGATTTCAATCTTCTTAAATTTGTTGAGACTGCTTTTGTGCCAGGAACATGTGGTCTATCCTAGAGAATGTACCATGAGGACTTGAAAAGAATGTATATTCTGCTGCTTTAGGATGAAAGGTTCTGAAGATATCTATTAAATCCAGTTGATCTAGTATGTCCCTTAATTCTGCTGTTTCTTTGTTAATTTTCTTTTATAAGGATCTATCCAATAATGTTAGTGGAGTATTGAAATCCCCTACTATTATAGTATTGCTGATTATCTCGCCTTTTATATTCATCAAAGTATGCTTTATATATTTAGGTGCTCATATATTAGGTGCATAGATATTTATATTGGTTATATCTTCCTATTGTATTGCTCCCCTTATCATTATATAGTGACTTTGTTTATCCCTTACTATAGCATTTGTTTTAAAGTCTATTTTGTCAGATATAAGTATTGCTATCTCAGCATTTTTTCATTTCAATTAGCATAAAATATCTTTTTCAAACTTTTACTTTCAGTCTATGTGTATTTTTTTTTCGATGTGTATCCCTTATAGACAACATATGTATGGGTCCTGTTTTCTTATCCACACAGCTTCCCTATGTCTTTTGATTGGATCATTTAATCCATTTACATTTAAGGTTATTAATGATATGTAGTTACTTATTGCCATTTTATTCTTTAAAGCTACATTTCTCTTTTACTATATTTTTCCCCTTTGTTCTGTTTACAACAGGCCCCTTAACATTTCTTGCAGCATTGGTTTAGTTGTAATGAATTCCTTGAGTTTTCTTTTGTCTGGGAAGCTTTTTATTTCTCCTTCAATTTTAAATGATAGCCTTGCTGGATAAAGAAGTTTTCGTTGTAGGCTTTTGTACTGCATTACTTTGAATATTTTTTGCCATTCCCTTCTGGCCTCAAGTGTTTCTGTTGAAAGGTCGGATGTCATCCTTATGAGGGCTCCTTTGTAGATGACTGACTGGGGTTTTTTTTTTGCAGGTTTTAGTATTTTTTCCCTATCTCTTAGCTTTGGTATTTTAATTATGATGTGTCTTGGTGTAGGTTTCTTTCGGTTTCTCTTTAATGGAATTCTCTGTGCTTCTTGAACTTGTGTGACTTTTTTCTGCATTAATTTATGAAAGTTTTCAGCTATGATTTCTTCAAACAAATTCTCTATCCCTTGTTTTTTCTTTTCTGCTTTAAGAACCCCAATGATGTGGATGTTGTTTCTCTTCTTGTTGTCACAGAGCTCTCTTAAGGGTTTTCTCAGACTTTTTGAGCCTCTTTTCTTTTTGCTGCTCTGTTTCCGAGCTTTCATTTATCTTCTCTTCTGAATTGCTGATTCGATCCTCTGCTTCATTCAGCCTGCTTTTAATTCCTTCTAATATAGTCTTTATTTCTGATATTGTATTTGTCTTTTCTGACTGGTCTTCTTTATTATTTCAATGTCCTTTCTGATGCTTCTTATCTCTTTATTTAGGTGCTCATTGTGTCCATCCATTGTTGCTCTAAGATCTTTGAACATTCTTTTTTTTTTTAATAATTTTATTTTTTTAATAGGGCGACATCAATAAATCAGGATAATATATTCAAAAATAACATGTCCAGGTTATCTTGTCATTCAATTATGTTTTCGATGTGTATCCCTTATAGACAACATATGTATGGGTCCTGTTTTCTTATCCACACAGCTTCCCTATGTCTTTTGATTGGATCATTTAATCCATTTACATTTAAGGTTATTAATGATATGTAGTTACTTATTGCCATTTTATTCTTTAAAGCTACATTTCTCTTTTACTATATTTTTCCCCTTTGTTCTGTTTACAACAGGCCCCTTAACATTTCTTGCAGCATTGGTTTAGTTGTAATGAATTCCTTGAGTTTTCTTTTGTCTGGGAAGCATCAAAAGATGCATTTTGGTGATGTTGCATACCCATCACCCAAAGTCAGATTGTCCTCTGTCACCTTCTATCTAGTCTTCTTTGTGCCCCTCCCCCTCCCCCTTTCCCTCTCACTCTCCCCCCTCCCCCCATAACCACAACACTCTTATTAATGTCTCTTAGTATCACTTTTATGTCCCACCTACGTATGGAATAATGCAGTTCCTGTTTTTTCTGATTTACTTATTTCACTTCGTATAATGTTATCAAGATCCCACAATTTTGCTGTAAATGATCCTATGTCATCATTTCTTATGGCTGAGTAGTATTCCATAGAGTATATGTGCCACATCTTCTTTATCCAGTCATCTATTGACGGGCTTTTTGGTTGTTTCCATGTCCTGGCCACTGTGAACAATGCTGCAATAAACATGGGGCTGCATGTGTCTTTACGTATCAAGTTTTCTGAGATTTTGGGAAATATACCCAGTAAAGGGATTGCTGGGTCATAAGGTAGTTCTATATTCAGTTTTTTGAGGAACCATCATACTTTCCTCCATAATGGTTGTACTACTTTACATTCCCACCAACAGTGTATGAGGGTTCCTTTTGCTCCACAGCCTCTCCAACATTTGCTATTACCTGTCTTGTTAATAATAGCTAATCGACCAGGTGTGAAGTGGTATCTCATTGCAGTTTTGATTTGCATTTCTCTAATAACTAAAGAAGATGAGCATCTTTTCATATATCTGTTGGCCATTTGTATTTCTTCCTGGGAGAAGTGTCTGTTCATGTCCTCTTTCCACTTTTTTATTGGATTGTTTGTTTGATTGTGTTGAGTTTTATGAGTTCTTTGTATATTTTGGATATTAGGCCCTTATCTGAGCTGTTGTTTGAAAATATCATTTCCCATTTAGTTGGCTTTCTGTTTATTTTGTTATCAGTTTCTCTTGCTGAGCAAAAACTTCTTAGTCTGATGTACTCCCACTCATTAATTTTTGCCTTCACTTCTCTTGCCATTGGAGTCAAATTCATAAAATGCTCTTTAAAACCCAGGTCCATGAGTTTAGTACCTATGTCTTCTTCTATGTATTTTCTGGTTTCAGGTCTTATGTTTAGATCTTTGATCCATTTTGAGTTAATTTTAGTACAGGTGGACAAACTGTAGTCCAGTTTCATTCTTTTGCATGTGGCTTTCCAGTTTTCCCAGCACCATTTATTGAAGAGGCTTTCTTTTCTCCGTTGTGTGTTGTTGGCCCCTTTATCAAAAATTATTTAACTATATATATGTGGTTTTATTTCTAGGTTTTCTATTCTGTTCCATTGGACTGAGTGTCTTATTTTTCTGCCAATACCATGCTTCTTTGATTGTCGTGGCCCTATAATATAGTTTGAAGTCAGGTATTGTTATGCCCCCAGCTTCATTCTTTTTCTTTAGGATTGCTTTGGCTATTCAGGGTTTTTATAGTTCTATATAAATCTGATGATTTTTTGCTCCATTTCTTTAAAAAATGTCATTGGAATTTTGATGGGAATTGCATTAAATTTGTATATTGCTTTAGGTAATATGGCCATCTTGATTATATTTATTCTTCCTAACCAAGAACAAGGAATATTCTTCCATCTCATTGTATCTTTTTTTGATTTCCCTTAAAAATGGTTTATAGTTTTCATTATATAAGTCCATTACATTCTTTGTTATGTTTATTCCTAAGTATTTTAATTTTTTTGTTGCAATCATGAAGGGGATTATTCTTTTGAGTTCATTCTCAAATGTTTCATTGTTGGCATATAGAAAGGCTATTGACTTCTGTATGTTAATTTTGTATCCTGCGACCTTACTGTATTGGCTTATTGTTTCTAGTAGTCTTTTTGTGGATTCTTTGGGGTTTTCGATGTATAGGATCATATCATCTGCAAAAAATGATACCTTTACCTCTTCTTTTCTGATATGGATGCCTTTTATTTTTTGTCTTGTCTGATTGCTCTGGCTATAATCTCTAGTACCACATTAAATAAGAGTGGAGAGAGTGGACAACCCTGTCTTGTTCCTGATTTAAGGGGGAAAGCCTTCAGTTTAGTGCCATTTAATATGATGTTAGCTGATGGTTTATCATATATGGCCTTTATCATGTTGAGATATTTTCCTTCTATACCCATTTTGTTGAGAGTCTTAAACATAAAATTGTGTTGTATTTTATCGAAAGCCTTTTCTGCATCTATTGATAAAATCATGTGGTTTTTGTTCTTTGTTTTGTTGATATGGTGTATTACGTTAACCGTCTTACGTATGTTGAACCATCCTTGAGATTCTGGGATGAATCCCACTTGATCATGATGTATTACTTTTTAATATGTTGTTGCATTTGATTTGCTAGTATTTTGTTTAGGATTTTAGCATGTGTATTCATTAGAGATATTGGTCTGTAGTTTTCTTCTTTTTTGCCATCCTTGCCTGGTTTTGGTATGAGGGTTATGTTGGCCTCATAAAATGTGTTTGGAAGTATTGTTTCTTTTTCAATTTTTTGAAAGACTTTCAGTAGAATAAGAACCAAGTCTTCTTTAAATGTTTGATAAAATTCACTGGTATAACCATCTGGGCCTGGACTTTTATTTTTGGGGAGGTTTTAAATGTTTTTTTTCTATTTCTTCTCTAGTAATAGGTCTGTTTAGACTTTCTGCTTCTTCTTGACTCAGTCTAGGAAGGTTGTATTGTTCTAGAAATTTATCCATTTCTTCTAGGTTGTTGAAATTAGTGGCATAAAGTTTTTCATACTACTCTACAATAATTCTTTGTATATCTATGGTGTCCTCGGTGATTTCTCCTCTTTCATTTTGGATTTTGTTTATATGAGTTCTTTCTCTTTTTTCCTTGGTAAGTCTTGCCAAGGGTTTGTCAATTTTGTTGATCTTTTTAAAAAACCAGCTCCTTGATCTATTAATTTTTCTATAGTTTTTCTGTTCTCTATTTCATTTATTTCTGCTCTGATTTTTATTATCTCCTATCTTCTGCTGGTTTTGGGTTGTCTTTGTTCTTCTTTTTCAAGTTCCTTAAGGTGTGAAGTTAAGTGGTTCACTTGGGCTCTCTCTTGTTTGTTCATATATGCCTGAAGTGATATGAACTTCCCTCTTATCACTGCTTTTGCTGCATCCCATAGATTCTGATATGTTGTATTGTCATTTTCATTTGTCTGTATGTATCTTTTGATCTCTGCACTTATTTCTTCTTTGACCCATTCATTTTTTAAAAGTATGTTGTTTAGTTTCCACATTTTTGTGGGATTTTTTTCCTCTTTTTTGCAATTGAATTCTAGTTTCAAGGTTTTATGATCAGAAAATATGCTTGGTACAACTTCGATTTTTTGAATTTGCTGATGTTGTTTTTGTGGCCCAACATGTGGTCAATTCTTGAGAATAATCCATGTACACTGGAGAAAAATGTATACTCAGTCACTTTGGGATGAAATGTCCTGTAGATGTCTATCATATCCAGGTGCTCTAGTGTTTTGTTTAAGGCCACTATGTCTTTGTTGATTCTGTTTGGATGACCGATCTAAAGCTGCAGCAGTGTATTGAGGTCTCCAAGTATGATTGTATTTTCGTCAGTTTTTGTTTTAAGGTCAATAAGTAGCTGTCTTATATATTTTGGTGCTCCTTGGTTTGGTGCATATATATTAAGAATTGTTATGTCTTCTTGATTCAGTGTCCCCTTAGCCATTATGAAATGGCTATTTTTGTCTCAGTACTTTTGCTGTCTTGTAGTCAGCATTATCAGATATGAGTATTGCTACGCCTGCTTTTTTTTGGATGTTATTTGCTTGGAGTATTGTTTTCCAGCCTTTCACTTTGAATTTGTTTTTATCCTTGTTACTTAGATGAGTTTCTTTTAGGCAGCATACAGTTGGATTTTCTTTTTTAATCCATTCTGCTACTTTGTGCCTTTTTATTGGTGATTTTAATCCATTTACATTTAGTGTAATTATTGACACTTGTGAGTTCCCTATTGCCATTTTATAGATTACTTTCTGTTAGTTTTGTGTCTTGTTTGATCCTTCTCTTTTGTTTTTCTATCTTTTGTTTTTATTTGTTTGTATTCCATACATCTTTCCTCTGTTGCTATCTTTTTTAAATCATGTGCTTCTGTGGTGGTTTTTTCAATGGTGATACCTTTAAGAAATGAAAAGAATTCCTACCCTGTTCATTGTAGTGCACTATTTTGTGAGTACTTTTGCACTCCATCATCCTTTGCTACTGTTAATCTCCATCCTCTCCCCCCCTTTCTTTTTGTTGTTGTCACAGTTTAAATTTGGTTTTATTGTGTTCTTCTTGGAGCTTTTACTTGTGGCTTTGTTTTTTTGGGGGTTTTTTTGTTGTTGTTGTTCTTTGTATCTGATTGGAGAACTCCCTTTAGTAATTCCTGGAGTGGGGGTTTTCTGATGATAAATTCCCTCATCTTTTCTGTATCTGTGAATGTTTTTATTTCTCCTTCATATTTGAAGGATAGCTTTGATGGGTATAATATTCATGGCTGAAAGTTCCACTCTTACAGGACTGTAAATATTGGGATCCACTCTCTTCTAGCTTGTAGAGTTTCTGTTGAGAAATTGGATGACAATCTAATGGGCCTTCCTTTATATGTTGTATTCCTCTTTTCCCTGGCTGCCTTGAGAATTTTTTCTTTGCCATTGGTTTGTGCCAATTTCATTATGATGTGCCTTGGAGTAGGTTTGTTGGGGTTAAGAAAACTCGGAGTTCTGTTTGCTTCTTGAATTTGAGGCTTTAGTTCTTTCCACAGGTTTGGGAAGTTCTCATCTATTATTTGTTTGAGTATGTTCTCCATTCCATTTTCTCTCTTCTCCCTCTGATATGCCTATTATTCTTATGTTATTCTTTTTGATAGAGTCAGATAATTCCTGTAGGGTTATCTCATTTTTTTAATCTTTGAGTCTCTTTCTTCTTCTCTCTGTTGTGCCTCAAGTTGTTTGTCTTCTATTTCACTAATCTTACCTTCTATCTGGCCTGTTCTATTAGCTAAGCTTGTTACCTCTTTTTTCAGCTTGTGAATTAAGTTTTTTAGCTCTGTTTGATTTGTTTTTATAGTTTCAATTTCCTTGGAAATATATTCTTTGTGTTCATTGAGTTGTTTTCTTGTATATCTCTGAGTATTTTTAGGATTTCCATTTTAAATTCTCTGTCATTTAACTCCAAGGTTTCCAATATATTAATTTTTTTCTCTATAGATTTTTTCCTCATCTATCTGTGTTACCTCTCTTTCTTTTGTATCCATGATATTCGATTTTTCTCTTCCTTAATGGCATTTGAGGGTGGTTTTGTTGATAGTATTAATGAGACTTAAAGAATAAAAAGGTAAAAAAATAAAAAATAAAGAGTTGTTTTTTAAATTAATAATTAAAGAAAGAAAAATAAAATAAAAATTTTTTAAATGGAAATTATTCCCCCCCTCCTTTTTTCCTCTCCTCTCCTCTCCCCTCTTTCTTGAGAAAATCTTGTGTTGAACTGTGAATTATATTGTACTAAATAGAACAAACAATGCCTGTAATGGAGGGCCTGAATTGGGGAGAAGTAATAAAGGGGCAAAAAAAAGAAATAAAAGGGGTTATGGACCCACAAAAAGCAAATAAGGAAAAAATTTGGGTCAAGAATAAAATGATTTGCTTTTAGGTGTTGGTTGACTAAGAGTAATGATGAGAGGAATAAGAGGGAAACAGGAAAATGGGGGTACAAATTAAAAAATTAATATTGTATTTAGTGGAACAAAAACTAGATAAAATGGAGAGCCAGGGATGCCAGCACTGCTAGTGAGTTAAAAAGGTGAAATAAGAACCCCCCAAAATGCCACAAACATAAGTTTGAGTCCCAGATAAGATAATTTGTTTGTTATTGAGGTTTCAATTAGGGGAGACGTAAAGGATAAAGGAAGAAACTAATATAGAGGGAGAAAAGAAAGAGAGAGAGAGAAAAAGGGAGGGTACCACTAAAAGAAGAAAAAAGAAAACAGAGGTGAGAGAGAGAGAGTGAATTAAGGGGTTTGAAGTGCAACCCTCATAGAGAGAAAGAAAGAGGAAAGAAAAGATAATGGGAGATGTAACACTTATGGGTAGTGTAGTTCAAGGAGAGGAGAGAGTGAAACCGGCAGAGAGTTAAACAACCAAATTGGAGGAGGAAAAAAAAATCAAGAATGGAGATAAGAGAAATAAACAAACAAATATAATAAAATGGGATAGGTTATAAAATCTGCAGATTATTCTTGATTTTGAGAGGTTATCTTCTTGCTTTTTCTTTTCTCTCCCTCTTCCTGGTTGGTGACTCTGTACCCCGGGTTCTGCCCCTTTGGCATGCTCAGGTAGAGGTTTGCAGTTGATAAGTCTCTATGGCAATGTCATGTATTGTGCTTCAGTCTCATTGGCAGTCAAGGCTCATTAGCATTTATAGGTTCCGACAGTGAGAGAGTCCGTGTTCCTGGAGCCTTTCTCCTAGTCTTTCCTTCCTCAATTATTAACCTGATAATCCAGCTATGGGGTTGCTGCTGCCTCTGCCTGGATAGTAAGAGGCTCAAAGAGCTGGCAACTTCCCACTCTATTCCCAGTCAGCACAGGGCTCTGGGTAAGGCTCAGTCAGTCAGAGCTGGTAGGATAATCAGGCAGGGCTTCCGCCCACTCAAAGACTTCTGGCTCTGTCACTCTGTCCAGTAACATGGGCAGGTGCCCACTCCCGGGGCACTTGGAGGAAACTCTCGCTCACTATCTGTGCGCATACTAGGATATCAGGCCAGCAGTCTCACATTCTGAGTGAAACCCCTGCCTGCACGTAAAAGTTCCAGCATTGGAATTGGCTCTCGCTCCCTCCCTGTGTGTGGCTTTTTCAGGGCACTGGGGTGGCCCAAGATTCTGCTTTTGACCCCCACTAAGGCCCCTGACTCTGCCCCTCTGTGGGATAACACGGGTGCCCATTGCTGAGGCGCTCGGAGGAATCTCTTGCCCACTCTCCGTCCGCGCAGACCAGGATATCAGGCCGGCCACTTCACAGTTTGAGTGAAACCCCCGCCCGCACAAAAAAGTTCTAGCATTGGAATTGGCTCTCGCTCCCTCCCCGTGCGTGGCTTTTTCAGGGTGCTAGGGTGGCCTGGAGATTCCACTTTCAGCCCACACAAAGGCCTCTGACTCTGCCTGCTGTGGGATAACACAGGCGCCCACTCCTGGGACTTTCAAAGGAATCTCTTGCCCACTATCTGTGCGTGCCAACCAAGAGATTGGGGAAAATGGCTGCCCCACTTGTCTTTCTTTTTCTGGGTTTGGTGTGAGTGTTAGCTTGTATTGACTGGGTTGCCACAGGCACAGTTTTTCCTTGGCTTGGATCTCCGTGCCACAGCCTGGTTCAGCCGTTTGTGCCGTGGCCTGGATCTATTCATCCCCTTTGCCTGCCTTAGTTTCTATATTCTCAGTTCCCAGTGAAAGCAGCCCTATTTAGGTTAGTGAGGAAGGCAGAACATTTCTTACTCCCTATTTCCTTCGGGGTTTGATTATATATTTAGCCAATTTTTCGCTCGACCATACCTTCGGGTGTATTGTGAAACATCCGGAGGCTCCAAGGATAGGTTTTTCTGTTTCTGGTTGAAGATCTTGTTGAGTTTTGGGGGAGAGTTATCGGTATCGCTTCCTACCGTGCCATTACTCTGACATCGTCTCCCCTGAACATTCTAATAATCATTATTTTAAACTCTGTATCCGGTAGTTTGGTTATTTCCATCTCACTCAGTTCTTTTTCTGGACATTTCTCTTGTTGATTTATTTGGATTGTATTTCTCTGTCTTCTCATTTTGTCTGTGTATACACTCCTCATTTGGGTGTGTTATTTGTGAAGCTAGCTAAGTCTAGGGTTGGTACTGTCTGCCTCCAATTTTAAGTTGTATTATTTCTAGGTCTTCTTGGGTTAGCATCAGCTGTTGTTTTTAATCCACTGTGGGCTACTTATTTGCTATCGCAGTTCTTTTTTCTGTTTGTGTCAGAGTTTTCTGTGTCTTAGCTGGGTCAGATGTGAGGAGCCCTTCATTAAGTTGCCCCTCTAACAAGGGTTTTTAGTTCCTGAACTTGTGCTTTCCATATCTGGCCACTGAATGTGCCTGCCCTGGACCTCCCTGGCTAGGGCCTGGCAGAGATTAGTGGGAGTCACTGCCTATGACTTGGTCTTATCCACCTTTTTGGAAGCTACAGATGATCCAGATCTTGTGGTTGCCTCTGCTAGGCACAGGTGTTGTTGTAAATATCAGCTGCACTTCTAGGCTTGCTTTTATCTACTCTTGGCCTGGGGGAAGTTCCTCTAAAAGTTCAAGTTCCCCTGAGATCCGCTTTCTGTTGCCTCTTATTTCTGGCTACTTGTTGGGTTCAGTACTGTAATTCAATGGTTAGGTACTGTATTGGATGTTGCCTGCCCCTTAGCCTCAGGTGTAATTCTATCCAGATTATTTATTTATTCATTTATTCATTTATTCATTTATTCATTTATTCATTTAATTGTATTTTGTTTTTTCCTTCTTTTTCAGCACTCAATAGGGTGTAGTCACAGGGTTCCAGTGGGTGTGCCCCCTGTGCTCCCATTGTGTGGTCTGTCCACTGGTCTGCCACTGCTGTTGCTGCCTGAGGTATTTGGGCTCAGATGCTGAAGCCCCAGCTCACCTTCGTGGCCTCTGCGACCTCCACTGCACTGGGTTGGCTCACGCACACTCGCTTGGGTCTCTTCCATGGCTGCCCCAGCCTCCACTGCTGCTGAGGGCAGACCTGTACCACAGGCAGGTTTGTGCAGGGGCTTGGGCCTCCTCAGTATCTGTTATTGCTTCCACCTCTGCAGGTGAGCCCAGGTATGCCTGCTCGGATCAGTTGCAAGGCTGCCTTGGCCTTCACTGCTGCTGAGGGTGGGTCCGCGTTACTGGAGGGGTTTGTATGTTGTCTCAAACCTCCTCAGCAGCCTCCAGGGCTCCCACCTCCCTGGCTGGATTGTGCGTACCTGCTCTGACCACCCCTGAGGTTTCCCGGTTTCTGCTGCTGCTGAGGGCATGCCCACACCATGGGCTGGTTTGCACTCTGGCCCAGACCCTTGCAGTGGCTGCCACAGCTTCCGCCCTCACTGGCTGGCCATGTGCGCTTGCTCGGACCACCCTGGCCTCTGCAGCCATGTCCTGGGTTCTGCAGTCATTGCCCTTCTGTCTCTGGCCAGCCTGCCTGCCTTCAACGAGCACTCAGCAGTGTGGGTATGGTGTAGCTTAGACCTCTGCTCTCACTATTTGTGTCCCTAACATGCTGCCTGCCTCTAAGTGCCTCTTTTTCTAACTAGGGCAGGAGAGCCTCCAGTGGATGGGGTAATTTCTTCCCTTTGCTGGTGATGCTGTTTCCAGAAAAAAATGTTCACTTTAGATTTGGGAAGTGACTCAGCCCAGGGGTAAGTGTGTCCATCTCTCAAACTGTCTCCCCCTGTGCCTCCAAGACCACATTCTCCCCTGGCAACTACAGTCCTCCCAGTGCTCCCTGCTCCTTGAGTGGGACAGTGGCTGTGAGTGAGGCTTTTTGTGCAGTCCTTTAAATACAAAGCCTGGGTCCAAGAATTCTGCCTCCTTCTCTCAAACAGTATCTAGGCTCTTTTCTCAGCCAAATATAGTCTGTAAGCCCCTTCCAGGCTCCAGGGCTCTAGGCTGGGATTCCAGTTTTGGGGTTGAAGACCTACAACTCGCCAGACAACTCTCCCTGTTGTGAGAGTCCCTCCTGACCACCACTCATTCCTGGGAGTGGGGCAGCCCTTTCCACATGTCTGCCTTTCCTACCAGTTTCAGTATGGGTTCTTTGGTGGTTCTTGGCTATAGAATCCTCTTAGTTTAGTCCAAAGTTGGTCTGTCAAGATGAGTGTTCTCAGAATTAAGTTGTAATCTACCTTGGTTCTGGGAAGTGGGAGTTGGAGTGTCTGCTTACTCTGTGGCCATCCTGTCTCCCCTCTCAAATATTATGATGCTGCTTGTGGATAACATGTGGCTCCATGATATTTCAATCAGATGACCAGTTCCCTCCACACTAGAGAACATAACTGAATTATCCAAGTGTGAAGAAAGTATTGAGGGACAGTTCTTATTTCTAACAGTGAGAAATTCCCAAACATTTCTAGCAGTAATGAGAGCAACAGCAATCTCTCTGCTGAGTCAGTCAAGACTGAGTTGGGGGATTTACAATTTACAACCAAGCTATGCAAATTCTTCCAACACCTCTCCCAGACTTGGGAACCATTAACTTACTTTCTATTTCGATAGAGTTGTCTATTCTGGACATTTCACATAAATAGAAACATACAATAGATTGCCTTTGATGCATGGTGTATTGTATTGAGCATGTTTTCAAGGTTCATCCATGTTCTAGCATAGGTTAGTATTTCATTTATCTTTACTAGTGAATAATATTCCATTTTATCAATATACCACATTTTATTTATCTATTTATCAGTTTGTGATATTGGGTTGTTGACACTTTTTGGCTATTAGGAATAATGCTGCTACAAACATTCATGCATAAATTCTTTCCTGACCAGATATTTACATATGTATATACTTAGTAGTAAAATTACTTGGTCATATGGTAACTTAACCTTTAAGAGTAATTACCAGGCTGTTTTCCAAAGCTGCTGCATCATCTTGCATTTCAAGAGCATGTGTAATTATGCCTCATTCTCCATATTCTCAGCAACACTTGTTATTAGGACTTATTATAGCCAGTCTAGTGAGTTTCATAAAGTGAGATCTCACTGTGATTTTGATTTATACTTCCCTGATTACTAAATATGTTAAGTTACTTTTAATGTGCATATCAGCTATTTGTATATGGTTTTTTGGAAAAATATCTATTCAGATCCTTTGCTTTGGGTAAGAGTTTCTTAACTATTTTAGGTACAAGTCTCTTATAAGATCTGTAATTTGTAGTTATTTTTTTCCCTATTCTGTGAGTCATATTTTCACTTTTTTTGATGGTGTCCTTTGAAGCACAAAAGTTTTTAAATTTTGGAGACCTGAAGATGACAGTGGAGTAGGCAGCTGCACAGACTCCCAGCTCTCACCACCAAACTAGAATACAAATCAACTTAGGAACAAACAGTGTGAAAAACCAACTTTGGACTACAAGAACAGCTCTCAAAAACCAAGGAGAAAAGAGGAAGCCACAACAAACCTGGTAGCTAGCGCCTGAATCTCTCCTGCTTACAGAAATGGAGTGGAGGGTGAGGCTGAGAGCCCAGAGGGGCTCTCACTCCAGGGAAAAGAGCAGAAATTACTGCTCACAGCCACTTGCCTGGTGACCAGGGAGCGAGGTATGTTGAAAGGACTGGCTTATATTCCAAGTGGAAAGGGGAGAGAGAGGGACAGATGGTGAGGAGAAGAGGAATGCAGGGGATGACCTAAAAAAGCTGATTCATCCAGTACTGGAGGTGGCCATAGCTGGGGAAGGGACTGATTCTTTCAAAAAACAGAACTGAATTGCTTCTGGACCACAGATTTCCAGACATCTCTCCAGCTCCAATCAGCACAACAAGACACAGCTGAAAACAAGAAGTAAGGAGGAGGGTCTCCATGGAGATCTGAGATACACCCCGCCTACTGAAGCTGAGAAAACACCCTGCCCCCAGAGAGATTAGTTGGTGGAAGAGGCCTTCAGAGTCTCAGGTTACACCCATCACATTCCTGGATACAGTTTCAAGGAAGCCCCCTGCTGAGATCAATAAACAAGACTATCACCTGTTAAGAAAACAAACAAACCAATACTACAAAGTGGCCCAAAACTGAAAGTGGATTACAAATAATAGGTGATGCCAACCCAAGAAGACCTAGAAATAACACAATTGAAAATTGGAGGAAGACAACACCAAGCCTAGACTCAACCAGCTCTACAAGCAAAACACCCAAACACAAAAATGAGAAGACAAAGAAGTGCAATCCAAATGAAACCACAAGAGAAAACTTCAGGAGTTGAACTGAGTGATATGGATATAACCAAATTTCTGGATGCAGAGTTCAAAATAATGACTGTAAGGAGCTTAGGGACCTTAGAACAACAATGGATGGTCATTATGAACACTTAAATAAAGAAATAGCAAGAATAAAAACAGGATATTGAAATATTAAAAAAGAATTAGTCAGAGATGACAAACACAATATCAGAAATAAAGACCACAATGGAAGGAGTTAAAAACAGGATGGACAGAGCTGAGGATGGAATCAGTGAGTTGGAGGATAACTTGAATTAAGGCAAGAAAGCAGAGAAGAAAAAAGAAAAGAGACTCAAAAAGTCTGAGGAAACTCTTAAAGAGCTCTGTGACAACATGAAGAGAAATAATATTCGCATCATAGGGGTTCCTGAAGAAGAAGAGAAAGGTGCAGAAGTCCCGGGTTCAATTCCCAGCCAGGGCACACAGGACAAGCGCCCATCTGCTTCTCCAACCCTCCCCCTCTCCTTCCTCTCTGTCTCTCTCTTCCCCTCCTGCAGCCAAGGCTCTACTGGAGCAAAATTTGCCTGGGCGCTGAGGATGGCTCTGTGGCCTCTGCCTCAGGCTCTAGAATGGCTCTGATTGCGGCAGAGCAACGCCCCAATATGAGCAGAGCATCTCCCCCTGGTAGGCATGCTAGGTGGATCCTGGTCGGGTGCATGCGGGAGTCTGTCTGACTGCCTCCCCGTTTTCAGCTTCGGAAAAAAAAAAAGAAGAAGAGAAAGAACAAGGGATAGAGACTTTGTTCAATCCTATCATAGCTGAAAACTTCCCTAAATTAATGCAGGAGAAACTCTCACAAGTTTAAGAAGCACAGAGAACTCCATTAAAGAGAAACCCAAAGAAACCTACACCAAGACACATCATAATTAAAATACCAAAGCTGTGATAAAGAGAAAATATTAAAAGCTGCTGGAGAAAAAAAGGCTATCACCTACAAAGGAGCCCCTACAAGGATAACATCCAACTTCTCAACAGAAACACTTGAGACCAATAGGGAATGACAAGAAATATTCAAAGTAATGCAGAACAAGAACCTAAAACCAAGACTATTTTATCCAGCAAGGCTATCATTTAAAATTGAAGGAGAAATAAAAAGCTTCCCAGACAAAAAAAAAACCCTAAAGGAATTCATTACAAACAAACCAATGCTGCAGGAAATGTAAGGGGCATGGTGTAAACAGATCAAAGAGGGGAAAGAACATAGCAAAAGAGGAATACAGCTTTAAAAAATAAAATGGCAATAAATAACTATATTTTAATAATAACCTTAAATATAAATGGACTAAATGATCCAATCAAAAGATATGGTGTAGCTGCATGAATAAGAAAACAGGACCTTATATGCTGTCTATAAGAGGCACACCTTAAAACAAAAGATGCACATAGACTGAAGGTAAAAGGATGGAAAAAAAAATATTTCATTCAAATGGAAATGAAAAAAAAAGCTGGGGTAGCAATACTTATATCAGACAAAATGGACTTTACAACAAAGAATATAGTAAGAGATAAAGTAGGCCACTACATAATGATAAAGGAAGCAATCCAACAGGAAGATATAACTATTATAAATATCTATGCACATAATATAGGAGCACTTAAATATATAAAGCAGACTTAGAAAGATATAAAGAGTGAGATCAACAGCAATACTATAATAGTAAGGGATTTCAATACCCCAATAACATCACTAGACAGATCCTCAAGAAAGAAGATTAACAAAGAAACAGCAGATTTAAAGGACATACTAGATCAACTCAATTTAATAGATATCTTCAGAACCTTTCACCCTAAAGCAGCAGAATATACATTCTTTTCAAGTGCTCATGGTACATTCTCTAAGATAAACCACATGTTAGGGCACAAAAGTAGTCTCAACAAATTTAAGATTGAAATCATATCAAACACTTTCTCTGATCACAATGGCATGAAACTAGAAATGACCCACAACAGAAAAGCTCAAAAATTTTCAAACACATGAAAACTAAATAGCAGGTTGTTAAATAACAAATGGATTAAGAATGAGATCAAAGAAGAAATAAGAAAATTTCTAGAAACAAATGACAGTGAGCATACAACAACACAAAATGGGACACAGCAAAAGCAGTATTGAGAGGGAAGTACATAGCAGCACAGGCACACTTTAAGAAACTAGAAAAAGCTCAAATAAACAACTTAACCCTGCATCTAAAAAAACTAGAAAAAGAACAACAAGTAAAGCCCAAATGTAGTAGAAGGAAGGAAATAATAAAGATCAGAGCAGAAATAAATGACATAGAGGCTAAAGAAACAATACAGAGGATCAATGAAACTAGGAGCTGGTTTTTTGAAAAGGTAAACAAGATCAATGAACATTTAACTAGACTCACCAAGAAAAAAAGAGAGGACTCAAATAAATAAAATTAGAAATGAGAGTGGAGAAATAACAACTGACACAACAGAAATACAAAATATTGTAAGAAAATACTATGAAGAACTGTATGCCAAAAAACTAGACAACCTAGATGAAATAGACAAATTCCTTGAAACATACAATCTTCCAAAAATCATTCTGAAAGAATCGGAAAACCTAAACAGACTGATTACATCAAATGAGATCGAAAGAATTATCAAAAAACTCCAAAAAAAGAAAAGTCCTGGGCCTGATGGCTTCACAAGTGAATTCTACCAAAAATCCAAAGAACTGACTCCTATCCTTCTCAAGCTATTTCAAAAAATTCAAGAGGAAGGAAGACTTCCAAGCTCCTTTTATGAGGCGAGCATACTACTGATTCCAAAACCAGGCAAAGACAACACAAAGAAAGAAAATAATAGGCCAATATCCCTGAGGAATATAGATGCTAAAATCCTCAACAAAGTATTAGCAAACCGGATCCAACAATATATGGAAAAAATCATACACCATGATCAAGTGGGATTTTTCTGGGGAGGCAAGGCTGGTACAATATTTGCAAATCAATCAATGTGATTCATCACATAAACAAAAGGAAGGAGAAAAATCACATGATAATTTCAATAGATGCAGAAAAAGCATTTGATAAAATCCAGCATCCATTCATGATCAAAACTCTCAGTGAAATGGGAATACAGGGAACATACCTCAACATGATAAAAGCCATCTATGAGAAACCCACAGCCAACATCATACTCAATGGGCAAAAATTAAAAGCAATACCCTTAAGATCAAGAACAAGGCAGGGGTGCCCCCTTTCACCACTCTTATTCAACAGAGTCCTAGAAGTCCTAGCCAAAGCAATCAGACAAGAAGAATAAATAAAAAGCATTCAAGTTAGAAAAGAAGAAGTAAAATTATCATTATTTGCAGATGATATGATATTGTAGATAGAAAACACTAAAGTTTTAGTCAAAAAACTACTGGACCTGATAAATGAATTCGGCAAAGTGGCAGGATATAAAATCAATACTCAGAAATCAGAGGCATTTTTATACGCCAACAATGAACAGTCAGAAAGAGAAATTAAGGAAACAATCCCCTTCACTATTACAACCAAAAAAATTAACTACCTAGGAGTAAATTTATCCAAGGAGACTAAAGACTTGTACTCAGAAAATTATAAAACATTGATAAAAGAAATCAAGGAAGATACAAACAAGTGGAAGCACATACCCTGCTCATGGTTAGGAAGAATAAACATTATTAAAATGTCTATACTGCCCAAAGCAATCTATAAATTCAATGCAGTACTAATTAAAATACCAATGACATACTTCAAAGATATAGAACACATATTCCAAAAATTTATATGGAACCAAAAGAGAACACAAATAGCCTCAGCAATCTTAAAAAGGAAGAATAAAGTGGGAGGTATCACACTTCCTGATATCAAGTTATACTACAAAGCCATTGTACTCAAAACAGCCTGGAACTGTCATAAGAACAGGCATATAGATCAATGGAACAGAACAGAGAACCCAGAAATAAACCCACACCTTTATGGATAACTGATATTTGACAAAGGAGGTAAGGAAATACAATGGAGTAAAGACAGCCTCTTTAACAAATGGTGTTGGGAAAATTGGACAGCTACCTGCAAAAAAATGAAACTAGATCACCAGCTTACACCACTCACAAAAATAAACTCAAAATGGATAAAAGACTTAAACGTAAGCTGTGAAACTATAAGCATCTTAGAAGAAAACATAGGCAGTAAGCTCTCCAACATCTCTTGCAGCAATATATTTGCTGATTTATCTCCACGGGGAAGTGAAATAAAAGACAGAATAAACAAATGGGACTATATCAAACTAAAAATCTTTTGCACAGCCAAAGACAATAAGAACAGAATAAAAAGACAAACTACACAATGGGAGAACATATTTGACAATACATCTGATAAGGGGTTAATAACCAAAATTTGTAAAGAACTTGTAAATCTCAACACCAGGAAGACAAACAATCCAATCAAAAATTGGGAAAAAGAAATGAACAGACACTTCTCCAAAGAGGACATACAGATGGCCAATAGACATATGAAAAATGCTCAACATTATTAATCATTAGAGAAATGCAAATTAAAACCACAATGAGATATCACCTCACACCAGTCAGAATGGCACTCATCAACAAAACAACACCGAATAAGTGCTGGCGAGGATGTGGAGAAAAGGGAACCCTCCTGCACTGCTGGTAGGAATGCAGACTGGTGCAGCCACTGTGGAAAACAGTATGGAGATTCATCAAAAAATTGAAAATCGAACTGCCTTTTGACCCAGCTATCCCACTTTTAGGTTTATACCCCAAGAACACCATAGACCTACTCCAGAAGGAGAAATGCACCCCCATGTTTATGGCAGCATTGTTCACAATAGCGAAGATCTGGAAACAGTCCAAGTGTCCATCGGAGGATGAGTGGATTAAAAAGCTTTGGTATATATATACTATGGAATACTACTCAGCCATAAGAAATGATGACATCAGATCATTTACAATAACATGGATGGACCTTGATAACATTATATGGAGTGAAATAAGTAAATCATAAAAAACTAAGAACTATATGAATCTATACATAGATGGGACATAAAAATGAGACTCAGAGACATGGACAAGAATGTGATGGTAATGGGCGGGGGGGAGGGATGGGGCGGGAAGGAGAGAGAGGAGATGGGGGGAGGGGAGGGGCACAAAGAAAACCAGATAGAAGGTGACAAGACAATTTGACTTTGGGTGAGGGGTATACAGAATAATCAAATGTCAAAATAATCTGGAGATGTTTTCTCTCAACATATGTACCCTGATTTATCAATGTCACTGCATTAATTTAATAAAATTAAATTTTAAAAAAAGTTTTTAAATTTTGAGAAAGTCAAATTCATAATTTTTGTTGCTTATTCTTTTACTGTCATATCTAAGACTCTACTACCTAATCCAGGGTATATATATTTGCTTTCTTCCAAACATTTTATATTGTTAGCTCTTACATTTAGTTTTTTGATCCATATTGTGTTAATTTTTATATTTAATTTGAGATTGAGGTCCAACTTTTTCTTTTCCATGTAGATACCAGTTATCTCAGCATCATTAGTTTAAAAAGACTGTTTTTTTTCCTACTGAATGGTATTGGCACCCTTGTCAAAAATCAAATGACCATAAATGTTAAAGATAATTTCTCAACTCCCAATTTTATCCCATTGATCTGTTATGTTTTTTATTATGTCAGTATCACAGAGCAAAGATTGCTATGGATTTGTAGGAAGTTTTCAAATTGGGAAGTGTGAGTCCTTCACAATTGTTCTTCTTTTAAAGATTGTTTTGACTCTTCTGAAACTACCTTATCTATATGATTTTAAAAATAAGCTTGAAAAGGAAGGAAGGAAGGAAGGAAGGAAGGAAGGAAGGAAGGAAGGAAGGAAGGAAGGAAGGAAGGAAGGAAGGAAAAGAGGGAAGAAAGGAGGAAAAGAAAAATGGGAGGGAGAAAGGGAGGGAGGGAGGAAGAGAGGAAGGGAAGGATTTCTGCAAGGAAGATAGCAAGGATTTGAATAGGGATTGCATTGAATTTTTAGAGCAAATTGGTGAGTATTGTCATCTTAACAACTTAAGCCTTCCAATTCATGAGCATGAGGTATTTTTTTAAGTAATTTGTCATATTTATAATAAGTTTTGTACTTCTCCCATTAAATTTATTCATAATTCTAAATGATTATTATTATGAACCTTTAACATCTACTTTCTAATTTGATATTTCCCTTACAGTCTAATCTCTATATATTGAAGTAGAAATTGAACCAGTAGTTGTCGAAATGACAGAAACTATTTAGAGACCAGATGAAATCACCAAGAGAGCTGAAGGAAGGCAAAAGTCCCAGTCATCAAATCAAAGGACTAAAACCCTGTCTCCAGCTTTACTCAGATATTTATTAGCAAGTATAAATAACTCAAGGAAGCAGAAAGAAGTTCTCAGGGGTTGAAGTAAAGGGTAAGGAACATGCTGACTCTTAATCTCTGTTCTGATAGCCTAATCATTATTTTGTTACTGATCTTATTGGGCTCTTTTGCTGTTTCCAGCATACACTGTTTCCAGTATGGGGTCAGAGAGACCCTTGGACTCTCATCCACTCAGGGCTTTCAAGCTAGGGCACCTCACTGTCTCCAGTTATTATCCTAACTATGCATATTCTCACAGAATGTTCTCACATATTCCCCTTTTTTGTTTTAGTAAATATTAACAAAGGGTAAGATGGTTAGGTGGTTCAGTGATGACTGGTTTTTTAACGGGTGAGTATGGTTGCAGTGTTAAATGAAGGGCAAGCATAGAGAAAAACAGGTTTTCATGAGTCACAGGCATGCCTGTGTTTTGCAAAACTTCTTTAGCATGCCTGGTTAGATATTTCAGAGTCCCAAATGATGTCAGGCACTCCCTGAGTGCTTGGGAGCAAGTTACATCTCCTCTTCTTTTTGGGGTTCATATCGAGAGGTAGATTCACTATCAGCTTCTGGATTTCTGGAACTGGGTTGCTTTCTAGGGGTTTTCTGTACAAACCTTCTACAACCTGTACAAATTGATGCCAACTCATAATAAAGCTCCACTTTTCTCGCTGGTATACAAAGAGGACCTGTTGGTGACAAAATTGCAACATACTCTTGCCCCAGGGTAGCAATTCAACCAAATTCTGCCACTCAGAGCCAGCTAATATGTCCTGATACAACACAAGAGGTTTAGGCCATTGCTTTGCTGGTATAAAATGCCTCTCAGCTGTAGTAAGTCAAGACAAGGGAATGTTCAAAAAATTAAGAGTAAAAAGAGCCTTATACAATTGTTATTGTAGGGTGAGTCTCTCCTTCTGACTCCCCCTTTTTTGTTTGTGTAATTGGGGCTTATGAAGGCTATTGGCTCTTTTTGTAATACCTGTAAGTTTGGGTGAATTTCTCAAGCTCCCGATGCTCCTAAGAATGTTCTAATGTTCCTTTTTATTTTCCTTTCAGGACAATCTTTCTTCTAAAGTCCTTCCTTCCCCTCCTTTTCTTACCTTTCTCTGCTTTCTCAGTTCCTTCTCTTTTTGTTTTGTTTTATTTTTTTCTGTACAAACTTTCTACAACCTGTACAAACCTTCAACAACCTGCACAAACCTTTTTGTAACTTTCATAAATTTTCTTATCTATTCAGAAATAACTATAGAACTTATTTTTTCCTTTTCCTTTTATTTTTTTTTTATTTTATTTTTTTCAAAGACAGAGAGAGAGTCAGAGAGAGGGATAGATAGGGACAGACAGACAGGAACGAAGAGTGATGAGAAGCATCAATCATCAGTTTTTCATTGCGACACCTTAGTTGTTCATTGATTGCTTTCTCATATGTGCCTTGACCATGGGCCTTCAGCAGACCAAGTAACCCCTTGTTCGAGCCAGCGACCTTGGGTCCAAGCTGGTGAGCTTTTTTTCAACTAGATGAGCCCGTGCTCAAGCTGGCGACCTCGGGGTCTCAAACCTGGTTCCTCTGCATCTCAGTCCGATGCTCTATCCACTGCGCCACTGCCTGGTCAGGCTCCTTTTCCTTTTAAAAGTACCTCTATCCCTACACCTTTTATCATTAAAATGATACAGTTTCTTTCTAATTAATCAGAATTCTTAACTTCTATAATACCTTAACTTTCAGTGATGACTAAGTTAGTAATTAGCAATCTTAGATTGATACTTCTGTGAACATGTTTTATGAACCTTAGAAACAGATTCTTTCATTGGCAAACAAACTTATATTTTTGTCCAAAACATTTAAGAAAATCATAAAAATTTATGATCTAGTCTAGTTTCTGATACTTATAACTGTGTAAATGGATTTTACTGAAATGTATTTTTTCCCCTAAAATTACCCTTAGTTCTTTTTTATTTAAGGGCCAAACTAAAATTAACCTAGTTACAGTATTAAGTCCAGTTTTAACTTGGCCTGGTAATTTCCATAAACACAACAAGAATGGTAATTGATCATATTGGCTTTTTACAATCTGCTTTGCTAGAACTTTATAAGAAATTTTTAGATTGAGTTTCAATTAGCTCCTCAGGGCACACACAAAAGCCAAGCTACACAGTTGCTGTTAGGCTCTGTCTGTAATCTTTCTGAAAATGTCCTTCTTTCCCACAGTTGTAACAGGTTTATGACCAGAGCATGGGGGCTAGAACTTGTGCTCAATGGCTCTCAGTGCCAATATTTTGGCAAGCCACAATCATTTGTGCTGTATTACCATTCTGCCCCTTAAGTGGGAGTAATACTTTCTAGTAATCAGTATTAGCATTCTCAAAGGCTAATTATAGGGTAAGAATATCTGCTGCCTGAGTATTACCAACCTGCCTGGAGATAGCATTCTGTAAGTGGTTGATAAAATTTATATATGTCTCAGTGGTTCCTTGACAAATGGTTGCAAAGGAACCAGCAGAGGCATGGATACCAGGTATTTGCATCCATGCCTTATAGACTGCTTGATAAACTTGAGAAAATACAGCCTTATTCATTGGAAGCTGAGCTTGGGGGGTGTCATATATGCCAGTACCAGTTAGCATATCAATGCCATTGGGTATACCAGCTTCTAAATTTTGCATAGCCTATTGCTGGGTAGTATCTTGATATTCTTATAGCCAAACACTAAATTGGGTGGTAGTGAGAACAGTTTTTATAAGCTCTTCTAAGTCTAAACTTCACTTCTTTGGATACCCAGGACATTGTTGTCAGAATGTGAGCAAGAGGGCAGTTAAATGCCAATTTGTTACCTGACACCCTACAGCTTGTAGGAGTATCTGTAGCTGTAACCTGTGGCTCTCCTGCTCAGGGGAAAAGGAATTCCCCATGATGGAGAGATGAAGGGAAAGGTAAATCCCCTGGCCTAATCCTTAAAAGTTACCTCTTTGCAAGCATTCAATGGCTTTGCCCCTGCTGCTTGTATCCCTTACCAAATAGGATGAGCAAACATCCTTTTTCTTTGCTATACTTTGGGAGGTTGTTGTGGTTCCTCACACAGGGCACCATGTGTCATGACGACAAAAACTACTCAGAGATCAAATGAAATGCACCAAGGGGCAAAGTGGAGGCAACAGTCCTGGTCAGCAGATCGAAGGACTAAACCCATCCAGAGCCTTACATAGATACTTATAAGCCAGTACAAGTAACTCAAGGAAGCAAAAAGAAGTTCTCAGGGTAAAATAAAAGGTAAGGAATATGCTGATTCCTAATCTCTGTTCTGAGAGTCTAAACATTTTTTTGTTGCTAATTCTTATCCTGCTGTTTTGCTTCTTATCCTAGCACTGTTTCCATTACTAGGTCAGAGAGGCCCCTGGATTCTCATCAGCTCAAGTCTTTCACTGTCTCTAATTGTTATCCTAACTCTGCATGTTTTCACAGCATGTTCCCACAAGTAGTAACATATTTAATCCTCCTAAAACTCATAAAAGCTGCACTGTGAAACTTCTATAGTAAAAACAAAGTCTCAGCTTTCCAAAAGTTTAATTTTCCATTTTTCTCCTATTCTTAACTGTAACAACTTTGGTTAGTTATTTAATTTCTGGTCCTTGGTTTTTTCATCAGCAAAATATTAATATGTAACTTTTATAATCTTTTTTATATTCTAGAGATGCTCTACTGAGTGTTTTATACAAGTAACTAATTTAATACTTCACACCAATTCAGTGAAGTGGGCACTAGAATTTATCTGTGTTTCTTAGATTAGACCAATATTCCAACTGGCAAAGTGATTTGTGCAGTCACATGGTACATGATAGAACCAGAAAGCAGACTGTGGCACTTTGGTGTCTGAGACTATGGTTGTTTTCTGTCTTTTCTTTTAGCAAGAAAGAAAGGGGGAGACAGACAGGTATAGACAGACAGGAAAGGAGATAGATGAGAAACATCAACTCATAGTTATAGTTCCTTATTGCTTATTGATTGCTTTCTCATATGTGTCTTCACAAAGGGGTTCCAGCAGAGCCAGTGATCCTTTGCTCAAGCCAGCAACCATGGGGTCATGTTTATGACCCCATTCTCAAACCAGCAACCCTGTGCTCAAGCTGGTAAGCCCTCACTCAAGCCAAATAAGCCCATGCTCAAGCTGGCAATTTGGGGTTGCAAATCTGGGTCCTCAGTGCCCCAGGTCAATGGCCTATCCACTGCCCTGGTCAGGCTTTGGTTCTGTGCTCTTAACCACAGTATTATATTAATTCCTTCTTCATTGGTAACAAAGAAAATTAAATGAGAATAAAGTACCTAATGTTCCTGATACATGGTCAACATTGTATAAAAATTGTTCTTTATTGTATAACATTTTCCCCAATTAATGATGGAAGACTGTTGACATTTTCATTGAATGAAAATGATTTACATGAATAAATTGTCTTTATTGGGATTAAGATAAAATTGCAGAGATAGATTAACAACGAAACCAACAAAATTTAGGCTTCAGTGTCCTTTCCTTGTCCAGGCACTTTCTAGTCCTTCTACTTGATTTGTAAACTTGTAGTTTTTAAAAAAAGAAGTTCCCTCAAATTGTATAAGGTTTAGATCCCACAAAAGCTCTATTTTCTCCTAAAATATATTATCTAGGTAATAACCCATAGATTTTTAATTTGTAAAAGTGGAGGTAGTATGTCACCTATAACTAAGATGACAAAAAGAAGGAGAAGGAAGAGGAAGAGGAGATGAGAATAAGGAGATTTGAAGAAAGACAAAAAATTCAGTTTTAGATATGCCCAATTATGGGTGTGAGAGAAATATAGAGATATGCTATTGGAGGGGCGTGGGACAAAGATACAAATATGGAAACCATTAGTAAGATGATGGAAAAATCCATAGTTATGGATCCTATCACCTCAAAAAAGTATGTATCATCAGGCCAGTAGTTCTCAACTAGAGACACTTTCCCCTGAGGATGCTACTGGCATCTAATGGGAAGAGACCAGAGATGTTGCTAAACATCCTACAATTAACAAAATATTCTTTCTTCTCCACACTGTCAGTAATGTGGAACTTGAAAAATCCCTGTATCAGATGAAGACCAAAGAGTTGGACCAAGGAGAAGACTCAAGAAAATATTGTTGAAAAAGGGATGAGGTCAATCAGTGTTTCTGCAGGCAGAGAGGGTTAGAATGCACTTGAAAGGAACTATACAAAAAATACAGGAAGAAGAAAATGCCTCTATTATTCCCAATATTTAGGCCACCCCAAAAAGGCCATCATACTATTCTGTCATCTTTTTATCCACCATCTTCACTCTGCAACTGCTTTGCCAGGGTGATAATTCTCAGATGAAGTAATGCAACTTAATTATGTCCAGGATAATAAGAGTGTGAATAGCATACAGATGCTCAACATCTGTGAATCCAAAATTGAATAACCCTTCAAATCAATGCCTTTTCATGGGCCCTGGAAGAGTTGCTGACATACACAGTCCCAAATGTCTATTCTGTAACTTATGTTTCCCATCTAGTGTTAGGGTGTGTCATTCCATGATACTTATGGTTTATATTAGTTGTTTAGTTAAGGAGAAACTAAAAAATAAATTATCACTGTGCTAAATTACACAGATAATAGTAATGACTATTCACATGTCTTGTGAAAGAGTAATTTCTGGAGAAAGATACATATACTTACACACATACACACACACACACACACCAAACAAAACAAAACAATCAATATCAAATATTTCTTTGGTCTATCACTGGTCAATTCTTTTAAACCTGTGTGGTCTGCATTAAGTGCAGCCCAAGAATGCAACATGGGGTAGGAAAGAGATAGGGGTGGGAGGTAGGGAGGAAATTCTGAGACGTTCTTTCTGCACATATTCTTAGTTATGATCATACCTTACACTCAATTCACCTCTCCCATCTTTTCTACACTTGCTCCAATTAGCTTGTTAACATCTTGCTCTTCATATTTGATTTGTATTAGTGTCTTTCTTCTGAGTGTGATTTTAAATCTTCTTAATAATATTTCTATTTCTCCACTGTGTGGGGTATCTAATTGGTTTTGTTTATTTGCATTGTTTCTGTTTGTGTAGTTGGTAGACTGGTTGGTCAGGTGGTTTACTTTGTCTTCTGACCAGCATCTATTACCACCTTTTGTGGTAATATGATCTTGATTTTCTTTTGGGGAATCTCCTTCTCATTCCATATGTTTTGGTTGGGAAAATGCATTCTTCACACTCTAGAAGTGAAGCGTAGACCTAGGCCTACCCAGATGATGCACTATATTTCTCTGGTCAGAGTTATTAGTTGATGGATGATCTTGTGATCCAGGTTAGCCCAGAAAGATTCAATCCTAGGGTTCTTTTTGAACTTTTTAAAAGTTTTATTGAATTTATTGTGTTGACACTGGTTAACAAAATCATACAGATTTCAGGTGTACAGTTTCAGAGCATGTCATCTGTACACTGTATTTTATGTTCACTACCCTCAGTCAAGTCTTTTTCCATCACCATTTATCATCCTCTAGACCCTCCTACCCCCTCTGGTAATCACCATTCTGTTGTCCATATCCATAAGTTTTTTCTCTTATTTTTTTTTTCTTTTTTGCTCAGTTCCTCTACCTTCCCACTCAGTCTCCCAACAACCCCCCCCCCCCAGACAGCTATCAGCCTGCTCTCTAGCGACTGAATTTCTGAGATGTTTTGTTTCTGCTGGATTTTTTCAGTTGTGAGGACTTCAGTCTGAATATTTCAGCAGCCATTTTCTGAGAAGGGTCTGCTTAGAAATGAGGCTGACATAGGCAGACAGATTCATAGGATAAAGGAAAGAGAAAGAGTAAGGGAAAGTGACTGAGAAAGAAAAAGAAAAAGACAAAAATCACAAGAAAAAGAATGTGGAGTTCCTGTAACATTTGAGCATGAGGATTCAGTTGGACCTGAAAATCCATCTCCAGACTTTTATTATTACACAAATAGTTAAGTTCCTACTAACTTCATACAAAATCAACCAGACTAATGCCCTTACTTATTTAACCAATAATTTTTAGAAGCCCTGGGAATAGAGGAAGAGATCCTCATGGAACTCACAGTCGAGTTAGGAAAACTAATTTTAAACAAGAACACAAGACTGGTAAATGCTAAGGAAGATATACAGTATGCCCTGGCTGCATAAAGCTCGAGGACTTGATCTGGTTTAAATAGTCAGGGATAGCCCTGGCCAGTTGGCTCAGTGTTAGAGCATTGGCCAAGCGTGTAGAAGTCCCAGGTTTGATTCCTAGCTGGGGCATACAGGAGAAGTGTCCATCTGCTTCTCCATCCTTCCCCCTCCCCTTTCTCTCTATCTCTCTCTTCCCCACCAGCAGCCAAGTTTCCATTGGAACAAAGTTGGCCTGAGCACTGAGAATGGCTCCATGGCCTCCGCATCAGGTACTAGAATGGATCCAGTTGCAAAGAAGTAATGTCCCAAATGGGCAGAGCATCGCCCCCTAGTGGACTTGTCATGTGGATCTCAGACAGGCGCATGCATGAGTCTGTCTCTGCCTCCCTGCTTCTCACTTCAGAAAACTACAAAAAAAAAATAGGGATAGAGTCTTTCAACTAAACCCCCAATAACACTGACTTACACTATTATCTTAGATTGTATACTAGTCATCTATTGCTATATAACAAATTATCCTAAAACATGGCAGCTGAAAGCTACACATCTATTTTTTTATATTATAGCTATTCTGGGTTAAGAATCTAAGAGCAGTTTAACTGCATGGTCCTGGCTGTAATTAAAGTATACCTGTGGTGCAGTCATCTCAAGGTTCAATCAGGGAAGGGCTTGCTTGCAAGTAGCTTTAGATAATTCATTTCCAAGCTCACTTACCTAAACTTCTCCACAGAACTGCCTTGCAACTTAACAGCTAGATGAACAATCCAAGAAAGAATGAAAAAGAGCTCCCAATATAGAACCCATAGTCATTATATAACCTAAACTCAGAAGAGACATATCTTCAGTTCTGCAATATTCTATTCATTAGAAGCAAGTCACTAAGTCATATTTACACTCAAGGGGAAGAGATTACACAAGAACATAGTATAAGGAAGCAGGGATCATTGGAGGCCATTGTAGCGTTTACCTACAACAATTTGGGTGTTCCTAAAAAGCAGATCCTGAAAAAGGATTTAGGTGCAAGAAGTTTCTTAAGAAGTTTACCCCAAAAGGTATTGTGAGGATGCAGAGAAATAGGACAAGAAAGGGAGGACAACCATTAAATGGTTGAAATTGACTGAATGTCTGTGTTCTCCTAAAATTATTATGTTGAAACCTATCCCTAATGTAACAGAGAGGTCCTTGGGAGCTGATTAGGTCATGAAGGCTCTTTCCTAATGAATGGGATTAGTGCCCATATAAAAGAGGATCCAGAGAGTTCCCTTGCTCCTTCCACCATGTAAGGAAGCAATGTTTAGAAGGCTGACTATAAACCAAGGAGTAGGTTTTCACCAGACACTGAATCTACCAGCACCTTGATCTTAGATTTTTCAGCCTCTTGAACTGTGAGAAATGCATATTTATTGTTTATAAGCCCTCTAGTCTAAGTCTATACATTTTGCTTTAGCTGCCCAAATAGACTCAGATAATGGACTTTAATGAGTATATTATAGCTCTATGCCATTGGGCTCCATCCCACTGGGATCTCTCTGAGATACTGTGTGGAAATCTGCTCAGAAATGTTCCACCAAGGAGTAATAAAGCTAAGTATTTATTCACCATCTCCTGTCTCACCTTGCTACAGGGTTGCCACGAATTGTCTTCAAAGGATGTGGCAAGCACCAGCAGCACCTCTAGAACTGCCTTGGGGACTACTTTTGTTTATTTGACCTGGCTCCTGGGACATTCCCTCCATACTTACATGTGGCTAGTTGAGATCCAGTGACTTTTGACATACAAATAATAATATTCAATTCACAAATATCCACAATGTATGCATATATTACATTTGAAATTATAAAGTGAATCAAAATACAATCCCCATTCTTAAGACATGTCTACTTTACTGGAGGTGATAAAGTAGGTACAAATTATACAATATATAAGAAAGTTCAATGTTAGTGGGATAAATTAATGGCATGGGGAAGAAATAAGAAGGCTTTAAGCATTAAAAGTTGTCTGGATTTTGAAGAGCAAAAACAGAGTAATGTTTAGATGCAAGAAACACCCAGAAGTTGGGTTTTACAATAGGCATGGTATACCAGAAAGATTAATAGAAAAGGAGTTTGGATGTTTGGTCTGGATGTGAAAACTTCAAGTGCCACCTTACTAATTAGATTTCATCACCAGTTAAGCATAGATTAAACTGAGATAGATATGCTATAGTCATATACTATAAAATAAATATCTCAGTGTTCATTCACATCTCACATTTACAATGAACAGGATAGAAATATGGGGTTTATAAGGTTTAAGAAAGATGGTTGGAAATTAATTGCTATTGCAATTATTATATATTATGCACTAATAATGCTAAACACTAAAGCATACCATGTACTCTAGATTTGAGGTTGAAAAACTTGTAAAGGTTCAGATAGTGAGAATTTAGGCTTTAAAGGTCTTGTTGTCTCTGTTAGAATTACTCATCTCTTCTGCTATAGCATAAAGTCAGCTATAGACAATGTATAAATAAATGGATATGACTTTGTTCCAATATAATTTTATTTACAAAAACAAGACAGATTGGCCCACTGGCCATAGTTTGCTGACCCCTGCTCTATATCAGTGCTCCTCAAATATTCATGTGCAAAGGTCACTGGAGATTTGTTAAAAGGAGAAATACAATTCACTAGCTCCTGGGGAACGCCAATGCCATTGGTCCTTGGACCACACTTTGAATCACAGGGAGATTAAATCAAACTTTCAATTATAAATGTCTTTCCTATGTTTGACTCTAGGTGTATCTTCTCCCACTTACCCCTAGGTATTTATATCTCATCAATAGAGAAGATACATTAATCTAGCTTTTCCAAACTTGGCAGAATTTAAGAGTCACTTGGGACACTTGCTATCTGTACAGATCCTCAGGCTCCTTTTCCTGGACAGCTTAATGCATCTAGGAGTCTTAGATGGGACTGCAGAGTCTGTGCTCTAAAAGTTCAGATGATTGTTATGATCATGCTCGTTTGGAAGTACCAGGTTAACCATCACAGAGTCATTTCTCACTTCCTGCATTTTTTCCATTACTCTCAGATTAGCTAATGTTATTGAGATTCTACCATGAATACAGGGCAGTGTGAGGCAACAGGCGATAAAGATGCTGTCTTTGGCCTAAAGGATCTTTAATCGAAGACAGAGCTACAGGCAGAACTTTCCCTTCAACCATTCAAAATAATAATATGCCCTTAAGTACATATTATTTATAGAAACACAGTCACTCAATCTCCTCCCCAGTAAATATTGCATTACTTTCTTCTTCAATTAAAGCCAGTATAAAAAGAATTGGAAGTGATTTTTACACTCCCCTAAGGAAAATGGGGGTAAACACAGCTAACACTTTTGCCTTAAGAAAAACACTTAACTAATAGAGCCAGGAATTACAGTATACCCTTGGTACTTGGGGCAAGAGACTTTGTGACCCATGTCCAGGAAAAAAAAACTACCTTTCTTTAGAGACTGTGTCCTTCAGACAAAGAAGTGCTTCTTCTGACTAGTCAAAAATTTGTACTGAAAAAATACACGAGTTTTCTTTACGACAGCTCTTTTTATCCAAAATGCTAGAGCCTTGCAGTAAAGAAATGACTTTATTTAAATTTTCTGAAAATAATATCTTTTGAAAAAGGAAAATGTATTAAAAATTATAATTTTCATGCCCAACTGGTTCAAGGAAAGCCAAGGAAAATAAGCACTATTGTTGAGGTGGTTCTGTAATTCTCTCCTACAATGTTCTAAGTTCCTGGGATAAAGGGGATTCTCTGTTTCTATTTGCAATGCCTCTTCAAGGGTCTCTGGTCACTACAGCTTCACCTATTAATGGCTTGTTTATACACACTCTAAAGGACTATTGAAACAATTCCTCTAACAATCAATTCATGTGGTTCCATTCCACATAGTCACCCAAGAACTTACCATCATCTACCTAACAAAATCGAAACTCCATAGTATGGAGTGAAAACTCCTTCAGGATCTCACTCTTCCCAACTCTTCCAGACTCATCTTTGGCTAATCCTCCAACCTTGATCACTACCATAGGTCCTGATTATATAGTAATGCAAGCTTCCTTGAAGTTTCCTGAGCATACTATACATGACCATTCCTTAGCACTAGCAGGTGTCCCTGCTTGGAAAACCTTCCCTTCCTCACTGTCTGCCCAGCCAACCATGACTGAATGCTTCAGAATCAGCTCAAGCATAGCTTCCCCTGTGAAGCTATCTCTGACTTAGCAGCATGGCACTCTGTGCCTCCATTGAGCTCATATCTTTCTCCATCAGAGTATTATCTTGCCATGTCATTTCTGTTCACTATTTGGTTTACATCTGTTTCCATACAAAATTATAAACTTGGGATTAGGACTATGCTTATAAACTTCCCTATTTTCTTCTCCCATATAGGAGTACTTGACACAAAACTTAGGCTTGATGCTTGTCTCCAAATGTCAGTGACAGTGCAAGAATGAATGAATCAATGGGGTGAATACATTTGCATAAAAATAGCTGTCAGAGCTGACCATGGCTAATTGGATGATGAAGTTTGAGCTATTAGCCTATAATTCCTACAACACTTTTACTTAGAAACAAGATTCAGTTTCCAGGCTTTTAACCCATTCTATTCTTGTACCAAGCACATGGTATCACATTAAAACAGGTTTCCAATACTCCCTAATCAGTCACAAATTTAGTTCTGAACCATTTGTCCTAACCTACTCCACACACTACCACCCCATGTATTTCTGATCCTCTTGCCCTGTGACCTTATTACATAGTCTTCTAATTTCAAGCTCATCACATTCTTTAGGCTGAACTTGGTCTTGCTGGCCTCTTGTAATGACCTGAGACCTTCTCCTTGACTATAACTTGAATTATCTCTTTGTGTTCATGGTTAACTCTGAGTAGGTGCCTCTTAGTTGCCAGCCTACCCTTAATAGTTCTTTAATTAGAGCTCTTGCCACTCTATACACCAACCTTCTGAGTGAAACACAAATACACGGGGTGACTTTGAACAATTAATTGAGGGAAAGCAGCCCATACTCCAGATTTTTTTTAATGAGGAGAAAGTAGAGTCATGTGAGCTGTTACCTATTATTTCACTGTAGAGCAGTGGTTCTCAACCTGTGGGTCGCGACCCTGGCGGGGGTCAAATGACCAAAACACAGGGGTCGCCTAAAGCCATCAGAAATACATATTAGGCGACCCCTGTGTTTTGGTCGTTCGACCCCCACCGGGGTCGCGACCCACAGGTTGAGAACTGCTGCTGTAGAGCGATTTACATTCATTTGAAAATAATTGAATGTTTAGTATTCATACATTTAAGAGAAAAATGCTTTGAGATGAGGAAAGAGAAATATATCTTAGAAGAATATAGAAATAAGAGATGAATACAAATGATTAAAAAAAAAACCAATTTGGTGTCATCACCTGTGCTGGGATATTTAAGGGAGAATAGTTTTATACCTGATGCTTAAAGGTCTGGTCAGAGTCATGTTGCAGAAGAGCTAGATGACTAAAGAGAAACTACCAAAGCAACAAGACTGAAAAAGTCTAGGTCTAATACCCTGAAACTGTATATCAGTTATGGAATCCTTATACTCCATTATTATATGAGAGAGAAATAAAATGTCTGTGATGTTAAAGAGAGAAAGAGAAAAAAAAACCACCAAACTTATGCAAGCATAAAGAAGTTAAGGATTGACAAGTGATTACGCCAGAAATAAGAAGGAGATGAGGAGATACTGGTGGTTAAGAGAAAAAATAAGTCAGAAAAACATGGGCTTGAATTTCAGATCTGTCCTTTTGACTTTAGAGAAGTTACATAACTATGCTTTAGCCAATTTCGTCCTACAAAATGAGAATAAATGTACTTAACTTTTAAGTTGTGTTACTGGTTAAATGTAATAATTTGTGAAGAGTGGTTGATGCAGTATTGTTTGAGAATTTGTCTGTATTGTGCTGATGTCTGCCATGTCCTTGAAAAAGACAAGAGCTTAATTCCTACTATTCTGAACAGTACCCATGTATAACTTTATAGGCTGAGAATAGTGCCTGACTCTCCAATGGCCATCGCTAGTACATTGTCACTGAGGAACCAGAATGTTAATTAACTTTTTTGTGGGTTCTTTTTCTTCAGATTAGGTTCTCTCTGTCTTGCTCAAGAATATTCTCTAGTTTACTCCATTCATTCCAGTTAGACCAAAACCTTTGGTGACATAATTAATCCATCTCTATCACTCATATGCAATCTAGGGGCCAATCTAAGAGTTCAACACCTTTACTGCTAGCATCATAGTCCAAGTGGCCTGAATTACAGCAAAGCTTCCTAAATGATCTTGCTGATTTTACCCTTGCTCCCATATAGTCTAATCTTTTTTTTAAAAAAAAGGAGCAAAAGTTATTCTTTGAAACTATCTTTTAACTCCATATACCTTCTTTGCTCAAAATCCCTCACTGACTTCCAATTTCACTCAGAAATAAAGCCAAAAATCCTTTTGATGGTTTATGAGGCCCTAATATGGTCTGACCTTCTGCTTTCTCTTGTACCGTATTTCCTGTGACTTTCACGCTTTCTCCGTGGCCACCCGTACAAACTACACCGACTTCAGGTTTATCCTGAAACACGCCAAGCACATTCCTGTCTCCCAGCATTTGCGCTTGTCTGGGACACTGTTCCTCAAGGTATCTGCATGACTCTCTCCCCCACATTGCTATCATCGTTACTGAAATACCACCTATCACAGAGACTTACTGTCTTGGCCTGGGTTTCCCAAAAAGCATAGCCTCAGACAAAAGTTTGAATGCAGGTCGTTTTGGGAAATGTGATCCCAAGAAAAGGAGACAGGGAGAAAGGAGAGAAAGCTAAACCAAAGTTGCATTATTAACCTGAACAATGCTGTGGGAAACCAGAGCTCCAGCTGGGTCCCTCGGGGAATAATGAAAAATGCTCCCCAGAATAGTCTGCCCAGATGAGGGAGAGGCAAGTATTTATCTCCAGCCCCCCCCCATTAGCTCTAATTTGTCGAAGTTTACCCAACAAAATGTTATTGCCTTCGGGCAAATCAGCTCATGTGTGCACCAACATGGTTAAGGGGAATAACTCAGTGAGGTGGAGAAGCCCCTGGACAAAGACTAGAGATGTGAGGTACAGATAAGTTGAGGTGCTGTGCTGGTAGATGATGCCTGTGTGATCTGGCTGCTGCATCAAAGGACAAAATAAGAAAGATGGCTGAGAAGATACAGACAGAGCTTAAGAATGTCCACTACATCCCTCATCACTTTATCTCCACCCCCTATCCTGCCACTCTCTGTCCCCTTATTATCACCTCACGTAGTCACTTGCTAATAGACTTCAAGTGCTTCCCTACTAGACTGTAAGCAGCATGAGATTAGGGGGCTTGTATATTTTCTATACTACAGTATTTCCAGTTTCTGGGATAATGTCTAATATATAGTAATAAGTATTCACTGAGTAAATTATTTAGTATCTATTGTATAAACTGATATGTCTATATTAAAAAGGGAAAGAGAGAGAGAGAGAGAGAGAGATCTAAAAATCAGACTATCCTTATATAGTCAAGATACATTGGTGCCTTTTTCTTTTTTTTTTTCTTTCAATACCATTGACTAACCTGCTCATCCACCTTTTTTCAATCCAGGAATCTGCGTTTCCCCAAAGTGAAGCTAGGTATCAGTCAAAAGGTGTAAACAGAAGGCCTGTTGATGCAATAGACCAGTAGATATTAAATGCTACCATGCATCAGAATCACCTGCTTTGTTAAAACACAAAGCGCTAGGCCACACGCCAGGGCTAGCTGGGGCCTGAGAATGTGCATTTCTCACAAGTGCCACTGCTACTGCTGGCCCAGGAACCACATTTTGGTAAGCAGTGCACTGGACTGTTCCTATAGCCCCTTAAAGTGGGCATCTTGCCATTACATAGCCAGGTCCTGGATTGATGAGACCCAAGGGAGGAAGGTTTGTTTCATTTAAGCTGCTACAAAGTCCAGTACAGCCTTGCTTCTCAGAGACTTCACAAGGTCACCATCCAACATGGGATTTACTTACTACGTTCAGCTAATCCTGATGAAGAGTTCAGGCCTGTTTAAGAGCTCTCTTTACAGTCAGCACTCACACCATATTTTTAAAATAAACCATATCTTTCTTTTAATTGGCATGTCTAAGTGGAAGCAGAAAAACAGGATATGAAGACCAGAGTAACAACAGTGTATATCTCAGAAATCATGAGGGAAATGAGAAAGGGCAATCCCTGTTTGGGGACAGAGTTCTTTCATGCTTGATAACTTTGGAGGAATCACACTGATTTCCTTTGAAGAGGGGAAGAAATCTGAAGTAATTAGCTTCCATTCCACAGGAAAAGGTAGTTCACTATCAGCAATGGCCGGCTGCTACTATTGCATTTAATGCCACTGCTCTCAATCAAAACCAGCTGTCAGCTGCACTGATTTCGATGGGTGATTTGGGAACCGAATCAGATGTGAGAGATCTAGAGACAGTATCCCTATAGTGGGACTTTGCCTTTGCTCTCCCGGTACATACTTAGGAGGTGACGGAGACACAGGATGCTATTCCAGAAAATTAAACCTCTCACGATTTGCAACCCCTCCCACACCCTCCAACCACCTTAAACAAACTTGGCCAGACTTTCACATAGAGTCTATTTCTGGATTAGATTTCACAGGAGTGAGTATTTTTCAATAATAAATGCCATTTGCGATTCTATAAATAGAAAATTTCTTATGGCACAAGATTAACAAAGCTAATTATTAGAGAAAAATAAAAGTAATTTACTAGCTGAATTTTACTGACTAGCTAATCTACCAGAGAGTTGAATCTCTCTCTAGCTGGGGAAGTTTGTATTGCTGTTGGTTATGACAAACTTGGGAATTTTAATCAAAGTTTATCCTAATTTCAAAAAGGATTTCTAAGCCTTTTGCATACTGCAGCTTTGGTGGAATTATGCATCATGTTGCATACAAAGGGTTTAAACTGTAGTTTTTTACTAAATGTTTATATGTATAAACATGCTTATAATACAAGATACATATATAGAGATATATGTAAGATATAGCAGACATGCAGATACAGGTATTATATAAACAAAGATTCTCACAGTTTTATAACAGTAAAACCAATGACCTTTGGGCAAAATTTGAACCATTACAAATAGCCTTATAAGCTGCATCTGAAATCCTGCCAATGCTTGATAACATTTCTCATTCACAAAGTGTTATCAATATCATGGCCCTGGCCAGTTGGCTCAGCGGTAGAGCGTCGGCCTGGCGTGCGGGGGACCTGGGTTCGATTCCCGGCCAGGGCACATAGGAGAAGCGCCCATTTGCTTCTCCACCACCCCCTCCCTCCTTCCTCTCTGTCCCTCTCTTCCCCTCCAGCAGCCAAGGCTCCATTGGAGCAAAGATGGCCCGGGTGCTGGGGATGGCTCCTTGGCCTCTGCCCCAGGTGCTAGAGTGGCTCTGGTCGCGGCAGAGCGACGCCCCAGAGGGGCAGAGCATCGCCCCCTGGTGGGCAGAGCTTCGCCCCTGGTGGGCGTGCCGGGTGGATCCCGGTCGGGCGCATGCGGGAATCTGTCTGACTGTCTCTCCCCGTTTCCAGCTTCAGAAAAAAACAAAAAAATATATATAATAATAATAATAATATCATAACCCTCTAAATAAGTGTGAGAAGCAAATAAAATTGTGTAGTGATCCTTTTAGAGTAATACCTAGAATTCTTTTTTAGGCTTTATCATTTGGAAACATTGCAGAAAACATAACTTAAAATTCTGTAACTTACAAAGATGTTAAGTTTATCCCTGCTCATTTACATTTGCTGCCAAAAAAATTCTCTTGAGAAACTTAACTACTTTGCTTTATTTTATGTGTTCACAAACCTGCCTTAATAGAATTTGTATGTGTGGGTTCTGACCCACCCTCAGTCCTAAGTGCAGAAGTACCTTTGGAATTTCTTACTGCACACCTGAAATTGAGCTGGTCACGTTGTTTTAAGCAGAGAATGCCGAAATACAAGCTTCTTTAGTTAACCACTCAGGGGTGACTGTGTCCAATTTAACATTTTAAAAATTGGAAACATTTTGATAAATCCAAAAGCAGGTTTGGATCAGCAAGGTGGCACCCCAGAGGTACTTCCACAATTCTATGATGTGGTGGCCTCCCAGGGCAGTCCATCTGAGGTGAGTCAGAGTGAAAGGTGTGGCCCAGTAATCAGTGGGATCCCAACTGGGCTGAGCAGAAAATAAAAATATGGACTCTAAGCACTCACACAACTCTCTAGTTAAACACACAAAAGATCTTTTTCAATATTAAGCAAAATGCACGGACATTTAGTCTACTTTACTGTAAACACCACATCTCAGCAGCGTTAACACTGAAGTGGTATCTGAGGGCCTATTCAAAGCAACTCCAGAAAATGCTTCTTGTGCAAAAAAGCAACTCTCCGAGCAGGGTAGCAGGGCTGTGCCATTTCATTGCTGTTGGTTTTGTGCTCATTTTGCCAATAAATAGAAAGCAAATTACAGACTGGATACTTCTACTAAGAATCATTTTCTCCCCTATGTGTTTAAAAGGACCTACTCGTTTATAACAAATAAGAATTCGTGTGTGTGTATGTGTGTGTAATTTACTCATTAGATGCACAAATGGTTGATGGATTTTCATTGCACATTTAGAAGCCATATGTTAATTCTCTGTCATTATACACTGTAACATATCATGAGTCCCCTTTGTGGCAGTATACTGTATAGCCCTTATATACATCCAGTGCCACAACAGTGTGGGTCTGGACCAGAGGGCTACAGAACAGCTTCCTTCTGTGCCCCAGTGTGGGAAGGACCCTCTGGTGATCTGATTGTCAGTGAACATAAAAGACTATGGAGGAACAGGTCTAGTGAATAATAAAGAGATATAATTCAGAAGTAATTTTTGTCTAGATGCCACAGAATCTTCATAGAACCAATCGAAATTTTGAGAATGACCTAAAAACATGCCCCTTTCTTTGAGGTTCCTCTCATTCTTAGAGAATTTCTGGGCTAAGATAAAATTTCTGTATTGTTTATAGATGGGAGACTTTTCATATATGAAAATTCATTTTAGCCAGAGAGAATTGGGTGGCATCAGGAATTTTGGATGCAGAAACCAGATGGTAGTTAAGTTTGAAGTTTTAAACAAAAAATAATAAAAGAGGTTGACTAAAAACCTCCAGTGTCTTTCTAGCTCTCAGATTTTATCATTATAATAACTCAAATAACATGATTCTGTTTCTACTATTTCAAGGCACCTATACTAATATCTATGAGACTCATTAATAAGAAAACAGAAAACACATGTATCTTTTTTTTTTTTTACACTCTTTGATATGATGGTAGGGCAAAAGCTCTAATAATACTGGATCTGCAGTTCACATGCCTAGCCCAGGCCAAAGTAAGATTTAAAGTGTCAACCACTGTGTTTGTATTGCAGGATCACGTCATAAGACAAGATGCAGTGACAAGATGAAAAGGTTCTTTGCTTCATGCAGACCAAATATTTATTGTAAAAATAAATAAGGTTTAGGATGCTCTGGCTGTTGGTACATAATCACCCAGACTGAATGCAACAGTCTTCTGCTTTATAGTTATTAGGAACCTGGTCTTTGAATTTTAATATAAGCTTTCTAAATAGCATTAGTAATAAGCAAAATAAATCAGATTCATGGGACTCATTAAGTGCATATCCTGATCAACTATAGGCTCTATTATGTCATTTAACTAGTCCTCCTTCTAGGTGAAGATTTGCGGGAAAATAAACAGCATTATTTTTTTAGCAGTGCAATTGTTATACATCTAAATATGTAGATATGGGTTGAATTTATTAACTAAAAAAATATCAAATACCTACTGCATTTAAAGAATACCTGAACCTATTGAATGTTACATTGTTTTTCATCTATACAAACACCAAGTGCTGTTGGATATGGGGAGAACAGAAACATTTTTTGATATTATTTAATCAGCCAGCCATGAGTTTGCCTTAATTCCAAACAAAGACTTTCTGACCAACTGCTGTTTCAGTGTCCTCCTGATACACATAAAGTGGGATTTTCCCATGAAGCATGCTGAAACTCCCAGCACCTGGTGAAACTTGTACTGGAAGGACTCTATGCTACTTTTCAGAAGCATGAACATATGACATTGCAAACTGTGCTTGTGCACACACCCCCATATATACACATACATGAAAGTCGTCACTTCATCCTGTACATTTTACATCACTGGTATGTTGCAGAACATATTCTGCTTTCCCACATTTTAAATCTGTGCTGCAGCTAATCAAAGCACATGCCCTATTCTTGGCAGCAGCATAACCCAGATGTGCAGCCCTGGAAGGAATCACTACAGCAGTGTCATCTGGCTATCACCATCACTTGCCTGGTTTCTCCAGCAGATCCCAGAGTGGTGATGCTGGGTGTCATGCCAGCTTCATCTACTTTCACACCATTGTCTTGTACACGGGAGGAATTGGTTCACTTTTAATGTATCTGAACTGAGAAGGAACAAATCACAGGTGTGATGAATTTTCACTTTTAAATACTTGAGAAAATGATAATGGCGTTCCATGCTTTCATGTGTAATAGAATGTTCTATTCATAAATGAGGGGCTCAACTGAGCAACAATAGACAGATGCATGACCTGCTCTGGAACAGAGCTGAATTCTTAATCATTCTGCTATACATTGAAATCACACATGTTTGCGTGTAAAAACTCAACCATAGGCTCCCCTTAGACAAAGAACCATTGTTTGTGGTTTTGGCCCGAGTCTCCTGGGCTTCTGTGGTTCTAGGCAGAAACGGTAATTCAATCAGTTCAACTACACACAAAATAGGAACTGATTCTGGCAGATTGTTCAGTTTCAAACATATTCAGCCCCTATTTGAAACAATTTTGCCCAATTTTCATGGAGGCTTCATGTTAATGGCATGCATTAGTTAGATATGAAGACAAAGCACTGATTTTCTCTAATAGTTGTGATATAAAAATGAAGTAATTCCCATCCAATTTTACCAAATCAATTGCCCTGCATCTTTTGTGGTTGCTGTTGCTAATGGACAAAATTTACTCCAAAATACTTTGAAAGTTCTTTGAAACAAGAAAATAAAAGAAAGGCAAAACAGAGATGTTTCGGAACGGACTGGTGTAGTAACTGAATCTCTCTTCCTTAAAGGAACATCAGCATTATTCTGATGTGTCCAGGAACAGTTTCTCCTATGTTCTCTCTTGTTGTCCAGGGTGTAAATTTGTTGCCCCAGACAGTACAATGTTGCTAAAGACAATTTCTATCCTAATTTTCTAAAATTCTTTACCATTCAGGTGGATGAAAATATTTACTCAACACTAAAGATATTTGGTCCAATGGATTGATTTAACAGTGTGGTTTGCCTCAGCTCTTCTTCTATTTCTATGTTCAGCGTTCTATGTGATTTGGGTAAGATATTGACTATCTGAACAGTGGGATTGGTACAGATGTCATTAGGCAATTTGAGTTCTCATTTTGGCCCTGTCAATAGCTAGCTCCAGGGTTTCAAGCAAAGTGTAATTTCTTTGGGCTTCAGGATCCTAGTCTGTAAAAGATATTAGCAGTTTTCCAATTTCTTTAGCACCAAAATTTATTTATTAAACAGAAATTCCAATATGTAAAACAGATGAAAGTCATTCAGATATTAGTGTCCATCTTTACAAATTCAAATTCACAACATGCTGACTGGCCATCCAGCCACCCCTGAGACCATATAAGATGAGAGCACCTCACTCTAGGTGAGTCAGACATTTCAAAGGATGATGATTCCCTGAGGATTTTATGCAACTTCTTTATGAAAACAACCTCTGAGATTTTTTTTTTTAACAGAGGCAGAGATAGACAGGGACAGACAGACAGGAACGGAGAGAGATGAGAAGCATCAATCATCAGTTTCTCGTTGCACGTTGCGACTTCTTAGTTGTTCATTGATTGCTTTCTCACATGTGCCTTGACCGTGGGCCTTCAGCAGACCGAGTAACCCCCTGCTGGAGCCAGCGACCTTGGGTCCAAGCTGGTGAGCTCTTTGCTCAAGCCAGATGAGCCCGTGCTCAAGCTGGTGACCTCGGGGTCTCGAACCTGGGTCCTTCTGCATCCCAGTCGGATGCTCTATTCACTGCGCCACCACCTGGTCAGGCCAACCTCTGAGATTTTTATGAGAGAATAAAACCTTTTGTGTTTAATCATAGTTCATTTAGATTTTCTTTCCATGCAGCTGAATCTAATCCTACCCAAGAAAGTTTTGTTTCCCCTCCAAAAAATGAAAAAGTTGAATGATTTCTGTTTTTTATGAGATGTGCTAGAGAAGGAGTCCTGAGTTGGAAGCTCTGGAATGCAGAGGATTTGGGGACTTCCTGTGCAACCTTATCTTCCCCGCACTTCCTACTATTCATCCTACACTGAAGACAGTCCTCCTGGCAATTTTAAACAGCCAAAATAACTCACTTGTGCACAGCTAGAGAAGAAAGGCAAAGATAAAATTGACACAGATGAAAGAAGGTAAATGCTCACAAGAGAAATAAATCCTATATCCTGTGAGCTGGGATAGGATTTGGGGTTTATACATTGTATCCAAGGCCTAATTCCCTGTAGAATATACATTTTTTGTATACACTCTAGTACAGCGGTCCTCAACCTGTGGGTCGCGACACCGGCGGGGGTCGAGCGACCAAAACACAGGGGTCGCCTAAAGCCATCGTGGTCTAGTAGGTAGTATTAGTCATGGAAAGAAAGATAAGACATTCCCCTTGGGGTGAGCAAGAACACAAACAAATAAGTGCCAATACTTTATATCCTCCCCAATTAATTATCCAGTCTTTACTGTAGCATTTTCTATGACAAGCTCTCATTATCCCCTCCCTCGAATGTGTTACCATCCATGTGCACATAGTAGTAACTGATTTCTTCATCTAAAAGAGCACCCCGGCCCTGGCCGGTTGGCTCAGTGGTAGAGCGTCGGCTTGGCATGCAGGAGTCCCGGGTTCAATTCCCGGCCAGGCCACACAGGAGAGGCGCCCATTTGCTTCTCCACTCCTCCCCCTCTCCTTCTCTGTCTCTCTCTTCCCCTCCCGCAGCGAGGCTTCATTGGAGCAAAGATGGCCCGGGCGCTGGGGATGGCTCTGTGGCCTCTGCCTCAGGTGCTAGAATGGCTCTGGACGCAACAGAGCGACGCCCCAGAGGGGCAAAGCATCACCCCCTGGTGGGCATGCTAGGTGGATCCCAGTCGGGCGCATGCGGGAGTCTGTCTGACTGCCTCCCCATTTCCAGCTCCGGAAAAATGAAAATAAATAAATAAATAAATAAAAGAGCACCCCACCACTCTAGCCCCTTTTTCTTTATAACACATACTGCCTCCTGACACATTGCATATTTTTGTTTCTCTGTTTAGCGACTCCATCCCACTTACCACAGAATGAAAGCACAGTGACAGCAAGAACTCTTGTTTTGCCCACTACTTTCTAGTGCCTAGAAAAGTATCTGACACATAATAGGTTTGAACATACCAATTTTAAGAAGATTCTTTTTTTAAAGAAAATTCAAAACTTACTGAGGTTACTTAAAGTTTATTTCACTTCAATCTCTGTCTAATTCATTTTGTCTTGTTTTTCACCTAATAGTGGGGAAAGAAAGCTATCTACATCTAATGCTAATATCTTGACAGTAAACCGAGATACTAAATGACAACTTCTTTCAATTAATCCTTGAAAAGCAATCTGGAATCACATCAAATAACTTCAATCTTCAATGTCTTTTCCATATGACAATTTGTCAATTACTAGGAGAATGTTATCATATCCAACCTTCCTGCATCCTCACCATGTTGACAATTTCTTGAACTATCTCTCATATGGCTCATCATATCCCTTCTTTTTCATGTTACATACCCTCAGTTGTACTTCAATTTGTTAAAATTCATTTTCAAATATGATGCCCAGTCTTGATTGTAAAGCTCCAGGTAAATTTTGTGCAGGCCAGTGTAGAACAGAACTCTCAACTGTCTTTTCTAGATACCATGTTTCTATCAGTGCTTCCTAAGAAACATTTGCTTCTAATCTTAAGTCATATATTCTTCTTCTGATATCCTAAGTATTATAAAATATTCAGTGTGAAGATAAAAATGATTCTTTACTAGTTATTTCAGTCCAATCCCTACCAGTTAAGCTAGGAGGAAGCAGCTTTGTCCCTAAAGGGCGGAGAAGAGCAAGCTTGAGGAAAGCAGCAAAGACATGGCTGGCTCAGAAAGGGATTCTGGTGGGAAGGAGGAAACTTGTTCACTGCACACAGTATAATCTTACGCAAATTATGATGTCTTCTACAAACACATCTTCCCAGTAAGTAACTAGGCTGCTATTCAATATTGACAAATGTTTTAAGGCTATTTCTATAAGATACCAAAACATCTGGAAGAAGAGAGGTAAAAAACACCCAGATGTTTTAAGAATGACAGAGTTGGATGGCAGCTCACTGCATCTTCCATAGTCCTTTTTTGTCACTTATATAAGAACTTATCAAAATTTTTTATGTTCCTCCAATATACACATACACCCCCACACACTCCTAGAAAATTATGAAGGACTTCTATGACTTTCACAATTTTCATCTTCAAGGAAAGAAAAGGATTTCGATTATTACTTTGAGGTCTACATCAATGAAATTCATCAGTTTGGGATTACTATTTACACTCGAAAGTTGCAATGAAACTTGGATTTTAATTTTTCAGTGTTTTGGATCCTTCAGATCTTTTTTTGTTTGTTTGTTTAATACCAGAAACATGCTGGTTTCCATGATAAGAAACATCAAGTGCCTATTTCTAGAACTTTCCGTTTTTAATTTGTCAGTTATCTCTTCTGCAGCTGCCTGATCTCAAATATTCTCTTGCTGTCCATGACTCTGGGAGCCGAGGCTGCCATGATAGCGAGACTCTGCTCTCATAATACTGGGCTTGCTGCTTCTTACATACGTCTAACACCTTCAGATAGTTGGTACAGTGAAATAACAACTGTTAAAACAATGTTTCTCCATGGCATTGCCATTAGTGGAAGGACTAGCAAAATAAAAAAAGAGACCACAGAGAATTATATATGGATTTGTTTATATAAATATACTTTTATATTTTATAAGTTTATATATAACTTACATAAATTCCCTTTACTTGAGTTTACACTCTGAGTTATACTTGACTTTCCAGAATAAAAAAGACATATCATAACGGCTAACTGAATAGAAAAGTCAATGCAGGCTTTTTTTTTTCTCTTTTGCTATAAAAAATCCTACTGTGATAATTAGGGACATTTCTAATGCCACTGAGATGTGGGAAAATAAAAAAGCATACTGCAAAATATAAAAATTTATAGCACCACCTATTGGTTTCAAAATAAACATTAAATTTTTTCTACTTTTACTAATTATCAAGACTAGAATAAAGAAACCTTATTATTAATTTTGAATCACATGAAGATTAAAGTTTTTTACTTCCTAGTGATGCTGTGGAAATTTTTTTAAACAAAACTCATATTCAAGACTAATATAATGTAAGGCTTTTATATACGAGGGAAGTAAAATAGAATTGAGATTTCTTTTTCATGCATTGCTTTGCCGACTTGTATTAAGTTTTCTAAATCACCATTTGAGTGTTATTTTTAAACTGATGAACTGTGTTGGACTCCATATTCTCTATTGGCCAACAGGAACAGAGGGGTTAAACATGCCTGGCTTTTAGTTCCACCTTTCATGTCTTCCTCTTAAAGCTAGAGAGGATGCTGAAAAATCTCTCAATAGATTAAATTATTATTGGCTACTCCAGACCCTCATTCAGATGGTCTTCGTTCTTTTATTCAATCCAGCTTCTATAACAATGAGGGAGCCTTTGAAGGAACCTAAGAAATGCTTCCTTCCACTCTGCTTTCAGCATTTACCATTCTGCATCTTTTTCCAGAATGCACGGCCTTTCCTGGGGAACAAGGGAGGAAAGAACTATGTGGTGTCTTTTCCACACTTGGGACAACACTTCTTATGGAAACTCCCTTTTCCACCCTTGGGACATCTGGGCTTATGAAAGGGTCACTGGAATTCTGTAATAGAGCTTATAAACATATATGTCTCCCAGACCCTATTTCTGGATTACTTTTCAAATCAAGTTTCCCTTTTTAAGACTTGAAGTGAAGTAAGGGCCTTAAGAGCATCAAACATGACATCCTGGCCCTCATGTTTGCAGTAGGCAAATGATCTGGAAAACTAAACTTTAGGCACGGGGCCTCAGAATAGAATTGCAGAAAAAAGTGACCTCATTTAGACCCCACATTAAACACAGGTTTTAAGTGGTTTCTTTTCATTTAACCAAATAGTCACTTCTCCACAATTTGAGTAGGCATTAAAATATGAGGGATTGCCTGACCTGTGGTGGCGCAGTGGATAAAGCATCAACCTGGAAACGCTGAGGTTGCCGGTTCAAAACCCTGGGCTTGCCTGGTCAAGGCACATATGGGAGTTGATGCTTCCTGCTCCTCCCCCCTTCTCCCTCTCTCTCTCTTCCCTCTCTATAATGAATAAATAAAAAAATAAATAATTTAAAAAGAATAAAAAAAATATGAGGGATGACTAAATTTGAGAGCACAGGAGAAGAAACAAAACAACACAAGAATAACATTGGACTCTAAGATGAGTCAATCAGAGAAAAATACATATATTATCTTCAGGGAAGGAATTATTAGGCTGGACTACCTAAAATTGTATCTTTGTAAGTCAAAAATTATCAAACAGTCTAAATTTTACATGATTCAATCTAATATCAGTTGAGGGAACAAAATAACTCAATCCTGTTTAGAAATAAAAATGAAAGCAATAGAGGAAAAAAGCCAATAATGCTTCATATAATTTAAATAGTAAGAATTAGCATTTTAGTCTCTCTTAACCAAAACTGTTAAAGTGGTTCATCCTAGCTCCCTCTATGACTGGCCTGGTACTAATATCTAATCATGAGCATTTGCTGCTGCTTTCAAATGCACTGCTTCTCACTCAGTTTTATACAGGTAGTTTAAATTTTTCTACATTTGAAACTACCTGTCCACTGTAATAGAATTCAAAATGGGCTCCATTTATCTTATTTTGGGATTTTTTTTAAATGTTATTTTTCTTTGGGTTTTTTTTTTTTTTTTTTTTTAGATTTTTAAGAAGGTTGGGAACAGCGACAGCCTGATTAGACTCAGACTCCTTTAAGACTCACTTCATTTTATACTCCCCACCATTCTAAACAGGCTTCACACTAGGCAGCCTTCACACTCTCCTTGCGGGTCTTACTCACAGAGCAAGCCATAATAACAAGCTTCTAGGGCCTGGCTGGCTTTTTGGCTCAATGGGACAGTTCTGTTGCCAAATCCTGCTTCGAGGGCTTCATGAGTTTATCCTTACATGCACCTTAGCGATGTCCTGTGTCTTGTCTCTTCCCAGCTCAGATGAGAGACCTTTTCTACATCCTCTTGTTGCTTTTTCAGGGGACCAAATGCCTACATCTGGAGGGAAAGAAACCCTTAATGTATTTTTGCCCTTTCCTCTGAAAAATATCATCCTGTTGTGCATGTGGAGAGAAGCATGTTAGTAATAAGAGAAGGAAATGATGGGGTCAGCTGGGGCTCTGAGAGGCAGTCCAGATGAAATTTAAAGAGGGAATTGTGGTGATGTGTTGTTGTTTTTTTTCTGAGAAAACTGGGTGATGTGAGTTTTGAAACCTACAGCCCATAATCTGGACTCGACTAAAACATACCAAAAAGCTTAGCTCAGACCTGCAAGGTTAACTTTTTCTAAACATAAAACAAGGAAATGTGGAAAGTTTGCTCTTTCTCTTTAATAAAGTACATTAACAACCTGCTTTGGGAAACACGAATCTTTTTATGGAGTAAGAACTAGCTATTTAAAAACAGGAATTACACATAGGATGGTGTTTATTTATGCACACATAAATATACACGCATGCAAGGATTATTAATATTTACATGCACATACACGTATGGAAATAATTGTCTCAGAAACTAGTTTAGATCTAGAAACAATTGGCAGACAACAAAAGGAAAACTGAGAATGGTCCAGTCTACAAAACCATCCCAAAGGACATTCTCAGCAATGGAAGACTGATAACATAATAATCCCCATAAAAATAACATGGGGGAGGAGGGAGTGGAAGATTCTTTAATATTTTTATGGATCCAGATGAAAGGTTTTAGCACCTGAATTCTTTTCAGATCAATTTTTATTTGTGTGCAAAAACAGATTGACAGCTTCAGATGAAGGGTAGGTGGGTGTCAGAGTCTTGGCAGCTGGTAATGACTACAATTCTTGGGTGTGTGTTTGCTAGCTGGGCAGAGAAAAAGACAGAAAGTAAACTCATCCCTCTGAAAGTACGGTCCCACCACCAACCAGCCACTGTCCACTACAGAGTGTGTGTTCTTGCTCTGCCTGTCCAGGATCCGGGCTGATTTTTATCCCTGTGCAATACACACCATGGAATATTTACATGTTTGGGGATATCAACAAAGAGACTGAAACAAAACAAAACAGAAAGATACACAACACAAAATGGCATTGTGTGCCTTTTCTGTAACCCAGATTCTGGTAATTATCTCTCTGGCTTTACAAGCCTTTTCTTTCATTCTAAAGGCAGTTTTTGGAATCGTGTTACACTTAACTCAGTTTAACAAATAAGAGTAGTCTGGCAAAATGGCACCATCTGCTTTCCACAAATATTTGTGGTATAGGCAAGCTCTCAATACTTTTATTATACCCACGGTTCTTTGGTTTAAAAGCAAGTGGAATAATGTAAAGAAGAAAGAGAAGCAGGGATTTGGGAACTGGGTGTGTGTTGGATGCACTTTGCAGAGATCCTTCTGTGCCAGAGGGAACAAGGAAAAGATACGTCTTAAAATAACTGGGGGAATAAAAAGAGTGAAAAAGGTTTGGAGGCGCTTAGCAGAGCACAATTTACCCTGGCGTGAGCTACAGGCTAATGATGGAATAATAATAACATTTGGCGCTAGGAGCCCCGAGAGGCTGACAACGCGCGCACTGCAGCCTGTGCACTTCACACTTTTGCAGGGCTCTGTCGTCAGGACAAAGACTCGGAGAACAGAGGCAAAGTAAAGAAGGACCGAGAGTCTGCACTCAAGTTTACTGTAATATAAATACACATACACTGCGCTACAGATGTTCCTCATTGTCAAAGGCTGGCACGTAATTATGCTATGTGCTTCATAATATTTTAATGAGCTTTCTCTCCAAATAGCAACGAAAATGAATAATAAGAAGCTCTTAGGGGGGAAAGTTGGTGTTGTCCCTGGAAAGAAAAAAAAAATCATAATAGGTTATGTTAGAATGGCAGGAAAAAAAACAACACTGGTCTGGGTTTAATAAAATTGAAATGAATCTAAAGTATGGTTTCTGAAGATAGTTTCCTTTTTTTCTTTTTCTTCAACTTTAGCAGTTCATTCGGGCTAAGGAATAACAAAACGGGTTGTAGCGTATTCTGGTGGATCATTTCTCTCTCCCCTTTTCTCTCTCTTGCCTTTTTTAGGGGAAAAAAACCCTTTAAGTGGAACTGTTGCAACAATGCTGTTAATATATTATGCCAATTAATGTCTTGAAATAAATAACAAACCACTTAATATGTGTTGTAAATGTCGTGCTGATTTAAGCATTGTTATGCATAGATTATGTCTCTTAGGGATGGGTGGCTGAGTCCTTAATAAAGGTTTTCTCTTTGAGTGTGTGTGTGTGTGGTGTGTGGTGGGGGTTCCTTATTGTTCTTTTTTGTTTTGCTATAGGATAAATTTCAATAAAGAGCTGAAGTTTGATATCTACTATAATGCAGCCAATTTTAGCACTGTAACCACTGCAACAAAAATAATTATTTTTGGCTGTGTTCAGTATTTTATGAAAAAAGAGAGAGAATGCTACGGAAAAAATAGCATATGTACCTTATTTTGAGATGTAACCCTTTAAATTAGTTTGTTTTCACAGACTTTTTTATTTTAAAATGAGTCAAATATGTGGACTTGTGAGTAGTAGAATTATAATACTGATATTGATGAAGACATAATAACCTTTGGATGCTATTTGCAGGAAAAAAAATGTCCACATTTAAATTACTTGTATTCAGGTATGGAGCACAGATATTATGTTTCTAATTTGTGGATTAAAGATCATTGATTATTATTCAGAATCTCCATTTCTCATTTGCTGCCTTTATTAGTGACAGAATGTTCCCTATTTCCTTCCCCTTTTTGTAAATTCCATATAGTATATGCACAGATTAGACATGGAGGTAAATTTTCTTTTTAGGGCATGCATTAGACAACTGGGCTTAAATAAATCAAATTTGTTTTTATTCTGTACATATTGAAATTAGGAAATGATAAACAAAAATAGCGACCCCCAAGGGTATGTTTGTATGAAATAACTTGTAGAAAAGTTCCTAAAAGATCATTTCAAGACAGCTTAATTGCCAACCCCTCCTATATATCTTCTTTGGAATGTAAATGAAGTTCAAGTTTGTGGGGAAGACCGGAAGTGCGATACAATTTACTATGCCCTCAAAATCAGAATTTAACCAAGACTGAATTATGATGAATACAGCTTGATGGCAAGTATATTTTAATATTTCTATTTTAGAAATGGAAACTCTATGAAGGACAGTTTTGTAAACTTAATTGGCCAGAATATGTTAATGATCTGAATATTACTCACTGCTATACTGGATCAATGCTCTGCTTCTGGTACATCTTTATATAGAGATATATAAGATGATTTTTAAAAAGTTTTTGTGTACATAGATAAACTTACATGAAAGGTATAAAAAGAGCAGGTCTGGTTTTTGATGAAACAACCACTAAAACAGGTAAGTAAATAAGAAGTAGTATAGCCATGTGCAGTCATAGCCAGATTACATGGAATCACATCCTAGCTCTACCACTGAGGAGCTGTGACCTTGAGCAGGTTAATTAATCTTACGATGATTCACTTAACCCATCTGTAAAACAGAGATGATGATAACACCTTACTCATGGTCTTGTTATAAGGAAAATATGAATTAATAAATTTAAAGTACTTAAAACAGTTCCTGATACATAATGTACTGTGACAAATATTTGCAATAATAATAACAATATTGTTATTTAATGAATCCAGTATGCTACTATTAAATCTTTCTACTCACCAGATGAACCAGGAATTAGAAATCCTGGGTCTCAGTTTCAGCTCCAACACTGACTGGCTTTGTGATTTTTATTTAGCCTGTCTGGTCCCTCTATTTTCTTTAACTGTAAAATTAGGGAAAGTTGGGAGATAATTTATAAGTCTAGTTATGTATTAGAACATAAACTTTTAAAAATAATTTAAAAGTTCACCAAAGTATCTTACGACATTCCACAGAAATAAGTGACACCAAGGAACTGAAGTCCAGGGCAGGGAAGCTGAGAAACATCCAGGCTGTGCCTACACATTGTGTCCAAGAGAATTTTACTTCTTACATATAATGTCACTATACAGGCCCTCTATTCAAACAAGGTGCCACAGCATAACATATATTGGAGGCACCATGCGTAGCTGAGGGTCACTATGGTGTAAGACAGGGGTCCTCAAACTTTTTACACAGGGGGCCAGTTCACTGTCCCTCAGACCGTTGGAGGGCTGGACTATAAAAAAAACTATGAACAAATCCCTATGCACACTGCACATATCTTATTTTAAAGTAAAAAAATAAAACGGGAACAAATACAATATTTAAAATAAAGAACAAGTAAATTTAAATCAACAAACTGACCAGTATTTTAATGGGAACTATGCTCCTCTCACTGATCACCAATGAAAGAAGTGCCCCTTCTGGAAGTGCAGCAGGAGCTGGATAAATGGCCTCAGGGGGCCACATGCGGCCCTTGGGCCGTAGTTTGGGGACCCCTGGTGTAAGGCTTCCATTTAGAGTACATAGTCTCAGCTTCAAGCTCTCTCCAGAGAATAACTGTTACTTAGAATTCTCCAGCTCCAAAACAGGTATTCAACAGACCACAAACTTGTCTTCAAAGATATACGGCTTCCTCTACCTGGACAGACGGCCTTTTTGGCTCTCTAGAGTATTTCAGTCCCTTATATAAAATTAAATTAATAAGTTTAAAAAAAAACCAACAAGCAGAGGTGCATGGAGTTTTCTTTTGGGAGCTGAAGCTGTATTTTCTGTTTCAGTGGAGTCACTCCTGACCACGGTCAGGAACACCATTCAGAAAAAAGTGCTTCTCAACTGAAATCTGTGTGGAAAAAATAAAATACCTGGGCCCTGCATAGTTTTTCTAGACACCAGCAACAATGTTTTCTATTCATGAGTGTTGAAAATATTTAATATTCTATCTGCTTAGTGACAATAACACCGTACAGGCCCCGAACACGCACTCCGAGCCACACTACTTTCTAAGGGCTTTCCATATAAACGTGAGTGTCCTTCACCAAGCACATGCTGGCAGGGCATTTTTATCCCATGTCTCAGAGAGAACAGAAGGTGGCTTAGCTGGTGTGGATCCTAGGCTTTCTCTGAAAGAGTACACAGACCCCTAGCAGCCACACTATGACCCAACTAAAGCAATAAACACAAAAATTACTTTTTAAAGCAAAGTTTAAAAAGTTTTCAAAACATATTAGAATTTATGACAGGTAAATCAGAATGGAAGATATGTCGATTTGCTACCTGCTAGCTTTAAAAATAATAATGCTTTACTATTTGAATTGTGATTTCACATCTTGTTCCGATTTGAATATCCCAGTGACCTTGAGAAATGAGGAAAACCCAGGTTTTTGAAAAGTACAAGTGAGTACTTTCTCCTCTTGCTGGTAGTTCCTACTTTAGATTGTTTCTAAAGAAACTTACTTTTCAGTAGTTACATACTCTCGAGCTGTGTAAGGAAACCCACTAGCTCCTCTGAGGGTACCAGGCTCTGATCTAAATTTGCTATTAGTGAGAGAAGCCCTAGCTGGCTGGTTCTCAGAGAGCATCCCTCCACACACGCTCAATTTGTGTTAGGGATGCCTATATTACTCTCACATTGCTACCACGTGAGTTAGAAACTGCTAGTTCAATTAATAACACCAAGTCTAGCCTCGCACAGTTAGCCAAGGAGCAAGTGATTCCCTCGTGAAGGAGACAGTCTTGCTGGACTCGGTGGTAGCTTCCCATCCTGTCTAGGCTTTTGCTCTCTCTACGTTGTCAGCTTTAGAGGACTGACATTTCACTAATTAAGCAAAAACAATAAAGTACAAACCTTCATTTAGCCAAAAGAAAAGGGAAGCCCAGTGAGATTTGACTCTGTGGATGAGTTTTGAAATAGTAAATGGAGTTGAAGAGACATTGGCACTGAGCATGGCACTCCATAGTGCTTTTATGAGATAAGTAAAGAGATATGAATGTGTATCTCTAAAATATATTTTAATGTTTTTTTATTTCTGCTGCAAGAAAAAAATGACAATGCCAATAGCATTAAACAGTATTAACAAAAATCATATCAGTTGCAGCTTTACATTTAATTCTTTGCCATTCAATCTGAACAGCTTAAAGCAAGAGCCTTGTTACCAAAATATTATCACTATGACAATATCTTAGATACCCAATATTTAACCAAAGGAATTCCAGAATACATTGGAGATAATGTATACATGCACGTTGCATCTTGTGATATCAGAAGATAGTATAGTGAAGACTCAGACAGCCAAGTCTAGATTGCTTTTTGCCAGGCATTTCAAGTGCGGAATTTTCTATTCACTGCCTCACTTGCAACAGGAACTTTGGAAGTTAGGTCAAATAATCTTAAATCTTATAGCTCTATCATTCAAGAGCAGCCTGAATTAGTGAGAATTACTGAAAAGTTTTGAACCTTTATCTTTAAAATGTAAGTAATAATTGCTGCCTTATAAGATTGTGAGAATAAAGAAAACCTATGTATCATTGCCTTCAGAGAAATGGCTCATAGCAGGTGCTCTATAAATAGTCTAGCTGCTGTTTTGCAATTATTTCTGCTTTACATTCTCTGCATCTTTGCTGATATTTCAATTCCAGTCAGCTCTTCATGATTAGATTGTACAGTTCTACCTTGGCCAGAGAACAAATAATCAATGGAAAAAATGATACAAAGGAAGTTAGAATATAGTGTGTGAGACAGAGAAGATCAAGAGAATAGTAATTGAACTCTTTTGTTGTATTGATGAAACAAGTATTAAAGGGTGAGGGATATAATGTGATGGCTTCATTTTTAGCATTAAGCAGCAGCATATCACCACACAAGGAAAGAGAAGGAGGCATAGTATGCAGGACTCAGTTCTGGTTATAGAATCAGCTCTTGATCAACATGACTCTGGCCAATAACCAAGTATGTACAATTCTAAGTCTCTTTTAAGCAATGTATGCTGATGCTTATGGAAAGAGTTTTAGGCATTGACTTGATTTCTCTACAAAGTAAAACTAAATGCCATCATGAAGATGATCTTATTGCTATTATGGAATAAATGAATTTCAGCACACCTATCTGAATGTATGCTACTCTAGCACATTGGGAAAAAATCTTGATAAAGGTTAGGGAAAATCTTGTAAAATAAGGCCTTTCTCAAAAACCTAGTGTTGTGCAATGTACCACTTTCTCCATTGCTAGGAGAATGGTAAGTAGTGTGTTATGGGTATGTTCATAGACCCCAGAACAGAACTAGAGAACGCTGAGACACAGATGGCAAATGTCTGGGCTATCCTTCCTGGCAAAAGTGTGCTTGTGACTGACTCTCTCATGCAATAGTTTCAGCTGGATGGGAGCCTGGCATATTTCAAATGATGGAGGAACAGAGAAATTTGTTTCTCATGGGGACTGTGAAGTTCAGAGGGCAAAAAGAATCTGTAGGAGAAAGGATCATGCCCATACTACCCTGGAAATTAGCAAAGCTCTATTTAGCTAATATGTATTTCTTCTCAGGCTCCACCCTATCGTCTATACTTCTCAAAGGGCTAAAAGGAGCTTCTTAAAAGGAAAACTGATAGATATTTTTCGCTGGAATGGGCCACAAGAGCAAAGAATATTTTAACTGTGATTAAAGAATATATTTTATATTTGCCTGAGAAAGAGGACTCAGGCTTAATGTGAGTGATTTCAAAACACCTGTTGGTGAATGTTACAGACAGGCCAAGTTCAGCACCATAGAAGGAAGAACTTTCTACCCCAAACTGAAATGGGCTGGAGGTCCTCCAGCCAAGGCTGAAAGAGCGCTGCTCATTTTCGGGAAATGCGTGCCTTGGAAAAGGGTTGGGCTAAAAGCCTAAGATGCTATAAAAATACTTGATAAGAGAATGGGAAAAGTCTTGGTATCAGGGAACATTGAAAAGCAGGGTTGCACCAATTCTAAAATAACATAAGGAAAGCAGAGCTAAACTGCTCTGCTTATTCTCTCCACCATCGTCCTTAAAAGCCCCGCCATTCACATTTGAGCTTGATGCCAAGAAGATATAGAGGTCATACTAGGGACAACTCTTGCTTCCTTTGACTTTGGGAGGAAACTAGTTGGAAGGAAGTCAAAGGTGATAGATAGTTAAACGACAAGTTTCTAGTGGCCTGGAAGCACACTGGTTTATTTGACTCTGGTGGGATTCTTCCCAGAGCTCATGCTAGTCTCCTCTGCTGCTTTGTACTGCTACGCAGAGTATAACACAGTTGTGTTCTCTAATCTGTAATAATAATTTTTTAGATTTACCACTATTTGTTTAATTTCCCTGGTGGTTTATAAGATTAAACAACTTGTCATATACTTATCGGCTATGTGGGTATCCTCTTTTGAGAAGGGCCTATAAGACCTCTTGCCTGATTTTGTATTTAATTTTTTTAAATTTACTGGTTTGATATGGTTTGCCAAACTATACAGGTTTCAATTACACAACTCAATATAACACCATAATAGAAGTGCCTTGTACATAGTAGATATGAGTTCTTTGTTAGATATATGTGGTACAGATCTCTTTTCCCATTCTTTTTTTCTCTTAATGATATATCTTCTAATGAATGAAGTTTCTTAACTTTCATGTACTGTAACCCAATTTATTAGTATTTTCCTTTATGGTTAGTCATTTCTGAAACCCTTAAGAATGTTTGCATATTTTAAGGTCATGAACATAGTCTCCCATTTTCCTTCAAGCTTTACCTCTTTAGTTTTTATCTTTCACATTTACTTGTTATCTTTCTTTTAAATTTTACCCACCCCTCATTCCCCCACCACCTTCCCCTTCAGCAACCATGAGCTTTTTCTGTATAATCTACAAATCTGTTTCTGTTTTGTTTTGTTTACTCATTTGTTTTGTATATTCTTTGGTTTGACTAATAAGTGAAATCATAGTGTTTGTTTTTCTCTATCTGACTTATTTCACTTAACATAATACCCTAGATCCATCCATGTTGTTGCAAATGGCAAAATCAAGATTTTATTCTCTTTTATTGCTAAAAAAAAAATTCCATTGTGCATGTATGTGTGTGAATGCGTGTGTGTGTGTATACTTATACATATATATATACATTATATTCTTTATACACTCACCTGTATCAATGGATATTTAGGTTGCTTCCATATCTTGCCTATTGTAAATAAAGCTGCAATGAACATAGGGATGCAGGTATCTTTTCAAATTAGTGTTTTTATTTTTTTCAAAGAACTATTAGAAATGAAATTGCTTGGTCATATGGTAGATTTATTTTTTAATTTTTGAGGAATCTCCATTCTGCTTCCCACAGTGGCTGCACTGGTCTGCTTTCCTACCAGCAGTGCAGGAGGGTTTCTTTTGCTCCACATCCTTGCTAGCATTTCTTATTTGTTGATTTTTTTATGATAGCTATTCTATGAGGTGATATCTCATTGTGGTTTTGGTTTACATTTCCCTGGTGGTTAGTGATGTTACGTTTCTTTTTGTATCTGTTGACTACCTGTATGTTACCTTCGGAACTGTCTATTCAGGTCCTCTTCTCATTTTTCAGTTGGATTTTGTGTGTGTGTGTTAAATTGTATGAAGTGCTTATTTATTATGGATATTAACCCCCCCCATCCTATGTATCATTTGCAAATATCTTCTCCCATTTGGTAGGTTATCTTTTTGTTTGTGGATGGTTTTTGTCCCTGTGCAAAAACTTCTTAGATTGCTGTAGTACCCCCACCTGTTTATTTTTGCTTCTGTTGCTTTTGCCTGGGGAGACATATCTAAAAAGATAATGCTAAAACCAAACGATGCCAAAGAGTTTACTGCCTAGGTTTTTTTCTAGTGCTACGATTTCTGATTGTACATATAAATCTTTAATCCATTTTGAGTTTCTTTTTGTAGATGGTGTAAAAAAGTAGTCCAGTTTCATTTGTTTGCATGTCCGTCTAGTTTTCCTAAAATCACTTATTGAAGAGACTGTCTTTACCCTGTTGTATATCCTTGCCTCCTTCATCATGGATTAATTGAGGATATAAGTGAAGATTTGTTTCTGGACTCTCATTCTGTTCAGTTGATCTATATAAATATGGTGGCATGGAGCATTAAACAAAATGTGAGGTCTGCTAAGCATAGAGCCCTCTGTGATTACGCAAATCACATGTCCTTGAAGCCAATCCTACTTACAACACTGATCAGATTTTGTTACAAAATGTGCATTGATTTTGGGCTGCTGATCATCCATCACTTTTTTTGTAGTAGCTTTCCAAGTTCCACTGGGGGTTACTTCTCCCAGGGGTATAAAGTCTCAGTGCCCCTATAACTTAATTTTCCCCAAACCCTCCTCCTACGGGATAGGCACATGACTAACTCAAGCTCTGTTAGCTTCATTCTCTGTCTCCCTCTCTTCCCTTCTCTTAAGATTTTGAATCTTAAGAACAAAGATGAAAGAACATGGGAAAATTTAGAATAAATTTGGTTACTCTCCAAGACTTGAGAAGTTCAGACCACCTTAAGTATACCAGTTCTACCTCCAATTTAAGCCTTACCTTCTAGCCTTCTAGTTGATCCTGTGACTGTCCCAGTAGCTCTCCAATAATTGTTTCTCCTGCTTAGGCAGCCAGAAATTGTTTCTGTTGACTGCAATCAAAAGGTCCTATAGGTCATAGAGATATCTTTCTCACTCACTGGACTTGAGTTCTTTGGTCTAACTAGAATTATAGCATACATACATACGTAAGTAAAGACTGCCTAACAGAAAAGTGCAAAGTGCTTCACATATTATGTTTTATTTAATCTTCACAATGAGCCTTCAAGACAAGTATCACTGTTTCTACTTTTCAGATGACAAAAATGAGGTCCTGAGATATATTTCTGAAAGTTTTCCAGTTATTTAGTTATAGAACCCAAATTTTCAAACTGATATTTTTTTCTGAGTTTCAACACCATACTTTCCCATAATGTTTTATTTTTTTTCCTAGGCCCATTGTCTAGCACACTGCTAGGCACAACATAGTTCCTATAACGATTCAATATATGAGTGAATAAATAAAAGAAGGAATATTTCTATCCACATCTTCATTTAGTATCAGTTCATAACCAACACATAATGGCTTATAATTATAAAATCAAGTTTTATCTCTTGCCTCTCTTATCATAAAATTTTATTTGCCATTTACTGCTATGAAAACATTGGCAGATCAATCACTTATTTCTAAAATTGGTTTAGCATACCAATAATCTCAGTTTATTTCATGATTGTTTAATGGTTAACTGTAACTGCTACTTTCTGAACAAAGGCACAATTACTGGCACAAATATGTGTCAATTGTTGACTCTGAAGCTACAACTATGCAAATTTAATTATCATACATTGGCCTATACTTGAATAGAGGTATTCTCAAATGAAATGTGCTTTACCCAGAAATATTTGTAAAAATCAGTAAGTGAAAAATAGAGACAAACTCATAGAGAGAGAGCAGGGTGACAGCTGTTGGTGGGCAGGGGGAGGGGGACTGGGGGAGGGGAGGTGCAGAGGTTGAGCAAAAAGGACCAAAAAAGAAGTCCAAATAAATAATAACATGGAGGGTGGAAAGGTGACACAGTGTGACAGCACTGAGGAAAACAAGAAAGACAAGTGGGTAGCCAGAGCAATTTTAAATTCTTAGTGGGAGCTATCCAATATATAAACAGAGGAAATACACTTGGCAGGTAAAAACAAAACCCATTATTTTTCCCTTTATGTATGTCTAAACAATTCAATGTAAATAAGATGTTACTGAGCAAAGGACTAATCTTTACTGTTCCATGTACAGGTTCAGAGGTTAAAAAAAATCAATTAATTACAAAAGCTTCCAAACAATGCAAACGGCATTAAGCACAGTAATTATAAGATAAGCTTTGAAGCAGTTTTCAGTTGATTGGGTGTGGGTGTGCAGAAGTAAACCTACAGTTTGCCTGCTGGTGCAAGAATGCCTTACATGCCAATTAGTGGTTATTGCTACTAATTATTAAAGACATTTTAAGAGTAATTAAAAATTAAATGCACCTGTATGATGGCCCATCACTATGTTGTGGTAAATTGCTCAGATTTTCCATATCAATCACTCAGGAAGTGCCACGTGTGAGGGAGCAGCATTTATGATACCAGGTATCAGGAGCCAAATGACATGCGCCTGTGGCCTCCACCTGGAAGCACCGCGAAGATTCAGTCTTCCTGCTCCAAAGTTTCTACGAGTAAATTCTGCCAGGCCAAGCGGATGAGCACAGTCTTTGAGGGCATACTGCTTTGTTTCGATCACCATTCATATCCTCGTTGCCACAATACCCAGTGAAGAAAAGAAAGCAGTAAAGGACAGATAAAACTTAGCCGCATCCGAGACCGCACTTCCCTGCGGAAAAGCCATGCCAGGAGGACAACTTCAGCAGTAGAAAATGAATACTGAGATCCCAGCCTTACCATGAACACTGTGATTTCTCTTTACTCCCAAAAGCCTGAATATGGATCAACTGGCCTTGAGGATTCTGTTGAGTAATAAAAAAACACCTGTGTCCAGATTAGGCATAGGCATATCACACGAACAGGAGAATTAGGTGATATTTACTGAGTATTCCTTCAATTTGGGCTTTTCCCTCCATTGTTCCAATCACTGGCTGCACACTGGAACTGCAGAGGGAGCTTTACAGCTATACTGTGAAGCGTGGTTCCCAGAGGTTCTGTTTTAATTGGACAGAGGTAGAAGAGGGCATTGGTAGGTTTTCAAACTCTCCAGGTGATTCAAAGATGTTTAGAGGGTTACAAACTACTGTGTCTGCTTTACTTATGTTAGGTCTCCAGTTCTAATTTTTTTAAAAATCTATTAGTTATGTGTTTTTGTCCTCATTTTATAAGTGAGGAAATACATGTGGGTAGCTGAAATGTCCTTTGTAACACAAATATAGCAGAGACAGGATTGAAATCCAAATATCTCTGATATAAGGATCATGGAGGATTTTTTTTAACCTTAAATCAATTTTATAAGTTGCTGATTGACTTTCTGGTGTTTCTTCTCTCTAGTTACTATTTGTATCATCAAAGTACACATTCTTAAATCCTTAAAGGCCTTTTATTTACATTTGTTTTTCATTCTTGGATTTTTATTATTATTACTTATAATTATTAAGTGAGAGGCAGGGAGGCAGAAACAGACTCCCGTATGTGTCCTAACTGACCAACTAACTGACTGGGATCCACCTGGCAAGCCCCCTACCAGGGCATGGTCTGCCCCTCTGGGCCCCTGCTCTGTTGCTCAGCAACCATCTATTTTAGCACCTGAGGTGAGGCCATGGGGCCATCCTCAGTGCCTGGGACCAACTTTGCTGGAACCATTCAAGCCATCGCTTCAGGAGGGGAAGAGAGAGAGAGAGAAATAGAGAGAGGAGAGAGGTGTGGAGAATCTCCTGTCCTGTGTATCCTGACAGGGAATTGAGCCTGGGATTCTCACATGCCAGGCCAACGCTCTACTACTGAGCCAACTGGCCAGGGCCAGATATTTTTTAAGTGAGAGTAGAGGAGATAGAAACCCCTGCATGCGCCCTGACCGAGATCCACACAGCAACCCCCATCTGGGGCCAATGCTTGGACCGGACCAGCCAAGCTATCCTCAGTACATGAGGCTGACGCTCCAACCAATCAAGCCACTGGCTACAAAAGGGAAAGAGAGAGATAAAGTAGGGAGAGAAGGATGACAAGAGAAGCCAATGGTCGCTTCTCATGTGTGCCCTGACCCAGGATCAAACCTGTGACATCCGCAAGCCGGGTTGATGTTCTATCCACTGAGCCAACCACCCAGGACCTAGTTCTTGGATTTTTAAATAGAATAATATATGAAGCTAGGGGTATGGGTTTACTTGTTATTCCCATGAGAGAGTCTTTTGCCTACTGGAAACAAAATGTTGGAAGTCCAAGTGGTGATATTCCTGAAGGTCATAGCAGTCTACCTCTTCAAATACTGTAGCTGACTAAACCTAAAAAAGCTTCCAGGCTCAAGGAGAGAAGAGGTTAGCAACTTCAGCTATCTTACAGTAACACAAAGTACACAGGGAAATAGTGGAGAGGACCAAAGCGGTGACTGGGAAGTGAGGGAAATTTCTGTTACAGTAATCTCTGCCTCAGACCTTTAGGCTTTGTTTGTGTTTGTTCATCTTAAGGCCAGTCACCTCTATTTCTAATGATTATCTCACTGGCCCGAGGTCATTCTTGCCACTTATTTAGTTATTATCTCTGCTGGAAATCTAATTATCTTTTCAAAAGGTAAAACATAATATATGTAACACCGTAATTTTATTTACAGTCTTAATCCTACACAGCCAAGGTAAAAAAAAAAAGGGGGAGTCATTACATATATCTGTATGCTGTGACTCTACTGTTGGGTACGTTACTGGAGCTTAATGAGATGAATAACAAAAACAAGACCTAAAACACATCTCACACAGCATCTACTACTCTACTTTTCTTTACTATCTACCAATTCACATCCCAAATGCCAAGTCCCTCACCTGAAAGCAGGAAGGAATTACATTTTCATTCCAGAATGTAATTGGCAGATCCATATTTTGTTTTTGCTTGTTGTTTTTTTTCTTTCAGCAAAATCAACGTGCCTGCTTTTTAGACTTTTCCTGCCAAACATATCAGATTGTGTGAGGTTTATGGATACACAATAATTCCTGGGCAACCTGAAAGCCAGGGAGACTACAAGGAGATACTGAAAAAAACAACATTATGGAGAAAGCCTGAGTGAATAATAGTAGACAGATTTGAGATAATTATTGAAGAGATGACAGAGAACATCACCATGATTTGTTTTGCCAGGTTGTCATTTCAAAGATAATGAAGAACTATTAAATCGATTTCTTTTTTTTTTTTTTTCAGGGAAATGAATACACAGATATTAAAGAATAAATGAAATGAATACACAGATACTAATTATAAATACTAATTATGATAAGTTTGAGTAGCTAGCTAGTTTATGCAACACTAGAAATATTCATTATGCAAACACATAAACTCTACCCAGTGGTTTTATAGATCACTGGCTTTAGGTCCGGAACAATTGTGCAGAGACAGGATAGAGGCTCAACTCAGTTGGGGGTCATCTTATTGCCAACTTAACTAGTGTTAAATGAGTGGGTGTTTAACTGTCACTAAAACAATTTAGGGCTCAAAGCACCAAAGTATCATTTTTGCTAATATTTTAGTGAAAAGTAAAGAATTGTTCCTCCTGACGTTGGACTGTGATGCTGAAGGCACCACTGTTTTCTCGTCAACAGTAATGAAACTTGTGTTAGCAAACGTGGGCTGCTTGCCTAACCAAGGAATAAAATCACCTCCTTGAGAACTGGGAATCCTGCTGTATTTTATTGCCGTAAAACCATTTTAACATCGTTCTTCACTGAATGAGATTTTTAAAAATTCTTAAATCATGAGCCAAATGAGTATAACCCATCCAATGTTTCATGGATCACTTTCACTGTAAGATTATTGCATTGAACTCCCAAATTTTTGTTTTAGGAGAAAAAAAAAAGACATATTTCTCTACCAATACGAAACATGAACTCCAAATTTAGAAAGATTTACAAATGCCACAACACAGTTATCTACCAGCAAACATATCATTTCTTTGTTTCGTAGGACACCAATGATGAATTATTCATGAGACCCTATTTCAGATGCTTATTGTGTCTGGTGGCAAAGTCTCCGCCTGCTCAGCCCCAGGAAAGCTCCGGTACTTTGCTGCAGGCACAGTTCTCTGTGCCATCCAGGGACAAGCCGTGTGCTCTCGAGTTACTGGAGCAGCTCAAGCAGTTCCAGTGGCCTCAGCTGTGGAGACAGCTGTTTGCCCACCGTCTGTGATAGCAGAAATGTGTGGGAGGCTTCCCCCCTAACAGCATGCCCTTCCCCACCCCCCACACAAACAACTCCCATGCCATGCATCATACATGCACCACCATCAAAGGGGTGCTAAGAAGCCCCGTGATTTCAAGACCAGAATGAGCAATGCGCCACAGTTTAGAATAGCTCTTTATCTTCTATGCAAAATTATTTGAACAGAGGCCCTATCCTCCAAATCTAAACCTTTTTTGTAACTTATGTATCAAAAGGTTTGTGCATGCGTGAAATTCAAAATGATTTATTGTTTAGTTATTGCCTTATTTACTTACTTAATGGATTGATTGATGTGCCAGGATCCCACAGACAACAGAGGTTATTTTTTTTTTTAAGACTGTTTCAAAGGAACTGGATTGCAAACAGGAGTTCCACTAACACAGTAAGTCAACCCCTCCCTACTGGTTTGTATTCTTAATGAGTTCCTTTTGGTTCTCGCCTACTACCTGTCTATGGCTATTCGTTGACACAAAATACTGCACCTTGCACATAGTGATAAGTGGTTGGGATGAAAGAATAAAATATTAAGTGTGGAAGAGTAAAATATGAGGAGAAAATCTGGATCAAAAGAGTATCAGCCAATATAAGCATCTATTGTATATTAGGCAATATCTTGTACGGTGCCTGGGCTGAAAGGGATAGAGCCACTCCACAACAGTGGGCGTTATTAGAATTCCATCTGGCAGCGTTTCTCTGCAGGGAAGGGGGCTGCAGAGAAGTTCCACAATTTGAATTTCTCTTCTAGACCTCGAATCATCTGTTTATCCTACTGACACTGAATTTACTTTCACTTTGTAAGAAAATGCTACGCCAGAATTAGTCAATGTAAAAAAACTCTCTATAAACATCGAAAGGACGGTTATAAGAAAATTTCCACAAACCTCTTACTAACACACCTCTTGAATTGTATATATGACTTTGTTAGGAATTCTAATATTGTCATTGGTCTTGGTGAATAAGGGCTAAATCAGCAGGGAGACTAATTTGTTTGTAGAAACTGGATGTTGAATCTGTGCCGAACTCTTATTCACTTTGTGTTCTATGCATGCAACATTTATGTTAGGTCTCCGTAACCTCTTTTCCAAACGAACTCTAATTTGACATAATGCAGCATAGAATGGCACCAGTCATCGGGCTTGCATCAGAAGTGCATTTTATTTGGATTCAATTCAGACTCTTAACAAACTGGTTCCCGTAAATGCAGCAGATGGGAGAGAAGCAAATGGGAGCGTGTGTGCGGCCTCACACCCAGCATCCACTCCTGCTTCCCTGTGCTAAAGCCTTTCCTGAGTTAGTTGGTTAGTTAGTTGGCTGGTTAGTTAGGCACATTCCAGCTGAAACTTTTAATTATACTTAACATATTTATCCTACCAATCCATGAAACGGAGTCATGAAGAGCTAGAGTCCAGCCAAGGAGAGTAGATTCTTTCCTTCGCTCTCTCTCTCCTGCTGATTAATGTGGTGGATGCTGCCAGAAGATGGTCCAATGGTTAATAAATCTGGCAAAGCTGTGGCCAGACTTTCTTTTCTAAAGGTCAATTAAAAATGCTGGTTGAACTATAAACAGAATTCTCCATAGAAGAATGCCAGGCAGTGCCCAGAGTGGTCTCCTTAATACAAAATATCAATTTGATTTTCCTCAGGAGATTCGCTCTCCTTTTGCAATGCAAATATTTTCAAGTGTACTAAACACGTTTTAGCACCTCAACATAGGCACTAAAACTATTTGCATGCAAAATTACCCAGAGTAGGCAGACAGGCACAAGCTTATGCTAGCACCATATGTGCTAAAGTATTTGAGCCAGGAAACAACTAGTATCTGGACGTTATTTACAATTTAAATTTAATTTTACATTATTATTCAAACGAGAGCTTATATATAAAGTCTCTATTAAAATTAATGCTTCACATGGAACAAAATTTCGCCTAAAATTGTACGTTTAATAGTGCTGTGGGTTTTTTTGTCCAGCTACTTAAACCACTCAAAAAGACAATACAGCACCTTTGTTCCCTGTCTTTCAGCTCCACCTGCATGAATGGTTTATTTGTCCCTCTAACAACCCCTCTCAGAAAGAGCAGCAAAATGAGTGTCGATTGAAAGGTCCAGAAATTGATACAAAAGATAGACGAAGACCAACACATGGAAGAGCATAGCAGTTTGAGGACATACACACTACCTGGAAATAACACGCAACCTTTTCACATTCATATAAAGAGCATATCTTTTCTGTTTTGTTTTGTTCTCGTTTCCAAAGGCTTCATTTGATGTTTTGTGAACGTGGGAGTGACTTTGGTTTAGCATATAGTTTGCAGATTGTGTTGTGGTACGCTGTCCCAAGAAAGCAGCATTTTGTTATGTATGCAAGAACACAATCCTGTACCTCTGTACTTCTATTATGCTTTCCATGTAACTTAAAAAAATCTGAAGTTTATGGGCAATGATGGGATGGTGTGTTTGACAGTCATTTGTCATAGCATATCAAGAAAGAACACTGCTTTCTTTTTTATCTTGTCACATATCTTTCCATTTCAAGTTTGATAAGATTTCATGTTTTAATATTTTTTGTTTTAATTGTGTAATAGTTTATTCTTATGTTCATTTTAGGAGAAAAATTTCAGATGAATCAGAATGATTAGTTGCAGCCTTCTTCAACCTTCCTCTTACCTAGAGACTAGATAAGTGGATTTTCAGGGAAACTTTGAGAAGTGGTACTGTCACAGTAATCACTTCCGCCACTCTCTGTCCAGGTATTTGCAGATTGTTGCAACTGCTGTTGGTGTGCACATTGGATATCAGTGTCTATTGATAATACTTAGTGAGGCATTTGGAAATCATTCCATAGTAATACATTTTAACTAAAACTAAATTACAAAGAGAAAAAGTACCTTTTAAATACTAGTCTACAAAACAAATTCTTAAAAACCCACAGCTAATATAATGAATTTGAATGGAGGGAATATAAGAAAAATAAACATATTGTATTTTATAATAAGGATAGCATCAAATATACCCAAATCTTAACTACATTTTTCTCCTTAAAGATACTTCAATTTATTATAAACCTAGTGTATATAATTTTTATTTGAAAAAGTAAAGTATTATTTTTCATCAAATATATATATTTTTTGCTATCCTTTTTCTTTCTTTCTTTCTTTCTTTCTTTCTTTCTTTCTTTCTTTCTTCCTAGGAGCAGGAGGAAGGAACTGCTTTCTTTCTTGACTTACAACCCATCTTCGAAATGTTGAATCATTGCCTAGGTGCATGAACTCAGTTCTGAGCAGTTTTAATTTATAGCAGCCAACATTTCTATAACATAAGCTCTCTAAAAGAGGCCCACAGAAGAACCAGAAATCTGTGGTTGTGTAGAATGTTTAATGGGAATGGAAAATCTCCACATTTACACATCGATCCTTGCATATTAATATCATTACATTTAAACGGTGGTTTGATTTCAAACATTGAATTAATTAAGAAGGAACTTCCAGGTCGAGTTATAATGCCAAATCAAATGCCAACAGCTCCTTCTACTGGCTACTAGAAGAAAATATTTGGCCTCAATCAATGAAAAAGAAGTTTGGTTTTTCTTTAAGAAGCATCTTCAACAAATTAAAATTTTGAAAAAACATCTAAGCTTATTGGGAAATTCAAAAGATGGTTACTTGTAGTGATAGGAAGAAAAATACTAAGAATTATAGAAATAGAAGTTGATAGTCATGTGAGTTTTTTACCATCAATAAAACATTCCTTCCTCTGCTAAAAAACATCTGGTCTGTCTCTTGTCCAGTACCCTCTAGTATAGAGAGTTTTGGTTAAAATTAAAATATAATCAAGGTTATATTTAGGGTTATGCTTTCTCACATTGGACACAAATATTAAATTTATATTATGGAAATTGAGAAATCAATAGACATATTAAATTTTTCATGAAACCTCTTTGTTTCTTGCTGGGTTCTAAAAAAGAGAAAAAGAGGGCTAGAGTCAGGAACTGGGTGAGACTGGGCCTGCCGGTGAGGTGGCAGCAGCGGTGGCTTGCGTGTGTGTTCAGGCTTCTCGGGCCATCTGCCGCCAACATCCTGCTGGAGGTGAACAACCGCATCACGGAGGAGACGCTGGCGCGTAGGTTTCAGAACTCAGCCTCCGTAATCAAACCAGAAGCAGAAGTAAAATTTGCAGATTTTGATGGGGTCTGCTATTATATTTCAAATCCTAATGGAGACAAAACAAAAGTGATGGTCAGTATTTTTAGTTGCAGACTTCAGCACATGGTGCTGATGAGTCCCTAAAGAGAGTGAACTAGGGTTTCTTGGTAAATCCAGTATCAGGATATGATGTCTCTTTGCTACACGACCTTGAAAATCTGCCTGCATGCAAGGGTTGCACTGTGCAGCAGGCTGGCATGTTGAAATGGAATTATTTTGCCTCTGTCTTTGAGAAATATATCCAGTTCCAGGGAGAGGGTAAGGAAGGAGAGAATGGGTCATTTATCCATTCAAGGGATGATGAGACCACGTATGCTGAGTCTAAAATAGGACAGAGTCACGGATAGTTTTCAACACAGTGTTTAAGGATGAGGACGATGTGGTCATTGGAAAGGTGTTCATGCAGGAGTTCAAAGGAGGACACAGAGCCAGCTTCACAGCCCCATGGGTCCTCTTTAGCCACAGGGAACCTCCCCTGGAGCTGAAAGACACAGCAATGTGGTGACAACATTTGCATATCACCATCACGCTGTTCCTTGGTCACATCGACTCCAGTGCTCAAGACAACACCATCAACCTGATCCATGCCTTCCAGGACTACCTGCTCTACCACATCGAGTGCTCCCAAGACTGTATGCACACACGTCTGCAGGAAAAGACAACTGACTTCCTCAAAGTGCTGAATGGCGTTTGTCCAGATGCCGAGAAGAAAGAAAGCAGAAAACCGTTTTTATCCCACTGACTCTTGGGAACAGGAAGAGGAAGTGAATTGCAACTGAAGTATGGAACATTTACTACTGGATAATCGTAGCTTTTCATATTGCACCTCATCAGGATCTTAAGGGAGTGTCCATTTTGGTTCAATTTTGTATATGTTTGGAAAATAATCTGCAGAAATGAGCTGTGCTTGCAAGGACTTCATAGTTTCCAAGAATTAAAAAAAAAGAAAGAAAATAGGAAGAATAAAAGAGGTCCTGGCTGGTTGACTCAAGGTTGGAGCGTCTACCTGTCATGTGGTATCCTGGGTTTGATCTCTGGTCAGGGCACACAGGAGAAGCAACCACCTGTTTCTCTTCCCTTCCCCTTCTCCCCTTGTCTCTCTCTTCTCCTCTTGCAGCTAGTAGCTCAATTGGTCCATGCATCAGCCAGGCACTGAGGATAGCTCGGTTGCTCCAAGCATCAGCCCCAGACAGAAGTTGCTGGGTGGATCCGGCTGGGGCCCCATATCTCACTTAAAAAGAAATTTACTTGATCATTTGATCAACTTAATTCCTTTTCTTTATCTTCCTTCCCTCCCTCTTTCCCTTCCCTCCCACACATCTTACAAGTTATTTTGCTCTGCAATACGTTACTGGTAATGAGTTGCAGGAGAATGCAACTCAACATGTTTTCTCCTAAGTACATATTTGAGTTCAAAACTCCTCTATCTAAAGAAATACAGTTGGAGACATTAATAAGGAAATCTTTCTATCTTAAAAAAAAATAAAGTGAAAAAAATATTTTTATTGTTATGTCTATGAGAATAAATAGATAACTTCTAAGTTGTATAGAGTTTGGAAGCAAAGAATATTGGCTGCTTTTAGTTCGATTCTAACATTTGATGTAACAAGTAGTTTAATTAATTAGGGCAATAAAAGTAAAACGTGTAATAAAAAATTTCTCCTCAACTGCTTGCCTTGTCCTCGATGGAGACTACTGTCCTCCACCATCTGAAACAATCCATCTATTTGATTTCGCTCATTTAGAGCTGTCACTTCCTCAAATTCCCCCAACTCTCCACAGCTCTTGGCCTTGTTTTTATACAGCCATATTCCCTGAACATAAATGGAAAATGTAATAGCACACTCAGAAGTCTTCAAATCCCACTCATTTTAGCAAGTGAGACTTGACAGGGTTGATATGATAGGCTCATGTGAGAGGTTTTAGAATTTTGACATAAATGCACTGTGAGGGAAAACCTTTCTTCTTTAGAAAGGACTAAATACAGCACTGCAGAGACATCATCTCATTCTACAGCTGTCTTAGCAGTGTGGTCTCCCCCACGCACCCATTGCCTTAGCATGTGAACTTTGAAAAACATGTAATTTTTGAGAGATGATCAAGGTAAAGTAATTCTTTCACTCTTTTTCATTCCACCGCCTAACCCTCTATCCCCTGCTTCACACAAACACATACACACACCCAGCCACACACACACTGCCACAACATACATGAATCCGTCATCTTTGGGAAGTGAACCGTTCTGTTTTTAAAAGACAATCCTACATTTTAAACTTGAAATCTTAATTTAGGAGGTCACACTTATTTTCTCAAGCACCCCATTATTGGTATCAGACACAGAAAATCTTTTTAGGACACATTCTTCTTTGTTTAATAATAGATTCATTGTTGAATTACAGTGCATACTGTCATGCAATTTTTTAAGGGATTTTCCTTATTTCACTAATTCTATTAAAACGCTATTTTTTTAGAAGTTGAATTTTTGAAACATTAAGTTTAAAAAAATGGCTTTGAGTCAAATAGGTCTCCAAGATTCAAACCTCAACTCTGTCATGTGAGCTGTGGGATCTAAGGTAGGTTACTAAAACTCTATCTCCTCATCTGTACAACAAGACTAATAACACATTTCTGCAACTTTCTGAGGTTTCCATGAGATAATATGTTTAACATGCTATAGCAGAATGCCTGGTATATTATCAATACTAACAACTAATGTTGCTGTTGTTGTTTAATAAACAATCAATTCTATGTGAATAAAACGATATAACTTTATTTCCTGAAAAATAATGGTATCACAGTCATCCAAAAAAGCTCTAAATACTGATGACTTTCATTATAAAACTGGTAAGTGAATATTTTCTGAAGGAATGGTTCAAATTTGATGGGTGAAGTAGTCATACTTCTCAGCTGGGAAAGAACAGCAGAGTTCTCCCCTATAGTGGGAAAGGTGTTGTTTGCAGTGAGGCAGCGAGTTAGAGCCCAGAACCAGAAAATAAAATTGTCTTAGTGAGTTATCTGGAAAGAACATCTACAAGACAATGTGTCATGTAGGATTGTGAATATTGGGAGACTCAGTTGAGAATCCAGTCTCTAGAAGTGGATTGATCTTTAAATCCTACGTCTGGCGCCATCTGGCTGTGTAACCTTAGGTTTGCTCCTCACTTTCTCTGAGCTTCATCTTCCTGTTCTGCAAGATGAGGATATTGTCCAACTAACACAGAACTGAGTGAGAATTTGTGGTCATGGATTATTATCCTGCATTGATCTGGCTCCTTCCTTCCTCCCCTGAAACCCTCATTCTTTCCATGTTCCCTCACACAATGTTCTCTATGTAATCCCTGTTCCTTCATTACATCTTAGTTCAGTCATCATTTCCTTGTGGGAACCATCTTAATCTTGCTGAGTGGGCCAGATTCTTTCTATGTGCTCTTCAACTACCTTAGAGGTCTCTTTCATTCTGGCACTTATCACAGATGGCATGTGATTAACTATTTCTCTGCCAGACTGAGTCACCTAAGGGCAGGGAGTGTTTGATTCTGTTCATTATATCCCCCTTGCCTGACAAAGAATAGGTAACTAATAATCAACTGTTGAACAAATAGAAAGAAATTCAAACACAAAAGCTACTTGGAAAATTATTACTATAAAATCTTAGTATCAGAGGAAACTTAGAGTTCTTCTAAAGGTTAGTCCAAACCACCTTTCCTTCAAATATGTCTCCAGCAGGTTCACACCCTGTTAAAACGAATGAGCAAAGAATCAAGACTTCAAAATCAATGGATGCCTATTAAAATCTACATTATACAATAGCATTCACATTTCCCTTGGTTGTCTTAAATTGCACTCCCTATTATAATTAAAACAATGTCTCAGCTGCAAAGAGCTGTGAGTGTGATGACAGTAACTCTGAATCATGTCCTCCAATAAGGGAATTTAGGCACTGATGGCACTGAAAATTATTTACTTTGGGAGAAGAATCCTGTTGGGATTTCTGCATGAACTCTATATACTGTGAAATGCTGTGCATATTTGTGGGGCTGGGAGGTCCCACAACTGCATTTCAGATGTTCCTTAGTCCTCTATTTGTATATTGACTCCACTACCACCCCCGTTAAAATTCTGTCACTGGGTGGAAAAGGCGATAATGCCTGGGAAATATTTTAATGCCATAATAAAAGTCACTGAAGTGTGGCAACACAAGAAAGAAGTGTAATGGTAAAACTAGAAACATTTACAATATTTTCCACTCATTAAAAATAAACCAAAAAAAAAAAAAACCCATGAAGACTTGAAGGGCAGGAAATGCTGCCACTTTATTGCCTTTTTAGTCAAATGCTTTTACAGGCCTATCCCTTTAACCTATGTTATTAATATTGATCCCCCAGGACCTAACACAATTTCCACCTCCTCCCTACGCTGAGACCCCAGGACACCTTGACCTTTTCTGAATTACCTTCATGCCGCTCTGCAGGCTTTACTCTTTCAGTAATTGTAATTGTTTCTGATGTTTGTTTTTCTCTCACAACTACCTTGGTAGGTACAGACACTAAAATAGGGCACACTTATTTCAGGAGATCGAGGGAAGAGAAATGGTGACTTTGGAACACACGTGGGTTTTAGGACAGCAAGACTGGATTAGAGCCCCATTTCTTGATCCTTTCTAACAATGAAAAGCTTGGTCAGGATACAGACCCAGGGAAAAAATACCTTAGCTTACCAAATTAGTGTCAGAATCAAAAGAGATTACATTGTGGTAAACAAGCAACAGTTTCTCTTTCACCCTTCCATCCACCTGGTCACTGGTTACAAACTGATTATAGTTAGTTTCGGTACATTCTTATAAAGCTTCTGTGTTTTTGTTTTCGTTTTCTGATTAAGAAACAAACAAATAACTTCTAGAAAATGTGAACAATTCAAAAAAGTATAAAAAAAAGAAAATGCAATCAGCAGCTGCCATATCTGAATGACTACTGTGTGCAGTGACTGTGCTTTGGGTTGGATATTTATATTAGCTCCTTTAATTTGGGCTGCAACCCAGGAGATAGATACTGATATTATTCCCATTTTACATGTGATATTGCAAATGCAAAGGACACCTTTTAAAGGAGCACAATAAATGATGGACTTGGAAATCAAATTCAGTTTTACAATTTATAGAATAACCACTACGGTAGGGTAGCCCCTTAAATTAGCCACAAATCAACCAAGTCTCATCATAGAGAAAAATTTTCATACTATTAATATATTGTGGATTTGATCATATTTTCTTCCAATTGTATGCTCCCACATGGCTCTGCAGTATTTTATAAATCAAAATTGAGATCATAATGTATATCCAGTTTTTTTTTCATTAACATTATATATTTGGCATTTTAATGGCATAAAAATTCCTTGCATATCTGCTTTTGGTAGTGACTACATTAGCATTTTTCCCCTCATTGAACCATTATTCTCTTGGACTTTCAAATGATTCCCAGTTCTCAGTATATAATTTTCCCTCAGGTTAAATTTACCACAAATAAACATTGTGAACATTATCACCTTCAATATGCAAATGACTTATCATAGTAAGGAGATAATTGTATAAAATCCCATATGAGGCCCTGGCTGGTTGGCTCAGCGGTAGAGCGTCGGCCTAGCGTGCGGAGGACCCGGGTTTGATTCCCGGCCAGGGCACATAGGAGAAGCGCCCATTTGCTTCTCCACCCCTCCGCCGCGCCTTCCTCTCTGTCTCTCTCTTCCCCTCCCGCAGCCAAGGCTCCATTGGAGCAAAGATGGCCCGGGCGCTGGGGATGGCTCTGTGGCCTCTGCCCCAGGCGCCAGAGTGGCTCTGGTCGCAACATGGCGACACCCAGGAGGGTCGCAACATGGCGACGCCCAGGATGGGCAGAGCATCGCCCCCTGGTGGGCGTGCCGGGTGGATCCCGGCCGGGCGCATGCGGGAGTCTGTCTGTCTCTCCCTGTTTCCAGCTTCAGAAAAATGCACAAAAAAAAAAAAAAATCCCATATGTACCATTTTTGATTCAGACCTTGGAAGAAAAAGGCTTTTATAATCATCCTCCAGTCCATCTTATCATGCTACCCTAGTTTTGAATAACGTGAAAAAATAGACAACCCTGTTAATCTAGTTCTGCCTACTTTACCAAAAGGCATTGCCAAAGTATCATATAGGTCAAGAATGAATCCTCCTATATTGTTTCAACAAGTCCAGTCACTAGTGTAAGCTGCAGACAAAGGTCTGAGATTCGAATCATAGTCACCACATTACCGTGACTATATTTTGAGCCAGAAATTATTCATTATAAGCCTCCATTTCCTTAATGTAAATTATAATAGCAATATTTTCTCTACTGTCTTGTAGAGTGGTGATGAGAATTAAATGCTAGGCTGTTCTGCACAAGCTGCATTTATTATTATTATTACTATTATTATTATTAACTAGACTGGTCTAATCAACCATATGCTTACTCAGAAAAAAATTACAGAAAATTATGCATCTTTTTCAATGCATAGAAATGTCTACAAAATTCTTAGAGGTTCTATTTGTTTTGGAAAATATATTAAATAACTATTTTATCCCACGAAAAGGAAGAATATATCAAGAATGAAAACTAATTTTATTGTTAATTATGCATTTTTAAATATGCTTGATTTTTTCTCTCTCATTAACTTCTATTATAAACCTGAAACTGTTTATGTATTTCTAATCATCCTTACTTTTCTTTTTCTTGGTCCATAACACAAAGCCGTCTGCCCTTCAGAATACAGAATAGATAAAAATTCACCAAAGTTCCTCCTTTGAATGCAGGGCTGCTGCCAGCTCTGGCTGTGGTTTAAACAGGTTCACTTGTGGCTTGCAGCAGAATGCCTTGCCCAGAAAGCAGAAGACCTTCAGCAGGTTCTTGGCATGAATAGGTTGGGACCTGACTCTTTGTGGTCACGCTGTATTTCTCTTAATATCTGGATATTGGCCTATTGTGAAAATGGCCACACTGCATAAAAATCTACGCAAACCTTCTCATTAATGGAAGGTTATTTTTTATGAGGAGGATTCTAGAATCCTCCTCATAAAAAAAAGAAAAAAAAAGAAAAAAAAAAACTTTAGTCAGAGAATCATACCACAACTGGTATGTTAGCTGTAGTTTCTATTCTCTAAATTTTGTCTTGAAAATTTTCTTGTCACACTATTTTTGTTCTCTCAGTGATGGTATAGACCACATCCCCTAAGAAGTTAGAAATTCTCTTAGTATTAGCAGAATGACAATCTGTGCTAAAATGGTGTGATTTGGGCCCTGTGGGTATGGGGATCCAAAACTGAGACAAGAGTTGAACAGAATGGGGCTCTAAATGAAAAACAGGACTTCATCTTTAATGGAGTTAACCAAGGTGAGTGAATGAAACTAAAGGAGAACCTCTTGGCCATTCCTCTGATTAGTTACAAGCACGAGCAGAGAACCAAAAAGGAACTTACAAAGAAATGATCAGATTTTTCTTTAATCACTTGTCTTAGATGATTTGATGATTAGTATCAATATTAACCCATATGATGTTTTTCCTCCTCTCTTAGATTAACAGAGTATCTGGCAAATTGTGTGCAGTCAATAAATGAATTTTGAATAAATATATGTTTTAAATATTTCAAGCAATTAGTCTTTTCTTTTCAAGTACACAGCAGTTCACTAAAAGCAGTAATTAAGTTACATCATGTGCAAACACAGGAATATGCGACTCAAACATGGCTCTTGCACTAAAATATTTGGAAAAGAAAATACGGATGCTACCAGTGGTATGCTACAGCTGATCAGTACCTGCTCATGAAAGCCAATTGTTAAGGTCTCAGGAATTTTGTAGGCCAGTTGTTAAAGCAGCCATTATTAAATAATAAATATCACAATATTTGTATATTTAAAACAAAAATAATAGATATTCAGAATTCCTTACTTCCTAATTATTTCACTAACAGATACTCTTATCTATGCTCTCAAGGTTATTTATGTCTGTTATATGTCTATGGCAACTATACTGTTTACTACGTGCTACTGAGCACCTCTCCCGTAGTCTGTGCTAGTGATGTCCCATTAGCAGTTTGCAATCTGCCAAGTGGAAGTCTTTGCACCAAGGAAATTCACAAATGCTATGACTCAGACATTGTTGTTATTGTTTTCCTGGAGGACTGGTTGTTAAACCAGCACACCACTGGCTCTGTCTCACTAGAATACTGAAGATTTTGATGTTACCATTGCATCCACTGAAACCACCAAGACTGTTAGTGGATTCCTGTCTTGAGAACTCTAAGAGGTATCCTGACTCAGCAGAGTGTATGACATATGGTGGTTATTGATGACTTCAGAGGTAAGAAAAGACAAAGATGGCCTGATTTTCTTTTTTTTTTTTTTTCTTTTTTCTTTTTTTGTATTTTTCTGAAGCTGGAAATGGGGAGGCAGTCAGACAGACTCCCGCATGCGCCCGACCAGTATCCACCCCGCACGCCCACCAGGGGCGACGCTCTGCCCACCAGGGGGCGATGCTCTGCCCCTCCAGGGTGTCGCTCTGTCGCGACAGAGCCACTCTAGCGCCTGGGGCAGAGGATGGCCTGATTTTCTGCTATGACTTTTGGCTTATTCCTCTCTGGTTTCTGAGACTATATATATTTAATTACTTGGTGAATACCATGAACAATAAGTCTCAACTGTATTGTCAATAATATTTGAACTTATGTATATTAGAGGGAAAAGTACTTTTTATTTATTTTTGACAAAAATTATGTATATTTAAGGTGTACAAAGTGATATTTTAATATACATTGAGAAATGATTATCACAAATAATATTGATTAATATATCCATCCTCTCTCATAATTACTATTGTGTGTTTGTGCATGTGCGTGTGATGAGAACACTTGGAACTACTCTCTTGCAGATTTCAAATATTCAGTCCATTCTTAACTATAGCCACCATGCTGTTCATTAGGTCTCCAGAACTCATTCATCTTACAACTAAAAGTTTGAATCCTTTGATTATCATCTCCTCTTTTCCCCCAGCCCTCAGCCTCTGCTAACTACCATTCTACTATCTCTTACAATGAGATTGACTTTTGGGGAAAAAATGTCTTAATCACTTCAAGGGAGAGGATGGGATTTAAATGGAATGTTGAAACATGAAAAGGATTGATCTGGGTGAGAGAAAAGGACAAAACATCAACAGATACATAGCGTAAAGAAATACAGTGACTATATTAGAGAAAAGTAAAGAATCCACTTTGGTTGGAGAGTGGGATTCATAGACAGGAGTAATGGGAAGTGGATTGCGAGGACAGATGGAAGCCTGTCTACCAGTCACCATAAATGACTGTATTTAACTTTTATGCTAAAATGGTGCAGATGTGGGGGAGAAAGAGCGAGCTAAAGAAGATTTAGTGTTTCCTTTTAAAAGTTTATTTTTAATGAATATGTGTGCAGTATTTACATAATTGGTAATATAAGGCAATTCAATTTAACTTGCTTTATGCAAATTAAAGCAAAATTTAGGTTGTCTTTTTTTTTTTTTTATTAGAAATGTATAAAATACCCTTTCTCACCTCACCAGGCGGTGGCACAGTGGATAGAGCGTCGGACTGGGATGTGGAAGACACAGGTTCAAGACCCTGAGATCGCCAGCTTGAGCGTGGGCTCATCTGGTTTGAGCAAAGCTCACCAACTTGGACCCAAGGTCACTGTCTCAAGCAAGGGGTTACTCAGTCTGCTGAAAGCCCACAGTCAAGGCACATATGAGAAAGCAATCGGTGAACAGCTAAGGTGTCACAAAGAAAAGCTAATGATTGACGCTTCTCATTTCTCATCTTTCCTATTTGTTTGTCCCTATCTATCCCTCTCTCTGTCTCTGTAAAAAATAATTAAATAAATAAATAAATAAAAGTTGATTGTCATGATCTTTTCATGACAATGAAAAGATGAGCATGAGTGCTTTTCAATTTAAAGTCAAGGAGAGGGTCTGACCTGTGGTGGCGCAGTGGATAAAGCGTCAACCTGGAAATGCTGAGGTCGCCGGTTCGAAACCCTGGGCTTGCCTGGTCAAGGCACATATGGGAGTTGATGCTTCCAGCTACTCCCCCCTCTTCTCTCTCTCTGTTTCTCCTCTCTCTCTCCCTCTCCTCTGTAGAATGAATCAATTAATTAATTAATTAAAAAATAAATAAATAAAGTCAAGGAGAGTGAAGGCATATCACTACATGTACACTGTGTAGAAAGAACATCTTGCTGTAGCATAGTTACCAGTTTGGGAGAGCTAAAAATGAAAGTGAATACAGGGGGTCCTCAAGTTATGATATAGTTTTGTTCCTATGACAGTGACGTAACCTGAATTTTGGTGTACGTCAAAATACACTCTAGCTTAAGTCACTTACCTATCTTAACACAGTTGTAAAACCATAATCTAGAACATAAAAATACAACTAAGCCACAGAAAAAGAACATAAATATACTGTACTGTACACTGTACTGAATATTTTTCTGCCGCTTGCATCTAAACTAGTTTGCCCACATAGTAAGTAGACGCTAACAGCAAAAGCCAAAACACTCACGTCTCAATTTATTTAAGTTTTTATGAAAGTGAGCATTGTAAACTTGAAACATCATATGTTGAGACTGTTGTAACCTGAGGAACTCCTATATTTCAATTTATAAAAATATCAGAAAAATAGGAGGCCTATATGTTAAATTTCTTTGTTTATCCCAACTGACTATGATATTGCTTAGATTCAACTTCTGAAATATTAGTTCTTGTAAATATACAATCTACATGTAATATGAACTGACTCTGGATAGCTATTATAATTATTTCAATTATTTCCCTCAACACAATATTATAGATATTATTGTTTTGTAAACTGATAATGAAATGTTACATTATTTTGCACCCTGTTTTAAGCTTTAATAGTAAAACTGATGTTTATTATTAATATTTTCTGAAGTAACCATATATAAATTTCTCACGTTCTCAATGTCCAATGCAGCAGCATTTGAGAAAGGATTTCTTTTGTTTTGTTTTGTTTTGTTACAGATACAGAGAGTCAGAGAGAGGGATAGATAGGGACAGACAGACAGGAATGGAGAGAGATGAGAAGCATCAATCATTAGTTTTTCTTTGCAACACCTTAGTTGTTCATTGATTGCTTTCTCATATGTGCCTTGACCATGGGCCTTCAGCAGACCGAGTAACCCCTTGCTCGAGCCAGTGACCTTGGGTCCAAGCTGGTGAGCTTTGCTCAAACCAGATGAGCCCGCACTCAAGCTGGTGACCTCAGGGTCTAGAACCTGGGTCCTCCACATCCCAGTCCGACGCTCTATCCACTGCGCCACTTCCTGGTAAGGCTTTATTTATTTATTTTTAAGTGAGAAGAGAGGAAGCAGTGAGACAGACTCCCATATGTGCCCCTACCCAGGGATGCTATGCCCATCTGGAGCTGTTGTTCTATCACTTGGCAACCAAGCTATTTTAGCACCTGAAGTAAGGCCATGGAGCCATCCTCAGTGACCATGGACAAGTTGCTCAAACCATTCGAGCCAAGGCTGCAGAAGGGGAAGAGAGAGAGAGAGAAAAAGAATAGGGAGGGGTGGAGAAGCTGATGGTCTCTTCCCCTGTGTGCCCTGACCAGGAATCAAACGCAGGATTTCCACACACCAGTTGGATGCTCTACTGCTAAGCCAACCAGGCAGGGGCAAGACAATCAACTTTCAAATAAGAAGGTTGTCCTCTTGGAAGTCTAGAGCAGAACATTTTAGCTGTAATTTTAAAAGGCCTGATCAGGCCCTGGCCAGTTGGCTCAGCGGTAGAGCATCGGCCTGGAGTGCAGGGGACCCGGGTTCAATTCCAGGCCAGGGCACATAGGAGATGCGCCCATTTGCTTCTCCACCCCCCCCTTCTTCTCTGTCTCTCTCTTCCCCTCCCGCAGCCAAGGCTCCATTGGAGCAAAGATGGCCCGGGTACTGGGGATGGCTCCTTGGCCTCTGCCCCAGGCGCTAGAGTGGCTCTGGTCGTGGCAGAGCGACCCCCCGGAAGGGCAGAGCATCGCCCCCTGGTGGGCAGAGCATCACCCCTGGTGGGCGTGCTGGGTGGATCCCGGTCGGACGCATGCAGGAGTCTGTCTGACTGTCTCTCCCCGTTTCCAGCTTCAGAAAAATACAAAAAAAAAAAAAAAAGGCCTTATCAATAAATAGCATCTAAAAAAAACAGCTTTAACAAAAGATTGGAAAATAGGTTAAACATCTTCAAAAACAAAGTGTAATAAAAATCTAAAGAACAGTTAAAGAGAATACACTTAATGAAATTAATAAAAATGAGATCTACGGGATTTTAGGAATTTATCATTAGTAAGTAAGCATGACTTTGAAAGTACCATCTCTGTTTTTATTTTATCCTTTATCATAATTAAAAAGTTTAGTTTCCATTCTATCAATAGGGAAAAATTAATAAATTGAAGATTCAAGGACAATTTTATGTAAATAATATTATGCAAAATTATAAATTTCAGATGAAAAGAAATACTCAACAGGACCAAAAGTCTATATTACTCATATACTTTCTATTGATTCCATTTTTAACAAGTAAAAATCAATGGTATCAGGATACAGAATTTTAATATATAAGCCTTATTGTCATATCCTTGGAAGAAAAAACAAAATCTCACTCAATTTCTAATTACACACAAAAATATCTTACAGAATAATTTAGTGATGGAAGGATTGATAAATTGTTTTGCCTTTTTTTCCAAGAGGTATTTAAACAAGATGTAACATGATCAACCAGTGGCCATGTCTAGAATGAACTAGTATGAGATAGGGAGAACGGAAACAGAAAGAACACCTTGCAAAGTCTAATTGTCTTCCAGTGTTTCAATTTCCTTTTTAAAGAAACTTTGCTGCAGGTGTAATGAAGTGCATCTCAGACCTGCCATCAGCATGGTATGTAACTCTCATCAGTCACCACACCTTGTTTCTTTTAATAGGGCCTGGTTGGGACATAGCTAAAGCAGGATATGATGGAATACAATGCAGTCAGACTATCCAGATTGAAATCTGGGCTCTCCTGTTTACCACCAATAACACTGAATAGGTTACTTGAGCTCCATAAGCTTCTTTTTCTCTGTAAGATGTTGATAATAATAGTACCTCCCTTAAAGAGTGAGTGAGAAGAGTAATTATAATAATCAATGTAAAATGCTTAGCACATATCCAGGCACATGGTGAGCAAGTTACTACTGGTAGTATTTACCAATGTTGACAGCCCAAGACAGTATGATATAAACAGTTTGACCAGACCACAACAAGTAATTATTCAGCATTACAGAAATTTAGGTCATCTAAGGCAGTGTTTGATATTGTGTGTTTGCATGTGTGCATTCAAGCATACATATGCATGCTTCTACATACACCCATTCCTGTATGTCAATGTGCAATGGTCATGTAACTCTTATATTTCGAGGGTGTGAAGCTCTACTCACAGAGGCACAACTTGGGCCCTGGCTCCGCTGAGAAAAAGAGAAGGTAGAGAGGAAGCTGGCCCCACTTGTGAGTCTGGGTATGAGGACAGACAGGAGAACATGGAGCAGAGCAGAGCCAGTGCAGGGTGAGTGCTGGAAACTGAAAGGCAAAGACAGGTACTTTTAAGGGCATTCTGGAATAATTTTAATCCAACCATAAAAAAAAAAAAAAAGGATGAAATGAAAGCCCTCCTAAAAGAGAATGGGATTATCTTCCTACTCCGTCTCACTTCCAGCATTCAACTTTTATAGTGACAAACTAAAGCATTCTTTTGCCTCTAGGTAATTTAACTGGATCAGGGTTAAAGGAAAAAGAAAAAAAGAGCTTGCCTACAGTGTTTGATCCGGTGAAGCTTAATGAGAAGATAAATGAAATGTGAAATATTTGGATTCCTGGCGCAGCTGCTGCTTAGGTCTTTACCTGCCTCTTGTCCAAGAACTCACCTTGGACACCTCCTACCAAGATCAAAGCATCACTGTTTATGCTTTAAAATTGGTTATTGTGGAAATCAACTTTACTTGACAAAAGCTTCAGGAGGAACATGAAGCCTTCATTACAAAAATATTTATTTAGGAGTATTTTCCTAATTTTATCTATTAAATGACAACTGGTGAATTTTCTCATTGACATTTATGTTCAGGATACATCTACAAGGGAAGGATTTTTCTAAGTGTTTCCCTCATTTTCATGATTTCCAGACTTTTACATTTTTTTATTTATAACAGCAATAAGAATAAGTTGTTTGCATATTACTTATATATTTATTTTTATTACTTATGGTTCTACTCTATGCCAATCACTATATATGTATTATTTCTAAGTTTTGTAGCCATTCTGCAAATGTGTTATTTTTCTAATTTTACATATAAAGAATCTAAGGCTCTAAGAGTTTGAATGACTAGCCCAAGATCAGATAGTTAATAATTGATAGAGTCAAATCTTCAACCCATACACTTCAGATAACAAAATACATATTTTTCCAAAGATTTCACATTATCTCTGTCAGAAAAACATTTATTCTGCCCTTATTTGATGTTGCAGTGAATATTGAGCAGTTATCAGAGGTAGAGCGTTTTATTGGATATAATACAAGCCATATGATGCTATAGGCATATAAGTGTCATTCTTTGAAATGGACTTACAGAAAACTTTTATTCCTGATTGTTTATTATGATCTCACCTCTTAATATTCTCATTCCTGACTGTAAATTATCTGTGTATCCAAACAAATTCTTGAGATGGCAGCAAGATGGAGAATTCTTATAGGAACTCAAGGTGATATGAGGTTTGATCATCTCCAGTGGGTCATTCCTATAATGTAACATGTTTCTCTTCCCAGATTGAAGAATAAATGTTAACATATTTCCAAGTTCTTCTTGTTGAACTATAGTGCTTAACCATAATCCCCTAAAAATAAACCCACAGTAATTAATGAACATTGTTATAGCTATAGTTATTGTTCAATTTTTGTAATGATCCATACTTTCTCATTTTATTATTTTATTTTTTTTTTATTTTTTTATTTAAGTGAGAGGAGTGGAGATAGACTTTTACAAGTCCTCTGACTAGGGTCCACACAGCAACCCCCATCTGAAGCCATATTCATACCCAAGCCATTTCTAGCACCTGAGGTGGAGGCTCCACAGAGCCATTTGCAGTGCCTGAGCCATTGTACCCAAATCAATCGAGCCATGGCTGTAGGAGGGGAATAGAGAGAAAGAGAGAGAAAACAGGATATTGAGGAGTGGAGAGGCAGATGGTCACTTTTCCTGTGTGCCCTGACTAGGAAATGAACCTGGGACTTCCACATGCAGGGTTAAACCAATTGGCCAGGGCATTTTTTTTAAGTGAGATGAGGAAAATAGACAGACTCCACATGCACCCTAACAGGATCCACCTAGCAACCGTCTGGGGCCAATGCTCAGACCAACCGAGCAATCCTCAGTGACTGGGGTGATGCTCAAAACATTCGAGCCACTGGCCATGAATGAGGAGAGGGAGAGAAGGGGGAGAGGGAAGGGAAGAAAAGCAGATGGTTGCATCTCCTGTGTGCCCTGACCAGGAATTGAATCCGGGACATCTGCACACTAGGCTGATGCTCTATCCACTGAGCAAACCAGCCAATGCCATGATCCGTACCTTGACATTAGCAAATTAGGTTCAGTTTGTTTTTTGTTTTTTTTTTAATAAATTTTTATTAATGGTAATGGGATGACATTAATAAATCAGGGTACATATATTCAAAGAAAACATGTCTACGTTATTTTGTCATCAAATTATGTTGCAGACCCCTCGCCCAAAGTCAGATTGTCCTCCGTCACCCTCTATCTAGTTCTCTGTGCCCCTCCCCCTCCCCCTAACTCTCTCCCTCCCTCCCTCCCATGTCCTCCCTCCCCCCCCCACCCTTGGTAACCACCACACTCTTGTCCATGTCTCTTAGTCTCATTTTTATGTTCCACCAATGTATGGAATCATGTAGTTCTTGTTTTTTTCTGATTTGCTTATTTCACTCCTTATAATGTTATCAAGATCCCACCATTTTGCTGTAAATGATCTGATGTCATCATTTCTTATGGCTGAGTAGTATTCCATAGTGTATATGTGCCACATCTTCTTTATCCAGTCTTCTATTGAAGGGCTTTTTGGTTGTTTCCATGTCTTGGCCACTATGAACAGTGCTGAAATGAACATGGGGCTACATGTGTCTTCACGTATCAATGTTTCTGAGGTTTTGGGGTATATACCCAGTAGAGGGATTGCTGGGTCATAAGGTAGTTCTATTTGCAGTTTTTTGAGGAACCACCATACTTTCCTCCATAATGGTTGTACTACTTTACAGTCCCACCAACACTGAATGAGGGTTCCTTTTTCTCCACAGCCTCTCCAACATTTGCTATTACCCGTCTTGTTGATAATAGCTAATCTAACAGGAGTGAGGTGGTATCTCATTGTAGTTTTGATTTGCATTTCTCTAATAACTAATGAAGCTGAGCATCTTTTCATATATCTGTTGGCCATTTGTATCTCTTCCTGGGAGAAGTGTCTGTTCATGTCCTCTTCCCATTTTTTTATTGGATTGTTTGTTTGTTTGTTGTTGAGTTTTATGAGTTCTTTGTAAATTTTGGATATTAGGCCCTTATCTGAGCTGTCGTTTGAAAATATCAGTTTCCATATAGTTGGCTGTCTGTTTATTTTGATATCAGTTTCTCTTGCTGAGCAAAAACTTTTAATTCTGATGTAGTCCCATTCATTTATCTTTGCCTTCACTTCTCTTGCCATTGGAGTCAAGTTCATAAAATGTTCTTTAAAACCCAGGTCCATGATTTTAGTACCTATGTCTTCTTCTATGTACTTTATTGTTTCAGGTCTTATATTTAGGTCTTTGATCCATTTTGAATTGATTTTAGTACACGGGGACAGGCTGTAGTCGAGTTTCATTCTTTTGCATGTGGCTTTCCAGTTTTCCCAACACCATTTGTTGAAGAGGCTTTCTTTTCTCCATTGTGTGTTGTTGGCCCCTTTATCAAAGATTATTTGACCATATATATGTGGTTTTATTTCTGGGCTTTCTATTCTGTTCCATTGGTCTGAGTGTCTATTTTTTTGCCAATACCATGCTGTTTTGATTATCGTGGCCCTATAATATAGTTTAAAGTCAGGTATTGTAATGCCCCCAGCTTCATTCTTTTTCCTTAGGATTGTTTTGGCTATTCGGGGTTTTTTATAGTTCCATATAAATCTGATGATTTTTTGTTCCATTTCTTTAAAAAATCTCATAGGGATTTTGATGGGAATTGCATTAAATTTGTATATTGCTTTGGGTAATATGGCCATTTTGATTATATTTATTCTTCCTATCCAAGAACAAGGAATATTTTTCCATCTCATTGTATCTTTTTCGATTTCCCTTAACAATGCTTTGTAATTTTCATTATATAGGTCCTTTACGTTCTTTGTTATGTTTATTCCTAGGTATTTTATTTTTTTTGTTGCAATCGTGAAGGGGATTATATTTTTGAGTTCGTTTTCTAATATTTCATTGTTGGCATATAGAAAGGCTATGGACTTTTGTATGTTAATTTTGTATCCTGCGACCTTACTGTATTGGTTTATTGTTTCTAATAATCTTTTTGTGGAGTCCTTCGGGTTTTCGATGTATCATATCATCAGCAAAAAGTGATAGCTTTACATCTTCTTTTCCGATATGGATGCCTTTTATTTCTTTGTCTTGTCTGATTGCTCTGGCCAGAACTTCTAGCACCACGTTGAATAAGAGTGGAGAGAGTGGACAACCCTGTCTTGTTCCTGATTTAAGGTAGAAAGTCCTCAGTTTTATGCCGTTTAATAGGATGTTGGCTGATGGTTTATCATATATGGCCTTTATCATGTTGAGATATTTTCCTTCTATACCCATTTTGTTGAGAGTCTTAAACATAAAATTGTGTTGTATTTTATCAAAAGCCTTTTCTGCATCTATTGATAAGATCATGTGGTTTTTGTTCTTTGTTTTGTTGATATGGTGTATTATGTTAACCGTTTTGCGTATGTTGAACCATCCTTGAGATTCTGGGATGAATCCCACTTGATCATGATGTATTATTTTTTTAATATGTTGTTGTATTCGGTTTGCCAGTATTTTGTTTAGTATTTTAGCATCTGTATTCATTAGAGATATTGGTCTGTAGTTTTCTTTCTTTGTGCCATCCTTGCCAGGTTTTGGTATGAAGGTTATGTTGGCCTCATAAAATGTGTTTGGAAGTATTGCTTCTTCTTCAATTTTTTGGAAGACTTTGAGTAGAATAGGAACCAAGTCTTCTTTGAATGTTTGATAGAATTCACTAGTATAACCGTCTGGGCCTGGACTTTTATTTTTGGGGAGATTTTTAATAGTTTTTTCTATTTCCTCCCTGCTGATTGGTCTGTTTAGGCTTTCTGCTTCTTCATGACTCAGTCTAGGAAGGTTGTATTGTTCTAGGAATTTATCCATTTCTTCTAGATTGTTGTATTTGGTGGCATATAATTTTTCATAGTATTCTACAATAATTCTTTGTATTTCTATGATGTCTGTGGTGATCTCTCCTCTTTCATTTTGGATTTTACTTATTTGAGTCCTGTGTCTTTTTTCCTTGGTGAGTCTTGCCAAGGGTTTGTCAATTTTGTTGATCTTTTCAAAGAACCAGCTCCTTGTTTTATTGATTTTTTCTATAGTTTTTCTGTTCTCTATTTCATTTATTTCTGCTCTAATTTTTATTATCTCCTTTCTTCGGCTGGTTTTGGGTTGTCTTTGTTCTTCTTTTTCTAGTTCCTTAAGGTGTGAAGTTAAGTGGTTTACTTCGGCTCTCTCTTGTTTGTTCATATAGGCCTGAAGTGATATGAACTTTCCTCTTATTACTGCTTTTGCTGCATCCCAGAGATTCTGATATGTCGTATTTTCATTTTCATTTGTCTGTATATATCTTTTGATTTCTGCGCTTATTTCTTCTTTGACCCATTCATTTTTTAGAAGTATGTTGTTTAGTTTCCACATTTTTGTGGGTTTTTCCCCCTCTTTTTTGCAGTTGAATTCTAGTTTCAGGGCTTTATGATCAGAAAATATGCTTGGTACAATTTCAATTTTTCTAAATTTGCTGATATTGTCTTTGTGGCCCAACATATGGTCAATTCTTGAGAATGTTCCATGTACACTAGAGAAAAATGTATACTCTGTCGCTTTGGGATGAAGTGTCCTGTAGATGTCTATCATATCCAGGTGTTCCAGTATTTTGTTTAAGGCCACTATATCTTTACTGACTCTCTGTTTGGATGACCGATCTAGAGCCGTCAGCGGTGTATTGAGGTCTCCAAGTATGATTGTATTTTTGTTAGTTTTTGTTTTAAGGTCAATAAGTAGCTGTCTTATATATTTTGGTGCTCCTTGGTTTGGTGCATATATATTAAGGATTGTTATGTCTTCTTGATTCAGTGTCCCCTTAATCATTATGAAATGACCATTTTTGTCTCTGAGTACTTTTTCTGTCTTGTAGTCAGTATTATTAGATATGAGTATTGCTACACCTGCTTTTTTTGGGGTGTTGTTTGCTTGGAGTATTGTTTTCCAGCCTTTCACTTTGAATTTGTTTTTATCCTTGTTGCTTAGATGTGTTTCTTGTAGGCAACATATAGTTGGATTTTCTTTTTTAATCCATTCTGCTACTCTGTGTCTTTTTATTGGTAAGTTTAATCCATTTACATTTAGTGTAATTATTGACACTTGTGAGTTCCCTACTGCCATTTTATAAATTGCTTTCTGTTAGTTTTGTATCTAGTTTGATTCTTCTCTTTTGTTTTTCTATCATTTGTTTTTGTTTGTTTGTGTTCCATACTTCTTTCCTCTGTTGCTACCTTTTTTAAGTCAAGTGTTTTTGTGGTGGTTTTTTTAAGGGTGGTTACCATTAAGTAATGAAAAGGGTACCTACCATATTCATTGTAGTACCCTATCTTATAAGTATTTCTGCACTTCATCATCCTTTGCTACTGTTAATCTCCATCCTCTCTGCCCTTTTTTTCCTTTGTTGTCACAGTTTAAGTTTGGTTTTATTGTGTTCTTGGTGGAGCTGTTACTTGTGGTGTTGTTTTCTTTTGTTCTTTGAATCTGGTTGGAAAACCCCCTTTAGTATTTCCTGGAGTGGGGGCTTTCTGTTGATAAATTCTCTCATCTTTTCTGTATTTGTGAATGTTTTTATATCTCCTTCATACTTGAAGGATAGCTTTGATGGGTATAGTATTCTTGGCTGAAAGTTCCTCTCTTTCAGGGCTTTAAATATTGGGGTCCACTCTCTTCTAGCTTGTAGAGTTTCTGCTGAGAAATCTGATGATAATCTAATAGGCCTTCCTTTATATGTTGTACTCTTCTTTTCCCTGGCTGCCTTGAGAATTTTTTCTTTGTCATTGGTTTGTGCCATCTTTATTATGATGTGCCTTGGAGTGGGTTTGTTGGGGTTAAGAAAACTTGGTGTTCTGTTTGCTTCTTGAATTTGAGGCTTTAGTTCCTTCCACAGGCTTGGGAAGTTCTCGTCTATTATTTGTTTGAGTATATTCTCCATTCCATTTTCTTTCTCTTCTCCCTCTGATATACCTATTATTCTTATGTTATTCTTTCTGATGGAGTCAGAAAATTCCTGTAGGGCTTTCTCATTTTTTATTATTTTTGAGTCTCTTTCTTCTTCTCTCTGTTGTGCCTCAAGTTGTTTGTCTTCTATTTCACTAATCCTATCTTCAATCTGGGCTGTTCTGTTAGCTAAGCTTGTTACCTCGTTTTTCAGCTCGTCAATTGAGTTTTTCATTTCTGTTTGATTTGTTTTTATAGTTTCAATTTCCTTGGTAATATATTCTTTGTGTTCATTGAGTTGTTTTCTGATCTCCCTATATTGCCTTTCTGTGTTTTCTTGTATATCTCTGAGTATTTTTAAGATTTCTATTTTAAATTCTCTGTCATTTAGCTCCAAGGCTTCCAATATGTTAAGTCTTTTCTCCATAGATTTTTCCACATCTATTTGTGTTACCTCTCTTTCTTTTGTATCCATAATATTCGATTTCCTCTTTCTTATCGGCATCTGAGGGTGGTCTTATTGATAGCACTAATTAGAATTAATAAAGAGTAAAAAAAAAAAAAAAGGGTAAAACACCCCACAAAAAAAAACAGTAATAATTTATTATTTCCCCCTTTTTTTCTCTCTTCTCTTTCCCTCCTCTCCCCTCCTCAGGGAAATATCATGCCTATAATGGAGGGCCTGATTTGGGGTGAAGAGTTCAAGGGGCAAAAAAAGGGAGTAGGGGCCTACTAAATGCGAAAAAAAAAAAAAAAAAAGGGAAGAAAATCTTAGACAAGCATAAGATGATTTGCTTGTAAGTGATGGTCAACTAAGAGATATGAGAGGAATAAGAGGGAATCAGAAAAAAGGACCAAAAAAGAATAATAAAGAAGAAAAAAATAAAAATAATAAGTAAAAATCTGTTGTATTAAGTGGAGCGAAGACTAAATACAATGGAGACCTTGGGTTGGGAGGACCCAAAATGCCACAAAAATAAACAAACAAGAGAAAAAAAATAAAAACAAAAGCAAAAAAGAGATATAAAACCAAAAAAAAGCCTTGAGTCCCAAATTAACTAATTTGTTCGTGATTGAGGATTATATGGGAGGAAAGTAAAATGAGAAAAGAAAAAACGAATAGAAAGGAAAAAATAAGAAAAAGAGAAAAACGAAGGAAGAAATAAAATAGGAGGAGAAAAAAACAAAATAAAGCAAGACAAAAAAAAAACAAAAAAAAAAACAAAAGAGGAGAGAGTGAGAGTTAAGTGTTTTGGAGTATAACCTTAAAGGAGGGTGAGGATGAAGAAGAAAAATAAAATGCAACACTCATGGGTAGTGTAGTTCAAGAAAGGGGAAGCATAAGATGGGCAGAGAATAGAAGGACCGAGGTGGAGGAAATAAAGGCAAAAAGATAGAAGAAACAAGCAACAACAACAACAACAAAAAAAAAATTAGTGGATCAAGTTGTAAAGTCTGTGGGTTTTTCTTGATTTTGAGAGGTTAACTTCTTCCTTTTTCTTTTCTCTCCCTCTTCCTAGTCAGTGACTCTGTACCCCAGGCTCTGCCCCTGTGTCACTCTTAGGTAGGGATTTGCAGTTGATGGGATTCTATGGCAATGTCATATAATTGGCTTTAGTCTTGCTGGAAGTAAAGGCTTGTTGGCGTTTGCAGGGTCCAACGTTGAGAGAGTTTGCTCTCCTAGTCCCCCCTTTCTGAATTAGCAGCCTGGTGATCCAGCTATAGGGCTGCAACTGCTTCTGCCTGAGGAGTAAGAGGCTCAAAGAGCTGGGAAATCCCCACTCTATCCCCACTCAGTGCAAGGCTTTGGGAAAGGCTCTGAGAGTCAGGGCCTCCAGTGTAATCAGGCGGGGGTGGGAGTCAATTGTTGTCAAGGTGACTGTTCAGCGCCTATCATTTAGTTGGACCTCTCAACCCAGGCTTTCCACACTTTGTAGCCTGTTTTTGCAGGGAAGAAGAGGCACTAGTCTCTGCTTACGACTAGTGTAGTATAGACCTTATTATCTGCCAAGTCCTTCTTGTTAGCGTTTATCCCTGAATATGGAGGCTCTATCAATCAGAAGTTGCCCCCGCCCCTTTAGCGAGAGGCACTAAAAAATATCACGCCTCTTGTCTTGGATCGCTGAACTGAGAGAGATCTTATCAATTAGAACCGAGGGTGCGCAGATTTTATGGGTTAAGCTAATTTCAGTGATTGGGTCGCAGCTGTGTTTCCGAAGGTATTTTAGGCTGCCTGCGCGCGCCCCTCCCCCAACGCTTGATTGTTAGCTTGAATGGCTGGGTGAGGTGCCCCGCCCACGGAGAGAATCTCCCAAGCCTCTCCCGCTCGCCCCGCCGCTGGCGGCTGGACCGCACCAGGCGCAGGATAATGGAGCCCCCTGGGTGTGCGGGCCAGCAGGGCGCCCTGGGCGCATGGAATGCCCAAGGCACGCGCGCGAATGGGGCGCTCCGGGCACCGGTGGCCGGCGACCCCCACTCGCAGTGTGCGGGCCTCTGGGAACGTCAGCGGTGCTCAACAGGACGGGCACGCGCGGAGGCTGTTGGCGTCGGCAGCTCGCGGTTCCCAAGTATATGGGCTGACTCACCGCAGGCGCACTCCCTCGCGGCTTGAATGAGCGTCGCTGCTGCGGTAGCTTCCTCCACACCCTCGTCTCTCAGATTCAAGTGATAACAGTCCTTTTGCTTTCAGTTTGTGTGGAACTCTGGAATGCTCCGAGGATAAATTTTTCTGTTTCTAGTTGATAAATTTGTTGTGATTTAGGGGAGAGCTGTCGGACGCGCTTCTCATGGCGCCATTTCCGTGACGTCACTCAGGTTCAGTTTTGAAACAGTTTCATGGCACTCAAATATTTGAAACTTGCTACTTCGTGGTTCATCTCAAACACTATTTTATTCTTTTTTCTCAAAGATAGTCATTACTTTTTATTTCAAATTGAATATGGGGTAACACCTTTTATAGCATAAGAAAAAAAGGATAGAATAAATTGTAAATGCAATTTTCTCCCAATTATATAATTATTGATATGTAACTAAATATTCAGGAAAATGCTAGAAGGAAATAACCAAAAGGTTCACAGTTGTTATATTTTACCAATCAGATTAGGGGTAATTTTTCTTTTCTTCTTCCACAGAAAATATCAATTCCTCAAATAATGTTATTTAAAGGGAATAAGATATACTACAATCAATTGTAAACATTATTTTTCATGTTTTTCAGGTGCTGACATTATTTTTCTGGTCCTGAAACATGGAAGAGCTAAAAAAATTGCTTGGGAAGTAAGGCTATTGCATACAACGGTATTTAAAACAGTGTATCTCCTATTAGAACATGACCAATTATGATAAGGCTTTTGGTTACACCATGGCCCCCAATTACTGAGAAGTACATACCACTAAACCGCATGTGGTATGGTTAACTCTTGTAGCCAGTGTGATTTCTGCTTTGCTGCCAGCATAAACCTTATAAGTTTCCATTATATTGGCCTTGCCACTTTCCAGAAAATTTCTGTCCTACTCTCATGGCTCTGCTTAGAGAAGAAAGTAAAAAGTAATACTAAAGGTTATAAAGTTAGAATAGAAGGAATTGTACCAACAAGGCAGCAAAAGTCTGTGAGAACTGATCTAACGTTTTGGAAATTGGCCAAAGTCCAGGGGTATGTAGATGGCATTTCCTGTATCTTGTTTAAAATTGTATCAAGAAATAGAAAAAACAACTGTATCGGTTACCTTTGTTTTTACAGAAGTTGGATGATATATTGATGTGGGGAAGGATTTAGCTTCTAATAAGCCTTAAATATACAATCAAAATTAGCTGGATTCTTTTCATTCTGCCCCTCCATCTAACATTGCTTTTGCCAATTGCATATTTATTTCAAAAACAGATTAGAATTTACTATGAAGGGGTCTATAATTCCTAGAGGGACTAAAATAAGAACTAAATAGAAAACAAAAGGAAAAGAATTCAACAAAAATAATTCACAATATGATTTATCTAGTACTAAAGCTGAAACACCTTCCTAATCAGGAAAACTTCACTCTTGGTTAGTCAGTTTTCCCAGGAGGATCTGGAGAAGGGAACAAATATTTGAATCATTGATGATGAAAGCCTAGTGTGTCCTCCATCCAAACAGAGGACCATGATTCTGCTGTACTGTGCAGAATACTCCAGACTGAGTTACCTACGATGCTGAGGAATTGCAAAATTGGAGTTGAGGAAAGGGAGTAGAAATTGTTAAGAGTCACTATGGCTCAAACTTCATAAATAGTAATGAAGTTTGCAAATGCTAGGCTTCAAACTGCTCTCTTTATTATCCAGGAAGATAGTATTTTTGCTGAAAATAAAAGCCAGAGAAAGTGGAACGTCTAAAAGTTGGTTCCCTAATAACGAGATAAAGAATTTAGTGGCTAGCAGTAACCCAAAGTGGTTAATTTTCAAGACCTGACATTTATTTAATGCCTTTAATATGCTTATGTAAAAGTATTTCACATGCACACTATTAATATTTAGGTGCCAGGTGGCCGCTATGCATAGTGGTTTATTATTTATGAGTCTGTTTCTTCTGGTTCATGGGGAGATGAGTGGCTGCCATTGACCTGAGAAGGATTCTTTTAACATCACTCATTAATTTCTTCAGAGAAAGAATAACATTACCTTACATCTTGGTGGTAGCGTAAATTATAGTAATGTACTAGACTAGGGGTCAAGAGAATTGCATTGCAGTTGTGCATCTGTAGCTAGTAAGGACTGTAAGCTTGTATCTTTACTTATCCTCTCTGACACACATTTCCTCATCTGTGAAATGGGAATGTTAACCACCTCTTTCATCTGATCACGTACCGTATACCTATTAGTGTGCTTTGAAAATACAGCGCTTAGAATTCGTTTCCTCCCTCCCTCTAGGGTTCTTGTTTCCTCTTCTGAAAAACCAGTGGGTTAAATATGAACTATCAAATAGTTTTATCTCATATAAACTCCAGTTGATTGTTATGAATTACCTAAAGTGTATCTTGAAAAGAATTTGAAACCCAGTGTGGGTATATCATTAAAATGCTAGATAGATGATTCATGTCTGCCCTGGATAAAGAATGAAGATGGCTGCACATGAGCTGACTATTTCTCAGCCCTCCCAAATACAAACTCTTTGGTTTGAACTTGGCCATTGTATTTATAAATTACTTTATGTAGAATTAAAGAAACTACTTAGGACCTTTGTTACTAGATCTTGAAAGTGGCCTTAATAAAATTCAGGTGTAAACTGGCAATTTTCCTACTCAGCTTCAGGACTTTTACTCACAGGCCTTGCACAGAAGCTTGCCTTGCCATCTTTAGGCCCATGGAGCTCTAAGCAAGGCTGGTATTTGAATGTTTGCTGGTAAGAACAACTATGTGGAGTTTTAATACCTTATATGTTCCCGAAGGACTGATGATAAGATCTCAGCTTATCTTATTTCTTTAGACTAGTGTTTTTCAACCAGTGTGCCGCAGCACACTAGTGTGCCATGAGACATGGTCAGGTATGCCGTGGGCAAATTAAACATGGGTCCCCAAACTATGGCCCGCGTGCCAGATACGGCCTGGCGGAGGCTATTTATCCTGCCCACTGCCAGCTGCCTCCATCCAAACATAAACATTCCCCTCACAATCCCTCCAGTTATCAGCAACAGGAAGAGTGGAGGCACAGGGAACGCTCACTGACCAATCACCTTCTAGGATTCATCCCGACCACTAGCGATGAACCAATAGTAGGCTGCCTCTCATCCACACCCAGGAAGGTCCCCGCTTGGGCTGCCGCGCATTTGTCATTGTGTGGCCGTAGTAGTTGAAGCTGCTACTCCTCCCCATGGTCCCAATTTCTAATCCTGGTCAGGACTGGAGGTAAATGTTGCCACCACTAGATGAAGCCTCAGCCTCAGCTGGTTATGTCTATCCTGATGGTGTATATAGATATTTGACCTTTTTCTTTTTAAAAGAGGCCCCCGCAGAGGGTGGTATACAATGCATCACAATGTTATCTATATTGTATATGGCCTCCTGAAGGAGCATCTTCTTAAAGAGCTCAAATCTCTATATATACCATCAAAACAGACAGAACCAAGTCCCCTGCACCCAGCTGACCATGAGATTTGAACCCACAACCTCAGAGAGAACTCGAGTATTTTTCAGAATCCTTACCTAGAAAGCAAACTTCTCAATCTGACAGTAGAGATGCTCTGAGGACTTATGATGTTACACAAGTACCCAACATTTTCTAAAATTGATTTTGTCCTGTCTCTATATAGAGAAAGTATTTGCCAAATTGATTTGAACCCACAACCTTGATGAAAGCTCCAGTATCTATTAGCAGGACTGTATATATGAGGGGATACATGGGACTATATATATGAGGGGTTACATGGGACTGTATATATGAGGTTACATGGGACTGTATATATGAGGTTACATGGGACTGTATATGAGGGGATGTTATGTGGGACTGTATATGAGAGGATGTTACATGGGACTGTATATAAGGGGATCTTATGTGGGACTGTATTTATAAGGGGGTATTACATGGGACTGTATATATGAGGGATGTTACATGGAACTGTATATATGAGGGGGTTCTTTTATATTTAACTTTTTTTAATAAATGTAATTTATTTAAACTTTAAATAAATTCTAACAGTTAGAGTGTCATTTTGTGTCATTTTGGTAGGTGGTGTGCCCCAGGATTTTGTAAATGTAAAAAATGTGCCACGGCTCAAAAAAAGGTTGAAAATCACTGCTTTAGACCATTCTACTACTTACTTCACTCTTCTGAAATTCATAAAAGGAGGACAGGGAACATTATGGTTGGAAGAAAGAGGATGTAGTCAACTATTTGATTGCTAATAAATATGACCAAAAGGTAATTCCAGAAATTAAATGTATAAATACTAAATTTCTTAAGGCCAATTTCAAAACATTAAGTTCTATTTTCATGTCTTTTTACTTTTATGAAAAAAATAACAAATATTCTTTAAGTGGATTTTTATATGGGTGACACTGGTTAACATAATTATATAGGTTTCAGGTGCCCAATTCTACAAAAATAATAGATACTTTGAAAAACTAATTTTAATTAGCTCTAAATCTTACAATCCTAACACAGCTATTGTGATTGAGGTTTATCCCATTTTAGCTTTTGTGAATTTTCATATGTACAGGTACTTTTAGTGATTGTAAATATAATACACATAATTATGAATTCTAATCATTTATAGTAAATTATATTATACATATTTTCCTATATTTTCTATATCTATTATCTACAGAAGAAATCATATTAATAGAGTGTAGCATGTCACTAATGTTTGGACCAGAATTAATTAGCCATTTGCTTTTCATAGCATTTTTATATTGTCACCACTGTATTATGGTTTGAACCTAGATTTGTTTTACACATTTCAACATGGTATACTACATCAACTGACAAAGCTGCCCTTTTGTTCTATTGGGGAAAAACATTCTGTGTAAAAAAGTCTATAGTTCATTATTAATTGTTTAAAAAAAGAGTAAGAATAAGCTGAAATATTTTAAATCTATCACATTTAAATAGATGTAGACTTATTGCTTCAAATATGTCATGGAGTTTGGATGATAATATAATGATGTTCATTTGAACATTGTACCATTAAAAATGACATGATGGTTTCTAAAATGTTCATGATTATCTTAATTTTTTCAACAACAGAAAAGCCATGACTAACTAGGTGATACTTCTACAATGATGGACCTCCAATCAGCATTCATGGAAAACTAGTGGAATGAGGTCACCATGGCTCTGCTTATGTGAGTGTACAAGAAACCTCCTAAGTGAAAAACTTTGAAAAGAGTTAAAGTATAGTTAAGAGGTATAATAGACTGGTGTCCAAGACAAGTTAGGTGACCTAGCTATGTGACCATGGCAAAACTATTAATGTCTCTGTTTCTTGTTTTCTTTACAATATGGTTAATGTAAATATTCAACTTCTCTTTGAATGAGGGCTAACATATACTTCCTCAATAGATTTTAGCTGTCATTATACAAACTCAATTCAAAGATATTGAAGGAGGATAAGATTCTGAGTAAGGCATGATGACTGTGATTCGATTTTTGTGTAGCTCACCTCCTAGGAACCCATGACAGACTCCGAAGACTAGTCTCTATGAAAATAAACAGACAATCAAAACCAAGAGGATCATTTCATGAAAGGTTTAAGCTCATGAGAAGAGAAGCTAACAGGAAAAAGGGTTCTGCTTGATAGGTAATGATACTAGTGTCCTCAACATTAGTCAACAGGTTTATCTTTATTTAATGTTGTCATTTGTTTAAAGTCATCAGCAGTCACGAGAGATGACAAATAGTTACATATGCCTCTTTGCCACTGGTAGCAAAGGAGACCTGATCCCAACAAAGCTGAAGAGGGGTAGAAAACGTAAGATAAAGTACAGAAGAAATGCTTTCTAAATTCTCAAAGGAGAAATGTAGAGGACTCTCCCTGGAGGTGGCTTTAAGACTAGAGAGAAATAATGATTAGTGGCCCCTTATTCACCCAAAGGCAGTCATGATACATCAGACCCAGGTTTTAGGTTATGAACAATGATTTGCTACAGAAATCCAGAAACTGATTCATTCAACAAACATTCATTGAACAGCTATAACATGCCAGGCATTTTCACTGTACTAGTGAGGGTCAGATAGGTTATGTTGTAGTAACAAAGTACCTCAAAGTCTCACTGATTTACAACAGATTTCATTTCATGTTTGTGCTACAGGTCTTTCATGGTCAACAGTGGCTCTCCTCCATAATCATCTTCACTTTGGAGACACAGGCAATTGAGGAGACTCTGTGTGGTGTGCTGATGGTCTTATGATAGAAAGGAAAAAGAAATGGTGAAGCATGCATTGAATCTTAACACCTCTGTGCTGAAGTACATGTAAGCTCCTCCCATGACCACTGATGAATTTAATATGATGGGGATCACTTACAGAGTTTGACACCCGGGGGAAGGGGGATGTGAGTATTCAGCAAACAGGAACACAATCTACTTTACCGTGGAATCTGTCCTCAGTGGTTTTACTGTCCATCAGCATTTCATTTGGTCACATTAATCTTAAATCTGATACTAAAAGGAGTAAATATTCATGTATCAGTGAAAGCACAAATGTGAAAATACGAAATCAGTGCACTTTTAATTTCTTGAGGCTATTTGGAATTACAGATCATGAGTTCAGGGCCCTAGAATTCAGCAATTACTCCAGATTCTTTCATCATTCCCCAAAGGAAAAGTAGTAAGTAATAAGTAGGATACCAGACATTCATGCATTCTCTCTGAGATCACAGAGGCTAACAAAGGGAAAGTTTACACAAGGCAAAAATACTTTATAATTTTTTTGCAATAGACATTACTCAGTAAAAACACACAACAGTATTCATGGCCTGGAGACATATACCTCCTTGGGTTTGATCCTGGCAGGTATCATAGATTCTACAAGGTTGAACAGGTTAAAGTCTTACAGTGAAGACTTTTTGGACCACCCAAGTATTACAGAAAATGAAGCTGTAGATCAGATGAGATTTCCTTCTGAGTTTTCTTGTTCAGTGGCCCTTCCTCAATAAACAGAGGATACTTTTTGTTCAGTTGACTTGGCCAATTTTATCCTGAATAATTGTACTTCATGTGACAGAATTTGTCTTGCTTTTTACTGCATTTAGGTAGATGAAATGGTCTTGTTTTCGACTCCTGAAACTATTTGTAGACCTTTGCCTTCACATGTTGGAAATAAATGTGAGGCATTAATTGTAGTCAGACATCACTGAGTCCAATTCACTTGGGAGAATGCGTCTCAATGTGTAATTTATCATCCAAGACCTGTCCACTAGTTCGTTACTCCCTGCGAGTAAATTAGGCACTTTGAAAGGTGCATTAAACTCTTCCTGCCTACTAGGTACCATTTAGGGCTGCAGGGCAATAATTTACTTAGTGGTACCTTGGTGACCTCAAAAAGTTTACGTTGTTTTGAAAGTTTTTAATTTTCCTCCACAAAATAATTTATGCATTAGGAGTTTGGATATGCTTATAAATATTTTTCAGATAGGCAACAGTTATTGAATAGAATAAATAAGATAACGTTGTCATACTGAATACAGAAATGTCTTATCTACCTTATCCTCGGAAAGGATATATGGCTCATAAAGCAAATATTTCTTTGGATTTCATTTTTTAAAATTTATATGACTGGCTTACATTTTAATGTAATTAGTAATGCTTTCTAGGTATAAAGATTTCTGTATTCATATCACTACATTTTTCCATACTATAAAATACATTTATCCAAAGTTAGAATAATATACTGCTAAATATACTGAAAGTTTTTACAGCAATTTATGTTATGCTTCTTTCTTTCATTCACAGCAGAGCTTCATCCATATTAAACTAATTTTTTGTTAGGTTCTGATACCTTCTACTTCACTCACTCTTTTTATTAATTAAATGGCATAAAATTAAGCTTGGTCCACCAAGTCAAGTAATAGTGATATACTTTGGATTTTGCTTTTATTTGGGTACTAGAATTACTAATTTTAAAAAATACAGAATTCATTAATATGCAAAGATTTTTTCCATTTTAATGTATTTAAAATTTGGATATTTCATAATTGATAGTGGGTTTAAGTTGATTTGGCAGCATCTATATCTCTTTTGTTTTCGTAAAGTGATAATACATCATACAATTGATCGCACATTACACTTCTGAAACAAAATAAGACAATTGTTTTATTGAATTTATTAGGGTGACACTAGTTAACCTAATTATATAGGTTTCAGGTGTCCAACTCTACAACACATCTCTGTATACCATATTGTGTATTCACCACCCCAAGTCAAGTCTTCGTCCCTCACCATTTATGCCCACGTACCATCCTCCACCTCCCCGCCTCCTGGCAATCACCACACTGTTGTCCATGTCCATGAGTCATTTAGTTGTCCTTTTTTGCTCTATCCTTCCACCTCCCTCCCCAGCCCACTTGGCCCCTCATGGAGTCAGCTTGCTCTCTCTGTATAAGTCTGTCTCTATTTTGCTTGTTAGTTCATTTTGTTCATTAGATTCCACATGTCAGTTAAATCTTATGGTACTTATTTTTCTCCCACTGGCTTATTTCACTTCCTATAATGATCTCCAGGTCTATCTATGCTGTCACAGAAGGTAAGATTTTCATCTTTTTTTTTAATTAATTTATTTATTTATTCAGTTTAGAGGAGAGAGAGAGAGAGAGAGAGAGAAGGGGGCAAGAAGCAGGAAGCATCAACACGTGCTTTGACCAGGCAAGCCCAGGATTTTGAACTGGTGACCTTAGCATTCCAGGTCGACACTTGATCCACTGCGCCACCACAGGTCAGGTTTTGTTTGTTTTTTTTTTTTAATTTAATGGCCACATAGTATTCCATTGTGTAAATGTACCACAGCTTTTCTATCCACTCATCTACTGATGGGCTCTAGGGTCATTTCCAGATCTTTGCTATAGTAAATAATGCTGCAATAAACATAAGGGTGCATATATTCTTTAAAATTAGTGTTTCAGGTTTCATTAGCTATTTTACCAGAAGTGCGATTGCTGGGTCAAAAGACAGTTCCATTTTTAATTTTTTGAGATAACTCCATGCTGCTTTCCACAGTGACCACAGCAATCTGTATTCCTACCAACAATGCATTAGGGTTCCCTTTTCTCCATATCCTCACCAACACTTGTTGTTTGTTGATTTATTGATGATAAACATTCTGACAGATACAAAGTGATTTCTCATTGTGGTTTTAATTTGCATTTCTCTGATGATTGGTAAAGTTGAGAATCTTTTCATATGTCTATTAGCCATTTGGATGTCCTTTAGAAAAGTATTTATTTACATCATTTGCCCATTCTTTAATTAGATTATTTGGTATTTTGATGTTGAGTTTTATAACTTCTTTCAGAATTTTGGATATTAACCCTTTATCAGAGGTATTGGTGAATATATTCACCCATTCAGTGGGTTGTCTTTCTTTTTTGTTGATGGTTTCCTTTGCTGTGAGAAAACCTTTTAATGCGATGTAGTCCCACTTATTTATCTTTTCTTTCATTTCCTTTCCCCAAGGAGATATAACTGAAAAAATATTGCAATGACAAATGTGCAAGATTTTACTGCCTGTGTTTTCTTTTAGGATTTTTATAGTTTCATGACTAATAGTTAAGTCTTTAATCCATTTAGTTTATTCTTGTGTATGTTGTAAGAAGGTGGACTAGTTTCATTTTATTTTTGTACATATCTGTCCAATTTTTTCCACATCATTTATTGAGTAGACTGTCTTTACCCCCTTCTATGTTCTTGCCTCCTTTGTCAAATATTAACTTACCATATAGGCATGAGTAGATGTCTGAGCTCTATATTCTATTCTATTGATTCATATGTTTGTTTTTATGCCAGTATCATGCTGGGGTTTTTTGTTTGTTTGTTTTATTTTATTTTAAGTGAGAGGAAAGGAGATAGAGAAACAGACTCCCACATGTGCCCTGACAGGGATCCACCTGGCAACCGTTCTGGTGCTGACGCTTGAATCAACCAAGCTATCCTCAGCATCTGAGGCTGACGCTCAAACCAAACAACTGACTGCAAAAGGAGACTAGAGAGAGAAGGGGGAGAGGAAGGGAAAGAGAAGCAGACTGTTGCTTCTCATGTGCCCTGACTGGGTACCGAACCCAGGATGTCCACATGCCAGGCTGACATTCTATCTACTGAGCAAATCTGCCAGGGCCAGTATCATGATGTTTTGATTACTATGGCTTTATAGTACAGTTTGACATCAGGTAGCATGATAACCTCCAACTTTGTTCTTCTTTCTCAAGATAGTTGTAGCTATTCAAGGTCTTTTTTGGTTCCATATAAATTTTTGGAATATTTGCTCTCATTCCATGAAATACACTGTTGGTATCTTTATAGAAATTGTGTTGAATCTGTAGATTGCTTTTGGCCATATGGACATTTTAATTATGTTAATTCTTCCTATCTCACCTTGGTCAGCTGGCTCAGGGGTAGAGCATTGGCCCGGCTAGCGGGATGTTCCAGGTTCAGTTCCTGGTCAGGGCACACAGGAGAAGCACCCATCTGCTTCTTTCATGCTCCCCTCCCTCTCTTCCTCTCCCACGGTCATGGCTCAGTTGGAGCAAATTGGCCCCAGGTGCTGAGGATGGCTCCATGGCTTCACCTCAAGCACTGAAATAGTTGCCAAGCAAAGGAGAAACAGCCCCAGATGGACAGAGCATTGGCCCCATAAGGGTCTGGCAGGCTGGATCACAGTTGGGGCATTCCCCCACTTCTCACTTAAGAAAATAAAAAATTCTTCCTATCCATAAACATGATATATGCTTCCACTTGTTTGTATCTTCTTTAAGTTCTTTCTTCAGTGTCTTATAATTTTTGAATATAGGTCTTTCATACCCTTAGTTAAATTTGTTCCTAAATATCTTAATATTTTTGAAGCAATTGGGAATGGTATTGTTTTCTTGGTTTCCCTTATTGATAGAACATTATTGGTGTATAAAAATGCAACTTATTTCTGGATATTTATTTTGTATCCTGCTACTTTATTTAATTTATGTATTAGTTCTAGTAGTTTTTTGGTGAAAGCTTTAGGGTTCTCTATATACAGTATTATGCCATCTGCAAATAATGACAGTTTTACTTCTTTGTTTGAAATTTGGATGCCTTTTATTTCTTCCTCTTGTCTGGTTGCTGTGACTAGGACTTCCAGTACTATACTGAATAAGAATGGTGATAGCAAATATCCCTGTCTTGTTCCTGTTCTTAAGGGAAACACTTGTAGTTTTTACCCATTGAGTATTATGTTGGCTGTGGGTTTGTTCTATATAGCCTTTATTTTGATGAGGTGTGTGCCCCCAATTCCCACTCTCCTGAGCGTTTCTTTTACATAAATGGGAGCTGAGTTTTAGCAAATGCTTTTTCTGCATCTATTGATAAGATCATGCGATTTTTTTCCTTCATTTTGTTTATGTGATATATCATGTTTATTGATTTGCAGCTGTTGTACCAAACTTGTATAGCCAAAATAAATTCCACATGATAATGGTATATAAACCTTGTAAATGTATTGCTAGATCTGTTTTGCTATTTTGTTAAGGGTTTTAGCATTTATCAGGGATGTTGGCCTATAATTTTCTTTCTTTGTAGTGTCTTTATTTGGTTTTTGAATTAGGATAATGTTCGCCATATAAAATGAGTTTAGGAGTCCTCCCTCCTCTTGATTTTTTTTTTTTGGAATAGTTTGAGAAGGATAAGTGTTAACTCTTTTTTGAATGTTTGGAAAAATTCACCCATGAAGCCATCTGGTCCAGGACACTTATTTGTTGGAAGTTATTAGATTACTGCTTCAATTTCACTGACTGTAATCTGTCTATTCAGATTCTCTGATTTTTCCTGATTCAATTTTGAAAGATTGTATGTTTCTAGGACATTGTCCTTTTTATCCAGATTGTCCAATTTGTTGTCATATATATATATATATATATATATATATATATATATCTCATAATATTTTCTTACAATCCATTGATTTCCTTAGAGTCTGTTGTTACTTATCCTTTTTCATGTCTGAATTAGTGTATTTGGGTCCTCTCTCTTTTTATTTATTTTTTTATGAGTCTAGTTATAAGTTTATTTATCTTGTTGATCTTTTCAAAGAAACAGCTTTTGGTTTTATCAATCTTTTGTACTTTTTTTAGTCTCTATTTTGTTTATTTCTGCTCTTATTTTTATTATTTCCTTCCTTCTACTCACTTTGGGCTTTGTTTGTTGTTCCTATCCTACTTGCTTTAAGTATAGAGTTGAAATGTTCATTTGTGATTTTTCTTGTTTCTTGAGGTAGGTTTGTAATGCTATGAATTTCTCTTTTAGGACTGCTTTCACTGTGTCCCATAGATTTTTGGTTGTGTTCTCATGTTTGTTTGTTTCAAGGTATCTTTTGGTTTGTTTCTTGATCTCATTGTTAACCCATTCATAATTTAGTAGCATGTTATTTAGACTCCACATCTTTGTATGTTTTTTAGTTTTTTTTCTTGTGATTGGTTTCTAATTTTTACCATTATAATATAAGAAGATGCTTGCTATGATTTCAATTTTTTTAAATTTATGGACACTTGTTTTGTGTCCTAACATGTGGTTTATCCTATAAAATGTTCCATGTGTACTTGTAAATGATGTATATTCTACTACTTTGGGGGAAATGCTCTAAATATGTCAATAAAATCCTGATGATCTAATGTGTCATGTAAGGCTGCCATTTTCTTACTGATTTTCTGTCTGGGTTTCCTCTCCATTGATATCACTGGAGTGTTAAAATCCCTTAATCTCATTGTATTGCTGTTGAGCTCTCCCTTCATGTCCATCCATCCAGATTTGCTTTACATATTCAGGTGCTCTACATTGGGTGTGTAAATGTTGACCAGGATTATATGCTCTTGTTGGATTGCTCCCTTTATCATTGTGTAATGTCCTTCTTTATTTCTTATTACAGACTTTGTTTTAAAGCCTGTTTTGTCAGATATAAATATTGCTACACCAGCTTTTTTTAAATTTCCATTTTCATGGACTTTTTTATTCTTTACTTTTAATCTGTATCTTTTGTTCTGAGATGGGTTTCTTGTAGACAGTATATATATATTGCTTTTTTTGTTGTTGTACTTTTCTGAAGTGAGAAGCAGGGAGTCAGAGAGACAGACTCCTGCATGCGCCTGACTAGGATCCACCTGACAAGCCCACTAGGGGGGTGATGCTCTGCCCATTTGGGGCATTGCTCCATTGCAACCGGAGCCTTTCTATTGCCTGGGGCAGAGTCCATGGTGTCATCCTCAGTGCCCGGGCCAACTTTGCTCCAATGTAACCTTGGCTGCGGGAGGGGAAGAGAGAGATAGACAGAAAGGAGAGGAGGGAGGGTGGAGAAGCAGATGTGCTCTTCTCCTGTGTGCCCTGGCCAGGAATTAAACCCGGGACTTTCATGTGCAAGGCCAACACTCTAACACTGAGCCAACCTGCCAGGGCTGGTACTGCTTTTTTATTCATTTAGCTACCCTATGTCTTTTGATTGGAGCATTTAAGCCATTTACATATAGAGCCATTATTGATAGATACGTGTTTATTCACTTTTTTTTCTTTTAACTCTGTTCCTCTCTTTGTTTGTTTCCTTCTTTTTCTTAGAGAAGGCCCTTTAACATTCTCTGTAATGCTGGTTTGGTGGTAACAAATTCCTTTAGCTTTTTCTCGTCTTGGAAGCTTTTTATTTCTCCTTCAATTTTAATAATAGCTTTGCTGAGTAGAGTAGTATTGATTGTAGGTCCTTGCTTTTCATCACTTTGAATATTTCATTCCAATCTTTTCTGGCTTGAAATGTTTCTGTTGAGAAATCAGTTGACAGTCTAATGGGAGCTCCTTTGTAAGTAACTAACTGATTTTCTCTTGTTGCATTTAAGATAGTTTTTTTGTCTTTAGCCTTTGCCATTTTAATTATGATGTGTCTTGGTATAAACTCTTTGAGTCCGCCTTGTTTGGGACTTTCTGCACTTCCTGGACTTGAGTATCCTTTTTCATCACCAGGTTAGGGGAATTTTCAGTCATTATTTCTTCAAATAGGTTCTTGATTCCTTGATCTCTCTTCTTCTTCTGCTACCTCTATGATACAAATGTGTTGTACTTCATGTGGCCCGAACAGTTCCTTAAACTCTCCTCATTCTTTTTAATTCCATTTTATTTTATTTATTTGCTGCTCTGATTGGGTGTTTCTTTCCTACCATGTCTTTCAAATTGCTGATTCAATACACTGCTTCATCCAACCTACTTTTTATTCTTTCTGGTGTATTCTTGATTTCAGAAATTGTATTCTTCATTTCTGACTGGTTCCTTTTAATGAATTTCTTTCTTTCTTTCGCATTTTGTTCCTTGAGCATCCATATAACTATTACTTTGAATTCTATACCTGATAAATTGCTTATATCTATTTCATTTGGGGCCTATTTCTTTTTCCCCCATTTCGGCTGCCAGTTTGTGTTTGCTTTTATGTATGAGACAGATCTGCTATGTTTCCCTGTCTTCATGTGGTATCCTTATGTAGTAGGTGTTCTGTTTAGTCCAGTGGTATAGTCTCCTAGATCACCTGAGCTGGGTGCTCCAAGAATATCCCTTGTGTGGTTTATGTGGCCTTCCTGTTGTAGTTTAATCTTGATTGCTATTGGCCCATTGTGTGTGGTATCAACCCTCAAGCCAGGTGACCATGAGGCTTTACCTCGTCCAATGCATGTGGGCTGCTATATAGCTTATTTGTTATAAGGTAGAAACAATGGTTTTACAAGTATTCTAAGAATAGTTTATGAAAGCAGGACAGGAAGGTGAAATTTTATCCCCTCAAAATAGGCAATGGATGTAATACCGTCCTATTTATTTATTTAGTTATTATTATTATTATTATTTTAGAATAAACCATATATAGTAAAAGGGTGGTGATAAAGGGGAGACACAGTCACAGTGGTGGTAAGAGGGCTGTCCATGTGGCTAAGGCATAAGTGAAGAGATTTAGTAGTGCCTGCTAAGAGTGAGGAATTTGAAAAGGGGAGATCTCTAATATGAATATGTGTTGTCTAAAACCTGTTTAAGGAATCTTTAACATTTAAGTTTTCTTTAAAGATTGATGAGATACTGTCCTTTTTTTTTTATATGTTATAACACATAGAGATTGTACCACATAAAGCCACATAAAGATTTATGATATAGGTGATGGAAGTTTTTTATGTAAAAAGTTTAAAAAGTTGTGTGTGTGTGTGTTTATGTGCCTGTGGTTTTTGAAGGCCAAAGTCTTATCTTCACATCTTCTACAAAACCAACTATAAGCATTTTACACATGTCAGGCACTCAATAACATTCACTAAAGCTACACAAAGAAGTATGGTTCCCAAATTAATGTTCACTAAGATAGAAGCATTGTAAGATGTTGGAAGGAGTATGGAACTGGAGATATGAAAAATCTCAGCTGTACTCCTGACTTATTAAACTCAATGTCTTTGAAACCTGTAGCAAATTCTTTCTCTCCCATGGAATCAGGTTCCTGCTCTGGATCATAAAGGCATTAACTGGGTCATCTGTCACTGCCCTTCTAGTAGTCTAAGTTTAACATTTTCACCTTACAAGTTTCCAGGCAGTGTTATTTGGCATGGATGGATTAAGTCTTATTTAACCAAAAATCCCATCAGATCTGCTCTGGAGTTAAGATTATATCTTGTTTCCCATTGTTTGCTGTTTTAAGATAAACAGCTGAGAGCATTTTCTGAAAGCAGGAGGACAAAAGGCACTTGTTTACAACTTATGCCACAGTTGTCTAAATTACTAGAGATGATAAAGAAGCTCAGTAATAATAATATCTCTATTTTCAGTGTATATTGTGGAATCCAGGCACTGAGCTAGTCAATTAACAAACATTTTCTCTTTGCTTCCAATAATCCTTACATGTAGGCCTGATTGTCTTAGTTGCATTAGTAAAACAATCTCTCCTAGAGAACAGTACTTAAAATCAGTACAAGTAAGAGTGCTGGAGGTCAGTTGGTATAAAGGTGGTTACCCCTTGAGTCATAGGAAAGATATTATACAAATTTGCATTTACAAATTTGAATGTGTAAATATACTATCAGTAGTTTTATTATTCTTTTAAAGAAATTGGTATCTGTAATAGAGATTTTAAGAATATTTGAATAGATCTTACTTGCACAAATAAATTTCACTAGGAATGTCTTTTGTTCTATTTTCATCTGGTTCGGTTGGAATTGGCTCTTTGTTACAAGTAGATGAACTAAAGATTTATTGTCCTTAGAATATGTGGAAATTAGAAAATGGACTAATGGAATCCATTAATATCCTCTCAACAATTAGATGAATTGTAGATCAATACAGTATATTAATAGAGTCAAACTGATTTATATAAATATCCCACTGGGACAGCTGCAGGGAGATAGCACTTGTCTCAAGTGTCTTGAAAAGGACACACACACACACACACACACACACACACACAAAAGAAAACCAAACTAGACAAAGACTCCTTTGTCACCTTGTGTTTTAACAATTTTGAAATGAAAATAAATAGTCTATATTGCTTAATGATAACATACCATGTATAGTTGAAAACTAAAAATCTAATAATAGCAAAGTGAACAGCATTCTTGTAATAATAAATACCTAAATTCTTTGTTATGCAATCCACAGTCAAATGTTTGTATTTTTCTTTTAAAAAATTAGATAATTATTGTTATTTTAGTTTAAATATCCTTTTGATTTTCAGGAATAAAAACTCTGAAATAAAAGGGACTGATTAAATATGATTAATGTTAGAGCTGCCCTCCCCTGTACACATTCTCCATAAACCTGAAAGCCTACCTCAAAGATAAAAAATAAAATTCCAAAGGAAAATTACTGCAAAGGTTCTTTGTGCTAAACTGGCCTAAGACATAAAAATAACATAATGCCTATAAAGCTTAAGGGGCTAATTAGGATTTTTATGTGGTCTTATTCCTAGGAAAATATTAGGAATCATGATTTAAGAAGCCTTGTGCTTCACAAATTAAAACAAAAACAATTGAGGCAGTTAGTAAATTAAAATGTTCCTGGATTAAAATTTAATGAAAATCTTTAATTTTTATGAGGATCACATTTTATTATCGGTGGGAATCATTAGGAAAATAGACAATGGTATGAACTGCCCATATTCCCATTTAAAAAAAAAAAAGGTCAAAAGGTAGAGCATGATAGTTCAGCAAGAAAAGGAAAACAAACTATAAATTTTCTCTTGCAGAAGGACAGCATGTTCAGCCAGACAGTACAGGTTTTGTGTTTTTTATTGCTCATGGTGCTCCAGCACCCTTGCCTATGAGTTTAGATTTAGTGAATGCACAGCTGGGCTTTGGGGTCACTCAGCTCCCAATGAAGGGTTAGGGCACATACATTCATGTACTCCTGAAAGAAAATTGGCACAATCATAGTAGCCATCAAACTCTGTACAGTTTGAATCTGGGTGCAGCATAGCTAAGTCGGCTTTCATTCGGAGCAAAGTCAGAGAAAAACCTAAACATAAGATAAGTCAAAACTCTGTCTTATTCTGTTTCTTAAGAGGAAAATATAATGAATATCAGGTCAATATGATTGTTATATCACTTTTTTATTTAATTTGATTAACATAGATCCTAGAAGCACTTCTGTTGACTTCAGTAACAATCCACTGTTACTCAAATGCACTTTTAAGTTTCTCTGGTGCTCTCCAAGGCAAGGTTTATGCAATTTAATTTCATAGTACATATTTAAAGATATCAGATGAAAGACAGCTGACTGATGTTGGTCAATAAGAAAGTAATTTTTTTTTCTCAATTGGTCACACTATGCTAAGAACATCCCTATTAATACAATTGAACACTCAGTGATTGCTCTCATCCCTGGCTGAGAATAGAAAGGATTGACAGCACAAAACTAAGATACAAACACAAGCCGTTACGCTTATATCCACAAAGGTGGTGGTTGTTCATCAAACTGACATTTGAATATTTCTCTACAGAAGTCTATTTATTTCCCAAAAATGACTTATAGGAGACATGAAGTTAAAACTAGAAGCAATTTGGTCATTGCCATTTAAGTGATCTACGAAGAACTTTCACCTTCTTAAATTTTTAACACCACAAAATGAAATAGGGAGAGAGGAAAATTTGAGAAGACACAGAAAGTGTTCCGAGGGAATAATACTAACTTTAGGAAGCTTAGGTCCTGGGTTCCAAGGTTCACTTAGGAAGTACATTCCACCTTCTTAATTATTCTAGAACTGATGGTGTTTTTGTAAGAAAAACTTACATTATTTTAGTTTCCTGGATCAAGTAATTAAATCATATCTCTTAAAAGAAAGAATTAAAATAATGCCCAACATGTATAACAAGTATAATGTAAAAGGCACCATGTCAAGTACTTTGCACGAATTATCTCTTTTATTCACCAAAACAAACCTAAAAAGCAGGTATAATGATTGTCTCTATGTTAATGAAGTGAAGTAAAATATTCCCCAGGGACATGTTATGAAATAGTGGATCAGAGATCTATGCTTAGGTTTTAACTGGTCTTTGGGCCCCCAGTATTAGTCTCATTACTTCCTGGGGCTGTACTGTGAATGTGGTGGCCACTAGCCACGTGTGGCTCATTCCACTTAAATTAATATAAATTAATAAACTTAAAATTTTATTTCCTCAATCACAAGAGCCGCATTTCAAGCACTCAATAGCTACTGTACTTTATAGTGCAGATATAATGTTCTATCATTGCAGGAAGTTCTATTGGTCAGCACCATCTTAAAAAATTGATTCTCCTTGGCCCTGGCCCGTTGGCTCAGTGGTAGAGCATTGGCCTGGTGTGCAGGAGTCCTGGGTTCGATTCCCGGCCAGGGCACACAGGAGAAGAACCCATCTGCTTCTCTACCCCTCCCCCTCTCCTTCTTCTCTGTCTCTCTCTCTCTTCCCCTCCCGCAGCCAAGGCTCCATTGGAGCAAGGTTGGCCCGGGCGCTGAGGATGGCTCTGTGGCCTCTGCCTCAGGCGCTAGAATGGCTCTGGTTGCAGCAGAGCAACGCCTCAAATGGGCATAGCATCGCCCCCTGGTGGGCATGCCAGGTGGATCCCGGTCAGGCGCATGTGGGAGTCTGTCTGACTACCTCCCCGTTTCCAACTTCAGAAAATACACACACACACAAAAATTGATTCTCCTTGATGACATTAATTTTCTCTTCCATTCTTCACAATATTCTAAACTAAAATTAACTCACAGAAAATATGTGGGCTGTGATAAATCTTTTCTTTCAAACTGCCCCCTCAATCTTGAGAAAATTGTTTCTATCCCATTTCTCAAAATGAAGCTGTTTTAATGATAAAAAAATGATTAGGAATGAAAGTTTTAAATTATTATCAAATAGAAATGTGAAGGGTACCCTGTGGGAGTCAATGTGGACTTTTCACCAAACCATCTGTATGATCTTTGACAGCTGAGAAAGAAAAGCAAGTGTGATTATTATAACGCATATTTTATGGTGTTGATGTTATTTTGGCATCACATAAAGTACTGATGAAATTTCACTAGGGAATGCTGCTATGTGCAGTCCTGCATAGAATGCTATAGGAGGACATTCTAAGTCTGAAAACACATCAGAAAATAATCAAAATGGTTCAGTATTAAATCATGACAAAGAATTAGCCAGTCCTGGCCTCAGTCCTAGAGGCAAAAAGATGTTAAAGAATATCATGCAGTTAAATGAATTCCAGAAGGGAGCAGAACAGGTTATTGCCAATGACTTTCTAATAATGGCTAGTCAATTTAATGTTAATTAGTAATGTAAATTGTTGATCATTAAATTAAGAATAAAAATGTTATGTAGTATACCCAAAATCCAAGTTTAGACATGATAAATAAATTCAAGTAGAACTTTAGTTGTGCTTTTTGAAGGTGGAAAAAGAAAACATCCAAAAAGACTGACAGAACTAAGATAATGATTTCAGCTGATCTAGTAAACTATGTGAAAAATGAAAAAGAGTCAGTATTGTTGGCTAACATACTATCTGGCTTATTTGTAGTTTTCATTTCTAAAGTGAAGGTGTACTATCTTATGAAATAACTTTTTTTAAAATGAGAGGAGGGGGAGACAGTGAGGCAGACTCCCACATGTACCCTGTCCAGGATCCACCCAGCAACCCCACCAGGGGCCAATGCTCGAGTACTGAGCTATTTTTAGCACCTGAGGTTTATATGCTCCAAAAGAACTATTCTCAGCACCAGGGACCAAGATCAAACCAATTGAGCCACTGGCTGTGGGAAGGGAAGAGGGAGAGAACAGGGTGAGGGTGGGGGGAGAAGCAGATGGTCACTTCTCCTGTGTGCCCTGACCAGGAATAAAACCTGGGACATCCACACATTGGGCTGATACTCCAATCACTGAACCACTGACCAGGGCCTTATAAAATAATTTTTAAAAATAGTCTTTGAATAGTGGCACAACTTCATTGTGCACATAAAAACATATCTCAGAATTTTAAAATTTTCTTACTGAAAGAAGCTTTGGGAAATTCTATAGTTCATCCTATAAATTTCATAGGTGAGGATACTAAAACCCAGAAATGGTCAATAATTCAACCAAGCTCACTCAGTTTGTTGGTAACTGAGTTGGAAGTATAACCATAGCACCATATGAATAATTACAACCAATAAAATAGCCAACAGCAGCAACTCTGCCATATGTGTCTGAAGACCAAAGAAATTTAAATGAGATGATATCTGTGATCCTTCCAATGCTAATATTTTGAGAATTCTTTTTCAAACAAAATTAAACTTTTTACTTGTTTAGAATAAAAATGTGAAAGCAAAAAAGAAAAAATATATATATATTTAAAGTTCCATAAAGCCACCCAAGGAAAACTACTCTGTCCATGATAGATCTTGTTACATAAGGAACAGATATTGCCTATTGGATATGTTCTTTGTAGAACACAAAGCAAAGATCTCTTTAAAAATATCATCCATGTCTTTTTTGTCTTTGTATCACTAGACCCTGGAATAATGCCTAGAGCATAAGAAATGTTTTTGAATTGACTTTTCCATTTTAGAGATGAGGAAACTCATGCCCAGACTGGCTAGAAACTTTTCTGTCAATCTAATCTATTCTCAATAGGCACAGTATTGCCCTCAAAAGGGTGAAAATGGCTCTTGAGGAGTAAAGAAATTCTTATTCTTGTCATGTATAAAACACAGATATACACTGAGTGCATAAGGGGACAGTTTAACTGGGGTATTAAGATTTCATGAGGGAGGGACAATTTTGAAAAAAACTGAGAAAAATTGTACAGGAACAAAAAAATAGCAAACTACAAAGGTTGCGAAACACTTGTCTAAGCCTGTAGAAATTCCATGAAGTGAACAAAATGAATGGCACAAAATCAGAAGAAAGATATCCCTTTTTTAGAATGATCCTGTTTAGGCCACAAAAGTATTTAAAATGTTTCACATTTTGTTTACTGGCTCTAAGATGGTATAAATATAATGTAGCAATCTCCCCTTTTCTCCTGCATAGAGAGTCTCAGTAATTGATATCTCCAATTTAATAGACAGTTACTAAAATGGCCTTACTTTATTATTATGTTTCAACCATTCATTTTAGAGTTTCACTCCCATATTCTTTTCAAAGGCATCATTTCTCCAAGCATTCATTGCCAATCCCATGGGATTGTCTTCCTCTCCCTTCAGAGCACCCCGGTTCTCCCTGTGATCACCCAACATCACCAGCCCATTATTTTCATCTGGCCTACAAGCTCCTTCTTCCAACTGAAGTTATGAGGCTCTTATGGAATGCCCCTTCCACACTCCTTGGAAAAGTCAGTGGCTCTTTCCAATACTGTTGTTACATTAGAAGCCAAGTCCAGGTAGATAAGCCAGTGGTAGACAGTAGGTGAATGGGACATGGTATTGCGGTTTCCCCAATCTTGAGGCCCTTCTTATTTGGCTTCAGTGCAAAAAAGCACTCCTGTCCTCTCTTCCATAAGTAAGACAAATAGGTAGTTTTGCATCACCAGCACTGTACCCCTAAAGAGCAGAACTGCCCCTCCCAGTCCTTCCTCTGTCATCCCCTTCACCCTTCCTCTGCTCCATCTGAAGCAGGCTGGCTTTCCCTCACTGCCCAGTGATAGGTGGCAGGTCTCTACAAAGATGTTTCCCTAAACATCAGATATGAAGCACATACTTAACTCTCAGAGCTTTCTTTATTCTCAGTCGAGAGCCTCAGTTGTTAGGTCAATCCCTAAGCCCCTATCATCATACTGTTAAGTCAGCTGCCATTTAATTGGGGCAGTGTACTAAGCATTTGATACACATCTCATTTATTTCTCATAACCAACCAGTAAAATTTTTTTTTTTCTTACAGATCTTTGAAGTTACGACTCAATTTCCTAAGGTACATAAACAATTTTCTAAAACACGTAGCAAATAAGTGGTTCAGTTACTGATGTTATCTAGACCAGATAGACTCTCAAGTCTAAGCTCTTAATCAATCACTATTTTGAAGTGAAAGTGAAATAAAATTAACTTGATTGGAGGCCTGCTTACTAGGTAACCTATGAGGTGCCTAGTACATGGCTAGCCAGGAAACCTAAAGTAGGGCCTCAGGAAAACATTAATAATGTATATCATCGCCTGACCAGGCAGTGGTGCAGTGGATAGAGAGTCGGACTGGGATGCAGAGGACCCAGATTCGAGACCCCAAGGTCAGCAGCTTGAGCGCGAGCTCATCAGGTTTGAGCAAGGCTCACCAGCTTGAGCCCAAGGTCGCTGGCTTGAGCAAGGGGTCACTCAGTCTGCTGTAGCCCCCTGGTCAAGGCACATATGAAAAAGCAATCAATGAACAACTAAGATGCCGCAACAAAGAATTGATGCTTCTCAGCTCTCTTCCTTCCTGTCTGTCTGTCCCTATCTGTCCCTCTCTCTGACTCTTTCTGTCTCTGTCACAAAAATAAACAAACAAACAAATAAATAAATAAATAAATGTATACCATCAATTTTGCATTTTTATAACAGATCTTTTTTTTCAGCCTGAACTGAGAGAATTATTTCATATGGGAGGCTAAATAATGGAAAATAACATGGTAGCATCCAGGTATTTGGGGGTAGACTTAAAGAACTGAATGCTTTACCTCCCATTGATTTTTTTTTCAGTAAGTTTTAAGTGAAGAAGCAGGAAGATAGGAGGCTCTGCCTAGTAATAAAATGATTTCAAAGGAAGGAAGGAAGGAAGGAAAGGAGGGAGGGAGGAAGGAAGGAAGGAAGGAAGGAAGGAAGGAAGGAAGGAAGGAAGGAAGGAAGGAAGGAAGGAAGGAAGGAAAAGAAGAAAAGGGAAGGAAATCAGCACTCTGCTTATGCTTTTGTTCTTTACCACATACAGGTAATGTAGGTAGGCTATTGAATGTCTAAAAGTTCAAACAGTTGTTTTGAAATAGTTAAACAGGGAGGCCTTATGGTCATTAGATAAGAAAACCACTAATGGTATAAGGACTCTTGCATTCTGTTTTACAACTTATTTGCTGCACCTCAGTTTCCTCATCCAGGAAATAGAGCTACTAAATGCCTCTAATGCCTTAGAGACCAAGGTGTCCCTTGCCTGTGTTTGGGACCAGAGTCTGAGCAGGCAGTGTCTTTGCCCCAACCCTAGTCTTATGAGAACATCCAGCCTCCCCATAATCCACAAAGGTTCTCCTACTGACCATTTTTGAGACTCATCAGCAAGAATTTTTTTAGAGGCACAATTATTTCTAGCAGTAAAATTCTAGAAACATTTTTACTAGTTCTGTAAACACTTATTGAAGGTCTCCTATGTGTTGAGCACTATCTTAGTCACTTAAGAGACACCAGTGAACAACAACAACAAAAATTCTCTAGCCTGACCAGGTGGTGGAGCAGTGGATAGAGCACCAGACTGGGATGCAGAGCTCTAAGGTTTGAAACCCCGAAGTCACCGGCTTGAGTGCAGGCTCACCAGCTTTAGCGCAGGGTCACTGGCTTGTTGTGGGATCATAGACATGACCCCATGATCACTGGCTTGAGCTCAAAGGTCACTTGCTGGAAGCCCAAGGTTGCTGGCTTGTGCAAGGGGTCACTCACTCTTCTGTAGCACCCTGGTCAAGGCACACATGAGAAAGCGATCAATGAACAACTAAGGAGACTAAGGAGCTGCAATGAAGAATTGATGCTTCTCATCTCCCTTCCTATCTGTCTGTCCCTATCTGTCTCTCTCTCTTTTCTCTCTCTCTCTGTCAAAAAAAAAAATCTCTACCTTCAGAGAGTTTACATTTTAATTTTTTTTTAATTCATTTTAGAGAAGAGAGAGAAAGGGAGAGAGAGAGCCACAGAGAGAAGGTGGGGAGGAGCTGGAAGCATCAACTCCCATATGTGCCTTGATCAGGCAAGCCCAAGGTTTCGAACCGGCAACCTCAGCATTTCCAGGTCAACGCTTTATCCACTGCACCACCACAGGTCAGGCAGAGTTTACATTTTAGCTGTAAACAATATGAACCTTGCATCCCTCTGCAAAGGTTACAGACTAGGGGACCTGCTCTGAGTTTTGATATAATATTTATTTATTTAGAACCATTGTCTAATGTCAAAAAAATTTTTAAAGGGAAAGAGAACAAAGCAGAATGAAAAGGAACAGTAGAGAAAATAAAAAGTATCAAACATAATCAAATGTTTTGTAATTCCAATCTTTAGTAAGTTAGGAATAGAGGAAAATGTGTCGATATCATGTCACTATAGGCTATGTCAGTTTACTTCTTCTTCAGTTATGTCTGCAGATTGTGAATAAGAAGGAATAAAGAATGCATTGTATTTTAGTTCCCTTAACTGAAAGTTAATTATTTCAACTTTTAAGAAAAATTTCCAGACTTAGGTTTATTTTGTCCTAACTTTCACTTATTAACCCAGGTATTAAATATCTTCTATATTTAAAGCAGTGTGCTAGATGATTTGCATAGTAGTTAGATAATGTGTTAAATATTAACGTAGTTGATATCATTGTTCCATAGGAGAAGAAACAGATACTCAGAGATTAAATGACCTGCTCAAGATCACCTTGCTAGCAAATGGAGGAGGCAACATTTGCCCCTAATTATTTATTTCTTTAAGCCTGTGTGGAATAATAATAACTGCTTTGGAGAAATGTTCTAAGTATTACAAATAATACATGAAAAGTTGCTATGGCAGTGCTAGACATACAAAAGGCTGTATGATAGCTGATAGCTATTATACTATATATCTCATATACCAACAGCAGACACCTTGTACTAAAAGAAATGTAGAGATGATTTGACTGTATCAACACTGTCCTATTTGTCCCCTGGGAAACTCAAGGTCTTTCTCAATATTTCTGTAATTAATCAATGGTTGATATTTCCCCTCTGTGATTTTCTGATTCTAGTAAATTTATTGATTACTCTATTGCTTATAGTTGTTCCATTGTTGAAACAACATAAAATCAGATATTAGACATCTCTGTTCTTAATTTTTTTTTTTTTTTTTTTTTTTTGCCATTTCAGCCAAATGAACTACAGGTCCTGCGCTTATACTACACTCATCTGTTAAACAGAGGAGCAGGAAGAGGATATCTCTCTGCTAACTGCTGTCATATCAATCTCCAGTATTAGCCCCAAGTAGGTACCAAGGTATTTTCTTATGACAAAACAATTTCTCCTTTCGGAAGACCCTTGATACATTATAGTAAAATAAGTTTTCAGCTAGAGAGCCCCTCATTTTTTCACAATTGGATGGATTTCTAGCCTGGGCTCTGAGGTTTGCTGTGCATCACTGTGGACAAGTTACTCCAGCATTTATTCCCGCACTGTAAAATAACAAAGTTGAACTAGATGGTCAGCAAATCCATTTTTGCTCAGTAATTTTATTCTATTTAGAGCTTTCAGATAATTCCTTTTCTTATAAATGTCGGCACATGGAGTAGGGTTTGGAATGAAACTTGAGAATACTTCATAACCAACTGCACAATGAAAAACACTTTATGCATAAGGAAAAATCATCAATTTTGTTTTTGCTGGTTCACCAAAAATGAAATGAAAACCTAACGTCTCCTTTAGCACTTTCAATCATCATGTACTCTATGATCACACTAAAAAAACAGAGGCAGAGGAGATACCGTGTTTTGACAATGATGCAAAAGGGAAGAAATATAATTGTTAAAGATAAAATGGGTTATAATAGTGATGAGACCAGGAAATGTTTTCCTATCTAGCCATTGAAATTCAGGGAGGTAACTGCTTTGTTATGCCAAAGCATTTGGCAACTTGAAGCAATATATTCTGGTTAAAAAAAAGAAATACATGCATATTATAAGGAAATTGGAACATTCAGAGGCATAAAAATATAAAATATAAATTATTCTATATTATCAGCCAGGAATAACTATTTTTAATGGTTTTATTTATTTCTATTGAAATTAATTGGGACCAATGTTATATTTTGACTTATATTTCTTAACATAGGTGACAATTTTATCTTTCCCGTCAATCTAACATTGTTTTATGAAGTGCTGAGTCATGCCTAAGGTCATAGAAACCAGAATTAGGGTGTGTTGATTTAGTCATTAAATTAGGATATGACTTTCTTTTCAGAGAAAATAGTAAAGTTGGAGACTTGTTTTCAGAAACTGTGAAAAAGAATAAACTCCATCTCAATATTTGAAGATTGTTTACATTTAGAGTAGCTATATCCCTTAGTTGCGTTATCATAGGGAGTTGCAGTAAACCTGAGTAAGTACTTCATAGAAACTGGTAAGAAGTGCATATTTTGGGGCGGAAGTCAGATTGAAGTTCAGGAACAAAGCAAGTGGGGGCATATAGTGCCCTGGGGAGCTCAGGTCCCTGTGAATTGGCTTGGCAGAGGTTCAAACACTGGCTTTTAACCCTTGCTGGCTGACTGGATTTACTTAAGTTTTTCTCTTTGGGACTCAGTTTCTTAATACGTCATAATTTCATCTCCAATCTCACTAGTACTCTGTAGGAATTAATTGGTATAATTCATATAGTCACTTAGCCCAAAATATAATTTTAAACGCAAAATATTACCTATGTATTATTGTTGTTGTTACTGTTATTATCACCACCTATTTTTGACAAGTTCCAGTAAGTCGCAGTGGAGTATAATCACAAAACAGTTATTTTTCTCTGGTCACAACTTCTCACTGCTATTTTTGGTCTCCTTTTTCCACCTCTTAGCGATATCTTGAGTCAAAGCAATGACTTCCCTGTCCCTTTGGATTACTAAAATTCAGTCGTCCTTCAAACTTTCAACTCAAGTAATTTAGACTCCGTCTTTGACTTTCCCATCATCCTCACACCCAGCAGCCTTGAAATGGGGCTCTGACTGCTTTGGTGGCAAGTGATGAGCCTGGCTTCAACAGCTCTTTCTTGTTCCCTCTGGCTGACACAGCCACATGACTAGGACAAGCAGGCAGGAGGTAAAGAACAGGTGTTTATCATTGTCTCATGTCTCTACTGGCTGCTTCTGTGGACCTATAGCCGTTGGTTGTTGCTTCCTCTCTGGGTGGTCTTGACTGGCCTTCGTGCTGTCTCTCTTATGAGATGCTAACTTGAGGTCTCTAGGAAGAACCACATGGAGCTTCCTCCACTGCGCAGTTATCTGAAATGTTCTGGTTCACAGAGCTGCCATTACAAATTACTACAGACAGAGTGGTTGAAACAACGGAAATTGACAGCCTGCTAGTTTTGCAGGGTAGGAGTCTGAATCAAGGTATCAGCAGGGTTGGTTCTTTAGTTTGTGAAAGCATCACCCCAGTCTTGGCCTTTATCTTTTTTATTTTATTTTATTTTATTTATTCATTTTAGATAGGAGAGGGAGAGACAGAAAAAGAGAGGGAGGAGAGACAGAGAGAGAGAAGGGGGGGAGGAGCTGGAAGCATCAACTCCCATATGTGCCTTGACCAGGCAAGCCCAGGGTTTCGAACCGGCTACCTCGGCATTTCCAGGTCGATGCTTTATCTCACTGTGCCACCACAGGTCAGGCTTGGCCTTCATCTTAACATGGCATTCTCCCTTTGTGTGTGTGTTTGTCCAAATTTCCCCTTTTAAAAATGACACTAGTCATACTGGATTTGGTCCCATACTAACAACCTCAACTTAAATAATTACATCTGCAACAACACTATTTCCAAATAAAGTTGCTTTCTGAAGCAACTTTCTGAATGGTGGTTAGGACTTCAATATGAATTTTGGGAAGACACAATTTAATGCATAGCAGTCAACATGAACCATTCCCATGCTAACCCACCCCTACTAACTGTTGCCTCTGTTATATATCAGAAAATTAAGGGAGCAAGGGATGGGCACATCCAACTGACACATACCTTGTTACATCTGTGTACATGTCAGAAATTCAGTACCTAGACTCCCTACTCCCCCATCATCCTAGTTCAAGGAAGCACCTGTAAATAAAATACCCTGCTTGAGCTCATCTGCGTTATGATTCTAAGTGACTGAAGCTGTCCTTCTTCTCCAGCTATTCCGATGGGATGTCTCCTGGAGTTCCCAAACTTTAACTGTTCATGATTATTAATACCTTTTCCAAAACTGATTGCTCCAAAACTTTAATACAGTAACTATTTTAGTGCCCTTCTCGCTAGATCTTGTCTATCTGAAAGGTAGGAGAAATGCATGGGAAGAAATATGAAGGCAACCAGGCAACTCGGTGATGCTTTGGTTAATGTCCTCAAAGGCAAATACAGGCCTTTGTCCACTCAGAGTTGCCTAACATGACACATGGACGTATATGATTCACTCTGTGCAGGCCATATTGTGTTTGTTCATTTCTTCATTTTAAAAGGTCTTCTTTTCAATATATTTTCCCAGTGATCTTATCATTTGAAAAATTTGTTCAAGTATAACTATTTACCCAGCAAAACACTGTGGCAGTGGCAGGTTTTGGGGTCAGTGTCCTGAGAGACAGAATCATAACCCCACACCTCACATGACTGCCCAAAATCATTGATAGGTTCAGTGATAAGCACAACTGGCATAAGAGTTACTTACCTTTTTTAACTCAAAAAATGGTAGAAAAGAAGAAACCCCATGAAAGTCAGTGTTTTGGGTTTTGGGGTTGTTGTTTTTTTCAGATCCTAGCAGAAGTGATAAAAATCCTAGTCACTTTCACCATTTCTCTAAAGCAGTGGTTCCCAAAATGTATTCCCTGGATTGCCTAGGAAATTATTAGAAATGCAAATGCTCGGGCCCCACTCCAGACCTGCAGAATTAGAGACTCTGGGAGTGGGGCCCAGCCAGCTGTGCTTTAGGAAGCTCCCAGGTGACTCAGATGCACACTAAGATTGAGAAGCACTGCTATAATGCAGGCGTTCTTAACCATGGCTGCGTATTCGAACATCTGGGGCCTTGGGGAAAAAATACTTGTCGGGCCCTGACCCATAGCAGTTAGATCATAATATCCGGGGTGGGTTCTGAGCAGAGGTATTTTTCATAAGTTCCTCAGGTGATTCCAGTGAATGACCAAACTGAGAACCATTGCTCTAAATCAACAGACTCAACACTGCCTAAAGAGCTCTTCTGGGGTTGCTGTCAGGTAGGAATTAGCCCAGCTGCCAGGGCTTCAGAGTCCCACCCTAATTCACCTGGAGCAACTGAGCATTTATCTGCTTTCCACTCTTGGCTTCAGTGTAATGTTTTGTTTGAACAAAGGTTTCTGTGGCTAAAAAGTACAAATGTTAAATCTCTGAAGGATAATAAATTGTAAAAGCCAAGAACTCCTTATTTCCTTCTAATTCCACTTGATGGAGAAGGTGAGACAGTAAAATAAATATATGTGAAGCTTATCAGGGCAGAATAGTGGCCGGAGGCTCCTCGCGAGGTTTAGGAAAGCTGAGGTTTTGGAACAGGCTAAAGTGCACGGAAACATTTGTGTGGGAAGTTCAGGAATGTGGTGTGTTGTTCCAACTGCTCAGGGCTCCTCTGATCCTCTAAAACTCCTTGCTCATTAGAACATAAATTATACTATTACAGATTAAAAACATGTTTACCTCTTGAAAAATAATTCATGGCATAACATAAAGTAGAGGGTATTTTTCTCTTGATTTTAGTAAGCCGGAATCAAATCTATAGGCAAAATAATGAAATATAAAATAGAGAGATGCTTAAAATAGTGTGAAGATGGCCAAAGAGGGGCTATATCAGCATATATAGCTCACATTGGGATTTTTATTAGCAAATAAAATGCTTCAATTAAAGCTATTTTAGAATTTTAGAATACCTACTTTAGGTATACTTATTTTAATTGAGGTAGTTTTTGTATATAAAGATGCCAAAGCATATAAGAAATAAATATAATTATAAAAACTCATAGCTTCATTGACCAAGGTGGATATTTTAGAAGGCAATTTGACAGTCAGTCTCTCTCTCACACACACATGCACACACAACCCAATGGAAGATTTTGCCAACATTCGTGATTAGGGATTTTCAAATATCCAGTAGGTCCCTGGAAAAGGAAACAAAACTAAAGAAAAAGTCTAGCATGCTACACACAGTACTGTGCTGATGATGGACATGAGTTCTGAGTAAGCACAAAAACAATGAGCAGTATTTAAATCTGGAGAGGTATGAAAACAAATGTCTGGTGAGTGTCACGGGTGTCAACTGGACAGATGGAGAGAAGAATGAGCCTGCTGGGTGGAGAGGCAGCGACGGCTGTCAAAGGTGGCAAAAACAGGAAGCTCCAGTTGGTAGGATGCGTGGTAGAGTTATAATAATAACAGTGATCATCATAGGCACCTCCTTCCTCCTCTCCCCTCTGCAACTGTATAAATAAGGAACTAGAGGATGACAAACACTCCATAAAACACTCATAAAATCACATTATCCTTCCAGCTCTCTTTATGTGAATCCCTGCTCTAGAAACTCAAAAAAGGGGGACAGAAATCCTCCTGGCTGAGAGGAGAGATCAAGCAAGATTTCATTTGAGGGGGGAATGGGAGTGTCAAGACTGACAAACAGAAAAAGTGCAACACTTCTTTCATCCTAAATCTTCAATATTGGAAGATCAGAAACACTGTGGTTCGATTTGTGGGACTTTTTTTCATGGCTTTTAAACTACATGAGGACAAGTATTTCACTCATTCATGTTACCAACATCCCACAAGCATGGGGCTTTTACTTTGAAAAGGAAGGTACACATACTTGGAATATGCTGTTAATTCTTCAGTAAAAATTCCCAATGACTTTGTGCTTTTATTTAAATGGAGGTTTAGATCACACATCATCTGTGTATAATAACTTCCTATAATATTTTCAAATATTTTTAGCAGTGGAATCTGTTTACGTATTATCTCCTGTGACGGAACCACAATTTATAAAACAGATTGAAGTAGAACTGCAGTGGCCACTACAGAACAGGGCGCTCAGGCTGCTCCTCACCCTCCCGTCACACTGCACACTGGCCTAAATACCCTCCGTGAACCATGGGAACTTAGCAGAGCACTTTGAAAATCACTGTTCCAATGTTCACATGTTATATAACATGAGTACATATGGAATATCTTTGTAAAATCATTACAAATGAAGGGTAGTTCATAGTAGCTATTTACTATGTAGAGCAATGAACATATCTAGGTACCTGCTATGAGACAATCTAGTCCACTTATCTGTCTCTCATTGACTCAGGTACCATTCCCTTAAAAATTGCATTGCACCAAGGCCCTCAATTTCTCACCCTAGTTCTATTTTGAACAGATTTTTTTTCTCTCTCTCTCTCTCTTTCTTAAATAAGACCTTGACCTATTTTTTCTTCATAGCTAAGCTACAACTTACAACATTAAAGTGCACACATCTTAAGTGTACAGCTCCATTACTTTGACCTGTGGATTCACCTGTGTGGTTTTCTTCTAGAGCAACATAGAGAACACTGTAGCACTTCAAAACTGTTTCCTGATTCCTTCAAATTATTATATTCTCCAGAAAATAACAATTCTTCTGACCTCTAACATGGAAGATGAGTTTTGCCTGTGTTTGAACTTCATGTAACCATAATCCTATGTACGAAGTTTGGTGTTTGGCTTCTTTCATTCAGCAAGTGAGATTTATTCATGTGCCTGTCCATGCAATTGGTTCATGGAGATGATGTTTACTTTTATTTTCCCAAGACCAGAAGTTATTTGACATGTGCATATACCTGCCTTCATCTCAGCATGTATCATCTTCAGGATTTAGAGGTGAAAAGGACTTTAAAGTTATCTATACCAGTAGTAAGAGACTGGCCTGAGGTAGTGCCCCTGGTTTTTGAGAGAGCTAGAAAGAGAGAATCTTAATGTCTTGGCTCCCTGTCTATTGGCCTCTCCATTATTTTATTCTCTTGTCTCTCTTTATTTCTCTTCTCTCATTCACTGCCCCACTATCCCCTGCCCTTACTTTTATTTATTTATTTATTTATTTTTTTTTTTGAGAAGCGGTAGGAAATCTCTTCTTTCCTATTGGTAGTGTCCTGAGGAATGTGGCTTAAACTATCTTGCACTTCTCTAGCACTTACCTGATCCCTCTACAGGTTCTTTTCTTTCCTTCTGAATACCCCAATCATCTCCAATATCCTTACAAAGTTCCCGGTACTTGTTGTTCCAAATTTCTTTATAATTTAATTTTTTTAACATTTTATTCTTTTTCCAAGTGAGAGGGAGTTAGAGAGACAGACTCCCACATGCACCCCAACCAGAATCCACCAAGCAATCCCCATTTGGGGCTGATGCTCTGCCCATCTGGGGCCATGCTCACAACTGAGCTACTTTTAGTACCTGAGGCAGAGGCTGTACAAGGCCATCCTAGGCGCCAGGGGCCGATGCACTTGAACCAGTCGAACCATGGCTGCAGGAGGTGAAGAGAGAGAAAAAGAAAAGAGATAAAGGTGAAGGGGGAGAGGTGGAGAAGCAGATGGTCACTTCTGTGTGCCCTGACCAGGAATCAAACCTAAGACATCCACACACCAGCCCAATGCTCTACCACTGAGACAACCAGCCAGGGGCTGTTGTTCCAAATTTCTACTGCTACCTTTTACCCTACATCTTCTACTCCTTGGAACTATAAAATCTCTCTCCAATGCATGATGCTATGAAAATTGTTGTCACCATGCTCACCACTGACACTTTTCCAGTCCATCTTCCTCATTTCTGTTCTCAGATTTCTGAGACTTTTGATTTCTATCTACTAGAAATATTGTCCTACCTAAACTTCTATAACTTCCCCATTTCATTGTAGCTCTATGATATTTTCACTGGATCTGTTTTCTATATCTGTCCCTCTGCTGTGTTTTTCTACTTCACATCACCACATTTATTGAAATGGTAAGATTATAATTTGACAGCATCAACAACACAGGGTGAGATATCGCAAACAAACATAATAGTAGTAAATTTTCATAGCATGATTCTAAGCATTTTGCTCATATAATTGTCCCAACAACCCTCTACCATAGGTACTGTCATTCAGAACCCTAATTTATAGATGAGGAAACTGAAGCAAAAAGAAGTAACTCACCTAAGATCATACAGCTGGTGAGAGTTTGAATTCAGAGGATCTAGCTACAGAGTCATTAATCTTAACTGCCTCCCAAAGACAAAAATGGTATGAATTCAGAATGTAGGCATAAATGAAAAGAAGTCAACTTATGGGGTTTGAGATAAGTTTTCAGAATAAATTTGGAGGGACTTTCAGGATGGACAACAACACAGCACACATGGGAGTTTAATGTGGCAAAGCCATCTGCAAGAAAATGACATGTGGGTAAAATGGAGAAAATTACCACAGGTTTACAAATAGTTGCCTTTATGTAAAGAAGGGAAGAAATGAAATTGAATATTCAACCAATGTTGCAAGGACAAATTGCTAATGAACAAGATGACTCAGCTGGATAAAGGGAAAATGTTTGAGGTTAGTCCAAAACAATTACACAAGTTGGGTTTTATAAATTATGTAATTATAGCCTATATATTTTTAAAAATAAAAATGCTATTTTATTGCTTTCTATAATACATCAAATTGGATGAGCAAAGTAATTGATTTTGTAGAAACTGAACCACATGTAATTTCATTAAGAAGGTAGACAGTACTTAATTATTTCTATATCTATGGTGCTGAGAACAGCATTTTCACATTTCTATACCAGAATTTCTGTGTTCATATAAAATTTATAGTGGGATTGAAATAGTGATGGATGATTGCAATCCAGTAGGACAATGATAAATGCCCAATATTTATTAAATCCTTATTATGTTTTTGGTTCTATCCTAAGTGCTTTATGCCATTCATCCTCAGAAATACCTTGAATGGAAAGTGCTATGCCTATTTGAAAATAAGGAAATTGAGACTCTTGCGATAGACTCAGGGTGACACAATGAAGTGGTGAAGCTGAGTGAAACTCAATCTGTTCACCTCGAGAACATAAGGCAATATATTATTCACCATGCTAAAAAAAGACCAGGAGAGACAGAGACAGAAGGAGAGAACTGAAAATTTGTATCTATTTGTAGAAGCAATACTAATTTAATTGATGCTAATAATATGACAATATAGAGCTATGGTACATTTAATATGAGACTCTTATAGCCTAATTCTGCTGTGTCACACACCTACCTTGTCTGGTGGTGCTCAGGATATGCACAAAAGGATCTCTGGTCAAGATTATGCTTATAACAAGTCCACTAGAAATGAATAATGCCAACTATATTTATTGTCATTTGTGCTTTGCAAAGCACTTTATCTCATTTTATACAATCATGAGATATAATACAGAGATTATTATGCAGAAACATATCTCATATCTCACAGCAAAAAAGTGGAAGCAGGTTCCTGAAGTAGAAACCAGATCCGCTGATCCTTAGTCTAGAGCCAAAGCTGGTTGCTCAGTTTTATTTAAAATGAATTTCTTTCCTCATAACATGCCTCCAGTACTTACTCAGCTTGTGCCTAATCCAAAGAAGGTCTGAGAAAATATCAATTGAAGGAAGACAAGCTATTCAGCCTGAACATGCTGATGTTTCCCAGAATCATAGATGAGGTTGCCACCTAATGATCCCATCATTAGCCTAACTTTGTATTATTGTAAAAGTGCCATCTAGAAATTACAGTGGATAGGGATTGCTGTTGGGTTTTTTTTTTTTGGGGGGGGGGGTATTTTTGTTTTGTTTTGTTTTTGCCTGTCTGTTTTTGTTTTTTATGTAGCTCATTGTGCCACTCAAAAAAAAAAAAAAAAAGCTCTGGCATCAGGCATGCCTGAATCTAAATTCTAACTTCACATTTACAGTCGGTTGCGTGGGCAAGCTATACCCAAATTCTCCAGGCTTTAATTTCCTCATTTGAAAATATTATCTAAAAAATATCTGCTTTGTGGGGTTCTGTAACTATTAAAAAAAGAATATAACATACTTTAAACAGTATCTGAGAAAACAGTATCCATGAAAACATGGGTTGTAAGACTCCACATTATTTTTACCATAATAAAGAAAAACACTGCAAAGTTAAGTATATCTTGCCATAGTTTATAAGATGCATCACATTTCAGTAATGTTAGAATTGTGACAAAAAGTTTCACCTTAGCTATGTATAGCACATATATAAAATGTATACATGTATGTATATTCAAAGATTTAAATTGCAGTCTGAGACAAGTTTCAGAGTGGAAAGTTTTAGCTAAATTTCCCCAAAGAAAGTTTAAAAGAAGTTCACTGTTCAACTAAGAAAAATTCTTTCAGCAATACCATGAAACTGTTCTGAGGTAGAGAGAACTAGGTATGCTTCTCTGGCTAGTATATTTTTAAACTTATGAATGATGTTTTAATGATGCACATGGGTTCACAGATTTTTGTGATGGGCTAGTAATGTATATTATGAATACCAATAAATACTTCTGATATGCCATGTAGAAAAGTAAAACATATTTTTGTTCATAACCAGATAAATACACTTGCAGATGTTTTTCTGTAAAAAGAAGTGATATCTAGTGAATTTCACAAACTTTATTGGAATGACAAAATTTTAACTGCTGCCAAAGTCAACACATGAGGTTTTATATATAGAAAGAGAAGAGGTTTCATTATGTTGATGATACTTTTATTCCTTGGTTCTTTCTATTTTTCATTACTGCTTGTTCAATAGCCATGAAGGATAGAGCGTCGGCCTGGTGTGCAGAAGTCCCGGGTTGGATTCCCGGCCAGGGCACACAGGAGAAGCGCCCATCTACTTCTTCACCCCTCCCCCTCTCCTTCCTCTTTGTCTCTCTCTTCTCCTCCCACAGCCGAGGCTCCATTGGAGCAAAGATGGCCCGGGGGCTGGGGATGGCTCTTTGACCTCTGCCCCAGGCGCTAGAGTGGCTCTGGTCGCGACAGAGAGACGCCCCGGAGGGGCAGAGCATCGCCCCCTGGTGGGCAGAGCTTGCCCCTGGTGGGCCTGCCGGGTGGATCCCCGTTGGCCGCATGCGGGAGTCTGTCTGACTGTCTCTCCCCGTTTCCAGCTTCAGAAAAATACAAAAAAAAAAAAAAAAAAAGCCATGAAGGAGTCAGAGTGTTTTTGCTCAATAGGTATCTCAAGTCTTACAATCTTTTCTCCTAACTTTATTTGAAACCAAGCACAAATCTTAACAAAAATAAAATATCCAGAGGAACTAGCACATCGGTAGAGAGCTATGAACCTCTCTATGTACATTTGAGGATAATCTAATGCTTAATCTATCTTTGGAAAATGAGTTTAAGGTTGAATAATATCATGAGTACAGTATAAATAATCAGTCATGACAGTTGGTTCAGAATTTTAGACACTTTTACTCTTCCAGTAATTGATCAGATCGAATACATTGATCCAATTCAGGATGTGCTTTATTGTGGGAAGTGGAGATTAATGATATATCAGCACTTATTTGACTAGTGTGGCTTACCATTTGCAAATGGAGAGCTAATTTATTATGGACACTTGAAGTGGGTTTAAAAGGAATAGACCTCCCAAACCAACAACTCATAATAAATGACAATAAATCTAGCTGGTAAATGTTTTCTAAATACTTTTTCATTTTATTAATTTTTTTTCATTTAATTTTTACTTTCAAATGTTCTTGCTTTGGAAACTACAATACAGAGATGGCCAGGGTTGTGATTCCTATTTCAGTTCCTGATTTGAAATTTAGGTGTTCTTTAAAAATGCACTGAAAAAGTTGTATTGTAACTCTTTAAATCAAAGTTGACTTTGTGAAATAGAGTATTGACTTTATGTACTACTAAGAACAAAAAAATATTGGCAATCAAACCATGATGCATTATTAACTTTAATATACATTCCAATTTCAAAGAAAGAAGTGAAAATGTAAAATATGAATGACTTAGAAATGATTTTAAAAAAGGTAGTTTTCATGATAAACAGCAGAGAGTGGTGGGACTCAAAAAATTTAGCAACCAGTTCTCTGCCCTAATGACCATTTTAAGTATAGAAAAGATATACTGAAAGGTAGTTTATTATTTCATGCATTTAATAAATAAGAACATTAAAAGAGGCACACAAAACTAGATTGTTATGAGTTTTAAAAGATTAATGAAAAAATAATAAATAATACCTGACAAAACAATAAAACTGTTATTTAAATTTTTCCATACTGCTTCTTGATTGGTGTCCTCACTTGCAATTTTTTTCACCCATGGATGGAATAAACATTACTACAAGCACTTAGAATATGCTCTTGCACAGATGAACATTAAAAAAGAGTAAGGAATGTAAACTTGTGATTTCCACATTGAGTGGCTGCCCAGGCACCCACCTTAGAGAGAACTCTGATTACAAGTGCCATTTTAATAACTGGTTCACCTAACTCACCAAAAAATTAGATATTAGTTCTGCCGAACTGGTGTGAACCAGCTGAATCCCACCTCTAAATGTAGTATGTCATCTCAGGAGCTATTTAAAGAAGACCACATATTCTGCTACAGAGAATGCCAAGAAACTGGATAATTTAGCAGGCATAATGGAGCTCTGACATTACTCTGTATGCTTTGGAATTACCCAATGGAATAGAGCCTTAACCATACTCCAGAAAGAAAGGTCTCTTTACTACCCACCCTCCCCTCACCTGCCAGTGCAAATTCCAGAACAGAGATTCCACAGCTTGCAAGATAGATATTTGAATGTTCCTTGCCAGGTTTGCACAAATGAGAATGTTCAATATAGAATAGAATTCTAATCCTCATTTAACGTTAACTGCTGATAAAGGTATTGCAGTGGGAGCCCTGGGAATGGAAAAGTTGCCGAACTGACAGAGTGATCCAGGATCCATAGGCTCACATATTGTGGGGCAGTATGAGAGGTTTATTCCTCCAAGGCAACTTCACTCCTCTCCTCTCTACACCAGCCCCATTTTTTCAGGAAGGCACATTATGACAAATACAGTGTATTACTGGGGACAGAAAAATGGAGGAAAAATATGAGAAGTCATGTTCCAAGGGGGCGTCACTGAGGTTAAATCAGGTTAGTCCAAATATTCCAGGGGTATACTGTATTGACAACAGTAAAAAGCCTATTCATATACATACACACACAACACAAGATGAGGGGCACAGTTGTGAGTATGTGAGTCAGGTAATAAAGCTATTTTAATAATCATTACCTGCATGTCTTTTTCCATATGAACAACTATACATCTACTTTTGCCAACCCCTCTATATGTTGTGGAAACAAGAAGGTTAACAAGGAATGTTAAAGGAAGCAAATTAATCTCATCTGAGTGCATTTATGGATGCAGCATGTATATTTGAGCTCCTTCTTACATGCTTCTAGTGTATTGGGCCATAGATTAGCTCTGCTTCTACAGGGTGAGACAAGAAGTAATCTGCATGACCACTGTCCCTGACGAGATTTTTTTTTTTTAACTCCCAGTGGTAAATGTGATTTCCCAAGGGAAGGATATTCAAGAGGTATCCTCTCCCCAAGGTGTACAAGAAAAAAAGCTATTCTAAATTTTATAGACCTTAGAGAGGTGCTATTTATGCCTAGACATCTACATACTTGTGTACTTACATCACTTGAGAAGAAAAAAACTAAAGAATGTTATCTAATCTTGTATTTACACTGCCATGCCTCCAAAAACCTATTTTAGTGGAAAATCAAAAAGTTGCCCCCAAACTGTGAAGAATTTTGTTCTATTTATTTTTTCTCATTATGAAACATCATTCTCTTAAAGAGAGAGAGAGAGAGAGAGAGAGAGAGAAAAGGAATCAAGAGAAAAGGTGCAGGAATTGTGTGCCTACATGTTGAGCACAAAACAGCAAATTATAATGAAACCCAACTGCAAGTGTGCCAAACTACTCAGAACTGAACTGAAGCCAGACGGTGAGGCAAAAAGAGGGTTACGTTTCTTGTAAGTTTAATTTTTAAGGAGTGTGTGAATAAAGAGAAAGGACAGAATAAAGTTGTGTGCAATTTACTTGAGTTTTTTTTTCCCAATATACCTTTAAACTATTTTTATTCCAAAACTTATGCTCACACACACACGTGTGTGTGTGTGTGTGTGTGTGTGTGTGTGTGTGTACTTTATATTCTTGATTCTACTATTGTTGATAGGTGTCAGGAAATTAATTAGGCTTTGGAGCCAAGGCTTTCACATGGAAGTGGAGTGTCTGTCTTTTAACTCAGTGGGTGCTCCATAGAGCTGAACAGCTTCAGCAACTTGAAAGGCATGTCTATTGTGTGCTGCTCACTGTGGTCCTGAGACCCGGAACCCCTTTATGCTGCGCCGGTGTACCTTCCTTTACGGAAGGCGCACACTGTATAAATTATAACAGAAAGCAAATTTTTGCTCATTGCCTTCAATTTTCTGTTCGTGAAATTAGTGCTATGCGTTCATATAAAAAATTTTAGCTCTGATATAAAAATTCCTCTTAAGATTGGAGCAACTCTTTTTTCTTTATTACATGATGAAAGCGACAAGATTTCTTACAATTCACTAATGGTAATCCTCCTACGAAAATATTTGTACAGACTAAAATGAAACTGATGATTCTCTCTAAGAAACAGAGCTTTTCCAGAACGTGTTCCACATAAAAGCAATTGCCTTCCTCTCACAGAATGGAAAATATTTCTTTAAATAGTTTGAACTCATTGCCTTCCAGGAGGAGTAGCCACTGTCTCATCACCATTAAATAAAACCAGTCTTCTGTGCAAGTTTCCTAGTTCAGGTTTTATTTGCTTATTTGTTTTAAATTTATTGAGCACCTATTATGTAATAGCTACTTTTTCATACCTTAATTTTATTTGATCCTCTCACAGGGATATATTTATTGATATTATTATTTGTAAAGACAAGGAAACAAGGTTTCAGACAAGTTAAATAAATTGTTTAGAGAAAAAAATTAAATTAAAGAATGAGTATTTGGACCCAATTTCTATCCAATTTCAGAATCTATTCTGTTTTCACAAACTGCTGACTTCATGAAAGGCATGCATTAGTAGAATTTTGTTCAGAACCATAGGGCAAATTACCCTAGTGTAGCCCCAAATAAATCCTTCAAGGTACACATGTAGGAATAAAAAATGAGCAACAGAGAGAGGCACACAGAGAAACATAGAAAGATAGGGAGAAGGAGAGAATGAGAGAGTAGGAGAGAGGGAGAGAGAAGAAGCAGAGAGAGGCAGAAAAAGGAAAAAGGGAGCAGAGAAAGGGAAAGGGAGAGACACAGAGAATGAAGAGTAGTGATTGGTTCCTACTAGAGGCAATCTAAAACCCAGCCCTGAGAATTAGCCTCTAGTTGGCAGTACATTTGACAAGAAGAAAGGCAGAGCCTCAAGTATAAAAATATTAAAGACCAGCCCCACTCTGGGATACTTGAAGTCTCTAAAGCAATAGACTGCATGAAAATGATTCTCGGCTGTTCTTTCACTTGCATGAAAATGATTCTCTGCTATTCTTTCATTTAGCAGAGATTTGATTGGTCAGTGGTGTGCTCAGCAGCTCTTCTCAACTTTGATGTTCATAAGAATCAGCCATGGATTTTGTTCAACTATAGATTCTGCTTCTGTAAATCTAGAGCAGGCCCCTATGATTGTGCATTTCTGACAAGCTTCCAGGTGATACTGATGCTGCTGATCCAGGGACCACATTTTGAGTAGCAAAGGTATAGAGTAAATCATTAGCCAGGATTTCAGACAGACCAGTACTAGAATCCAAACTCCACCATTTAATACACATATGCTTAAGGTAAGTATCTTTACCCCCCTGAGTTTCTGTTTCTTCATTAGTAAAGTGGAAATTATAGAAATATACTGCTCACAAAAATTCGGGGATATTTCAAAGTGAATACAAAGCTATAAAATATCCCCAAATTAATATGAGCATTGTATTTAATTAGTATACATACTATATTCAAAGCATTGGTTATAAATGCATTATATACACTAATTCATTTTATATTTATAACAGTCTTATTTTACTACTAATGATGTAGAAAGTATTAACAAAGAAAGCTTAAATAACTTGCACCAAAGGCAGGTGGCTAGGAAGTGGACAAAAGAGAATTCAGATCCTAGGCAACTTAGCTGACGGGCCCACTCCACTACAGCACAACAGAAGAGCACGCTGCAAAGGTCTTGCTTACACACATGTGCAATATCATTGTTAGGGCTCAATGAATCTCAGTTCCACATTACTTTCTTCCCTCTCTTCTCCTACACCAAGGTTGATTGATCTTAGGCAGAATCTACTGACAAAGTTTAGAAACTGTTACGACTTTCTAAGATATGTTTTTCACAATGATCTCCTGAAAATTTTTCTTTAAACTAGAGAAAGACTAGTGCTTAGAGATTTGCATGAATTGCTACTATTAACAGAAGCAATTGCTTTGATCTCTCTTGCCTTATTACTTGACCCTTTTGTTTATCTTCTTTCTAGAGGCAACAAAGAGTCTTCAATAGATAGAAAATAGCATTTGCTACAGCTATGACCTTATAATTATACCTTGCTGTTAGCAAAATAAAATCTAAATTTATCAAATATAAAATAGTGATAGCTCATTTAACCAAGAGATTTACCACAGTATGTAAGCTCCCCTGATGGTTTTAAATATTTCATTACAATTTTATAATTAAGTACAACCTTTTAAAAAAGTGTAACTATTGAATTAAAAATTGGAAGCAGAAAAGGCAAATCTATAGAGACAGAAAGTATATTAGCAATTTCCTAAGACTCAGGGTGGGATTGAAGATTAACTGAAAAGTGAAATGAGGAATCTTTCTGGATAGAAATATTCTAAATTTAGACAATGGTTAAGATTGCACAATTGTGTAATTTATTAAAAATCATTGACTCATACACTTAAAACAAGTAAATTTTAGTATTTTGTTAACTGTTAAATATGCTTCAATAAAGATGTTTTAAAATGAGGGAAATTGGAAACAATAAAAAAATACTTTATACACATGGATTTGAAGATAAACTTATCCTATGTGAAGAATTATGTAAGAAAGATGATTGAATGGAAACTATTTTATATTCCATAGTAGCAGAATAGCTTGCTTCAAGAAGTAGTTCCAAATATTTCATATTTAAACTTAATTATTAACCTATGTCAAAGCATGAATGTTGTTTCTCTTCCTGAGATTTATGCTAAAGAATGATGTAGTACTTATGATAGATAAAACTTTCTGGAATCCAGAGCTTGTATTTCTGAATATATTTCTCTCATATGCTAGGAGTGTTTTTTGCTTCTTTTTTTTTCCCCACAACTGGTCTGCCTCTTGCCATATCTGTCACTAGGAAAAGCATATGTGGAAATTCCCAACTTTTTAGTTAATGAGGATATGGATAAATTAGGCTGTTGTATCATCATCTGGTTGGCCAATGGAAAAAGATAAAAAATAGTGAAAACTTTTTTTTTAAGAGTATAGGGTGTGAGGATGAGCTAGGGACTAGCAATACCAGACTTTTTAAAATTAAATTATTAGTGCTTAAAACAGAGTGGTACTGGCATATGGCTCAATAGACAAGGCAATGACATACAATAAAGAATCCAAGAATAAATTTAAATACATAAAAGAATTTAGATTATAAAAGGGGGGCTCAATTCAGTTGAGAAAATACATACTGTTCAATCAATGGTATTGGGAGAAATAGGTAGTCAAATGAAATACATAAGTTGTGATAGATATGTGTGTTCCAAACTGCCCTCTTGATGTTCCGCTTATCTGTCAGACCTCACCCTTACTGGACTATTGCCCCTGAGACAGAGGAATTCCAAAAAGCTGACAAGCCATCCCAAAGAGGGGCTCCGGACATACCAGGACTTTTGATTCAATACCCACATGCTCGAAATTCTTCTTGACCCCATATAATTTGTCCCCCTAGCTTGTACTGGCGCTCTTCTCCCCGGGAGAAGTGCCCGGCAGGGTTCCTTTCTTCCTTTCAATAAAGCCTGTTACTCTGGTCTTTCAGACTCCCATGGATTCCAACAAGTTGAACCCATCTTATCCAAGTGCAACTTTCTAATAAATCATATATTTAACTATGAAAATATAAAGCATGAAAGTTAAATAAAAAGTACTAAGAAACTTGATAAAGATATAAAGTGTAGCAGCCTTTTGAAGATTTGTGAGATTGAGAAAGATTAACCCTCTGTACACTGCCAGCCTCACTGCCACCAATGAACCAGAGGTCTTCCATTGCAGATATTATAGACACTGAAGTCTTTCACTTCAGTTGCTACCTTTCCAGTTCTTGAGCCCATCTTGACTAAGATAGAAGGCATGTTAAAAAAAAAAAAAAAAAAACCTGTCTTTGACTCAGTCTTCTGTTATGTCTATATTTGGGGTAAATGGTGATGCCCCGTGCCCACCAGAATTTAGCTGTTCTTTTAACTTTGTTATGTTCGATAACCTTACACATTTCTTCTTCCATTCTTCCAGGAAGACTCTTTCCTTAGATTTTAGAAAATAAATGTAACCTAGTGTTCATCATCACCATTATTAGTACATATAAACAAAATATGAATTTGAATACTGATGTGATTCTCTAGATCAATATCAACCTTATTCTTCTTTGTTTCCTGAGGGAGAATGACCTTCTCACAACAACAATGAAATACCTAATTGTCTGTTTTAACAAATTGAATCAGAAGATCACAAAGTGCAACTGGTTGTTCACTTGTTAATGTAAATAATATTTGTGCAATAATCTGGTTGATGACAACATAGATTATTTGGTGATAACATGTGGACAGTTATAAGATGAGGTTGTATATAGAATTTTTCTACCTTTTTAATCTTCTTGAAAATAAAATCCCTACCCAGATGTACCCTGGTTCCCTTAATGAGATCACTATGAGAGTCATTCTGACCTGCAGTTGTTTGATTAAAAGAGTATAAATTGGAATGTTTGAAGGTTCAGAGGCATTTTCTATTGTAATTTAAATGAAGCCTCTTGGGTAGTGCACATTACTGATCAGGGTTTATAATGGGATTAGAAAGGTTTCATGAGTGAACCCCAATTCACCAACTTTCCACTGATAAAATTCACCTTTTTAAGAGAATAAACATATAGGATCATGAGAGTGCTTTAAAATAAAAAATGCAAAAGGAAAATTAAAACTTAGAGCAAAGAGTATAAGCAGTTAATGGTTTAAAAAGAAATTACTGCATATATTTAAAAAGGAACCTACAGTTCGTGGTAAAGCTAAATTACAGTTGGAAGAGGGCCAGCTAGTTACAGAGCACAGAAAAGGTGAAAATGTCCCAAACTGGAGTACAATTAATGCTGCCTGAGTTCTCTGCAGTTCTTTCCAAATGTATTTCCAAATAAAAGTACATTGTTTTTCTATTGGATGCCAATAAATGGTAAAACTTAAACTTGGGAACTTACTACCCAGTAATAGCCAAGAGCTCATTTACAAAGTACTGTGGAAGGATACTTTTCTTCCTGTGACATGAAGGAGAAAGGTTCTCTTTCTTTAAAGAGTCCTTCCATTCATTGGACATTCCACTCTTTAATATCAACATTTTGTCTTTTCTCCATTGTAACAGAATAGTAATGACTAGTAGATAAATTGGGTTATGAAACTGAATAATGTTTCCTTATCACCTTACTACACTAAGCTTCTTCTTTGATGGTTATAGGATTTTTCTTTTCTTTCCCCAAAACACTGCAGTGACCACTGATAAGTGATAAACAAGGCCAGAAATCATTGATGTTTATTTTTTTTAATTTATTTATTCAGTTTAGAGGAGACAGAGAGAGAGAGAAGGAGGAAGGAGCAGGAAGCATCAACTCGCATATGTGCCCTGACCAGGCAAGCCCAGGGATTTGAACCAGTGACCTCAGTGTTACAGGTCAATGCTTGATCCACTGTGCCACCATGGGTCAGGCAAATCACTGATCTTTAAAGCTGCAAATGAGCTGAAAGATTCTAGCATACCTCCCTCCTTTAACAGATGTGGAAAATTAAATTTTAGTGTCTTAGCCAAAAATCACACAACTAGTTGATAGAAAGAAAAAAGGTCTTAATTTCCAATTAAGTTCTTAATAATAGCTAACAATGTTCATTTGCTACTTAATAATAACTAGCATTTATTAGACATTTTCTTTGAATAATGCTGCACTAAATTCTTCACACAAATTTCTACATTTTATCTGTGCGCACACACATACAACCCTCACATGTACAACCCTCACACACACAACCCTCAAGGCAGTTATTAGCATAATCCTTCCTAGATCAATAAGGATATGGACATGCCCAACATCACCCTAGTCCTGAGTAATGGAACAAGTATTTGAATCCAGGTCCTTGAGAGACAGAACAGTATAATTTACAGCATTCTTAGGATCTAGGAGCAATCTAGGAAAAAAAACCTGAGATATGCTACTAGTAATTCTAGCATACATATGCAAGACTACATCAGGACTACTCCCATTTCTTAATCTGGGGCCCTGGAATTTACCCATGATTAGTAATACACTCATGACTTAAGCTTCATTAATATTGTGTATATAGTAATTCCAGACTCATACACAGGTGATTTTTGGCTAAATATAATACCACACAAAATGTAAACTATTTTACTCTAGTGTCTGCTACAGTCAGATAATTCTTCCACCGATATTTAAAAATTAGCTTGTGTCAATTGTCTTAAACTGAGAGTCCATTATCTTTTTTTTTTTATAAATTTTTATTAATGTTGATGGGATTACATTAATAATTCAGGGTACATATATTCAAAGAAAACATGTCTAGGTTATTTTGTCATTAAATTATGTTGCATACCCCTCACCCAGAGTCAGATTGTCCTCCGTCACCCTCTGTCTAGTTTTCTCTGTGCCCTTCCCCCTCCCCCTAACTCTCTCCCTCTCTCTCTCCTGCGTCCTCCCTCCCCCCACTCCTGGTAAGCACCACTCTCTTGTCCATGTCTCTTAGTCTCGTTTTTATGTTCCACCAATGTATGGAATCATGTAGTTCTTGTTTTTTTCTGATTTACTTATTTCACTCCGTATAATGTTATCAAGATCCCACCATTTTGCTGTAAATGATCTGATGTCATCATTTCTTATGGCTGAGTAGTATTCCATACTGTATATGTGCCACATCTTCTTTATCCAGTCTTCTATTGAAGGGCTTTTGGGTTGTTTCCATGTCTTGACCACTGTGAACAGTGCTGCAATGAACATGGGGCTACATGTGTCTTTACGTATCAATGATTCTGAGGTTTTGGGGTATATACCCAGTAGAGGGATTGTTGGGTCATAAGGTAGTTCTATTTGCAGTTTTTTGAGGAACCACCATACTTTCCTCCATAATGGTTGTACTACTTTACATTCCCACCAACAGTGGATGAGGGTTCCTTTTTCTCCACAGCCTCTCCAACATTTGCTATTACCCGTCTTGTTGATAATAGCTAATCTAACAGGGGTGAGGTGGTATCTCATTGTAATTTTGATTTGCATTTTTCTAATAACTAATGAAGCTGAGCATCTTTACATATATCTGTTGGCCATTTGTATTTCTTCCTGGGAGAAGTGTCTGTTCATGTCCTCTTCCCATTTTTTATTGGATTGTTTGTTTGTTTGTTGTTGAGTTTTATGAGTTCTTTGTAAATTTTGGATATTAGGCCCTTATCTGAGCTGTTGTTTGAAAATATCACTTCACATTTAGTTGGCTTTCTGTTTATTTTGTTATCAGTTTCTCTTGCTGAGCAAAAACTTTTTATTCTGATGTAGTCCCATTCATTTATCTTTGCCTTCACTTCTCTTGCCATTGGAGTCAAGTTCATAAAATGTTCTTTAAAACACAGGTCCATGAGTTTAGTGCCTATGTCTTCTTCTATGTACTTTATTGTTTCAGATCTTATATTTAGGTCTTTGATCCATTTTGAATTAATTTTCGTACAAGGGGACAAACTGTAATGGAGTTTCATTCTTTTGCATGTGGCTTTCCAGTTTTCCCAGCACCATTTGTTGAAGAGGCTTTCTTTTCTCCATTGTGTGTTGTTGGCCCCTTTATCAAAGATTATTTGACCATATATATGTGGTTTTATTTCTGGGCTTTCTATTCTGTTCCATTGGTCTGAGTGTCTATTTTTCTGCCAATACCATACAGTTTTGATTATTGTGGCCCTATAATATAGTTTAAAGTCAGGTATTGTAATGCCCCCAGCTTCATTCTTTTTCCTTAGGATTGCTTTGGCTATTCGGGGTTTTTTATAGTTCCATATAAATCTTATGATTTTTTTGTTCCATTTCTTTAAAAAATGTCATAGGAATTTTGATGGGAATTGCATTAAATTTATATATTACTTTGGGTAATATGGCCATTTTAATTATATTTATTCTTCCTATCCAAGAACAAAGAATATTTTTCCATTTCATTGTGTCTTTTTCTATTTCTCTTAGCAATGCCTTGTAGTTTTCATTATATAGGTCCTTTACATTCTTTGTTATGTTTATTCCTAGGTATTTTATTTTTTTTGTTGCAATCGTGAAGGGGATTATTTTTTTGAGTTCGTTTTCTAATATTTCATTGTTGGCATATAGAAAGGCTATGGACTTTTGTATGTTAATTTTGTATCCTGCGACCTTACTGTATTGGTTTATTGTTTCTAGTAATCTTTTTGTGGAGTCCTTTGGGTTTTCGATGTATAGGATCATATCATCAGCAAAAAGTGATACCTTTACTTCTCCTTTTCCAATATGGATGCCTTTTATTTCTTTGTCTTGTCTGATTGCTCTGGCCAGAACTTCTAGCACCACGTTAAATAAGAGTGGAGAGAGTGGACAACCCTGTCGTGTTCCTGATTTAAGGTGGAAAGTTCTCAGTTTTACGCCATTTAATATGATGTTGGCTGATGGTTTATCATATATGGCCTTTATCATGTTGAGATATTTTCCTTCTATACCCATTTTGTTGAGAGTCTTAAACATAAAATTGTGTTGTATTTTATTGAGATGCAGAAAGCCTTTTCTGCATCTATTGATAAGATCATGTGGTTTTTGTTCTTTGTTTTGTTGATATGGTGTATTACGTTAACCGTTTTACGTATGTTGAACCATCCTTGAGATTCTGGGATAAATCCCACTTGATCATGATGTATTATTTTTTTAATATGTTGTTGTATTCGATTTGCCAGTATTTTGTTTAGTATTTTAGCATCTGTATTCATTAGAGATATTGGTCTGTAGTTTTCTTTCTTTGTGCCATCCTTGCCTGGTTTTGGTATGAGGGTTATGTTGGCCTCATAAAATGTGTTTGGAAGTATTGCTTCTTCTTCAATTTTTTGGAAGACTTTGAGTAGAATAGGAACCAAGTCTTCTTTGAATGTTTGATAGAATTCACTAGTATAACCGTCTAAGCCTGGACTTTTATTTTTGGGGAGGTTTTAATAGTTTTTTCTATTTCTTCCCTGCTGATTGGTCTGTTTAGTCTTTCTGCTTCTTCATGACTCAGTTTAGGAAGGTTGTATTGTTCTAGGAATTTATCCATTTCTTCTAGATTGTTGTATTTGGTGGCATATAGTTTTTCATAGTATTCTACAATAATTCTTTGTATATCCATGATGTCTGTGGTGATTTCTCCTCTTTCATTTTGGATTTTATTTATTTGACTCCTGTGTCTTTTTTCCTTGGTGAGTCTTGCCAAAGGTTTGTCGATTTTGTTGATCTTTTCAAAGAACCAGCTCCTTGTTTTATTGATTTTTTCTATAGTTATTCTGTTCTCTATTTCGTTTATTTCTGCTCTGATTTTTATTATCTCCTTTCTTCGGCTGGTTTTGGGTTGTCTTTGTTCTTCTTTTTCTAGCTCCGTAAGGTGTGAAGTTAAGTGGTTTACTTCGGCTCTCTCTTGTTTGTTCATATAGGCCTGAAGTGATATGAACTTTCCTCTTATTACTGCTTTTGCTGCATCCCAGAGATTCTGATATGTCGTATTTTCATTTTCATTTGTCTGGATATATCTTTTGATCTCTGCGCTTATTTCTTCTTTGACCCATTCATTTTTTAGAAGTATGTTGTTTAGTTTCCACAATTTTGTGGGGTTTTCCCCCTCTTTTTTACAGTTGAATTCTAGTTTCAAGGCTTTATGATCAGAGAATATGCTTGGTACAATTTCAATTTTTCTAAATTTGCTGATATTGTCTTGGTGGCCCAACATATGGTCAATTCTTGAGAATGTTCCATGTACACTAGAGAAAAATGTATACTCTGTCGCTTTGGGATGAAGTGTCCTGTAGATGTCTGTCATATCCAGGTGTTCCAGTATTTTGTTTAAGGCCACTATATCTTTATTGATTCTCTGTTTGGATGACCGATCTAGAGCCGTCAGCAGTGTATTGAGGTCTCCAAGTATGATTGTATTTTCGTCAGTTTTTGTTTTCAGGTCAATAAGTAGCTGTCTTATATATTTTGGTGCTCCTTGGTTTGGTGCATATATATTAAGGATTGTTATGTCTTCTTGATTCAGTGTCCCCTTAATCATTATGAAATGACCATTTTTGTCTCTGAGTACTTTTTCTGTCTTGTAGTTAGCATTATCAGATATGAGTATTGCTACACCTGCTTTTTTTTGGGTGTTGTTTGCTTGGAGTATTGTTTTCCAGCCTTTCACTTTGAATTTGTTTTTATCCTTGATGCTTAGATGAGTTTCCTGTAGGCAGCATACAGTTGGATTTTCTTTTTTAATCCATTCTGCTACTCTGTGTCTTTTTATTGGTAAGTTTAATCCATTTACATTTAGTGTAATTATTGACACTTCTGGGTTCCCTATTGCCATTTTATAAATTGCTTTCTGTTAGTTTTGTATCTTGTTTGATTCTTTTTTGTTTTTCTATTGTTTGTTTTTGTTTGTTTGTATTTCATACTTCTTTCTTCTGTTGCTACCTTTTTTAAGTCAAGTGTTTTTGTGGTGGTTTTTCAAGGGTGGTTACCATTAAGTAATGAAAAGGGTACCTACCATATTCATTGTAGTACCCTTTTTTATGAGTATTTCTACGCTTCATCGTCCTTTGCTACTGTTAATCTTCATCTTTTCTCCCCCTTTTTTTTTTCTTTTGTTGTCACAGTTTAAGTTTAGTTTTATTGTTTTCTTGGTGGAGCTGTTACTTGTGGTTTTGTTTTCTTTTGTTCTTTGAATCTGGTTGGAAAACCCCCTTTAGTATTTCCTGGAGTGGGGGCTTTCTGATGATAAATTCTCTCATCTTTTCTGTATTTGTGAATATTTTTATATCTCCTTCGTACTTGAAGGATAGCTTTGATGGGTATAGTATTCTTGGCTGAAAGTTCCTCTCTTTCAGGGCTTTGAATATTGGGGTCCACTCTCTTCTAGCTTGTAGAGTTTATGCTGAGAAATCTGATGATAATCTAATAGGTCTTCCTTTATATGTTGTATTCTTCTTTTCCCTGGCTGCCTTGAGAATTTTTTCTTTGTCATTGGTTTGTGTCATCTTCATTATGATGTGCCTTGGAGTGGGTTTGTTGGGGTTAAGAAAACTCGGTGTTCTGTTTGCTTCTTGAATTTGAGGCTTTAGTTCTTTCCACAGGCTTGGGAAATTCTCATCTATTATTTGTTTGAGTATATTCTCCATTCCATTTTCTTTCTCTTCTCCCTCTGATATACCTATTATTCTTATGTTATTCTTTCTGAAGGAGTCAGACCATTCCTGTAGGGCTTTCTCATTCTTTATTATTTTTGAGTCTCTTTCTTCTTCTCTCTGTTGTGCCTCAAGTTGCTTGTCTTCTATTTCACTAATCCTATCTTCTATCTGGGCAGTTCTATTAGCTAAGCTTGTTATTTCATTTTTTAGTTCGTGAATTGAGTTTTTCATCTCTGTTTGATTTGTTTTTATAGTTTCAATTTCCTTGGTAATATATTCTTTGTGATCATTGAGTTGTTTTCTGATCTCCCTAAATTGCCTTTCTGTGTTTTCTTGTATATCTCTGAGTATTTTTAAGATTTCTATTTTAAATTCTCTGTCATTTGGCTCCAAGGCTTCCAATATGTTAAATCTTTTCTCCATAGATTTTTCCACATCTATTTGTGTTACCTCTCTATCTTTTGTATCCATAATATTGGATTTCCTTTTTCTTATTGGCATCTGAAGGTAGTCTCGTTGATAGTGTTAATTAGAATTAAAAAAGAATAAAAAGGGAAAAAAAAGAAAAAAAAAGGGAAAACACTCCACACACAAAAAAAGTAATAATTTATTATTTCCCCCTTTTTTCTTTCTTCTCCTCCCCTCCTCTCACCTCTTTAGGGAAATATCGTGATGACCTGTGAATTATATTATGCTAAATGGAACAAAAACTGCCTATAACGGAGGGCCTGATTTGGGGTGAGGAGTTCAAGGAGCAAAAAAGGGAGTAGAGATCTACTAAATGCAAAAAAAAAAAAAAACAAAAAAAAAAAATAAAGGGAGAATATCTTAGACAAGCATTAAATGATTTGCTTGTAAATGGTGGTCGACTAAGAGATATAATGAGAGGGATAAGAGGGAAACAGAAAAAAGGAGAGAAAAATAATAATATTTAAAGAAGAAAAAAATAAAAATAATAAGTAAAAATCTGTTGTATTAAGTGCAGCGAAGACTAAATACAATGGAGACTTTGGGTTGGGAGGAATGCTAGTGAGTTAAAAAGCAATGAAAAAAAGTACCCCAAATGCCACAAAAACAAACAAATAAAGGAAAACCAAGAACAAAAGCAGAAAAGAAAAAAAAAAGAACAAACAACAACAACAAAAAAAACAAAAAAAACTTGAGTCCCAAATTAAATAATTTGTTCGTGATTGAGGATTAACTGGGAGGAAAAGTAAAAGGAGAAAAGAAGAAACGAATAGAAAGGAAAAAATAAGAAAAAGAGAGAAACGAAGGAAGAAAAAAAGGAAAGGGAAAAAAAACAAAAAGAAAACAAAAGGGGAGAGAGTGAGAGTTAAGGGTTTTGAAGTGTAACCCTAAAGGATAGTAAGGATGAAGAAAAGAAATAAAATGTAACACTCATGGGTAGTGTAGTTCAAGAAAAGGGTAGCATAAGATGGGCAGAGAATAAAAGGACCGACGTGGAGAAAATACAAATAATATTAAAGGCAATAAGTAAGAAGAAAGAAACAACAACAACAAAGAATTAGTGGAACAAGTTATAAAGTCTGTGGATTTTTCTTGATTTTGAGAGGTTAACTTCTTCCTTTTTCTTTTCTCTCCCTCTTCCTGGTCGGTGACTCTGTACCCCAGGTTCTGCCCCTGTGTCACGCTTAGGTAGGGATTTGCAGTTGATGGGATTCTATGGCAATGTCATATAATTGACTTTAGTCTCGCTGGTAGTCAAGGCTTGTTGGCGTTTGCAGAGTCCAACAATGAGAGAGTTTGCTTTCCTGGAGTCTCTCCCCTAGTCTCCCCTTCCTGAATTAGCAGCCTGGTGATCCAGCTATGAGGCTGCCACTGCTTCTGTTTGGGGAGTAAGAGGCTCAAAGAGCTGGGAAATCCCCACTCTATCCTCACTCAGTGCAAGGCTCTGGGTAAGGCTCTGGCAGTCAGAGCCTCCAGCGTAATCAGGTGGGGCTGGGAGTCAATTGTTGTCAAGGTGACTATTCAGTGCCTAGCATTCAGTTGGACCACTCAACCCAGGCTTTCCACACTTGGTAGCCTGTTTTGGCTGGGAAGAAGATGCACTATTCGCTGCTTGCTGTATAGATCTTAATATCTGCCAAGTCCCTCTTGTTAGGTATATCCCTGAATATGGAGGCTCTGTCAATCAGAAGTTGCCCCCGCCCCTTTAGTGAACGGCACTGAAAAATATTATGCCTCTTGTCTTGGATCGCTGAACTGGGAGAGATCTTATCAAATTAGAACCCCGTGGGTGCGCAGATTTCATGGGTTAAGCTAATTTCAGTGATTGGATCCACAGCTGTGCTCCAGAGAGTATTTCAGGCTGCCTGCGCGCCCCTCCCCCAATGCTTGATTGTTAGCTTGAATGGCTGGGTGAGGTGCCCCGCCCACGGAGAGAATTTCCTGACTAGGAAAGACAGGTTTGGCGCCCCTCCCGGACTGCGGCACAGGGGCACAGGCCAGTAGCGGGGACTCCCGGACAGCCGCACGGGGCGCGCGCGGCTTCTCAGCGCATGCCGGTAGCCGGGACTCCCGGACGGCGGCACGGGTAGCTGCACGTGTGGGTTGACTCACCACAGGCGTATTCCCTCCTCGGCAACAGTCCTTTCGCTTTCTGTGTGTGTGTGTGGAACTCCGGGATGCTCCGAGGATATATTTTTCTGTTTCTAGTTGATAAATTTGTTGAGATTTTGGGGAGATCTGTCGGACGCGCTGCTCACGGCACCATTTCCGTGACGTCACTCCGAGAGTCCATTATCTTTGATTTAAAAGAGCAATACAAATTTCTCCAAGCCTGAGGTAGCTAAAGAAAGTTTGACAAAAAGCAGAAAGCACTTGGACTACCTATGTACTTCATTAGGTAGTATATAGAATTTCTACTTATGGAGCTAAAGGAACTCTCTTCTGAAATGACTTTCTTGAAAAACATTAAGACTTTTTCTATCATATAATTATGGTGGTCTGGTCTTTCTTTTGGAAAAAATAATGTTTTTTAGTTGGTTTTTAAAACTATATATGGGCCCTGGCTGGTTGGCTCAGTGGATAGAGCATTGACCTCACATGTGGATATCCCAAATTCAATCCCCAGTCAGGGCACACATGAGAAGCAACCATCTGCTTTTCTCTCACTTCCTCTCTTCCTTCTCTCCCTCTTCCCCTCTCGCAGCCAGTGGCTTGATTGGACTGAGCATTGGCCCTGGCACAGAAAATAGCCTGGTTGATTTGAGCATTGGCCCTAGACAAGGGTTGCCACGTGGATCCCAGTCAGAATGGAGTCCCAAACAGCTTAACCAACAGTCGCTATCTTTCTTTCTCTCTCTCTTTCTCTTTCTTTCTTTCTTTCTTTCTTTCTTTCTTTCTTTCTTTCTTTCTTTCTTTCTGTGAGAGAAGGGGAGACAGTGAGAGAGACTCCTGCATGTACCCCAACCAAGATCCATCCAGTAACCCCATCTGGGAATGATACTCAAATCCACTGAGCTATTTTTAGCACCTGAGGCTGACACTGGGATCAGCCAAGCTATCCTCATCACCCAGGTCAATAAACCACTCAAGCCACTGGATGTGCGAGGAGGAGAGAGAGAAAGGGGAGAGGGAAAGGAAGAGAAGCAGATGGTCACTTCTCTTGTAAACCCTGACTGGAAATCAAGGCTGAGATATCCATATGCCTGCCTGAGGTTCCATTCACTGAGCCAGACAGCCAGGAAAACAAGTCACTCTCATCCTCCTCATTCCATCCAAATATACAGTAGAATCTGAAAATGCCATTACTCATTTTTTCAATCTTTCTGCAGCTAGGAATTTCTATGTAACTTCTGCATAATAAGATAATCTGACAACAAAGGGCTGGTCACCTTTAAAATATTGATGAGAGACTAATTTGAACTTGGTTCAAGGTTGTTTTCAGTTTGGTATATGACTGAATTAGCAAATAAGAGGTGTAAATGATATGCATCTGATAAGTATACACATGATGGGATTCAAATAATTTAACAACTGGTTCACAACCCTACTGACCATTTTAAGTATAAAAAAATAATATACCAAAAGGTAGTTTATTATTTTATACACTTAATACTTAAATAAGAATAATAAAAGAGGTATACAAACTAGATTGAGTTTTAAAATATAAATAAAAATATTAAATAATACATGACAAAAAACAATGAAACTGTTATTTAAGCTATTTCCATATTATTTATTTTTTTCTTTCTTTTTATTGATTTTAAATTATTGTGTTTACATAGATTCTAGTGTTGCCCCGAATACATCCCCCCTCCCTTTTATTCCCCTTAACATCTCCCTTGCCCCCCTCCCCATAGTGCCCTCTGCTCTTCCCTTCAGGTTTATCCCATCTTATCATCCCCTTTCCCTCTGTCCTCTTTTCCTCTGGTCCCTCTGATCCCTCCTCTGTGTCAATTCCATTCCTCAGTTCACATTGTTCATTGGATTCCTCAAATGAGTAAGGTCATATGATATTTTTCTTTCTCTGCCTGGCTTATTTCACTTAACATAATAGTTTCCAGGTCCATTCTTGTTGTCAGAAAAGGTAAAATTTCCTTCTTTTTCATGGCCCCATAGTATTCCATTGTGTATATGTACCATTGCTTTTTAATCCACTTGTCCACTGACGGACACTTATGATGTTTCCAGATCTTGGCTATTGTAAACAATGCTGACATAAACATGGGGGTGCATTTCTTCTTTTGAATCGGTGACATAGTGTTCTTGGAGATATTTTCCTAAAAGTGAGATGGCTGGGTCAAAAGGCAGTTTCATTTTTAATTTTTTGAGGAATCTCCATACTTTTTCCCATAATGGCTGCACCAGTCTGCATTCCCACCAGCAATGCAGGAGGGATCTGAATTCTCCATATCCTCTCCAGCACTTACTATGTGTTGTTTTGTTGATGAGAGCCATTCTGACTGGTATGAGGTGATATCTCATAGTGGTGTTAATTTGCATTTCTCTGATGATTAGTAATGTTGAACATTTTTCCTGTGCCTATTGACCATCTGTACGTCCTCTTTGGAAAAGGGTCTATTCATTTCTTTTGTCGATTTCTTGATTGGACTGTTTATCTTCCTGGTGTTGAGTTTTACAAGTCCTTTATAAATTTTGGTATTAACCCCTTATCAGTAGTATTGTTGAATATGTTCTCTCATTGTGTGGTTTTTCTTTTTATTCTGTTCATATTGTATTTAACTGTGCAAAAACTTTTTAGTTTGATATAGTCCCATTTGTTTATCCTGTCTTTTATTTCACTTGCCCGTGGATATAAAACAGCAAATACATTGCTGCGAGAGATGTCAGAGAGCTTACTGCCTATGTTTTCTTCTAAGATGCTTATGGTTTCACGACTTACATTTAAGTTTTTTATCCATTTTGAGTTTATTTTTGTGAATGGTGTAAGTTGGTGGTCTAGTTTCATTATTTTGCAGGTAGCTGTCCAATTTTTCCAAAACCATTTGTTAAAGAAGCTATCTTTACTCCATTGTATGCTCTTATTCATTTGTCACATATCAATTTTCCATAAAGGTGTGGGTTTATTTCTGGGTTCTCTATTCTGTTCCATTGATCTATATGCCTGTTCTTATGCCAGTACCAAGCTGTTTAGAGTACAATGGCCTTGTAGTATAACTTGATATCAGGAAGTGTGATATTACCCACTTTAATTTTCTTTTTGAAGATTGCTGAGGCTATTCATGTTCTTTATTGGTTCCATATAAATTATTGGAATATGTGTTCTATATCTTTGAAGTATGTCATTGGTATTTTAATTGGTGCTGTATTGAATTTATAAATTGCTTTGGGAAATATAGACATTTTAATGATGTTTAGTCTAAATATAAACATGGTATATGCTTCCACTTGTTTGTATCTTTCTTTATTTCTTTTATTAATATTTTATAATTTTCTGAGTACAAGTCTTTAACCACCTTGGTTAAATTTACTCCTAGGTACTTGATTATTTTGTTGCAATACTGAAAGGCATTGTTTTCTTAATTTCTCTTTCTGACAGTTCATTGTTAGTGTATAAAAATGCCTCTGATTTCTGAGTATTAATTTTATATCCTGCCACCTTGCTGAATTCATTTATCAAGTCCAGTAGTTTTTCACTGAGACTTTAGGGGTTTCTACAGTGTGTCTGTAAAGTCATGGTGCACTTTTGACCAGTCAAAGGAAAGCAATAAAAGACCATAGAAATGTGAAATCTGCACCAAATAAAAGGAAAACCCTCCCAGTTTCTGTAGGATGTTGTGGCAGCATGTGCGCATGCGCAGATGACGTAAAACCATGTATACAGAGGAGCAGCCCACAGCCGTGCCAGTCGAGATGTGGACGGTACAGAGGAAAGTTCAGTGTGCTCTGTGCCTCACTAAATTCGAATCTGTGACCAAAGTGCAACGTGAATATCAGCGCATTTATAACAAAGCGCCACCACATAGGAATGACATTACTCGGTGGGATAAGCAGTTGAAGGAAACGGGCAGTTTGGTGGAGAAATCCCATTCTGGTAGGCCCTCAGTCAGTGACGAGTCTGTAGAGGCTATACTGAATAGCTACCTGAGGAGCCCTAAAAAGTCTATATGTGAGCCCACATCGAACTGCACTGAATAGGTATGAATCTGGGAGAGTTTTCATTTATTTGATGCAGATTTCACATTTCTATCGTCTTTTGTTTCTTTCCTGTGACCAGTCAAAAGTGCACCATGACTTTACAGACACACTGGTATATACAGTATCATATCATCTGCAAATAATGAGAGTTTTACTTCTTCTTTTCCAATTTGGATGCCTTTAATTTCTTCTCTTGTCTGATTGCTGTGACTAGGACTTCCAGAAATATGTTGAATAAGAGTGGTGAAAGGGGGCACCCCTAGCTTGTTTCTGATCTTAAGGGGATTGCTTTTAATTTTTGCACCTTTGAGTATGATGTTGGCTGTGAGTCTGTCATAGATAGCTTTTATCATGATTAGATATGTTCCCTATATTTCCACTTTGCTGAGAGTTTTGATCATAAATGGGTGCTGGATTTTATTAAATGCTTTTTCTGAATCTATTGAAATTATCATGTGATTTTTCTCCTTCTTTTTGTTTATGTGATGAATCACATTGATTGATTTGCAAATATTGTACCAGCCTTACCTCCCCAAAATAAATCCCTATTGACCATGATGTATGATTTTTTTCATGTACTGCTGTATCTGGTTAGCTAGTATTTTGTTGAGGATTTTAGCATCTAAATTCATCAGTGATATTGGCCTATAATTTTCTTCCTTTGTGTTGTCTTTGCCTGGTTTTGGAATCAGAATTATGCTCACCTCATAAAAGGAGCTTGGAAGTTTTCCTTCCTCTTGACTTTTTTGAAATAGCTTGAGAAGTATAGGAGTTAGGTCTTCTTTGAATATTTGGTAGAATTCACCTGTGAAGCCATCTGGCCCAAGGCTCTTGTTTGTTGGGATTTTTTTGATAACTGTTTTGATCTCATTTGTTGCAATCGGTCTGTTTAGGTTTTCTGACTCTTCCAGATTAACTTTTTGAAACATTATATGTTTCAAGGGGTTTGTCGATTTCACCTACGTTGTCTAATTTTTTGGCATACAGTTCTTCATAGTATTTTCTTACAATTTTTTGTATTTCTGTTGTGTCAGTTGTTATTTTTTCCACTCTCATTTTTAATTTTATTTATTTGAGTCCACTCTTTTTTTTTTTTTCTTGATGAGTCTGGTTAAAGGTTCATCGATCTTGTTTACCTTTTCAAAGAACCAGCTCTTGGTTTCATTGATACTCTGTATTGTTTTTTTGGTCTGTATGTCATTTTTTTCATCTCTGATCTTTATTATTTCCTTCCTTCTACCACCTCTGGGTTTTACGTGCTGTTCTTTTTCTAGTTCTTTTAGTTGCAGGGTTAAGTTGTTTATTTGAGCTTTTTCTAGCTTCTTGAGGTATGTGTGTAGTGCTATGAACTTCCCTCTCAGTACTGCTTTTGCTGTGTCCCATAGATTTTGAGTTGTTGTATGCTCATTTTCATTCATTTCTAGGAATTTTTTTATTTCTTCTTTTATCTCATTGTTAATACATTCTTCATTTAATAACATGCTATTTAGTTTCCAAGTATTTGAGTGTTTTTCAGTTTTTCTGTTGTAGTTGACTTCTAGGTTTGTGCCATTCTGATCAGAGAAGATACTTGATATGATTTCAATCTTCTTAAATTTGTTGAGACTGCTTTTGTGCCCTAACACATGGTCTATCCTAGAGAATGTACCATGAGCACTTGAAAAGAATGTGTATTCTGCTGCTTTAGGCTAAAAGGTTCTGAAGATATGTATTAAATCTAGTTGATCTAGTGTGTCCTTTAAGTCTGCTGTTTCTTTCTTAATTTTCTTTCTTGAGGATCTATCTATTGATGTTAGTGGAGTATTGAAATTTTCTCTTCCCCACTACTATATGATCGCATTGCTGTTGATCTCACCCTTTATATCCATCAAAGTCTGCTTTACATATTTAGTTATTTATAATGCTTATATCTTCCTATTGGTTTGCTCCCTTTATCATTATGTAGTGACCTTCTTTATCTCTTACTATAGCCTTTGTTTTAAAGTGTACTTTGTCAGATATAAGTATTGCTACCCCAGCTTTTTTTTTATTCCATTTGCATAAAATATTTTTTCCAATCTTTTACTTTCAGTCTATGTGTATCTTTTGTTTTGAGGTGTGTCTCTTGTAGACAGCATATGTATGGGTCCTGTTTTCTTATCCATATAGCTACCCTATGTCTTTTGAGTGTATCATTTAATGCATTTACATTAAAGGTTATTATTGATATGTAGTTGTTTATTGCCATTTTATTCTTTAAAGCTACATTCCTTTTTTACTATATTATTTTCTCCCTTTGTTCTGTTTACAACAGGCCCCTGAACATTTCTTGCAGCATTGGTTTGGTTATAATGAATTCCTTGAGGGGGTTTTTTTGTTGTTTTTTTTGTTTGTTTGTTTGTTTGGTCTGGGAAGCTTTTTATTTCTTTTTTAATTTTAAATGATAGCCTTGCTGGAAAAGAAGTCTTGGTTGTAGGCTCTTGTTCTGCATTATTTTGAATATATCTTGCCATTCCCTTCTGGCCTCAGGTGTTTCTAGTGAGAAGTCTGATGTCATCCTTATAGGGGCTCCTTTGTAGGTAATTGACTTTTCTTCTCTAGCAGCTTTTAATATTTTTTCTTTATCTCTTAGCTTTGATATTTTAATTATGATGTGTCTTGGTGTAGATTTCTTTGGGTTTCTCTTTAATGGAATTCTCTGTGCTTTTTGAATGTGTGACTTTTTCCTGCATCAATTTAGGGAAGTTTTCAGCTATGATTTCTCCAAACAAGGTCTCTATTCCTTGTTCTTTCTCTTCTTCTTCAGGAACATTATGATGCAAATGTTATTTCCCTTCATGTTGTCACAGAGCTCTGTAAGAGTTTCCTCAGACTTTTTGAGCCTCTTTTCTTTTTGCTGCTCTGCTTCCATGCCTTTGTTTATCTTGTCCTCTAACTCATTGATCTGATCCTCAGCTTCATCAATCTTGCTTTTAATTCCTTTCAGTGTGGTCTTTATTTCTGATATTGTTTTTGTCATTTCTGAGTGTTTCTTTGTTATTATTTCAATGTCCTTTTTTATACTTGCTATCTCTTTATTTAGGTGCTCATTATGTCCATCCATTGTTGCTCTAAGATCTTTGAGCATCCTAACAATCATTATTTTAAACTCTGCATCTGGTAATTTGGTTATTTCTGACTCATTCAAGTCCTTTCCTGAGGATTTCTCTTGATTCATTTGGATCGCATTTCTCTGCTTTCCCATTTTTTCTTTGTATAAGAAGGGTGTGGCCACAGGAGTCCGATGGGTGTGGCCTCTGTGTTCTCTACATGTGGTCTGTCTGCAGGCCTGCTTCCCCCTCTGCTGCACCCGGCATTCAAGTATGGGCATCGCCTGCACCAGCCCACTGCAGCCATCCCTGCTGTTTCCTTAAATCACACCTTTAGGGTGGGGGTCTGATTTGGAAAAACTTGAAGTAAAACTTCTGGAATGAGAACTGCTACTTTGATTATCCCAGCTGTTCCCACTGCTCAGGTCACTACGCCCATAGCTGGATGGTATCAGAGTCCAGATACCAAGAATCTGATTTCTGGTGGTTTACTGGCATTCACACAGAAACATCAGTCAACGAATTGATCACAGGAAGTGGGGAAGGCTTCAGTGCTCTATTCTGAAGTTGTGAATTACTTCTGGCAGGAGCCCCTTCCCTGGGGACCACAGGTGTCCATTCAGTTGGCCACCTGGAGCCCTTGGACCACCAGATAGCCAGTGAGCTTGTGCACGTCCAGGCAACAGTCCTGGGCCACCCTGCCACATGTTCACAGCCCCATTGTGCACTCCCCAGCCCTCCATATTGTTTCTTGATTGGCATTCTCACTTGTAATTTTTTTCACCTATGAATAGAATGAACATTACTGCAGGCTTTAGAATACACTGTTGTGCAAATGAATATTAAAAAAGAGTAAAGAATATAAGTTAGAGATTTCCACATTGGGAAGCTTCCCAGGTGTCCACCCTAGAAAGAACCCTGATTACAAGTGCCATTTTAACAACTGATTTTTAAAACTCAACAAAAAATTAGGTATTGATTCTGCTGAACCAGTGCGAACCAGCTAAATCCTGCCACTTAGTATACACAAGAATGTGTGTAGTTTCCTGGAGACTTTCTAAAGTTTATTGCTGTGTGAAACTCACATAGAATAAAAAAATCCACCAGTTTTTAGAAGCCAAGAGACTAAAGTTGCAAGTTCTTTAATAGGATTAGACAGGGAGTAAGGCTATATTGGTTATGAGGGTCTACATACTACTTTAAAAGGCAATTTTCTACTGAATCATGGTTACATACCATTAGGTGTGAAAAGCCAGAGTGTATTCAGAAAACACTAAATTATCCAGTTCAACTGGAGTATAGCAATAGAACAGTCTTTGGGAGGAACAGGCCGAGGGACTGAATTGTAGACACCATGGATTGGACCATCATCAGAAAGCAATTGAAAGTTAGTGACAGTAACCACATATTCATCTTCTAATGGTTCTTCTGGCAGGAAAATGCTTAGAGAAATGGAAGGAGCACATTACAAGTAGACAGATATTCTAAACACTATTGCCTCCTTCAGAGAAACAGGTTCAGACAAGGGATAATGGTGATGAAAATGACAGAATTGGGAGACCTGATGAATTAATAGAGCTAAATGGTCCTTTCAGGTAGGTTTGATGTAGCTGAACACTCAACATTGAGATGATAGTTTGAAATCAAGAAGTATGACAATTTCTGGGTCATTAATAATGACAAATCATATCTGAATGTGTTTTTTCCTTCAGATAATCATTTTTATTAAAGTATAGTTGAAATGTATATTTTTGAGTATACAACATAGTGATTTTACATTTATATAACTTACAAAGTGATCACTATAACTCTAGTAACCATCTGTCACCATATATGGTATATCCTTCCATTCATTTGTGTCATCTTCAATTTCATTCATTAATGTCTTATAATTTTCAGAGTACAAGTTTTTCACCTGCTTAATTAAATTTATTTCTGTGTACACTTGACCTTTGACCAACACAGGGGTTATGGGATACCATCCCCCTGCACAATAAAAAATCTGCATATAATTTTTGACCCCCAAAAAACTTTACTATTCTATTTGTTGGGGGTTGGTTACAGAACCCCTCCCCAAAGATACCAATATTCACAAACACTCAAGTTTCCTGTATAAAGTGGCATAGATCAATACATACAATCAGCCTTCTGCATCTACAGACTTCCAACCATGGATCTAAAATAATATAGGTATTTAGTGAAAAAAAAATCCACATAGATGTAAACTCATGCAATTCAAACATATGTTGTTCAAGGGTCAACTTATTTTTTTTCTTAATTTCTTTCTCTGATTGTTTGTTATTATTAATGTCGTATATAAAAATGCAACTTTTTCTGTATATTATTTTGGTGTTCTACAACATTAAAGAATTTATTTATTGTTTCCAATAGTTTTTATGGCATACTCTTTAAAGATTTTCTATATAGGGCCTGGTCAGGTGGCTCAGTGTTTATTAAACATTGTTCCAGGGCATGGAGGTCGCTTTTCGATCCCTGGTCAAGGCACAAACAAGAAGCAATCAATGAGTACACAGTGAAGTAGAACAGTGAGTTGATGCTTCTTTCTCTCTCTCCCTTCATCTCTCTCTCTTATTTCTCAACCAATAGAAAATTTTTAAAAATGTATTTTCTATATTTAGTATCATGTATTCTGCAAATATTTGCTTTTTTTCCAATTTCTATGTCTTTATCTTGCTTGCCTAATTGTTCTGACTAGGACTTCTAATATTATGTGGAATAAAAATGGTAAGAGTGGGCATCTTTGTGTTATTCCTGATATTAGGAGAAAAGAGTTCAGTTTTTCACCATTGAGTATGAAATTAGTTGTAAGTTTGTCATTTATGGTCTTTATCATATTCAGGTATGTCCCCTCTATCTCTACTCACTTTGTTGAGAGTTTTATTGTAAATGAATGTTGAATTCTGTCAAATACTTTTTCTGTGTCTATTGAGGTAATCATAATTTTTATGCTTGGTATAGCTTTAGTGATGTATCATACTGATTAATTTGTGGATATTGATATGGATATTACATTTCTGGAATAAATCCCACTTAATAAGGTTATAGGATCCTTTACATGGACAGTCTTATGCCACATAATAAAATTTCAGTCAACAACAGACTGCATATATGATGCTGATCCCATAAGATTATAATAGAACTAAAAAATTTCATTACCTAGTGACATCATAGCCCACTATAATGTCATAGCACAATACATTACATGTTTGTAGTGATGATGGTATAAAAAAACCTACTGCGCTGCCAGTCATATAAAAAAGTAGCACATACACTTATGTACAGTACATTATACTTTATCATGATAATAAATACTATACTACTGGCTTAGGTATTTACTATACTATGTGTTTATCATTCTGCTGAATGTGTTATTTCTATTTATAAAAGAGGCTTTTACTGTAAAACCATATTCCTTGTTATACCTGTAGCAGCTTCATATGTTTCATGATTACTGCATTTTTTATTGCATCATTTTCTCTTGTGTTTGATTTAATTTTATCTTGTTTTATACAGTAACATGCTGTACAGGTTTATGACCTAGGAACAATAGGCTGTACCATATAGCTTAGATGTATAATAGACTATACTATCTAGGTTTGTGTAAGTGCATTTTATGATGTTTGTAGAATGATGAAATATTCTAATGACATATTTCTCAGAAAATATCCTGTTCATTAAATGGCATGTGACTGTAATGTTGAATGAAGTTTGCTAATATTGAGTTGAGAATTTTCCCATCTATGCTCTTCAGGAATATGGCCTGTAATTTTCTTTTCTTTTTTTGTAGTGTCTGTGTTGTGTTGGAATCAGGTTGATGCTGACCTTATAGAGTTTAAAAGAGTTTCTTTTTTTTCTATTTTTCTAGAATACTTTGAGAAGGATAAATATTAATCCTTTAAATGTTTGCTAGAATTAACCTATGAAGCCATGTGGTCCCAGGGTTTTGTTTGTTAGGAGTATTTTTTTGTTTTGTTTTGTTTTTACTGATTCAATCTTGTTACGAGTAATTTGTCTGTCAGATTTTCTGTTTCTTTCTGATTCAGGGTTGGAAGGTTGCACGTTTTTAGAAATTTACCATTTCTTTCAAGTTGTCCAATTTTTTGGCATGTAACTGTTCATAGTATTCTATTATGATCCCTTGAATTTCTGTGGCATCAGATATCACATCTCATTTATTCCTTATTTTATTTACTTGGACCCTTTGTCATTTTTTTGTGATATATCTGGATAAAAATATATCAATTTTGTTTTTCTGTTCAAGGAAATATCTCTTAGTTTCATTGATCTTTTCTAGTATTTTGGTGGTCTCCCACATTTATTTTCACTTCAATTTTATTATTTTCTGCCTTTACTAACTGTGGGCTTCACTTTTTCTTTCTTTCTAATTCCTTAAGGTGTAAGGTTAGAAGCTTATTTGAGATTTTTTGTGTTTTTATAGATAGGACTGTGTTGCTATAAACTACCTCTTACTCCTGCTTTGGCTGCATCCCATTGATTTTGGAATGTTGTGATTCCATTTCATTTGTCTCAAGATATTTTTTATTTCCTCTTTGATATCTTTGTTGACAAATTGGTTGTTTAGTAACATATTGTTTAGTTTTATATATTTGTGTTTCTTCCAGTTTTATTCCTGTAATTTATTTCTAGATTTATACTGCTATATTTAGAAAAGATCCTTACATGACTTCAATCTTCTTAAATTCATTGGACTTTCTTTATGGCCTAATACTCAATTGACGAATATTTCATGTGCACTTAAAAAGAACATGAAGGCCTGACCTGTGGTGGCGCAGTGGATAAAGCGTCGACCTGGAAATGCTGAGGTCGCCGGTTCGAAACCCTGGGCTTGCCTGGTCAAGGCACATATGGGAGTTGATGCTTCCTGCTCCTCCCCCCTTCTCTCTCTCTCTGTCTCTCTCTCCTCTCCCTCTCTCTCTCCTTTCTAAAAAAAAAAAAATGAATAAATTAAAAAATAAAAATAAAAAAAAATAATAAAAAGAACATGAATTCTGTAGTTTTTGTATGGAATAGTGTGCATATATTATGTTCGATGTTCTAACATGGTATTTAAAGCCAAAGTTTCCTTATTGATTTTTCTGTCTGGAGGATCTAACCATTGAAGTTTGTGGGGTTTTAAAATCCCTTATTATTATAATACTCTCAATCCCTCCCTTTATGTCTGTTAAAATTTGCTTTATATGTACAGGGTGGGTAAAAGTAGTTTAACAGCTTTGAGTATATAAAACACAGAATTTATGTGTATTATTATTTATTAGTTATTGTATTATTTTCCATATAAATAACTGTAAACCAACTTTTTACTACCCCTGTATATTCAGGTGCTCCTATGTTAGATGCATAATTATCTATGAATATTATGTCATCCTCTTGGATTGGCTCCTTTATCATTATGTAATGACTTTTTTTTTGTCCTTTGTCACTGTCCTTGCTTTAAAGTCTGGCTTGTCAGATAAGAATGTTGCCACCCAGTTTTCTTTTCATTTCCATTTGAATGGGATATCTTTTCTATACTTTCACTTGTAGTCTGTGCATGTCTTTTGAGATGATGTGAACCTCTTATAGTCAATCTATATATGGGTCTTATTTTTTTAAATCCATTCAGCTATATATATTTGGAGAGGTATATTTATATATCATATAAAGAAAAGAAGATGAAGTATTGGTAAGCTGGTTAAGGAAGCACAATGCCAATTTCTAAAGTTTAAAAAAAATTACTAAATTTTAAGAGTGCTCTTTAAAGCAATGTGCATATAGAGTAACAGAACCCAGATTAAATATGTTTCTACTGAAAAAGGTTACATGAATTAGATTTAGTCTGCAAAAATTAGTTTAACAAAGATGGAGGCCGCTATGGTATCCCATCAGACTGAAACTAGAATATAATTGTATTGCAGAGACTTTGGCTTTCTGGAATCGATTTACTCTGACATTTTGTTTCTTTCCTGACTTGATATTTCAGAGTTAACTTACCCAAAGAAAAGCGGACCTGACAACACTTTGTGAGCCTTGGCAAGTTTGTAGTCTGTTGGTGGTATGGCTGTAGGCCCAATTCTCATCTAGTGAATGTAGTCAATGACTGTATGTTTTTGGTATGCAGTCTTGTTTATGTGTACCAGAGAAAGAACTTCTACGTAAAGGAAAAAGCCTTGAAGGTATTTAAGCCTTACAACTACTGTTAAGTGTGAGGTGGACTACCTTCTTATTATTGCACAGGTTTCTCTCATTTTGTTAATAAAAGCCAGATTCCCATTTCTATCGTTTCTGTATGGCAATGATCGGTAAAAAGTAGAGAGAACAGATGTGCAGAGAACTACGACACTGAATAATGATACCCATTGGAAATAGTTTAGATGTTTGCTATTAAAAGATAACAAAAAGAGGCTCAAATCTTTTCTGATTTGTTAATTCTTTTTACTCAGGTAAACTGTTTTCTTTAGAGAGTAGTTTAACACTACCATTCTACCATTCTGAAATTAAATCAGTTCAATGCAAACAGTATCTGCAAAAACTTAAACAACTTTAACAACTGAAAATTTGAGTCACATATCCAGATGTTTGACCATATTATGTCAAGTGTCTGCATATTCATTCTACTTGATTTAACAAGTTTTATTGCAATATTTGGAAAACTATGGATAGGTGAACTAACTCATTGAGAATCTCAGACCTGGAAAGAGGCCTAGAGGTCATCTAGTTGGTACATGTCAGAGCTCACGGTGGCGTAAAGATAGCACAGTCCAGTGGTGGATGGAAAGATAAAGTTGAAGGAGAGTAATTAGTACCCCAGAAACTAAGATAATCTTTACTGAATTTTGTTCCTTTTAGTAATGTTTGTTTTTAGGTCGATATTGTTGTGATGTTTTTAATTTTTAGTAATTGATTGGCTAGGTCTTTGGGGGCAAAAAATAAAATACACTGGCCTAAGTTCTTGGAGTCCTCACTTTGCCTCAAAAAGGAAGAAATAAAAATCTTTTTCATTTACCACTAAAATTCTACCACTTTCCAAGGACAGACATTCATTCTGTAGTATACATATGAAAACGATTTAGCATGCCTATCCACAGAAAATGTATTAGCTCAGTTCCTTGGACCTGAAATTAATTGAAGAACTTTAAGATTAATGGGACTGGAAATACCATTGCTTCCCTTCGCGTAATCTTTATAGCATCTTCATATTCCTAAAATACAACATGTTATGATGAATCTACTGTGTCTTATCTCTTCAAATGATTTTGCAAATTTTCAAGACCATGAAAACAACAAAAACTAAAAAATGGTTCTTTTTCTCTGTGCTACACAAATCAAGTGATCTCTAATGTTGTTCATGTAAATACTGTTAGAGACTAGTAATGCAAATTATATGGAAGTTATAGTGATGATCATTAAAATTTCAAGACTTAATCAAATACTCTAGAGAAATAGTCTACTTTTCTGAAAACACTATCAGCTTCAATGCTATTCTTTCAATACTGACAGCTTAGTTATTAATTTTTTTATACAATCAGTCATCAGGTATTTATTGAGGATAAAACCATAAGTCTAAGAATGCAATCCCCTTTGAAACATGTTATTTTCTCTTTTTCTGACTTTACAGTTCAGAAAGAGATACTAGATTCAGATAAAAATGACATAAAGCAATAAAAAGCCTACTAATTACTTGTAAATTATACCATTTGAAATTCAAAAAACTTAGATCTTAAAGTAAATAAAATCACATTGAAAAATTTTTAGATTTCAAGTTTATATGTGCTTTTCTCAACATAGAGTGCTATCTATGCACAGTATGAAGAATGACAAAATAGCTGTCCAGATCAGACTGCTAATTCTTCTACTTTCATCAATACATTTTTACATAAATGCTGAGTCTCAATCAAAAATGATACGGTTTACTGGGGGAAAGGAACAAGAAAGACATTGCAATTTGTTTAGCATTTTAAATTACCAGGTATTTCCTGTAAGATTTTTCATTTGGTTCTCATATTGGATTTATGAAGAGATTACTGAGACTCAGAAATAAGGACATTTTCTCAAGATTACATATCTAGTAATTAGAGGATAAAAATTCATACCCAGGTCCAGTTCAAGTTTCAGTATTCTATTATAGCTAACTCATGGTAAATTTTTATGTATCATACTAGATACACATGGGTATTTAAAAACATAATTATCCCACAGTTGAAATGATATTGTGGGACCAAAAGAGATGAGATGAACACAAGCTTAACTTTGCCATTGATTCAGTGAATAATTATCTCTCAGTCACTTAAATAGAGTGGCCTCTGCTTTTGTCATTTATAAAAACAGCAAAAAAGAAAATTTAGGTTGGTCATTTGGAAAATGCATAGCTTCCAAATCAAATGATTGCTTACCTCTCTTTTGAGATGACAAATTGTAATGACTAAACATATCCATATGCCAAAGGAATAAACATATTTCAAGCCAAAACCCAAATTCAAAATAATATATTTCTCCTGTATCCACTTGATCATATATAAGTCTAAATAATAAATGTGTATGTTTTGTACCATTTTGACTTTTTTACATCTACAAAGTTAGAGAATTAGGGACATATTTCAAAACAAATTATTTTATTTTATTTATTTATTTTAGAGAGGAAGGGGGGGGCAGGAAGCATCAACTCCCATATACACCTTGACTAGGCAAGCCCAGAGTTATGAACTGGCAAACTTAGCATTCTAGGTTGGTGCTTTATTGACTGTGCCACCACAGGTCAGGCACAGAACAAATTCTTCCTCTTTACATATGACACTCATTTTCTTACTATTTTAGTAAGGTGCCATTTTTTCAAAACAGTTTTACTCCTTTAATTCTAAAGAAGCCTATGTAAGTTGGGTTGAAAATATTCAAAGAATTTGTTAAATAAAGACAAGAAGAATAAAAACTAATCATATAAAATTAAGATTTGGAGAATAAGATCTTTAAATGTATAAGTCTTTCCGTGGGGTGAAGGCTTCTATCAATCAATTTTTCAATGTATCAATGTAGCAATGAATATTTACTAGAGATTTTATTATCAAGAGCATTTATCTATTTATCATTCTTACTGCTCATTCCATTACTAAAATGAAAGAAATCCTTTACTTCTATTTTGACAATAATTTTCCCATATCCCAAACCATCCAAATGCTTTATAAACCTTCATTTTCCTGTCTCAGCTCTAGCGAATTTTGCCAAAATACCCTGAGTCTAAAATCATATAACAAAACTATAATGCTGAAAGTGTCCTTAATGAGTTACGTTCCCTTACCTTAGCCTTACATCTAGGACTAGCCTTCATCTCCTTTATTCACCTGTTTATTCCATTCCTCCAGCAAGTCATATTCTGAGCCTAGAAAGGTAACTCATTTCTGGCTCAATACAGTACTTTGCTTTTTAAATTCAAAGATGCCTCAGATTGCATTTCAGTCTTACACTTATTCTTTCTCTTCACTGGTCTTATAATAATTGAGGTATCTGAGCCTACATCTTAAACTCCATCAAAAGATTACTATTTCTAACCTCAAGAGCTCCCTTTCTAGTTTAACAGATACTGTTGCTTTGAATTGAGAAAGTTCTAATGCTCTATTTTCAAATTACCTGGAAAAATAATTGCTGCATAAATTCTACCCTAAAACAGACCTACAAACTCAATTTTTACAATGTTGTGCAGCATACAAATTTATGTATTGTGGTAGTATCTTATTGAGTATTGTTTCTATTTCTTCCTAACTGCAGGTGGTATTTCCAAATACTTCTATTGTGAATTCTAGTGGGTAGGGTGTGATTAGCTATGTGTATTTTAAGTATAATATAAGTCCATTCTGAAGATATGTTCTATGTATTTCTGATGCCTTTTGTTTACAACCTACCTTACAACCCCCACGTTACCAGAGCATTAAAGAATATATATCATATAGCAATATAAGAGTAAAGTAAGAAAGATCAACACAAACCAAGAGTGCTTAGGAGTGAAGTTATAATAAACATGTAAACCATAGTGACCATCACACTTGCTACAGGACCATAATTTTGGCTCTGTGCTTTCTTATAAGCTGAACTTGGGGGGAGAAGGAGGAATCTGGTTATTTAAAAATCTATTGTGTTACAAAATTAAATAAAAAGAATTATAAAGAGCTCAAAAGAAGCAAGCCATTACTGACACAAAGATTGAAAGTGGGAACCCCATGAAACATAACAAGCAATATTCTCAACAACATCCTTACTTTTAACACATCAAGTTTAAAAAAAAATTATTTCTTATATTAGCCCTCAATAAAAGCCAAAGTAATCCCAACAGGATGAATTAAAGTAAAAAGAATGGAATAGGTGCCATCCTGGTATTATTGAAATATATTGATCTCTGAAGTCCACTTTAATACAGGTGTAATTTTTAGACTATGTAAGAAGATGGGCCTTTGAATACAACCTACTTTACATAGGAGTGCTGCTACAGACACTAGAAATTAAATGGTTTGTGTGTCCTGCAATTAACTGACATCAGTTTTTTATCTATTAGACTTATATGTAGATTCAGACAGTAGGCTTCATAGAAAACAATGTCCACATCTTATAGTTAACACAGACATATTGTTATGTGTTAAGAAGACACATAGTTGCCATTGCTAAGTGTTTTCCAACAGTCTAAATTTTTAGTCTATAATCTTATGTCTTTCAGAGAAACCTATTTACATTATGATAGTCTAGTAATAAACTAGGTCAGATATATTATCATTAGACAGGCAAAGGCAAGAGGCTTACAACGTTTCTGTTAGTATACACAGGAAAAAAGGCAATATTCCTAAAATACTTCAGATGTTACAAGGACATGTTAAAACACAAGGTGTCTGGGAATGTCTTGTTTATCCTAATGAAATCAACAGAGGTAGGCCAGGATGGGAGAATCCTTATAGCCTACAGATATGTAATTTGTGCTGTTTCTAATTTGAAAACTGGAATAGATTTTTAATTTATGATTTGAAAGATTGAGTTCACCTTTGAACAGTTTAGGTAAATTAGATTGCCCCAAGTCACACTTGAAAAGCACCACAACCACCACCATCGGTTTCAATTTGTAAAATAGAGCCAATGAAAGAGTCGCTAGGGGCAGATTCACACACCTAGCCCTTAAATTATGCATACATAAGAACCACCAACACCTCCATCAGGCAAATTAATTTCAAAGTGTGAGGATTTCTATTGAGAATACTGTGTTCAAAAGTTCAACTCAGCAATACCAGCAAGGCTGTACTAATGAATCAACTCTAAAATCACAATAGAAATGGAACAGAGCTCAGTGTTTTGTTATGGTCAACATTTCTCTGTATCAAATACCTAAAATCCACTAAAGTGTGCTTCTCTAAAAGGGCTTGATGAATTTAACTTCCTAATATTAAAAACTATGTGTTTGAAGGGCCAAAATAAAAAACCAAAAGAGGGTAACTAATATAATTCAAGTTAAAATTCTTAATTTCCTCCCCTTTTCTAACAAAACTTACAAGAACATTATAAGGAGAAATTGTCAATTGCAAAGATTTAGAAGGCAGCAATTGGTTTATGAACTCTCATTGAATTAGTTCTATAAATTAGACTCTATTGAGTCTAATGACTCTATTTGAGTCTAACTCTAAAAAGCAAACCTTATCTTATCCAGGAAAACCCATGGTATATGTTTAAAACTTCATAAGTGTCTATTACTTATGCTGTATATTGTACTAAGTAAGCCCATTTAAAGCATACACTTTAGCTTTCTTATGCCAATGATTTTACAAATTCATGACTATTATAAAATATATGGCAATTTAGAATAAATATCCTTTATGTCTATCATAATTACGTTCTACCAATGAAATTACACCAACACCTATGGGACCAAGTTCTTAGAAACAAATATTGTGTTTAATGCCTGCAGTGACACCTACTGGTTATGAAGTACACCAAATTCTTGAAGCTATTTGAAAATACCATAGGTCTATATTTTCGCCCTCAGTTCTTGAATTCACCATCCATTACAAAGTCTTTCTTTTTACCAGCCAACTCATTTCAGTAGCTTTTTGGTAACAAAATATATGCAAATAACCTTTCCTTTTTGGGAGTAAGGATTTGACACAATAGTCTCTTATTTTTGTTGAGTACGAAGAAGAAATGCCCTTTTTGCAGGTAACATATTGTCACAAATCATTTCATTTGTACTTCTGCAAAACCAGATGTATGTTCTTATCCAAGATGCTCAAGAGAGACAGTGCTTCTGATAAATTGAGGAGAAAATGAAAAGCAAAGAAAACTTCTGCATGAATTACAGATTTACAGGATGGTCTGACTGGTGGTTTTCCTGCTTTTGAATTCTCACTATTCTCTGGTCTATGTTACACCATTAAGAAATTGTTCATATGCTTTTCTTTAGTCATTGCTATTATAATATTGAGACTCATAAGGTCTATATCTAAATCATCCTTGAAAAGCTGGGAATATGGTAAACCGCATGTAATGGCTTTAATTCTTATAATGACCCTTTGAGTTAGATACTATTAACTCCATTTCTCAGATAAAGACACACTCAGAGAAGTCAAATACTTTGGGTAATACATTTTGCCAAAGTTAAGATCCTAATTTTAATCTGTCTTGAGTTCAAACATCTTCTTCCATTATGACACATAAATTTGTTATCAGAAATTTCTCGCTAGCCAAACTCCAGCCTCAGTGACTGTTGGGAATGTTCTATCCTCTGTAGGCCACCTACACCCCTTCCCACAAAAAAAATGACTCCTTCCTAGCAAGTAATGCTTCTTCTACTTCTCAGCAGTTTCAAGGATACTGTTCTACTTTGTCTCTAAAGGTTAAAGTTCCTGGAGGGGAATGGACCTGTTGTGATTTTTGTTGACAGAATCATATTGCAGCTTCTGGCATTGGCTCCTTACTCTGGAGCAGTGGTTTACCAAGAGAACTTTAAAAAAACCCTGCCAATCTGTAAGATGCTCCAGTGATAGGCACATGTCATCATATGTCAAATATCAGAGTGTTCAATACCAAGAGTAAGCCCTAATGTACCCTGTAGACTTTGTGTGATAATGATTTGTCAGTGTAGCTTCATCACCATTGCAACAAATGTACCTATGTGGTGTGAGACCTTGCTAAAGGGGGAGGTTGTGTCTGTGTAGGGGCAGGAGGTGTCTGAGAAATCTCTGTACTTTCTGCTCAATTTGCTGTGAACCCAAAACTGCTCTAAAAAAAGAGAAAGTTTATTAATTAGAGGGGAAGAAAACTGCCAATGTCTCTCCCTCCCCTTGCAATTAATTCAGAATCTCTGGGAGTCAGACCTTCGTAGTAGTGTCTGTTTATAATTCCCCAGGTGATTCTAATGTGCAGCCAGATTTGAAAACCGCTGGGCCATGTCTCCTGTGTATCTGGATGCCTCTGGCTCTCAGGCTGCTATGTGTCTCCTACTCACAAACACCCCGGAGTCATCGCCATAATGATTCCTCCGCTTCAGCCTCCCTTGAATATAAATAATGATACTTATGTTATATCATTATATATAATATGTAATAATAGATCCATGTCCCTGGTAAGTGGCCAGATGGGCATCTAACATAGCATATAACCTGCCATCTCACTTCTGATTCTTTGTCCCGGAGCCCCTAACTTGTGACTTTCATGCCTTCTAAGAATTTGATTAAAGTTGCCAGCCACTCCACTGTGGGTTTAATTTCTCATCCCAGATTCAGCCCGGAATGCCTATAGCTCTTGTCTCCACTCTTGCCATCATCTTTCTTCCAGTCTATATCCACATTTGTGTATAGAGATCAAGGACTTCCTCCAGTGTTTTTTTCCCTAACCATAGGAGTCCTGGACAGGCTGTTTCCTCTATTGTTAAGCTGGTAAATGTTAATTCCAGCTTTAGCTTTCATGGAAATGTCCATGAAACTCGGTGTTAAAGGCATTCCATGACCTCTAAGTGTATCCTGCATCCACAAACACCAGCTCTTATGCATAGGTGAGCAGACTTAAGTCCCACTTCATTTTACTAGACTATAAGCCATTTGAGGGCAGAAAACACACCTATTCATCTCTATCACCTGGTCCTGTGCCTGTTAAACCTAACTAGATATTTAAATATTGTGAGTAAATTAGTCCTTCCTTTCTGAAGTTCTGAAATATGTTTAGAAAATTAACACTGCCTGCTGCCTTCAATGTAATGGGCATGGGCTGCTTTTTCCAGTTGTAGCAATAAGAGTGTTCACTAAGTTATTCCACTACTTCATTTGAAGACTCTTTTGACCAACACCAAATTTTGGGATAGTTCCATAACTACTGAGTTGCATAAATTATCAGGTGCCATTAATACCTTATTCTAAGTAATCAAAAAGGTGTACCTGAGAGCCATAATATGTCATTTTATTAAGCATTTCATTTAATTTGGGAATAAAGGGTAAATTACCCCCCAAATAGGAAAGGAGATTCTTTTCTTAAGACAGAACATGACATCAGCTATTAAATCCCAACTCTACTCTTACTTACCTATTTGACCACCTCCAAGTTATTTAATGATGTCAACTACTTTGTGGGTTTTATTATTATGTATTTTTTATAATAAGCTTTATGAGCTACTTATAGGTCACATAATGATGCCAATTATTATGGTCATTATTATCCTTGGCATTTACTTTTCCATAAATATGTTTTTCCTGCAATTGGAATATGAAATCTGTTGTTGATCAACATTGCATTTTGAAAAATTTAAAATTTGCTTGATTGGCCAATAGTCTTAAAATACAATTTTTTATTCCCAGGAATATATTGTTTAAAAGTAAATTGGCCACCATAGTTCAGAAAATATTTTGGCAATGTAAGGAAAGCTTTAATAAAGCAAATTGTATGTCAATCAACTAATATCCAAAGAGCACCATTATGTTCTGTAGATGTTTTATGAGGAAAGAACAATCTTAGGTTAGCTTAACCACCAGGTCTCTATAATTTAATTGGGCATCCTAATTCTCAGAGAATTTTGTAATTTCTGCCTCAGCAGTAGAAAATAAAGACCAAGTCAGCTCTATGCGATCAAGAGTTAGACATTGGATCAGATATTGGCATATTTTTAATTCTTCACAAGATTGTTTTTATGACCTGTAAGCCAAAGATTAATATTTTGGAATAGGATTGATGCAGCCAGACACAACAGATGTTTGTTTCTATCTTTTGGGGGCTTTGGTTGTTTAAATACAACATAAGAAAAAGTCTAATAAATAGTTGCTGTGGTGATGAAAGTTCCTACAGCGCTTCCAAGGTTGCATTATTTTATTTGAATTTCAGCCTGATGTCAGGATGCTGGTGGGGTCCTATTATGCCATTTTATAAAACCTTTTTATGTGCCTAATTTGGTATACATTTAAATGTATATATGTACACACATAAATGTTTGTGCTTGTTATTTAAGGTATTTCAAGTAAGCTATAAAATATTGAAACCATCTGATTTGCATTTTTTAACAAGAATCAACATTTGTATTTATTTATGGAAAGATTTTTGGCATAAGATGTTCTATTAAATTATAATAAGGAGCTTTCTCTATCATCCTGGGGAATCTGGCAACTAGCCTACCTCCTACCCAGATCAGTCTTCCTCACCTACCCCTGCTTTCTCCCACCTGAAATATATGAAACTTATCGCTGTAGTCTTGCCTAAAGCTGGTGTTGAGAAATAAAAAGTTCAATGAGGCAGTTATTTGTTAACATGGACATGATTCCCATGATTCCCCAGTCCTACAGGAATCAGCAGATTGACCATCTGTCATTTGGGTAGCTCTATTTTAATTTTCTGTAAAATGAACACAAATGTGTTTTATATTTATATTTTAAGTCTTAAAATAACACCTCAAAATTAATTGAGTACAATTATTTGTATGCCCTAAGACTTGGAGAGCCACAACCCTATCAATCTTTACATTTCCTAATCTAATCTAGTTTATCTTTCCAGTCTCAACTGTATCAATTACTGGCCCTCCAAATAAACACCATTATTTGAAAAGTATAATTATCATGAATTACTATTACAAAAACAATAACAATATAATAATAATAAATGCTTATCTTCTGTTCAGCAATACCACTCTGTACTTTCATTAATTGACAAAATTCTACTTGGGAAGTTATTGTTATGATGCCTATTATACAGATGGTAAACATAGAATTCGAGAAATTGAAGTCACATATTCAAGAGTACAAAGTTAGAAAGCAGCAAAACAAGGAATCACTTTGCACGGTCATATGTTTCAGTAGAGGCATAAATGCTTTACTATTTTATATTTATCTGTGGCTAGTAAAGGTAAAAGGTAAATACTCCGTGACCCAGAAATATGGCTTTTAGATAAATATGCTCTAGAAATAATAAAATGTGTCCAAGATATTTCTTTTTTATTAAATTTATTTAGGTGACATTGGTTAATAAAATCATATAGGTTTCAAATGTACAAATATGATGCATCATCTGTATGATGCATTCACCACCCAAAGTCAAATTTTCCATCACCAAATACTCAACCCCCACCACCCTTTACTATCCCCAACCCTCTATCCCTTTAATAACCACCTTACTGTTCTCTGTGTCTAAATAAACTCACAGCATTTCTTATAATAGTAAAATCTGGAAACTATTCCTATCTCTAGTATTATAAGCCAGGATGTAGAAGCTTAATCTCAGTTAAAAAGAAAAAAAACATTTTTACATAGATTTCAATATATATATATGCATGTTTAATTTTTTTTAAGTTTCAGAATAAAATACATGTGAATATATGAAAACAGAGCCTGGATGCTCTAAGTTCATGACAGGGATTAACTTTAGGGCAATACAAGAGTTTTCTCCACGGATGGGAGAAAAACTCTTTCATCCTTATAATGTTGAATCATTTAGGCATATAAAAAACAACCAAAGCAGAAATGAAAAAAAAATCACCGTTAATTCTGGATACAGAAGAACTAGGCTGTACTCTTTAAAAAGGAGGAGAATATTATCTTATGAAGTTTGTATTTTAAATTTTTATTTTATTTTGCAACAGGCTCTGTACTTCATGATTGATTTTAGCATTTTTTAAATCAATAAATTTGTTAATTTTATTGAGACTTACAAGCTAAACCCAGAGATAGCTAGAGAAGGAAAGGTGAAAATACATCAGCTTAGAAATTAATATATATTAAGCTTTTTATTCTAGCTTTTGAAACTTTAGTTAAATAAGAAAATGAAATATTCTAAACATATTTTTAGGATCTGTTATTTTATATTTATAGTTGTAAAATTTTTCCTGTGTTATTGTTAATAAATCAATAATAATGTATACTGAGTTATAACTGAATACTGTACTAATCTTTTACATGTAGTTATATCATTTAATTCTTATAACATTTTATAAAAAGGCACTTTCACCTCAATCTAAAAGATGAGAAAACTATTTGTCACATCTGTGAAATGAAGATGGTACTAGTTACTTTATAGATTGGTTTGTAAATATTGAATTGATGTATATAATGGTTCTCACACATAGTAAGCTAATATTATTGATTTCAAGACAAGAAAAATAAAGCTCCTACATGTAAAATAACTAGCCTGAAGGCATATAGCCATTAAGAGTTGGAGTCACAGGAATCATGAGGACTCAGTAACTGTGCTTGGCCACTGTTAGGAATTTACCTGTTTGCTCTTTTAGTGAATAACAGTTAAATAAAAGTTTTCATGTATTTGTTTCACAAAGATTCAAATATTTTATTGAAAACTACACAGTGTCAGTGAGCTTGAGAGAAGCTAGTCACTTATTGTTGTAAGGAGCATACATAAATTGGTATGATTTTTTTGGTGGGAAATTTAACAATCCCTATCAAAATGTATAATTCACATATCTTCTGACCCAGTGGCTTCCCTTCTAATTCTCTGATGTTATTGTATAGACAAATGCACAAGAAGGCTCACTACATTACTGCAGTCGCAAAAAGACTGGAAACATCAGTGATCATAAAAGATTGTCTTTAAAATATGATACATTCATACAACAAAACCTGCTGTAACCATTAAAAAGAATAAGACATATCTGTGATACTGATATTAAATCATCTCTGTTAATTTTACTAACTTTAAAAAGCAGGATAAAAAGAGAATATATAGCATGCTAACATTTGTATAGAAACAATCATAAATATGTAGGCTTAGTATGCAATTATCTGTCTCTAGAAATGTACATAGGAAACTAAGAACAGGACTTCCTCTGATATGAAGAGCCACATGAACAGGAGTCAAGGGTTGGAGGAAATGCACATTTAATTCTACCATTTTTACCGCTTTCCATTTGTACCATGTGTATGCATCATTTTTGTAAAATATTTTAAAACTAAAAAACAAAACAAACAAAAAACCCACAAAAAGTGATTATACATAGCATCATCTGTTTAAATGCTGCATAGAAATACTCTGTATCTGAAGTCAGCTTTGCTCTATTATTTCCTTTCCCAAAGTAGATACAGACAGGGAAAACTTGGCAAGGAAACCAGTTTGTCTAGAAGGAGGTTGGGGAAAACTGGAGCTGGGTGACAGGAAAGGGGAGAAAAGGTAAACATAGCTTTACCTATGCACTAGAAGATTATAGATGATAGATGATGATAGATAGATAGATAGATAGATAGATAGATAGATAGATAGATAGATAGATGATAGATATGAATGGGAGGAAACAGTGAACGGTTTCAGTTCAGTCTCATTCCCAGCCCAGAGTCCAGATGCCTAAATATGGCAGCACAGATGACAACGTTGGGAGTTGCACCTGGAGAAGCAGCAGGCATGGAAACAGCATCTGGGTAAAAGTAACTGGAGTGGAGGTGTCCTCATGGAGAGCTGCTCCTCATAGCTTGAAGCAGGTCTTACATCCAGGTTACAGATGGTTTCAACAAAAATACCAGGCATACTTGATAAATGGATAGCTGCAAGCTCACAAACCAGATGGCCTGGAGGTGGGCACCAAACAGCCTTATTTGCAGCATCAGATATTATGAAGAACAAAATAAAGGGTCAAGGAAAATTCTGTGAGTATGCCTCCATCCTTGAGCATTCCTCTTGAAGAGAAAGTACAGCGATGGGGCGCCGTGGGCATGGAGCTGATTCTTCAGGAGCCCAGACTGTGTGAGCCAGCCATGCAGGTGTATTCGATACGATTGATACCTGTGCTGCCGTGCCTTAGGGAAACAACGGTTTCAGTAATGAAGGTATACTTCCTAATATAAAGCATGCAAAAGAAATAAATTTTTATCTTACTGCTTTTACATTTGCCACCTCAAGAAAAAAATTAAGAATTTCTTGAGTAGAGGTCAAAGAAATTATACCTTAATTTGGAAACTCTAGAGAGAACAATGATAAGTAATTATGATAGGAGAATTATGAATCTTGCTGTTCTTGGATTGTTAGGGTTACATATGCTGTTTACAGCAACACTGGAACATGCAATGCCCTTTGTGTGTGCATGATGTATATTCTACGGAACCTGACTTCTGATAAATCCTACAAACATTTCATTTTGCCACTGTGATAAAAAGCTGAGAGAGAGAGAGAAAAGAAGAAAAAGCAACTGAATAAGTTCTAATCTTAGAGTGTGTGTGTTGAGAAGGAGAGAGATAATTTGTTAAAGAAAAAATAAAGCTTAAGTAGTTAAATAACTTTAAGTTAAAAACCTTTAACTTTCCTGATTATTTAAAATATTAGCTGATGAAATACATGTTAGTTGACCTTTCTTTTCTTTACAAATAATCAAGTTGTTCTGTTTGTTTGTTTGTTTGTTTGCATTTTTCTGAAGTTGGAAATGGGGAGGCAGTCAGACAGACTCCCGCATGCGCCCGACCGGGATCCACCCAGCATGCCCACCAGGGGGCGATGCACTGCCCATCTGGGGCGTCGCTCTGTTGCAACCAGAGCCACTCTAGCGCCTGAGGCAGAGGCCATGGAGCCATCCTCAGCGCCCAGGCCAACTTTGCTCCAATGGAGCCCTGGCTGCAGGAGGGGAAGAGAGAGACAGAGAAGAAGGAGAGGGGGAGGGTTAGAGAAGCAGATGGGCTCCTGTCCTGTGTGCCCTGGCCAGGAATTGAACCCAGGACTCCTGCACGCCAGGCCAACGCTCTACCACTGAACCAACCGGCCAGGGCTATCTAGTTGTTCTTAATCATTTTCCATCTTTCCTTACACTTTGGTAAATGCAATTCCTCTGATTCACTTTATTGTTGCTTGGGAATTTTCTTGATTTATATTATGTCTCAAATGATAAAAACTTTCCAAAATTGTCCCAGATCCTAACTTATTGAACCACCTGCCAAATTAATTTTACTTATCAAGATCCTTTGTTTATTTTTTAAGATGCAATACTGAGAGTCCATCAGATTTATTATTTTTCTCAAAGAAACACAGATTGAGTTTTAACAGATGTTCAGATGTTTTAATTTCCAGAGTTTACAATTCCCACTTGGCTTTAATGAGTTCATTCAGCAATGCTGGCTTTTACTAAATACTACATGTTCTCACGCTTGGTTTTACAGCTCTAAACTACAAAAGCATACTAGAAAGGAGAGACGGTGAGACAAGCTTATTGTTGGAAGGGAATTCACACATGTCTGTGGGTTCAGATAAGGGAGCATCCTTAGCTGGGGAGTGGAAAGTGAGGTGAAATTATAAGAAAGCACCTCAAAAGTAAACTCTCCTCTATGAAATTTAGCATTTGCCTCTAATCAAACAAATGCTAAATCTTCTTTGATATTTATAACTCTATTTGATTATGAATAATGACAAGTTCTTACTGGATATTTACTTGACAGTATTTTAAAAGAAAATATAAGGTTTAATATTTTCAGATTCTATTCTTAGACTAAGTCAGGTCAAATCAAATAGTATCTTATTTTAAAAGTCGATAGAATCTTTGTAATCTTCTGTTTTCAATGCTAGGTCCGTTAGGGATAGAATTAATAGTGTTTACTTCATATGTCGGTAATTCAGCAATTGTATCAGTTATTATTCTAATGTTTTAAGTGCTTGGCATCAAATATATAATCTTTCATAAAAATATTAAACAAAAATCTTCTTATGCTAGGGGATATTATGCTCAGGATTTTGCTGTAGTGGAATTGATTTAGAGGAATAAAAATGAAAATCTATACTTTCTCTAATATGAGATAGCATGGTATAACAGTTGTAAAATATTGCAATTACTGATCACTATAAGTTGATGTTTAAGAGTTTGTGATCTAATATACATTATAATCACTTAAGATTTTTATCATGTAGGCTTTCAAGCTATTGCCAAGTGTAAAATCCAAGATGGATAAAGTTGGAATAAGAAACATAATTGAAGGAACAGAATAATTTTCTTCAGGATAAAAAAAAGAGATAGGAAGACATTCCAATCATTTTATGCTCTCTTCATCTGCCTCAGACATAATTGTGAGATATTAACTTGTGATCTGCTCTATTCTATTTTCTTCTTCTTCATTCTCTCTACCCCAACTCTGCCTAGCCAAAAAAAGAAAAAAGAAAAAAGAAAAATATGGCACCTTCAATTTTTGGATAAGCTGCTTGCTACTGAACTCCAGACAGTAGAAAACAAAACCCATAGAAAGAGCTCTGAGTGACAAAGGGCTACTAAGATTTCTAGTTTGAATAATTCATGCTTAAGCAAAATATCAATTAATGGTGTTACTTTTGCGATTTAAGTCTATTGTTTTAGATGACCTCAGGATAGCCAGGTGAGATTTTTTTAAAAACTTCAAATAAAATTATAGCAAAGTAAATTTAATTTAGATTATTCCAGGAATGACAAGATATTTTTTGATAGAAAATATTATAATATAAAAGACTACATTAAGAGGTCCAATTTAAAAACACTCATACATATATAGATATATGTATGTATGTATGTATGTATGTCAAAGTATAGAGAATAAAATACAGCAACCCTTTCTGATAAAGGTCAGAAAATCACAGAGAAGTATACTTCCTGAACTTAACGAGGAATGCCTATCCTACATCTATTGTCAGAATCATAATTATGATGAACGCCAAGGAACATTCTCAATGATATGAGAAAAATGACAAGAATATGTGCTACCACCGGGTGATGTTTGCTCTCAGTTAAGATCCTGATGGGAAACAGATGACACACTCAAACTAGATAACAGGGGTAGAGAAACAAAAGGATTCTGTAGCATCGTAAATTAGCAACACGTGATCACTCGCAAGGCTGAGGGACACTTGGAGCAACGTGTTAGCAGAACTAGGAATGAATACTACATGGAAAGGACTCTTGATAGGATACCAACCAGGCAACAATTGAGCAGGGAAAGTGTTGTAGAAATACATACATTCCGCTCACTTTCCTCCCACTGTGATTTCCCGCCTCATTGGCTGAATCTAACTGGGAGCCAGAAGGCAAGGAGCCTGACTGAGGTGAGCATTTCAGGGCTGTCTCTGTGTGCACAGAGCAGGTGCAGAGTGGGGCTGGGCTCTCTGGATGGGTCAAATAAGGACAGATATTCAGCACAACCAGCTTTCCTACCACAGTAAGTGTGCACCAGATGCAAGTGGAAAACCTGGATACAGACCCCAGGCTTTTAATTACCTCATTAACTACTTGAAACGAATCTTAAAATTATCTTTTAGATGATCTAAACGGAAAAGGGATTCCAATCTCAGTGGCAGCAAACATTATAAAATGCCTAACATCATACAAATAGCAAACTTACAAAATACATAAGAATAAACCTTAAAAATATTTAGGTGTTGTGTAAAGGAAACATTTTCTAGGGGAATATAAAATATTACTTGAATAAATTGTCAGGGAAAACATGTCCTAAGTTGGAATATTTTTAAAATGTCATTTCTTTTCAAATCAATTCTAGAATTAATCTAATTTCAATTAAGTTTTTTATAAGATTTTTAAAACTTAAATTTCACTTAAAGAAGCTTTGGGGAAAAAAAAGGCCTGACCTGTGGTGGCGCAGTGGATAAAGCGTTGACCTGGAAATGCTGATGTCACCGGTTCGAAACCCTGAGCTTGGCCCTGGCCAGTTGGCTCAGCGGTAGAGCGTCGGCCTGGCGTGCGGGGGACCCGGGTTCGATTCCCGGCCAGGGCACATAGGAGAAGTGCCCATTTGCTTCTCCACTCCCACCCCCTCCTTCCTCTCTGTCTCTCTCTTCCCCTCCCGCAGCCAAGGCTCCATTGGAGCAAAGATGGCCCGGGCACTGGGGATGGCTCCTTGGCCTCTGCCCCAGGCGCTAGAGTGGCTCTGGTCGCAGCAGAGCGACCCCCGGAGGGGCAGAGCATCGCCCCCTGGTGGGCAGAGCGTCGCCCCTGGTGGGCGTGCCGGGTGGATCCCGGTCGGGCGCATGCGGGAATCTGTCTGACTGTCTCTCCCCGTTTCCAGCTTCAGAAAAATACAAAAAAAATATAAATAAATAAAAATAAAAATAAAAAAAAGAAACCCTGAGCTTGCCTGGTCAAGGCACATATGGGAGTTGATGCTTCCAGCTCCTCCCCCCTTCTCTCTCTCTGTCTCTCTCTCCTCTCTCTCTCCCTCACTGTCTTTCTCTCTCCCTTTCTCTCTCCTCTCTAAAATGAATAAATAAAATTTAAAAAAAAGAAGCTTTGAAAGTAAACTGGAAAAAACAAAAGCTAAGATATTTTTTTCAAATCTTATTGAAGAGGGTACTTGCCCATTCAACTGGGAAACTTAAAATAATATTTCAACTATAAAATATATATTTTTTTATCAATCAAATTAGCAGAATTTCACTCTTGCCCCCTCTTTACCTTAAACATTTTTAAACATCCAGTGCAGCCTGACCAGGCAGTGGCGCAGTGGATAGAGCATTGTCCTGGGATGTGGAGGACCCAGGTTCAAAACCCTGAGGTCACTGGCTTGAGCACAGGCTCATCCAACTTGAGTGGGGGCTCACCAGCTAGAGCTCAGTCTTGAGCACGGGATCATAGCCATGATGCCATGATCACTGGCTTGAGCCCAAGGTCACAGGCTTGAGCAAGGGGTCACTGGCTCAGCTGAAGGCCCCTGCTGCCCTGTTAAGGCACATATGAGAAATCAATCAATGAACAACTAAGGTGCCGCATCTATGAGTTGATGTTTCTCATCTCTCTCTCCCTTCCTGTCCTATCCCTGACTGTCCCTCTCTCCTTCTCTCTCTCTTTCTCTCACTCTTGCAAAAAAAAACAAAAACAAAATCCAGTGCAGAGTAGGTGTGCTGAAAAGGTTATTGTCAGAGCTGCTAGGAGTGTAAAGTGGCGCAAACTTCATGAAGTATAGCTGGGTAATAAGGATGGAAACCTTAAACATGTTCATACCATTTGACCCAGTAACTCAATTTTTAGTAAATTATCCTTAGAAGGTAGTTAGACTGCACAATAATCTATCTAGGCAATTATTCATAGAGTTATAATAGCTTGTTAAACAACATAAACATTCAATAATATGGAATTTGTTAAATTATGGAAAAGTCACTTATTAAGATGCCATGTAGACTCTAAGGGCATTTGTTTAAAAATATTGACTAGAATAAAAATACTAAAATAGAATTTAAAAATATTATATGGAGGTTTAAATATTTATGTAGAGTATTCTAATAATTGATTAATATTAACAGATATGTAATATAATTGTGTTATATAATAACAAAAATATTTATTGAATATAGAAATAATATATGCATATACATATATATATATAAACTATGATTTTCTTCTAAAATTGTCTCTTTTCTAAGCGTGCACAGGAAAATGCAGGCATACACCAAAATGTTAACATATGGTTTATCCTGGTTGTTAGTTTTAAATGATGTTACATTTTCTTCTTTATATGTCTCTGTATATCTCAAATATATTATGGTCAAGAATGACATATAATGAGAAGGAGATCTGTGTGTGTGCATGTGAGCGTAATTTTAAAATATTTTAATGTTTAAAGATTAACTTAAATTGCTAAAATCAATGCTCATTTAGTTAAAGGATAATGTAATTGTACCCTGCTGTTGTTAAATGCTAATGTTTTCATGGAAACAGGGAAATAAAGTAGATCCTAAAGTGAAGAAGGAATTTATGTGAGTGGGCAGAAAATTATGCAGATGACAGAATTTTAGCATTTTTCTAAATTAGTCGGTCTTCTTTTTTTTTTTTTTTAGTCGGTCTTCTTAAATATCATCTTGATAGTAACAGAGCAAAGTTATTTCACCAAACTTTTAGAAATGTAGGATTACAATTTCCTCTAATTCTTTTTCCAGTAATTAATAAAGGATTATTAATATTAACTAACTAGTAAGGGAGTTTTGTAATAAGAAAATACTACTCTTCTAATGTATGGTTAGGAGTATTTCTATAAAGGATGTATTTAAAAACATATGTGTTGTCTTTAACAAATGGAGCAATGAAGCAGAATATTTAAGTGCAAGGAAAGATTGCAAACTAATAAAAAAATGTTAGATTATCTTTAAAATAATGATGAATAGTTAATCTATTTTTTTAAAATACAATGGTAGATCATCACCAAACTTGATTTCAGATGCATTAGAGCTTTTTAGCTAACAAGTAAAATAATACACTAGAAGAAAATATATAAACATACAAACAAGCTTAAGAAAATGGAAGTATTTTCTTTATCCTAAAAGAAATGGAAAGTCATAAAGGAAAGTCTAATTAAATTATAATATTTAAAACTTGGTGTTTTTTAAAACATAGATCAAATCTCAAACTTAAATTTGAAAAAGAGATCCATTCATAACAAATCTAATAGATTATGGTACTATCCTTTATACATGAAGAATTCTTCAATATTATAAGAACTCTAATAATCTAGTACAAATGGTATAAAGTGACAAATTACAAACCTCATTAATAATCAACTGCAAACTAAGACAAACATAAGACACTATATTTTTCTTACCAAATAGTCAAAGTTAAAAGTATTTAAATATCAACTTTATTGTAACAGAAACTAGTTTCAAGAGAAAGTATAAATTGTCATTATTATTTCTCTAATGAAAAATAGTGACATATATACAAATTTTAAGAATGTTAATTATTTGAATTCTTCCCTGGGGATTAACCATAGAAAATAATTTTAAATGCATTAAAAAGCATAATATTTACCAGCCTTTCATTATCAGATTGAAATTTAGAAATAACACATAACAGGTATAATAGTGTAATGACTAAATAAATTTTTATATTTCCACATGAAGGAATTCTAAGAAATTTTAATGAGAACAGTCTTAATGTGATACTAAGTTAAAATTCAGGCCTGACCTGTGATGTCCCAGTGGATAAAAAGCATCAATCTGGAATGCTGAGGTCACGGGTTTGAAACCCTGGGCTTGCCTGGTCAAGGAACATATGGGAGTTGATGCTTCCTGCTCCTCTCCCCTTCTCTCTCTCTCTCTCTCCTCTCTAAAATAAATAAATAAAATATAAAACAAAAGTTAAAATTTTCAAGATACAGTCGAGGTGACCCCATTTTTGCACATATATATCTACATATGACTGAAAAACTATAGCTAATAGTCCTTGAGCACTTACTATTCCAGACACTGTTCTATGTGTTTTACAAGGTCTACCAATTATTAGTTTATTGCCTCTCGGCTCCAGATTTATCCTTTTTGTCTGCTCTAAGAAAATGGAACTCGGCCCTTTCAATGTCAGGGGAGGGTCCTGGAAAGCTATTGCAGGAGGAAACTGTTTTACTTTCTGTTTCTTAGGGTTCTCCAGCACCTAGTTCCTGCATTACATGGTAACCAGTGCTTCCCTTGGCATCTGTCCTTCCAGTTTTGTAGCAAAGGCTCCTAAAACACTTCGCTATGAAAACCTTATATGATTGTAGGGGATCTTTGCTTTTTATTGTTCATTATTAATATTTCCCTTGTAGTCTAGAGGGCAGTTTTCTGGCAAGTCCTGCCAATGTGTCAATGTGTCACCATTCAAATTCTTTCATTCAGTGAGCACAACCTGGCTCCTTTTAATAAGGTTTGAAGAGAAAAGAGGAAACTCTTCCTTGGGAGCTATAATGAAAATTACATCATTTAATGCTGGAAAGAACTCTACATAATAGAGCATTATCTCTAAGCTACAAATGAGAAAACTGAGGCAACATATAAGATCATACAGATAAACATTGATGAAAGCGGAATTTTATCCAGGCACTTTGGCTCACAAGCATGTATTTGCAACCAGTATGCTATATTGACATCTGAAATACTGAGTTTATTCACACAGGTACAAAAGGACATGGAAGGAAAAGCAGGTACATGTATGTGGTAACTCTCTCAAGTGGTGAATATTACAAGTGTCTTATTTTACTCTGCACAGACATTAATTTTATAATCAGCAACATGTGTTTAGGTTGAGAGTAAATTTCAGAGGAACTCTTTCTGGACCAAAGATATTTCAATCTTTACATAAAGCCATACTATCAATACAAAAAGAGTACCAATTCTGAAACTATTGTGATAATCAAACCACTCTTATTACTTCAAGCCCTTTCCTGATGCACTGGTATAATCTGTATCACTGAACACACAGTTCTAAACTTTGGTAAGGCTCGTGCTAACAATGCATTCAGTACTGAGGCAACAGTAACTAGAGCTAAGTTTTAATTTACATAATTACAATCTCATACAAATAAAAAAAAATTCATTATGGTTATGCTTGGCTCCAGTATATATCATCCCTACAGCTAATATTATTAACAGTGCAGAGAAAATTTATAATAAGTTTTCAGGAAACTTACTTAATGAACATTATTTTCCAATATCAAGAAATGTACAGTTACCCATCATTGTTCAAGGAAGCCTCTACAGTGGTACCTTGAGATACGAACAGAACAACATACGAATTTTTTTAAGATACAAGCTGCTATTCGGTTCGTATTTTTGTTCGAGATCCGAGCGAAATTCCGAGATACTAGTCGTGATTCGGGAAGCTGTCGTTAGTTGGCATGTTGGCGCACGGGTCCAGTATCAGCAGTTCGATATACAAGTTGAATGACTTAAGAGCTTCATTATAGAATGAATTAAATTCGTATCTCAAGGTACCACTGTATTTTTAAAATAATCTATTTGTCCTGAATTCTTTATACTACATATTATAACTTACCCTCTACTGTTCCACCAACTATATTACAATCTATGGCATTTTCCCCCTTTTTATTTGTGAAATGCAATTTCCTCCTGGGGGGTGCTCCTGATGGTCTGGAAGAATCAATCTCCTAATATTTCTAATAATCTTATCCCCAGATGGTTGAGTGTCAACAGCAAAGCAATTATTTTTTTACTTCTAAGAAGAAAAGGGAATCTATGCTTTTTCTGTATGCTTCTACATACATTCTGGCAACAAAGTTGGAGTCATTATCTCTAACTTAAAAACAAAATATAAGCAGACAGTTTAAAGAAAGCTGAAATCACTTAAGAGAACTTCACGTCAAAGTCCGTTGTCTTGGCCCTGGCTGGTTGGCTCAGCGGTGTAGCGTCGGCCTGGCGTGCGGGGAACCTGGGTTCGATTCCCAGCCAGGGCACATAGGAGAGGCGCCCATTTGCTTCTCCACTCCCCCCCCTCCTTCCTCTCTGTCTCTCTCTTCGGGTCCCGCAGCTGAGGCTCCATTGGGGCGGGGATGACCCGGGCGCTGGGAATGGCTCCTTGGCCTCTGTCCCAGGCGCTGGAGTGGCTCTGATCGAGGCGGAGCGGCGCCCCCTGGTGGGCAGAGCCTCGCCCCTGGTGGACGTGCCGGGTGGATCCCGGTCGGGCGCATGCGGGAGTCTGTCTCTCCCCGTTTCCAGCTTCAGAAAAATACAAAAAAAAAAAAAAAAAGTCCGTTGTCTTAAAAGAGTGCAGATCATTAAAGTTGTATATTAGGTATAAAAAAAAACACTGAGATTTTAGCTTTTTATACTCATATTTAGAATATTGTTTTCAACTGTCCCACAGATTATGAAGTTTATGAGAATCTCATAGGACCATAGGGGATTTTGATTATTCAGTCTTTATTAATCTTTTTTTGTACTTTCATTATATAAATATATATTCAATTATCCAATCAACAAATACTTATTGAGTCAGAAATAATGCCTGGAGAAGATAAATATATATTCAATTACTAGATAACTAATACAAGCATAACTTGTATATAACACATATGAAAAATCATAATTGAATTTTTATAGTAATATTGTTATTCTCCACACTAAAAAACTGATCAAATCATTTAGTCATCTGTGGCCAAAAGCATTCACTTAGTTCTCACCCCATCTTTATTTCTTTTCGTTTTTCATTGTCCAGGTTCTTCTTCTTGTATATTCTTCCTTGCTCTTGTCTTTCACAACCTAAACTAGAAAGGTTTTCATATGTACAGACCTTACTAGTATTTGCAGGAAATTCTTATTCACTACATTTGCCATTACTTATTTTATTTTTTTAAGAAGAAAACTTTTATTTCAAATAGGTTCAGTGGTATGTGTGCAACAGCAAAAGCTGGTGGTTACAAATAGTTTCATTTCAAACCTGTATTAATATTTACATTAGACATTATTTGGGAATGATTCATTTCTTGTAGGTTCAAGCCAACATTTTGCCAATTTTAGCATTTATTATAGACTCTGTTTTGGTACTAGAGGTTAAATTTTCATCAACAAAATTCATCACAGTTGCTACTACGGTAATGGACTATGAAATTCATCCCCAATATTGCTTTGAAAATATACCCACAGGTTGTTAAGAGAAAATCTGACTTTATTCTTTAGTTATCATCTACTGTTGCCTTGATTGTCTTTTTTATTTGACCCCAACAAATTAAATACCTGTGTTTTCTCAACTCTTTTGCTAAGGGAAATTTTATCTCTGACTTCAATACACACAGGATTAGTCAAGACGATTTTTCCATATCAGCTTTGACTGCACTAACTCTTCCACCAGATAACAGAAATCCTATGTTTACCACAAGCACCTCATTCAGACAACGTTTGCACCTTTGCAGCTCTCTTGTGTCCTTCAGTGTGTACCCCTGGAAGCCTTCCAAGCAGGAAATAGGATAGTTCTAGTTCTGTGAAGATCTCAGGTAGAGCCCCAACTGCACCAAGTGCCTGCTCACCATTCTATCAGCCAGGCACAATGTGGGGCCAATTTTTGTTCCAACTCCCATAAGACTTCCTGAAGCAGCATACTGAAGATCATTAAGCTCAGTAAATAGTGATATCATTTTGGAAAAGATTGGTTTACACATGAATTTTCCTTCGCTATCTTTGGAAACAATACCAGATGTGACCCCCTATATCCTGGCCCACCTTTTTTACTACTCCTTTTAGAATATTCCCACCAGCTACACCCTGTGATACATTTTAATAAATGACTATACTAGATTCCTGTTACCAATAAAGGCTTTTTTTTATTAAAATGGCATTTTATTTTTAAATAGTCCCAAGATTTGATTCTATTTGAAGTTGTCGCTATTATACGTGTCTGTATATTTTGCTTTATTTTTTTTTATTGTTCCTTCTTGTAACAATCTGAGTGCAGTATTCTTTTTTTTTTTTATTAGAAGAATAAGAATAACTTCTAAGTTGATCCTCAGCAGTAAGGGATTTCTCAGTTTCAGAAACGTTACTGTCACAACCTCTGGGAATCCTTGACAGTCAAATAAACAACCCAACTACTCAGAGACCACCATCCTAGGTAGTAATTTCGCAGGTAAATGCTCTGGTCAATATTCCCAGCTGAGCTCAGTCTTCCAGTCTTTCTGGCCAAGGTGACAGGGTTCATTTGAAGCCACCTTGGATCCTCCAGACGAGCTTACTCATTGCCTGAACTATACCTCATGACTTCTATTCATGCCGTGAGGAACAAAATAATCACCTGGACCAGCCTGAATTCCTTAGCTACAAAATCATGAGATACTAGAAAATAATTCCTTTTTAAGCATATACGTTTTTAGTTTGTTAGGCAGCAGTTGGTAATGAGAACATTCTTTCCTGACTGGAGCAGTTTAGTGGTTTTATTCTTTAAATATTTCATACCATTTTCATGTCAGCTACACTAATACAGTAAAGAGTGTAAAAAATTCTGTTTTCTACAGAATTAATTGGAATGCAGAAACATTTGTTCATCAGGTGGAATAGAATTAAAAATGTCCAGTTGGGCCTGACCTGTGGTGGCACAGTGGATAAAGAGTCAATCTGGAACACTTAAGGTCACCAGTTCAAAACCCTGGGCTTGCCCAGTCAAGGCATATATGAAAGTTGATGTTTCCTGCTCCTCCCCCCACTTCTCTCTAAAATGAATAAATAAAAGTTAAAAAAAAATCCAGTTGGATAGATGGACCTTGATAACATTATGCTAAGTGAAATAAGTAAATCAGAAAAAGCTAAAGACTGTATGATTCCATACATAGGTGGGATACAAAAATGATACTCATGGACATAGATAACAGTACAGTGGTTACCAGCAGGAGGAAGATATGGTGGAGGGGAAGGGTATAAAAAGGGACAAATATAACATCATGGAGGATGATTTGACTTTGGGTGATGGGTATACAACATATGGTAAGAGGATTGGGGGAAGGGTATAAAAAGGGACAAATATAACATCATGGAGGATGATTTGACTTTGGGTGATGGGTATACAACATAAGGTAATCGACTATCCAAATGATGTGGAGATGTTTGCCCAAAATCTATGTATTCTTGTTGATCAATGCCACTCTGTTAAATTTAATTTTCTAAATAATAATAAAAAATATATCCAGTTAGCCATCTTATTAAAGTGAATTTACAGATTCAGTTCCAGTAGAAAAAGATTTCCTGGCAGTAAAAAATGGATTCTTCGTAGAATGAAGAATGAAGTCACTACCCTTGCTCAGCTTTATTTATAAAGAATAAAACACTAAAGCTTTTCTTCAGCATTAGGGCAAGAGAGATGAAGGAACATTAGAGAGGCAGAAAAGTTCAAAGTACATTAGGCAATCTGTTAGTTTATCAGATAACAAAATTCCTGATTTCTTCAAGTCCTTTGTTTTATGTGTTATTTCTCTAAGTAAGCAATATGTTTCTTGCCACTGCCATCATCACTATTTCATACTTGCACATGGAAGATAAAATCTTGCCTCCCAAATGAAGATAAGAAGAAATGTGAAGAGGTGTAATAGAATGCGAGCTATCATTTCTCTCTGAATTTGAAAGATGAGAATCCTTATTGAACAACACAACTCACAAAGATCATTGTTCTTCAAAGTAGTAGTTCCCAAACCAGGCTACACATCAGAATCACCTAGAAAATTTTTCAAAATGCTTTTTTCCCAAAAGTTCTGACGTGAGATCTGAAAATATGTATGTCTGTATTTGACAAGGTTCTTTCAGTGAAAGGAAAAAAGTCAAATTAAAAAAAAAAAAAAAGTGACTCAAACTGACAAGCAAAAAAGAAAGTTTATTAATTTACATAGCTGAATAGGTTCCTATTGGGGTATACCTGCTACTTCTTAGTAACAAGAGTAGTTTCAGTTCTTTGCTTTTCATTGTAGGATTTATCTATTGGCTTCCCACAGTGGAAGATGAGAGATGAGTTTATTCACCAACTTCTGTTCCCTGCATGCCTCCCGATACTCCTCCTTATACTTTCAAATATTGTTCAATATTCAGGGTTATATTTCTATAGCTATGTAGCTGCTGTTTATACTTGAGCCATGGAAGTACATTTTTAAATTCATATGTAAACTCTCACTTTCTCTTATAAGTGTTAATATTCTCTCAGTTTTTTGAAATACATTGTCTTCAATGAATTTCATCTTTTTTCATCTGGACTGTTTGTCCTCTAAGGCAGCTAACATTCTGGGATCTCCCTTTGCCTCTCTCTTCTTCTCATCATTTTCTTGCTTTCTGGCTCCCGTATGTAAAATAAAACTTTGTTGATGTCAGCTGTTGATTAGAGCACCTTGTTTCTGCTTCACTGGCTAACCTATTATTTAGTAGTCCTGGTGGATTCTTTATGTGGTAGTCAGAACAGTACAAGAGAAATAAAATGAAAGCTGCCAGGCCTCTTATGGCCCATGTCTGAGACTGCTATCACTTCTGCTTCTCTCTGTTCACCAGTCGGTATTCAAGGGAGGGGACATAGACAGGGATGGAGTAGCTGTCACTGTAGGTCTTTGCTCTTTCTTGATTTACTCTCTTATTTTTGTAAATGGAAGATTATATTTTGAGACAAAGTACAGTTGAAAAGTATTGTTAGATACCCTTAATTGTGATAGATAGTTATTTGAATTTTGAGCTATAAACTGGAACTCTTCGCTTGGAATTTGAAGGCAAATTGCCTTTGTCTTCTAACTCCCAGCATCAGTATTGCTCAAGTTCAATGCCATTGTGATCCTTGATCTTTTAAAAGTCTTTCTCTTTAGAACTTCATACACTTTTATCTTTTCTCCCAATGTTTGAAAATTTTACAGTTGTGTGTTTTGGTTTAGATCTATTTTGATCCATTAATTTGTCAGGGGATTTTATGGTCTGAAAACTCATGACCTTTAGTTCTGGGAAATTTTCTTGATTTATTTGTTTAGTGATTCTCCTCCCTCTGTTTCTTTTGTTCTCTATCTTTGCATCTCTAATTGCTAAAAATTTAGGCTTCCCACACTGATCCTATGATTTTCTTATCTTTTCTCTATTATTCTTTACTCTTTGTCTTCTGCCTTATCTCTGGACAGATTTCAACTTAACAATTCAAAATGTCTAATGCAGTTTTTCATTTCTATCATTGTTTTTAAACTCCAAAATTCTTTTTGTTCTCTCTTTTTAAAAATGTTAATTTGTCTGAACTATAGTGGGGCTTTTTTGTTTTGTTTTTATTTTACATTTTCTTCTTCCTCCATGGTTTCTACAATATTATCCTTTATGTTTAGGTTTCTTTCTTTTATGTCCCAGGCTTTCCTCAAACCCCTGATGTTTCTTCAATCTCCAGTGATAGATATTATCACCATTTTCCAACATCTTGCTTTTCTTCCCCTTTAGAGTAAGTAAATAGCCTCCAATGACAGCTGCCAACATCCCCCCATTCCTATCTATGTCCCCTCCCTTGAATATGGACTGATGAACAGAGCAGCAGAAGTGATAGCAGTCTCAGACATGCGCCTTAAGAGGCTGACAACTTTCATTTTATTCTCTTATCACATTCATACTGCCATATAAGGAAATCTACCCAAACTACTGATTAGCCAATGAAAGAGAAGCAAGGTGCTCACATCAAATGGTGTCATTTATGGAAAAGAAACAATGCCTGGGCTGTTTCAGTTTTTGCTGAGTTCTTAGTTGAATGCAGCTGCAGCCACCTCAGTAATGCTGGCATTCACCTCTGAGAGCAGAAGAATCACCATAGAAACCCCAGCCATGCTTTAGAGTCATGAAAAATAATACTTCTAATACATATTGTATTAGGTCGGTAAGCTTGGAGGTAATAGATAACTGATGTAGGGGATACTATACATTCCCACATTTTGACATTAGGCTTAGCCATATGACATTCTTTAACCAATGAAATGTTAGCAGAAGTGATGTCTGAAATGTCTGAACTTAAAAAGTCAGTTGCATGGTCTGCCATGTTCTTTCCTCTATGCAAAGTCAGCCATATTCCAGATATAAGCTATTCCCCAGAAGCCTAGACTTCAAACTAAAACTGACTTTGAGGGGAGTATTGCATTTCTATAAGCCACTAAGACTTGGAGATCTTTTGTTATTCCAGCAAAACCTTGCCTTTCCTGTCTGGTACAGACACTTAAGAGTCAATGAGAAACTTGTGCACAAGTGTAGGTAATCCACCAGATGCTCGCTAGATCTTTCAGAACTGAGGCTCTTCTTTCACCAGTTGCTGGGAGTGCTGTCAGCTGAGAGTCCTCAACCTTCATTCCTCTCTGGAAACTGCTTCAATAGGAGAAAACCTTTGCCCAAGTCATGACCCTTCCTGGGGGCAAACTGTACCCAATGATTAGTCAGCATAAAGGCATGAAACACCCACCTCCCAGGTCATAACACAGGACAGCTTTGATGGACCATCCCTGCTTCAAAACTTCCATTTTGTCAGTTTAAGATGTGGTCGCAGCCCAACCAAATCTTCCAATCTTGTTGTTTTCCCTTTTCTTCTTTCCATAGTTGTGTTTCACATGAACACTCCAAAATTTATTTCCTGCAAGATAATCTCCATTCCAGAGTCTCTTTCCTGGGAAAATTAACCTATGAACCTATGATCATTTTTTATATTTTTATTACTAAAACAATTTAGGGAGGACCTAATATCAATATTTTGAGGAATTTATCTCAGATTGTTTGGATTCCTCACTAAATAATTTTCTAATGTCATGCTCAACTGTATATAGGTCAGGCTGCCAGTGCTCTGGGAGCAGAATTGAGGAGAAGACTATTGAATACTAACAATTACTTTCTCAGCCTTCACTTTAAGATTCCCATTTTCAGTAAAGTATCCTGATATCAACTAGACCCGATATTCTCCTGATCAAAGACCTTTGATTTTACTCTCCACAAAGAATAAACTCCTTGCCTTCTGCTGTGATGAGAAAAAATTAGAGAATCTTGGAGCCTATTTCTACTTAAAGATGATTTTAGTCATTACAATTTTTGTACTATTTTTACTTTTATTTCCAGAAATGCCTAGTGCCACCATTTCCTAAGTCTACAATGCAAACCAAGTAGTTATTCAGTTTTCCATCTCTTTTCAACTTCCAGAATTTTGTTATTGTGGTCTCCTCTCTTGATATCTGCTATCCCTGTATATTTATGACTTCCAAAGAGAGTCACAAAAACCCTTCTTTTGTCATCTGCCCATATGCCATGTGACTGCCAATCTTCCTCAGGGCCTATGCCATACCCATTGTTGAACAATTTGAATAGATACAAGCTCAATCTATTCAGCTTCAATCAGTTGCTGAGTCTGGATCATTGTGCAACATAATCTTCCCTTACTGGAAGGAAATGGGGCCTTTTTAAAATTATTTTTTAAATTTGTAGAAATGGCCTGACCAGGCGGTAGCACAGTGGATAGAGTGTCAGACTGGCACACCAAGGACCAAGGTTCAAAACCCTGAGGTTGCCAGCTTGAACATGGGCTCGTCTGGCTTGAGCATGGGCTCACCAGCTTGAGCCCAAGATCGCTGATTTGAAGCCTAATATCATTGGCTTGAGTAAGGAGGTCACTAGCTCTGCTGTAGCACTCCAGTCAAGGCACATATGAGAAAGCAATCCATGAACAAGCAATCAACGCACAGCTAAGATGCCACAACAAAGAATTGATTCTTTTCATCTCTCTCCCTTCCTGTCTATCTGCCCCTATCTGTCCTTCTCTCTGACTATCTCTGTCTCTGTAAAAAAAAAAAAATTATATATATATATATGTATATATATATATATATGGCCATTCTAAATGGCTATTGGCTTTCTGTTGGCTATTTATATAAGAAATAGTATTTTTACTACTGATGGATTTAATTAGACCAACTTTTAAAAATACCACTGTAAAACATCTGTTAACCAAAAGACACCTTGGTGCTTTCAGTTCAAGACTAGCTAGTTTATTGTATAACTGCTTCCCACCTCTCATTGCTGCATATTAGATCTGAATTTAAAAGATATAGAAACCTGACTCTTTAAATATTCAATAGAACCACATCATATTCCACATCAGATAGTTAGCATCTAAAAAATCTTTTGTGTTTGTTTAGCCCCCTGTGTATTTTATCAGAACTTTTACTGTGTTTACTATGATAAAAGCAGCAATTGTTATGAGATTATTTTAGTGCAATAGAAAGAGTATTTTAATGTGTTGTAATTGCAGAATACTGTTAGTAGTTGTTAAAAAAAAATCTCAAAAATGATAGCATTGTAATCCCTGGTTGCACATTAAGGTCCATATTCTTCCCATGATACTAATGCATAAAGTAGAATGGTAATAATAGGTACTTGAAAATGTGTGCTCAGGGAAGAATATAACCTTTTAAAATTACTTACAAATGGAAATCCATGCACTTGGATTGCCAAAACACATTTCATCACAACTAACTAATTTTCTATTTTTGCAAATATAATTACAAAGATGATTCCAAGTAGTAAACTTAAGATAAAGTTTCCCAATTTCACATTCACATAATATCACAAATGGTTTTTCATAAACCATTACTCTAACATAGTAGTTTTCAAACTTTCTGACTGAGGCAGAGCCTGTCCTCAAATTAAGCCTTAGCCAAAAGACTACATGATACCAAACCAATAAAAAATAAATGAACTTTTGCCACTGGACAGTTGGCTCAGTGGTAGAGTGTTAGCCCAGTGTGTGGGTGTCCCAGGTTATATTACCAGTCCAGACTGGTAATAAAATTAAAAAAAAAAAATTACCAGTCCGCACAGGAAAAGCACCCATGTACTTCACCACCTCTCCCCGTCTTGCTTCTTTCTGTCTCCCTCTCTCTTCTCCTCCCCTCCTGCAATCAAGGTGTAATTAGAGAGAGTTGGCCCCAGGCACTGAGAATGGCTCCATGGCCTCGGCCTCAGGCACTAAAAAAAATTAGGCTTCAGTTACAATTGAACAAGAGCCTCAGATGGGCAGAGCATCGCCTCCTAATGCACTTGCTGGGTGGATCCCAGTTGGAGCGCATGCACAGTCTCTCTATACCTCCCCTCTACCCCTCCTCTCACTAAGATAAAAATAAATAATAAACTTTCTCTAGTTAAAGTGATGAAGAAGGACCCAGAGTTCTGCCCAACAGATTCTGACTCCTAACTCTATGAATCAGTTTTTTTCAGAGATTCATGAAGCACTTCTGAGAAATTACTAATACTTTTGAGATGCTTAATATCACACAGATACCTCATTTATTAGCTATTTGTAATATACAGGGGCAGCAAAACTAGGTTTACAGTTGTGGGTATGCAAAACAGAGATTATTCTTATATTATTTATTTATTAACAAGCTGTAACCGGCCACATGTTGCTGTGGCTCAGTCTGGTTAAATGGAAAAGAAAGAAAAAAGAAAGCGCACATTTCTAATATGTTTAATTTCACAATGCTTGTGGGTATACAATATTTTTTTGTTTTTCCATTGCTATGCAGATATAGAGATTGTCTGGTTTGCCGACTCTAGAACATGCAACATATAATTGTCCATGTGAGAAGTAATCCGTGTGTAGATCTAAAGCACACAATTCTAAAGATTGACCCTGAGCTTTGTTGATGGTGATTGCAAATGCCAATCAAATTGGGAACTGCAATCTCTTAAATTGAAATGGCATATCCATTGGAATCATAGGAATGTGAGAAATGAGGACATCTCCTTTGAAAGGTCTTGTCAAGATTGTTGTTTCTATGACGTTACTCGTTTTTTTTGTTTTGTTTTTTTTACTGCAAACCACATGCCGTTGCAAAGCTTTGGTTGGTTGATATTTCACAACATGATAATTGGCACGCCGATTTTCAATTGCAGTACGTGCGTGCGGTGGCATCCCTGGCAGATCGAGTGAATTCAAAAATTCTGTTGGATAATTAACCTCTTCATCTGCTTCCACAGCAGTGTAACCGGACTTGTATGTGACTGCCTCGCTTTGACTGTTAGACTGAATAATATTGTTAAGCTCGTAGATGTCTTTGTTCTTGCCGCAAGAATAGCTCGTTCACTCAGCCAATCGTGATTCTTATAATTGGTTTGAATATTGGGAAATACTTTTTCAGCCAATTCTTCTTTTGACGTCACTAAATTGCAGAAGTTATGAGGCAATGAAATTTATCCTGAGGTCAGATCAACCAGCACCTTTCCGTTCCCAATTTCCAGCAATTGATGTGAGAATATCTCAGCTGATTGATTGTTTAGCAGCTGGACATGCATATTTGTAGTTAATTTTAACGTCTTTACATGTTGCCACAAAGCAGAGTATTTCAGGCAAGCATTTATTTCATCTGCTGGTGTCAATCAAGGAATTACAGATAATGTTTGCCTGAAATCTCCTGCAAGCAATATTAATGCATTCCCAAATGGTCTGATGTTTCCATGCAAATCTTGCAATGATTGACCAAGAGCCTCAAGCGAGTTTTTGTGCGCCATTGTGCATTCATCCCAAACAATAAGTTTGCATTTCTGCAATACTTTTCCCATGCTGATGCTTTGGAAATGTTGCATGTAGGAGTTTCAATGAATTGCATGTTCAATGGCAATTTCAAAGCAGAATGAGCAGTTCTTCTACCTGGTAGCAATGTCGCAGCTATTCTGGACGATGCAAGAGCTAAGGTTATGTCATTTTGGGATTGAATTGCTGCCAGTATAGCGTGTGTTGCTTTTATGTCCAACAGATGGCGCTGTTTTTCAAAAAAAAGAAGCATGTTTTTACCTGTCACAGGTGTGACATCTATATAGTAGTAGGTATATAAAAACACTTGCATATTCAAATGCAATCTAGTAGGTATATGAAAATGTGCGTATTTGAATGTAACTTTGTATCAAAATTTCAAAGCAATCAGTGAAGACCTTTCAAAGATTTAAGATTTTGAACAAACATTTACATTTTAACTTATATAGATTTTAGAGGTAGGAGGAGGAGGAGGAGGAGAGAGATAGACAGACAGACAGAAGGAGGAGGAACAGGAAGCATCAACTCCCATTTGTCCCTTGACCGAGCAAGCCCAAGGCTTCCAACTGGCGGCATCAGTGTTCCAAGTCATGCTTTATCCACTGCGCCACCACAGGCCAGGCAGCACTGATTTTTTTGCATTACACTGCTTTGTTTGGAGAGAAAAATAAATGGGCAAAACGCAGTCAAAATAATTACTTTTTTTTTTTCCTGAAGCTGGAAACGGGGAGAGACAGTCAGACAGACTCCCACATGCGCCCGACCGGGATCCACCCGGCACGCCCACCAGGGGCGATGCTCTGCCCACCAGGGGGCGATGCTCTGCACCTCCGGGGTGTCGCTCTGCCGTGACCAGAGCCACTCTGGCGCCTGGGGCAGAGGCCAAGGAGCCATCCCCAGAGCCCAGGCCATCTTTGCTCCAATGGAGCCTTGGCTGTGGGAGGGGAAGAGAGAGACAGAGAGGAAGGAGGGGGTGGGGGTGGAGAAGCAAATGGGCACCTCTCCTATGTGCCCTGGCCGGTAATCGAACCCAGGTACCCCGCACGCCAGGCCGACGCTCTACCGCTGAGCCAACCGGCCAGGGCCAAAATAATTACATTTTATTTGAAAATTGACTATAGAAATAAGGAAATATCTGAAAAATCAATTTGTTTCAGCAAAATCTACAAAGATACAAGCATGGATGATGACGTTGCAGTATTCTTTGGAAATACCATTAGACAATTTTCATAGACTTGTAAAAGGCCACAGCCTCTCTCTTCTGGGACAACTCTAAATGGTCACCCTAGTTCAGTGATGGGCAAACCCCAGCTTGCAAGCCACATGCAGCTCTTTGCCCCCTTGAATGTGGCTCTTCCACAAAATACTATGTGCAGGCGCACAGATATGTGCAGGGGGTGTCCTTAGGTAGGGCGACTGGAGACACAGCGCAGGCCAGCAGCGGGATACACAGCACAGGGGAGGTGCATGCAATTCATGTACGAGTTGAGTAAGCCAGTCAGTCAGCAGTCTCACTGTGCAGTGGTTAGTGCTAATCTCATCTGCAAATTGGGTGCCGGTAACAAAAGTACCTACTCAAATTATAAAGTTACCTGTATTTTTCCAACCAGCTGCAAAACCTACAGGTATTTTTGTCATCCATTTAAGATGACAAAATTATTTTGTGTTGGTAGCTTTATTATTATAAAATGAAACATTTTTTAGGTGCCCTGTCTGACATAGCTACAAAGAAGCAAAGAAAAAAACGGAAGATGAAAACCGTGAATTTAAAGTTGAATGGACCGAGACTTTCACGTTTATTCACAACTTAAATGGCCTTCTCACCTGCCTTATTTGTCAGGAAAAATTGGTGCATAACAAGAAATCAAATTTGGAGAGACACTTTACAACTAAACACGTGTCATTTAGTACTAAATATCCTGTCAGTGATGCAAGGAAGAAAGCAGTTGAGGAACTTTGCAAGAGTTAAGAAAAATCAAGTTCTGTATTTAATTACTGGATGCAATCTTCCAACAATGTCAATATTGCAAGTTTTGTGGTTAGTCAAGAGATTGCTAAGAGAGGAAAACCATATACTGACGGCAAATACATAAAAGGTTGTTTATAAATGCATCCGAAGAGCTATTTCGGGATTTTAAGAACAAAGCAAATATTCTAAAAAAATAAAAAAATAAAGAGTTATCACTGTCTGCTAAAACAGTGAAAGATAAGAACAGTCAAAATGTCTTTGAATATAAGCAACCAGCAAGTCAAAGATTTTAAATTGGTTTTAGCTTTATCAATAGCAGTTGATGAGTCTTGTGGCATAAATGATACAGTGCAAGTTTCACTTTTTGTAAAATTTATTTCATCTATAGGTCCTAAAGAAGAACTTTTAGGATTATTGCCACTCAAAGGTCAAACATATGGAGAGGATATAGCAAATGCTATAACTGAGTGCATTGAAAACATCATATTCCACTTAATAAAATTGTCTCAATTTCAACAGACGAGGCACAAAGGTATGACCGGTGTAAAAAATGGCTTTGTTGCTATTAAGAAAGAAAAAATTAATCACGAGATACTTACTTACCATTACATCATTCATCAAGAAGCGCTTTGTGCACAGACATTTCCAGAAGAAATTTGCAAATTTATGGAATTGGTGATTAAGATTATCAACTCCATTATGGCTAAAGCTCTTAATCATCGCCAATTTAAAGAATTTTTAGTTGAAATGGAGAGTGAGTATGCAGATCTTCAGCTGCATAACAAGGTATGTTGGTTATCAAGAGGAAACGTTTTAAAACGTTTTGATTCCTTATTAACAGAAATTAAAGCATTTCTTCTTAAGAAGAGTGTTCACTATCCTGAACTAACAAATGATTAATGTATCCAAAACTTTTATTTCATGATAGACATTACGTCTCATCTAAATCAGCTTAATCGTAAACTACAGGGGAAAGGAAACACAATTTTTTCGATGTTAGAAGTTATTTCATTTGAAAACAAATGATCTTTTGCTCAAGATTTTGAGATACTTTGATTCACTTTCCAAGCCTGTTGAAATATCGCCAAGAAAATAATTCCGATATTGACGTTTGCTATTTTAAAACAACACTTTTACATATGAGGGAAGCTTTACTCAACAAGTTTCAGGAATTCAGAAACAGCAAAGGGATGTTAGCCTTTGTTAAAAAAAAAAACCTCTTAATGCTACTGTTACAATTAAATTTTTCTCCCTTTAATATTGACATTGGCAACTTTAAAATTCAATTGCTGCATTTAAAAAGAAAAGAATTGTGGAGCTCAAATTTTAAACATCTTTGTGCTGATATAGAAATATTGAAGAAAAACAAATGTGATCTTAGTTCACAGCACAAGTGGTCTACTTTGAAAGACCTGGAGAAGAAAGATATGTTGATTTTTAACAGCTGGAATAGTATTCCTGACTTGTATAATCAGCTGGAAAAATAGCATTGGCTGATCTTTCCTTATTTGGGCCTACATATTCATGCGAACAATCATTTTCAAGCATGAACCTTATCAAGAGTAAATTGAGAAGTCGTCTTATTGATGAGAACCTGTAATCATGCCTAAAATTAAAAACAACAACATACAAACCTGACTTACCCAAACTTTCCAAGGAGATACAAGGCCATTGTTCACATTAGTGTTTGTCAATCATTGTCATGATTTAATTTTATGGATACCTTACAATTTAATTTTATCAATATATAATATCGTTATTAAGTATGATATCAAGTTTTATTCAACGGACCTATAGCTTAAGATTTAAAACTTTAAATAAAGTTTATTGAGTTAATTTTAGGGACTGTTGTGGAGTGAAAGAAGATGTAGTGTCGAGGATTGAGAAAGGTATGTTGAGATGGTTTGGACATATAGAGAGGATGAACAAAAGGAGACAGACGAAACAAGTATACAAGACGAGTGTGGATGGGAGAATTGGAAGGAGTCAACCTCAGTGAACGTACCTCAATTAGATTGAGTACGTTTTTAGCAAAGGCCAGTTTAGGAGTACCCTAATTAAGTTAATAACAATGTACCTACCTATATAGTTTAAGTTTAAAAAATTTGGCTCTCAAAAGAAATTTCAATCGTTGTACTGTTGATATTTGGCTCTGTTGACTATGAGAGTTTGCCAACCACTATCCTAGTTCTATAACACCCTAGGATCTCCTGAGGGCTTTGTCACTGTACTGTAACATTTAACTCCTTCCTTTCGCCAGTTCTTTTTTCACAATCCCCTCACCTAGGTGTCATTATAAGGGCATTCCCCAATAAACTTCAAAATTCCCTGGAATTTTAAGGGATGACAAAATGTACAAATTTATATTTTCAATCAACCTCCCCCACCCCCACTCTCCTCTGGTAATTATCAGTCTGTTTTCTGTGAGTCTGTTTCTATTTTTGTTTGTTCATTTATTTTGTTCTTTCAGTTCCACATGTAAGTGATATTATTTGGTATTTGTCCTTCTCAGTCTGAGTTATTTCACTTAGCACATACCCTGTAGGTTCATCTATTCTGTCATAAATGACAAAATTTCATTATTTTATGGCTGAATATTATTTCTTTGTATGTATGTTTCATCACTTTTTTCTACTTGTCTATTGATGGGCACTTTGGGGTGCTTACATATATTGTCTATTGTAAATAATGCTGTAATGAACATAGGGGTGCATATATATTCTTTTGAAATAGTGTTTTGGGTTATTTTGGATATATACTCCAAAGTGGAATCCCTGGGTCATAAGGCAGTTCCATGTTTAATTCTTTGAGGACACTTTATGCTGTTTTCCATACTGCCTGCACCAATCTGCATTTCCACCAACAGTGCACAAGAGTTTCCTTTTCTCCACATTTCCTCCAACATTTGTTGGTGGTTTATTGATGATGATAGGTGTGAAGTAATATCTCATTGGGTTTTTAATTTGCATTTCTCTGATGGTTAGTGACATTGAGCATCTTTTCATATGTCTTATTGTTTTATCTGTATGTCCTCTTTGGAGAGGTGTCTATTAAGATCCTTTGCCTACTTTTTAATTGGCCTTTTTGATTTTTAGTATTGAGTTGTATGAGTTCTTTGTAAATGTTGGATACTAACATTTATAGAATGTATCATTGGTAAATATCTTTTTCTATTCAGAAGGTTATCTTTTATTTTGCTGATGGTTTCCTTTGCTGTGCAGAAACTTTTTAGGTTGATGTAGTTGCATTTGTTTATTTTTTTCTTTTTTCCTTTTGCCCAAGGAGATATATCAGAAAAGATATTGCTGAGGTAAATGTCACATATTTTAGTGTCTATGGTTTCTTCTAGAAGTTTTATGGTTTTGAGTTTTACATTTCAGTTTCTAATCTGTTTTGAGTTTATTCTTGTACATGTTGCAAGAAGGTGGTCTAGTTTCATCCTTTTTGTATGTATCTGTCCAATATTCCCAGCACCATTTTCCCCAGTGTATATTCTTGCCTCCTTTGTCTTAGATTAATAGACCATGTAGGCATGGTTTATGTCTGAGCTCTGTATTCTGTTCCATTGATCTATGTGTCGGTTGAATGCCAGCCCCTTGTTCTTTTGATAAGTATGATCTTATAGTATAGTCTAATATCGGGTAGTATAAAATCTAAAAATTTGTTCTTCTTTCTCAAGATTGCTGGGGTTATTTGGGGTCTTTTTTGGGTCCATATAAATTTTTGAAATATTTGTTCTAATTCTTTGAAAATGCCATTGGTGTTTTGATAGGAATTGTGTTGAATCCATAGATTACTTTGGGTAGTATGACCATTTTAATAATGTTAATTCTCTCTACACATGAGCACAGTATATGCTTCCATATATTTCAAGTTTTTTCAATATCTTTCTTCAATGTCTTATAATTTCCTAAAGGACAGCTCTTTTATTTTCTGGTGAAATTTATTCCTGGGTCATTTTTAATGCAATTGTAAATGGGATTGTTTTATCAGTTTCTCTTTCAGATAGTTAATACTGGAGTAAAAAATGCAATTGTATTCTGAATATTTATTTTGTATCCTGCTACTTTGCTGAGTTCATTTATCAAGTCTACTAGGGTTTTGGTGGAATTTTTAGGATTTGCTCCATATAGTATCATGTTATCTGCAAATAATGACAGGTTTACTTTTTCCTTTCCAATTTTGATGCCTTTTAATTCTTCTTGTCTTATTGCTATGGCTAAGACTTCCAATACTATGTTGAATAAGAGTAGTAAAAGTGGACATCCCTGTCTTGTTCTTTATCTTAAGGGGCTTACTTTAGTTATAAAGCTATAATAATTAAAATGTGATATAGATGTAAAAGAGGAGACAAATGGGGCATGATCCAGCAACAGGCCTTGTGATATGTGACTTTATTATAAGATAATAGAAGCATTATCAGTGTCAGTTGGGACATTTGTTGTCTTGAATCTTTGATGAAGTCCTACATCTCAGGACCCAGGAATATTTGGTTCACATATTCTAAACAGGAGTATAAGCCACATCCCCAGGGCACTTACTAAAGGAAATGCAACATTAACCCTGACACCCTTTACCTATCATCAAATTCTAGGCTATGATAAATAAGATTAGAAATTCAAAGGAGGGTTTTAGAGTGAGGCATTCTTTAAAGAAAACTGCACACTTGGTAGAGAGTACTATATATTTCTCCTTTACGCCTCCGAGTGAGCAATCTTACTTCTTCACCATCTCCCCAGACAAGTGAGGGGAGCTTTAAGAAAATCACTTACCAAGTTCAATTTGTCTTATACAGGAGCAGCATTTTATTTCCCAGGCTGTGTGCTTGCTGAACTGTGTGTAAAATTTAGCCGTTTCCTGGTGCAGCTATTGAAAGAGAGTGTGGTGAGAAAGTTTTTACAGAAAGTTGATCGGGTCTTCTGGAGTTTGGGGAGCACAGAGATTACTGTCTCGAAAAGTTTAATGTGAGAGGCTGTTAGAATTGCCTGTGAGCAGGCAACTGCAAATTTGGGTGGAGCTCAGTTGCTGAGTGTCTCTGCTGCCATATAGGTGATTTGGAATGTGGTGAGACTAGACTAGCACCGTTTTGAAAGGAATTCCCCAGAGAACTGCCTGTCTGGATGAATGGACCCTAGTAGTAAGAGGTTGTGGGGTGTACAGGAAAGCTGGAGTTGAAGAGGTATTCTAAGGTATTGGCAGGAATGTATCTCATCCTTATTATGGGCAGATGTCCAAGGAGCCAGAGAGGAGAGGTCTCCAAGTAACTCACTGAATTACCCCATAAGAGTAAGAGTTAGTCTTTGGAGACCTGCCATAGAAGACTGTTGTTAACATCTAGCCAAGTGAAAAGATAATTTTGCTCCTTTTCATCTCATCCCAACTTCTTTCCTTTAACTTTGATGGGCCAGAAACAGCAGCGAGTGAATGGAGATGAGGTGGTGAATAAAAAAAACAACATCCAACTAAACCTGGGAGCAAAGAGGAGATGTTTTAAATCAAATGTAAAATTAAATTTTAAAAAATCTGGGTAGAAATTTTCATACTCAAAAATAAGGGCTATTCATACTTCAGACTGGCTGTAGAAACAGTAAGGAGCATGGTAGTTTGAAAATACACCTGCAAATTTCTTGACACTCTTTCATTCAAGAGATAGTGTCTGTGTCAGCTTTCCTCGTACCTGTAAGCATTTGTGACTGCCATGATACATAAGGAACGGCAAAAGGCGCATTAGGTGACTTCCAAGGCTGAAGCAGATGAAGAATGCAGCTGGCCTGCTGGCTTCTCCTGAGCATGTGCTCTGGGAGCTTTCAGCTACCGGGTAAGAAGTCCAGCTATTCTGGGGCTGTCATGTGCAGACACCACAGGCAGAAGTCACATTGAGAGAGAAAAAAAGAGTCAGAGAGAGGGGCTCATGGACTGCAGGGCTGCAACTGGGGAGGGAGGTGAGTGTGGCATTCACCTTGGGTGCAAAATTTGAGACACCCAGGAAACAAAAATAAATAACATTTTAGAGTAATATTTTTAAATAAAAGATCAAAACTAATGTAAGTGATGAATAATGCATTAACATTGTAAATAAAGACAGGATCAGTATTCCTAATTGCTCTTTTTACTTCTCACTCCAGTATGGCTCAGCAAGGCGTCTGATTGGAAGGGACACAAGGCCACTTTCTGGGGTGCTAGAAATATTCCACACTTCAGTTTACTTTATATCTACCTGGATGTGTATAATTGTCAAATGTTATTGAACTATATACTTAAGATATGTACACTTTATTGTTTGCAATTATACAACTCTCTATATGTGTATATATTTTTAGAACAGGCGTGATCTAAATATTTTTTCAGTCTAAAAAATATTAGAGGAATGTTGCAGGAGGTTTGGGGGACAGAAATTTACTTACTCTTTAGAAGAGAGCCACTGCAGTGGATGGTCTCTGGAGGGCGTTTTATGAGAATGTGGGAGCTGAAAGTTCTGTGGGAATCTGTTTGCTGCCCTAAATAGGAAGTTGACGTATGGAGATGAGCAGAGCAGAAAAAAAGCAGAGATATGGAGCCGGACCGTATCTGAACTATGTCTGATTACTGCATTTACTCTGTACCTTTGTAATCATATAAGCCACCATCCTTTTTGCTTTATAAGTCAGTTTGGGTTGGCTTTTTAAAAAAAAAAAACTCAGCAGAAAAAGCAAGAATCAGAGGCAGGGAAGCAGTAGGAACTAGGAGTGAGCAGAAGTTATGAGATATACAGAAATGGAGTGTAGACAGCTTTGGAGGCAGCGCCTCTCACCTACCAGGCACGGCACTCCCACAGGGTAAACGACAGGAAATAAAGCAAGACAGGATCTCTGCTCTCATGGGGCTTACATTCTAGCTGGAGGTGGGGGACTGGAAAAGGAACAGTGATAATTTTAGAAAGTGGTAAGTACAGTAAAGGAAATAATACAGGGTACTGTTTTTGCTGGAGAGCCAGAGAAGCCTTCTCTACAGAGACGATATCTGATCATAGACTTGAATGAGAAGATGCCAGCTATCTGAAGCTTGAAAAACATGTTCAAAATCGAGAGATAGCAGCAGTCCTGGAAGACAAACCAACAACAATAACAACAACAAAAACAGAGAAAAGAGTGGATACTCTCTAAGAACTTTAATGTCAGTATAAATCATCTGGAGATCTTGTTAAAACAAAGATTCTCATTCAGTAGTGTGATGTCTGAAACTGGGTTTTCGAAAAGCTCCTGGGTGATGAACATGTTTCTGGTTTCTGGTCCATACTTGGGGACAAGGCTCCCCAAGTGTATTCTCACCAAAGTGTCATCTACAGTCTGGCTCACAAAGAAATGGAAAGTTTCCTTAAAGGTCTTTATAGCAACTTAATATAGATACAACATCAAAACATGTAGCCATCTTCCCATTAATTTATTTGGTCAGTGATACACTGGAAATTAAAAACATCACCTGACCCTTCACAATTTGAGAAACACTGGTCCTAGAGTACTACAGCTGGAGGGAGCTGATCGACCTACTGAAACTGTAAAGAAGATGGGTGCATTGAAATACCAGGTACAATGGAGAGTGGAAATAAATGTCAGGTGTAAAATATGGGTATTGGAACAAACAACATTATTCTCTCGACCACTATCGCAAACACACATACAGACAGATACGTTATAAATACACAAACATACACATAAACACCCAGAGCTTCTATACCGATTTCCTGGAAGCCAGGCATCTTTTTTTTTTTTTTTTTAGAAAAACACCAGAACTGAGCAAAGGGTTCCTCATTCTGAATTTAAGAGGCTCCTGAGTATAATATTGCTCCATCAAAAATAAAACATGTGAGTCAACAAGCCTTCCAGTGTGAACAGTGTCCACAGACTGTTGCATTTTTTATTTTTTTAGAGAGGCACGGAGAGAGAGACAGAGACAGAAACATAGAAACATCCATCTGTTCCTGTATGTGCTGTGACTGGGGATAGAACAGGCAACCTCTGTGCTTGGGGAAGATTCTCCAACTAACCAAGCTGTCTGGCCAGGACATAAATGATTTTTTTCTAGTTATTGATTAATTTTTAGAGAGACAGAGATAGGAAGGGGGGGCACGTAAGCATTCATTTGTTGTTCCACTTCGTTATGCATTCCTTGGTTGCTTCCCGTGTGTGCCCCGACTGGAGATATACTTACTGGAAACCTTACCATTGTGGATGACGCTGTAACCGACTAAGCTAAAAGGCCAGGGCCAGTATCTGGGAACATATTTTTAAAAAATATTTTATTGATTGATTTATTTTAGAGAGAGGAGAGAAAGAGAAAGAGAAAGGCAGGGGGGAAGGAGTGAGAAGCATCAATTCATAGTTGCTTTTGAACCGGCGATCTCAGCATTCCGGGTCGATGCTTTATTCACTGCGCCACCACTGTTAAGGCTGCTGCCTCATTATGAAATAGAAAAAAAACATTAAGGGTTGCCAGATTTTCAAGGAATCAATTTAAACAAACATAATTAGAGGCTGAAGAAAAGCAAGATGAGCAGAGACAGGGCTATACTGAGTCATAGTTATGGTAGAAGACAAACATTCTAAGAAAACCTGGTCTCTAGAGGTGCATTCTCTGAAATAATCTTCCATTTCTCTCCACGTGCTTGTGATATAACCAGAAATCTGTCACATTTTCCAGTGCATTTTACCTATGGCAGCTCTTGTCTTCTTGATGTTCCTAACTATTCTTTGACAGAATGTTCCTTAAAATTTAAAAGTACTTGTGTGGCTCACTGTGGATGGCTTACTATGTATACTGCATGAAGTTGAGTTATTTTAGTTGCAAATAACAGTTCAAAGTGTTTCAAATCTAGAGGAGATCTATTGGTCATATAAATGGAAATATAAGAGATGAGGTGAGCTTCAAGGTAATGTGCGATCCAGTGACATAGTGGTAGTCTCAAAAACTCAGTTTCTTTTCTCTGTTGTTTTTGCCATCACAAAGTAGGCTATTATCAAAAAGATACTGTGCAACTGGAGCAGGTTCTTTCCATTACCCTTACTGCTGATTTTTCTTGACTTTTGTTTGGACATATGACTTATACACTCATAGCATGAATGACCCCAAAAGAAAAATTTTGTAGGAGAGAGATTCTAAAGTGTCATTCTAGCTAGCTTGCATTAACTTGAGTCAGAGATTCTGGAACAGTGTTTGGATGTGTTCCACTGAAAAATAACCTGTTCCCAATGCTTTCTCCCATGAGTTCCTCATTGCACTAGAATTCTGTGGGTACAAAGGCAAAGGAATGTAGGGTCAGATGGTCATGACCTTCCAGTGCCTTTTCTCTTTCCCTTAGAGAGATGAGACCCAATCAGACACAACATAAGTTTCAGTGTCTCTATTCTTCTATAAACATTTTGTTATATAAAAGAGACATGTTTTCAAATGAGACAAAATTTTACATTTTTCTCATGCTTGAGATTCTTTCTTAGCCGTTCCTTCCTCCTAAAAGCTTTCTCCTAGACACATATATATTCATTATTTTAACATTCTCCTCTTTCTTCTTCATCTTCTTTTTAAAATCTTGTCTGTTTTCAATGAAAAAAGGGTAAAGATTATTTAGAATGGCATTTTTTTTTAAAGATTAAACAAACTAAAAAGAAAAAGTATTCAAACTCCGTTTTCATTTGAGAAAATAGAGGCCAATTGGAGCCTGCAGACAGACTATAAAAATCTTTTTGCAAACTAAATTAAGCAGAGGGAGATGCCAACATGCCATCTAGTTTTCACTGAAATGAAGCATTAGTAATAAGAGTCACATCTGATGTAATGCATGAAAATAGTCCGCAATTAGCAATCCCCCAAAGTCACGTATAATTCTTGGGAAAGGAGTTGGTTCATACAGTGCTGACCCCGGAGCTCTGCAGTAGCATGTACTATTGAGGAACTGCCTGTTGCCCACACCTGTGACCTGTTGTTAGCGCAACAAGACTGCATTTGGAAGGCAACGAGAGGGGTTCTCTGTATCTTGATGGATCAAAAGAAAATTTCCAAGATCTGTCTTTCAAGCAGACATTAAAGGTTTGAGCAGACAACTTGGGTCTTTTACCAGTTTCAGAGTAGTAGAGGAGCTGCAAATGTAAAATAATATTATGTACTTCATTTATGTTTGTACTTGTTAAATTATAATAAAACTATATATATAAACCATTCCTGGAATTCCTTCCATTTTTTTCTTACAAAAATGGTCTAAGCATTACTCCAATTTGAGGGGGAAAAAGAATTTCTGTGGAGAATGCCTCGTTGGGGGGAAAGACGAATGCAGACAGTGTTCCCAATTCTGTCACTTTCATATCCTGGAGGCTGTGACTGACACTTCATAGAAAGAATCATTAATTGAGACAAAACGGGAGAGTTTCAACAGAAAATAGGTGTTCTACTTTATGTGCTTTATACTATGGCTTTCTTTGTAAAATTTCAATTCTAGAAAGTCTCAGGCCCTCTGGGTTAGAATGAGCAGAGGAGGGTAGAACACTAACTTCAAAAAGGGAAGCTGAAGGGTGGAATCATCTTCAAGTGCTGGATAATTTTATGGAGGAACTAACGAAATCAAGATGCTTTTCTGTTCTCCAATATGCCCTTCTTTAAAGTAGGATTCCCTTTGCTAAATAAGACCAGAACAATAATTTCATTTACATACTTGGAATAAACCAGGGAACGAATTTCCTTAAACTTGCTTCTAATTCAGTGTTACGAGTTTCCTATGTTCAGTAGAACAAATGACATTTTACTTTTTAAGACCCTGAGAATACCTTTAGTAGCTGGTTATGCAATTGTTTGCCCATATTGCTCCTAGCAGCTAGCATTTCATGCACTCATTTCCTTGGCTTTTGAGAACAACCAGATTTGGAAAATGATAAATGGAAGTGCTTTGCTGTTCAAAGAATAGGAATCCTTTGGAATGTCTAAGCAGCAAGATAATCATCTCCAATTGGGATGCTCTGAGATAACTCTATAGCAAGGACACAAAAGTTATGTATGTACAGAAAATGTTTTTTTAACATGGGGTAACTTGCGGATGCTGATGGAAAGGGACCACAAGACAGAGATGTGTTGAAAATACAAGGGATAAAATAAGCTCGGATAAATTTTCCCTTTTAAAAATATTTTAAATTGGACTTCTCAGTATTCTTTGATTTATATAAATACTTTAATATCAGGTTTATGTATTGAGAAAGAGAGCAATTATCTTCCACAAAAAAGACTACAGGGGTTCAGGAATTAAGGGTATTAAAAAAGACAATTTTTTTCTTGATGCCTTTTAAAAATTTATCAATATTTATTTGAATTTATAGGGGTGATGTTGGTTAACAAAATTATATAGGTTTCAGCATCCATCATCTGTCTATTGTATTGTGTGTTCACCACCCCAAGTCAAGTTTCCTTCCATCCCTATCCCCTCTTTAAGGAAAGATAGTCTTAAATGGCCCAAAATAGAAATAAATGCTTTTCCTAGCACCATGCAATTCTGCACCCTTCCTCCATGCTTATAGTTTATGTCTTTTCATTGGAATTTATGTCTGAAAATGTAACTTGGAAAGTAAGATTATTAGCTCCCCTCGCCCCATGCCTCATCATTAAAGTGTTTCTCATCATCATTCCATACCACTTTAATAAGCTTCCCATGCAGAAAGCATCCACAGGGCAGTACACATTAAATTTTTTTAAAGTACCCATTATTAGAAATAGAGACTGCCAGTTCCCACAGATTGCCAGATTTAACGAATTAAAATACTGGGCGTTAAATTCTAATTTCAGATAAATAACGAAAAATATTTTCTAGAGTATGTCCCAAATATTGCTTGGGTCATACTTGTCCAAAATAATTACTCTTCTTTACCTGACACTAATTTTTAAAGGGGCGCCCAGTACTTCCCCTGGTCAACCTCGCACAGCCCATTCCCACATCCAAGGCCCAGCGCCTCGGGGGCTAGTTTAAAGCCCAAGACCGCTGGCCGGGCCGCGCCCCTGATTGGCCGAGGCGCGCCCGCCCCGCTGGCCGCAGGCGTCACGCAGCCCGTGCAGCCCGGGCGCCGCCGCCGTCGCCTCCGTCGCTGCGGTCGGCGCAAGTGCGGCGCGCGCTGGGGGAGGGGGCGCGGCGGAGCGCGAGGTTGGCGCGAGGCTGGCGTCGGGCTGCTGGAGGCCGGGCGGGATTAAGTTTCTTGGTCGCGCGTGAGTGTGTCTGCGCGATTATCCTCGCCGGGCCGTTACTTCAGAGGAGTAGAGAGGACTGGGCGAGGCGAGGTCCTCCGAGTCCCCGGCGACCCCGTTTCCTTAGCCCTCTGCTCCTTTCCGACCCCTCCCGGGGCAGCCGCCGTCAGCTGGGTAAGCGGCGCCAGGACACAGGCCAGGAGGCCGGAGCGCGCCCCCGCGTCTTGTGCGCGCGCCCGGCCTGGGGAGAGCGGGAGCCCGGGGCTCGGGGCGGGTGGCGGGGGGGGGGGGGGGGGCGCACTAGCCCCACCCCGCGAGGCCCGGGAAGCTGCAGCTGCTCTGGCTCTTTAAATGGATGAGGTCTGGAAGTTTCTTTCCTTTGCTACGCGCATGGTCCCTGAAGGATAGTCCCAGACCTTTTATTTCTTCCTCCCCCCCTCCCGCAGCCCCTTGTTTTTGCTTACTTAAAGTGGCGTGAAAGTTTTTTCTTTTCCGGGCCTGGCGCGCGGGGCGGTTGCTCCCGGGAGCAGGAGCCTGTTGCTCTCCGCAGCTGAGGATGCGCCCCAGGCTACATGCCCCAGGCTAGATGCCCCCTCCACCGTTAGGTGGTGCTGGGCAGTGCAGGGTGGGGAGGTGGTGGGAAGAAATGTCCCCACACCGGCGTCTCTCGCCGGGGCGGCCGAGGACCCAGATCGCGCCGCTAATTGCTACTCCGTCACCCCTTGGCGCCTGTGCCTTTTCATCTGCTGCCCAATTTGGTACCAGCATTTTTCTCTTCATTCTTCCGCCCCCTGCGCCAATGGGCCGCTTTTGTCTGCGATTTCGCAGCCCTGGGATTGCGGATGTTCCCGGGGAAGCGCTGTTCCGGAGACGCTTTGTGTCTTGAGGAAGTGTGTGTGTGTGTGTGTGTGTGTGTGTGTGTGTGCGCGCGTGTGCTGGTGTAAATTTTCCCTGGCATTCATTGTCAAAGGCAGGGCTTTTCTTCCCTGCAGCCTGCAGATCACTTGGAAATTGCAACTAGGACTGCGGGGGAAGAGGAGGGGCCCGGCGAGGGCCGGAGGTGGCTGCCGCTGCGCAGTGGCTGGGGGCGAGTTCGGGACCGCCGGACGTTTTCATCCATTCCGCGGGTGGAGTTACTGAAGCGCCAGGCAGGGGTGCTGTGTGCCTTGGGTGGGGAGGATGAGGATGGCGACTAGGGTTTCATGGGTATCATCAGATTAGATGACTATGCTTTAGCCAGCCTAGAAGGAAACCCTTCCATGTTCTTACGCTGTTGAGAGAGGAAGAATTTGAGAAGTCCATCTTTGGTGGACAGCTGTGGGGTAACCATCCCTTTCGTGTTTCCGTAGACATTCCTCATTTAGGTAACCTTTTACAGAATAAATAACACCCAATCTGAAAAACTAATGAGGTGATGGTTTAGGACCTGGGGGTCTTCACATGTGGAACTTTGATGTAGGTGCCTATAATGAACTTTTGTTAGGGTTGAATCATCTACATTTGTAATATATGTGTTTAGCACCTGGTTGTTGTTTTTTTTTTTTTTTTAATTTTAGAGAGGAGAGAGAAAGGGTGAGAGAGAGACAGAGAGAGAGAAGGAGGGAGGAGCTGGAAGCATCAACTCCCATATGTGCCTTGACCAGGCAAGCTCAGGGTTTCGAACCGGCGATCTCAGCATTTCCAGGTCGACGCTTTATCCACTGCGCCACCACAGGTCAGGCTGCACCTGGTAGAATTTAGTAAACATTGTATACTTAAAAACCCAACAAAAGTCGAAGTTCCTTGGCTTGAACTTCTAATTCAATGTAGAGCTTTGGATGGATGCACCTGTGCCTTGCTTGAGGGAAGGGTGGAGAGGATTTAGAACAGGGATCACCAAACTGTGGCTGGCAGGCCACATGCGGCCCCCTGAGGCCATTTATCTGGCCCCGCCCACTTCTGGAAGGGGCACCTCTTTCATTGGTGGTCAGTGAGAAGAGCATAGTTCCCATTGAAATACTGGTCAGTTTGTTGATTTAAATTTACTTGTTCTTTATTTTAAATATTGTATTTGTTCCCGTTTTGTTTTTTTTTTACTTTAAAATAAGATATGTGCAGTGTGCATAGGGATTTGTTCATAGTTTTTTTTATAATCTGGCCCTCCAACGGTCTGAGGGACAGTGAACTGGCGCCCCGTGTAAAAAGTTTGGGGACCGCTGATTTAGAGGATGGTGGAGGATAATCTTGGCTAGGATGCCCAGATATGCTGTTTGTTAATGGACTAGTTTACAGATGGGCAAGTCTATCTAGATTGGGTTCTATTCGTGCCCAGAGTTCACATTTGGGTACTTTAAAGCAGAGGTCTGTAAATTTAAGGGCCATAGACCAAATCTGCCTGCTGCAGTGATGTTTTACCCTAAAGTTTAGGAGCTAGGAATGGTTTATACAATTTTAAATGGTTGAAAAATGAAGTAAAAATATTTCGTATGTGAAAATAAAATTTCAGTGTCCATATTTACGTTTTATTAGAGCAGGGCCACACTTGTTCTTATTGTCTTTGTCTCATTCTTCACTCTGCATGGCTGCTTTCACAGGTAGTGTCAGAATTGAGCAGTTGCATAGTTGAGTCAGGGATGTATAGCCTTCAAAGTCTAAAATATTTTTATGTTACTTTGTAAAGAAAATGTTGCCAACCAAGGCCAGGCTTTAAAACTATTCCTTACATACAGCCTTTTGTGATGGGTGCACTGTTTAATTTCTTTACCTTTCAGGCCCTGTTTCTGGTGCCCCCTGAACTGCTAGACTTGTCTCCAAAATGTAGACAAATTAAATCAGTGTTGGATTTTTCTTGTTTCCAAATTTCACTCTCAAAATTTTTCTTAACTTTTTGGTATCTTTCTCTGTTGGAATATAGGATAAACTAGGAGATTCTGATTAGCAGCAATTATGTATTTAGTTATTTTAAATTTAACATAGCCTTATTTCAGGGTATTCTGCAGTTAGTTCTAGTGACTACTAGCCATTCTGTTACCTGAGCAGGTTTGAGGACTACTATAGCAGTATTTATTTCGGTAAAGAGAAGGAGGGGATAGAGCATGTCATGAGTTCCTTTCCACAGGAAAGTTGTCACATAGATAAAGCTACTTTATTTTGGAGGGGGGTCCCCTTGACTCTTCCCCACTCCTCTTTTCTCACGAATTTGCTAAAATAAACAAGAAGCTGATGAAGTTTTTCTCAAAGTATTAGTAATAGAGCAATCATATGTGTACCATACCTCTTACATGTGCTCCTTTTCTTTCTTTGGCTCCTTCAGTATTTTCCAGTCTCTTGTTTTTGGTTTTCCTTCTCCCTGTAACATACTACTTCCGCTTATCTCCTAAGCCTGGCTCTTGTGGTTTGGGAAAGGAGAGATGTCAATCAGTGTTATTGTGCTCTAAATTCCTTTCATGTAGACATTGCTCTGTTTGGTCCTTAAAGATGTCTTTTCATTGTAGATACTTTTAAACTTTTTAAATGCACATATACTGTGAGAGAGTAGAGGCTGTTTCCAGAAGTTATTATATCTCTTCAAAATGGGGTGCTCAGGAAATCCTTGAAATGTAATTTTGTATTGATACAGGTCTTGAGCCATTAGCTGCTGGGTGGGAAGGCTGTGCTTTACATATAAAGCAGTGAACTCATTGTCTAGAGTTAAGATGAAGGAATTTAGAAGCAGGCATGTAACAGTGAATTTACCTGTATGATAACAGTTTGAGTTAAAGGCAGATTATTCTCTCCAGATTATGTCCCAAATATGATATTATAGACTTGGCTGCTCCATATATATACATTGCTTTATAAATCTTTTATTTTTCCAAAAGGGGGGAGATTTTTTGGGGAAAATATCATGTCAAATATTTGCCAACAAAATATGCATAGGATTACATATACTGCATTTCCCCATGTATAAGATGCTCCCAGGTATAAGACGCACCTTAATTTTGGGGCCCGAAATTTGAAAAAAGTGTATTGCATAAAGTTATTAAACTGAAGTTTTATCCATCATAAAATTCATACATCTCCTTATCATAGTCAAATGCAAGTAAAAAATCTACAACTGTGTAAGACACACCCAGTTTTTAGACCCCAAATTTTTCCCAAAACGGTAGATTTTAGATTAATGTAATTTAAGAAAAAAAAATGCTGCTTTAATCAGATTCCAAATTATCATGAAATGTTTCTAACCCTAACATTTCATCTTTACCGAATTTAACATTTTACTCATTTGGGGAAAGATAGAAGAAATAGTTGAAGAAAATTAATGTGTTGATGAAACACTTAAGAAAATTAAGGCTCTGTATACAAAAAGGGTCAATTTCCCAGGAAACACCAGAATAAAGAAAACAAGTGGCCTCAAGCCAAAGCTAAAATACCCTTTCCTCAAATAGCAGTTTCCCTTTATTCATAAACATCAAATTACACAACAGCCTCCTACATGACCTGACCTCCCTCCCTTACTGCGAACCAGTCCATTCTTCAGGGCTTCACAAGTTACAGCCTACCGTCTATAACAGTGGTCCCCAACCTTTTTTGGGCCACAGACCGTTTAATGTCAGAAAATATTTTCACGGACCAGACTTTAGGGTGGGACGGATAAATGTATCACGTGATCAAGACAAACGTCAAGAGTGAGTCTTAGACAGATGTAACAAAGGGAATCTGGTCATTTTTTAAAAATAAAACATCGTTCAGACTTAAATACAAATAAAACGGAAATAATGGAAGTTATTTATTCTTTCTCTGCGGACCAATACCAAATAGCCCACAGACCGATACCAGTCTGTGGCCCGGGGGTTGGGAACCACTGGTCTATAAGACCTTTACAGTATCCTTAAGAATTGTTACGGGGTGACTTATGTCCCTCAAATATGTATATTGAAGTCCTGACCCCTAGTACCGCAGATATTACTTTGAGATAGGATCTTTAAAGAGGTAATTAAGGTTAAATGAGGTCATTGGTGTGGTCCCTAACCTAGTATGACCGGGGTCCTCATAGGAAATCCAGACATACACAGATAGAAGCCCATGTGAAGACACAGGGAGAAGTTGGCCACCTACAAGTAGTAAGCAAGCAATCTTATGTTGATGTCTGCCTTTGAATCCCTGTAACTTTTACTACATGTAAAACCTTTTTATTCATTCCTCTGTGTATCTATTTTTCCAACTAAGACAATAAGCTCCTAGAGAGCAGTATATTTGTTTTGTGTTCTTCCCACTGCCTAGCCTAATACAACATGCCTCCTAATCCATCTATTACTATCTACTAAATGAATAACTACCTCCTATCTCAGAAATATTTCTCAGGAAGGCAATGGATTACTTACTAAACATCAGTTTCCTTTATCTAGAAATAGTCTCTCATCTCATTCTTATTTGCCCATATGAAACCCCACTATAATTATCTAATTAAAGTACATCATCTTTACCATATATAATTAAATTTAATAAAATTTCCCAACTGTATTTATATTGATGCTCGCCTATGAATAACACTAATTTACAGGAGAAAAATAATACCTTTCTTGTTGTAAATATGAGGTCAATAATATATGTAACAAATATGTAACTATATCAAAACAATTTCTACTTTGCATCAAATGTGTTTGTAAAGCAGATATAACTAGGAAATACAATAATGATATAAGATACTGTCATTTACATGCACTACCAAGCAGTCCCATTATAAGGGAAGTTGTCTAATTCTTGTCTCTTCTTGGAACTTGTTATTTTTGGTTCTACTAGGATTTTTTATTTACATATAACTGTGAAGTCTATTTAAGACAGTTTATCGGCCCTGGCCGGTTGGCTCAGCGGTAGAGCGTCGGCCTGGCGTGCGGGGGACCCGGGTTCGATTCCGGCCAGGGCACATAGGAGAAGCGCCCATTTGCTTCTCCACCCCCCCTCCTTCCTCTCTGTCTCTCTTCCCCTACCGCAGCCAAGGCTCCATTGGAGCAAAGATGGCCTGGGCGCTGCGGATGGCTCCTTGGCTTCTGCCCCAGGCGCTAGAGTGGCTCTGGTCGCGGCAGAGCGACACCCTGGAGGGGCAGAGCGGTGGATCCTGGTCGGGCGCATGCGGGAGTCTGTCTGACTGTCTCTCCCCGTTTCCAGCTTCAGAAAAATACAAAAACAAACAAACAAACAAAAAAACAGTTTATCTTTTACGATTAATTTGACCTTATTAAGGTTGTCTAACATAATAATTTGTTTTCATGTTGGTATAGGAACCAAATTGATGTCAAGTAAGCCTTATTTAGTATCAACTAAATAAACAGTAGCACTCTCCTGGCTGAGTGTATTGAGTGCTTTATGAATGGGATACTTAGTGTGATGAAACGTGAAGGGTCTTTATTTCTAATCGATTCTATCACTGAAATAATTCTAAGATTCTTATATTTGAATGCTTATGTCCTCAAGTGTTCCAGCCTCAGTTCTTACCTCTTCTTCATCTCTGCCTTCTTCCTGATAAATCATACCTGCTTTAGCTTCAGCAACACCTAGAGGCCAGTGATTTCCTTCATTTATATTTCCTGTCTTTTTTCCTTAGAGCCACAGATGTAATTGATTGACTCTTTCAACAAATATTTATCGAGTGCCAACTCTGATCCAGCCACTGTTTCCAGTGCTGGGAATATAACCCTATGAGGTAAAAAAAGGAACCACCACCAACAAAAACAAAAATTTACTACCCTCATTGAACTTAAATTCTAATTGTTCCTATTTTCTGAAGGCATTTCAAGCTCAGTATGTCCAAAAGGAGCACATTTCCATTCCTTCCTGTAAAAACAGATGACATTTCTGTTTCTGCAATTGTTCTTTTTTTTTTTTACACAGAGACAGAGAGAAAGATTGAGGGATAGACAGGGACAGACAGACAGGAACGGAGAGATGAGAAGCATCAATCATTTAGTTTTTCGTTGCGCATTGCGACACCTTAATTGTTCATTGATTGCTTTCTCATATGTGCCTTGACTGCGGGCCTTCAGCAGACTGAGTAACCCCCTTGCTTGAGCCAGCGACCTTGGGTCCAAGCTGGTGAATTTTTTCTCAAACCAGATGAGCCCACGCTCAAGTTGGCGACCTCGGGGTCTCAAACCTGGGTCTTCTGCATCCTAGTCTGACGATCTATCCACTCCGCCACCGCCTGGTCAGGCTGCAATTGTTCTTTGAGCTGATGATGTCCCAATGTTTCTAGTCTTGCAGATTAGAAACATTGAGAGTTAGTCAGCCTCCACTGCTGTCCCTCACTCAGTCTGCCTGCCCCCTACACACTTCTGGTAGTCACTGAATCTTTTTGATTCCCTTTTTTTGATGAAGGTACCTCTTTTTCCTTGTCACTGCCTTGATTTAGGCTTACAATATTTTTGTGATTGGGCTGTTTTAACAGCCTGACATCTGGTTGTGCTAGCTTTTCTCCCACTGGTGAATTGTTTGCCCTTTTGCCAGAAAATAAATCTTAGTAAGCCCTCCTCCAGTCCCCACTATATCTAAACACTCTCCCTGCTCGCAGGGCAGAGTCCCAAAGAGTCCGTGGAATTGCTTTTCTAGCTCCTGTCTGGCTTAGTAGCCCCACAGTATAGAAACACTGTCATTAAATTCTGTTTCCTCTATGGTTTCATTGCCTTAGCCAACATCCTTCCTTCCCTTAGCAAGAGATGTCTTGACTTCTCGAGGCTCCTTCTTACACTGACCTCACATGTGCATCCTTCAGGACGATTCACATGTCGCATTTCCTCCAATTTCTTCCTGACTCATGGTGATGGCATTGGATTCCTCTGTACTCACACAGAATTTAGCACATCGTGTTGGCAGTGTAATTACTGTTTTCCACTAATGCAGTAAGTTTTTGAATATGTTATATGACTATTATATATTTATATAAATTTTTTGCTGATGATTTTCTTAAAGTTAGGAAAAATAGATAGCCATTCTGTTCCTAATACTGTTGTTAATAAGAATGCTTAATGCTTCGACAGCATTTCTCATTTTCTAAGTGAGATGAGATTCACTTAGGGGAGAGTTGATTCAGTTCCTCCTGTGCATCTGTAACTTCAGTTAACACCCTGCTCCAGCACCTGCTAGTTTGCTGAATGCTAAGGAATTTTCTGATCACTTTATAAATTATCTTGTGGCTGTTCCATCTTTCTATCTCTTCTCCCTTTTAGCTTCCTCACCTCATTATTTCTTCTTCCTTTCCTCCCCTATTTATTTATCTAGATTTTGCCATACATCAAACACATTCCCTCCCCATCTGTCTTTTCTGGTAGATAACACTTTTAAGTGTCACTTTTTTGGCAAACTGAACTTGGGAGTTTGCAATTACTGACTTCATTTTTATCTCTTTGAAATATTGTATGGGGGTGATTTTGAGGTTCCTCTGTCATACAGAATAAATGGATACTTTTCAGCAATGGGAAAGGAGATGTCCTGAAGCTGCATACTTTATTTACTGCATAGGTGAGATGTGGTGCAATTTGCAAGCCTCAGTCCAAAAAAGATCAAATATTTGTTTTAAATCTGATAATAAATTTGAAGTAACAAAACAGAGATTAAGTGACCAGACATTAATAGAAGACAAAATAAATTGATACCAATAGCTTTTGTATGCCTGTTACTTCAAGCACTTTGCATATGTTGTTGCTAATACCCTCTTTACAGTAGCCTCTCAGAGAAGTTAAGTGACTTGCCCAGGATCTCGCAACTAGTAAAATGGTGATGAGTTCTTTTAAAAAAATTTTAATGAGAGTTTATATTAAATATTACTTGTATTAGATACAGCATAGTGATTAATCATATATTTTTACAAACTGGTCCCCTCTGAAATTTCAAGTACCCACCTGACTCTTAGGTAGTTATTACAATATTATTGACTCTTTCTTATGCTGTACTTGACATCCCTATTATTATTTTTTGACTGCCAATTTGTTCTTCTTAATCCTTTTACTCTTTTCACCCAGTCCTCAACCCCCTTGTTTCTATTTTGTTTATTTATTTTTCTCCTTAGATTCCACATGTAAGTGGAATTATATGTTGTCTATCTCTGACGGACATATTTCACTTAGAAAATATCCCCTAGAGCAGTGGTCCCCAACGCCCAGACCGCGGACTGGTACCAGTCCGTGCGCCATTTGGTACCGGTTGCAGAGAAAGAATAAATAACTTACATTATTTCCGTTTTATTTAAAGTCTGAACGATGTTTTATTTTTAAAAAATGACCAGATTCCTCCTGTTAAATCCATCTAAGACTCACTTTTGATGCTTGTCTTGGTCACATGATACATTTATCCATCCCACCCTAAAGTCCGGTCTGTGAAAATATTTTCTGACATTAAACCAGTCTGTGGCCCAAAAAAGGTTGTTGACCACTGCTCTAGATCCATCCGAGCAGCCACAAATAGTAAGATTTTATTCTTTTTATGACTGAGTAATATTCTATTCTGTAAATCTTTATGGTTTCATTGTCTGAACAGACATCCTTCCCTTAGCAGGAGATGTCTTTATCCACTGAGCTATTAATGGGCACTGGGATTGCTTCCATACCTTGGCTATTGTATATAATGATGCAGTGAATATAGAGATAAATGTATTCTTTTCTGAATTACTGATTTGGGTTTCTTTATACCTGAAAGATATATACCCAAAAGAGGAATCACTGGGTCATAAGGAAATTACAGTTCCAATTTTTTGATGAATCTCTATATTGTTTTCTGTAGTGACGGTTCTAGTCTGCATTCCCACCAACAGTGCACAAAGGTTTCCACATCCTTATCTATGTTTGTTATTTGTTGATTTATTACTGATAGCCATTCTGGCAGGTGTGAGGTGATATCACATTGTGGTTTTATTTTGCATTTCTCTGACAATTGGTGACATTGTACATTTTTTCATATCTGTCGGCCATCTGTATGTTCTCTTTAGAGAATTGTCTATTCAGGTCCTCTGTCCATTATTTAATTGAATTGTTTGGTTAGTTTTTCTTTTGGTTGTATGAGTTCTTTATAAATTTTAGATTTTAACCCCTTGAGTGTATCATTGGCAACTGTCTTCTTACATCTTTCAGGTTATCTTTTCATTTTGTTGATGATTTTTTTTGTTGTGCACAACTTTTTACTTTGATGTATTGCTATTTTTTTTTATTTGCTCATCAGGGAGAGATATCAGAAAAAAATATTGCTGAGAGAATGTTAAAGATTTTATAGCCTTTGTCTTCTTTTAAAAAGAAATTTTATGATTTTGAGTCTTACATTTATGTCATACATTTATTTTGAGTTTATTTATATGGTGTAAAAAGGTGGTCTAGTTTTATTTTTTGGCATATATTTAATTTTTCTAACATCATTTATTGAATAGACTGTCTTTAACTTATTGTATGTTCTTGCCTCGTTTGTCATAGATTAGTTGACTATATAGGCATGGGTTTATTTCTGGGCTCCTTATTCTGTTCCTTTGATATATGTGTCTGTTTTCAAAATGCCATTTTATGCTGTGTTGGTTACTATATAACCTTGAGATAAAATTTTAATCAGGTAGTATGGTACCTATGACTTTGTTCTTTTTCAAGAATTGCTGTGGCTATTCAAGAGGTCTTATGGGAGCTCCTTTTTAGGTAATTGTCTTTGCTCTTGTTGCTTTTAAGGTTATATCTTTGTCTTTACCCTTTGGCATTTTAATTATGATGTGTCCTGGTGTGGGCCTCTTTGGGTTCATCTTGTTTGGGACTCTGCACTTTCCGGACTTGTGTGTCTTTTTCCTTCACCAGGTTAGGGAATTTTTAAGTCATCAGTTCTTCAAGTAGCTTCTCAATGCCTTGCTCTCTTCTGGCAACGCTGTGATGCAGATGTTGTTATGCTTGATATTGTCCCAGCGGTTCCTTAAACTGTTCTTATTTTTACTTCATCTTTCTTTTTTGGTGCTCTGATTGGGTCTTTTCTGTTTTCCTGTCTACTAAATTGATGATTCAGTCTTCTGCTTCATGTAGTGGTGCTGTTGATTTTTTCTAATGTATTTTTCATTTCAAGTCCTCATTTTTCACTGGTTCTTTTTTATGATTTCTGTGTCCTTTTTTAATGCTTGCTATTTATTTGTTGAAGTTCTCACTAAGTTCCTTGCACATTCCTTTAACCATTGTTTGAACTCTGTATCGGTTGGTTGGTTGCTTGTTTCCATTTCACTTAACCATATGCCCTGTTTCTTTTTCTGGGGACTATTCCTCTTCTCTCATTTAAGGCATGTTTCTTTGCTCATTTTGGCTACCTCTCTGTATTTTATTAACGTTTATTATGTAGCTCTGTTTTATACCACCCTCCTCCTCCATCTTGGTAGGTAACCTTGTGTAGTAGGTATCCTTTGGGGCTCTGTTGTACATTCTCCCTGATCACCTGAGTGAGGTGCTTCAGGAATGCCCTTGTGTGTGTATGTGAGCCTTCCTGTTGTAGCTTTTAATCTTTTTTCTGTATTTTCCTGATGTCAGAAGCAGGGAGGCAGTCAGACAGACTCCCGTATGCACCTGACTGGTGCATGCCCACCAAGCATGCCCACCAAGGGGCGATGCTTTGCCTATCTGTGGCGCTGCTCTGTTGTGGCCTAAGCCATTCTAGCGCCTGAGGCGGAGGCCATGGAGCCATCCTCAGCGCCCGGGCTAACTTTGCTCCAGTAGAGTCTTCGCTGCAGTAAGGGAAGAGAAAGATAGAGAGGAAGGAGAGGGGGAAAGGTGGAGAAGCTGACAGACACTTCTTCTCTGTGCCCTGGCTGGGAATCGAACTTGGGACTTCCACATGCCAGGCCGACGCTCTACAGCTGAGCCAACCAGTCAGGGCCCCTCCTATTGTAGTTTAATCTTGATTGCTGTTGACTCACCCATGGGTGGGGTTAGCCCTTAGGCTGGCTGACTGTGAGGCTTGACTGTGACCACAGTGTATAAGGTGCTCTGCAGGGGGTGGTCTCATTAAGCAAAATGTACCCTGGCAGAGTTCAGTGCCTATCAAGGTCTGGTGGCGTGTTCTTTTAAAAGAACTTTATAGAACAGTCTGGGAGCTCTGAAAGCAGAACTGCCTGGGCCGACTTAATCCGTAGGTAAATAACTTTTTCCTCTTCTGTAGTAGTAGTAGTAGTATTAAAGCCCAGAGCTATGATTTGGTGGAAAGGACTTGGCCTTGATGTCAATCAGACTTCAGTTGGCTTTAAATGTTAGCTCTGTTACTTACAAGCTTCATGAATGTAAGAGAAAACACTTTATTTCTCAGAGACTCACTTTTTTTACTTGAAATTGAGTTTATCTAATACAGAGCTGTTGGTTTGGTTTAGGGAAAGGCATGTGTGTAAACCACATGCTCTGTTTATGGAGACAAGGTTATATGACAGGTACTTCATAAATGATTCCATTTTAAGCAGTAAAATTAATAGTGGTTGACTGTCTAAAATCTCACTTATGGAGACTATTTTATACCCTGAAGAAGTCATTATTATAGTAGATGCAATAGCAATCAAATTTTAAGTGCAGTTTTTTTTATTGTTATTGAATACAATTTTTAAAAGTGTCAAATAACAAATTATTGTTTTAACTTGTGGGTTACAACCAAGCGTACATTTTAGATATCCTTTGGTGAATATATATATATGCAAGTATTTACCTCTTGAAGGGAGTATTGGAGATAAATTTGAACCTGAAGAATAAAATGGATATAAAAAATATTATTCAGCAAAATGGCATTGAAAATTTAATAATTTGTTACTTACAGAATCGACTAAGTTACATAATCCTGAGAAAGTTACTAATCTCTATGACCCATTTCCACATCTGTAAAATGTGTTAGCAAGTTATGTTTTAGAAAGAATAAAGGCTCACAAATTTTTCTTATGTCTTCAGGTATTTGAAATTATTAATGCTTAATTATTAATGCTTATTAATAAAATAAATAAGATAAAATAAAACTAAAAATAATTTGTAATTATTTTTTTCTGGCTGAATTTAAGAGTTCTAAATTTCTCCATGCTAAGTATTGCAAGAGTTGGCACAGAGAGCCTGACCAGCCAGTGACACAGTGGATAGAGCATCAGCCTGGGATGCTGAGGACCCAGTTCAAAACCCTGAAGTCTCCAGCTTGAGAGTCTCCAGCTTGAGTGTAGGCCCATCCTGCTTGAGTATAGGCTCACCAGCTTGAGCGTGAGGTTGCCAACTTGAGCAGGGGATCATCAACACGACCTCCTGGTTGCTGGCTTGAGCCCAAATGTCTCTGGCTTGAAGCCCGAGATTCCTGGCTTGAGTCCAAGGTCATTGGCTTGAGCAAGGGGTGAATGGGTAACTGAAGCCCCCTGTTTAAGGCACTTATGAGAAAGTAATCAATGAACAACTAAGGTGCCACACTGAAGAATTGATGCTTCTCATCTCCTGTTTCTCAGCCCCCCATTGCTAAAAAAGAAAAACAAGAGTGGGCTCAGAGAGATGGAGAGTGGCATTGTTCATGAGCCCTGCTCAGTACATGTATGTGGTGTTTCTCCGAGTTAAGAGCTAACACTGAACCTACTGGGGATGCAGGAAAGAGAAACAGCCACAGTAAATGTCACTCCAATGTGCTGTTTTCTTCCCAGAGGAGTTCCCGTCAAAAATTTGAGTCTGGCCTTTTCTGAATACGGTTCGTAAACTTTATCTTTTTTTTTTTTTTTTTTAATTTAGTGAAAGGAGGGGCGGCAGAGACAGACTTCTGCATGCACTGGACTGAGATCCACCCGGCAAGCCCACTAGGGGCCCTTGCTCCTTTTCAACCGGAGCAATATTTTAGTGCCTGAGGCAGAGGCCATAGAGCTGTCCTCAGTGCCCAGGGTCAACTCGCTCTAATCGAGCCTTGGCTGCAGGAGGGGAGGAGGGAGAGAAAGAGTATGTGTGTGTGTGTGTGTGTATGTGAGAGAGAGAGAGAGAGAAGTGCGAGGGCAAGGGATGGAGAAGCTGATGGGCTCTTCTCCTGTGTGCCCTGATTGGGAATCGAACCCTGGTACATCCACATGCCAGTTAGATGCTCTACCACTGAGCCAACTGGCCAGGGCCATTATCATTTTTTTTTTTTTTTGTATTTTCCCCAAGTTAGAAGCAGTCAGACAGACTCCTGCATGCGCTCGACTGGGATCCACCGGACATGCCTACCAGGGGGCAATGCTCTGCCCATCTGGGGCAATGTTCTATTGTGTCCAGAGCCATTCTAGTACCTGAGGAGGAGGCCATGAAGCCATCTCTGTGCCCGGGCCAACATTGCTCCAGTGGAGTGTTGTCTGTGGGAGGGGAAGAGAGAGATAGAGAGGAAGGAGAGGGGGAAGGGTGGAGAAGTAGATGGGCGCTTCTCCTGTGTGCCCTGGCTGGGAGTCAAACCTGGGACTTGTATACGCTGGACCAGTGCTCTACCACTGAGCCAACCGGCCAGGGCTGATTATCTTTTTTTTTTTTTTTTAATTTTACTTATTGATTTAGTGAGAGGAGGGGAGATAGAGGAAGACAGAAACATCTATCTTTTCCTGTGTGTGTCCTGATTGGGGACCTAACCAACAACCTCTGTGCTTCGGGGCAATGCTCTAATTAGCCGAGCTATCCTGCCAGGGCTAATCTTTATTCCTGTCCTAATTCAGCAAAGAAATTACAGAAGGCACAAACTGAATTTAGGAGGCACTAATTGATGAGGAAGGATAATATCTAATTATGTATGGTACTTTTAGCTCAAGTATACCTAAGTAAGCAATATGATAGAGACACATTTTGTAATTTTTGCAGTAAATATTCCAGAACAGGAGAAGCAATTTAGAATAATAATAGGGAAATGATGGAAGTAGAGTTGTTTTTAAAGTTACAGGGAAAAGCCCTAGGAAATGACCTTTGGTAAAGGACATGAACTACCTCAAGATAAGTTGAAGTAGCAAGGTTATGATATTCTGGTTTACCTTCCCACTTCCTAGTACCACAGCATTTTCTGTATTAGAAAAGGTCCTATTCACTATCCTTTAGACCAGCAATATTAAACTGGTGTGCCACGAGGATTTTTAAAACATGCAATACCTGACTATTTAGTCAGGGGCATTGACCTCTTTTTCCTTATCTTGTCAAAAAAACCCCTGATAGGCACTGGCTGATTGGCTCAGTGGTGGAGTGTGGGCCCAGGCATGTGAATATCCCAGGTTGGTTTCTCTGTCAGGGCATACAGGAGAGGTGTCCATCTTCTCCACCCTTCCTGCTCTCACCTCTGTCCACCCTTCTCTCTCCTTCCTTTTTCCCCTTCCTCCCTTCTTTCCTCTCTCTCCCTCTTTCCTCTCCTCCCGCAGCCATGGCTCGATTAAAGCGAGTTGGCCCTGGGCGCTGAGGATGGCTCCATGGCCTCCACCTCAGGTGCTAAAAAAATGGCTCTGATCGCAACAGAACAACACCCCAGATAGGCAGAGCATTGCCCCTAGTGGGCTTGCTGGGTTGATCCCGGTTGGAGTGCATGTGGGAGTCTGTCTCTGCCTCCCCTCCTCTCACTAAAATAGGCTCTGGGGCTACAGGCTGGGGCTTTGTTCCTGGGACTCAGGACCCTCTGCTCTCTGCTAAACTCACTTCCCCCCACCCGAGTCTCTCCCGGTTGCCGTTCGCTCTGGGGAGCTGGGCAGCCCTCTCTGCGTTTCCGCTTTTCCTACCAGTCTCAGTGTGGCTTCTTCAGTGTTCCTTGGTTGAAGAGTCCTCTTAGTTTAGTCGAAAGTTGGTTTTTACAGATGATGGTTCTTATAATTAGTTTGTAATCCACTTTGGTTCTGGGAGGTAGAAGTTGGTACGTCCGCCTACTCCATCACCATCTTGTCTTTCCTCTCACTAAAATAGTAATAAAAAAAAAAATGATGATGGCCATCTCGGGAGAATGAGTCCATTTTACCTACTTTCCTTGTCAGATCAGCAAAAAAGTAGTATTTTTTTTTTTTTTTTTTTTTTTTTTCATTTTTTTCTGAAGCTGGAAACAGGGAGAGACAGTCAGACAGACTCCCGCATGCGCCCGACCGGGATCCACCCGGCACGCCCACCAGGGGCGACGCTCTGCCCACCAGGGGGCGATGCTCTGCCCATCCTGGGCGTCGCCATGTTGCGACCAGAGCCACTCTAGCGCCTGAGGTAGAGGCCACAGAGCCATCCCCAGCGCCCGGGCCATCTTTGCTCCAATGGAGCCTTGGCTGCGGGAGGGGAAGAGAGAGACAGAGAGGAAAGCGCGGCGGAGGGGTGGAGAAGCAAATGGGCACTTCTCCTGTGTGCCCTGGCCGGGAATCGAACCCGGGTCCTCCGCACGCTAGGCCGACGCTCTACCGCTGAGCCAACCGGCCAGGGCCAAAAGTAGTATTTTTTTTGATGTGCCACAGAATTTTAGTTTATGTATGCCATGAAATAAAAAGGTTGGAAATGCTGCTATAGGGCTTTACCCTTAGGAATTATCTGGTCACAGGTGACAAAACCATGTCTTCTGCTCCTGTGTCAAAATTGAGATCTCACTAACTCAGTTTAAATGCTGTCCTTGCGAGGGGGCTGATAAATGACAGCTATCTTCTGTGCTGTTGCCTCCTCCAGCAAGTGATTGATAGGTCCTAATACAGGGCAGTTGCCATCACCAGTGTTTTGGGTCCCCTGAGGGGATACTTTGAGTATCCCTGCTTTTTCTAAGCACAAGGACATATATACATACATATTTCCTGGGCCCACTGGAGAATTGCCTCATTCCAGACAGCAAAAGGGCAGGAGGCAGAAGCCCAAAGTAATTTCTCTGGAGAAATTGTTGTCAGTGTTGAAATTGCACCTGGGAATTCTGTTACACGAAGTTAATCTCTGCATATTTTTGGTTTTCCCAAGAAAATAATGTGGCTGGAGCGAGTGCTTTATGAGTCCATAGTGGTCTCTTTGAGTCAGATGTCTACTCATTGTTTGCCTACAAGTTCAGTCTTTGAAGGAATCCCCCTGCATAGTTCTGCCTAAGAAATATACTAGCCTGTTACATCTTGATCCTTAGTGCAGAAAGTATGTTAGCAAACGGGCACACTGCCCAATGAATCTGAATTCCTCTGAGCTGAACCTAGGGAGTTAGCACAAGAGGCAAAATCTTCATTCTTGGAAGCATCTAAATCTTTTCTCTGAGGCACTGTTTGGTGTGAATTAACAATTGAAGGTACTAAGAGAGAACATATGGGTGAAAAATATGTAAAACTGGGTGTCCAGAAAGAAAATATCGGAATCCATAGTTCTCTATCATGTATGTGTTTATTTGCTTTGCTTATTTTTAAAAAAAGCATGGAGGAGGAAGGAAATAAATACAATTATAAACAATTGATTTGTCTAATTATTAAAAATAAAACTGTTCTTTTAAATAGTTGAATAATAACAGTAGCTGAAGTTTATTTTTTTTTAATGTTTATTTTGTTATTGACTTTAGAGAGAGGTAAGGAGAGAGCAGGAGAGAGACAGGAACATCTCTCTTCCTGTATATGCCCTGATGGTGGATTGAACCAGCAACCTTTGCGCTTTGGGATGATGCTCTAACCAACTAAGCTATCCAGCCAGGGTCATAGCTCAAGTTTCAATCCCATACATATAGCTGATTTGTCATTAAACCAAAGCTCAGTGAACTTTAGCTTGTCTGTGAGCTACATGTTTTAGGGGACTAATTCTAACATTGCCTACATAGTTGGAAGTGAGCAGTAAATAAGGGACCTTAATTTAAAAGAGTCACAAAATATACATATAATTTGTTATCCTGGAAGTGGCTGTGAATCTGGTAAAATGTCTTTATAAAGCTAGTAGTATATGTTGAAGGAATCTGCAATTAAGGTAAAAAACGTGGATACTTTTTGAAAGGCAATGAACCTTTTACCTTAGGGCAACAATCTTAAAAGTGAAAGAAAGTATCTTTCAAAACCAATGTTAATTTAATGAACTTGTTTGTTAGTATAAATACATTTGTTGTGTATCTATAGTAAAATATTTATATATTTTTCTTTGCAACATTTTTTTTCTTCCTATTAGGAAATTCCTAGGCTAGGATTGAGATATTTTTTATCAAAATTTGATTGCAGTATGTGGATTCTTGATCAAAGTAATAATTTTGATTTATGTATGTCTACATATTGTAAATTAATATGCCACTTCTTCAAATTAGAGCAGTGATTTTTCAACTTGAGTGCTACAAGAATTTTTAAAACATACAATATACAATACTGGACTACTTAGAGTCACTGACTGCTTTTCCCTTAGATTGTCAAATAAAAAAATGACAACAGCCAATAAAACTATAGTCTACTTGTGTGAATGAATCAAAGTTATACCTATTTTTTGTCAGCTCTTCAAAAAAATATATATATATTTTTGGTATGCCACAGAATTTGACTAATTTGTTTACATGTGCCACTAGGTGAAAAAGGTTGAAAATCACTATATTAGCGTGGATATATTATGTGACTAACTATTCATTATATTGAATTGTCATTTGAATGTACATGAAAGAAAAGTTTTCTTTCAATTAGAACAGATGTATACTTACGTGTTCTGTTGGGTTCAGCCATCATTTCCAAAGATGGGGATTTGAGTTTGCTCTGTGTATAAGTTCAAAAGTAGAACAGCAACAGTTATTCATCACTTCCTGCCCTGCTGCTCTCTCTCATGGAGCTGGCTAATCCCGGACTGTAAGCCTCTGCTTCTGAGGCTCTTATCTAAAATAGCTTGGTGAAATACAAGCCGAGTAGCCACCAGAAAATCAGACTAAATCTTTGTTTTTAATGGTAAAAGGAAAAATTTCTTATGAGATACTAATTTATGAAGAAATCTTTTTCATTATATATATTGCTGGAGTTAAGTAATTCTGAAGAAATTATTTTTCTGGAAGCATTTACCAATAATTAAAAAATGTTCCAAGTAATTTAGTAGTATGAGGTGAAATTTTTTTTTCACTGAAGAAGGATGATAGGATTTGAGAAATATTGTAAAGTGTAAAGAAGACATAATCATCCCTAGTCCTATGCTCCTAAAATTAGATACTAACATTTTCACATGTTTCTGGCAATCTCTTATTTTTCTAATTCTTATTACAAAAATATTTAAATGTAGCTTTTATGGTGAGTTATTATGCAGTAAATCGTGACATTATATCTTTCCATTTTAACAGGCATTGTGGCTCATGGCCAGTCTTGCTTCTTCTGTCCCCTTCCATTTCAGTGAAGCAAATCCCAGAAATTTCACTACTTTATGCATAATAATTTCAAGCAGTTTTTACATATATACATACTATTAATACATGAAAAGTATTGTTTCCTTAAAAAGAAGAGAGAATGCTAAAATCCTCTTTTAACCTTTCTCTCTTCTGAGGCTACCTCTTCAGCTGTCCACCCCTAAAAGGAACTAATACTAGAGTTGATTCTAGAATGTGTCCTTTTAATTAATTGTTGAATATAATGAGAATACAGATGTACATATTTACATGTAGCATAAATTTTATATATATGAAAAATACAGATAAATAATATGTAAACTATACTTATTCTGCACATCCCAATTTCCTTTTTGAGATCTGGATTGAGAATCTATTCTTGAATAAGTGATTCTGTCTCATTTTTATTTATTGTGAATACATATATCTGAATTTGTTTTAGTCCCCTTGTTTTTGTTCTTACTCTTCCTATTTTTTTCCTCTGTTCTCCACCTCTTGTAATTATATGAGCAGTCTTTTTTTTTTTTTTTTTTTTGATTCAGTCTTAAATGTTCATGATTTTCCACACAATATACTCCTCTGTGCATGCCATCAAGGGCTTTGGTGAGACATTTCTTCTTTTTTTCTTTCAATGGACAGAGAGAGAGAGAGAGGGATACATAGGGACAGACAGAACGGAGAGAGATGAGAAGCATCAATTATCAGTTTTTCATTGCGACACTTTTAGGTGTTCATTGATTGCTTTATCATATGTGCCTTGATCGCGGGCCTTCAGCAGACTGAGTAACCCCTTGCTCCAGCCAGTGAGCTTTTTTTTTTTTTTCTCAAGCCAGATGAGCCCGCACTCAAACTGGCAACCTCGGGGTCTCGAACCTGGGTTCTCCGCATCCCAGTCTGATGCTCTTATCCACTATGCCACTGCCTGGTCAGGCTATGAGTAGTCTTTATTTCACCTTTTTTCCTTTGTTTATAAATAATAGATTCCATTTCTGTATTTTAGTATTACTTTAAATTTTTGACATTCATACTTGGCTTATTTTTTCTAGTGGAGTTTGAAGTGAAACTATTACTTATTCTAGCCTCCTATTACTGGAATATTTTTGCAAAAATATGATTTTATTTTTATTTATTTTATTTTTTTATTTTTTTGTATTTTTCTGAAGCTGGAAATGGGGAGAGACAGACAGACTCCCGCATGCGCCCGACCGGGATCCACCCGGCACGCCCACCAGGGGCGATGCTCTGCCCACCAGGGGGCGATGCTCTGCTGCCACCAGAGCCACTCTAGCACCTGGGGCAGAGGCCAAGGAGCCATCCCCAGCGCCCGGGCCATCTTTGCTCCAATGGAGCCTTGGCTGCGGGAGGGGAAGAGAGAGACAGAGAGGAAGGAGGGGGAGGTGGAGAAGCAAATGGGCGCTTCTATGTGCCCTGGCCAGGAATCGAACCCGGGTCCCCCACACGCCAGGCTGACGCTCTACCGCTGAGCCAACCGGCCAGGGCCAATATCATGATTTTAAATGTATGAAACCTTATTATATTTAATATCCCTTTTTCAATAGTGGATAAATATTTGGTTGAAACCTGATGGTTTTTTCTCAGGCACTGATCAAAACTGAATAATTCATAGTATTTTATTCATCTGCCATAATGGCAGCTACCCTATGACTTGTTTTTCTGATGTAACTTTTCCCTGTAGGATTCTTAATTATCTCAGTGGTCCTATTAAAATTATATTTGCTGTAGCTCTCTCAAAATCTTTATTTGAGGTAGATTGTTCACATGGAGGAAGAGTATTTCTAAAGCAGGGATGCTTGAAGGGATTGGGTTGTTTGAGATGTGATTGGTGCTATACTGAAGCAGGTTGTTTGAATGAAAGTGTTTAATACTAATTACCCCTGGCAAAATGGAGTTCACTGTAAGAATGCACGCCAGTGACTGCATCTTAGGGACCAATTTCTCCGTTTCTCTCTTACTGGCTGTGTAGGGTCTCTGGCAGCTGACTTGTCTCAGAACTCAGGCTTGCAAGTACCTCTTTTCTGCCTCCTTTACAAATTCTTTTATTTCTTCAATTCTAGCTTCATCACTAGTTGGTTTATTCTCTGAATGTTTCTTTTCTTGAGTTCCCTAGAGAGACTGTAGCCCATTTCTGTATTTCACCTCAGCACTTGGTTTGTCCTCCCTTGGGTGAGTAGCCCAGCCTTTGTTCCACTGGCTATGGTAGGAGGAGGGGGCTTAGCATGGTATGTAATAATTTATTTCTTGGAGTAGGGGCTGTGGAAAGTGGAAATCTACAGGATGGACAAAAGTAGGTTTATAGTAGTGAGCACATAAAACAAAGTTTATTCTTATATTAGCATTTATTCACTATTGTATAATTTTTCATATGAACAACTGTAAACCTACTTTTGCCCCATCCTGTATGTTAGGGAGTTTGGGCTGCCATAACAAATACCATGGACTGGGTGGCTTGAAAAACAGCAATTTACTTCCTCATGGTTCTGGAGGAGGTTGGAAAGTCTGTCTTCAAGGTCTAGCAGGGTTTGATTTCTGATGAGAACTGACTTCCTGGCTTGTAGATGGCCACTGTTTTCTTTGGTGTTTGCTTGTGGAGAAAGGGGATGAGATGAGGGAGGGAGAAAGGGTGGGAGGGAGGAAGAGAGAGGTTGATATCTCTTCCTTTTCTTTTTTTCTTTTAATTGGGAAAGTGAGACAGACTCCTGCATGCATCTGTCCAGCCTGGGACCCAACTGGCATCCCTCACCCCTACCCTGGGGCAGATGCTAAATCAACTGAGCTATCCTCAGGGCCTGGGGCCATGCTCAAACCCATTGAGCCATTGGCTGTGGGAGGAGGAGAGGATGGGGGAGAGAAGCAGATGGCTGCTTCTCATATGTGCCCTGACTGAAGATTAAACCCGGGACGTCTGCATGCCAGTCTGATGCTCTATCCACTGAGTCAGTCAACTAGGGCCTCCTTATCTTGTAAGGTTGTAAAAGCCTTGTCTCCAATGCAATTACATTGAGATTTACAGCTTCAATATAAGAGTTTCAAAACAGTTCATAGCAGTTTTGAAATAATTCAGCCTTTTTTTAAAAATCAGGATAAGTTTTTTTTCTAGAACAGTCGTACCACTGACCTGCTATTATTTTATATTCTTTATATAAGTGATTGGTATCCAGTCAGTAAGTCAAACAGGAAAGCTCGAATTCATGCTAGGCTCATCTACATTACATCCACATTACCAGGTCCTGTTGCTTCTAGTGTTAAATTACTTCTTGAATCCATCTCGTGTTTTTATTTTTCACTCTGTAAAAATGGTAGGTAGGGTCCTCAAGTCATTTAGCCTGTACCCATCTTTAGCCTCATCATCTCTGCCTCTATTCCTCCTTTTCCTTCCGCCCCATGCATGTGGAGAACTACTGCAGTTCTCAGAAGGTACTGTGCAGCCTAGCCTCTGTGTGGGAGCTCTTTTATTATTCCTTCTAAGTCTCATCTGTTCATTAGGACTCTGTGCAGTGGTCTCAGAAGATTTTTCTTTCTCTTCAGTTTGGGTTTGGTGTCCTTCTTATGTCTTCTTGTATTTTAAGTGTCTGCTTATTACTTTTCCAGTCCCTTGGCCTGTGAATTCCCAGACTGTGTTCTCATTTCTCTAATTCTGCCACATAACATGTCATTCATGTAGGCACTCAATGAGTAAATAAGTTTGAATGAGTAAATAAGAATTTGAGTTTTTTATAATGCTGTGACCCCCTTCAGCATTTTCACTTTGGACAGGTAATTTATCTTTCCATATTATAAAGGAAGACAAGACTTAATATTTAAAGTATGTTGTAAGGCAAGATTCCTTGATACCTGATTCCCTTTGATTTGGAGAGTAAAAATATATTTAATACATTCTATTTTTATTGAAGAAATTTAAAAAGATTCAGGAATGTCAGCTTAATGAAAATAAAAATATTGTTCACAAATGCTTTTTTGATCAAGTCTATAAAAATGAGGGAGAACTTCAAAAGAACAGATGCTAGAAAGGCTGAGTGTTTTCTGTTGGAGGATTGCATGATGGTGGTGGGGAGGTGCCATTTCTGTGCTTTTGGAGCAGCAGCTCAGGAACGTTATTCTAGAATTGAATTCTGACTGAACGTGTAAGTTTTGCTGTCATGGCCAATTGACTTTATGACAAACTACTCGCAAATGACTACAGCCTTGCAGGTAGTGCTGATGCAGCTATGAATGAGACAAATGCTAAATTTAACTGCAGTAACAGATGCTGAGTGACTTGACAAGCTGCAAACCATTGCAGCAAGCTCTCTTAATGTTGTACTCCTTTTACAGTCAGAATTGTGTACGATAACTAGAAAATTGTATGCATATGGGACAGTTTCTGTGAGTTATTTTTAGCATTAAACACATTCTCACTTGTTAGTTGCCATATAATCTGCATTGGGCCGAATGATTGTTTTCTGTTCCAGGCACTGACTGTCTACTACACGAGAGCTGTGCCTGCACGTTCCCTGTACAACTTGTTGAAAAGTACAATGATTAGTCAGTTAGTAACTTCCTCCTAAATAAAATCAAATATCTTACTTGATTTTTTTATCCTCTGCTGAAACTAGTGTTATGGACTTATTGTTGGAGAGTCATATGGTCACAGCTAAAATCCTTAGAGATTTCTTTTTTTTTTTTTTTTTTTAAATATTTTATTGATTGATTTTTTTTAGAGAGAGAGGAGTGAGAGAGAGAGAGACAGAGAGAGAGAGAGAAGGGGGAGGAGCAGGAAGCATCAACTCCCATATGTGCCTTGACCAGGCAAGCCCAAGGTTTCGAACCGGCGACCTCAGTGTTCCAGGTCGACGCTTTATCCCACTGCGCCACGACAGGTCAGGCCCGAGATTTCTAAGGGATTTGGCAACTCTGTCATAGTGTTCAACTTTTGCAGAAATTATGAAGTCTTTAAATTAAAAATGATTATGAAAATTTAAATTTTTTCTCAGTTAATATATAGATAAATAGTGTTGCCAGATAGAATAATGCATACCTTGTTAAATTTGAACTTTAGATAATCAACAAATCAGTGTTTGGTATAAGTATGTCCCAAGTATTGCATGAGATATACTTATACCATAAAATTTTTCATTTATCTTAAATTCAAATATAACTAGGAATCTTGTATTTTTATTGCTAGTTCTGGCAACCTTATATTGATACCAGATTTTAAAAACTCAAAAGAAATGAAGTGCAAAATAAGTTTCTCTTAATTTCCTCCAGCCCCTTACATCCCACTGTTAGTCTTTGGAAAGCTTGCAAAAATAGTCTGTGCTTTAATAAACATGTGCATATTAATTTTACTTACACAAACATTTTCCTCCCTTTTATATAAATTCTAGAAATTTAATACATTGCTTTGTGCTTTTTTTTTTCATTTAGCAGTAAATTTCTACCATGTGATCTTTCCCCCAAAAAAAACAATGTAGAAAATACTGGGTAGTGCAGTAGAAGAGTGAGTGTGCTCTTTGAAATCAGGCAGAGTTGGATTCACATCTAAGTTCTGCAGCTTGCTGGCTAGATGTGTGTCCTTGAGCAAGACCTCAGCCATTCCTTTTCTCTGTTGTCTTATCTGGAAAATGGAGAGAATAATGTGCCAGGCAGTGGAGGATATTGTGGAGCACAAGATGGTCAGGTTTCATGCTCCCATGATGTAATGTGTGTTATGTAATGTGTATGGCTCTGTAGTTCCTCATAGGTACTGAATTAATTGAGTCAGCATTGATATGTCTTGTAATTCTGAGTGCCATAGCTACTGAAACAGACAGGTTCAGTTATCAGCAAATATGGCTATAAACACAATACATCAGCAGTAGCTGGAAAAGGAGTAATATTTTCTTTGTTATTTGAATATGCTTATTTTCATTATGTTGAGGGATTTTTTTTTTTACCTTGAAATGTAATAGCCATGCTTTTAAATGTACCTGTACTTTGAATATTAATATAGGAACTTTTATTATTTTCTTGGGGGTTTTTCTTAAAATATTAGATTTTAAAAGTGACTTATTCAAACATATATGAACATTATATAAATGGTTAATATTACTCATCTTTCTTTAACTACCTATAGTTATTAAATACTCAATTCTGACTTGGCTGTATCTTATATGGATTGTTGGCTATGTTGCATTGTCAACACCAGTCCATTTCAGATTTCATTCAGTTTGGTTCCCTAGACTTTATGCATGTTGTCTCCCTATTTCTTTCTTTAGTTTCTTCTTGTGTATGGCAAGGTCTACACAATTTTGAACTTGGAGAGAGGAAAGAAAACAGTAATGTGAATCTTCTTCCTTTCAAGGGGCAGGATATTGAAGTTCAATTGTTAACTGACTCTGGAGCCAGACTACCTGGATTCAAATCCTGGCTCCAACACTTATTATTGATATGACCTTGGGCAAGTTAATTAATCTTTCTGTACCTCGGTTTCCTCAAGTGAGTGGATTAAAGGACTTAATTGTATAATATGCTTTGGACAAAGCCAAGCATGTGGCAGGTGCTGTGTTTGCTGCTATTATTACTTCTTCTGTTCCAGCATTAATGTTGATTACTTGTTATTGTATCCAGTGGTGGGATTTAAATAATTTAACAGCCGGTGCTCTGCCCTAATGACCATTATACGTACAAAAAAATGATATACCAAAAGATAGTTTAGTATTTCATACAGTTAATACTTAATAAGAACAATAAAAGAGGTACACAAAACTAGATTATGTTATAAGAAAGAATTTTAAAATATTAAGGAAAAAGTATTAATACCTGATAAAAAACAAAACTGTTATTTAAGGTATTTCCAATGACAGCTTGTTGCCTCCTGGTTGTTTGACACTTTTTATGTTTGTTTACCGAAGTAACAAATGCAAGAGAATTAAAATGTAGTATTTCATCAAAGATATAATGAGATTTATGAAATGAATAAATAAATATTACAAGCATAGTTCCAGCCAACTTTTTCACCTATGGACGGAATGAACATTGCATTAGAATACACTGGTGCTTAGAATACACTGGTGCACCGATGAACATTAAAAAAGAGTAAGGAATGTAAATTTGTGATGTCCACATTGGGTGGCTGTCCAAATGCCCACCTTAGAACCTTGATAACAAGTGCCATTTACCAACCGGTTTAGTGAGCTCAACAAAAAATAGGTATCGGTTCTGCTGAACCAGTGCAAACCGGCTGAATCCCACCACAATCTCATTTCTTCTCTTTACTGCATCTGATTCAACCTCACTGGTCACTTGCATTGCCCAGAAAAACCCTTAGAACTTGGTGTTTTTATGACATTTATTGGATCTTTTTAAAGTTTTATCTGTTGGCTATTAACCACTGTTATCAGTCAGTACCCTTCTATTTCTGTGTATAGTTGAGGAGGGAAATAAGGGAAGAGTGATGGGGGTGGTGGTTGGAGGGTGAGAAGGAGAATTCATGTGTACAATTTGATGGGAGTGGATTCCATCTCTGCGTCTCAATAATTCTGTGATTACGAATGAGTTTCTTTATACTTAGAACTGAATCATTGTGATAGAGGTATAGAACAACGAAAGGAACACATTTTAAAAATCTTTTATCTCATGGTTAATAATTGCTGTGAACTAGTGTGGCAAGTAATTCCAGGACCTGAGTAGGAACAGCACAGATTTAAGAAAATAAACTTAAGAGAAATAGGATGGGAATAGGAAGCCTCTGCAAGCTGATGGCAAGAACAGAGCGCCCTCCACCCCCTACTTGCTTATTTATAGGGCAAAGTGAGGTCATTAGCAAATCAAAGAGATCATTAAAACAAAGTCACATTTCCAAGGCAACCCAAGAATTTCATCAAGTGCAGAATACCCCCACCAGACCTAACATCTTAACTTCATAAAACAAAGGATAAAAAGAAAACAGCCTCTAGTCTTTCGAGGAACATGGGGTATAGGATGAGTATAAACAACCTAGCACCACAGCTACCTTGGAAGTGTGGAAAAAAACAGCCTTTAGCAACTTTACTAAGTAAGTGAGGTGGGGGGTTGGGCAGACTGTCAGCTTACTGCCAGTTCTTTACACCTCTGTCCCCCAAAAATCTTAACTGCATAGACCCTGTTGGCTTGTGGTTCCTAACATATCCCCCTTTTCTAGTTTTTAACTTCAATTTGTGTGCTGTGATTTATACTCATTTGATTTCCCATGTTCCAATTTGGAGGCAGACTGAAAAAATAAACACAAAATTAATATAGCCAATGCTAAGAGATACCAAAATAAGTGTCTTAATACAATGAAGGGATTAAAGCTTTTTAGATTATCAAGCAAATTCTTAGCTATACAGCAGGATATAAAATAGAATTTTTGCAGTTTTGAATGTCCTTAATATGTTAATGTAATTTCACCAAGTCCATGTTGACACCATCACCGCTCCACATTATCTGTAAATGCAACCCAACCCCACTTCAGTCTGAGAACTGTCCCAAGAAGCAGAAGTTACACAGATTCAAAAAAAAGTTCATCTGGCACTGGAAGTGTTGTCACATTTCCACACTCTGCAGCTATCGTCCAAGTCCCAGTGACCACTGCTTCTAGCACATTAAGCTTTTGTCTCAAGCTTAATGTCAATACTGGATTTCTGGCAATGATTCAGGTAGACTAGAAGGGCCATCCGCAGCATGTATGGAGATGGAGCTTCTGTGTCCTTTAACCTGGAGAGATGAAACCAGGGGGCCTTTCCCTAGAGTTTTGCAGCCTTGGGGTGGTGAGAACCTTGGGATACATTACACTATGCTGGGTGGTAGAGGTAAATTTGTAACAGAAGTGGGCAAAAAGGAGAGAGAGAGAGAGAGGCTCTGAATTTGGAGAGTAGGTTCTGTCCTAGAATAGGCATGGGGCATTTAGGCAAGAGGAGAAAAGAGTGTGTAAAGGAGACACTATGTATTAGACAAGGCAGTGGATCCATGGAAAATGGGGAGAAAAAGAAGACCATCAACACCCACAACAGAGATCTTTGAGGATGAGCAGAACCCAAATATTCCAGCAAGGCAGAGTAAGTGGCCCTTGTGTCTATAAGAAATGAGATGGGCTTACCTGCTACTTGGATGGTTACCCTAGGCTTGTTTGTGGTGATGTGAGATGGGGCTGATGGCCCTGGGCACCTTCAGTCTTCAGTGGCAAGTCCTTGCCAGCTGGGCAAGGTTAGGTCAGAGGCGGCTGGGAGGAGTGGAAGAGATTGACCCTTCCTTTGCAGGAGCGAGGGAGCAGCCTATTTTCCATTGACCATTTTTGCCTGGCAGGGGCTGAGAAGGCAGGCAGGCAGGCTTTAGCCCAATGACCTTCCTTTTCACTGTTAAAGCAGGGCCCTGATGGAGTCTTATGAGGCCACTTAGGGGCATTGGAGCTGTTAAGGGCATATGCCAAGAGCTGGTATTTTGTCTGATCTCTTTGGGCTTTGTCTGCCTTTTCTTGTTCCTCTAAATGCCATGCTTAGGAGATATCGTTGAGGGGTTTCAGAATCCTCCTCTGCTTATATAAACTTTTTCCATATGTCTGGAGCTGATTGGAAAAAGACAGAAAGCATTATCAGCTGTATCAAATGAAAGAGGGTAGGAATTTGCAGGAGAAAGAGGTTTGGAGTGTGCTAAGAAGATTTGATAGATGAAACAGATTTGACAAAGAGAGGGATGAGAGCATAGTAAAATAAGTCTTATAAAATTGTGCTTGTGAAGCAAGTGTCTCATCCTGGCTCATGGTGTTTCACCAAATGTTCAAGAACCCACCGTGGAGCCTCAGCAGACCTAGGAAAAATATACATATATCCTCAGCCCTATAGGAAAACAGGGTGTGGCCCTTGCCAGATTCCTGTGAGTGGGTCCTTCCATCACACTTCAGGGAAGGCTTTCCTCGTTGGATTCCAGAGTCTCTGGGCCACTGAATGGCCTGTACATCAGCATTCAAACAAAAAAACAAAAAATATTTTTTTAAAGTAAAACATGATAAAGAAGATTTGTATGAGTTCCAGGATATGACTCCCCCTTTTTTATTTTTTATAGTTGACCTTTAAGCATTTGTTGGGCATGCTTTAAAATGCCTTGACCCTGAGGATTGTAAGGAAATACCTGTCCTCAGGTTAAATCCAAAGTCTAAAACATAGTAAATGCTTTTCCAAGTAACACTTCCATACCTTACAAAACATTTCTATCTCATTAATTAACAGGCAATCTAGAGAGCACAGGAGGCTGAAAAAAATCTAGTATGACCTTTGTTATCTTCCCATTGTAAAAAAACAAAAACAAACAACTGAGAGCTTTGTTAGGGAAATCCACCCTGCCCCAAGTCGCAGCTCAGTGATTGCTTCATGAGTGAGTAAAAAAAAAATCCAAAAATGAAACCCAGTGTTACTTAGCAATAACAGATGCAAAAGCTCAACTAAATTAGCAAGTCTTTAGGATCTACATTCTATTCTATTTAAATTTAAGTGAGTGCTTTTTAAAAGGTCCAATTTTAAAGCAAAATGTACGGATGAAATTATTATTTTTTAAATATTAGAGCCGGCATTTCCAATTTTTGCATGCAAGAACTTAATTCAGGCCTTAAAAACAGACACATTTTAGACAACATTAAACAAAGACTAAACAGAAACAAGAATCAGAGAAACCAGAGAGAAACCTAGGATTTCAGAGCACAACCAGATTAGAAAGATGCCTGCCTGATCTTAGGGCATTTTTTAATAGGGACTAAAGATGGACGAGACTAGTCAAAATTTCCTCAAGAAAAATCTCGGGGCCGCAAGGAAATTTTGTAGACAGATCCACCTTGAGTCCCCATCCAAATTTCCAGACAAAGAATAGAAAAGAAACAAAATGATAGTTCCAATGATTGTAGCTAAAACAAAGAAAATCAGACCATAACAGGAGAAGCTGTAACTTTTCTAACACCTGAATCTCCTATTTAAAAATTCCAAAAGCCGCTTCAACTGGCAGTTCAGGTTGATTATGCTGAGATTTCTCCTCCTGAATTTTAGATGAGTGGCAAACTAAGTTGATGGGGCCGGGGAACGCTCTGTTGTCAGTTTCCCTGAATCACCTGCCCTCTGGCAGTATTCTTAGATTTATATTCTTTTGCCCAATGTTTCCCTTTCCTACAGCCTGGGCAGAGGTCAGGAGCTTTAAGATTTGGCTGCCCTTGAGGGAGAGAGAGGCTGAGACTGACATCCGGGAGGGGTAGGGCAATTTCTAGCAAAATGTCCTAAACCCCTGCATTGGAAACAAGATCTACTGGCAGAAGTACTTCCCCGACCTTCCTTCTTTTGTTTGTTCTGCCGTTTATCAGAGTATTGTCCTGGAGGCCTCCCCTGAGACACTATGGCAATAGCCAGACCTTGCATGTATGAAGGCCCAATATCAATGTATATCGTGATGTAATTCCCTATATCTCGAGTCTGATCTAAAGCTTGTTGGAGTGAGAATCTCCAAAGGTCTGAGACAAAGACCCTGGGAGCAACCCGATAAGCGTAAGAAAGAGCAGAGGGCAGCAGAGGCACAAAGGTTAAGGCGGCCATGGCCACCCTCATTATCTCTCCAGTCATCCTCAGACTCCAAGGTCTTCTCAAATTTACATCTCTCTGTTTCTAGCTTACTGAGATCAAACAACAGCTCTTCCTCAAATAAAAACATTTGTACAAAAAGAAAAAGGTCCCTCACTCTTGACCCTAATTGTCTCATAATTTATTACTCCCGACTCTACTCTCCCCGAAAAGGACTCAAAAACTTGACTTACTCTGCGCACCTGGGGAGTTCCATCACCTGCCTTTCGTTTAGTTTTCCCTTCTTCAGGCCCCACGTTGGGCACCACTTGCCAGGAACCAGCATGGCAAGTAATTCCAGACCCTGAGTGGGAACAGCACAGAATTAAGGAAATAAACTTAAAGAGAAATAGGATGGGATCAGGAGGCCTTGCAAGCTGATGGCAAGAACAGAGTGCGCTCAACCCCCCTACCTGCTTTATTTATAGGGCAAAGTGAGATCGTTAGCAAATCAAAGAGATCATTAAAACAAAGTCACATTTCCAAGGCAACCCAAGAATTCCACCAAGTGCAGAAAACCCCCACCAAACCTAACATCTTAACTTCACAAAACAAAGGACAAAAAGAAAACAGTCTTTAGTTTTTCTGAGGAACATTGGGGTATAGAATGAGTATAAACAACCCAGCTAACACAGAGGTGTGTACAAAACAGCCTTTAGCAACTTCACTAAGCAAGTGAGGTGGGGGGTTGGGCAGACTGTCAGCTTACTGCCAGTTCCCCACACCTCTGTCCCCCAAAAATCTAAACTGCAAAGAACCTGTTGGCTTGCAGTCTCCAACAAGTAATGATGAACTCTTTAAAACCACAGAAAAAGCCATGTATTTATTTTAGGGATATCAGAGCAGAGGAGACAAACTAATTTTATATCACTGAAATCCAGAGGGTGGAAGTCTGGGCACTAATGTCAGTTACTTGAGCCTGAGGTTTTAAATAAAAAGCCTTTGTGATAAGTCTGAATAAAAAGTAATTTTTTTTTTCACATAACTGACTTGTAGGTAAACTCATGGATGGTAGTATTTTTCTCAGTTTCTACTCTCTACTTTCTCTACAGACTCCTAAATCAGCGGGCCTCTAAATTCATAGAGGACCTCCTCCTCCTCCACCCCATGCCAATAATGCCTATCTTTTGAAGTTAATATTTTATAAGGGTAGGAGGATAAAACCAAATTTTACTGTATATATCAAATACTTACATGTATAATATTATTCTTTTTGGACTTTGTGAGTATTATTCATGAGTAAATAGAGATGTTCAAGTTCAGAAAAGATAGATAAGTGACTTAAAAACATAGCTATTAAGTGGTCAAGCTGAAATCATCAGACTTACTAATCTATACCTTTCCATTGCTATCATGCTTCCTCTTGGGTGATTTAATTACATATACATATGAAGGGCTCTGGCCAGGTAGCTCAGTTGGTTCAGATGTTGTCCTGATACGCCAAGGTTGCGGGTTTGATACCTGGTCAGGGCTCATAGAAGAGTCAACCAATGAATACCTGAATAAGTGGAACAACAAACTGATGTTTCTCTCTTTCCCTCTCGCTCTCTGCCTCCTTTCTTGCTCTCCCTACCTTCTTACCCATACTCCCTTCCCCTCTTCCCTTCTCCCTCTCTCCTTCCTTTATCTCTAAAATCAATAAGTTTAAAAATTTCTTTAAATACATTCCTATGTAGACCTGGGCTTTCTTACATTTTGATATCTTTATTTTATCTTTTAATTGTCAGAGGTTAATAATATTTTTTGGGAATCTCATTGTATGCTATTTTATGAAGCAATATCGTAGTCTTCTTGTCAGAAAGAATAAAAAGTATGACTAATTTATTTTTAAGTTCTCCCTGTATTTTTCCTCATGAAACCATGCAATGGTTGGTATTGGAATGCTCATCAATATGGGCTCAGTATTAATATTAATATATATATTATAGTTATGATTTATGTAGTGATCTGGAAATTAGTATATTTTATTTATCTCATTTATCATGACATACTTACTGAGTAAATATGTTTTCTAGTAAACTAAGGTTCAGATGGTAGGCCCTTGGTCAAGGTCACACTGTTACTTAGGTTTCAGTTCCAGGTTAGAGCCAGTGCCCTCTCGTTGTCACACCAGGCCACATTTTGTGTGTGTGTGTGTGTGTGTGTGTGTGTGTGTGTGTGTGTGTTTCTGAAGTGAGAAGTGAGAGGAGGCAGACAGACTCCCGCATGTGCCTGACTGGGATCCACCTGTTATGCCCACCAGGGGGCGATGCTTGGCCCATCTAGGCGTTGTTCTGCTCCAACCGGAACCATTCTAGTGCCTGGGGCAGAGGTCATGGGGCCATCCTCAGCACCTGGGCCAACTTTGCTCCAGTGGAGGCCTGGCTGTGGGGATGAGAGAGAGAGACAGAGAGGAAGGAGAGAGGGAAGGATGGAGAAGCAGATGGGTGCTTCTCCTGTGTGTCCTGTCCTGGAATCAAACCTGGGATTTCCACATGCCGGGCCTTCGCTCTATCTCTTAGCTAACCGGACAGGGCCTACACTAGGGAATTTTTTAAACAAGTGCCAGTGGTTGAACTATTTGAAATGGAGTTGATGTTTTAAATAACATATTCTAAATTGAGATAAGGAAAACCAATAAATACTGTTTTCTATTATTACACAGAGCTCATTGCAGGCTTGATGGTCTACGCATATGTTCACTTGCATCACATACCTCCATTATTTTCCAAATTCATTTTCTCTTAAATAACAAGGGACAACTTGTTTCTTCTTAAAGAAAGTCTCTTTCTCATCTTCCAGATGCATGTGAGGATGTGGTTGTGATTCCTTTTCTCCATTGAGGGAATTACTGACTGACTTCCCGATGACTGTTTTGTGCAAGACACAGAGTTGATGTAACTGTGGAGACATTGTGCAGAATTGTTAAACAGCAAATATTAAAGATGAATTAGTGATGTGAACATTGTCAGTGCAGATCTGAATTCAGTACATTTAAAATGTCTAGATAAGTGTTGTTAAGAAAGATGAGATCTGTGTGAGTTGAAGTTTTTGTTTATTTTTTTTGGATGGTAAAGAAGAAAATATTATAGTCAGGAGGGTATTTTAAAAACCCCTGAAGAATCTTCTTTTACTTAACATTCTTTTACTCACATTTTCATCCACAATTTAATGTATTCTCTTCTGGTGCCTGACGTACTGCTTGAGTGTCACAGCTTATTTCTAATAGATGTGTATGTATATGTGCCCCCCCCCCCCAGTTAAGACTGTGAGCATTTAAGGCCAGAGTCACATCTTCTAATTTTTACATTTTAATGTTTTTTCCTCAGAATTTCTCATGCAGAGTTAAGTAAGCTTCTTACTTTGTGGGTAAGGATATTTAAATGAATCCAAGATTTTAGTGGGCTGTGTTGATCTTGTAAAGAAATATTTTGGATTTATCTGTCATCTTATTAAAAGAGATTTCTTGCCTTTTACTTATAATGCAAATATTACCTGTAAATATAAGATAATTTTGGATTAGTTCTAAAATTATTGCTTTTTTTTATTAAGTATAAGGAAAACTATCTTTTCAGTCAAAGAGATTTTAATGGTCAAAGGAATTAAAGTAGCATCAAGTGCTTTTTATAGTATATAGTTTTAGAATATAATTTCAAAATTCTGATAAAATATAACCATTTTATTTTATTTTCTCTCCAGAGTTCCATTTTGTTTACTGTTTATCGAGAAGAATACTGAACTTTGAGGAAAAATGTTAGAAACTATAGGTAAGACTTGTTCCTTTCTATCATTGTAAGAATTGGACCTCCTTCCAGTCGGATCTTTGAAATATAGTATGTTCTAAATAGCAGGATTCTGTCATACTTAGTTTTTAAAATTTTTTTATCCACTAACATTATACCAGGGTAATGTGTTTCCATATTTGAACAATTTCATCTGAAGTGTTATAGAAACATAGTTTATAAGCAAAAGTTAAAAGCCTATGAGATTTTTCACTTACAGGTTTTACACTTAATATAAACCCAATTATCATCTATGAACCTAATGCTGGCTAACGTTTGTTTCTGAATAGCATCATAAAGTTTAACAATATTTTTAATACTGAAAAAGATCTTTGCCTATATCATACATATTTTTACTTTATTTTTTATTTTATTTATATTTAAGTGAGAGGAAGATAGACCCCCACATGGATTTCTCTCTGGTCCCGCGATGAGTGCAGCTGGTGTCTTGACAGCTGTCTATTTTGAGGGGAGGGTGAGAGTGAGTGGGAAAAGGAAGAGCTCTTGTTGTGACCGTAGGGGTCATCACTGTGACTTGTGGCTGGGACCATACCAGTAATGAAGAAGCATGGTTGTAGCCTTCCTTCAGCACCCGTTTTATACTAAAGTCCCACACCATAAGGACTACTGCTTCACAGAGGAAACTTCCTCTTAAGAAAGTGGAAAGTAAAGGAGTAATGTAAAATTATTTAAATTGTATCTTTCTAATCTTTATTCTGTAAGTTATTGACTCATACTCTTTCCAAGACGTAACTGAGGAATTAATGCTAGATTGTGATTCTGAGATACCATGGGAAATGTAACCCAAAATAAAGTTCTCATGTATATCTTTATCATTATTTGCTTTTAAAATTCTGTGTATGAGTAAATATTTTTTTGTTTAAATTTGTATATGTTTGTGAGCTCATGGCCAACATTAATTTATGTTTTAATTTCTCAGTTTATAATTCCACATTTAATGTTATAAAAAGTGCCTCTGTTGATAATTCCCACTCTTTTTTTTTATTATTATGATATAGCAAATATATTTTGATTCATAAGTATTTTGCCATAATGACTCTGTTAGGACCTATAACTGAACAGTCTCCATCAAAAATAAATAAATTTGGCCTGACCAGGCAGTGATGCAGTGGATAGAGCATTGAACTGGGACGCGGAGGACCCGGGTTCGAACCCCAGAGGTCGCTGGCTTGAATGAAGGCTCATCTGGCTTGAGTATGGGCTCACCATCTTGAGCGTGGGGTCACTGGCTTGAGCGTGGGATCATAGACATGACCCCATTGTCGCTAGCTTGAGCCTAAAGGTTGCTGGCTTAAAGCCCAAGGTCGCTAGCCTGAGCACAAGGTTGCTGGCTTGAGGAAAGGGTCACTCGCTCTGCTGTAGCCCCCGGGTCAAGGCACATATGAGAACTCAATCAATGAACAACTAAGGAGCTGCAATGAAGAATCAATGATTCTCATCTCTCTCCCTTCCTGTCTGTCCCTTTCTGTCCCTCTCTCTGACTCTCTCTGTCTCTGTAAAAAAATAAATATAAATAAATAAATAAGTTTGGCATCAAGAGACTGTGTGTGTATGTGTGTGTGTGTGTGTGTGTGAGTTATTTTTAGGGAGGTGTTTTTAATTATTACTTTTGGGATAAACTATCTGGTGGGACATGCATGTTAGATGCTGTGGTTATTATTATTGATAGTATAATATTATGATTACTCAAAATATATATTTTGCAACTTTGTGCCTGATAAATTAAGTGCTCAGTTAATATATGATTTATTTTAATTATAAATTAATTATGTACATAAAAATTTTCTATTGAAATTTAAGTTATTTTAAAATTAAATAGCAAATATTAAAACACTAAGTATTAAAAAGTCATGTTTTTGAAGAGATATGCATTATTGTGATATATGTGCAAGTAAATTCTCAACTATAGGACACTGTACACCGTAATATGTGAAATTGTCGTACTTTGGGTATGAGGACATTATCTACATTTATGTATTTATGAGTTAGTTATATTTCTAATTTTTCTTATAAGTAAAATTTTAAAAGGTGAACATATCAGCATTGGTAAAATCACAGAGCATTTAGTCTTCAATAGTTTTTATTAAAAAGTTGAAATAGCTGGCATTAAAACTTAAATGTAAAACCTTGGTCGGTTGGCTCAGTGGTAGAGCATCGGCTCCGGCATGTGGATGTCCCTGGTTCAATTCCCAGGCAGGGCACACAGGAGGAGTGCTCATCTGCTTCTCCACCCTCCCCTCCCTCTCCTTTCTCTCTTTCTCCCCTCTCCTGCAGCCAAGGCTCCACTAGAACAAGTTTTCCATAGGCGCTTAGGATGGCACCATGGCCTTGCCTCAGGCACTAAAATGGCTCCAGTACATGGAGCAATGGCCCCAGATGGGCAGAGCATCGCCCCTATTGGGCTTCCTGGGTAGATCCTGGTCAGGCATATGTGGGAGTCTGTCTCTCTGCCTCCTCACTTCTCACTTAAGAAAAATACAAAAATAAATAAATAAATAAAACTCAAATGTACTTTATCTGAATTAGTTTCTGTATTTTACAATTAGTTGCTTGTAGCATGCACCATAACCAGTTCTGCTTTTCAAACAGATTTTCTTACAAGAGACTTCAATGTTTGAGGGACATATAGTGACATGTTTCAGTCTCCCTCTTTTTTTAAATTTTTTTAGTTAGAGGAGGGGAAACAGAGAGACAGACTCCTGCATGCTCCTCAACTGGGAAGCCCATCAGGGGTTGATACCTGCCCATCTGGAACCCTTGCTCCATTGCTCAGCAATGAAACCATTTTTTAACCACTGAGGCAGAGGCCACAGAGCTATCCTCAGTGCCTAAGGCCGGCTTGCTTGAACCAATCGAGGCATGGCTGCAGGAGGGGGAAGAGAGAGAGAGAGAGGCAAAGGAGAAGAGAGAGCAGGGCTGGAGAAGCAGATGGTCGCTTTTCCTGTGTGCCCTGACTGGGAATCAAACCCGGGACATCCACAGGCCAGGCTGACGCTCTAACACTGAGTTAACTGGCCAGGGCCTCTTTTATATACTGAGTTGATTTTGTATTCTCAAAAGGATTTTTAGCATTTCTATACGCATTGGTTGATGAGCGTGTTTGAATCTCATTATTGACTAATGCCACTCTTTGGTATAGACAAGAACCGGGCCCTACAGGCAGCAGAGCGCTTGCAAGCCAAGCTGCGAGAACGCGGGGATATGGCAAATGAAGACAAACTGAGCCTTCTAAAGTCAGTCTTGCAGAGCCCACTCTTCAGTCAGATTCTGAACCTTCAGACTTCTGTACAGCAGCTGAAAGACCAGGTAGGACATCATTTACCCAAAGCAGGCATTCACAGCATGGCATAGATCTTGTGAAAGGCTTGTGTTTTTCTGAAAGGCTCAATTTTGTATGTATTAATACATAGTTAATGAAGTCATTCAAACCTCCAAACGAGACATTCAGATTCACTGTGGCTCCCCCGCCCTAGTTATTTATGTAATGGTTGTTGCTGTATACTGTAGATGATATGACATCGTGTTGAAAGCTGTGTGAATGCTAAAGAATAAGCCCTTACAGGAGAAGGGGATAATAAAAATGTGTTTCGGGTATATGGCTGTAGACTTGGTTTCCATCTTCACCAAAGCTCATTGTTCTTGTGATCTTGCTCATTCAGATTCAGGCATTCAGTATACTTTCAAGATTTCGGATAAGCCTGGATTTGCATGTGTAATCGTGTGTGAGGAAGGGAAATCACCTTTATTTTGACAGTAAAAGAAATAATTATTGTCATCGGTTGGAGGAATTGCAATTCTCACTTCTTAAAGGAGTGTAAGTAGCAATTCCTTCTATGACAGCATCAGATTGTGATAAACATTAGAACTCTTAAATGTAGCACTGTTTTTTCTGTAAAAATTATGAGCATTAAAAGTCCTAGCAATTATATTAAAACTGAAACATAGTACAATGACAGAATGAAAATTAAAGTCAGATGTTCTTTGAACTTAATCACCATTTCTCAGGTTTAAAAACATTTTTAAAATGGTGTTATCCTCACAAGATTTGAAGTCAGCCTGTGCCTTCAGTCCAGGTTAACTCTCATTACTTTATATTTTTAGCATTACTTTAATGGTAACAGATGACTTGCTGTTAAATATTCTGCCTTACAAGGTTAAAAATGAAACTTGAAGACTAGTTTCATAATTCAGTGAAAGAACAACTCCAAGTAAAATAAAAACTTAGAATGTGCCAAATACAAAAAGAAAAAATAGTAGTGATAGAGAAGAAATTTGTTTAATGTCATGAAACTTCTTAATCTAGATATTTTGGTAACCAAAAACTTAAATTAAAAAGAATCTTTAAAAGAATATATTTTTAGTGAATTTCTAATTAATGATTTTTAAAGTCATTATTATGAATTAAAAGAGATTTTATATGTAGTTGTGTTTCTCCTCTTTGCAAGTTATTAAAAAGGTTAGTTTTAGATACTCATTTTCAGAATGGATGGGTAAGGTTTAGAGAAACAAGTATTCTGAATATAAGTGTGATTATAATGTAGATAACTATCTGTTTTTTTTCAGAGTGTGTGAAGTTGAGCAGATATGTTCTCCCCTTATTGTGTTATGATGACATGATTATAATGACAGTAAAAGTTGAAACAAAAAGTATTAGTAACTATGTCAGAAAATACCACTAGTCCAGTGAGATATAACTATCAAGATACCCCTTCTAGTCAGCCTTATGTAAGCAGAATAGCATTTCTACGTACCAGGTCTGCTGAGGGAGGGGGAAAATAGGCCTACTTGTTATTGAACTTGTTTTACCTTTTCCAAGTAGAAATATGTTATGGGTTCCAAAACTGTTTGGGTCCCACATGATCAGCTGTGACCTCCGTGGAAATCTGTGGAGCATAATATGATTGAGTTTCATCATCTGTAATTAAGTACAGTGTGATATTGTTTTATTAGTGGTAGATGCTGATAATTTTCAGGACTAAGTAAGCTGTAGGGTTTGTGAATTCTACAGGCCTGTCTTATGTGCCTTTGGATTTTTGACTCTGGTCACCTGTTCAAATACTGAACAGAGACCAAGCAAACCATGCAACCTACACCCTGCTTATCTCATTGGCTTAGAGAGAGGTTGAGTGACTAGAACTAGAATTTGGTTTTTGTGGCCTCCCAAAGCACAGTTCTTGCTTTTTTTTTTGACTCTGCAGTCTGTCTTGGATTATTCCCCGCCCCCCCAAAGGCAGAAACTTGGTCCTTAGCTGATAAAAGTTTAATTTTGGTTAAAGCCACTGATAACCTCTCAGTTGTATTAAACTTTCACTTCATTCATTCATTCATTCATTCATTCATTCATTCATTCATTCTCCCTTCTTTTCCAAGTGAAAGGAGAGGAGATAGAGATTCCTGCATGTGCTGTGACCAGATCCACCTGGCAGCCCCTATCTGAAACTGAAGCTCTGCCCAGTTTGGACCGTGCTCATAGCCTAGCTGTTTTCAGTGCTGAGCTGAGACTGCACAGAGCCATCCTCAGCGCCTGAGGCCGATCAGCTCAAACCAGTTAGCCTTGGCTGTGGGAGGAGAAGGGAGAGAGAGAGAGAGAGAGAGAGAAAGAGGGGGAGAGATAAGGAAGAGAGGGAAAGGTGGAGAAGCAGATGGTTGCTTCTGTGTGCCCTGAAGGGGAAGTAAGCCTGGGACATCCACACTCTGGGCTGATGCTCCACCACTGAGCCAACTGGCCAGGGCCTGAATCTTTACTTTAGTTTCCATTTGTTACTAATTCAGTTTTATTTGTTTATTGAACTAGATTATTTTTCTTGTATGACTAGAGTAAAATTTCAAAAACTTGTATTATTTTTTGTTTTAAAGTTTAAGTATAGGCCCTGGCCGGTTGGCTCAGCGGTAGAGCGTTGGCCTGGCGTGCGGAGGACCCGGGTTCGATTCCCGGCCAGGGCACATAGGAGAAGCACCCATTTGCTTCTCCACCCCCCCCCCCTTCCTCTCTGTCTCTCTTCCCCTCCCGCAGCCAAGGCTCCATTGGAGCAAAGATGGCCCAGGCGCTGGGGATGGCTCCTTGGCCTCTGCCCCAGGCGCTAGAGTGGCTCTGGTCGTGGCAGAGCGACACCCCGGAGGGGCAGAGCATCGCCCCTGGTGGGCGTGCCGGGTGGATCCTGGTCGGGCGCATGCGGGAGTCTGTCTGATTGTCTCTCCCCATTTCCAGCTTCAGAAAAATACAAAAAAATAAATAAATAAATAAAATTAAAGTTTAAGTATAAATATTCTAAATTTTATATTAGTTTTAATTTTTCTGTATAGTTTACCAACTGATAATTTATTAATATTTATAATTTAATATTTAATTATTGCTTGTAAGAATAAAATTTTTTATTTTTTTTAACTAGTAGCTACACATATTTAATCAATGGCTAGCTTTTGTTTATTATCACATGCCTAAATTTTGTTTTCAGATGTATGATTTTATATGCACAATAGGTGCAAGTTACTGTTGCCATCTTCTTTAGTATTATTGGTATATTTGACTCCTCTGATTTTTCCCCACCATTATTCTTCTGTCTTTTAAAAAGCAAAGGATGTGAGTAATGGGAAAGCTGAAGGTATATGTAGCATATTGGTGAACATGATCATATTGTTGCTTTAAGGACAGATGCTGACATGCCGTGTTGAATTAAGCCTATTATTTTTTCCCCTCAGATCCTCCTCATTACTTCTATTCAATAACGTTTAATTTTCCTAATTTGCTTCTTCAGTATTAAGACTGCCCTTAGATATCAAACTGTTTCCCTTTGGCAAATTAAACACTTGACAGGTGTGTAACTGAGAGGGCAAAAAAAGCCATCCCCTGAAGGCATGTGCTATTTAAATATTGTCAGAAATATTAACAGGTCTGAGAGTATAATTGATGCCTCTGTTTAACTCTGCCTCATTATGCATTGTTCTAACTGCCAGCTAAAGGGATGTGTGCTATTAAACCTGAATAATCTCTAATGGCTCCAGTTTATTCCTACGCATGATTCCTGTTAAGCGAAGAGAAGGAAAAAAAAAGAAATGTGACTGTGTGTCAATGATCTGTCAAGTGCAAATTTTCCACTAGTGTCCTCCCTGTCACCTAGCCATCATAGCTAATAACTTCGGGGCTCAATGCGTATTCATGGCAAAAATTCAGCCATTGAGGGGCAGATAAACCTGTTAACAGTTTGATAATAGAAATTTGTCAGCCATGAGGAAATTGGATATGCATATTTATTCTATGACGTTTCTCCGGTCCAGTATAGGTGTATGCTACTTTCCTGATGGATTAATTGCCTTGCCTTATGAATTGACCAAAGGCACTAAATCAAACATCTTTTTACCCTGATTTCCTTGTAAGAAGAGAGTGGATTAAAATTGTAAATTCAACAGAAATTTGGGAAACAAGCCCCGAGGCACAGAATATTCTAGAAAATGCTTCTTTTAGTGATTTCCATATTTCTTAGAGTGTGACACTTTCTTATTTTGTTGTTGTTTGATATTTCCAGGCTCCTAGTTCATTAAGCTTTCTCCCAGAAAAGTTTTGACTTCTATACATATTACCTAGATGCATAATAGATACACACAAAATTCAGCCAGATTTTTCTAAGTCTTTCCTTGGAATTAATTGGAGAGATACTGACTTAACATAAAATCAAGTTGGAAATTACTGTTCAGTGTTGATGAACTTTATTCTCTTTCATTTTTCTTCTTGAAATATGATATTTCAGATGTAAAATTTTGGTTTATAGTCCTAAGTCACTGTTTACATTTCAAAAAATACTTGACTAAACTGATGGCAGAACATGTCAAAGATAAATCGAAACAAAAATGAAATAAAAATATCAGAGAACTAGATATTTCTTGGACTTTGGGTTACTAAAATTGAGTATAACATTAAATTCCATTTCTCAAAAGCAAAGGCAAAACAAAACAAAGCAACAGCAGAAAAGACTGAAGGATTATATATTGCTCAGTGTGAGACATCATTCAATGAGCCAAATTTTTCCTTGACAATAGGAGGGTTAGTTCATGGATTCTTTTATAAAAGAAGGCTAGTAATCATTTAATGATTATTAATAATTTAATAATCATTTATTAATAAACCTTTACTTAATGCCTAAATTCAATAAAAATATGCATAAATAAGATAGAGGTTTTCACTATCCACAGGAGAAAATAGAACATACATATTCTTATGTAATTTGTTAGAAAAACAAGAAGGCTTAATGGTATGAGTGGAAAGAATTACTAACTTTAGAAGAAAAGTTTACACGAGATAATATGTAAGGTGGGTCTTGAAAAATGAATAGGAGTTTTCAGCAGAGAAGGGAGAAATTATTTCAGGTGGTGGGAAAGTTTACAATAATGGTATAGAGCAGTTCTCAACTGAGTATGATTTTGCATTCTCCTTTCTAGGAGGCATTTAGCAACATCTGGAGATATTTTTGATTGTCCTTCTTTAGGGAGGGGGAGGGCATGCCACTGTCATGTATAGGGTAGAATCCAGGGTTGCTGCTAAACATCCTAAATGCACAGAATAGCCCTCCAGAACAGAATTACGGGGTTTATAACGTGTGCAGTGCTGAAGATGAGAAACTGCGAAACAGTCAATACAGACCTGTATTATCAGAGAGATAGAATATATGCAGGTTATTGCAAGAGAGGAAACTGTCAAGCCAGATTGTGAAAGCTTTAGTAATTTAAGGTGTGTTCTTTTAATCATCTTTGCTCTTTTGCATTCAACTTTCTATATCAAGCTTTATTGTATCAAGTTGCAATTGTATTAACTTTTATCTTCTAACCATTTCATTAAATACGATATTTTAACAATCAATCGTTTTTACTTCTCCACTTTTTAAAAATTTTACTAAAAAACACAATATATAGACCAGGCGGTGGCACAATGGATAGAGCGTCGGACTGGGATGTGGAGGACCAGGTTTGAGACCCCGAGGTCGCCAGCTTGAGCGCAGGCTCATCTGGTTTGGGCAAGGCTCACCAGCTTGAGCCCAAGGTCGCTGGCTCGATTAGGGGGTCACTTGGATTGCTGTAGCCCCCCCCCCCCCCGTCAAGGCACATATGAAAAAGCAACCAATGAACAACTAAGGTGCCATGACGAAGAATTGATGCTTTTCATCTCTCTTCCTTCCTATCTGTCCCTATCTGTCCCTCTCTCTGACTCTCTCTGTCTCTGCCACACAAAAAAACAAAACAAAACAAAAATACTATAAAATTAAGAGTTTTAATGACAGTTTGATAGATAAGACCTTCAATTACAATTGTAAAATATATCATTTGTTCTTCTAGGAAATGCAAAATAAAGGCAAAACAAAACAAAAGAAGCTTTTACTTCTTTCATTGTTCTTTGAATGAACTACACTAAGAATGGACACTAAGACTATGTCACAGTCTAATTTTTCTTTTTTTTTAGCTTATGCAAGAGAGAGAAAGAGATGGGATCAAATTGGGACAGACAGATAGGAAAGGAGAGAGATGAGAAGCATCAGTTCTTCATTTTGGCACCTTAATTGTTCAGTGATTGCTTTCTCATATGTGCTTTGACAGAGGTGGGTAGCTGTAGCTGAACCAGTTACACCTTGCTCAAGCCAGCGACCTTGGGCTCAAGTGAGAGACCTTGGGTTCAAGCCAGTGACCATGAGGTCATACCTATGATCCCATGCTCAAACCAGCAACCCTGTGCTCAAGTCAGCGGCCTTGGGGTTTCGAACCTGGGACCTCAGCATCCTAGGCCGATGCTCTATCCACTGCACCAGTGCCTGATCAGGCAACATTTTAATTTATAAAAGTGATAACTTTTCTGCCAGAGGGTACATGAGTAAATGTACACCCTGTATTTTTTTTCCTGATGCTTTGTCTTAAAACTGCAGCAAATGTTAGACAATGAAGAGAAATAGGTAGTCAAGTGTGTATTTCAGAGGGTCACTTTCAAATACCCCATATCAGCTGGGGGTGTTAAATCGAACACCAATATCCTGGGGCATGTCTTCAGGGCCAGCATTCTGTATGTATATTTTTGTAAAGCTGCTAAGTCAAGTTCTTGACCAAGGTATTGAGGTATGCTTACTTTTAAGCAGTAGCATCAGTGACCCTGATATTTTCTTACACTTATATATTTAAGATTGATGGAAATATGAGAATTTTGAAAGTTGAACATTTTGTGCCTCTGTTTTGAATTTGGTAATCAGAAAATAATATTTTGTGCAATTCATGTTTCCAAGAGCAGAAATACCTGTTTTCTCAGCTTTATTTTATTACATATATAAATGACAAACCATAACCCCCCCTCTATGGTTTCTCACTTGAGACTGAAATGAATATGATTCATCTAGAGGCTTGCAGTCAGCAAAGGGGAAAAGAATCACTGCTGTCTCTCAGGAATGTGTAAGACTTGGTGTTGGTGTGAGGAGGGACACAGAAAGAGAGAAAATATGTCTTGACCCCGTTAACAGGAACTATCTAAAAATGGAATGGAATTCTTCCCAGAAGAATGAAAATGAAAAAAAAGGTTTTTATTTGTCCTGAAACTGTTTTACTTTTATGGTAGAGAATTGCAACCATGAACCAGAAAAGTGTCCGTTTCTTGAGACTCTAATGTACATTGTCTAGGAGCAGTTTAAAGAAAAGGAGTGATTTTTATGTTTTTACATTTCCCATAAAGTTTATTTACTGTAGGAATTTCAAATACTTTATTTTTGGTACAATAACAGCTTTTAAATGTTTGTTCCTTTAACTAAAAGTTTGTAAATATAGAGCCTTTGAAGGACTAAAATTCTTGTTTTATCCTAGCCATGAAGGCACTGTTCAAGCTTTTTATACAGTACTGGATTAAAATGCAGCACCATCTTGCTATTGGCTATGCATGTGTGTCTAAAACAGCAAATGGTGCTAATTGTGTGGTGTTTTTGTGACAAAGTTAAATGAACTTTGGAAAGAAAAAAAATGTGAAATTTACTGGGTATAACCTAAATGAGTTTTTAAACGAAGAATTTTAGAACAGTTGATTTACATTTAACGCTGTAGTAACAACAGCAGTTACCTTTACGAACCCCACATGTACTATGGAGTTAGTCTCATTTAACCAGTCCGTCAGCTCAGAAGAGGGTGGGGGTTACCCCTGTTCTGTCCAGTGAGGAACTTGGGGTTTAGAGAGGTTATGTAACTTTATCTGGACTATACAATTAATCATTGGTAGATTTAGGAGAAGAATTTGTGTCTGTCTGATCCCGAAGCTAATGCATTTTATCTTTAATTTATACTTTTTCTAAACCCTCAGTTCTCTAATATAAAGTAATAAATAAGTATTGGGGGAAAAAAAGTTAATAGCATTCCTAAAGAGAAATGCACTTAAATGAAACATTTTATAAACTTAAATTTATTAAGATTGTCATTTCTCTTAATTCTGTCCCCAGATTTTAATCAGAGGGCCTTTAAAATGTTAACTAGTACTTTCACTCAGGTTTTATTTATAATTACCCTCAACTTTAAAGTAAATAAAGGTAATGGAATGGAGAAGCATTATATAATTTTAGTCTTAATGTATCCATTTTCATATACAGGGGTGGGCAAAAGTAGTACAAAAAGACATGCAGGTTATGATTTATTAAAATACCTTTATTAACTGTTTCACATACAGCTGCAAACCTGCTTTTGCCCACCTCTGTATTGATACATGTCTACATGTTTTTGTTTTATTTTTATTTTTCTCTAAGCAAAGTGTGAACTATGAATCAGTTTTATTTGGTTTTGGAAATGTAGGGCTTATAGGAGAAAGAGTAAAAATTCTAGCATGTCATTTGTCTAAATTTTCATTTTTGAAATTATTATTTATCCTGGCATTTAAAATAGATTAACTTAAAAAAAAATAAAATAGATGAACTTAATTTTGATTACTTCTGCCCTTTGATGTAGAAATTTCAATATCTTTTGATTAGAATATTTTTGGTTAAGCTATATTCTTTAATTTATTTTTCCCTTGAATGTTTTGCTAAGAAAGCACAGAAGTATTGAGATTTAAATAAAGAAAAGACATTCTGCAAAAACATATCAACACACATGCCTAGACTGGGGTGTGTATGCTTCGTTCCACTTGCCATTTGTTCTTAACAAGAATACAAAACAGTTTAGGAGTTAATTAATTGTATTTCAGATTTTTTTTCTTTTAGTCCATTTACTACTTTGGAGATAAAACCATACCATATTCATCTTTGAATACCTCATATCTAACATGGTACTTTATTCAAACTCAATAAATGATTGATTAATTAATGAATGCATGAATGTTTTCAATATTCAGAACTATTATACATTAGTAACTTACCTTTCCTTATTACAGAACTAATTTTTAAGATAAATTAGCCAAATACTGGTTACATTTTAACCCTGAGTTTTTCTCTTAGGAACCATATTGATAAGATGTTCCTCTTCCTCCCCTTTTTCCTCATTCTCATTCTCATCATCATAGTAATTAACAGGTATTAAGTTCTTTTTCTTTTCTTTTTCTTTTTTAAGTGAGAGGAGGGGAGATAGGCACAAACTCCTGCATGAGCCCCAACCGGGATCCACTCGGCAACCTCCGTCTGGGGCCTATGATCAAATCAACCCAGCTATGCTTAGCACCCAGAGCTACTGCTTGAACTAATTGATATGCTGGCTCTGGGAGAGGAAGAGAGAGAGAGATAGAGAGAGAGAGAATTGAGGGAGAGAAGCATATGGTCACTTCTCATATATGTCCTGACCCGGGAGCGAACCCCAAATATCAGCACGCCCAGCCAACACTTCATCCACTGAGCCAATCAGCCATGGCTGGTATTAAATTCTTACTGTGTGTCAGGAACTATTCTGCATAATTACATGTTTTATCCTTAAAACAATACTATCAAGTAGTTAAGGTTACTTTCCTCATTTTACAGATGGGGAAGTGATGCACAGAGAAGTTAAGTGGTAGAACTAGTATTTAAATGCAGGCGGGCTGACTTTAGAGCCCAGATCTTAAGTATGAAGCTGTGTTGTTTTCTCTTTCACTGTCCTCATAAACAGTGTAGTGAGCATAATTTAAGGATTTTCTGGTGACTTGAGGCATCATTTTGATTATCTGACCTGAGAGGCAGCCATTGTTGTGTAGTGTGGAGACAGACACAATCCAAATTTGTATTTTAGCTCTGATATTTGTTAGTAGGTGATCTTAAGCAAGAGTTTATTTCTTAAAATGAAAGTGTATACATTTCTTTAATGTAGCTTAATAGAATACAACTGGATTCTCATATCTGCTTTTGCACTTGATCTGTTTGTATCGTGATAACTATTTAATTGATTATAATTAAGTTATAGCTAGGTTTGTTAGGTAGTTCACAACATAAAATGAAAGTAATTAGGATTCAATTGAATAGGTAGAGACACTCATAGCAAGCTATATAACAGACTTTAATTCATTCACGGTTAAGATGAGTGGCTGGCTAAGTCTAGGTTCTCGTTTCGGTGGGGCCCCGAACAAACTTGCTTGAAGAGGCAGAGTGCTTCACTGCAGTTGCCAAATGGTCATGGTAGGTGATGTAGAGTCTGCATTGGGGTCTTAGGAGACAGACTGGATCTTCACCCCAGCTACTTATATATATATTTGGCCACTCATCTTAACATAGGGGTACACACTTGGGGAAATTCCACTCATAATCACAGTTCAGCACATATGTTATCTCAGGGTTACATGCTCGGGGGAATTTCGATCTTAATTACAGTCTTGCATACATAGTTATCTTGGGAAGTCACACATGGGTATAGCTAATTGCATTAATGCACTCATTATCAATTTTGATACTCTAAGCCTTGGCACACATTTCAAACATAGGGAGTTATCTCAAAAGGGCTTAAACTGGTTACACCTAAGTCACTTTTAGTTTCTTTTTTATATTTTATATTAATTTGGTTTATGTTTACTATAATATTTTGTCCTTTGGTCCCAAAGGATTAGTGGGCCTGAGGGAACATTAAGTAGTTTTTTTTTTCTGTTACTGAAGATAATCAAAACTTTAGAAGTAATAAGACAAGCAATGAGAGGTAAAATGTCTCAAACGTTATTAAAGATAGAGTACAAGGTATGAATACCGTATCTTATATAATACATAGGGTTAAGGGTTTCCTAATTAGATTTACAAGATATTGGGGTAAAGATTGAGCCAAAGGTTTCTATTAGATCACAGGGTTTATGTATATTAGAGGCAGCATGTACTATCAATATAGATTAGGCATTAGCAATAACAACCAAATTATTTTGTTTGTCCTTTTTAAGTTTCTTAATTATTTCTACAGTTTGATTATGGAACACTTATATTCTATCTTTTGTGCCATCATTTTATTCAGCTATATAGATGTGTAGATTCTGTAAGATAGTTTGTGTTTTATGTGGTAAATAATTGAAAGTGGAATGCAAAGTGAAATCCGAATATTGAATATTACCTTAGCGTGTAATGTTCATAGTGTTTCTAAGTAATTTACATTCCTATTGTCTTGTGTCATTAAGATTTTGCCCTATGCTATGTTCATAATATTTAATGTTATATATCAATAGATAAATGAAAATTCACCTAAGTTGTACATAATAGGGGTGAGGAAGTTTGTACAATAGGAATAGTAAAGAAATCAATAGGAAGGGGGCTGCGTGCAACATAGGAGGAATCTCTGTAAAAAGGGAGTACTATTTCAGTGGGAAAAGGGGGTTCTGATAGTTCAAGGAGTAATTGGTCTAAATCTACTTCTGTGTCAGATAGATTTTGGTCTAATTATTTTTCTTGAGTTTCAAAAGGTCCAATTTGCATGTCTTCATCAGAGTCTCAATACGAATTAGAAGTATTAGGAGAGAATGGTGAAATAGGAGGAGTTTGTGGTGATGATGAAGGAGGAGTAGGTGGGCTGTGAAGGAAGATAGGGCTTACTTAATATTATAAATAAAACTCCCTGGGTATTGCAGCCAGAGTTATTTGCCCAGTGGGTAAAAATGATTTTGTTTGCACCAGTAGAATTATTCTCACAACCTCTGTCGTTGCATAGAAATATTTCTAAGAATACTAGGGTTGATAACAGTAGCATATATTAGAGGACTAGAAAAAGGAGGCAGTTAATAAGCCTGAAACACATCTTAAACTAATGGGGATAAATTTGAGGTTTTTGTTTGTTGTAGATGCCTCTTTGTTATTGATGGTCCAATAAGTGTTTCCTCCAGCATTACAGATTATTTCCCGTTGGGATAAGAAATTATCCTTAGACGATTTGGTGATGACCTTATATGGAAATATTCTGTTTCTTCATATTGTCAATTTGTACCCTGGTTCCCTGGATACAACCAGGTGTGGTTGGGTTAGTGTGTCTAATGGGGATGGTCTGAGTTGTCTTGGTCTATTATTTATGAGGAAACAAGCCTCTAAGAGTAAAGCCTGTAGGCTTTGAAAACTATCACCAACTAATAGGGAGTCACATTTTGCCTTAATAAGCCCATTATATCTTTCTACTGTATCATGCCTGAGGTTCTTGGATGATAAGGTAGATGTAATTGCCCGTCTGCCTCATTATTTTTGGTCCATTTCTGTACAATTGTTGCTGTAAAATGCATGCCTTGATCCGATTCTATAACCTTTAGGGCAGTGGTCCCCAACCCACGGGCCGCGAACCGGTACAGGTCTGTGGGCCATTTGGTACCGGTCTGCAGAGAAAAAATAAATAACTTACAATATTTCTGTTTTATTTATATTTAAGTCTGAACAATGTTTTATTTTTAAAAATGACCAGATTCCCTCTGTTGCATCTGTCTAAATCTCACTCTTTACACTTGTCTCAGTCACGTGATACATTTATCTGTCCCTCCCTAAAGGCGGGTCTGTGAAAATATTTTCTGACATTAAACCGGTCCATGGCCCAAAAAAGGTTGGGGACCACTGTTTTAGGGTATCCTGTAGGGTTTTTCCAGTTATTTAGTGCTCTAATTGTTGTTTTTGCTGATGAATGTGAGGATGCTAGTGCATAGCTTATCCCTGAATATGTATCTACTATTGTGCATGCATATTTTTAGCCAAAAGGATATTTAAGTGTTCCAGTGAAGTCTATTTATAGTTTAAAATTTGGAATAAGCATATAATCTTATTCTGATGGGCTAGTATATTTGAACATATATGGGTTTTTAAATGTAGGGCAACTATTAATGGCCTTCCTGATGTCGCTATCAGAATTTTAAAATTTCTTCTTTGTGTACACCCTATCATGGCTGTATGTCCTAAATGTCCTGACTATGTATAATTTGTATAAAATCTATTGTGAATGTGAAAATCTTCCTTCTTAATTTTATATTCCTTTCCTTCTCTCTTTAAATTTAGGTTTGGAATTTTTGCAATATAATATTCTCCTGTTGTGGGATCCTTTTCAAATTTTAATTTTTGTATATATGTTTTTATGGATTCTATAATTGTTATCTCCTCATCTATGTTTTCTTACTTTGCAAGTTTATGTGCTGTTGGATCTCCTTGTGTGGTTTGTGAGATATCTGTTGTATCTGTGCTGATGTGTGTTCAGTATATCTTTATCTTTTGTGCTACCTCTTCTATGAGCTTTCAATATTCATGTGACCATAACTTTCTACCATTAATTATATATTCTTGTTCTCTCCATTTACCTGATCATTCAGTAGGTCCCTTAAAAACTGCCCATGAATCTGTATATAGAAAACCTTGGATTGTCCTTCTTCTAATGATATTTTTATAGCTAAATATGCTATCAATTCTGCATGTTGTGCGATGGGACTTACCTTCCTCCATTATGGCTTCATTCCTCGCTGATCTGAAGGCTGCGGCTCTCCATTTAGTTTTGTGGTCACTGGACATGGAGGCTGATCTGTCTGTAAACCAGGCACTTTTTAGAGCGGACCTATATTTTGGCCCCTTGGCCCCAAGATTCTCAAGAAGGAACTTCTCTCTAATGAATTTAAGGGGCTCTATTTCAAGTTTGGTAATCTCCTCAGTGAGGAGGACACGTTCTCCACTGCCACTTATTTCCTTGGAGTTAATGTACCACTCCGATGCCAGCACCTTCTCATCAATTTGGTGGGTACCTATCAGTTCTTCAGCCAACATTTTAAGCAATGCTTTCAGGACAATTAGTGAGCACATTCTTGTTGGTAATCCTCCTGTAATGAACTCAACATGGTTTAAGGCAGCAAGTAGTGTTCATGTATGTTTCTCAAATGGCAAATAATTATTATGAGCGTAAGGGAATCTTTTGAACCAAAATCCTGTTGGTACTGTTTATCTTCTTCTGAATTTTTGGAGTCTCCAACATCTATGGGTTCCCATAAATATTGTATGTAGGGTTAACCTATTTCTTTGCCTTGGTGAATGTAGTTTTTGGAAGTGTTGTATATATTCCTTCAGTATCTCCAGAAATTTCTGTTGCTCTGGTCCCCCTATGAAATCTACTACCTTTCTAGTAACCTTATAAATTGATTCTTTCAGTATGGATAACATGATGTGTTATGTGTTTTCTGCAATATACAATCCTACTAATTGTTGTGCTTCTTTCTTTGTTTTTGTAATGGGTATTGCTAATATTTTATTTACTACTCCCTGTGGTATTTGTCTCCCTGCTGTGTTCCATTCTATTCCTAAGAATTTTACTCTGGTGCCTGATCATTGTACTTTTTCCTCATTTGTTGTCCATCCAAATTCCCTAAGAGTTTGTTTGTTTATTTATTTATTTATAAATTTTTCTTAATTTTAATGGGGTGACATCAATAAATCAGGGTACATAAGTTCAAAGAAAACATGTCCAGGTTATCTTGTCATTCAATTATGTTGCATACGCATCACCCAAAGTCAGATTGTCCTCTGTCACCTTCTATCTAGTTTTCTTTGTGCCCCTCCCCCTCCCCTTTACCCTCTCCCTCCCTCCTTCCCCAAATACCACACTCTGGTCCATAAGAGTTTATTAATTTAAGTCTTCCTCTAATCCTTCTGGGAATTTTGATTCATCATTATTATATTATCTATGTATGCTATTATTTTAATTTTGTATTTTATATCATCTATTGATGATACTAGTAAATTATGGGCAATGGTGGGGGAGTTTTTATATCCCTGAGGAAGTCTCTTAAATTGGTATTGTTTTCCCTGCCAAGTAGATGTTGTGATAGGTCTAGACTACTCTGTTGTGTAGTAGTATCACAAAAAAAACATATCTAACAAATCTGCTGCTAAGAATTTTGGATTTAACTGTTGTATTATATTTGTCACCTCTTATGCATCTGGTAAGTTTCCTGGTAGAGTTGGTGACATCTTATTAATATTTCTGTAGGCTATAGTTATTCTCCAAGAGCCACTGGGTATTTTAGCGGGCCGTATCAGGCTATTATGTAAGTGTGACCTTCCGTTTTTTATTATGTCATCTTCTATTAGCTTTTCATTTCCTTTGTTACCTTCTGATGTCCTCCCTTTAATGTATACTGATTTATAAACAATGGTCTTATTATTTTGGTAGTTTTTATAGGTTCTATGCTTAATGCCGTTAACTTTTCCTTTTCATAAATTTACCCTTATTAATTTGAACATGTTTGGAATTATATCCATTCCTATTAAATTTTCTAATTGTAGACTTATCAGAAAATCTGTGTAAAAATTGTGTCCTCTAAATTTAATTTTACCCCTTCTTCTGTACGCTATTAGGTGGTTTTTTTTGTCACTCCATTATTGTTAGTTTCCCCTTATTGTATGTCCCTTTTAGTCATGATACTTTTGATCTAGTATCTATTATGAAGGTAGTTTTATATGGCTTTGAACTATTTTCTAATTGTACTTCTAATGTTACATATGGTCAGTTGTCTTCCTCCTATCTATAGATTTCACTTATATTTTTTGTATTATCTATTTCTTGCATTGCCCTAAGTCTTGGGTTTACTATATATCCCCCTTTTGAGGAAGCTAGCTAGTTTTTTGAAAATGGTCCCTTGTCTATCTCATTTGCCAAATTTGTCATAAATGGGTTGTTCCTTCCTTGTCCTTTTTTTTAAAATTTCCCTTAATATTTTTCTGATTTCCTTGGAAGAAAAGGTTATTTTTCTTCCAAAAAGGTTTTTGGTCTTGTAAGTATTTTAGGAGTCCTCTAAAATGTGTATTTTGCCAATTATTTTCCTTTTGTTGATACTGGTTTTGTTTCTTCCCATTCCTGTCAGAAAGGGTTTCCTTTTTGCTGGTTTTGATTGTATTGTCCATTTCGTTGCTGCCATTTATTTTGATTGTTCCTCCTAGGATATTGGAACCTATTTGTTGTTCTCCTATTTGGGTCTGGGAAAATTTTTTTCTGATTATTTTTAAATTGTAGCCCTATTATTTCTTTTGCTCCAAAACTGTATTGGAGCAAGGAATTTAAATCCTCATGTGTCTGTTGTCTTTGTCTTATTTCTTCCATTGTGTTTGACCCTGGTATTAAATTCTGTAGAGGAATCTTATGATAAGGGGTGCTCGGAATATCACCCCTTGTACATTATTTTTCTCCCACAGGGATGCTATGCTGTCTTCATATACAAACATTAATATTGTCATTTTCCTGACAGTCTTGTTTAAGCTCTTAAGATCACTCCATTTTACATGGCTTGTTGCATTTAGTAGGTCTAATGCTGGAAAAGCCTGTCTCCAGGCACTATTCATCCAGTTCCAGATTGATGTCATTCTGGTGGTCTCCGACCCCATTAGTCTTCTCAGCTGTTGTTTTAAATTTGGATTTTTCTATTGCGTCAGTCAGAGCCTGAGTTCATCTCTTGTTAGGAAGAGTGTGTCTCCCCCCTTGTTCATAAATTTTTACTAGCCAATCTACATCACTTGCTTCTGCTTGAATTATTAGCTTTCTCAGTTCTGCTAGTTCAGCTCTAATGTAAGAAGTGAACTCTGTGGTTTCCTTCTGTCCTTTATGTTATCTTGGGGTTATATGCTTAGGGTAATTTCAATCTTCTTTTTTTTGTTGTTGACAGAGACAGAGAGGGACAGATAAGGACAGACATTCAGGAAGGGAGAGAGATGAGAAACATCAATTCTTCATTGCTGCACCTTAGTTGTTCATTGATTGCATTGTCATATGTGCCTAGATGGGGGGAAGCTGGGGCACAGCAGACTGAGTGACCCTTTGCTCAAGCCAGCGACCTTGGGCTCAAGCTGGTGAGCCTTGCTCAAACCAAATGAGTCCGTGCTCAAGTTAGTGACCTCAGGGTTTCGAACCTGGGTCCTCCACCTCCCAACCAATGCTCTATCCATTGCGCCTCTGCTTGGTTAGGCAGGAACTTTCAGTCTTAATCACAGTCTTGCATACATAGTTATCTTGGGCAGTCATACATGGGTATAGCTAATTGCATTAATGCACTCATTATCAATTTAGACACTTTAGGGCTTGGCACACATTTCAAACATAGGGAGTTATCTCAGAAGGGATAAACTGGTTACACTTAAGTCAGTCTTAGTTTCCTTTTTACATTTATATTAATTTGGTTTTATGTTTGCTATAACAGTTTGGATTTTTTGTTTTAGTTGATATACGTGGAGAAAATCTAACCTCACACAGATATGTAGGTGTGAAAGCTTGGAGTACAGCCTTTTTAGATGCTTGTGGAAATCTTTCTTTGATAGTACACCAACACTCTTGGTAGCTTCTCAAAAATTAGTTATAGTGTCGAATCTGAAACTGAATCAATGAAAAATAGTGTATATTACAGTAAAATCTGTTTCTCTTGCTCTTTGAATTTTTAAACCTATGCATAATTTTGTATCATATTGATCACTGAAAAATTTGAGAAGTAGGACAATCATATTTTAATCTATTATATAAAAAAGTTATGCTTGGTAGTATAGCTTTCCATCTTATCAACAGTCTTTAAATTATGAAAGATTGTCAAGTGTAAGGTGGCAAATAACAAGTTTTCCAAAATTCTAATTGTCACTTGAAATCTTTTATTTTACTATTGGCAACAAATACTGTCAGTTGTTTTTCTTGAAGTGACAAGCCATCTTTCTTCATTTTGAAGAAATTATATGCCATCTTCCTATGGCTATATAATCACGTTTTTATATTGAGTAATTTTTTCAGTAATATGATACACATGAAAAAATGTTACCTAATTCAGCTTACAACTCAAAAACATAATGCTTTTCCTCTAGACAACAATTTTCCTTTTTATGCAGTAAAAGTACTTTGAAAAGGCATATTACACATTCAGCAGTCAAGACTGAAAAAGATGAATACTTTTACTACTTCATCAAGAACTTTTCAAGGTGATTCTGTGGGTAGGGAAGTAAACTATTTTTCTTGATGAGAAGAGTTGAAAAGAATTTGTTGTCTTTTGTCTCTTTTCAGCCTACCACAGATACCTCTACCCCCAATGATACTAATAAAAAATAAAAGTATTATCAAGAAATTGATCAAACAGTGTGACAAAGAAACTCTTCTTTTTGAAATTAGTGGAATCTAATTGGGATCTTAGTAGAAAGTCAGGGGATAGTTTAAAAAATCCTCTTATATTTTACTTCAGTATAGGAACCAACATTTTTTAATGATAAATTAAAAATATTTTTAAAACAATGCATAATGAAAATAATTTAAAATAAAACTATTTTAAGTTTATTTTCTAGTCTTTATCCAAATGTTTATATATGTTTTAGAAAGTGGGGTATCTGAATCATTTCATTAGCTATTTTAGTAGAATTTAGTACTTCTTTTAAAAAGTTAATGAAATATACATGAAGTATTCTGCATTATCCTGCCTGAACCCAACATTTTAGTGAGTATGCATTGTGGATTGATTTTAATCAATATGTTTTATGATGTAATTTCAAGAATGAATAAAATCTGCTTGACCAGGTAGTTGCACACTGGTTAGAGCGTCAGCCTGGGATACCAAGGACCTTGGTTTGAAACCCTTGAGGTTGCCAGCTTGAATATGGGCTCACCAGCTTGAACACAGGGTCGCCTTCTTGAGCATGGGATCCTAGACCTGACCCAGTGGTTACTGGTTTGAGTCAAATGATTGCTGGCTTGAAGCCCAAGGTCGCTGGCTTGAGCTAGGGGGTCATTGGCACAGCTGGAGGCCCCTGGTCAAGGTACATAGAGAAAGCAATTAATGAACAACTAAGGTGCTGTGATGAAGAATTGATGCTCTCATCTCTTTCCCCTCCTGTTTGTCTCCTCCCCCCACCTCAAAAAAATAAAAAAAAGAATGAATAAAATATTTGTAGATACTGCTTTGTGTGAGTACTAGAATATGATAAAATAGCATAACCTGCTATTTGACCTTTCTGTTAAATTGACAACATTATATAAAAGTATAAAGTCTACCATCTTGTGTATCATCCTGTCATTTAATAAGCTATAGCAATCAGCATTGCTTTGGTAGATTGCTGATCATCTGTATATACTTTTCTGAATTCTGAAAAGTAGAAATTCATTTCCTCTTTTTTTTTTTTTTTTTTTTTTTGCATTTTTCCGAAGCTGGAAACAGGGAGAGACAGTCAGACAGACTCCCGCATGCGCCCGACCGGGATCCACCCGGCACGCCCACCAGGGGCGACGCTCTGCCCACCAGGGGGCGATGCTCTGCCCATCCTGGGCGTCGCCATGTTGTGACCCTCCTGGGTGTCGCCATGTTGCGACCAGAGCCACTCTAGCGCCTGGGGCAGAGGCCACAGAGCCATCCCCAGCGCCCGGGCCATCTTTGCTCCAATGGAGCCTTGGCTGCGGGAGGGGAAGAGAGAGACAGAGAGGAAGGTGCGGTGGAGGGGTGGAGAAGCAAATGGGCGCTTCTCCTATGTGCCCTGGCCGGGAATCGAACCCGGGTCCTCCACACGCTAGGCCGACGCTCTACCGCTGAGCCAACCGGCCAGGGCTCATTTCCTCTTTTAAGTGTTCTTAGCTTTCCATTTTGAGTTTCATGGTTTATAGATTATTATTTTTTAGCATGGGAATTTTAAGACAAATATGGCATTGAAACTACTTATGTGTATGTAGGGGCAGGAGCAGAAAATATGCAGTTTCATTATTTAGAATACTCAAACATTCTTTTAAATGATTTCTAAAACAATTTTTATTTTGATAAATATTCTTGGGTAAGGAATTATTTTCTAAATTTAATCTCTTTATCTTTTAAATTTATCAGACTTTGGTAGTCAGAACTACTTAAGATATCAGCAAAGTGTAATGTGGGTTCTAGGCCACTATCTGCTTTGCTATTCAATAATCACAGCTAGTAAAAGAAAGGTGTTCTGCCTCAGTCGGTGGATTACCCAATCCTGGTGGAGTGGTTTTATAGGATATCTAACATATTAATGATTATGTAAAGCATTTACATCTTCAATTACAGTTCTATCACGTGGAGCCAATGTCTTGGACTTTTGAGATGCTCAGAAGTATTTGAATGAGTGAAAAGAAAATCACATAGAAAATGTAAAATTATGCTATTTTATTTGAAAATGTCCCTTCTCCTTTATAACATGCTGCTACATTTTGTATCTTGGTTAGTTCAAGAGCTCTGAGCTTCTTTATGTCCAAAATAGTCTTGTCACGTTAAGTTAATCCCCTTTGAAAATGCAACTCAATTTCTTTAATTAGTTTTAAAAATAAGGATCATTAAATCAAAGTGCTACCATCAATTATTGCACAAGGGTTTGCCTGTTCAATAATGTATCAGAGTTGTGCTCTCATCAGTATTTCACTGAAAGATTTATGGAAAAGGAAGCCTCCTTAGGTTCCAAACTAGAAATGTAGTTCTATTATGAATAAAATTTTTTTCCTGTGATTGCTACCATTTTAGGTGCTGTAATTCAATGAATACACCTAGCGTCCTACCCATCTTTGCAATTCATATTTGGGATCAGTTCCAGAGAGTGTTATACAGCATTTTTATAAAATCACTTTTTTTTTGTTCTTCAAGAAAAGGAAAGGTGTAGATTAAAAAACAGTCTGCATTTCTGTGGGGTGCACTTGTTATGATTCCTCAGATTGTGCCTTGTTTCTTATTGCTCATTATGTTAAGGAATAACAAACAAACAGAAAATTGGGAAATTGATCTAGTAATATATCTTTATAAATTTTTTTGAAGTCTGTGAAACTAGGTTTGCAAAAATAGTGGTCATTTTTCTTGCTTACTTCAAGATAATATAGTAAGTTTTTTGGCTTTAAAATGATAGAAGTGTAATATCCATCAGATGTACATAAGTGTTTGGATCATTTTATTCTCATTGCTACATTGAGCATTCAGATAAGTCTCTCTAACAGGACCACAAGGAAATTCATTTTAATCCTATGCAGTCATCTTTGCAGACAGTTATAAAAGTACTTTGGAAAGATTGATGTTAACCATTAAAATAGAGCTAATAATAACTTCTTTTTAAATTAACAACCCGGGAGGATAGATGAAACTTAAGAGTATATTTCAGTATTTTTGTAGCAGGTTTAGTTAAGTGAATCTACATATTTGAATGAATTGGTTAAGATTAAGTGCATAGATCATATTTATATGATTAAAATATTTAAAACATTGACCTTTTTGAGTATTTTTGAAATGACATTAATTTTACAGAATAGGTATTATTAAAAAAATATGAGAAACAGTTTATAATTTTGAAATCTCTCAATTGTTAGCCTAGTGCCAATATTGGTCAAAGTACTTTAGTGTACAAATATAAGATAACGTAATGATTATTTTTCTTCTTGTAATTTGTTCTGCAATTAAATGATTACAAGATTTAAAAGCTCATAATTTTTGAGGAAATAATATTTAAAGATTCTATGAAGGATAAAACATTTCCTCAGAGGGAAAGAAGCAGGATGACATCAGAATAATGGCAGCATGAGAGATACTCTTGATCTCTCCCATTAAAATGTGAACAAATTGAACAACTATAACACAATGAAGGAACCCCAGCTGGGCTCACAGTTGCACCTGAAAGATCCACGCACCGAATGGACTAAAGTTGTTTCTTTGTTAAGGTTCTTAAAATAGTACCACTCTCAAATGCCAACAAGAAAGAAGAAATTGAATACTATGGCTATACAATACAGAAACGGAGTAAGAAAGAAAAAAGAAATCTCCAGAAAAAAATCTCTATCACATAGAAGCCTTGGAGTTAAATTATAGAGAATTCAAAATTGAAGTTCTGAAAATACTCAACAAGATGCACCAGTACACCAGTTGGCGACTTAATGAGCTCAGCAAACAAAAGAATGAGCAAAATGTATGCCTCACCGAGGATATTGAAACTTTAAAAACAGAGATGAACTCAATACATGAATTGAAGACTGAGGTAGCAAGTTTAGCTAAAAAGTCAGGTAACTAGAGATGCTACAGAGAGAAGAGGAGAGAGAGAGAGACTCACAAGTTTAAAAAGTTGAGAGAGCTCTTCAAGAATTGTCTGACTCCAATAGGAAGAGCAATATAAGAGTAATCGCTATATCAGAAGAAGAAGCAAGGGAGAAGGGAATGGAGAGCCTATTGAATCAAAAAATTGATGAGAATTACCCAAATCTATGGAAACAGAGCCTTGAATCCAAGAAGCAAACAGAACACCGAGTTACAACAACCTAGACTGACCTACTTCTAGGCACATTATGATAAAATTGTCAAAAATCAATGACAAAGAAAGTATCCTCAAGACAGCAACGGAAAAGAATGCCACAACATATAAAGGAAAGCCCATTAGATTATTATCGGACTTATCAGCAGTAAATCTAAAAGCCAGAAGAGAGTAGACCCAAACATTTAAAGTACTGAAAGAGAGGAATTATCAGCCAAGAATACTATATCAATGTTATCCCTCAAATATGAAGGAGAAATAAAAATTTTTCCAGACATACAGAAGCTGAGGGAATTTATCACCAGAAAATCCCCACTCTAGGAAATACTCAAGGGGGTTATTTGACCAGGCATCAAGAACAAGACAAATCAAAGCTACAAATAAAAGCTCCAACAAGGCTACAATAAAAACAAGGATAATCTGTGACAACAATAACATAAAAGGGAGAGGATAAAGATCTATAATAGCAAAGGAGGATGGAGTACAGAAGCACTCATATGATAAAGGACTCTTGTACATAAACATTTTTTTCTTAACCTAATTGTAACCACCCATGAAAAAGCCACTACTGAAACACACAGCTTAAAAAAGAAGAAACGGGAAAGAAGTATGGAATACCACTAAACAAACACAACTGACAGAAACAAAAAGAAGAGCTAAACAAGACACAGAGCTACCAGAAAACAAAACATAAAAAATCCTCAAGTTTCAATAATTACCCTAAATGTAAATGAATTGAACTCACCAATAAAGAAGCACAGAGATGGTATCAAAAAGCAAAACCCAACCATATGCTGCCTTCAAGAGACACATCTAAGCTGCAAGGACAAAAGTAGCCTCAAGTGAACGATTGGAAAACAATTCTCTAACTAAAGAATATCCAAAGAAGAGCAGGTGTAGCCATATTTACTGGTATATCTGACAGTGCTGACTTCAAGATGACAAAGATAACCAGAGACAAAGATGGACATTTCATAATCATAAAGGGGACATTGTTTCAAGAAGACATACCACTTCTTAGTATATATGCACTGAACTAGGGAGAACGAAAATACGTAAGACATCTAACTGATATAAAAAATAGAAGCAAACAAAAACACTATCATACTTGGAGATTTCAAGATACCATTGACAGCTTTAAATAGATCGTCCAAACAGAAAATCAATAAACATCAATCTTATATGACACACTAGAACTAATGGACATAATAGACATTTACAAGTCATTTCATCTGAAAACGTCAGATTATACATTCTTCTACAGTGTACGGAGAACATTCTCAAGGATAGACCATATGTTGGGCCACAAAACTAACATCAACAAGTTCAGAAAGATTGAAATTATACCAAGCATATTTTCTGATCATAAGGCTTTGAAATTAAAATTCAACTGTAAAAAGGAAGTAAAGAAACCTACAAAAATATGGAAATTAAATAGCATACTTTAAAAAAATGACTTGATTAAAGAAATTAAAGCAGAGATAAAAAACATACAAATGAAAATAACATGACAACAAAATTTCTGGGATGCAGCGAAAGCAGTAATAAGATGGAAGTGTATATCATTACAGGTTTATATCAAGAAACAGAGATCCCAAGTAAACAACCTCACATCACATCTTAAGGAACTAGAAAAAGAAGAACAAAGGCAACCCGAAGTCATCAGAAGAAAGGAAATAGCAAAAATTAGAGAACTAAATGAAATAGAGAATAAAAAAACTATAGGAAAAGTTAATACAATAAATAGCTGTTTTTTGAAAAGATCAATAAAATCGACAAACCACTGGCTAGACTCCTTAAGGTAAAAAAGGAAGGACTCATATAAAAAAATCCAAAATGAAAGAGGAGAAATTACCACAGGCATCATACATATACAAAAGATCATAATAAAATATTATGAAAGATTATATTCCAATAAATTCAACAAAAGACAGGAAATTAATAAATTCCTAGAAAAATACAATCTTCCTAGACTGAGCCAAGGAGTGGAAAACTAAATAGACCTGTAAGCAGGGAAGAAATAGAAACAACTATTAAAAACCTCCCCACAAACAAAAGTCCAGGACCAGATGTTTACACTAGTGATTTCTACCAAACATTCAAAGAAAATTTGGTACCTACTCAAAGTCTTCCAAAAAATAGAAGAAGAAGCAATACTTCCCAACACATTTTATGAAGCCAACGTAACCCTCATACCAAAACCTGTCAAGGTCAACACAAAAAAAGAAAACTACAGACCAGCATTTCTCATGAATACAGATGCAGAAACCTTAACAAAATACTAGCGTATCAAATACAACACATTAAAAAAATAATATATCACGATCAAGCGGGGTTCATTCCAAGAGCACAAGGATAGTTCAACATACAAAAATCGATCAACGTAATACAGTTGTCCCTTGCCATATTGCAGTTCACTTTTCGTGGTCTCACTGTATCACGGATTTTTAAATTGTATATATCTAATATAGTATTGTAGAATTTTTTGCTGTATCGCAGGATTTTGCAGTTTATAGGTATTTTTATATATTTATTATTTTAATTATTTTTCCATTAAAATAAGCACTTCTAACCTAAAACATAGAAAACAATATGATAAAAATATTAATTAAAACATAAAAAGAATATTAAAATGTAGCATACAGCAAATGAGCTGTAATGTTCTTGGCTGTGCAGTACATTCATATCATCATCATCATCATCACTGCACAGCTAATTCATCATCATCTTCATTGTTCAAGGTGTTGTATATTCACTAGTGAATACCCATATAGAATTTTATATGTTGTTAAAATTGCATATGTTTAAGAGTGTAGATATTGTTTAAGAGCATAGGAAGTATTTATAAGAGTATGGGAAACAATAATAGTGTGGGAAAGGTTTATAAAGCCTTAAAATGTATATAAATAATAAAATATAAGGTCGCTACTTCATGAATTTTGCATGTCACGGGGTGTTCTGGAACCGAACTCCCCACAGTAGATGAGGGAATACTGTACACCACATCAGCAAAACAAAGAATGAAAACCATATGATTCTAAAACCATATGATTCTATCAATAGATGCATAAAAGGCACTTGGTAACATACAACATCCTTTTATGTTTAAAACACTCAATAAAACAGAATTGAAGAAAAGTACCTCAACACATGGTAATAAAGGCTATATATGACAAATTATCATTTAATATCATACTGAATAGTGAAAAAATGAAGGATTTTCTTCTAAAGTCAGTAATGAGTCAAGACTAGCCACTCTCTTCATTCTTATTTAATGTACATCTGGAAGTTTTAGCCAGAGCGATCAGGCAAAAGAAAGAAATAAAAAGTATCCAAATTGGGAAAGCAGAAGTAAAGGCATCACTTTTTGAGATTACATGGTACTGTACTTTATATAGAAAACCCCAAAGACTGCACCAAAAAACTATTAGAAACAATAAGTCAGTACAGTAAAGTTGCGTATATAACATCAATATACAAAAGTCTACTGCTTTTCTATATGCCAACAATGAAACTTCAGAAAATGAACTAAAAAACAACATTCTTCTTATAATTGCCAACAACCAAAAAATAAAGTGCCGCCTGACCTGTGGTGGCGCAGTGGATAAAGCGTCAACCTGGAAATGCTGAGGTCGCCGGTTCGAAACCCTGGGCTTGCCTGGTCAAAGCACATATGGGAGTTGATGCTTACAGCTCCTCCCCCCTTCTCTCTCTCTCTGTTTCTCTCTCTCCCTCTCTCTCTCCTCTCTGAAAATGAATAAATAAAATTAAAAAAAATGCCTAGGAATAACCTTAACAAAGGATGTGAAGGACCTATATATACTGTAAACTATAAAACATTATTGAAAGAAATTGAAAAAGAGACAATGAAATCGAAAAATATTCCATGTTCATGGATTGGAAGAATCAACATAATTACAATGACCATGTTACCCAAACTAATATATAAATTTAATGCAATTTCCATCTAAATCTCAATGTCATTTTTAAAAGAAATAGAAAAAAATAATCAGCAGGTTTGTATGGAAACATAAAAATCCCCAAATAGCCAAAGCAATCCTGAGGAAAAAGAGTGAAGCCAGAGGTATCACACTACCTGACTTCAAATTATACTATAGAGCCACTGTCATCCAAACAGAATGGTATTGGCAGAAAAATAGACATACAGACCAATGGAACAGGATTAAGAGTCCAGAAATAAACCTACATATATATGGACAAATCATCTTTGACAAATGAGCCAAAAATACACTTTGAAGAAAAGCAAACCTCTTTAATAAATGGGGCTGGGAAAATTGGAAAACAACATGCAAAGAATGAAACTTGACTATAGTTCGTCCCCCTACAGAAAAATTAATTCAAAATGGATCAAAGACTAAAATTAAGACTTGAAACTATAATTACATAGAAGAAAACATAGGTACTAATCTCATGGACCTTGGTCGTAGAGAAGAATTTATGAATTTGACCCCATAGGCAAGGGAAGTAAAGGCAAAAATAAATGAATGGAACTATATCAAACTAAAAAGCTTCTGCACAGCAAAAGAAACAGAACAAAACAAATAGGCAGCCAGCTAAATGGGAGATAATAGTTTGCATACAGCAGCTCCGATAAGGGGTTAATATCCAAAATATATAAAGAACTCACAAAGCTCAGCAACAAACAAGCAAACAATCCAATTAAAAATGGAGAGAGGACCTGAACAGACACTTTTCCCGAGAGGACATACAAATGTGCCACAGGTATATGAAAAGATGCCCATCTTTACCAGCTATTTGAGAAATGCAATTCAATACTACAATGAGATGACACTTCATACCTGTTAGATTGGCTGTTATCAACAAGACAGATAATAAGTTTTGGAGAGGCTGTGGAGAAAATGGAACCCTCATTCACTGCTGGTAGGAATGCAAATTAGTACAACCATTATGGAAGAAAGTATGGTAGTTCCTCAAAAAAATTAAGAATAGAACGACTATATGACCCAGCCATCCCTCTACTGGTTGTCTACCCCTAAAACTCAAAAACATTGGTACACAGAGACACATGCACCTCTATGTTCATCTCAGCATTGTTCACAGTGACCAAGACATGGAAACAACCAAAGTGTTCCTCGATAGAAGATTGAGTAAAGAAGATGTACATATATACCATGAGATACTACTCAGCTGTAAGAAAGATGATATAGTGACATTTACAACAACATGGATGGGCCTTGAGAACATTATACGAGTGAAGTAAGTAAATCAGAAAAAGCTAAGAACTGTGAGATTTCACACATAGGTGGGAGAGAAAACAGACTTGTGGCATAAATAAAAGTGAAGTGGTTACCAGGGGGAAGGGAATATAGAGGACGGGGAAGGGTATTTGAGTGAATGGGAATGGATGGTGGTTGGGGGGAAGGGTATAAAGAGAGACAAATATAAGGTGACAGAAAATGATTTGACTTTGGGTAATGGCTATAAAACATAATCAACAGTTCAAATGCTATAGAAATGTTCTCCTGAAATCTATGTACACTTATTGATCAATGTCACCCTGTTAAATTTAATTTTCTAAGTAAAATTAGAAAATTTAAAAATAAAATAAAAAATTAAGAAATTTATTTCCTGAGTATTCATCTTGACCTAAGTACTTGTTAAAGGATTTATTCTGAAAATGAAAATTATTCAGTTGAATCCATATGAAGTCTGGAAGTTCATCCATCATAGTAATAGTGTAAGTTTCATCTTCAGATACCCAGATTTCATATTCTCCATTTACGGCAAATGCTCTGCTCATTGAACTTTAGATTCAACAGTGGTAGTCAACCTGGTCCCTACCGCCCACTAGTGGGCATTCCAAGCTTTCATGGTGGGCGGTAGTGGAGCAACCAAATTATAAATAAAAAGAGAGACTTAACTGTAGTAAGTTGTTTTATAAAGATTTATTCTGCCAAACTTAGCAAAAATCTTGGTAAGTAATTATTATTATATACTTTATATTATAAAGTACTTGGTAAGTAATTATTATTATATGCTTTAACTTGCTGTAACTCTGCTTTATACATTTTATAAAGTAAAGTTACTTTCCTACTTTATAAATCACCATTACTGTGGAACCGTGGGTGGTTAGAAAATTTTACAATTAACAGAGATACAAAAGTGGGCAGTAGGTATAAAAACGTTGACTACCCTTGGATTCAAGGTATCTATTATAGACAGTTTAGCTTGATATAGAGAGGCTGTTTCTTTTATCTTTGTCCATCTATTTGTCTATCTATCTGTCTATCTATCTAGATATCTATATATAGAGGAGCAGGGATTGCTTCTCAGATGGACCGGGACTCAAGTTGAGTCATTGTCTCCTTGCTCAAGCCAACAACCTTGGGCTTTTCAAACTAGCGACCTTTGGGCTCATGCTGGTGTGCTTTGGGATGATGTAGATGATTTCCCCCACTGAAGCCAGTGACCCAACCTTGAGGAGCCCATGCTCAAAGCCAGCGACCTTGGGATTTCGAACCAGTGAATTCAGCATGCAGTGAATTGATCCACTGCACCACTGCCAGTCAAGCAAAGTCTGTTCTTTTTTTAATAGAAGTGTTTTTGTATCATACTTAGAGTGCCCAGGTTCTGTGTTCTGATTGTATTGATTATTTTGCAAACTATTTAAAAATGAGAAATAACACACAGGAAAGGGCAAAATTAGGTAGCTCAAGGGTTTTTTACAAATTGAATATACCTAAGTAACCCTTCACCTAAATTAAAATATAAACAGTTACCACTTATAAACAGTTACGGCTATTGGTGTCCTCAGGCAAGTACTAACTCTCCACCCCAAAAGAATCACAAATTTTTTCCCAGCTTATTTAAGATATAATCGACATATAACATTGTGTAAGTTTAAGATATGGTAAAAACATTTAAGATCTCTACTTTCTTATCAGCTTTCAGGTATACAAAATAGTATAGTTAACTGTAGTCACTGTGATGTACATTAGATCCCTATAACTTATCCTGGAGAAATCAAATCTTTACCTGTTAACCACAATCTATTTCCCTCTTCCCTGAATCTCTAGCAACCACCAATCTACTCTCTTTCTATGAGTTTGGCTTTCTCAATTTCCATATATAAGTCAGATCATATACTGTTTTGATACTTATCATATAGATAAGTATTTGAATGTTATGTAAATGCAATCTGAAAAAAAATATTTTCTCTGCCCTGGCCGGTTGGTTCAGCGGTAGAGCGTCGGCCTGGCTGCGGGGGACCCGGGTTCGATTCCCGGCCAGGGCACATAGGAGAAGCGCCCATTTGCTTCTCCACCCCCCCCCTCCTTCCTCCCTGTCTCTCTCTTCCCCTCCCGCAGCCAGGGCTCCATTGGAGCGGGGATGGCCCGGGTGCTGGGGATGGCTCCTTGGCCTCTGCCCCAGGCGCTGGAGTGGCTCTGGTCACGGTGGAGCGACGCCCCGGAGGGGCAGAGCGTCGCCCCCTGGTGGGCAGAGCATCACCCCTGGTGGGCGTGCCGGGTGGATCCCGGTCGGGCGCATGCGGGAGTCTGTCTGTCTCTCCCCGTTTCCAGCTTCAGAGAAAATTTAAAAAGAAAAAAAAATTTTTTTTTTCTCATTTTGTGTCTGTGACATTCATTTATATTGTGTGTAGCTGAAGTTGTTTTCCAGGATATTTGTCATTTCTTTTGTTAATTGTAATTTTGTTTTCTTCAGTTTAGCTATTGTAAATAAAGCTGCCATGCCCATCTCTTTTGATGTTCATTAGTGTGTATTTCTCTTAGGATATTTATTTACAAGTGAAATTTCTATGTCTTAAGGTATACAATCAGCATTTGTATATTCTGTCATTCTCTTTTTCCAAGTCTTTGTAGGTCTACACTATCACTATAATGATGAAAATTTTCATTGCTCCACATTAGTTTTTACACTTGGCACACCAGTTTTAAGTTTCCTTTGTGTTTACATTTTAGTCACTCTGGGGGTATGTTGTAATATATTGTTATTTTAATTTGCATTTTTTTGATAAGTAACTATATTGAATACCTTTTCATATGATAATTGGTCATTTGGATATGCTTTGTGGATTTACTGTTTAAGTCCTTTGCCTGCTTTTCTATTATTTTCTCAGCCTTTTTCTTGCTGATTTACAAGAGCTTTATATATATTCTAAATACAGCTACTTTTTGGACATTTGTATCACAACTGTCTTTCTCTGATTTGTATTCTTTTCATTTCCTTAACAGTACCTTTTAGTGACTAGAAGTTTTTTGGGTTTGTTTATTTTAAATTTTAATAAAGTCTCATTTGTCAAAGTTTTCCTCTTTGGGTGTTGCCTTTTAGGTCCTACTTAAGAAATAATTGACTTATGCAAAGGATGTAGAAATATTCTCAAAGATGCTTACATTACTTTCTAAATTTTGGCTATGGTGTGAGGTAGAGATTTTTTATGTTCATGTATCTGTTTAGAATTTTCCATCTGAATATCCCTTAGACCCAGGTCATTTATTGAAAAGACCATCACCCTTTTCTTCCTCAACATTGACACTATTGTTGTAACTCAAGTGGTCATATGTGTGTGGATGTTTCTAAACACTGTTATGTTCTGAAAGTACTAGAGCAGCAGTTCTCAACCTGTGGGTGGTGACCCACAGGTTGAGAACCGCTGTGCTAGAGTGTCAGTTTTTTTGTTCTTAGTCTTAATGTTTAAGTTCTGTTTTTTTCTTTCATTGATTCACTTAAGTCAGCTGTCAGTTTTATTTTTCTTGGAAAATGTCAGGCAGAAAAGATATTTTGCTCACTTTGTTAAAGATGGCACTGCCCACATGAATGGCCGTAGCCCTAGCTCGTGATGGCGAACCTTTTTATAAAAACCGCCCACTTTTGCAGTGCTGATAAACCTGGTCCCTCCCGCCCACGAGAGGGCGGTCCAGCTTTTATGGTGGGCGGTAGCAGAACAACCAAACAGCACCGCGATTGGCCCACCATTAAAGCTGGAATGCCCACTAGTGGGTGGGAGGGACCAGGTTGACCAGCACTGCAAAAGTGGATGGGTTTTATAAAAAGGTTATCAGGGCCCTAGGTGATAATATTAATTACCTTCATGCTTGGGAATTGGCGTGGTTATGCTAATGTGTGTTGTGGGAAGACTTTCACACCAAAAGGTTTTAAAAAGAGGAGCTAGGAGGCCATTTTGGGGAGAGTGGCCATGTTCTTGTAGAGAGGAAGAGCTGATGGAGGCAGGGCAGGGAGGCCACATGGAGGAGGCAGCCAAAATGGCTTATGGGGAAGGAGAAGCCAGTTCTTGGAGGAGAAGGAGATGGGGAACAGAGGTGGATAAGACTGGTGAGGTAGAAACCTTTGATTCTAGGAAAACTCGGATGAGTCAGTACCTTTGTGAGCGTTAAATGAGGGGGTTTTGGAGCCCACTGTGTATTTTTACTTGCTTGCGGAGCGCGAGTTTAGACTAAAGGATAATGGACCACCAGTTTTCGGCTCTGTTGATTCCTTACCGTCTGTCTGAATCAAACCTGAACCTGCGTTGGCCAGGTGGCTTTGATGGCGCCGCGGTTACTGGCCATACAGAAAATAAAGTAATTTTGCTTTGGTGGCTCTTAAGAGTTTTCCTTGGTCTTGGCTTTCAGCTGCTATGTTAGCTTCTATGATAGCCACCAATAATCTGTACCTTCTGGTACTCGTGCTCTTGTGTTGTCTCTTCTCTTTGGGGGCTGGGCTTACTGATTTGTTTCTGATGCATAGAATATGACTGGAGTGATATATTCTTTTTGATATATAAGCTAATTTTTTAAAAGGTAGTTCTTTATGCAAATGTTTTATTTCAGTGGAAGGGTTATTCTGGTACAGATACTCCCACAGGGGAAGCTTAATTGCATATAGATTTAAAGATGATTTTTGTTTTCCTGGGATGCTACTATAGCATACCTCCAAATAAGTGATTTCCTAGATGAAAGGATACTGTCCATTTCTTCGATATTGCATATTGACTTTTGCCCAGATCACTAGACAATTGTTTATTCAGATATTTTCCTATTTGTGCTTCTGTAATACTTACCAAGTAAGTGTACGTTTATAAAAAAAACATTTTAAGGCTATTTAGGCCAATTATTTTTTATAACTGAATGACTTTATTACATAAAAAATTATGAAAGAAATTATGAAAACTTATTTAAATTTTTTGAAAGGCTACTCAGATGAAATGATAAAGCTCTTCCTGGTGAATTGGTTGTGTTTGATCAAACTGTAAAACACTGAGAAAAGATCTCATAACCATCTAGACAACTTATTCAATTAAATTTTTCTCAAATGTTTAAATCCTTGCTTCATGGTTAGAGGCTGGATTTGAAAATAATGCCATAATATACAAATTTGCTTTATGCAAGAAAGAAGGTGGATTCCTCCCATAATGAAGATATTTATGAATTAACATGTTTCAAGTTAAAATCAAGTGCTTGTTTGTCCTTTGTTTTTATTTCTACTTTATCTGACCATTTAGAATAACTTAACCAATTACTGTTTTTTTGTTGTTTTTTTTTTTGTTTGTTTTTTTACAGAGACAGAGAGAGGGATAGACAGGGACAGGCAGACAGGAATGGAGAGATGAGAAGCATCAATCATCAGTTTTTCTTCATTGATGGCTTTCTCATATGTGCCTTGACCGCGGGCTTTCAGCAGACCGAATAATCCCTTGCTCGAGCCAATGACCTTGGGTCCAAGCTGGTGAGCTTTTGCTCAAACCAGATGAGCCCGCACTCAAGCTGGCAACCTCGGGGTCTTGAACCTGGGTCCTTGGCATCCCAGTCCGACGCTCTATCCACTGCGCCACCGCCTGGTCAGGCCAATTACTGGTTTTGATGGCATCTTATAAGAGAGCTTCTCCTATAATTCTAAATATTGACAGGTGTTCATTCTGCCCTTTCACACAGAATTTGACAAATTTTTAATTGAATACTTTACATAATCTTTATTTGAGTTATGTTTTAGGTATTAGAACTGACTAAGCCCATTAATTAAGTTACATGTTCATTTGCTAAGAACAGAAAAGGCCTTTTTACACTGAAATACTAAGCCAGAAGTTAAATAGAGAGCACATAATTATTTAGTAACTCTTGTTTACTTACTAGCAAATTCCATTAATTATACAGATTGTTTATGTGTAGGTAAAAATCATCATATAGTTGTTTTTTCTTCTGTTTATTTAATATTCTATACACCAAGATGGGAGTCAGATTCCTTTCGTTAAACATTTATACTGTGTCTGCTATGAACAAGCCTATCAAGGAAAATAAAGTTCATTCTGTTTCTCAAGAAGATTAGTTCAGAAAGCCATTATAATAATTACAGCAGAATCAAAAGAGGACTTCGTGTTTTTTTGTGGGTATAAATTTGAAAATTTAAAGATACATTTTATATGATAATTAAATTATAGATTTTACATGTATGATATCTTTAATTTTTAATTTTACGTTTCTGTGAACCTCAAGGGTCAGGAGGAGACAGGAGGAGTCATTGACATTGGTTAAACCTTTAACATATTTGGAGAAAACATTGATATTTAGTACTTTTATGCATTCTTATCTATAATATTGTATTTGCTTTTGTTCTAAGATTTTATTTTTAGAATGCCCTCACACCTTGTTTTACATAATATCAGATCTTATACTTCATCAGTTAGCTTTATATGGTTAGACTCTGTTCTTGGAATGTGATTTGTTCATTCTGGCTTACCATAGTAGAAGTCCAAATATTTTTTCCTACGAAATATACCACAGACATTAGGTCCTGGTGTGTGGGATCCTCAGCCTGTAACAGATTTCATTATGCCATCTGCTACAACCTGAGCAGTGTATCTTCCGCTGGCAGACTCTATTAAAGTTTCCACAGCTCAGGATAAAAAAAATCAGGTTTGGCATAAGAAGCTTGCTTTTGAAAAAAATAGTAATTGATCATGCCTGCTGTCGTTTTTAAAATAAGCACTTGAAAGGATTCCCAAAAGCCTCTTCTAAATGCATTGATCTCTTTTTCATCTGTGGTTGTAGATAAGCCATTACAATGGTTGAATTATTGGTTACTTTGGTAACTTACTGAGTTTTCTGTTTCATTTTTAAGTATAGATAACAAACTCTTACGCACAGATAGATGATGTATTATGAAATGTTTTGATTATTTCTTTCAAGGGAAGCTCTTTCCCTAATATCTTACTTGCAAAAATGATATCTCAGATGACTGTTTACATGTGTATAATACAAAGAATATAAGAACACCATGATGAGAAATCTAGTTTATTTGTACTATGTCTTATATATGCTGTTTCTGACTTTGTTAATTTTTGTCATATGTAAAATGAAAATAAAGAGATGAAGAGGATCATTGGGAAGGATATATCGGAGTAGTCCTTATGAATAAACATTCTGCAAATGCATGTTGAATGCCAGCTCTGTACTAGGCACTCTTCTGAGAATGAGGATGTAACAGAATAATCCCCCACTGGAGAATTCTCCATTGGATTTAGTCTGTCCTGACAAATTGAGGTGAAAGTTCTATGACAACAGAGGACATGCTGGGTGATAACAAGCACTGTGATAAAAACAGGGCAGGGTAAGCTAATGGTGCATAGTGGTGGGATGCTTTCTTAGGTGGGGTTTTCAGGGAGGGCTTCTGTGTGGTGACAGTGAGCACACTTGAATGAAAGAATGTATAGATACTTGGAGGAAAGATGTACCTGCCTAGTAGAGGGGCAGCTTGGCAGTTTGAGGAAAGGTGAAATGGTCAGTAGATCAGGATAGCTGGGGTTGTGTGTGTGAAGGACAGTGCTGGGAGATAAGTTCAGAGAGTGATCCAAAAACATCGTTGGTGTAACCTTATAAATTATTACAGATGAAAAGTTAGCTTCCACATACCCTATAGAAATACGAAGTCAGGATTGACTGCACTGTTTTGTTAATTATTTAGCTTTGACTTGAAGTTTGTAACAGACACACAAAGTAATTACAGATATTTTTCTAAAATGGAATTATCTTTTTTGTTGTTTATTCATATCATTGTACCTGGAATTTGACAAACTGTAGGTTTGAGGGCACCATCTCAGTCTTCCAGCCTGACAACTCTGCCCAAGACTTTTGCAACCAACAAGCAGAGGCGTTAAGTTCCAAATATAAAGTCAGAGGGAAGAATGTGCCCAAGGCCAGACTCAGTCTGAACAAGCTGCAAGTGCAGTACTACCCTCAGGCTAAACACTTCTCTAGAACAGTGGTTCTCAAAATTTTTGAAGTTGGGGGCACATTTAAAATCCTACAAATAATTGTAGGTGTACTATATACAAATTTCTGAGGAAATATGTTATTAAAGAAAAAAAAATAAAATCCAGGCATGCTTTTATGGTAATTAAACAAAATAAATACAACACAATTAAATTTATTCTGACATTAAAAAACATTTTTATTCAATATGTTACATTTTTTGAGTTATTCTTTTTAGAATTCGTAAAAAGGGATTAAAAATTAAAAAAACGACAAAAAGGTTACCTTTTTATATATATATAGATACATTCCTAGTAAGATTTAGTAAATTCGGCAGGTCCTGGGGCGAATGTGTTAAGTTTTTTCATTCTTGTGTTTATAACAAACACGAGCGTGATGTGTCCTAGCGATTTCTTCAATGTTTGGGCATATATTTGAAAGGCAAACTCATTTCCTCACCAATACATTGAAGAGTTCCTCTCTTTTTATTCTTAATTGTGTTGAGTGCAGAAAACCCCCACCATACATATCATCTTAACTTTACACCAAACAAAGGATAAAAGAAATTGCCTCCAGTCTTTCCAGGGAACATGGGGGTAGTATAAGCAATCCAGCACCACAGCTTAACAGCCTTTTGCAACCTAATCAGGCAAGTGAGGTGGGGGGTTGGGCACACTGTCAGCTTACAGCCAATTCCCTACACCTTTGTCCCTCAAGAATCTAAGCTCCAAAAACCCTGTTGGATTTTTGGTCCCCAACAGGCATATATTTCTCTGGAATACCATAGGGTGTCCTGGAAATCTTCTAGGGTGCACCAGTGTGCCCTGGTGCACACTTTGAGAACCACTGCACTAGAAGGACATACAGAACTTACTGAAAGTTGTTAAACTCATTGTTGTGGTCTATTTTACGGAAAGGATGCCGATCAATAATTGTCTGAAAGAAGAGGCATATAGTGTAGAGTCTGGTAATACTCCAAGTCAAAGTTTTTATTTTCCTTAAGAAGTGTCTCCTTCCCCCAAATCTGTGTGTGACAGTATGCTGGAGTATTGCCAACACAGCAAATTCACTTGAGCTCTATTTCAGAATTTTTATCTGTACATAATTTCATAGGTATGATTGATTGATTGATTGCCATGTGGTTTAACCTAATTTCAGAATTTAAGGTGATAACATGTAATCTTGGGGTCCACCATGAATAACAAAGACAATCTAATCATCTGGGAAATTCCAAAGGTTTAGAAGTTACATCCTAGGTACTGGATGACAAAGGCCACACTTCTCTTTGGAGAAGACCAAATTCTTTACTACATACATTGTTATAAAAATTCAAGCAATATGGAAAGTAAAAGGCCCCCTGGAATCCCATCTGTCTGGAACAGCTAGTGTTATTTTGGTTGTTTGGCATATATTTTTCCAGATGTTTAATGATACATATATAAACATATTTTTTGAAAGTATGTTGAATTACATTATTCATATTGTTCTATAACCAGCTTTTTTCACTTAAAAGTGTGTGTATAGATGTGTCTGCTTTTGCATTTGCTTTAATGAGTACTCTGAAGTTCAACACTGGAAGTAATTAGTTTAAAAATAATTTTTATCTAATAAATAGTGCTGCATTGCACGTCCCTAGATACATCTTTGTGTGTTACTCTAATTTTTCTCCTTGAAATAAATTTTTTGAAATTGAGTTGCTGAATTAAAGGATATGAACAATTTGAAATTTGGTATGTACTTCATTATTACCTCTCTTGGGATGTTTTCTATGAAATAGTTTGTGAAATGTCAAAAGTTGTTGATAATTTTCATATTACTCCTAGGTAAACATTGCAATTTCGGCAATTTCCAACGCCGAATGTGCCCATATTCCACATTTCATCCCAGCTGTAATTCCTACTTTGCAAAATGAATCGTTTTTATCATCTGCAATCAATGGGAATCTGGAAGCACTTACAGCTTCAGGTACTCATCACATCAGTGGGAAGCCTGCTTGTGATGAATTTGATCAACTGATTAAGAATATGGCCCAGGTAAGAGCAATATTTTCCTGTTAGTTATGATAGAACATAAGATATCTTAAGATTGTAATCAAGACCTGAATAATTTGAAGAATATTTATATTATTTATCATGTTAAATATATATTAAATATTTTATTAAATGTAAATATACATTAAATATGTATTTTGTTAAATGTAGTATTGAATATATTCTTATTTATGAAGACATAACATCTGGAAATATTGGATAAAAATGAAGTAGATTTTGTGTCTTTGAATGGTTCAGAAATTTTTCTGTTCCATTTTTAAAAATTACCACATTTTAAACTAAGTATTATATCTTAGGTTCTAGAAATATTCTTCAGGATAAATATTAATAAAATAACTTGTTCTAGGTGATGAAAGGTAAAGGTTATCTTTGAAAAAAATTTTTAACTTATTTTTTAACAAAGTAATGTCATAATAAGATGATTTAAGTGCAGCGATTAGCACTTTTAATTGTATTTTTTGCTTTGCTTCCTGGGTAGGGTCGCCATGTAGAAGTGTTCGAGCTCCTCAAACCTCCCTGTGGAGGCCTCGGCTTCAGTGTCGTGGGGCTTAGGAGTGAAAACCGGGGGGAACTGGGGATATTCGTGCAGGAGATCCAGGAGGGCAGTGTGGCTCACAGGTGAGACTGCTGGGGTCCCTTCTCTTTTTTTGATACCACATTCTGGAGGTGTTCAGCACCTTAGGGGAATTTGGAGAAGCAAAAATGAATAAAAACAAACAAAAATTTGAATCTAATATTAACCAGTTTTTTTTTTAGACATCCTTAACATTTCTGTGATAAAAAATAAGACGTTTTAGGAGTAGCTTTTGAATATACTCATAACTTAATCACTTTTTAGTAAGGGAAGAAAAATTTGATTAGGATGTTGTTAATAAATAAGCTCTTTTGATTAGATTTTAAAATTACTATCTAGAAAAGTATACATGATAATTGACCATGATAAATTGAACTATATTTTATAAATATACTCAAAGCAATAAGTAAATATATGTGTCTTTGCTTTCACTCCTAGAGGATAGGAACATGCAAGACAGGATGTACAGGCTGAGTGGGTAGTGAAAGGAGAGGGCTTACAAATGGGAAGAATTGATTAGGTAGATCGACTGGAGTAAAAGTGCATGTTTTTAAAAGTAGAAGTGCCAGAAAAACCTTTAAATGTGTGGACATTAGAAAATAGGATTACAGTAACCTGAGACTGTGCTCCAGAACAGCTGACCTTGTCGTAGGAGTTGTCAGTTACCTGTAACCACCTTTTTTTATTTTTGATAGAGATGGAAGATTGAAGGAAACTGATCAGATCCTTGCTATCAATGGACAGGCACTTGATCAGACAATTACACATCAACAGGCTATCAGTATCCTGCAGAAAGCCAAAGACAATGTCCAGCTAGTCATTGCCAGAGGCTCACTGCCGCAGCTCATGAGCCCCATAGTTTCCCGTTCTCCGTCCGCGGCCAGCACAATTTCAGCTCACTCGAATCCGGTGCGTATGTGGGATTTTCACAAGGAACAGAACATGTTTTCCTAGTTCTTCTTGATTTTCTACAGGTTTCCAGTTCCTTAGATTCTTTGTATTTCTTGAGTTTTACTACCTTTCTATTATTTTCTCTCTCCTTAGTCTGGAATATTTATTATTTTATTATGACTTAAGTTTCTGGCTTCTATAACAATTTTTACCATTATTGTTTATTGTTTTTTATTTGATAACATCCTTCAAATGAAAAAAAAAACACATTTGGTCCTTTAACAAAATTGACTCTTTCTGTGGACAGATAGAGTCTTTATTTTGGTTTATAAATTGTAAATTATATATATGTACTGTTGTTACAGTTAGCTGTCATTGACTTTAAGAAGTCATCTAATTTGGCCTGACACAGCAGTGGCACAGTGGATAGAACATCAACCTGGGACACTGAGGACCTAGGTTCCAAACTCCAAGGTCGCCAGCCTGAGTGTGAGCTCACCAGTTTGAGCACAGGGTCACTGGCTTGAGTGTGGGATTATAGACATGACCCCATGGTTCTGGCTTGAGCCCAATGGCCACTGGCTTGAGCAAAGGGTCACTGGCACGGCCCCCTGGTCAAGGCACATGTGAGAAAGCAGTCAATGAACAACTAAGGTGCCGCAACTATGAGTTGATGCTTCTCATATCTCTCTCTTCCTGTCTATCTATCCTTGTCTGTCTGCCTGTCTCTCGCTAAAAAAAAAAAGTCATTTGATTTGGAATCCTACAAGGTAGAATTATGCAGAAAACATTTTTAATAGGTAATAGTTTTTCCTTGGTCTTTTTCTTTTTTAAAATTGTTCTGCAAAGGATCTTGCAAATCAGTGCCTATCTTTACCTGGTTAAATGTGGTCACTATAATGATGTATTGATAGATACAAGAATAATTATGAAGTAACAGTCTTTTAAAATGAAAGTGTCCTAAATAAAAGGGGTGTTTCTTAAAGCTCACTGTTATGTTTGAACTTAGTTATTTAATACTGCTCACAAAATAATATTCACAAAAATTTCAACTATAATGAAAATTTTAGTTTTTCCTAAATTTTTTCAGATGCTTATAGGAGCTTTGTTTTCAGGTTCACTGGCAGCACGTGGAAACTATTGAATTGGTGAATGATGGATCTGGTCTGGGATTTGGAATTGTAGGAGGAAAAACAACTGGTGTGATAGTAAAAACCATTCTGCCAGGTGGAGTGGCTGATCAGGTGAGCTACTCCTAATAGGTTTTTCATGTTTTATCAAATAACATGACTTTGTCTTTTACATTATCTGTCAGAAGAAACTTTTGCCTTAGATATTACCCAAGAAGTTGAGTTAGAATCTTCTGTTTTGTTGGCCTGTCCCTAAAATTTTTCTTTAGACCTGGGGAGAAATACTTTTGAAACGGGAACATTGATCTTAAGTTAAAGAAATAGATCCACAGACTAAAGCCCAGGTTATGGTTTTGATCATTGTAGAGGTAAAATTTTTTTATTTATTTATAGACAATATTTATAAATGTAGCCAATGTTTTATGGCCACAAGATATTACTGAAAAACGAATACTATCGTAGGAAAAAAACAAGGTTTCATTTTGTCCCTCTAGTGGTGGGTCACTGGTGTCATCCTTGTATATGAAGCACAGCCTGTTTTTTATCACTTAGAGTAGTTTATTAAAGAGTTGCCATTTTTGCTATGTGACATGTTGAAATATATTTAAAAAAATTGTAGTTCTTTGTTGTGATTTACATTTTAATTTGCAAGTTATGCTAACGGATGTATCTTTTGCCTTGATTACAACATTTTGTTTATAAAGATGTTTGTTTTCACATGTGTATTTGAACTCACTTAAGAGACAGTTTATCAAATATTTTTCATATTCATAAGTGAAAGTCAGATTTATTAACAGCCTTATCAATAGAGGTATTGACAGTAACAAAATAGTTTGCAAATATTTTTTTTCTTTCTTTTTCTTCTTTTACAAGTGAGAAGAGGGTAGATAGAGAGACAGACTCCTAGATGTGCCTCGACCAGGATTCACCAGGCAACCCCTGGGGCCAGTGCTCTGCTCATTTTGGGCCATGTTTGCAATTGAGCTATTTTTAGCACCTGAGGTGGAGCCACAGAGCAATCTTCAGTACCTGGGGCTAATGCACTTGAATCAGTTGAGCCATGGCTGTGGGAAGAGAAGAGAGAGAGAGAGAGAGAACGGGGTTGGGGAAGGGTTGGAGAAGCAGATGGTTGCTTTTTCTGTGTACCCTGACTGGGAATTGAACCTGGGACATCCACATGCCAAGGTTATACTCTACAACTGAGCTAGCCAGCCAGGGCTAATATTTTTTCTATTAAATATTAGCCAGTACCTATCAGTATCCAGTGGAATTCCCTTAGTTGACAGGCTTGTGATAAATAAATTGTCTTCAATATAGAGCTGCACTGCTCAATATTGTCGATACTTGCCACGTCTCATTTTGAATTCAAATTTAAATTAATTAAAATTAAAATTACAAATTTAGTTCATCAGTTGGACTAGCTGCATTTCACCTTTTGCTTGTAGCTGCCGTATTGGACAATACAGAACATGGTCATCATTGCGCAGAATTCTAGTGCCCCTGTTTATATGGAGGTGTATAAGACTGCTTTTCACTCTTCTCATCTGCCTGAATTTTTTTCTCAACATGATTTTATCTGCAGATGAGTTCTTTAGCAATATTTATAATTTAAATGGCAAAGCAGAAAATTGTAATATTAATTCAACATGTGGTATTAATTCAGTGTGATCTTGTGGTTCATGACATTTTGAATAATGTATTTTTATAGTTAATTTTACTTTATCTTTGCACAATGGCATTTTCTCTTCTGTCTCTCAGAATTTCACAAAAGGCTTAATATTTTCTTACATCCAGTGGGTAGAAATCAAATTGCAAAGCTCCTATCCACTATCAACTATCAATTTAAGGAATATTTGAGAATTTTAGTTACTTATGTCACATTAAATGGTGTTAGACTGTTTCAAAAAACAGTTAAAATCACAACCACATGTTTAATGTCCCATTATTGAAAGTTCATAGTACTTTTTTATTATTCCTTTTATTTTATTTAGGATTTTTGTGATGAAGGTAATAATAACAGTAAAGCCTGATAAAAGTTTCTTTTTATTCAGCATGGGCGATTGTGCAGTGGAGACCACATTCTCAAGATTGGTGACACAGACCTGGCAGGAATGAGCAGTGAGCAAGTAGCACAAGTCCTCAGGCAATGTGGAAATAGAGTTAAGTTGATGATTGCAAGAGGTGCCATAGAGGAACCAACAGCACCCACCTCTTTGGGCGTCACTGTGTCCTCATCTCCATCTTCTACACCAGAGCTCCGGGTAGGTAGAGGTAAAAACAGTTCATGGGCAAAGTCACAGACAGTAGCACTTAAATGACAAGATGTTTATTTTGAAACTAGATTTATTAATGTGTATATATTAGTGACAAAAATGAAACAAAATTGAAATATAGAGATGTTTTGGCACAAACAATATATTACTAATTAGGAAAAATATGTAACAGATGAAAAATAAATTGCTTAAATTCTAGAGGACTATTTTACATTTTTCTCTAAGCAGCACATTTATGAGGATAATGTTTTGCAGCATGAAGACAATTTAAAGAATTACTTGCTACTAATACCTAAAATGTTTACTGGTAATTCTTTTTCTTACTCAGTAGGCCTTCTGTAAGGTGGGCTGTAAGTTCTAATTATTCCCTTACAACAACTTTCTTTTTAGTGTCCCCTTATTGGGGTTGGGGGTGAGTAAACTTACTAAAATTTTTTAATATTATTGTTTTAAGGTATGTTATACAATTGTTACCAGATTTGTAATTAGAAGTCCCTATTGTGACCCCACCATTAAAAATTTCTAAACAAGTGTTAATGCTTTTGAGGTTGTAACAAAATCTTTTTCATATGCATAGCATTCTGTCTGTTTTTAACTTTGTATTTAAAAAAGCTAGAAAATTTCAGAATTACTAGGATGTGGCGGTTATTTAAAATATTTCAGGTCACAAGATGACTATACTGGATAAAATATCAAAATATCAACAGAACAATTTTATCAAGAAATCTCTTAAATATTTAAGAGGAGAATCACACTCAATTTTTAGATAAGCTTTATAGCAATACATATTCTACATTCCATTCATAGACCTAAACACATTGATATGATTTTTTTCTGTTTAAGTTTTTTTCTAACCAATTGCTTCAAATTCTAATTTTAGTGTCTGGGCTAAAGGAGTCCACAAGCCCTTTGAGACTTTTATTAGAACACTTGAAATTTCCATGATTCTGTTGTTTTTAGGATTGAATTTGGTTGCTATTTTTTTGCGAAGAGAAAGAAGTAAAGAAAGAAAGCTTGTTTGTGAAAGGATTTAAGTGGCATTCTTTTGTGGTAAACAAAAACATTTTATTCAGCATTATATATATGAATGCAATACCGAAAACCACTTGATGTAATTGAAAGCTTAGAAAAATATCTCTATTCTGTTCATATCATCATTTCTGAAGCTTGTGCCCCTTTTAAAAACTATTCGATAGTCAAATTGCCACCCTCTAAAATAGCACTCGCATAAGTCTTATTAAAAATAGAAAACACATTTGTTTCAATTGAAGCAGATTTCATCCTGTCATTTTCTTGTAATTATCTAAACTTTAAACTTTCTGCTAAGTTTGCACAGATAATTATGTGCAGTGAAAAAAAATAAAGGAAACTTTATATAAAATGAGATCTCATTTAGGTGGACTATAAGTGAGATACAGTCAGAGTTTGCTTAAAGAAAATCAGAAAACATTACCCAACCAGCATGTCTATTCGAACCCATAGGCTTACTCTGTTGTGATCTTCTTAGGGTTCTCTGTGGAATCTGCTGACACCACACTAGTATATAATGCCAATAGCTTACTGAGAACTTAGTGCACTAGTCTCACTAATGCTTTGCACCTGTGCCCTTCAGGCCACTATTTAAGTAATGGCAATGCTACATGATAGAGAAACCTGCTTTCAGCTCTCATTGCAAGAATGAAGGAACTCATTCTTTCTTATAGATAACTTTAGAAATTAAAGTATGAATTTACAAAACAAATATAGGGACCATTTTAAATAGTTCATTGGTACATTTCACTAATTTTTAAAATAATCACCAGTGTATTTATATTGATAGTATGTCTGAAGGATAGAATCAGTCATACCACGGTGTTAGAATCAATTATCACGTAGGATAGCAATAGAAGCACCATGTCCTGAGTGGAATGATGGCCTCTACATTCCACCTAGGATTTTACATGCTGCACAGCATTTAAGAGCAAGGGTTCTGCAACCGGTCTATCTGCATTTGATTTCTGCTCTAATAGAATGTTTACTGTTTGTCCTTGAAAAAGTTTATGTTCCTCAATGTCCCCAGAGAAAAGTTTACAGTAATTGTGCCTACCTTATAACCTTGTTCTAAATAGTAAATGTCAACTGCCTATTACAGAGACTCTGCTCAGTAAATGCTAGCTGGACATGTTATTTTTATTTCTGATAGACAGTTGAACAAAGTGATGATTAGAAAAATTCAGTGCCAAAGCTAGATTTTAAACTTGTTGATCTGAATTTAAAACATGAGTTCTTTCAACCTCTGAAAATAGAATTTATTAATAAGAAACTTTTTTTAAAGTTTTGTATATACAAACAATAATGTATTTCTCTGATAAGGAGGTATGTTCAGCTTTACTGCTGACATTCCTTTTAAGTACAAATAAGATGCTCAGTGCATATTATCAAGATTGAAAGAGTAATCTGTACTATAATTCTTTAAGAGTTCTCTGATAACCAATTACACCTTATTCCTTTTTTTTACTTCTTTGCACTTATTTTGTGTGTAATTTTTTTATTTTAATTTCAAGTGTCCCACTCAATATAATTCCCTCACCCACACCCCCTTGTCCCCCATTACCCTCCCATAGCCCCCTCCCTCCCACACCCTCCTCCCTTTCCCTCTTGGATTTGCTGTCCTGTTATCTGTATCTATGTGTTATGTATATGTAATTTCACTAATCCCTCACCTTCTCTGATACCATCTTCTCATCCCCCTTCCCTCTGACTGCTGTCCCTCTGGTCCCTGTGACTCCTCCTCTGCCTCTATTCTGTTCCTCAGTTCACTCTGTTCATTAGATTCCACATATAAGTGAGATACTTGTCTTTCTCTGCGTGATTTATTTCACTTAGCATAATAATCCGGGTCCATCCATGCCATCGCAAAAGGTAAGATTTCCTTCTTTTTCACAGCTGTGTAGTATTCCATTGCCAATTACACCTTATTCCTATATAAAGGTTGTGGATTTTTGAGTTTATCATATTTGTTTACATGTTTATTTTTCTGTATATTTACTTACTGATTTTATTTTAGGTTGATGCTTTCACTCAGAAAAGTGAAGAAAGTGAGACATTTGATGTAGAACTCACTAAGAATGTCCAAGGATTAGGAATTACCATTGCTGGTTACATTGGAGAAAAAAAATTAGGTAATATTAAACGGTAGTATTTTACTTTTTTAACTTGACAGTTGTCTCATAGGATTATCTTATGAAATATTGAATATTATGTATTTTTATATTATTGAATAAACAGATTAAAATCTTTTCTAGGAACTTAATATATGAAATTCTGATTTTATATCAAGACACATATTCTCTAGCCTAAATTTTACTACTGTTTGTGTGGCTTATTGATTTATATTTATACAAAATTAAGACTTTATATTTGGATAATGGAGGATGATGTTTTTTATTATTTGAGAAATTTTTGTAAATAGTAAAATTAGAACTATTTCCAATCTTAGAACCTTCAGGAATCTTTGTAAAGAGCATTACAAAGAGCAGTGCTGTTGAACATGATGGAAGAATCCAAATAGGAGACCAAATTATAGCAGTAAGTAACACACTTTATTTTATTGATTGTCATGGTTGAGAAATGCATTCTCCTAGTTTACTCAGTTGTGAGAGCTACATTTAACTTTGTACTAATTTAAGCTTGCTTTGGTACTTTGAAGCTCTTGTTATAAATACCAATTTTTTTGTTTTGTGGAAGTAAGAGTGTTAAATAGAAGCTTTACTGATTTTAGTTCTAAAGGTAGGACTTTGTTCTTGAATAATTTCTGATATATCTGATTTCTGGTTGTAACATTAACATCATACTTACACTTTAGTTACATTAATACCACAGTTACATTTCAGTTGTAGTCACTTCAGAGGTAAAGACCAGATGTCATAACCTTTAATTTAATTGAATCTGAATTTGGGATGTGTGTATTTTCTTTTTTACATTAGCAGGATGACACTATTACTGTTGACTCCATGACCAGGGTTACTTTTAGCTCTAAAAATATACACGAATAAGTAAAATATCCAGCCTCTCTCATTAGATCAAGCCCGTCTTTGTTACCTGAGCAACATTAGTAGGCTTTGAGCATATTGCTGTTCAAGGCCGTGTGCAAGAGAATCTTCCAATTCAGTATGCGGTGGCAGCAGGGCTACCTAACTCCTCCTTGAGCATATTGCTGTTCAAGGCCGTGTGCAAGAGAATCTTCCAATTCAGTATGCGGTGGCAGCAGGGCTACCTAAGTCCTCCTTAGAGCACAAATCCAAAGACCCTGCACCTGGGCTTCCTGGCTAAAAAACTATAGGAACAACTGCAGGTGACATATTCTCTTAGGTGTTCACAGTGCATGTTGAAAAACCAAAGACTGAGAAATTCTGCAATAGAGAAACTTGTTTAAGTCTTTTACTTCAGTGTTTCCTAAACTTTTCTAATCAAACATATGTTAGTGTTCTTTGAAAGCCATTTTGGAGAATGCCAATTTATTTAAATATGTGTTTGTTTTTGCTTAAGTTTCTCTGTTTCCTTGGGATCTTAATAATAGTAAGAAATTAGCATGTAAAGATAGAAGAGTCCTTGTTCATAGCAGCATTATTCACGATAGTTAAGATGAAGAAGTGACTTGAGTTCATCGATGGATGAATGGATAAAAAAATGTGATACATACATACAATGGAAAATTATTTAGTGGTACAAAGAAGGAAATTCTGTCACATTCTACACCAATGGATGAACCTTGGGATATTATGCTAAATAAAATAAGCCAGTCACAAAAGGCCAAGTAATGTATGATTCCACTTATATGAAGTTCCTTGAATATATAGTCCTGCTTTACTCATAGAAGCAGGAAGTAGAATGGTTTTGGGAGTCTGGGTGAAGGGGGAAGTGGAGATCTGTTGTTTAGTGGCTATAGTGTCTCACTCTGCAAGATGAAAATGTCTGAGGATCTCTTGTAAGACAGTCTGAATATACTTAACTCTTCAGAACTGTGCACTTAGGAATGGTCAAGATGGTAAATTTTTTGTTATGTGTTTCCAGCTACAATTTAACAGAAAAGGTAGAGGTGCCTGCCCAGGCAGTGGTGCAGTGGATGGCGTGTCGGACTGGGACACAGAGGACCCAGGTTCGAAACCTTGAGGTCGCGGGCCAGAGCGTGGGCTCATCTGGTTTGATGACAGCTCACCAGCTTGAACCCAAGATCACTGGCTTGAGCAAGGGGTCACTTGGTTTCTTGGTTTGCTGTAGCCCCCTGATCAAGGCACATATGAGAAAGCAATCAATGAACCACTAAGGTGCTACAACAAAGAATTGATGATTCTTATCTCTCTCCCTTCCCATCTATCTGTCCCTGTCTGTCCCTCTCTGTCTCTCTCTCTGCCTCTGTTACAAAAAGAAAGCCCTCTGCCTTTTACTTTTACATTGTAACTCCCTGAGTTTTGGGGCTTAGTTCTATGAAGCTCCTAATTATACCTGTTCACCTTCTGAAATCTGCTGTGAGAATCAAGTTGTGCTTGCCACCTAAACTGGCTGTCACCTGGAAATGACCTTTCCCCATGGTATCTCCATTTTAACATGCAATGAAAATTAACTATTTTTTTTTAATTTATGGAGGAATGGGAGGGAGAGCAAGTGAATAGATACAGATTCTAAATTCATATAAATAGCTCTATAATACACACTTGACCATAAGACACACCTAGGGTTTTAAGGAAGAAAAATAAGAAAAAAATATTCTGAACCAAATGGTGTGTTAGAATATTTAATAAAATACCGTATTTTTTGCTCCGTAAGATGTACGGGCATTTTCCCCTCCATTTTTGGAGGGCAAAAAGTGCGTCTTATGGAGCAAAAAATACGGTATGATACATAACTATGTACTTTTTCCCTAAGCTCTATATTTTAAGTCATTAGAGAGCATTTATAAATTTGCTTTATTGAGATATAATTCACAAAACATACAATTTACCGTTTTAAAGTGTAATTTAGTAGTTTTTGTATATTCAGAGTTGTGTATCAATTATTGTAGTCAATTGTAGAGCATATCATTTTCCTAAATAGAACCCCATATCATTAGCGGTATTCCCTATTTCCCCATCCTCCCAACCCTAGATAAACACCAATCTACTTTCTGTGTAGGTAAGCCTGTTCTGGGCATTTCATGTAAATGGGGTCATACAATAAATGGTCTTTGGTGATTGGCTTCTTATGCCTAGCATAACATTGTCAAGGTTTATCCATGTTGAAGCATATAAAAAAGAAATTATTTCTTTTTATAGTTGAATGATATTCCTCTGTATGGACATACCACATTTTATTTATCCATTCATCAATTGATGGACACTTGGGTTGTTTCACTTTTTTTGGCAAATAATTCCTCTGAACTTTCATGTACATGTTTTTGTGTGAATGTATGTTTTCATTTCTTGGTTATATATAGTACTTAGGTGTGGAATTGCTGAATCATATGATAACTTTTAAGTATTTAGCAAGCTCTTTTCACTTACAAAATTAAAATAAGGAAACACTTCTTCTATAGTTTTCAGGAAAATGAAGTGAGTAATTTATTTTAAATACCTAGAATAGCCCTGGACAGATAGCTCAGTTGGTTAGAACATTGTCTGAGGGCACAAAGGTTGCCAGTTTGATCCTTGGTCAGGACACATACAGGAACAGACTGATGTTCCTCACTTTCTCTCTCTCTGTCTTTCCCTCTTGCTAAAATAAATAAATAAAATAATTTTAAAAATACCTGGAATAATACTTTGTACACAAGTGCAATTTAATTAAACAGGTGCTTATTAAGGACCTGAAATGAATGCATATTTAAGAGAGTCCAATAACTTTCCTCCACTTTCTCATTATTTTCATTTTTATATAAGTTGAACCTCAAATATAATTTGCTTAGGCAGTGTCAGTGGTAAATTGTTGACCCCAAACTGGAAGCACCCTTTCTTGTGGAATGTTTTCTTGCTTTCAGTAAAATCACTTGTCTTCGCTTGTCATCAGTGTTCTGATTTGTAATTTTTAGTAACATTCTTAGAAGCACCCTAAACTTTTAGGGAACATTATGAAATGCTTTTGATTATGCATAAATTTAGTGCAAAATATCACCATCTTGTGGACTTCTGGAATACTGGTAGTAAAGTTCTTTACATAAGATGAATTTTCACAACTGCAGTGTTTGTTTTTTCAATCTTTGTTTTGGTGACAGCTATTTGGACCTATACTCTGTTTTGATTTTGTAATTGTTGAGGTGGTATAAGGATTAAGAAATTATTTTCTATATAGAGGAAATATTGTTTTATAACATTAAGCCTTTTTTTGTTATAAGATTTCTGTTTTACAAATTGTGCTCTGTAGACCCTCTAGGGTTTCACTATAGACCTTACAGAGAAAGGGAGAAAGAGAGTGAATGAGTACATTTTTCCCCACTTTATATATCAGTATATAAGAATTATTTGATAAAAGGACTATTTTTTAAGTTGACCTAACTTATTAGATAAAAACATATATACTCATTCTTTTTAAATTGATTACAGAAATTCTGGCTAAAAGCAGTATGGGGTTATGATTGATTAAAATACTATTAAACAAGCATGTAAATATGGAAAGGTGTCAGATGTTGCCTTTGATATTCTATCTTTTCACACGTGTATGTGTAGACTGTGTTAGAGGAGGGATTGACCAGTGAGTGTGCTAAGAAGCTGGGGGTTTTGGCCCTTCTCATGACTTACTTGAGCATAGATAAAAATACTCATAACTTCTCAACCATAATTTCATTTTCACACATATTACACTGAGTATAAAACTCTTGGTTCATAATTTCTTGACCACAAATTCTCTCGGTAGCCTGTCCAGTCTGTTCCTTAGTTGCTCATAGATTGTTTTTCTTTTGATCTACAAAATTTACCTGAATATGTACAGATGTTATGGTTCTTTTTCATTTGTTTTCTGGTTTTTCATGTACCTCTGATTTGCAGACTCAGGTAAATTACCCTACCTCTCCTAATCCAATAGTTTTTCCTTCATTCTCTTCTCCTTGGCAGTTCTTTTCACAATTATGTGGATTTCCTAGATCAACCTATATAATCAGTCTTATTTCTCTGATCATTTTTATCTGTGGTGGCGCAGTGGATAAAGTGTCGACCTGGAAATGCTGAGGTCGCCGGTTCGAAACCCTGGGCTTGCCTGGTCAAGGCACATATGGGAGTTGATGCTTCCAGCTCCTCCCCTCTGTCTCTCTCTCTCTCCTCTCTCTCTCTCTCTCTCTCTCTCTCTCCTCTCTAAAATGAATAAATAAAAAAAATTAAAAAAAGAAAAAAGAATCTTTTCCTCTGAAATATGGGAAAATTGTATGTTCCTGTCTTCTGTTCCCTGACTTTGTTTTTTGTAGTATTTAAAACCCTGTTGACTGCCTTAACGATAACAGTTATGTTTTTATGTTTTGTTAGATTTTTTTTCTTTGTAACTATAGTCCCTACTTCCATAAATTGAGTGAAATATGAATCCCTTTGAAGGGAACTTTTATAAAATACCTTTTTTTCTGTTCACTGCAATAATAATTTCATTGGAAGATGTTTGTACCGATGCTTTTATTTATTCCAAAAGGTAATTTGCTTTACAAATAAATATTTGACACGTGAGTGAGTGGTTCCACACACCCATTGGCTGAATATCTGTGGTGCAGATGGCACTGTTTCAGTGACACACAGAGCCTGTCTTCTTGGAGCATGCATTCATAAACCAAATAATGACAGAAAATTTAAAATTCAAATTCTTATAAATGCTCTGAAGGAGAAATACTAAAAGGGGACTTTGACTGTAGTCAGGAACAAGATAAGATAATGTTGACGTAATTGTTGGACTGAGATGAAGGCATTACAGGTATTTTCTAAGTTAGCAGATGAGAAAGAGCCTGAATGGAGTGAGCTATGGAGAGTCCGCACTGAGTAAGCAGACCTTGCAGAGACCTCATGGCTGAAGGCAGCGCCACAAGTCAGGAGTAGGAGTGAGCGTGTGGGGTGGGAGGGCAGAGTGCTGGGCACATCCTTCAGGATGAGAGTGGCAATGGGAGGTGAGGCCTGGGGCACTGGCCATTCCAAGCCATCCAGAGAGAGGAATAGCAGTGTTGTTCTGAGGAGTGGTCTGCGAAAGGCAAGAGAGATTGTGTGGCTGTGTCTTCAGTTAGGAAAGCTCTCAGGGGCATCTTCAAATGTTTTGTCTTTTATGAACTAGAAAAGGGGAAAATTACATACATTCTTGAAGAAGCAAAGAAATGAAAAGGAGTGCAGTTTTGTTGTCTATTATTATTATTATTATTATTATTATTTCTTTTTTCTAAGTGAGAGGAGGAGAGAGAGACTCTGCATGTGCCTTCTCCGAGATCTACTTGGCAACCCCTTTTTGGGGCCAATGCTCAAATCCACCAAGCCACTGGCTACAGGAGGGGAAGAGAGAGAGCAGGAGGAGAGGGAAGGGGAGAGAATGAGAAGTGTGCCCTGACCAGAAATTTAACCCGGACTTCACACACCCATCCAGCCAACACTCTGTCCACAGAGCCAAGCGGCTAGGGCCATTTTCTTTCCTTTCCCTTTTTTTCTTTTTTTTGTAAAGTCAGTAAATATATATAATTCTGGGAAAAATTAGCACTCTTAGTGACTTTTTGTCACTGTCTTCTCTCTATACTTTAAATCTATGTATTGCTGGTTTTTAAACTTGACTACACATCAGAATCACCTAAGGAATGTAAAAGAGTATTTTAAAAGATATAGAAACCTGGGCTCCACCCTAGGACTGTTGGCTCATCATTTTTAGAACTGAGACCCCAAAATCTGTATTAAGCAAAACAAAACCCTCCTGAGTGATTCTAGTGAATATCTGTTAGTACTGGTCCCCAAACAGCTGTTAGCTGATTCCCAGTTAGGGGAATAATCATTCCCCATTCTTTTCATAGTAATAAACAATAAGTATGCATTTGGTACCATTTGTAATGCAAATACTCATTTATTTTTTAACATTCCTTGTTCTTACCAGGTAGATGGCACAAACCTTCAGGGTTTTACCAACCAACAAGCAGTGGAGGTGTTACGACACACAGGACAAACTGTGCATCTGACTCTAATGAGGAAGGGGACAAAGCAGGAGACTGACCCCCCGTCAAGGGAGGATGTCACAAAAGAGGCGGGTTTGTCTCCCGTTAATGCCAGCATAATAAGCAAAGGTAATGTCAAATTAATCTGCTTTTCAGTTATACCATTACTTCAAATCAATTTTTTTTAAATTCTGAGATTATTTAAAGAACAGTCTTTACTCCTCACCATTTAGTATGAACCAAGTAAAAATGAAATTTAATAAAGTTGGAATTAACTGAAACAATGATGTGTTCATTAACTATAGAACAGACTTCAGAATAAAGCATATTACTTACTATTCTATTTATTTGGTCACCATTTCTGAGCTGGAAACATGTGCAATCATTTACCTTTCTGTCCCTGCCTTACTTTTAAATGTTATCATCTTGTTTTCTCTTTAGAGGAATTGCCCGTATTATACATGTGAGCCCTATGATGTTTCTAACTCCTCAGATTTTCTTTGAAAGATTCAACTTTAATTTCCCATTTAGAAATGTTATTCATAACCTGCTTATACATGAGTATCTCTGGAAATTACTGACATCCTTGTATAGCTCACTGGTATAAGGGTTTATTGGTAGAAGTCAGGCTGTTGGTTTGAATGTGCTGCTTTATTTCTCAAACCGTTAACCATTCTGGTATTTATGACTTAAACGATTTACTACAGTACTAGGAGACAGGAAGGCAGATCACAGGAGAAATATATTACTTTGTCCCATTAACAGGAGAACTTCACTTTAAGAACATGTGGTTATTGAAGAGTTTACCTACCAACAACTATTTCTCAATTAGGGGTTCAAAAATATATTGTAGGGTATAAAAAATTCAAATGCTTAACATTATTGATAGAACTACTAAAATATTCTTTTCTTTAAGAAAATTATGGAAAAGATGATGAGTCTTTATGTGTGAGGAGAAACACCAGCATATTACCCATTGAAGAAGAAGGTGAGTCTCTGGGGCCAGGTTATTTTTTCTTTAAAATATGTATACTTTTTTAGAGAAATGATTTTTATAAATGTGACTAAGCTTCTATGGACACATTATATAGTAAATTACAAAAAAACTTTAAGAAAAAGATGCTTATAAATTATTATATATAGATGTGATTAATTGCTCTGGTAGATTAAAATAATTCAGTTATAGCTGGCATATTTTCTTGTTGAGTCAGTCTAATCTTCTACCTTTTTTTTAGCTAGAACCATTTAGGTATCAATAACTTACATACATGGTTTTATTTCAACCCCCTTATTTCTGTACAGGCAACATATGACTGTCTTACTGAAGAAGCAAACATAAAATTATAAAGTATTTTTAAAATAAAACACAAAGGAACCTTTAAAGCATAAGCTCTTAGGAATGAAATTGTCCAATTTTGGGAGGCTTTTTCTTCTGGTTTTAAAAAGTTCTAAACTTTTACATTGATAAGTTGGTTTGGAAAGGGATTTTGGAGAGAAACTAAACCTTTCTGAGATTTCTTTCACTATACCAGAGAGTCCATTCAGCTGTTTAAACATTTTTTAGAGCAGCATTGTTTTAACATGTAAGTATGCCACAATGTTATTGTGCCTTTTCAGGCTGGGTGCTATGTGCTTCCCTTACCTGTCAGATTGCTTTAGGTACTTTGGTAACTTAAATCCATTGGGCAATGACCAAGACTGATCTCCCTTCATTTGAATTCTTCCTTTCACAAAATAATTTAATTGAACCTTTGTTGTTCTTTAGAATATCTACTACATTATTAAATAAATTTTTGTTAAAAATTTTATTTACTTTTAATAGTTTAAAGCAATATTTGTGTTTGCAAAACTATCCGGGAGTGAGATGTATGAGGTTCATAGGTATTAGTTACATTCTGCCATTTTTGCACTAATAAGTGAAAAAATCATTTGGTCTAAAGTGAATATCAGGAATAAGGAGAAAGGATAAAAGTGTTTCAAATCATGAAACTTAAGATAGTAAGTGGTGATGGGTATGGGAATTGTCTTGATAGCTCAGACCATTTGTTTTGCTTTGGTGAGTGTGTGTATGTGTGGGGTAGGATAGATGAGAGAGGCTCTAGACTTAGAATCAAGGGTCACAAATTCCTTTTTAAACACAATAAACTGAGGAAAATCTCTAAGTGATTCTAGTGCATCTACCCTACTGCTTGGTCCTCAGATAAGGGGGTGAGCTAACATTGCCACAGTCACAGAAATTTGACTCATTGTGTGAACCTGAATGAGTCGGTTCACTTCTCAGTAAGATCAGAAGACTGGACTTTGTGATTTTTAAAAGATGCCTGAAATTTTGTCTTATAGCAGTTGGGAGAAGGGAGAATGGATGGTTGTACAACTGTAGGTCAGTTTTATGAATAAAAACGTCAGATTTTTTATCAGAAGCATATAGATTTCCTACTTTCTTCATTCAGAATCCCACCCTGCTTGAGTCACTGTCCACCTTTGTAAGGACAACAGAATCAGAGAAGGGAGGTGTGGGAGGAGGTGGGACTCTGAACTGACCCTCCTCTTTCTAACCCTGACCAGAGAGAAAGGGTCCATGCCATCTGTGTTCACCCCTGCATAGTTATCCCTCTTTGGACTGAATTCAGTTTGAAAAGAAAACACTCATTTGGGTAGACTAGTCTCCAAATTAAAGTGTGTGTGTGTGTGTGTGTGTGTACACACACACATAAATATATATATATATAGATAGATAGATATACACATGCACATTCATATACATAGTTTATTGTTTTTAGTTCCTCAAGGAGAAACCAGATCATTTTATTAATTTAAAGCATATCACATCTGTAAAATAAGACTAGAATGAATGCTCATTAATTCCATTAAAGAGAAGGCATTTAATAAAAAATCTGAATTTTGAAACACTCTTTAAATTTGACATTTGAAAGCTAAAATGGATATTAAAATTTTAATTTAGAGTGTGCCTTGTAGAGGAAAAGACAACCTTTATGAGTAAGAACTACGTTGAAATACGGAAGTCTTTGAATATGACTTGCAAATTCTTTTCAACCAGTTTCTTATTTTAATTAAATATTTTAATTCAATATTATTTACATAAGTTAATTTTCTTTCATTTCTTTTTTCATTTTCATTTTCTAATTAGTGCAGTTCTAATTAATGGATTTTATTTTAATGTACATTCTCAGTTTTTTTGTCTTATTTTTTATTTATTATTTGTACATGAAGTTGCATGTATTATTTAATTTCTTTGTTTGCTTTTGGAAGGTGTAGCATGGTCCTTATTTATACTCTGTAGAACCAAACGAAAATGACATAGGCAAAATACTGTAAAAGGCAGCATGTTTTTGTTTGTTTTTACTATAAATTAACCGTAGGACCACCAACTGAAACCTGGAGTGATGTCGGGGTCATGATTTTTTTTAAATGAATGTTAGAAATATATGTATATGTTAATGGAAATATACTGAAGATTTAAAAGAGGTTTCTTAAAAGAGAATAGTGTTGGAATGTGCAGAGATAATAGGGTTCTACATTTTATTATAATATGTAGAGAAATAGAGTTATATATTGGGTGATGAGTCAGAATTTGTATTACAGGTTATGGTTCCCCTGGTATAGAATGTTAAAATAAGGATATTTTTTGTAGATTGTCTCTAACTTGTGTTGACTATTTCAGGGTATCCATTACTGTTAGCTGAGATAGAAGAAATAGAAGATGCACAAAAACAGGAAGCTGCCCTGATGACAAAGTGGCAAAGGATTATGGGAATTAATTATGAAATAGTGGTAGGTTACCTTACCCTCCTATCTTATAACTGCATTTGAGCAAGAAGTTCATGGGAGCGATAGAAACGATGATCGTAAAGAGTCTTTGAGAAGCAAATGCTCAGGGCTTTTTTCAGAGATCTAAGTGTGTTGATTCAGGTATTTAAAAAAATTCAGGTTGGAGAAAGGTGGATATTAACCAAGGAACTGAAATAAATGAAATGGAAGTTGTAGAACTTATAATTCACCCATGTTTTAATATTTTTGGCAGTAGTATATCCTATATAGATATCAAGGTTTTTTTCTCCTGATTCTTAACATTGGGATTTATAGAAAAAATCAGAAAAGAATGACAGCATTTACTTAAAGATAAAATAATAATAAATCATGACTGTATACAAAATTGTAAAGACTTTTTCTGCTCTCTCTCACTTTCATGTAATTACTGTCCTTAAGAGGTTTACTTCTACATGTTCTTTTCATATAACTTATGCCATATTGAATGTTTTATATTTTTTGATAATTTGCATAACTAGTATTGCAGTTATCTGCTTCCTAAAAAGAGGTTTAACAAAGGTGACACAAATTATCAATTTTTAGATGTACACCAGCAAATGTCAGGAATTTCAAAAGGAAACATGAATACTAAGGTAGAATTTCTCTTGTTGTTTATAATATTCAAGTAACTAGATTAGAAGAGATAAAAGACAACAGATTTTATATGATATTAATAACTGGTATTTATTAAGCACTTTGTGCCAAGAACTATTCTTCATATTTCATTTAATCCTCTGAAAGTGATTCTTTTTTTAAAACATAAGACGGTTAACAGTCAGTTAAGAAACAAGTAAATACAGCTTTTATTACGATTATAGGTTGAGTCAAGGAAAAATACAGTGAAGTCCAGCTGAACTGTGGTTAACTTGACATGAAAAGAACATTGAGGTACTCCTTCTGTGGGGTAGGCTGGCATGCATAACTGAGACTGAACTGCTGGTAACTGAATAGTGAAGGGAACACGTTGAGTAGCTACTTGTCACAGATGTCAGACTCTAGACTGGGAACTTTTTTTTTTTAACTTTAGTGAGAGGAGGAGATGCAGTGACAGACTTCTTCATGTGCCCTGAGCAGGATCCACCTAGCAAGCCCACTAGGGGGTGATACTCTGCCCATCTGAGATCTTTGCTCCATTGCAACCAGAGCCATTTTTTAGCACCTGAGGTGGAGGCCAAGAAGCCATCCATAGTGCCTGGGGCCAACTTGCTCTATTTGAGCCTTGGCTGCAGGAGGGAAGGAAGAGAGAGAAAGAGAAGCAAGAAGGGAAAGGTGGAGAGCAGATGGGCTCTTCTCCTGTGTGCCCTGACTGGGAATAGAACCCGCAACATCCACACACTGGGCCGATGCTCTACCACTGAGCCAACCAGCCAGGGCCGAGACTGGGAACTTTGTGCACATTGTCTCTTGGTGGCTCTCCCAGTAATCTGTCAAGGGCAGAAGTGTGCTGTAAGAAGAACTAAGCTATTTATTGGCCCTCAACAAAAGTGAATTATACATAAATCTGCCTTTAAATTGTTTGCTGTGTAAATATACAGCATAAAGATAATCATATAGGAGTGGTGTAGTAGGGAGGAGGATTGATGGACATTATCAGTGGGGACCTGAAAGACTGGTCAGAGGAAGTGATACCTAAAATAGGTTTTAAGTGAGAAGGATTTCATCCAGTGTTAGATTTCAAAGTCAAATGATGTAGTTTCTGATACTGACCCTTCACATATTATTAAGATGTGAGAGAGATCTTTTCTGATTAAGCTGCATTTCTCTCAGTCTCTGTCCCTCAGTTTCCTTAACTATAAAATACAGGGATGAAGTAGATCATCCTTAGTATACATTCTGATTTTTTAAATATTATAATAAATGGATTCTTTATGAAAATGGTTGATTTCCTAACATTCCTCATTATATTATGTAACAGTAGGAAACAGGAAGGTCATTTTCCTGTTTTAAGCTTTGATTCACTTTTAAAAAGCAGTCTTATCCCTCAGAAGAGCCTATGTGAGAGGCGTGGGCTCTAGGTTCACTGCTGAGTTTCAAAGCTCTTTTCTAGATGTGTGACTGCAGTTAAGGTAACCTCTCCGTACCTAATGTTCCTAAATTTGTAATACAAGGATGGAGATTGCATCTGTTTATGAGAAGCAAATGAGATAATGTGTGTAATGATGTTAGTACAGTCTGCGGCACCTAGTAAGTGCCAAGTATGCGTTTTTTCTGTACCTTTGTTTGAACTCAGGCGTTTGATTTAATCTGTGCTAGTACCTTCCATCTGTTGTCAATATATATAGGCAGAGCAGAGTATCTAGGTTTCTGCTTCTCACTGCTTCCTTTTGGTTTCTGGTTTGTTCATGAAACTGATAGATATCAGTACTCTTTCAATGGCAAAGCTCCAAAGCTTTGCAACTTTACAAGAAGATTTTTGAAGCTTTTATGAGAAGGTTGACTTGTTTTGAGTAAAAATAAAATATATATGTGAAAATTTAATAGAAACCAATTAGAATTGTGATGATTTTTCTTCTTTCAGGTGGCCCATGTGAGCAAGTTCAGTGAGAACAGTGGGTTGGGGATAAGTCTGGAAGCAACAGTGGGACATCACTTTATCCGATCTGTTCTACCAGAAGGTCCTGTTGGCCACAGTGGGAAGCTTTTCAGTGGAGATGAGCTATTAGAAGTAAGGAGCTCCATTATTAACTATTTTACGCTCCCTCCCCCCAAATAAAATTTTTAAAAGGCTGCAGGAAGCTTCATGTGGTAAATAAGTAAATTCTTATTTTTAATTTCCCCTCTAAAGGATACTTTATAATAGAGATCTACAAATAAAATTTCACCCAAAGCCACAATTTTCAATTTATATTTGCATTGATTTTCAGACCTAATGCCTTGCTGAATTTGATTATTTTAGGTCCAGAGAACTATAAGAACTTCTTAAAAAATTTTTAAACATTTATTCAATTTTTAGAATAGGTAATACATTGACATATTTCAAAATCACAAAGAATGCAAAGCTTTACAGTAAAAAGCCTCTTTCCTGTTCCAATCTACCCACTTCCCATCACTCTTCTTTAGGTAACTACTGTTACATTTGTTTCTGTGCAACCTTTTGGATATTTTTAATGCATAAATAAGAAAGTTTGAATGTATTCTTTTGCCCCATTTAAAATAAAACATGCCAGCACACAGTATGTGCAATTTTTCATTTTGATTTTTTTACTTAATATAAAATGTCAACTTTTAAAATACTCTTTTCCCATTTGTTTTTTCGGTAAGATTTTTTTTTTTTTTTTTTTTTGGAAGTGAATTGTGATGGTTTATTCACATTGAGTATAGGTGACCTATTGTCATCTTTTTTTTTTTTATAAATTTTTATTAATGTTAATGGGATGACATTAATAATTCAGGGTACATATATTCAAAGAAAACATGTCTAGGTTATCTTGTCATTAAATTATGTTGCATACCCCTCACCCAGAGTCAGATTGTCCTCCGTCACCCTCTGTCTAGTTTTCTCTGTGCCCCTCCCCCTCCCCCTAACTCTCTCCCTCCCTCCCTCTTGCGTCCTCCCTCCCCCCACCCCTGGTAACCACCACTCTCTTGTCCATGTCTCTTAGTCTCGTTTTTATGTTCCACCAATGTATGGAATCATGTAGTTCTTGTTTTTTTCTGATTTACTTATTTCACTCCGTATAATGTTATCAAGATCCCACCATTTTGCTGTAAATGATCTGATGTCATCATTTCTTATGGCTGAGTAGTATTCCATAGTGTATATGTGCCACATCTTCTTTATCCAGTCTTCTATTGAAGGACTTTTTTCGGTAAGTTTTTATTAACTCTTTTTTACCAAACTCCCACACTGGCAGATCAAACTTGTATGAAAGCTAGTGATTTTTCTGAGAGTCCTTTGAAAGGTCCAAGTCCATTAAGAATCTAAACTTGAATGAAACTGTTTCGATGGTATTATTCAAGTGTAACTATAGTTCTGAGCACATCAGCACTATGGTAATAGTAGAATTTATCTTTGTTTAATGAAAACTTGTTCATAAAAGAAAATTCATGTTATCAAATTCACTTTCTTACACAACATATCTTTTTCCACAGGTGAATGGCATAACTTTGCTTGGGGAAAATCACCAAGATGTGGTAAATATTTTAAAAGAACTGCCTATAGAAGTGACCATGGTGTGCTGTCGTCGAACTGTGCCACCCACCACCCAGTCAGAATTGGAGAGCTTGGCCTTAAGCGATATTGAACTAACAGAAAAGGTATCCAATATGTGAATATGAGACTAGTCTAATATATAATGGAAAGGCTAAAATGGCGACTGAAAATTTTTAGCCGTCTTTTTTTTATTTGGTGTTTGATTTGTTTACATTGCCCATGGCCTGTAAGACAGACCTTGGAGTCAGACAGACCTGGGTTTGAATCAGACTTGGCACTTACTAGCTCTGCAACCTTGGGCATGTCACTTCAGATTTTGAACCTCAGTTATCCCCTCTGTACAATGTAAGTTATGTTGCTTTTCTTGGAGCATTACTCTGTAGGTTAAATAAGGTAATCTAATGATACTAACTATTGCCCATTGCATGCTTATATAACTTATTAATAATATTCCTATGAAGTCAATACTCATATTGTCCCCATTTACAGAACAGAAAATTGAAGTATGTAGTGAGTATATAGTATCTATGTGGTAAAAGATACTGAGCTCAGGGCCTCGCACACGGTCACTGCTCAGTGCATAGCTTAAAGTATTGATGGGCACATCGTTTCTGCATGTATGGGTTTTATTTGCACACTCTTGATACTTCTAAAATGTGAGAAATTTGAGCTCATTAACCTACAGCTAATACTCTTCGACATCCAGGAATTCCCATTTTTCTGTTTCCTTATTTTCCATTTAGATCAAAATGTCAAGAAATGGAGCTAATTGGCTTTCTGGAAACTCTGCATATATCTAAAGTTAAGAAACTTTGCATAATTTTCAGTCTAGGTGAAATCTCACTTAAGATATAATGAGAGAGATATAACATACTGAAGGAATCAATAAAGTGGAATAATTTTAAAAACTCTGAAGAACAAAGTATATTTAATATTTACAAGGGTGGTTAGAATAGGATAGAATAAGAAATATAATTTCAAATTGTATAACACCATATATAATCATACACATTTTTATGTGGTATAAATGGGATTATTACAGTAAAGCTGGTGGACAGATTTGCATCCATGGTCATAGGCTAATTGATTAAAAACAAAGATAATATGCAAACTAGATTTTCATCAGGAAAAATACATCTTTTCTAGATTTGATGTGTTCATACAGGTTAATAAAGCTGAATTAGCCTAGGTGCACTATATTTTTACTAAAGAAGCTAATGTTTTGAACCTCTGTTTCTGTGCCAGATGTTTTATAAATGTTACCTTATTTAATCTTAAAAAATCTATGAGATGGGTAACTATGAAGCCAAGGTGAAGAATATTGGTCAAGGCAAGACAGATAAATCCTAGAGACAGTCTTCAAGCGCAGGCCCATCTGACTTGAAATCTTGTCTGGCCACTGTGCACATTAATTTATTAATGAAATTATCTTGTGCTCAAGACACAGAAGCTTAGAACCCTTGTTTGCATAAAGTATGGAACTTTTACATGTAGCCATTTCTTCTTGAATTGTTATTTATTGTAAGAGTTATTCTTTAATATCAAAATAGCTTTATCTTTTCCTTCTGACAGCAGAGGTGATTGAGACACTGATGAAAAAAGTGAAAATCACCCACAATCATGCTGCAGAGATATAACCATTGTATATTTTTATATGAGATTATTAAACCATGCATTTTTAATGCCAGTTACAAGTTAGATATCTCTTCTTGTCTAATAATTTTTGGTAATGATGACCTTAATTTCTAAAGGTTTCCTGATAAGCTCCTAACACTCTTATTTGGGAGTGTTTTGGTCTGGAAAGAGGCTCTCCCATGAACTTGAATTGTTGGTTTGTGAATCTGCTAATCTAGTGCCTCTGTAATAAAAGCTGCCTGGTCTATTGCCTAGCCTCACCTAGATCTAGGTGAGTTCATCGGATCTTCAGAAACAGAGGATCCTGTACTGGAGATGACTGATGTGGGCCAAGATACAGTGAAGGTTCAAGGACCTTTGGCCATGTGGGAGGCTGACGTTCAGCACATTGAGCTGGAGAAAGGGAGCAAAGGACTTGGGTTTAGCATTTTAGATTATCAGGTAAATATATCCTTCTCTTAACAGTTTTTTGATAGAAAGTGATACATACTAAAGCAGATAATAATTTAGTCATCAAATATATTGTTTCTAGTAAATATTTCAAAATAGTAATTTACATGATTCATTGATTAGCATAAAGGATTTCCTTTTAACATTGAATTCATTGAGCTCTTAAATTTCAGCTCTTGGGGATTTGAAGAACATGCAGAATATATTTTAGGAATATCATAGAAATAGAGTATTTTGACATTTGAGGAGTATGTCCAAATTATTTTTATTTCCTTGCACTTAATTGATGCTTCAATTTTGTTTAATGATAAGACAAAGCGTTAGATACTTATTTCTTTTGTCTAAAGTAAATAATAGGTTTATAGTTGGATATATTATAAATTCAAGCATTCCTATCACTTGACTAAATTATGAATAAGCTTAAATTGGTCAAATGTGACCTGCATCTAACCTTGTGTTGCATTCTGTGCTGTGAGCAGCTGAGGAAATGCTATGGCCCGTCTGTTAGATGCAGCTGTTGCTCCTCATTAATTAATACTGAGCCAGACACCATCTCCCATGACTCCTGGGGTTGCGTTATTCACAGGGCCTGTTTTTGGAGCCTAGTGCTAATATCAAGGTTGTTGTGTATTTTACACTGCATCCCCAAATTCTGTACAGCCTCTTTTTATATTTCCTTATTTCAAAAGACAGGCCCTACCTTCAATACCCTCATATCTGCTGATGTTCCAGAACAGGTATATCCTATTTAACAAATATCCATGTTAATACTTCACATATCTGACAACTATGTAGCCTCAGATAATAGTTATAGAATTTGTCAATTTATCAAAAGTTAAAAGTATTTAAAAATTATCTGTACAATTTGAAAGGTCAACTCAGGAATGATGGAAAGTAAGGGATTGATAAGTGTGAACTCTTCCTAAACTAGAACGGAGGTAACCTTTGCCGGTAACCTTTGCCGAGATAATTCATTACAAGTGTTAATGAAATTTTTTAAAGTCACATGGAACAGTTAACCCATCCATGACAGTTCAGAGAGGACAACCTGTAAAAGTGTTTTTCAGTGTAAAACGGAGCTGCCTTTTCTTCTCTTTTCTATCCCATCAGGATCCAATTGATCCAGCAAGCACTGTGATCGTAATCCGTTCTTTGGTGCCTGGTGGTGTTGCTGAAAAGGATGGACGACTTCTTCCTGGAGATCGTCTCATGTTTGTCAATGAGGTTAATTTGGAAAACAGCAGTCTGGAGGAAGCTGTACAAGCACTGAAGGGTGCGCCTTCAGGAACTGTGAAAATAGGAGTTGCCAAGCCTTTACCCGTAAGAATTTGGATTTTACTAATTCCTTTTCATATTTGCAAACAGTGGCTTTTGGGCTTGCTTTTAGCGTGGTATATTAATATATTATGATTGAATCATGACTTTTGAAAATTTCTATTAAAACAGTTACTGGCTCTGTGAGAAAATATTTAATTTTGAGTAATATTTTTCAAAGAGTAAAGGAAGTAACATAGAAAGTTCAGAAGTTTATAACATTGTTTTGTGTTTCACTTTTGACCTTTTTTATTCAATAATAATGTAATGGTGATACAGAATGAAATATTTTCAAAATAATGTGCCTTAAAATATCTATACCGATATAGTGGAGTATTATTAGCAGTAATAACTAACAGTGGAACCTTAATTAGGGTGAGATAAAGTAGAAGCTGTAGAGTGGCGTAAGGCCCTGCCTTCTGTCATTCTCAACGTATTTGTTGTCTAATTACTGCAAAGCACAAAACTGACCTTTCCTAAGTTGGTTCAAGAGCTTTTGGCTCTCTTCTTGGGAGGGAATAGCTCTCATGTCATTAATTACTTCAATATTAAAAGTAACGAGTGTCATACTACATAATATTAATATGTTTATTAGGTACAGTGATTGAAATGTAACACTTATGACTCAATTGCAGTGAAATATTGGAGACATTCTCACTCTTTGTGAGATTTTTTTAGTGTATAAATATATTTTTAAGTGAAAGGGCAAATATACTTTAAGAAAACAAACACATGGGTATATTTTCATAAACATCAAATAAAAGATTTGTTCAAGTAGTAAACCTTGTTAATGTATTTTAAATATTAATTAAATTTTTTGTGCTTCATTTTTTACTCCACAAAGAATCCGTAACCTATGAAAACAGAAAGAGGAAGAGAAGAAGGGAAGAAGGAAAAAAATATGTTAATCTAACCTGAAATCAAATCAAGATTTTAGAAATCAGAACAAAAGATTGATACAAAAGGGAATATAAGAATGAAGATAGGCCATTATGTGATTGCACATACAAGTTAGGGTAAAAATAGGTTTACAGTTGTTTGTATGGAAAATAATATAATTAATAAATAATAATAGAAGAATATATTCTGTGAGCCATGGCCAGTTGGCTCAGTGGTAGAGCACCGGCCCAGCGTGTGGAAGTCCTAGGTTCAATTCCCAGTCAGGGCACACAGGAGAAGCGCCATCTGCTTCTCCACCCCTCCCCCTCTCCTTCCTCTCTGTCTCTCTCTTCCTCTCCCACAGCCAAGGCTCCATTGGAGCAAAGTTGGCCCAGGCACTGAGGATGGCTCCATAGCCTCTACCTCAGGCGCTAGTTCATTTGAGCAATGGCCTAGATGGGTAGAGCATCACCCCCGAGTGGGCATGCCAGGTGGGTCCTGGTCAGGCGCATGTGGGAGTTTGTCTCTCTGCCTTCCCGCTTCTCACTTCAGAAAAAAAAAACAAACATATATATAATTCTGTGTTTCATGTACTCACAGCTGTAAACCTACCTTTGCCCATCCTGTATATTAAGATCGACCATACATTTGGTTCTGGTCTTTTTCATAGAGAAAGAAAAATGGCAAGGACTCAATATATGTTTTTACTGCTTTTCAGAGAAACATGCCAGTTATTCTGGGCAGACTTTCTTTCCTAGCTCATTCCCAAATAAATGTCTTCCATAACAGTATTTTCTATTTCAAATTCAATAAGTATTACAAATAATATGATAAATACTATTAACTCAAATGTGTAGAAGAAGAAGAGTAACAGGTTTCTTTTCCTAAAATGCTTCCACATGTATTGATGATAAAGGGTGATATAGGCATGACAATTATCTAAGTATTTTAGCCTATTTTATCTGAGGTTGGAATGAAAATGTTAGGTTGTTTGTCAGTATGATCTAGGTTATGGTATAATAGCTTGTAATGCAATATAAATAGATTGTGTACACATAGGTTTTTAAACCCATGCTAAATTAAGAGGTTTCATTGTAGGGTTCATTAGCATTCTTTATCAAGTAAATTACATTCTTAAAATAATATGGGATGACAGAAGTTGATTCTTTTTTAATGATTTGTTTTTTTCTGTACTTCTTTCATGTCTTAATATCTGAAGGTTGCCTTATTTCTTTCTATACTAAAAAACTTGTGCCCTGGTCAGTTGGCTCAGCGGTAGAGCATCAGCCTGGTGTGCGGGGGACCCGGGTTCGATTCCCGGCCAGGGCACATAGGAGAAGCGCCCATTTGCTTCTCCACCCCCCCCCTTCCTCTCTGTCTCTCTCTTCCCCTCCCGTAGCCAAGGCTCCATTGGAGCAAAGATGGCCCGGGCGCTGGGGATGGCTCCTTGGCCTCTGCCCCAAGCGCTAGAGTGGCTCTGGTCGGGGCAGAGCATCACCCCCTGGTGGGCAGAGCGTCACCCCTGGTGGGCGTGCCGGGTGGATCCCAGTCGGGTGCATGCGGGAGTCTGTCTGACTGTCTCTCCCCGTTTCCAGCTTCAGAAAAATACAAAAAAAAAAAAAAATCTTGTTTAGCCAGAATATTTGGCAAATAAAAATGACTAGAAGATTGTTACAATATAAAAAATCATTGATTTTGATAACCTTTCATAAGAAGAATGAAAAAATTAGTTGAAATTTGGTATTGGAATGCATGTCCTTATTGTGTCTTGAATTAAAATGTTAAATATGACTATTAATCATGTCTTATGCTCATCATTCTATGTTAAAGTCATGTGGTATCATTTGAAAACTGTCCCCTTCTTTTCCTTTCTCCTCTTACTTTTCTTTCCCTCTCCTCTCCCCTCTTTCTGTTCTCTTTCGTTTTCATGATCTTATCCTCAATCACTGGCTTCATTCTCCCTACAGCTTTCGCCAGAAGAAGGCTATGTTTCCGCTAAGGAGGATTCCTTTCTCTATCCCCCACGCTCCTGCAAGGAGGAAGGGCTGGCTGACAAAGCCCTCTTCAGGGCTGACTTGGCTCTGGTTAGTGCCCACAACTTACCAAGCTTTGTTTCAATATCTTAAGTCTTATTTTTGCCTTTCAAAATATTCAAAAATCTTACTAAAGTTTTTGTTCATTATGTTTTGGAAAACTAAACATTTTTTTCTAATCAATTCCAGTGGTTCTAATAATTTAGAATGGGAAGAAAAACAAACATGTGAGAAATATTAGTTGGATTTGTGGGGAAAAGTTCTTCATCAAGGCATCATGTCAATGTGTAGAATTGATATTTATATCGTACCAAAAGTTTGTTGGAGTACTTTGTTTGCTCTAATGTCATACTAAGTATCTCTAGACATTCTTGAACTGTTTCAGTATTTACCTAGAAGTCAGCATTTTGTCACCTTTTTATGAGGTAACATGGACATTATGTTAATATTCTGTTAACACTTCAAAACTAGATAGTTTAGAATTCTTTGAACTACATAATGTACTATGGTATTAATGTATATATAGCACCTAGCCATAGAAAATTCTTTTTGAAGTGTTGCAGGTCACAAATATATCATTGTTTCTAAAAGCACCCTGAGAAATAATTTTTTTCTAGAGTGACATGCATTCTTGAATCCTTAAATGGATACCAGTCAAAAAGGAGATTTGCCCCACTTTTCTGTGAATTCAACATCTTCTAGTAGTAGTTGCCCTGGGTCTCTACCTAGACAGCTATGTAATCTTATATTGGTTACTCAACTTTACTGGACCTTAGTGTTTTTATCTCTACAATAATCAGATGAGTTGATTAAGATCTCTTTTATGATTCTGAGGCATCAGTAAAAGGTAAACACATTGTTTTGAGATATTTTTCTTTAATGTTACTTAAAACAAGTATTTTTCTATTGTAATCTATGACCTAAGTCTTAGTTAATACTATCTATATAGATAACATGTTAAGCATTTACTATTTAGATTGCTACACAATGTAAAGGGTAAATATTCACATAGTTACTCACTGGTGAATTTGAATATATACTGAAAATATAATATATTATTAGAGAAGTTCATTTTGAAATGATTCATCTGTGTATTCTTAACATGTTTTTGCAAGAATGTGACCTGATATAATGTTATAATGCTCGTAACTTCTGGCTTAATGTGTAAGTTGAAATCACAAAAAATATAACGTACAGAATTTTGCCATTAAAACAGAAAATACTGGTAATATTGAAGAAGGGTAGTATTTATGTCAGTTCTACTTATTCTAAGGTGTAACAGTGAGTGAATAGCAAGAAGAGCTTCCAGCTTATCATGTCTTGATTCTTTCACTTGGTTCTACTACAGAAGATAGTAATAGAGTTTTAGATAATATGTAATGAAATTCTCTACCTCACTCTGCGTGAGTTTTCTAGCAGTAGCAGTTTATAATTTACATTTTTTACAACTAGATCATAATTAGGCTCCTTCTTTGTTGGTGTAATTTCAGCATGAAATGACAGATTTTTTCTTTGGTTTCTGATGATCACCATCAAGTTCTGGGTCTGTAACCTGAATGGTTTTTAAATCTAGTTAAAGGTAATTTAAATAAAATATATTATCTTAGTGAGATTTAAAGTTAGGTGATTGTCTAGCAGGCCTGTTGAAGATGTTATTTTAGTTGAATAGGTAAAGTGCCGACCTCATTCATTTTATTAAGTTCTAGGTGTTGGGAGGGTATTATTTAAAAATATTGTAAACTAGAAAAGAGCAAATATTTTTATTCATTTATGAAACAACTTAAACTTAGAATCGATTCTGGTTTTTTAATGTTACTTTTGCCCTTTATTGATGGAATAAAATAATCTTTAATGCCAGCACCCTCTGCTGCAGGTGGGCAGTTCATCCTAGTTCTGTTGCTTTAATCAGTCTCTGATGTGTTGAAGAAGGTGGAAAGGTCATGTAGAAAATAGCATAGACAAAGGAATGATTCCAGCATGTCTTTTAATCTCAAGTGTAGACTTTATCATATGTATAATAGAACAGAATTTCCAACTGATCTTGTTTTTATTCCTAGGTTGACACAAATGAGGCTGACCTAGCAGGTGAATCTGCATTTGAGTCTCAGTACTCTCCTGGAAGTGACAGTATCTACTCTACTCAAGCCTCTATTTTGTCTCTTCGTGGCAGTGCTTGTAGTGATGGCCTGAACTATGGTCCCTCCCTTCCATCTTCTCCTCCCAAGGTACAAAGGCAGTGTTATCTCATTTATGGGACAGCCTTGTGTATAATTTCCCAGAGGTCATTGTTTAAAGGAGTGTGGGAGTAGCATGACATAGACATTATGTTTCTCAAGTCATGGATTTATTATCATTGAAGTTCAGTTTCATTTAAGTAGTGTCTTATTGGGTACCTGTTGGACTCTTATGGACTATTTCATTTTAGGGTCTGGAATACAGAGTGATAGACACAAAAGTTCAAATCTTTGGTTAGAATTTTTGTGTTAAAAAAAATGAAACACTTCTCAAATTTATATTTTTAGCTGTGTCTACTTTGGAAAAATTACAATTCTTTTCTTAATGATTGTAAACTGTCTCATGCAAAATTGGATGGTAAAATATATCTTGCATTAATTTAATATTTACTAGCTAAGTTAAACTTAATGCTGTCATGTGTTTTTATATAAACTGATGCCAAAGAATACATAAAAATCATAGTTAATTGCAAAGTGTATTTAAGTGATTGGATACAAATATGAAGAATTTAGTTATATTTGACCTATTTGTGCCATTTGTGTTTTAGAAACAGATTAGTAGCATAAATGCTCCAACTCTATTCATTTTCTTGATGATGTGCTCTGTAATGTTTATTAAGTAATATTTTAAAACCTTTCCAGTCTTTTGGGTGTGAAATGGTACCTTATTTTAATTTGGGATTCCTGATTACTAGTGAGCTTGAACGCTTTTTCATGTATTGGCCTTTGGATTTCACGTCCATCAATGGCCTCTTTATATCTTTGGTGTTTTTATAATGGGTTGCTTATCTTTCTATTCATTTGTTGGCATTGTTTATATTTTCAAGACATTGATATACAAAGCAACTCTGTATTTTTATGAGTGTGTGTGTGTGTGTGTGTGTGTGTGTGTGTATATATATTTAAAAACCTAAGAGTAGGAATGTTACTTTTCAACCTCAATAAAAAGTTATTCTTGGAGAAAAAAGTAAGCATGGGAATTTAGCTTAATACAGGGGGTCCTTGGGTTACGGCAGTCTTGACATACACATTTTGAGTTTATGACACTCACTCCCATAAAACTTAAAAAAATTGAGACGTGAGTGTTTTGGCTTACTCCATTAGCATCGTCCTTAGGGACTATTTGGGTGAGCTAGTTTGGTTGCGCGTGGTGGAAGAATACACAGTACAGTACAGTATGTTTATGTCCTTTTCCTTTTTCTGTGCCTTCGTTGTGTTTTTATGATCTAGATGATGATTTTACAACTGTGTTAGGATAGATAAGTGACTTAGGCTAGGGTGTATTTCGACTTAGACCAAAATTTGAGTTATGTCACTGTCATAGGAACAGAACTGTTTCATAACTTGAGGACCCCCTGTACATTATACCACTATAAGTAGTAGGAGAGACTGAAGAAAGTATGGCAAAATGTTAATATCTATTAGGAAAGCATTCGTATGTAGATATGTTTTCTTTATTTTTCTATGTTGGAAATATACCATAAATAACAATAAAAATTAAGATAAAAGGACTGGACAATAATTCTTTCTTAAATATGTGAAATATGTATTGTCCACATAAATTCAGTGGGAAGGGAGTTTGTATCCATGAATAAGTTGGAAAGTAGAATTTTCATAGGTTTCCTTCCTTTCCTGAATTAATAAGTGTTTTGTTTTGCTTTTTTTTTTTTTGGCCAGAACATTCAAAGCTTTTTTTTTTTATGTTCAAGATATACCTGTTATCCTTGCAAATGTTGCTAGGCAATCTCTTTGAGTTGGTTTGCAGGGTATAATGTTAAATAGAGCAGCTGCTCCTCTCTCACCACACCTGAGACGGTCTATCTGATTGCATCCTGTCTGGACCCTGTTCAGTCTTTCCTGGCCTCAGGGCTAGAAACTGAGTTCATCTCCTAGTGGAATCTCCTAATCCACAGCATAGCACAATTCTTGCCAGTGGGACAGATTGCATTGTTTAACTTTGTAATTGTTACTTAAAGGGATTACACAATCTGCATACTGAGAAGCATATATTTTACAGGGCAAATGCTGGCTGTATGAAGCACAACATATTGGCTTACTGAAGTCTGTTTGCCTCCTTTTTTATTTTTTTTCCCAAGCAGTTTACTCTTTTGTTGAAGCAAATTTTAGCAAGCTGGTTTATCAACTGAAATGTTTAAACTACAAAATAACATAGAAGGCATTAATGAGGGTGTTTTAAAACAAATTGTGAAACCTCCTGTATGCTTTTGGTTTTCTTTAAAAGTAGGACTATTCCTACAACGTGGTCAATCTCTGCAGCATTTTTGTTTGTTTCGTTTTTGTTGTTTCGATTTTGATTTTGTTTTCTGTGGCATCATTCTAAGATCTAGAAATTTACTAGAAAACTGTGTAAATAAAAAGTTAAATGAGCCTGACCAGGTGGTGGCGCAGTGGATAGAGCATCGGACTTGGATGCGGAAGGACCCAGGTTCGAGACCCCGAGGTCGCCAGCTTGAGCGCGGGCTCATCTGGCTTGAGCGCGGGCTCATCTGGCTTGAGCAAAGAGCTCACCAGCTTGGACCCAAGGTCGCTGACTCCAGCAGGGGGTTACTCGGTCTGCTGAAGGCCCACGGTCAAGGCACATGTGAGAAAGCAATCAATGAACAACTAAGAAGTCGCAACGGGCAACAAGAAACTGATGATTGATGCTTCTCATCTCTCTCCGTTCCTGTCTGTCCCTGTCTATCTCTGCCTCTGTAAAAAACAAAACAAAACAAAACAAAACAAAAAAGTTAAATGAGCATTTATCTTTTTATTTCTTTGCACTAAATTTACTTTAAAAGGCAGAATGACAATTTGTAATGGACTTTAGGATTGACAATTTTTTTGTAAAGAAGAGTGTGCTCACATTAGGACTTTGTAATAACAAAATAAGATGGTATACCATTTGATATATAAGTAAAACAAAGGAGCCTCTATACTGATATGAAGAAAAATGAAACAGTGTGAGAATCTCAGTGATCCCTCAAGTTTTTGACTTTGCTAAGTATATAATAATTTTGTAGCCTTAAATCATGGTCTGGAAGCACACAAGTAGTTTTATCTCTTTACACTGATGAGAGGGCAGGTATGCTAGAAGAGGTATGAACTGGTCACCCAGAGCGGGAGCTTGTCATGAAGGAAGGACTGGCTGCAGAGCCTGGGCCTTGCCAGCAGCTGGGACACTGGAGACTATAGCCACAGGAGGAGCTCCTCTGTACAGAATTCTCCTGTCAGAGAATTCTTTCTGCTGTATTTTCTTTTTAAAGGCATGATGTTTGCTTAATTTGATTAATTATCATGTAAGGATTTAAGGGAAATAACCATTATTCAAGAATCTGAAAACTATAGCTGCTTCCATGGCATTTGAATCAATTGAGGTAGGCCATTGAAATGTGGATTTTCTTTTATTTCTTTTTTTATAGGGACAGAGAGAGTGTCAGAGAGAGAGATAGGAATAGACAGACAGGAACGGAGAGAGATGAGAAGCATCAATCATAAGTTTTTCATTGCAAAACCTTAGTTCATTGATTGCTTTCTCATATTTGCCTTGACTGTGGGGCTACAGCAGACCTAGTAACCACTTGCTCCAGCCAGTGACCTTGGGTCCAAGCTGGTGAGCTTTTTTTCTCAAGCCAGATGAGCCTGTGCTCAAGCTGGTGACCTCGGGGTCTCAAACCTGGGTCCTCCAGATCCCAGTCTGATGCTCTATCCTCTGCATGGTCAGGTGAAATATGGATTTTAAAGGCAAAGGGCCAGTGGGGTTTTATTCCTTTCTCATTGATCTAGGTTTTAAATTTTCAATTAATTTTTTTATTCTCTTTTCCTTGTCACCTCGAAAAACATAACAAATGCAGAAATAATTGTTTTCAAACTTAAATTCTTATAGACTTTTTCTTTAACAGCTCAGCATAATTTTGGGGAAATGATGGTCTCATTTATTTTCTCCTATTTAGATTTAAAAATTTACCTAGTGCAGATTTAATAGATATATACTGAGTCTCCTCTTAATGCTCTACCTTTCTTGTGCACCATGTTCTCTCGCTCTTGCTCCAGGGATGAAATGAATATCAGTCAGAGCGTGCCCTTCATTTCTAAACATCTGAACGAACACCTGACAGGCTTTTGATTTTAGTGCAAGTTGAACTTGGTGTTTGTCAAGATAGAAACTTCCTCTTGCACCTTGTACAGCAAACACAACTACTGGATTCTATGAGGAATGTGTGTGTGTGTGTGTGTGTCTCCAGAATTCCAACAAGCTTCACTTACTGTCATTCTATAGCATAAAATACTGCTACCTCAACATGCATGTTTAAAATATGTGTATTTTTTTGGAGGAGGGAGTTAATATAAAAATCTTATTAAATCATTTCTCTCAAGATGATGAAAGTGATTGTGAAAATCTTAGTGACAAAACTGCAAGTGCTCAAAAATGTAAACGATGTTGTCTTTTCGCTCAGTAGGGTCAGTGTATAAACAGTAAAGGGAATCTATCTACCTTTCTCAGAAACAGTGGGGGAACAATGTAAGTTGGAGTAGCTGTGGTTATAATATATTTTTCAGAAGACTTAAAGTAGACTGCTTGTTGAAGAAAGAATAGGTTGTACCCAGTACATATTTAAGTTATTTAGCTAGTCTATGTAAATGTACTATCTGAGTAAATAATGTACCCAAGTATAACCTTAATATTTCATTAACTTAAGAAACAGCCTGACCTGTGGTGGCGCAGTGGATAAAGTGTCGACCTGGAAATGCTGAGGTCACTGGTTCAAAACCCTGGGCTTGCCTGGTCAAGGCACATATGGGAGTTGACGCTTCCAGCTCCTCCCCCCTTCTCTCTCTCTGTCTCTCTTACCCCAATTCTCTCTGTCTCTCCTCTCCCTCTCCTCTCAAAAAAAAAAAAAAAAGAAACAGACCTATTTTCAAGTAAATTTGACTTTTTATTTAACCTCTCTGCCATTTCTTTTCCTGGAAAATAAGATTAAATCAATTAGAAGTTCATATTAGGGTTGGTTTTTGGTATCTCCTTCATTTAGATAATAGGTTGCACTGGGAAATCTGTAGTTATTTTTGGACATATATGGGAGAAGAACTGCTTTTAGATCTATAAGGCTTTTATTTTCTTAAGTGAGAAGCAGGGAGGCAAAGAGATAGACTCCCACATGCACCTGACCAGGATCCACCAGCAAGCTCACCAGGGGGTGATGCTCTGCCCATCTGAGGCTGTTGCTCTGTTGCAACCAGAGCAGTTTTAGCACCTGAGGTGAGGTGATGGTGCCATCCTCATTGCCCGGGCCAACTTTCTCTAGTGGAGCCTGGGCTGCGGGAGAGGAAGAGAGAGACAGAAAATGGTGAGGGGAGGGGTGGAGAAGCAAATGATCACCTCTCCTGTGTGCCCTGACCAGGAATTGAACCCAAGACATCCACATGCCTGGCTGACACTCTACCACTGATCCAACTGGCCAGGGCCAGATCTATAAGACTTTTAAAAATAAAACTCTGTTGTTCAGCAACCAGGAACATTTCTTAAGTAGGATTATGTTGACTGCTGTGTTGATTAGCTCTTTTTTTTCTATCTGTGTAACTTCTTTATGAATAATGCATAGAAATTTGTTACATGATTTACTGTAAACCCCAGCTAACAAGGGCAGCTTGACCTCTTTTTCTGATGAAAAGTAGTTTTTATTATCTTTATTTAAGGAGTGCGAGAGATGATTTTCTGTTAATTATTATATTTAATTTAGTAATAGAGAAGCTAACAATTTTCTTTAGTAAGTATACTTATTTTTAACAAGATGAAAATAATCAAAGTTATTCACAGTGGCCAACACATGAAAACAACCAAAGTGTCCCTCAATAGAGGATCAGATGAAGAAGAGGTGATACATAGGTATATACAATGGAATACTACTCAGCCATAAGAAATGATGACATAGTGCCATTTACAACAACATGGATGGACCTTGAGAACATTGTACTGAGTGAAATAAGTAAATCAGAAAAAGCTAAAAACGATATGATTTTACACATAGGTGGGACATAACACTGAGACTCATGGACATAGATAAAAGTGAAGTGGTCATCACGGGGAGGTGTAGGGGGAGGGGCAGTAAAGAGGGACAAATACAAGGTGACAGAGAGTGATCTGTCTTTGGGTGATGGGCACACCACACAGTCAACAGTTCAAATGCTATAGAAATGTTCACCTGAAACGCATGTACTCTTGTTGATCAGTGCCACCACATTAATTTAATTTTCTAAATAAAAAAATAAAAAACACCCTGGGAAAAAACTTAGTGCTGAGCAGGACCAATGCAAAGCTTTCAAATATTTTATAAATCAGGTCATTAATATCAACTGAGCATTGTGAGTAGTCAATAAATACTTGTAAGAAATGTAAAAAAAAATAAAATTGTATAAAGAATTTTTGTTGCATATAGAATTCAATATCTGCATGTATAGGTCATATAAAATCTTAAAAAAAAGAAGTAACAAGCTGGGGAAATATTTCCAGTATATATCACAAAGACTTCATATTCAGAATAGGTCAATGACCACAATAAGTGAATGCCATCTGATATAATCTTTGATAGAGGCTATGAAGAGAGTGTTCACCGGACGCTCTCATAGTGGCATGTTCTCACTGTCAAGGACACACATAGTAAAACACTAATGCATATATTTCTTACAGATCAAATTGCTAAACTAATTTAGGGTTGTCAAGATTAGTTAATAGGTATTCCCATATTCTCTTTTTGTGAGAGAAAATTGGAAGGCCATTTGGCAATATATACCAGCATCTCAAGTGTGCATGTCATTTCAACAACAGCTCCAATTGTAGGAGTTTATACTAAATAAATGTCCACAGGTCCACAAAGATGTGTAGCAAAAATCACTGCAATGACAAATAATTATTGGGAATTTTCTGTTCAGACTTTTTTTTTGTACTTTGTGGTATAACTCTATCCTCCCAACAGCCCTATAGTAGGTCCTATTATTTTTCCTAATTAATAAATGAGGGCCAAGGAACAGAGTATATTTAAGTAACCTCTCACAGCTCAGAGCTAACTAGTGGTGGAGCCAGTACCTGAACCATGCCAGCCCAACTACAGAATCTGCTCTGCAGTCCTTTCAAACTTGAGAATAGTATGTAGCCTTAAGAAGATTGAAGTTGACTTTCATTCATTGACATAGGAATCCCTCGTGTCAAGGTAAAAAGATACTTCAAAAAAGCAAATAAAAATCTGTGTAATGTGTGGTTCAGTTTAGGTTTTTAAAAATGTATTCGTACATGTGTTTGGATGTGTATGTGTGTGTTTGGACTTCTGCATATATATTATACAAATGAATTTAAAAATCTGATTAATAAACACACAACTGAAGCCAGCCAGTTTCCTGGGGAAAGGACCAAAAGTAGGAGACATAAAGGAATACTTTAATATAGTATGCGTACTGTATATCTGTTTGGCTTGAGCCCTTTCCAATGGCAATGTATTCATGTACTGCTTTTATACTTTTTTAAAATATCAAAGCATTGAAGTGAAAATTGATAAGTATATTCCACAGCAGCAGTTCATGGAACAACTGCTTACCCAGAGCACATAAGTGATAAAATATATCTGTTGTAATTAGATAAATATGTATATGTAGAACTATAGGATTATAGAGTTTAGGGAATTTTAGAAATTAATGCAAAGCCAAGAGAGGTTCTGTGATGTACAGATTAACAACAGAGCCTGCATTAGAACCTACCTCTTATAATACCCCTTCTTAGTATTTCTTTTATCTTGCAGAATATTTATGAAAAATTTTTCTAAAATAATACGAACAGTGTGGCTTTCTGTTCTCCATAAATACTTATAAATGTCTGTCAAAATAATTTTTTCTTAAAGGTGCTTGTGTATCTGAATCAGGTAATGTTCTCTTTATGCATTGCTCTTTAAGATTTGGAAATATAACTTGCTTTCCCATGTAGATTGAACTTCAGTTTTATTTGTAAGTGTACTATAATAGTGTATCTAAATGATATCACAGTATATTGTACAAGCATAACTCAGTAGAACAGGAGATTGTGAATGCAGGAAATGCATTGAAAAGCATTTATGAAAATAAAGATACACGGAATATCAGCTAAGTAAAGAATTAGTATGTTTGCTAATTTTTTTTGAATAATGAGTAAGTATGTTGTGTGGGTTTTTTTTCACTAAATAGTTGCTCATTAATAGGATCTTAAAAAATACTTTGTAAATCTGACCTTTTTTTTTTATTCTTTAATCATTAGGATGTTAGTGACAATTCTTCAGATCCAGTACTTGATCTACACATGTCCTTGGAGGAACTGTACACTCAGAATCTCCTGCAAAGACAGGATGAGAGTCCACCTTCAGTAGACTTGAGCATAGGACCTGCATCAGGCTTTACCATAAATGATTATACACCACCTACTGATCAACAATACGGATGTGAAAACACTAGAGTATGGACCGAATCTCACCTACCAAATGAAGTTCTGTCAAGTGCAGAACTTACTTCTCCTCTGTTACCTGATTCAGCTGGAAAGGTAATATTTTAAAGATACTGTTTGTGTATTATGATGGGGTTGAGGACAGTGACGTATTTTGGCTAATCTCCCTATTTGGAGCTAGTGCTCTCCTGACGCTGAGGTTTTCAGAAACCAACCTATGAACTTGTTTTGGTTATAGATTCTTGTTTAATATGGCACACTCAATTAGAGAATGTGTGATGTTGAAATCATACTCCAAAGTCTAGGTTTCTTTTTCCTGTGACTTATTTTTTACTTCCACCAGGGCTCTGAGTTCTTAAATCAACAGATCTCTCTGGCCTCTACTGTCATGCTTCAAAATATATCCACAGAATCTTTTGAGAGGACCATTACTATAGCAAAAGGCAATTCTAGCCTAGGTAAGTTCCTTATTTTCACACATCTCTTCCCAACCAACCCCCCCACAAAGAGGAAAAATTGAACCTGGTTTTGGTATTTTTGGCTGTAGATAAGAAAATAAATGTTACAAATTTTCCTGTCATTTTATGATTTCTCTTTTTATATACTCATTATTTTTCCCAAAATGATGAACAGGTTTGTTTAGTTCTGACTAGCTTAAATTCCTCACTCTTTTTATGATTTAAAAGTGTTCAAGAACCTCATTTACATTCAAGTAAAAGATATATGAATTGTTTGTGTATGAAACAGCAAATCAGAAAAGAAATTCTTAGAAAATGAGAAGTCAGCAATTTGGAATTTTAATTCTTTGGAAAAGCAAATTATTAGTTTCTTTGAATGTTACCAGTTATGCGTAAGTCAGTTTGTATTTAATTTCTTTCATTCACTGAAAGACTAAAAAGACAGCCAGGTGTGCCACCACCAAAATGGAAATGCAAATTGTAATAGTCCATCCCAGGTGGCAGGGTTTTGTGTCCTTTCTTATCCATAAAGGGTTGTGGCTACTTAATAATCATAAAGCCTTCAGAGTTGGGTAAAGTAGTCTTCCTGTAAAAATAAAATCCTAATTGCAATAACTAAAGGTATCTTGAAGCAGAGCACATTTGTTCTTTTTTTTTTAAGTTAAGCGGTCATGTGACTCAACTCTGATCCTAGTGCTCTATGATGATAAGTAGGATGTTAGAACAGTTGCTCTGAATCCAGAGTATAGCCCCAGCCTCTCTGTTTATCTCTACATCAGAGATCTTGATCAGAGATTTTGCTTGTTGTAACCAACCAGTACCCTTTACATTGATATCTATGGCAGGGTCTTGTTTCCTAAGACTTGAGACTTGGCTGAGATAAACAGTAGTTCTTATGTGGTGAGTGGGATTCCAGTCTCTGTCTCATTGTAGATTTTGTTCTGTTTGGTGGTGACTGGGTACTACCATCAGCAGCTAATGGAGAGTTAGAGAGTTTCTACTTAGTTATAATATTTCTTATCTGTAGTATGCTTAATAGAATGATAGAGAACTTAAGTTACAGAATTTTCTGTTATTCACTAATTATGAGATAGATGTTATAGATATCAAAACATTTCAGAAATATATATTTCATCTGCTAATAGAGTGCTTCTGAAAGCCTTCATTTAGAATACTAGTTCTATAGGATATAAATAGGAGCTATAAATGGATTCCAAGTTTAAAAGTTTGAAGGGTTGTGAATTTAAGGAGATGTGTTTTTGTTTGCACTACATCTCAGTATCTTTAATACTTAGATGTGCGTGTGGACCTGTAAGACTATGTTATAGAATGCAACATTTCATATTTTTAAAAATATTTTATTTATTGATTTGAGAGAGAGAGAAAGGAGGGGAGAGAAGTGTGGGAAGCATCAGCTGGTAGTTGCTTCCCATATATGCCTTGACTAGGCAAGCCCAGAGTTTCAAACCAGTGACCTCAGCTTTATCCACTGTGTCACAAGTCAGGCAACATTTCTCACATTTAATTAGCTATAGAACCCTCTTTTTTTTTTCTACCAACTCATAAAACAGGTTTTGTAAAGCCCATACGAGAAGCCCTATTCCAGTGTACTTACTCAACTATCAAACATTCATTTTTTTACCACTATGTATAGATAGATTCTATGCTAATTACTTTTCTCAAGAAACATGAGTTGAAGAAAATAGCTAATTAATACATAAAATTCTAAACTCATTACATACTATGATAGACATTCATACATAGAAAATTAAAGGTTTAAAAGAGGGAATGGCTGATCCCTAATCTCTGTATGTGAATGAGTTTGGAAAGGTTTCAGAAAGGACAAGATAACTTGATTTAGTTCTTAAAAGAGGAGTAGATTTTTCCACTTAGTTGAGGAATTAGGAAAAGCTAGATGGTACTAGGGCTAAGGCAGAGACATGTAAAGCATTCCTGAATTTTGTTTGGTATGGATGAAGTGTGGTGTGATGGTGGCTAGCTAGGTAAGATTGGAGTTGAAGGAAGGACAGGGTGGGAGACAGCTGCTGGATGGCTTCTTGTGCGAGATACAGGATTTCTGTTGTCACACACTCCTGTCTTCAACCCCTGTGTGCTGGAATTAAAGGGCCGAAGAGTAAGAGGCATGATAGAATTTGTGTGTTAGGAAGGTATTTCTGGCATAGGTTGGTGAATTAGATCGGAAGCAGTTGGGAGGTTCTTGTAAGAACCATCATTTGAGTACATCTGATTTTATAATCTGAGCCCTTTGGATTGCTTACCTATTGTTAGTTTGCTGAGAGAAAGTTGAAGTTTTCAAATCTTTTTCTTCATCTATGGAGAAAATCATATGTATTATTAATGTATTCTGTTAAATTGTTAGAGCACATCATTTTTAAGTGTGTTACAGCTACCTAATATAAAATTTATCATTTTAACCATTTTTAAGTGTACATTTCTGTACCGTTACTTGCATTCACATTGTAATACAACTGTCACCATCCTGTATATCCAGAATTTTTTCATCTTCCCAGACGGAAAGTCTGTGCCTGTTATATAACGACTCCCCATTTTTTCCTGTCCCCTACCTCCTAGCAGCTATCGTTCTACTCTCTGTCTCTGTAAATTTTAACTACTCTTGGTATGTCATATAAGTGGAATCATATAAATATTTGTCCCATTGTGAATGGCTTATTTTATTTAACAGAATGTCCTCAAGGTTCATCCATCCAGGTTGTAGCTAGCCTGTGTCAAAATTTCCTTCCCTTTGAGGGCTGAATAATATTTCATTATACACACGCACACACACAAGCACCACACTCTGTTCACTCATTTATCTGTTATCGGACACTTGGATTAATTCCACCATAGCTTTTACACTTTGATTTTAAAAATATACTAAACACGATTAATCTCTTGGGGTAAAACAGTGAAAGGTGAAGTGTCCTTTCTTTCTATCATATCAGAAAATCCATTTAAACCTCAACAGTTTGATTTTAAAATTAAAGTATAAGAGAGCCCTTTCATTTGCTTTATGATACTAAACCTGTAAGTATACAATTATAGCACCATTATTTTATTAATCAAATTGTAATATAAAGTATAAGTACCTTTCAGTTTAAAATTTTATGATTTATTTTCATTGTTTGAATTAATTACCTACTCAAAATGTTAATAGGGTTTTTCCTCGATGTGTGATTTCCTGAGACCCAGTGAGGCTCCTCTAGAATTTCAGAGTTCAAAGTATGCTAAACTGAGAACATTTCTCTGTTATCTCATTTGATGGGAGTTGTTCATTATTCCGACTTCTATAGCAATTAAAGTAACTAAATATAAAGGAATCATGAAAAAAACCTATTTTTAAAACCTAGGAAAAACATTAAATAATTAAATCATCCATTTAAGCTTTTAATGTAGGAAGATGTGTTGCATTTACAACTTGAAGTAAAAAAAAATGTGATACTGTTTTAGAAAATGTAAATTGAGGCTGGAATATAATAATAGGTGAGTATGTTATGAAAGGATCTGTCACTAAATACATTTTCTTAGATTCATAGTCTCCCACTAATCAAGTTATATAAGATTGTTTTTAGTTCTTGTTTCCTAGATAATTTATTTTATTGATAACTAGAAGAAACTATTAAATGCTAGGTTTCTCTAAAAGTTGTCATATTCCATTTGCTTTGATTTCATGAATCACTTTTTTTAACTTTCTTAAATTTAGGGGGAAAATGTTGTATACAGATACATTCACATGTGTACACATGCATATAATGACCTTTAACATTTTAATCTTGGTGATTTTGTATAGGCCTGTGGTGTATTAAGTACATACATTATATTAGGACTTGAAGGTAAAAAGTAGGAAGGAAGGCATTGTCCTCTTCACTGATTAGGTTTAGAAACATAGACACAGGCATTTTCCAGAAAGTGCTCAGTCTTTAGGAGATGGAGGTGGAACTCCAGCCTTGGACAGTCTCCTCTCCACTTCTACACAGTGCATGTCAGTGCTTGAGGTGCCCAAGGCTATGTGGAGATTGCTCTGATAACAACCTGCGTTTTGAAGCTGAATTATGATGTGCCTTTAACCTTTAGAGAGCAGTGTAGCTTTGGATTAGGATAGAGATGTACTTTAAATATATTTTGTGAGTTTTTATTTTGTACTTTACTGAGCACTTTGGGCCATGCACTTTGAAAGCAATTCTACATAAGTTTTTCTCATATACTTATTTTCTCATATACTACAATGCTAAAAGTAGGCATGATCCCCATTTTACGGATGAATGAAATGATAAAACGAGGCCCAGTGTGAGGTAAAGTCAGCTACCCAAGGCTACATTAATTAGAAGGGGTGAAATTCAGATTTAGGACCAGTTTTCTAGTTCTACAATATATGGGTTAGGCTATTCTACTATGCCTCCTCTGGGAAAAAATTAGGAGATCTTGTAAGTTACAATCAAAATCTAGGTGGTGGATATTACCTTGATGTTGTTGAACCCTGAAAATGATTGTTTGGTGAAAGGAAATTATAAGCTGAGATAACTGACCCCAACCTCTTGGTCTATGTTGGTTGACACAAGCTGGAAGCCTTAATAGCTGCTTGAGTTGGGAATTAAATGTGCTATAAAAATGAACTTAGAGGTCGTATCAGCCATAACTCATGATTACTGTCCCATGTTTGTGGCTTGCTTTATGGTAGAGTGCATGGTAGTAGTAAGAACAAGATAAGGGGTTAGGTTCCCAGTATGGGCCTTAGTTAAATATTGTTTACAGTCCTAAATTTCGATTTGACCAAGTAAACTTGTTTGGTGGATGTTAGTGGGAAGGGCAGCAGCAGCAGGGCCAAGAGCAGTAGTACCTGCTGAAATGTTTCAGAGCCAGTCTCTTTGCTCATGAGAAACTCCCCTGGCATGAAGTAGTGTTTGTTGACTTACGGTAAGCAGAGGTATTTCCTTAATGATAACACATTTAAAAAGTCTTTAGTATCAGTCTTAAAGGGATATTTTAAATTCATTATTATGAGTTATTATCATGATATTGAATTCATGATAATGGTTTACTTTTATTAGAAAATGATAACCAAGAGCCTGAATTGCCCATATCCAGGCACAGAGTATCAGGCTGGAAGTGTATTGCAGTCTGGATTATTCTTTAAAAGTATTTAAAATATTCTGTCTGATTTGGTATAATTAGAATGAATATTTAGACAGAGAGTATTACTTTGTTGTTTTTTTTTAATAAAACCAAAAGAGGAATTTGTGGCTCTTCTCAGAAAAAGATTTTATAAATACTCTATAGCTTTATATCTCTCCTTATTTGGTTTAATTATATAATTTTGTTTTAGAAGAAACTTTTAACAGGTGATTTTAAGTGAACTAACATTTTATGTAAAGTGTTTACATAATTTAAAATATTTAATATTTTTGAAGGATAGAGTAAGGGTTAGATGAGAAGGGAACAGTAGTAATTCAGGTAAGATTTGCTGTGACTGCCTTTTCGAGGAAGTGCTATTGAAGATTGAGGAGTTAGCTATGCAGGAGCTACTAAAAGAGGGCATCAGGCATAGGCTCTGAAATGGGGAGACATTAGGCGAATTTCTGAAATGCAGTTGCTGGAACACAGGGAGCCAAGGATGACATTGTTCAAGGAAGGGTGCGTGTTGAGAGAGCCAAGCCACCAATGCCTGTAGACTGTGCCAAGTAGGCATGCTCTCAGCATAACAGGAAGGTAGTAAAGGGTTGTTAGGAAGGGAGCGATGTGATGCGATTTGCCTGTTTTGAATGATCTGTCATCTGTGAGGAGAATGCATTGGAAGCCAGGAGACTAGTTAGGAGGCTGTTCAGAAAAGTGAGGTAAGAGAAGGTCCTAGCCTAGGGTTATTAAGGAAATGGAGAAAAATAAATGGATTCAAGATAAGTGTTGGTGATAGAAAAGACAGGACTTGGTGATGGATTACATACAAGAGGTAAGAAAGAGTTAGGAACCAATGTCTTCAACATATCTGCCCTGAGTATGGAGAGGAGTTTTGTGGTGTCAGCACCAAAAAGTGGAAGACAAATGGAGAAATAATGGGAGGTAGAAACTTGGAAATTCAATTTTATAATACTAAGGGTGCCTTTCTTATTAGTTATCCAGGGAACATGTAAGGAGGGCAATTAAGTATCCACATCTGGAGCTATCAGATTTGGAGATAAAATGGAAGATTAGAATTAAGTTCATGGCCCTGGCCCGTTGACTCAGTGGTAAAGCATTGGTCCAGCATGTGGATGTCCCAGGTTTGATTACCCGTCAGGGCAAACAGGAGAAGTGATCATCTGCTTCTTCATCCCTCCCCCTCTCCTTCTTCCTCTTCCCTTCCTGCAGCCAGTGCTTGACTGGTTTGAGCGAGTTGGCCTCTTGCTGAGGATGGCTCTGGTGGGCTCCACCTCAGGTGTTTAAAAAAAAAAAAAAAGGCCCAGTTGCTTAGCTGTGGAGCAACAGTCCGGAATGGACAGAGCATCACCCCCTAGTGGGCCTGCTGGAGTGGATCCCATTCGGGGTGGAAGCCAGAGTCTGTCTCTCTGCCTCCTCTTCTCTCACTAAAGTAAAAAAAAAAAGAATTCATATCAGTTTAGTTCAACAAACTACTGTACATTCGGACTGTGATAGATACTGTGGATAAAACTTGAATACAAGCTTCTTGATATTAGGAATTCTGTGTTGCGCTTTTTTGTTTTATCTCAAGCCACTAGCATAGTACTTGGCACAATACTGAATGAACAGATGATTTGGAAATAAAGTACAGAGTTTCTTAATTTATTGAACTAATTTTCCATTCATAGTTCTGTTTTTTATTTTCTTATACATGTAAGAGATGAACTCCTGTTATAAAATTGATTTGAAATTGTCAAACTATTCTCCCTGGCAGAGCTTTCTGTGTGAGGGGTGACACATCACATAGCCTCAGTTACGTTCACTCCATTGTAGACCTGTTTGCTCTCTAATGTGTTTGACAGGGAGTGTCTTTTCAGGATATAATTTCACAAACATTTTGCAATTTAAAGTATTTTTTGTTAGAAACTTATTCCTTTTATTTTGATTTTTTTTTATTGGCTTAAAATGTTAGTCCTGTTTCATAGGGATAATACAACTTTCAAATTAAAATGAATCTGAAAATTACAAATTTAATTTATATTTGTGTTCCTCCATTACCATAGGGATGACGGTAAGTGCTAACAAAGATGGCCTGGGGATGATTGTTCGAAGCATTATTCACGGTGGTGCCATTAGTCGAGATGGCCGGATTGCCATTGGGGACTGCATCTTGTCCATTAATGAAGAATCTACAATCAGTTTAACCAATGCCCAGGCACGAGCCATGTTAAGAAGACATTCTCTCATTGGGCCTGATATAAAGTAAGTATCATTTGGACCCCTGTTTGGTTTGGGAAATTCAAGAATTTTAATTTATTAATCAGAGATTATTTTTTCCATAATATACTTCGGTTTGATATACAAAAATGACATTTATTTCATATAAGTCATTTTAAGAATTTGACCATTTCTGAATAGTTCTTGATTGTCAGTAGTCTCTTGAAGATAATAATGTGGAAATATCTTTTATCTTATTTAGAAAATTAAGTTTAACAGGATGACATTGATCAATAAGAGTATGTAAGTTTCAGATAAACATTTCTATAGCATTTGAACTGTTGACTATGTTATATACCCATCACCCAAAGTCAAATCATTTTCCATCACTTTATATTTGTCCCTCTTTACACCCTTCCCCCAACCTCTGTCCCATCCCTCACCCCCATGTTCCCTTCCCCCTGGTAACCACTTCACTTTTATCTATGTATAGGAGTCTCAGTTTTATATCCCACCTATGTGTGAAATCATACAGTTCTTAGCTTTTTCTGCTTTACTTATTTCACTCACTATAATGTTCTAAAGGTCCATCATGTTGTTGTAAATGGCAACTATGTCATCATTTCTTATGATTGAGTAGTATTCCAGTGTATATGTATCACATCTTCTTTATCCAGTCCTTTATTGAGGGACACTTTGGATATTTTCATCGCATTATATTTGTATATTGCTTTGGGTAACATGGCCATTTCAACTGTGGTAATTCTTGCAATCCGTGAACATGGAATATTTTTTCATTTTTCCATTTTTTTCTATTTCTTTCAGTAATGTTTTATAGTTTTCAGTATACAGGTCCTTCACATCCTCTGTTAAGTTTATTTCTAGGTATTTTAGTCTTTTTGTTACAATTATAAAAGGAATTTTTTTTTTAGTTCATTTTCTGAAGTTTCATTGTTGGTGTATAGAAAGACAATAGACTTTTGTATATTGATTTTGTATCCTGCGACTTCATAGCGGCCCCTCGTCTATCGCAGGGCTTAGGTTCCAGAATGCCCCGTGATAGGTGAAAATCCTCGAAGTAGTGACCTTATTTTATTATTTATATATATTCCAAGGCTTTATAAACTCTCCCTACACTTTTATAAACCTTTCTCACACTGTTATTAACCTTTCCCACACTTATTTTGCTTATTTTACCACAAAAAAATAATTAAAATAAATATATAAAAATACCTATATACTACAAAATCGTGCGTGATACAGTGAAAAATCCATGATACAAAATTAGATATATACAGTTTAAAAATCTGCGATACAGTGAGACCGTGAAGAGTAAACTATGATATGGAGAGGATGGCTGTATTGGTTTTTTGTTTCTAATAGTTTTTTGGTGGAGTCTTTGGGGTTTTCTATGTATAGGATCATGTCATCTGCAAAACGTAATACTTGTATTTATTCTTTCCCAATATTGATGCCTTTAATTCTTTCTGTTGCCTGATTGCTCTGACTAAAATTTCCAGAACTATGCTGAATAAGAGTGGAGTGGGCAGCCTTGTCTTGTTCCTGATTTTAGAGGGAAAGCCTTCATTTTTTCACCATTAGTATGGTATTAGCTGATAGTGCATCATATATGGCCTTTATTATGTTGAGGTACTTCTATTCTAATTCTACTTTAAACATAAAAGGGTGTTGTATCTTACCGAATACCTTTTCTGCATCTGTTGATAGGAACATATCATTTTTGTTCTTTGTTTTATTGATGGTGCTGTGTTAGGTTGATCGATTTCTGTACGTTGAACCATCCTTGTGCTCCTGGAATGAATTCCACTTGATCCTGATGTATTTTTTTAATGTGTTGTTGTATCCAATTTGCTAGTATATTTTGGTTAGGATTTTTGCATCTATATTTATTATAGATATTGGTCTGTAATTTTCTTTTTTGTGTGTTGTTTTGCCAGATTTTGGTATGAGAGTTATGGTGGCCTCATAAAATGTGTTAGGGATTATTCCTTCTTCTATTTTTTGGAAGACATTGACAGGATAGGTACTAGATCTTTTTTGAATGTTTGGTAGAATTCACTAGTGTAGCCATCTGATCCTGGACTTTTGTTTTTTGGGGAGTTTTTTTATAGTTGTTTCTATTCCCTCCCAGTTTACAGGCCTATTTAAGTTTTCCACTTTTTTATTATTCAGTCTAGGAAGATTCTATAGTTCTCGGAATTTATCTGCTTTCTCTAGGTTGCTGAATTTGGTGGCATATAATCTTTCATAGTATTCTACTATGATCCTTTGTATATCCATGATGTCTGTGGCAATTTCTTCTCTTTTAGGTTTTGTTTATGAGTCTTTTCCTCTTTTTTCTAGGCAGTGGTTTGTCGATTTTATTGATCTTTTCAAAAAATAGCTATTGCTTGACCAGGTGGTGGCGCAGTGCGGAGGACCCAGGTTCGAGACCCCGAGGTCGCCAGCTTGAGTGCGGGCTCATCTGGTTTGAGCAAAAAAAAAAAAAAAAAAGCTCACCAGCTTGGACCCAAGGTCGCTGGCTTGAGCAAGGGGTTACTCGGTCTGCTGTAGCCCCACGGTCAAGGCACATATGAGAAAACAATCAATGAACAACTAAGGTGTTGCAATGAAAAACTGATGATTGATGCTTCTCATCTCTCTCCTTTCCTGTCTGTCCCTATCTATTCCTCTCTTTGACTCTCTCTCTTGTCTCTCTAAAAACAAAAAAAACCCCAAAACAGCTATTTATTGTATTAATTTTTTCTATAGTTTTTTTATTCTCTATTTTATTTAGTTCTCTAAGTTTTACTATTTCCTTTCTTCTGTTGACTTTGGGTTGCCTTTGATCTTCTTTTTCTAGTTCTTTAAGATGTGATATAAGGTTGTTTACTTGAGATCTTTCTTATTTCTTGATATAAGCCTGTAATAATATTCCATCTTATACTGCTTTTGCTAGATCCCAGAAATTTTGATATGTTGTGTTGTTGTTTTCATTTGTCTGTATATATCTTTTTCTCTCTGCTTTTATTTCATCTGTGACCCAGTCATTTTTTAGAAGTAGGTTGTTTATTTTCCACATTTTTGTGAGTTTCTTTAATTCATTTTTGCAGTTGAATTCTAATTTCAAAGCCTATGTTCAGAATATATGCTTGGTATAATTTCAATCTTCCTAAATTTGTTGATTTTAGTTTTGTGCCCCATCATATGGTCTGTCCTTGAGACTGTTCCATGCACACTAGAGAATAATTTGTAATCTGATGTTTTGGGATGAAATTCCCTGTTATGTAAATGTCTATTACATCAGTTTGGTCCAGTGAGAAGAGGGGAGATAGTGAGACAGGCTCCCGCATATTCCCCAACCAGGATCCACCCTGCAACCCCAGTCTGGGGCCAATGCTCAAATCAGCCAAGCAATTTTTAGTGCCTGAGGCTCACCTTGTCAGACCAATTGAGTTATTTTTAGCACTCAGGCCAATGCTCTTAACCAGTTGAGCCACTGGCTGTGGGAGATATAGAGGGAGAGAAGGGGGAGAGGGAGGGTAAGAGTAACAGATGGTTACTTCTCCTGACAGGGAATTGAACCTGGGACGTTCCTATGCCAGGCCAAAAGTATCCACTTAGCCAATCAACCAAGGCACAATGTGGAAATATCTTAGGACCAGATATGCCTGCTTCCTATTCTCTGTGCCCTAGTGCAGTGGCTATTTGCAAAAGGAGGCTGTCCCTTCCTATAGGAGTGACTGGTGATGAGACATTTTGTTGTGACAGCGGCAGGTCACAGTGGACAGCAAAAGCTTAAAGGTGGCCTGAGAGAGGCTGTGCTCAGGCTGAAGCCGAGGTTCCAGAGAGGACGTGCAGCATTTGTATTGAAAGGCAGACACGGGTAGCAACATGAAGCTGTTTCAGGGCAGCGCCCAGAATGGCCACATGCTACACATATTGTGCACTCCATGCAGGAACTGCCGCAGCCACTGTGCAAGGGCGAGTTCACCATGTTCACGCACATTCCCGTGTTTGTGAGTGACTTCATCCAGATTAACAAAATAGAAGAAGTGGTCAGTATGCACAACAGTGTGTAGCTGGTCACTGGGCATTGTATACATCAGTCCAACCTCACAATACCTGACTTTGTGCTACTGGCACAACCAGCTGTCAACTGTACAGACGTGGCCACATACAACTTACAAACTCGGGGAAGGAGACTCAATTCAATGATGTGCTTGCACCTGACCAGGCTGCTTCCTTTCAAATTTGGAAAGTAATTCCTCTACAGTCGTGAGAAAAAAACAGCACCACTTGCAGCTTGCCATTGGCTGCCCTTTGACCTACAATTGTGCCCTCCATCAGATGCTAAAGATGTGCTTGCTCCATGGAAGGCCTGGTGCTCTTCCTGGGACCTCCAGTGCAGGCTGACAGCGGCATCCATGCTGTACCAGCTTGTGACATGATGGACATACCTGTGTTGGAGACAGAGAACAGGAAGAGCCCAGAAGCTGTGGAGCTCCATGGAAAAGGTGACCAAGACCAGGTCAGGTTCATTAAGACTTCCCTTGGTTGCTGAGGCATCTGGGGTCCCCTCTGTTACTTATGCTGGGAGGGGGGGGGGAAGAATCCCCACAACCTGCTTCATGAAAATACTCTGTGCTTAAGGACACATTGGCTTTCCTACTCCTGGCCCCAGCAGGGCCTGACCAGGAGCAGCAGCAGTAACGCCTGAGGGCAGTGTGAGGATGGCAGCAGGAGGACAGATGACCAGCAGACCTGTTACACATACCTTGGAAGGTCCAGGAGCTGCACCTTCATCTCAACCTGGCAGAGTACAGACAATATGAGTGAACAGAGTAGAGGCCAGAGAGTCTCCCAAGACCAGGCTGAAGCCCTTAGGAAGAAAAAGGAAAAGGATAAAACTCCCACTAAAAGGACTTCTCATTCTGCTAGGAATTGGGAGGGCAAGTCAATCTAGCTAAAGTAAGGCCATGGAACCACTCAGGGAGATCAAAAGAAGGACCTTAGCAGCTCAGGGGGCCAAGGACATGGCTTCTCCCATGGGATACAGCAGCCTCAGCGTCACCCAAAAGAGGTTTCGATTGTCTTAAAAACTGAGGAGGAGCTGGTCTAGGATGTGTCAGATCTGGAGATCTGTTTCCTCATCCTTTCCCCATTCTGCAGCTCTCCAGAGCCTGGGAAGGAACACTTTAGCCATTCTTGAATTTTGGATATCAATTAGAATGTATCTCCAATGTTAGGATCCACCCACCTGTTTTAAGATGAGGAAATTTAACTTTTTTGAAGTGGGTCAATTTTTTCATTTCTTGAAACAAATAAATACCTGCCATAAAAAGAAATGTTTTAAAACAATGTTGCTTTTTCTTTTTAATTTTACTTACCCAGCAATTTTTCAAAAACCTCAAGATGTGACATATGTAAAATATCTCTCACAGGCTAGGAGGGTTCACTCTTATGATCTTAGAAAGAAGTTTGGATTGTCCCTCAGTATAAGGAATTGTGCTCCACCTATTTGACCCGTATGGATCCCAGAACTAAGCCCGTTGCTTAAGGGTCTGTAATGGAAGAGGTCATATAGTGCCAGTCTGAGCAGTAGTTTACCTTTGTTGAAGCTCATCATCCAAGAGAATTCACCAATATGTTGAATATAGTCTAAAAGTAGGCCCTGTAGGGTATTTTATGGGGAAGTGCTTAAACTGTCCTATAATGTCATAATTTACCTGAAGCATGCTATATATGTGGTTAGGTTTATAAGTAACTAGACATTTCTTGAGCTAACCTAAAAATTAGTCAATGACTTGGCCTTGGCTGGTTGGCTCAGTGATAGAGTGTCAGCCTGAAATGTGGCTGTCCCGGGTTCAATTCCCAGTCAGGGCACAAAGGAGAAGCAGCCATCTGTTTATCTACCCCCCCTCCTTTTTCTTCTCTCTCTCTCTCTCTCTCTCCCCCCACCCTCCCCACAGCTGTGAATCGATTTATTAGAGTTGGCCCCAGGTGCTGAAGATGCTCCATGGCCTTCTGCTTGGGTGCCAAAATAATGGCTCTGTTGCAGAGCAATAGAGCAACAGCCCCTGATGGGCAGAGCATCGCCCCTGGTGGGACTTGCTGGGTGGGTCCCGGCTGGGGCACATGCGGGAGTCTCTCTCTCTACCTCCCCTTCTCTCACTAAAATTAAAAATAAGTAAATAAACAATTAATTCATGATTTTATTATCATACCTCATAAATGAACTAGTTTGGCCTTTCCCTGAAGCATTTTGCATTGAATATTTATATTAATTGTATTTGGCATAAAACAGTTAATAGAGCTCAGGGAAAGATCATTGACCTTAAGTTGATATAATGATTACTAGCATGGAAAACTTTTTTGTATTAAGCTGTTTTATTGACTGCATTCTGTATTATTTTTTTTGCAAAGTACATATTGCTAGAGCTTAGGTAAGAAAAACAATACTTAAAATCTGGTTGTCATCTTGCCTTCAATAAAAAGGAAAATATATGTTGTTTGGAATAAATTCTTCCCATAAAATTACTATTTTGAGGCAGAATTTCTGTAATGGGCTTTCATATTTTGTATTCCTTTTTACTTTTATTTTATAATAGAACAGATGATCAGATCCTGTGACAGTCCCTTAATTATCTTATTAATAATGTGAATACAGGTGAACATCATTAAAACTATCAGTTGTTGGCTCTGGCCGGGTTGCTCAATTGGTTGGAGCTTCGTCCCAATGCACCAAGGTTGTGAGTTCGATCCCTGGTTAGGACACATACATGAAGCAACCGGTGAATGCATAACTAAGCAGAACAACTAATGGCAAAATGGATGCTTCTTTCTTTCTCTTTCTCACACAAACAAATTTTAAAGATTATCAGTGCCTCTACACTAAGAAAAAAGAAATTTTAAGTGCTTTTCTCATCACTATGGTCCAATGTCCATTTCTTTTGCTTAAAAGATGAATGATATATATATTTCCACATGGAAGCTCTTTATGGCAAGGGTTTTAGCTTACATCGTTCTCATGCTTTATAAAATGCTGATGGCCTAGTAACTGATCACTTGATTTATTTTAAGGTAATGCTTTTGTTACATTTTGAGCACTGATGCAGGTCTCTGAACCCCATAATTGATGTTGGGTTCTAGCCTTATTCCTCAGTTCTAATTTACTGAAGATCTTAAGAAGGTAGCCAAAAAATAAAACCATCATAACATTGATTTGACATAAGTTATGCATCTATCATGCTCTAGAAAATTTGTCAGGTATGGTTTCAAGCTCCAAAATTTTTTCTCCTTTTCTCATTTGTGTTGCTATTTGTTTTGATTTGTTTGTTTTTCTTCTGACTCTACCCCAGAATTTACCGTTTCACACAGTGGTGGGATTCAGCCAGTTTGCACCAGTTCAGCAGCACCGTTACCTAATTTTTTTGTTCAGTTTGGCAAATCGGTTGTTAAAATGGCTCTTGTAATCAGAGTTCTCTCTAAGGTGGGTGCCTGGGCAGCCGCTCAATGTGGAAATCACAAATTGACATTTGTTACTCTTTTTTAATGTTTATCTGTGCAACAATGTATTCTAAGCTCCCATAGTAATATTCATTCCATCCATAGGTAAAAAAAATTTGATGGAACTATGCTTATAATATTTATTCATTTTATAAAACTCATTATACCTTTGATGAAATACTACATTTTAATTCCCTCACATTTGTTACTTCAATAAAGAAACATGTAACATGCCTGACCTGTGGTGGCCCAGTGGATAAAGCGTTGACCTGGAATGCTGAGGTCACTGGTTCAAAACCCTGGGCATGCCTGGTCAAGGCACATATGGGAGTTGATGCTTTCTGCTCCTCCTTTCTCTCTCTCTGTCTCCTCTCTCCAAAATGAGTAGATAAGATCTAAAAAAAAAAAAAAAAAAAAAAAAGAAACATGTAACATAAAGACAAAAAGTGCCAAACAAACAGGGGTGGCAAGCTGTCATTTGTTAGAGCTTTGTGTTACACAATATGGAAATATCTTAACAGTTTTATTGTTTTTTGTCAGGTATTATTTAATATTTTTTCATTAACATTTTAAAACTTTTTCTTGCAATCTAGTTTTTTTTTTTATTTATTAATTTTTAGAGAGGGTAGAGAGAGGGGGAGAGAGAGAGAGAGAGAAGGGGGAGGAGCTGGAAGCATCAACTCCCATATGTACCTTGACCAGGCAAGCCCAGGGTTTCGAACCGGCGACCTCAGCATTTCCAGGTCAACGCTTTATCCACTGCGCCACCACAGGTCAGGCTGCAATCTAGTTTTGTGTACCTCTTTTATTATTCGTATTTAAGTATTAAATGCATGAAATCATGAACTACTTTCCAGTATATCATTTTTTTATACTCAAAACAGTCATTAGGGCAGAGAACCGGTTGTTAAATTATTGGAATCCCACCACTGCTTTCACGTTGACAGCAGCTGTATTATTACCTTCAAGGGTGTCTGGAGAGCTAACTTCATAAATAATTGCTTAAGGATCCTAGGAAGCAAAATGTTCTGTGCTATTTTACAATAAAAAGAAAAGAAAAATCCCACAGCCTTCCCTCCTCTAGAAATCAGTCAGTAAATCAATTAGGTAATCCATCTCATCCTCCACACGTGCACACACACACACCCACCCACACCCACACCAAAAGAACACTTTAATTTCTTCTCAAGAGTCATAGCTGTGATTCAGATGGATTTATTGGGTAAATGGTAGAAAGAAATTAGGATCATATAATGTTCTTTGAGAAAAAAAATGTGTTAAATGATAAAACAAATACCCGTTTAGGTTAGCTGGGACTGAGCAGCAGGACCTGTGCATTTTGCATAAAGTATTTTTGGCCCTGTGCCTTCCAGGTATTTTGCTTTCATGAAGCAAAAGGTTTAGAATTACCTTGAAAGCTATGTCAGTATTCCTCCCAAAGGAATGTTTACTCTGAATGGAACCATGCGTTGCCCCTGGCTAGTTGAGCTCTCTAGTCATTGCTTGGATTTAGGCTCCATCATGTTTCTTCCTTTTAATTCTTGTTATTAACCTAACTTAATCTAGGGTGGTAGTAGAGAAGTGTATTGGAGGGATTTAAAAAAAAAGACTTAATGGTTCAGCTACATAACTGATTGGTTTTAGAAAAAGCATTTTTTGTTGAGACAATGCACTTTTTTTTAATGCCTTTTACGATAGATAGGAACTTGGTGAGTGTGCTTTTTATGCATGCCTGGGTAGATAATTTGAGTTTCAAGAGTTTAAGAACAGCCAGTTTAAGTTCCAGGTTTCATTATTTTTCTGTGGAAAACCAGATGTGAAGCCTCACCAGAATGCATTCTGTTTCACTTCTCACTCCACCTTGCCAGGAGCTCTTATATTTCTGTAATAATAGCCAGGGTTTTTTGCGCTTAGCAGCAGCTGCTTGTAACATCTGCCAGATAATTACTGAGCTGAATCAGAATTCACCTGCTTTAACCTAAAGTGTGGGATGAATTCTTGATCAAGGAATAAAAGATTGATTGCAGTTACATTTTTCCATGCTTGTTAATAATCATTGCTATAGACAGTAGTAAAGAGCAGATGCTTTTCTGGGGGAGGTGTAGATGGGAGGGAGGTGGAAAGAGGAAGAAACAACCAGGAGCACCCACTTTTAACTACATATGCATGCGCTTCATATTCAGCACAAGGCACTGACATTTGTTAGCACTATTGTAAAAAGATGCTGTGGCGTATGCTTCACATTCTAGATTTTCTACAGCACCTGCTCACGATTGAGCCCCCTTTATGTGTGAGTATCCGTGATTCAGAAAGCTCATTATGGCTGTGTGTTATGACTTGTCTGTGCAAACCATTTCATGGTTTTGTAATGTCCGATGCAGGAGTAGATCCAGATACAGATTCAGTGTATACATTTTTGCTCCCCCAACTTCATTTGTATACTAACATAAATTCCAACAGAGCTATGAGGTTGTTACAAATTCACATTGCACTGATGATGGTGAGGCTATTTGAAAATCATTTTCCAACTACTAAGCTTTTAAGCTCCTTTGTCAGGGAATGATTCTGTCTGCATGTGCAGGCGGGGTCTTTGCGATAAGAGCCGTATTACATTTCAGCATCACTAGTGTTATTTGTTTTTTCTTCAACGCCATATCTAACCAAAGGTTAGTTTACATATAAAAATTTTTAAAGCAATGCTCAAATAGGCAGTTTCTGTGTTTCTGCAGTTCATAATTCCGTTTTGGTGTTCTTTGTTGGAGATTTGGAGGTTTTACGTGGCTGTGTGACTAGGCGTGTGTGAGAATTGCTCTGTATGTGCTTTGCATTATGGGATGCTTGTTCTCATGGCTGTGCTGTGTGTATTGGGCTATTTATGAAGCCTACCTTCTTTAACCTTTCTCATAATCTAAAATATTAAAAAATATATATTTGTAAATCTCATTTCCTCACACATTGGTTAAAGGAAAATCATCCTTTAGAGGAAAATTCTTTTTAACATTATTTGGTATAGAAATACCTTTTCCTTCTCAAACCAGTTTAAAAATTAAATGTTTTTAATTGATTGTCATTATTTTTACTGTGTTTACTTTTCCCATTCACCTCCTTCTGGCTTTTTTTTCCATAAGGTTTTACTTATGTATGTTTGTATTGATCTTCAGAAAAAATACCAGTTTCCTTGAGTAGGTTTTTCAGGTTTTGGGTTTTCTGTTTATCTTGTGTGTGTGTGTGTGTGTGTGTGTGTGTGTGTGTTTAAAAGTTTTTTTTTTTCAGTATAAAGTGTGGATTACTTTTGACTCATTATTTTTGAAGGGATAAATATAAATTTGTTTTCCAATATATTTTTTTAATATCATAGTGAAAGTGTTTTTATAGATGAAAAGATTAAGTAGGGTCAGAATTAGAGTGCAACTTTGTTACCCAGCCTAGTCCTAAATCCACTGAACTGTACATTCTGCTTCATTTTTAATACTTTAGGTAAGTGTCATAGAGAGATTTTTAAGGGTCCACAGTTTTGGTGGGAGGGATCAGGTGTGACAAGGCTAGCTGATGCCCTTGTATTATGCTTCTCAGTATATGTCCCTTTTGTGACTGAAAATATGGTGATTGAGTGGTTGTGGTTTACCCTCATCACACTCCTAACGAGCAACAGAACTGTATCTTTTAACTCCAAATCTAAATGACCTCATAGAGTGAATGCTTTTTATAGATAACCAATCTATCTGAAGTTATATGCCTTCCTCACTCAATAAATTATAACATTGGTGTAATTTTTATTTTATTATAACATAAAAGACAATGCTTTCATCCTTGTGCTCCAGTGCTAAGGTTTAATATGTATTGTCTTTATGGGTAAGTTATGGATAGCTGGTTTAATAGCCTTTCTGATTTTTATATTCCTTTTTATATGTACTCTTTTTTTTTTAGTTGTGCAAACATGCTGAACTGGCTTCAAATACAGTAATTTCCTTGGTTTTTCATTAATATGAGATCTTGGAACAACCAGCTTAAACAAGTGCATCAACTATAAAGCCTTATATGACGGCAGTAAACTTAATTTTTAAATGTCATTTTCTAAACATTATAGCTGTCAGCATCTAACTCTGGGCTTTCCATGTTATAGGCATTCAGCCAGTGCTTGTTGAATTAGTAAGTGACCATTCACGTGTAAACAATAGGCTTTTCTCTGAAACCAAAATGAGCTTATAAGAAGTTATTGCAAATAAGTAAGAGCATCTTTCCATAAACTTATATTGGCTTAACTTCAGACTTGGAGAGTACATAACTTATTGGAGCTAATATTTAATTATTGATAATTCTTGTTAATATCCATAATTATGTGCTGTGGAAGACTGTAAAGCTATTTACATAAAATAATATAAAAACTCAGTGTTTTAATACTGTATGCCTAATCTGTTTCTCTAGGGAAACCAAAAATCTTTGAGTGAAATGAATGTTATTACTGACAGTTATTTTCCTAAGAATTTGTAGATATTTCTAATTTCAAAAGTTGTTTTAGCCTTCTCATTTGGAAATAATTAATGATGTTGTTCTCCTCTCCCATGTGATTGTTGGTAAACCACATAGTTTATCAGCAACATTTAAATTTTAATTTTTGTTATTCTTACCTATAAGATGCTTGATATTTTTGAATTTTAGAATCTCTGCTGAGTAAACTGATTGAGTTGTGTGAAAAAGTAGGGATGGAGGGACAATATAATTGATTTCGCTATTTTAGAAGCGTTTCCTAACAGTTAGCCAGAACTTTGCCCCTCTCTGTTTTCACGGATCATGTTCTATTCCAGAATTACTTACGTGCCTGCAGAACATTTGGAAGAGTTTAGAATAAGCTTGGGGCAGCAACCTCAAGGAATAATGGCACTGGATCTTTTTTCTACATACACTGGCAGGTAAGTGAGACAGTTTGCTACAGTGGTGAACGATGCAGTCGGTTATAATGAAGAGTTCTGAGTCCAGAGTCAAGGAGGACTAGCAACGAAAGAGAATTTCTTTCCTTCTTTCAGCATTTAAAAAAATAGTTTGCCTCCCCCCCCCATGATATAGTGTAGGAAATTTGGAAAAATTATAAGAAAATTCAAATTAAGAAACAAATTTATTCTAATTATACTACGGAATATAGCACTTTTAACATACTGAGTTTGGAGAGTTCACTCAAGGTATGAATATTATTTCATCAATTCCTTGAAAGCTACAATTTGTGTAGTATTTTACCATACTTTTAATTCTTCTGTAAGTATTTTCAAACATAGTCAGGAATTTTATTTATTCTTTTTTTTAACATACATACAGTTTGAGAAACATTTTTAATGATTATTTTTTATTCTTTTAGAGAATGTAGAGCTGAATGTGTTGCTATAGATGCATGTCAGGAAATAGTGCCTTTTAAATGCTCTGCTTAGGAAAGGCAAGAACTAGGTGTTGCTGCTGCTGCTGAGTTCAGCACAGGGAGGGGAATAGTGTTAAATTGCTTCTCCAGGAAGAATGTACCGTGCTGCACTGTCAGCTGTGGGCCTTTTTTGTTCAGTTGCGTAAGCGACTCAGGACCGACTTTCTTTTTAAGCATGCTGCAGAGCAGCGGTGGCTTCGTCAGTCTTCTGAGGTCTGCTCAGCAGAGTCCTGCCATTTCTCAGAGAATGTCAGCACATCCTAGAGCACTTTGGTGTCCAGTGACTGCAGGCATCTCAATAGGACATCAGTGTTTCCTCTGCAAATTGCACACGACTACAGTGATACAGAAAGTGTTAGGAAAGGGAAGAAAGGTGTTTAATAAAGGGAAGCAATGCTACCCTTGGGGCCTCATGAATTTTATGGAAAAAGGAGTATTCACTCCATCCTAGCTATATAAAGCTCATCCACACTCCACTTTAGAATGTCCATCTCAGGGTTAAAAGCTATCTTCCTGATGCTTTCTGTCAGAATGCTAAAAGCAGTCATTCCAGTATCCCTCTAAACTTTAGAGTCTAAAGTGTCATTTCAAATCGCTTAATTAAAGAACATGCCAACATAACATCATATTCCTTATAAGCTCCGAGACCTTAAATGCACTGAAATATGTTAGAAAGAGCCACTTTCAGCACTGTTTTGAATGGGAAGGAGAGTGTCCTAGTCACTCGCACAGCAGTGCTGTGACTAACTGCTTTCTTGCAGAGAAAGTATATTTCCAATTAATATAAGGATGTGGTCTGTTTTTATAGAGCAGGATCCTGACCCAGGGAGAGGTTAAATAACATGTCCAAGATTCAGAGTTAATAAATGGCTCAAGCCAAGATTAGAATGTAAGCAGTCAAGCTCCATGTTTTGAACCATTGGATCCAAAGAAAAAATGGATATTTGCATTAATTGCCCAGGCCTGGGATAAAAGTATGGTTAGCATAGCCTGGAAGTTAAGAGCTCAGGTTTTGTAATAAAATGACCTCAGTTAAAAGCTCACTTCTTCTACTTTTATTGTGTGACCTTGTGCCAGTTTCTGGCACTTAAATGCCCATGTGAAAGGAGTTATTACAGTTGACAGAAATTTTATTGGTATTCAACAGCACCCTGGCTGAGTGAGCGCAGGAAGAAGAGAATCGGTCCATTCTGCTCTTTGGAACACAGGGTACTTGAGTCTCGTAAACCACACTCTAGGAGGGATAAAGAATAATCAGCATACTTATAGGAGCATATCTGGGGTAGTGAAAAGATTCAAGACTATAGAATCATTTGAAGAGAATGAGACTTTTGTATCAGAGGATTCAGTATACTAGTCTTTTTGTATTTTTCTGAAGCTGGAAACGGGGAGGCAGTCAGACAGACTCCTGCATGCGCCCGACCGAGATCCACCCAGCACGCCCACAGGGGGCGATGCTCTGCCCATCTGAGGCGTCGCTCTGTCGCACCAGAGCCACTCTAGCGCCTGAGGCAGAGGCCAAGGAGCCATCCCCAGCGCCTGGGCCATCTTTGCTCCAATGGAGCTTCGGCTGCGGGAGGGGAAGAGAAAGACAGAGAGGAAGTAGAGGGGGAGGGGTGGAGAAGCAGATAGGCGCTTCTTCTGTGTGCCCTGGCCGGGAATCGAACCCGGGACTTCTACACGCCAGGCCGACATTCTACCACTGAGCCAACCGGCCAGGGCCTCAGTATACTAGTCTTATAGCTAAAGAGGCATGAGCACATGGAGCACTATGTCTGAGTTTCTAAGTAGCCCCCACTGCTGAAAGTCCGTGGGTGAGAAGTCTCCCCACCCTCAGGGCTGTCACTGAATATTTCAGGTACTCTTTCTAGGTCCTCGTTCTTGTCTGTCTTCCACACCTGCTTTTTCTATCACATTCTCTCCGTTATATTGATTAGTTCTAGTTTCCGTCTCTCTGCCTTGTGTCATCTGGATAACAGCTTCACTCGGAATGCTTCGTTTTCAGTCAGCATCTTAGCATCATTTTTTATATTCCCTCTTGTGAATTCGTTCCCAGCAGTCCTGCCCCATCGTCAGACTTGGGCTTTCAGAACCCCAGCCTCACAGCCTGTTCCTCATTTTGCGCAGGAGGGGAGTCAAACACCTAGTCCATGGACAGGACATGTAGACAGGTCAACTTCCTTATAACAGATGAAAACAACAACAAAAAACCAACATTCAGGTTAAATGAAAAAAATGAGAAATTCAAGTAGAGTCTGGACATTTACTTGCAAAACATGTTGTGAGACATATTTATATCCAGATGGATTATTGGATTAATGACTTCTGATTTCAAAGTCTAAAGATTACATGATTTGCAGAGTTCAGTATTCTTGTCAATGGAGAATGGATATAATTGAGCATACACTTTATATTTTTCAGTTTATGTAAAAGTTACCTGAAAATCATTTTTGAATCAATTTTTATAGCCTTGTATGCTTTCAAATTAATATGTAAACATTTCTCTAGAAAGCCAATTTTTACTAACAGCATAGGACACACCATAATTAATTTAGCCATCCTCTGTTACCCTTGAATGTTACTTGACTGCACACATTTTGTTTATATGCCTGGCATTTGGCAAAAATCTGAAGTCCTACAGAAATTGAAAAGTGACCTTGAACCTAGGTGCATTGTAAACTGCCTCCTATATGGAGTATTCTGGGTCTGGCCCCTCAGAATGGGCTGAAGTGGGACCATAAAGCATTTCTTTCTTCCTTTGAAGGTTGAAGGGAATGAACTGGTCCATTTTTAGGAAGCAGAGATGCCCAGTTCCTGGTGCAGGTAATGACAAGTTGTTTTAGGGCAGGGATCGTCAACCAGGGCTGTGCACGCCCGTAACCCGTATGGTGCTTCTGTCTTCTTGCACATGCTGGGTGTTTAAGAAATACTTGTTGAATAGTTTTTTTTTTTAATTCTGTATCCCCTTCTAATTTTATTCCTTTATCTCCCATGTTTCATCAAGAAAGAGACTAGGCCCTGGCCGGTTGGCTCAGTGGTAGAGCATCGGCCTGGCCTGCAGAAGTCCCGGGTTTGATTCCTGGCCAGGGCACACAGGAGAAGCGCCCATCTGCTTCTCCACCCCTCCCCCTCTCCTTCCTCTCTGTCTCTCTCTTCCCCTCCCGCAGCCGAGGCTCCATTGGAGCAAGGATGGCCCGGGTGCTGGGGATGGCTCCCTGGCCTCTGCCTCAGGTGCTAGAGTGGCTCTGGTCGCAACAGAGTGACGCCCCGGATGGGCAGAGCGTAGCCCCCTGGTGGGCGTGTTGGGTGGATCCCGGTCGGGCGTGCGGGAGTCTATTTCCCCGTTTCCAGCTTCGGAAAAGTACAAAAAAAAAAAAAAAGAGAGAGACTAGTCAAGACTCTTGGTGTTTAGCTGTATCTTCAGACTAAGGGTAGATTGAGTCTAATGTAAGGCTTTAATTTTGTTTGATCAGATTTTATTTTCTCCATAATGTAAAATGGTATATGTTTATTGGAAAAGTTTGGTGAAAATATAAAGCAGTTCTGCCTTTTTAGCCAAATCAGTAAAGGATATGTAAGATAGTCTTGTGTGGGGTTACTGGGATTTTGAGGAACTCGTTGTATAACTCTCTTTAACAGGGACATTCCAGAATTACCAGAGCGAGAAGAAGGAGAGGGAGAAGAAAGTGAACTTCAGAATGCAGCATACAGCAATTGGAATCAGCCCAGGCGGTAAGGACTGTTTCTGGCTTCTGCCTACTCAGTGTTTAAAAATAGGGAGTTGTGGTTTTAAGTGCTGGTTTACAACTATATACTGTGCATTGTTTAATATCTCTCTATTTCTTCAGATGTATAGTGGGGCAGATAACATGCATCACTCAGGGTTAAAACTATCATGTATACAAGCGTTTGGCATATAACAAGGACTTGGTGAATAAAATTCACTAGAGAAAAGTATGCATAGGTGGTTGAAATAGATATTTTCTGTAGAGTTTGATTTTAAGTATACCATCAAATGTTAATAATGTTAATTTAAATTTCTCTAGATTTGTATAAACTATATATTCAGAATGTGTACAGGATTGTATGTTAGTAAGCATCTTATCACAGGTTGCCGTTAGAAACCCATGTTTCATCTATAACCAATGTCCTAAATATGCTTAGATACAGCACTATATATCACTAAGGCAAATTTTTTGTGTTCATGCTAAATAAAATAATTTAATTTAATAGAAATTTATTGAGTTCTAATTATGGACCAAGACAAGAGGCAAATGATTTTGTGAATAAAAGTGAAGTATAAGACATAAATCCTGCCTTCAAAGAAATGAATAGACTTGTATAGGCAACACATAGAAACACAAAATAATTGAAGAAGAAAATAAAGTATTTTGCATTAAGTATAAAATGTAAGTAATCATTGGATACTCCCTCTAAATAAACCTAAAGGTGACCATCACATTAGTGCCTTACATATAGTAAATACTTAATATTTTTTCTACATTAGGGAATACAGTGGTACCATGAGATACGAGCAGACCAACATATGAATTTTTTTAAGATATGACTTGCGACTAGGTCCATATATTTGTTTGAGATCTGAGCAAAATTCCGAGATACGAGTCATGATTCGGGAAGCTGCTGCAGTTTTAGTTTTGGTTAAAGTAAAGAAAATGCAGTTTTAGTTTACATTTAGCGTTAAGAAAGTGCAGTTTTAGTTTACGTGTCTACAGTGCCTGCATCCCTTCCTCCCTCCCTCTTCCTCCGCCATTCACCTCCATTAGCCGCACTCGTCTATCTCCAAGGTAAGAATAGAGTACTAAATAACACTTTTTTTTATTTCATATATTTTGTTATGCATTGGTAAAGTATACATGTGTGTTTCTTAATTAAAAACATGTCTTTTTTCATAATTTAGAATGGTTTGGGGATATTTCACAGGGCTGGAACAGATTAAATCTATTTCAGTTATTTTAAATGGGAGAAATTTTTTTTATATGTGAGGTGACTGACTTATGAGCTCGGTTACAGAACGAATTAAACTCTTATCTCAAGGTACCATTGTATTTATTCTACAGTGAATAAATAAAATGCTCAAGGGAGGATAATTTCTACTCTTCAGAGATGCAGTTCAGTTTTATGATTTTCCTTGCTCATAAATGAATTTGAAGCAGCAACCATCACATTTAAACATGTTCTAGGTTGAGTCATGTTCAAAGTGTAGAAAATTTATGGGTTTTTTTTTTTTACAAAATACTAGGAGTATTTTTAGTCATCCAAAATAACTTCTTGATCTGAAGTCTTTAAAAGCTGTTTAACCTGCTTAAAGAAATCACAGTCTGTGTACATTACCCATGCTGAGAACAGAATATAAGTGCTGTATCTGTGGCAAAAAAAAATACAAGATGTTCAGTTTCTTATTTGAGGATGGAAGCAAAAGTATGTTAGATGAAATTATTTTGTAGCTGGTGACCATAGTGATAAACTTGAATTTGTTGGAGGACAGTAATCACAGGGAAAGAAAAAAATAGGCTGGCTAGTTTTAATAACATTGTAGAAGGAACAGCAGTTTTTAGAAGACACTGTGCCAAATGTTTGGAGTCTGTAAGAGTTGTATTGGAATTCTGTCACTTTTTCAGCAACTTCCTGAATCTTTGCTAGGACTCAGTTACTTCATCTGTAAAATGGGATTAATAATAAAACCTTTTAAATTGGGGGGTGAATTCAGTGGGATAATTCATTTAAAATTCTTAGCATAGTGCCTGATACAGCATGTACACTTAGCTGGCCTCGTCACCCATCACCAGCAGCAGCAGCAGCGGCAGCAAGCACTGACAACTAAGCAGATAAAATGTTTGGGCACAGGAATCATGAAATTTGTTTCTTCTTTATGAAGTTTTGTAAGGAGGAAGAATTGATGTAACTTCTGGACAGGAAGTTTTTATATTTTTATCAAAAATTTTAACCTTCATATAAGCCTAAGAGATATCTCTAAAGATGATATCTACCTTACTAGAGAGAGTCTGTCTGGAGCCTCCATAGTCTTAAAAATGTACTCTGTATTCTTCTCTATAGAAACACTGAGGTACTGAGTTCAGAGTATTTTGTTCATAGAATATATGAGGAAGCATACCAAGATAACCAGATCTCTTAGTAAATGAGGACCAAATATATATTATGACTGTGCTTCCTAACACTGGAAATGTGGTGGGACATTTGTTCATGCAGTCAAAAAAATTTACTTTGTGTGGAAATAGAGAATACTTTTTAGCAAAGTATAAATTTTTAAATTCCAAATAGGCTGTTACTCTCTTGTTGGGCATGTGATTTTCATTTAAAAAAATTGGTATCATACTGTTGCCTGTATCATTTTCTCTCAGTCCAATGTTTGGAGATCTGTCATGTTGATTCTTAAAGATCTAATTCATTGAATTTAGCTGCTGCATTTCAGTATATGAATATACCACAGTTTATTTCCATATTGATATTTGCATAGTTAATAGTTATTCACTATTATAATAATTCTATGTGGTAAATATATCAATTCCCCCTATAGTTATGAATGAGAATTTGTCTAGGTATATACCCCAAAATGCAATTGCTGGCACATAGTTTTAAATGTATTATTTACTTTCTTAAAAATTGTCAACTTGTTTTATAAGATGGCTATGTCAATTTCTCCTTTTTTCAGTATAGTTCCCTTTTCCTAACATCCTTGTTACTTCATCATATAATTCCTTTTTAAAGGCAGAAAATGATAGGTATCTTGTCTTAATAAACAGCATGAAAGTATAAGAGGATTGAGGTGGTAAGAGTTCACATTTGCCATTTGTCATATGGACTGAATTTTATGTTTTTAAATCACATTACTTCAGTAATCATAGCCATAATAAGTCTAGTAGACTTACTGGTTATTTCCTCTGTGCCAAAGCTTTGTTTTGCACTTGACATGTTTTCATTAATTTAATAGTCACAGAAACAGTCTGGTACAGAGACTCTCCTGGCTCCATTTCACAGATAGGGAACCCCAGAGAGCAACTAAATAGGTTGCAGAGGTCACATGATTGTTAAATAGCAAAAGAGCTGGACTGGAACCCAGGGGCTCTCTGTCCAGAGCTTAGGCAGCCTGCCTCAGAGCTCTGTTTTACTTTTGGTTTTCTGAATTTCATTATATTTAAATCTTTGTACAGGTCTAAGAAAGGCTGCCATTTTTCTATAGAACTAATTCAGTATATGTTCTGTAAAATTTTTATTTTATGAGTCTTTTTCTTTCCACGGAATGTTTACCATGTTCCATTCAGTGAATACTGAGTCTGGTTCCACAGCACTGTGGTCATTTTGGCAGTCTGTCTTTGGTTATCTTCTCCAAAGTCTTGTTGCAGCCTTTCTTCTAAGAAGTGTATCTAGAAACACTTTGATATCTGTGCCAGACTCTGTGTAAGCATATGGTGCTATTATCCAAAGGTTGTTTAACCTCTCTGTGCCTCATCCTTCTTTGTAAGATGGGGCTAAGAAGAGAACCCACCTTATAAGGATGCTGTGAGAATGAAATGAAAGTGTGTGGAACTCAGATATTAATGCTGAGCTCATGATAAGCCCTTAGTAAGTATTTGCTGCTGTTTTTATTATCAAGAAGTTATAAGAACCACTTTTTAATTTGCACCAACGACAAAGAACCCTAGGAGATATTTTCTCTCATTCTTTCTATCTTTCTTATTTTTTTAAGAGATGGGTTAAGGAGTCCCACCAGTATTCTGGATTCTTAAATATTAAACATAATGACTGACTCACTGTCTTCTTTCCTTTACCATTTTACCTCAGGAACTGCTTTAAGAGACAAGGAAGTTTGTTGGTTTTTGTCTTTCACAGAGTTCTAGAATGAAAGAAAATAGTGAATAAGATTTTAACAGTTTAAACTACTAACACAATTTTTATAAGATAAAGGGTCATGGATTATAGATTTCTACTGAAGAAAAAAAGTGTGTGTCAATGAAGTGTCTCATGACCTGACTTTATCTGACTAGTAGCTTGTCCTCTCATTCTGCCTGCGGTGCTCTTTTATCCCCAGCCTCTCCTACAGGGACCTCCCTTATGTCACTGGAGTCCTTTTGTCAGCCTCTCCTCTCTTCTGGGAGCATCTCAAATGACATAGTAGAGGGCATGTTTGGACCATGCTTTCTCCTGTTTAGTGTCCAGCATTGTGTCCCTGCAGCATGGAGCAGATTGCAGTCTTACTGTCTGTCTCAGTTTCTCTGCTTGGTATCTCTGTTTTCTTCCAGTTCCCTGAGCTGCTCCCTCCTCTTGGCCAAACACCTCACCATAAATCAGCTTAATTCATTCATAGTTTTTATAGATATTTGGAATTATATATGAGTTCAAGTGTTTATTCTGTGAGTATGGAAAGTGTATTCAAGCCAGAAGAAGTAGGAGGTGCCAATGTCCTAAGGCAGGAGAGTGTGTCTGTGGAACTTAAGGAGCAGCAAGAAGATGATGTGGTTTTGGGATTAGAGATAGGGAAAGGGAAAGCCATGGAGATGCTTTAATGGAGATGATAGTAGGATCAGATCATGCAGGAGCTTGTCAGCCATTCTCTTGATGCTCTGATGGTTACCAGATCTGCCCTTGTAAGGAAGACATACATAGGTCAGCTTCTGATAGTGTGTGTGCAGGAATGTTTTTCTTGATTGGGCTGCTCAGCTCTGAACTGTCTGTTCAGGGGTAGCTGAATTTGATTACTTACCATCTACATAATAGAGCTCCTGAAAAACGGTGCTTTTACATTTGTCTGGGTCCTGGCCTGGAGTATGTATGTCCAGTATTTACTTTTGTCAATCCAGTTTCCAAAATAGATTAGTATTTATTAAACTCTAAAACACATAACTGGAAAGTATTTAAAATGATCTTGTTTTTTTTTTTTTTTTTTTTTTTTTTTTTATTTTTTTTTTAATTTATTTTATTTTTTTCATTTTTCTGAAGCTGGAAACAGGGAGAGACAGTCAGACAGACTCCCGCATGCGCCCGACCGGGATCCACCCGGCACGCCCACCAGGGGCGACGCTCTGCCCACCAGGGGGCGATGCTCTGCCCATCCTGGGCGTCGCCATGTTGCGACCAGAGCCACTCTAGCGCCTGAGGCAGAGGCCACAGAGCCATCCCCAGCGCCCGGGCCATCTTTGCTCCAATGGAGCCTTGGCTGCGGGAGGGGAAGAGAGAGACAGAGAGGAAAGCGCGGCGGAGGGGTGGAGAAGCAAATGGGCGCCTCTCCTGTGTGCCCTGGCCGGAAATCGAACCCGGGTCCTCCGCACGCTAGGCCGAGATCTTGTTTTACCACTGATAAAACTTTAATAAATTGAACAAGCAATATTTGCAAAATTAGTATATATATAAAGACATTTTATTCTATTAAATTTTAAAATATTAATTATAATTTTAATCATTTGATTCATTCTTAAGTGTGCAATTCAGTGACATTAAGTATGTTCCTATTTCTACATAACTATTACCACCATTCAGCTCTAGAATTTTTCTCATCTTGTACAATTGAAACTCTGTACACATTTCATAACTACTTCCTTCTCTCCTGTCTTCTAGCATCCACTCTTCTACCATTCTATGTGACTATTCCAAGTAAATTGTATAAGTGAAATCATATACTGTTTGTGCTTTATTTCATTTGGCTGGCTTATTGCACTTAGCATAACATAGGTTAACCTATGTTGTAGCATGTGTCAATTTCCTTCCTTTATAAGATTAAATAATATTCCGTTATTTGTATATACCATTTCTCTTGTCTATTCATCTATAGATGGACTCATGGGCTGCTTCTTCCTTCTGGTTATTGTAAATTATAATTCTATGAACATGGTATAAATATTTCTTTAAGACCATGCTTTGGAATTTTTTGGGTCTATACTCAGAAATAGATTTGCTGGATCATATGGTAATTTTATATTTAAATTTTTGAGAAACTTCCATACTGTTTTCCATAGTGGCTACAACATTTTACATTGCTGCCAACAATATACAAGGGTTCAAATTTCTTCATGCTTTCTCTAATTTTTCCTTGCCAACACTTATTTTTTTTTCCTAGTAGCTATCTTAATGAGTGTGAGGTGGTATGTCATTTTAGTTTTGATTTGCATTTTTCTTATTAGTGATTTTAAGCATTTTTTCAAGTACTTATGGGTCATTGTATATCTTCTTTAGAAAATGTCCATTCAAGTCCTTTGCCTTTTTTTTTTTTTTTTTGAGAGAAAGGTGGGGAAGGAGACAGAGACAGAAACATGTAGCAATCCTTGTATGTGCCCCAACCAGGCATCAAACTGGCAACATCTGTGCATTGGGATGAAGCTCCAACCAGCTGAGCTATCTGCCGAGACCTTAATTTTTTATTTATTGATTGATTTTTAGAGAGACAGAGAGGAAGGGAGAGGAAGGGTTTGGGAGAAGGGAAGCATTCATTTGTTGTTCCGCTTGGTTGTGCATCCGTTGATTGCTTCTCGTGTGCGCCCTGACCGGGGATCAACCTACAACCTTGTCGTTTTGGAAGGGTGCTTTAACTGACTGAGCTGACTGGCCAGCATCCAAGTCATTTGCCCAATTTTTAATCAGGTTGTTCATTTTCTTATTGTTGAGTTTCAGGGGTTCTCTGTACATTCTGGGTATTAATCTTTTATCAGATATGAAATTTACAAATATTTTCTCCTATTCTGTAGGTTGCCATTGTAATCTAATGATATTATCTTCTGACAATCAAAAGTTTTTAATTTAAAGAAGTTCAATTTGACTATTCTTTTTGTTGTCTGTGGTTTTAATGTAATTTCTAAAAAATAAAAAAAAAATTCCTAAGTTCATTGTCATGAACTTTTTCCTATGTTTTCTTATGAATTTAACATTTTATTTATTTTTTACAGGGTTGAACTTTGGCGAGAACCAAGTAAATCTTTGGGCATCAGCATTGTTGGTGGACGAGGGATGGGGAGTCGGCTAAGCAACGGTGAAGTAATGAGGGGCATTTTCATCAAACATGTTCTTGATGATAGTCCAGCTGGCAAAAACGGAACCTTGAAACCTGGAGATAGAATAGTAGAGGTACCCTCCAATGAGCTTTCTGTGCACAAATCCTTTATCTCTGCCATTCTCTTTACTAAGGGAATTACTATCTTGACAATGATTATTTGATCAAACAGAGTAAAATGTGTTTGTGGTTAAAACATTTCTTGTATGTTTCTTTTCATTCATAATTGTTCTCTTCAATAGGTAGTAACATTGTATTCTTGATGTAGAGACTGATTTTTGAAGTTATAACCAAACCAGTTTTTAAAGACATTAGCCCTGAGATGAAATAATTAAATTCTGCTTAAAAACGGGTTTCTTGGGGAAATAATTCTTTTAAAAAAATACTTTATAGTCATCATTTCATTGTAAATGTTGTTGGATGAGATTTTTATTTTTCCAAGTGAGTCTTTTTTGTAAAATCTTTTACGCTAAGACTCTGATTGTCTTTCATAAATGTTCCCACCCCCGGTCCAAGCTCAGATTTCCTTTCTCCTCAGTGTTGTGCCAATGCATCACTTCAGGCTGTTCATTTGTGTGTTTGTCTGCACATGTGTGTACAACACATGTGTGTGTTTATTTTGTTATATATGAGAGAGAAACATTTGGTCAATTGTACCTAATTCCTTAATTTAAATCAAAGTTTAATATCTTAAATATATTCTTCCCTCAGGAGTCACTCACTCATTTACTAAACAAATGTTCCTGGAGCAGCTGTTGCATTCCAGGTGCTGTAACAGGCTCTGGGCATCCCGCAGGAAACAAGGCATTGTGCCTGCCTGTCAGAGTGGGGCAGCCTTGACAACTAGCCAGTCACTTCAGAGCAGTCTGATAAATTTTTTGATTATTTAAGAGGGCGAGGAAGAGACACCTGACCCAGATTTGCTGAGTTGTCAGAATTTAGTAAACTAAAAGAGACAACTTTCAAGTGGAAACCGATCACTTTATTACTATAGTGACCATTATATTTACTTTATACAAGTGTTTGTCTCTCATTTTCTAAATCTATATAACTTACATATTAAGACACCTTGACTGTTTAGAAGAAAGTTCTAACTTAACCGTTATTTTAAATGATCATTTTGGAGATTTATTTATTCCCCTGTTGATTATTACTTAGAGCTTCAGAAAGAAGAAGATTTAGACTTGAGAGAAAGCCAGGGCCATGTATTTTTTTTCCCCTCTCACCACTTACAAGGGAAAATGGTGGGTTTTTCCTCTCTTCTTGCATACTTAGCTTTCATTAGATGATCTCTTAGCTCCCTTTTAAAGAAAGTTTTTTTGTTAGAGTACTATCTAAAATATTCATTTTTAGATTATCGTAAGGCATTTTATATGGATACTTTGATATTAAATACCTTTGACCTAAGTAGAAAGAGTAAGAAATATTTATATTTATTTCTGGAAAGGATTGATCATAGTTTACACCAAAATGTTGTTTGAATGTATTGAGGATATTAAAGCATCCTTTTCAAATGGAAAATGATTTTTTTGTGTGATACAGTACTGTATATTTTTTAGCAGTGATTTGTTGCGTGATGTTATGTGTGGAGGCTTTTCTCAGAAATAAGAAAGCCTTAGGCTTCTGTAATCCTGGGAACTATATAACATGTCTCTACAAAGAGTTTCTACAAATGTATATAGAATAGATGAGTAGATACCTGCAAGTGATTTCACTCTAAGCATAGAGTACTTTAGACCTTAGCAAAGATATTTAATGTCCTGTTAAATGTTCTCACTCATGGAATAGATAGTACACATGATACTAACTTTTATTCTACAAAAAGTTAGAAGTCATTTTTAATATGTACTGAAAGAGATGTTGCTAAGTATCATCTAAATATCAATCTGAGGGATATTTTCAATTAAAAGTATATAATTTTTAAAGGTGATAATGTTCTATGCAGAGATTTAGTAATTTTCTTTTCCAGAATTGTGTCCACTATAATTTTACTATTTTGTTGTATATACCATATTGTGGTAATTGGGAATGATAAAAATGAAGTAGTGTTCTATAGTTTTCTGACAGGATTAGCATTTGGCCTTTCCAACTATTTTCCTTCCTATTCAGATAGTGTATAAGCTGAGCTGATCATTACCCAGGCAAGCGTGGTCAATAAAATGTTGCAAAATAACTTGTTTCCAAGCTACTTATATGAGAATTACTAACAAGTAAGCACAATTTCTTGGCTTCCAACTCCTGTCATGTTAACTGCAAAGATTCTTTTGCAAAACTTACTACCATAACCTGATATTTCTGAATGTCAGAATTTTGTTTTTAACTTCAAGCTTCCCTGTATAGAGAAAAATATACAATGCATCATACACCCATTTCCCAAACCACTCTCTAATGAATTGGAAAAATTTTTTTACAGTGACTTCTATGATGAAGACGGTGCTATTAGGCAGTTCTCTTACAGTATTTCTTTAAATACACTGATTTATTAAAGGAGTAACTGAGCAGTGTAAAAAAGCAGAAGCAGAGACTTCATTCTAATGATTATCATTTCAGTTGATTATTAGAGATAGAAGTCTGTCTCCGAAACAAGAGACCACAAGTATGCTGAACAGATTAAAAGTTTTGAAGCTTCACAGACAGTCTCAATTATTTTTTATTCTGAAACTGATTTTCTAGGAGCCTCACCCCAGATCCTCAGAATGCAGATCCACAAATTGTTCTGTTGTTCTATAGCTTCTTGAAATGTTAAGCTGAGGCCTTCCATTGCAGGTGGATGGCATGGACCTCAGAGATGCAAGCCATGAACAAGCTGTGGAAGCCATTCGGAGAGCAGGCAACCCTGTAGTCTTTATGGTACAGAGCATTATAAACAGAACAAGGGTAAGCAAACACAGAGGGCAAGGTAGGCATGTCCCAACAGTGTTCAACTTGGAATCTAATGTGTCAACCACCAAGTTGTCTCTAAAAGCAAAGGTTTCAAATCCTAGAATCTGAGGAGACTTGGTAAAAGTTTATTTTGCTTGTTTCTTTTTTAAATTAAGTTGTTCTGGAAATCCCTTTTGCCATGTTTAATAAACCCTTGAAGTCTGTTTTAAACACACAGAAATAGGATTCATTGGTGGCCAATGATGACTAGATGGACAGTTATTAATATTCATCATAGTCACAAAGTATGTAAATTGTTCATGGGAAACGTGGTATAGTCTCTCAGGTTAATAGTCTGACCTCTAAAGGAGTCCCTTAGGCCTTTGAGATTACATTTTACTTATGCATTAATTCTCGCAGACAGAATTTCCAGTTTATGCAATCCCATGATCACCTGTGAATAATCTTGAATGTATTTGTCCCACAGAACACTGGAATTCTACATGGGTTTTGTTTCAGCTGTGTTAGAAACAGGGATTCCATGACTGCTGTTTCCCAGCCCCCGTAGTCCCTGGTGGACAGAAACCTGCTAGCCCATTTTACCACCTGTCGTCACAAGTGAAATAGTTTTTAAAATATTTTTTTAAAAGTATAAGTGCATTTAGTAATTGTTGTTGATGGAGAAGATACTGAATGTGGCATTGTATATTTGTTATGCCTTAATGTTGCTAAAGATGAAAATTATGGCAAACGTTTAAAAGTATTTTTAAAATTTTTCTTTATGCCCCAGTAAAAAGAAAATTATTTTAATATGCAGCAGCTCTTAAATATATTTGGGTCACATACCCCTTAAAGTTCCTCAGAAATACACATATTCCCTGAAAAGTTTGCACATCATTGCAGAAGTTTCCTAGATGTCCCGAACTTATAGAGAGGTTCACCTCTGGATTTAAGTTAAGAATCCCTGAAATGCTGATTCTCTTTGAAATACCTGCTTCTTAGCTTTTAGGATTGGTTGTCTTGAAAAGAAAATGTCAACATATGTGAAGGGAGTAAAAAGAATTATCTAAAACTTAAAATATGTACTTTTTATATAAAACACATATAACTTTTTAAATTAAGAATTTATGATATCAGTGCCCAAGTGATATAGAAAAATAGAAAACGGCTCTGAAGATGAGATCCAAGCAATTTGTCAGTATGCTGTGCCGTGGAATAAAAGTGACTAGGTTTATCCCATCGGCTCTTCCCTTTGTGGTCGAGACAGGTGTAGCTCCGTCCGCTTGGGTTTACTGCAAGAAATGAATTTAGTAGTTCTTCAAGTAAGCCTTTATCTTCACATCTGCAGTTTTTAATCATCCATTTGTTTATTGTTAGGTAATAATTATTCATTCAGATGAGAAAATCTGCCAAATGGTAGGGCTGAATCATACTCCATTCTTTTCAAACGCTATTCAGTTTGTTTAAATAACTATAAATCTTTCTACATTTGTTTCCATTTGTTGTGTTAAACATAGACACAGGATGATAACGTTGGTAAATGGCTATTTAAGTTAAAGCTACTTTTTGTGTGGGTGTGTTTTATCCCTTTTTTGGTTATATTTTTAATTTCAAACTTTTATATCATTTAGAACAATACTATAAATCACTGAATAGGATTTTCAATATTTCTTTTAAAAACTTAAACTACAAACATTTCTTATATTGCCAGTCACATTTTCTAATGAGCGGGGAAGATGTATTTTTCATGCACCTGGAAAATAATGCTATTTTATTATCTGTGGTATAATGACGCCTGATTTTATAGCAATTATTTCAGGATAAATTGTGCTTAGAATGACAGGCTTACTCAAGTTATATGTGACAGGGTTCAGGATGTGTACCCCAAAATATGAACCCTTGGCATATTAAGTATTTTAAGTTAAGGGAATTTTAGAAGAGTCAGATGATGGAAGGACTCTGACCTTCCCTTTTCTCCTGAAGCAGGTTGTGAGATCTCATGTGAAAGGTGCCCTTCCTGTACCAGGGGGAAAGTGTCCCTGTCTCCACAGATGCGGGGATCCTGAGAGGAATCTGAATGAATGGACAGACTGCTAAGTTACCCCTAGTTCATTCCACTTCACTCATATTTTTTTGTCCTGTGATTCCTTCCGTGACTACCCACTGTTCATCCAACCGTGTATAAAACACTCAAGTTAAACCATTTCTTAAGGTCTTTATTTCTTCATGAAGGCTCCATATCACATAAAACTTTTGTTAAATCAATCTACCTACTTTTTTCTTGTTAATATGTTTCCTATTACAGAGATCCAGCTGAGAACCTAAATGTGTACAGGAATTTTTTTTTTTTTTTAACGTCTCTGCATATGCATTTTGCTTTGGGAAATTAGAATTAATTTTGTATTTAACCTTTTGAGTAGTGAGTTTTTTTCATGCTCGCTGACCCCCGGGCGTGAGTTTTTTTTCAAAAAATGAAATTAGTTCCAATTACAGTTTTATTAACATAAAATCATGTTTGTTTGATTACCAATTTATGGAAACAAGAAGAACATACATTTGCCTTTTTTTTAATGTTGCCTACACATTTTTAAAATAAAAATTTTTGTATGATCATACTTTGGATGATCAGGAGTCACGAGGATGTACATGAATGTTCTTACTACTCAAAGGGTTAAAATAAGCTATACTTTGTAGTCAGTGATTTACTTCCCTATGTAAATAAATTGAGTCCCTTGTAATCTAAAGAAAAAGAAAATCACAAATACCTAAGAGTCTCTTAATGGGAAATGTTGTATGTGTGAATGTAATAAAGCTTTAAGAAAATTTCATTTATAGGCTGAAAGCTAAACTTTGGCTCTTAGACTGTTTAAGCACCAGAACTTCCCAGCACCAGCCCAAATAGTTCCACCAGTATGACACTTCACAGAATTCCATCAGACTACATCATCTTAGTAACGGCTGGGCCCCATTAATACAGGCCAGAGAATGTTTTTATCTTCCCTGTGCTTCTTAGTTAATAACATTTCTATTTTTATCAGCCCTTGGAATATAAACAGAAGTTGTGTCATTGATTTTTTAATAAGAAATATTATCTGTTTCTATAAATCTTTCCTTAACAGTAGAGTGATCTCCCACTTCCCTTGCTATGCTCATGCTGTACTTTTTATATTCTGTTCTCATGGCCAAATTCTAATCCTATAAGAGCTGCAAATTTAAAGAAGAAAGCAAGCAAAACAAAATACTAGAGCTCTTTTTAAATATTCTATTTCTTGCCATTATGATTTTACTTTATATTATTCTACAAAATCATAAAGGACATAGAAAACCAAAAATTCCATGTATGAGGATTAGAAATAATCTCCCCTTTCCATAGCATTGCATTTTTCGCCTAGGATATGTTTTTAATCTCTGCCTAGTCATATTTCTACCGTCATAATATATGGTCATGTTCCTTGGCATTTGTGATCTTCTCTTTTGTAAAGCAGAGTTGACATTTTAAACTAAAAATCAGAGCAAAAGTTAAGATGAGTAGAAATGTCATTGTGCCCATTTCTTTTTCCTGTCTTCTCTGTGTAGGAAAAACATTGCAGAAGAGCAGATTGAAAGGGTAATGTGGCATAAGCTTTAGTGCAGACGTACTGAGTGAGGATAGAGCCTTTCCAGAGTGTTCTCCGTACAGGCTGTGCCACGTGACAACCTCTCCCTATGCTTGATGCTTGCCAGTAGAGCTTTTTTATAGAGAGAAGTAACACAAACATTTAATTGGAGCCAAAATGAATTTTAAATGTCTGCAGTTTCCCCTAAAAGATGTAGTCAATAAAGGAAAAAGATAGCGGGTATGAAGAAAAGGAGAATTTATTGTGCTAAGGAAATTGCTTTTCTTTTTTTTTTTTTCTTAAACTATAAAAATGCTTAAATTCTATCTGGCAGTCATCCTGCCTTTTATATGTATATTCAGATCCAATAGTACTAGCTCCGTGTATTACAGGCAAGCCACAAAACCTATGAGAACACTCTAAGGCAGGACTTTAAATATTATCCAATGCCTCATAAATTCCCCAGTAGTACGGGAACTTTCATAGGGAGTTTTAAAATACGTATCAATGTTTCTACTCCACAAAAAAGTAGGCAGAAATAGAGAACACTACTGTTCATTTTTTTAAAATGTCTATTTCATTTTTTAATTAAATTACTATTGATCTTAAGCAACCTTAATATCTAGTCAAAGTATTAAAAGTTTCCTTACTGGGATACAAGATAAAAGACTAGTGAAATTTACCAATAAACTAGCAGACATATATTTAATTTGCATTGTGGAACAGATAAAATAATTTGCTTTTAAATTAAATTCTAAAAACTTCCTTGATTTTAATTTTGAAACATATGCTGATATGCTTGGAATACATATTAATATATAAAGTAGGCGAATACATGTGTATCTCTGTCTGATAGTGAAGATGTTCAGAGAGAATAAAAGAAGTTTGGGATCCATTTGATGAATTTATTTCCTTTGTGGTTTGTGGCCGATTTAGATAAAGTGTAGATGCAGGTCACTAGGGGTAAACCTTTACTTCCAAACTATTTAATAAGTTGTTGTTATTAATACTAGATCTGACAGGTTTTAATTTTACACAGTTATTTCAATCAGTAAGTACTTTGTTCTTAAAACTGTTTGGAATCCATTACTTTGCGCTCAGCGCCTCTTATGTTTCTTTTTAGAAATCCCCCTTGCCTTCCTTGCCGCACAACCTTTACCCTAAGTACAACTTCAGCAGCACTAACCCATTTGCTGACTCTCTGCAGTTCAACGCTGACAAGGTTGGATAATGCCCAGTGTCTTGCCATTGCCTTTTGCAAATGTTTTGTTCTTTGTGACTACTCTGCCTTTGTCCTAGTTCACTGTTTACTAAATTTGGGCAGAGGAAAAGAAGAAAAAGAAACAACTGTGTGTTTGGAGTGGGCATGCAAATCTTTCTTAAGCACTTTTTCTTGCAAGAGCATGTTCATTTTAATAGCAGAAATTAGATGTTCCTTCTGAAAAGTAAGGGAGAATTGTGAGTCCAGTGCCTTTTCTGTATCTTGGTATGAGTTAAATTTTCTGATATTTAAGTCATTGTTACTTGCCAAATTTATGAACTACTGTTACATACAATTTCTTTAAAACCTTGTATTGGTATAAATCTCTAATAGATTTACACAAGGTCATCCTAAAAGCTTTCTTATGAGTTAAACGCTCCACAGAAATTGTGTCTTTACAGAAGTGTCTTGAATATTCATACAGTGTATCCTTGTAAATGCCCAATCAGGAAACATAACCATTTCAACACTTGTAAACCTGTACTTGGATATGCTCATATTCTGATGAAATTATAAACCCAAAATTGAAACAAAAACTTACAAGACCTAATATACTATAATTTGATCATGAAAAGGAAGAAAGCTGGGAACAATTTCTTTCAGGAAGCATTTTATGAATATTCATTGGAATTTCATGTTATTGTAACAAGGAAAATCAACAATGATATATCTGAAGGAATATGTTTTCTGTTACTATAGGAATTACAGAGTTCAAGTAGAGTTATCTTCCATTGTTCCCCAACTAACCCCTTTGCTCCCACACCATTTAAGGTTTGTCTTAGTGTGACATTTCCATAAGTAAGTGGTGTGTTACAGAGTGCTGTGTGTATACATTAGACTTTGCATATATGGCATGGAATGATTTCAAATGCATCTTTACCAATGAAAACTAAGTGATCTTTGTTCAAGAGTTATATTTTTATTACATATTTTAAGAAGTGTCAGCAACAAGCTACTTATACGATCTCAGTGAGAATGAGGTTTTAGGAGTGATAGAATAGAACACCTAGTTGCCTTTAGTAAATACAGGCATGTTTTAGTTTTATGATTCATCACCTATGTCAGGGCACCATTTTAGTTTACTCACAATATAAAATGTGCCTAAGTAAGTTTCTGAACAGTTTTCAGACAAGCAGGTTTTGTTTGTTTTTCAGAAAAATAACAGGTCAGAAAAGTTAGGCTGCAAGTAATACCTATAAATTTGTACCCATAAGTTTGTTAAAATTATGGGAAGTTTAAGTTAGATTTTGTTCTTTTTAAAAATGAAATGGGCTTAATTCACGCGTGCTACCATTTTTCATTGTTACAGAGAAGTGATTTTTTATTTTAACTAGAAAAATTTTGAATTACATATTCCCCCTCAACTTAGTATGTTTAATGAACCTTGACTGAGTCAAATTAGGTTTTTTGTATGTTCATTTTTTATTTGTTCATTGTTAATTTGAGAGTTTTATGGCCCAGCATTTGGGAAGATACCAAAGATGTTGTTTTCACTGGTAATTCTTGTCTGTTTGGCCAGTGGTTTGTAAACTGAATATTTTAATACAGAATATCCTATAACTTGAAAAATCTATTGCCCCCTAAGTCTCTAACAATCAGCTTTCCTGTGCTTTGCCAGAAAAATAGCAATTCATATTTATTATGATAATTGTGGAGTAGCTTAGAATCCTGAAGTGCTTTCTGAATCATCAAAGAAAGACTACATTCAGTGCCATATAGTGTTAATATTAGATATATACATATTTTTTGGTATACTGATTTTGGACACCAATGAATAACCTTAGACACTTATGCATGCCTGTTATTTAGTGTGTTCTGTAAGAAGCTTTTTTCTTTTTAATTGTAGTCTTTATTTCCAAATATATACATGTAAAATAAAATGAGTTCTATTAGAGGGATTTTTGTGTAGAATAAAAGGTAAAATAACAGAAAATGTAGAATTAAGGCATCAGGAATAATATCCTACCAGGGTTAGAACTTAAGCTGGGTGTCTCTGACCCTTGAATTAGGTGCTGCCTTGCTATGGAAATTGGAAGAGACAACATGGTATAATGAAGCAAAAAGAACTGTAGTACCAGTTTGTGATTTTAAACAAAATCTCGTTTTTCATGGTCTTAGGTTATTAATCTGCAAAATGAACTCAGTGACTTAAGGTCCCTTTTTTTTTTTTTGAGTAGGATCTATGTGACAGCAAGTATACTATACTTTGTCTTTATGTGAAGCCCCCTCCCATGTTTCTCCTTTACCTTGTGAGCTACCTTGGCAAGAGAACAGTGGTGTTGTCCCTTAAAACCAGCCCCTCAGCTCCAAGTCTGCGTGCTCTGTGCCGCCCTGAGAGATGAACCTGCATGAGTATTGCTCATTTTGGTGGATTTGTTGAGAGTCATTAGGAGAGAGGATTCAGGTAGCAGTGAAAAAATTATTTCTGCATAGTCTCACTAACAAGCTGTGACCTTTGGTTGTTTGATTAACTTTTTTGTTACTTTTTTTCTAGTTTCTTGGAAGACTTTTCTAGACTCCCTCCCCCCAAATCTTGCCCAGACCCCTGGACATTAATAATAACTTTTGAGTGAATTTTTTTCCAAAAGGAGAAGTTTATGTACTTTTTCATCTTAAGTTACTTAAGCCTTAAAGTTGAATAATTCATCATCTTAAATTACCAAATAACAATTTAATGAATTGTTCTCTGAATATATCACTGTGTTTTTGTACACTTTACCTGAATCCTGTCTACCATTTTGTGTGTGTGTGTGTATACACATGCATGTGTATACACACACACACATACATACATACCTATATTTTCCATTACTTATGTGTCAGATATTTTAAAGCAATTTTTTTGTTTTTAACATTATTCTCTTATTTCTTTTCCATAACTTTTTCCCTTAGTCTGCACATATCTACTGCATTCCTCTTGTTCCCACAGGCAGCCAGTCAGTCAGAAACAGAGCCAGGAAAGGCTCCATTGTGCAGTGTGCCTCCACCCCCTCCTTCAGCATTCGCAGAAATGAGCGGTGATCATGCCCAGTCATCCGCAAGCAAAGTCTCAGAAGAAGTGGACAAAGAGGATGAGTTTGGTTACAGCTGGAGTAAGTTATCGTTTTGTAATGCATTTAATTTAAGAGGTATTAAAATAGCTCTGTTTCTCAAGGCTTATGCCCTGGCTGAATAAGGATGTTTCAGCTTTAGTTATAAATACAGCAGTTTTGTGTAGGAAAAAAAATCTGTTTGTTTTTGCTTGAATACAGCACACATTCCCAAGGCATGAAATCATTTCCCTCCTTTTCTTCAAGTCTACGTTCCTGTAAAAGCCCACGTTGCCTTTCACATGGGAGCTAAAGAGGACAGGGCCCTGTCTCAGAGGCTAGTACTGGATCAGCCACCCTGTGGCCTGAAAGAAGTCCTCACCCCTCTCCAGGCTTCAGATTCCTCTGATTATTGTTGCTGTTATTATGCCTTAAGGTTTGGTGTTTACTGGGTAATGTGATAAAGTTGTTGAAATAAGAACTTTGAGCAGTTTATCGCTCTTTTCAAAATGCAGTTTTGGCCTCCAGTTGCTAATGTTAAATTAGATAAAGTCTGAATAGTGCAAAGCATAATTCCCGATGCACAGGAAGCATTCAAAGGTGGCCGGCTATTGTCAGGATCATTGAGGTGGCCCTGTTTTCTAAAGAAATAAACTATTTTACAGGGAAATACTAAAAATTCAGCCCTAAGTTAGGAATGGATCAATACGTTAAAAAGTTTTATCTTAAAAATACAATTATTGCCTTTAAGAAAGCTATGACATATGCATTTTGGAAGTACAGAATGTGAAAGCCATGTTGCCAGATTCTAAAAGGATTCAGGAAATGGAAGTTTATGAAATTGATTCAGTCAAGAATCAATATCGAATACACGGCATGAGCCGTAATAACATTTTCTAAGAGATGTTTTGTAAAGTTTACAGTTCTCAGTCTATTTTCAATGAAATTAGAATCTAGTTCTAATCTACCAAGGAGGACAGAATCTAGTCTGAGGGAAACATTAAATGGAATGTTTAAGTTATCTATTGTCATGTCACAAGTTACCCCAAAACTTAATGGCTTAGCAGTGGTCGGCAAACTCATTAGTCAATAGAGCCAAATATCAACAGTACAACGATTGAAATTTCTTTTGAGAGCCAAATTTTCTAAACTTAAGCTATTTAAGTACTTTTCTTATCGAGGTAGCGCCTGCACATGGTATTTTGTGGAAGAGCCACACTCAAGGGGCCAAAGAGAGCCGCATTTGGCTCACGAGCCATAGTTTGCCGACCAGGGGAAGAAATCAGTTTATTAGTGGTATCTACCAGGGTGCTATGGTTGACTGGATTCCCTTGGGCAGGGCCTCAGAGATGATTCACTCACATGCCTGGCAGTTCATGTTACTGCTGGATAATTCCTCACCTGGACCTGTGCCTTGCTGCAACTACCTTTGGCCTTGCCTTCTCAGATTAAAGAATAAATGCTAATTCTTGAACATGTGGGATGGGATATTTGAATAGTCTCATCTGCTTAAGACATGGGTCCAAAAGCTGGGACAGGTACATGAATTTGTCCTTGCCTGTTGGCTCTGTGCAATAACAAACCTATTCCCTTTATTCTGGATATATGGACCAAGCAACTGCCAAATGTGATGTGACATGCAGTGTAGATTTTCCTACGGGAGAAATGTCTCTACTGACTTGTCACAGTGAATACTCAGAACATTCTGTTCTCCTTGTAAATGATAAATTAAATTTTTTATTTTTATCAGGGTCTGAGAATTTGTTAATATGAATCACTCTTGGACCTGATTACCCCAGGTAAACTGCTTACCCTGATGCAAAGAAATTTCTCAGAATTTGTGTATTCCAGGAAACCAGCCTTGATGCCCAGGTTGCCAGTTTATTTAGTTTTTCTTTGCTGCCAAGCATTATTTTGGTACAAATAATGCCCTTTTGAGTCTATTCTAAGTAGGTTTCTGTAGTAAAGTATTAGACTGTGAATTAGCTCTCAGTACTAATGATTTTGTTGTTGTTGTTGTTGTTACCTGTAGAAAATATCAGAGAACGTTACGGAACTCTAACAGGGGAGCTACATATGATTGAACTGGAGAAAGGCCATAGTGGTTTGGGTCTGAGTCTTGCAGGGAACAAAGACCGATCTAGGATGAGTGTCTTTATTGTCGGGATTGATCCAAATGGAGCAGCTGGGAAAGATGGTCGATTGCAGATTGCAGATGAGCTTCTGGAGGTAATTTATTGTGGAAAATGCTGAGTTTACTTTCCCTGAATCAGTGCAGTGGGATCATCAGTTTCTAGAAAGTTCACCTGGGTCTCATATGATGAAGAAAACTGTCACTTTTCTAATAAAATAGATGCATTACAGCAAATTTGGCATTAAACCAAATCTGTACTAAGTTGCATCCATGTTCCCATTAACTTCCATTTAAAGGTCATGACTGTGTAGCACCAGAAACAATTTTTGCCCCAAGGCAGTAAAAAAAATTACATTTCAAAACAATTTTTTGTGTGTGCTGTATTTTTTATTAGGAGCGTTTGAAAAGCAAAATGACCAATCACTCCCTAGTAATGACACTGACCCACTGGACATTCTGGAATTTGAATCCTTAATGGTAGAAGTGATGGATATTGGGTGCATTGGGGTCAAGGTTAAGGCCAAATAACAAAAACAGTAACTTGGCCTGCTAAACAAAATAAATAGTGGGTCATACTTTATAGTGTTTAGAATTGTATTGGATTGTTTTGTTTGTCCTTGCCTCCTATATGCTAGAAACCATGTATTTTTATATTGCCTTAATACTCTTCTGCGCACCCTGAGTATTTCTCTGTTGGTTAGAAAGACACAGTCAGCAATAGCTAAAAGGGTAGAAGATGGGCAGTTTCCATCAGGAACTGTGCTGTGCAGAGACAGTATGCTGCGCAGATCCTGAACTAGCATTGCTTCTCCTAGTGGCCTATGCCCTGGGCTTGCGTTTTGAGACTAACTAGAAAATATGACAGTAGGGGACTTCTTAGGATGCTGTGAAAGTCACAAGTGCTTCCACAGAGCCCATGCTCTGTACAAAGTACACTGAAGCCCAGTGCACCCAGGAAATTCACTCTGCTCTCCTACAGTCAATCCAAGGACTGCCTCTTTTAGTCCATGAAGATTAGACTGTATGACAACATTTTAATGTTGGCTTTTAACATGGGCTTTTCTTTATTCACCATCAAAGTCAGGTTCTTGCTCTGAGAAATAGATTATATGTGGGTGTATATATATTTTATTATTTTTTATTATTTATTGATTGGTTTTAGAGAGACAGAGAGGGGAAGGTAAAGAAAGAGGGAAGCATTCATTTGTTGTTCCGCTTAGTTGTACATTCATTGGTTGCTTCCTGTGTGTGCACAAGCCGGAAATTGAACCCACAACTTTGCATTTTGGGATGACGCTCTAACTCACTGAGCAACCGGCCAGGACCTATAAATATTTTAAAGGAAGAAAAGATGTGCCTTACGTTAGCTAGATAAGATAAAACTTACAGAATTAAAATTTCAGGCCCAGTTAATGATATTTATTTTCCATAGATCAATGGTCAAATTTTATATGGAAGAAGTCATCAGAATGCTTCATCAATCATTAAATGCGCCCCTTCTAAAGTGAAAATAATTTTTATCAGGTGAGCATTTTCTTTTTCTGGTTTACTAAATGTCTTTCAATTCTGAGTTATTTTGAATGAAATTAAAACATTTATAAATGTGTTAGTGTTACAGTTCCAGGGCTTTGCTGTTATAGAATTTTCTGTAGTCATCCTTCTGAGTGTTAAAGTAAAAGATTGAAAATAATATGAATCATTATATGACAGTTCAATGCATTTTCTTTTAGAAATAAAGAAGCAGTGAGTCAGATGGCTGTATGTCCTGGAAATACAGTGGAAGCCTTGCCTTCTACCTCAGAAAATCTTCAAAATAAGGAGGTATATAGCTCGTGTTTGTTTCTCTGGGAAGATTTGATTTGTATGCCACTTACTAATTCAGCTAACAATTGTAGAACCCTTACAGGGCTATCAAAGGTAAATAAATCATAGCCTTGGAGTTTGTAGCCTTGTACAAGAAGCCTGTAAGCTTCAGGGAGCTCACCACTTCCATGAAGGCTAGGGCCCTTCCCCAAATGACGATGGTAGAAGAGGCGGTGTCGGGTCCACCTCTGGAGAGAGCCAGGGTAAGACTATCGAGGAAGTTATGTGTAGGTTGGAAGTAGAATATTTGAGGGCAGAAGCATTGCAAGCAGGGGACATGGAATGAGGAATAGTGTGGAAGCTCTGACAAATGCAAGTAGTAGAAAACTGCAGAGCATACTGAAGAGTGGGAGGTAGGAATGGGCAACTGGTGAGGAAGGGGGACTGCTAAGGGAGGGAGGTCAGGTCACGGGATTTGATGACGACTTGGTCTTTGAGGCCATGCCGTTGGGAACCCAAAGAATGAGAACTTATGTCTTAAAACTTCTATGGTATGTTGGAGAAAAATATGAGCAGTTTCAGGGAAGGGAAGTTAAGTTAAAGGGAGTAAGGGAATTATCAGAGTACAGTAGTTCAGGAGAAACATAACAAGATCCTGAACTAATGAAATAAAAAAGAGAGAGAGAGGAAAAAGGAAGAAAAGAAATGGTTACATCAGATGTTTAGGCCACAATTTGAAATTATTTCATCCCCAACTAAATGTATTCATTGAGGAAAAATATGTATTGGATATCTTCCTTGTATCAGGTACTGTTCTTTGGGCAGGAAATAGAGTGGCAAGTGAAAGAGGTAAGATGTACAAGGCTTCCATGTTTGAGTTGGTGATTTGATGGATGGCCGATGTTTAAAAAAAAAAATTATATATATATATATATTAAAAAGAGGAACAAATATTAGTACAAATTGAAGACATGTATTTGAGACAGCTTAAGAAGGAAATACAATATCCATTGGGACATTTGGTCTACAGTTTAGAGATGAGTTCCCTTAAGTACAAATTTGGCTGAGAGCTGATATGCTTGCCTATAAGAGAACATTTAGAGAGAAGAGGGCCAGGGCCAGGATTATGTACTATCATCAATAAGGAAGAAGGCCAATGCAGAGCGCTCTGAGGTGACGAAGAACCAGGCAGACATGCTGCACAGCAGCAGAGAGCACATTTGTTTTACAGCCTTGAAGACTTCAGAGGGTCAAGTGAGAAAGTGAATAAAGAAAGTCCACTGGACTTGGCAATTAGGGGATTATCAGTGATTTTTGAGAAAGCAATTATGGGTAGGAAGTTAAGAAAAGAACACAGTGACTAAAAATTGAGACTTTTTGGTGGGAGTTCCATTTTTATTTTGAAAAGTTTGGATGTAAGTTTCACATGAATAGGAGGTAACAGAGAAAAATTTTAAATTAGAGGAGCCATAATGATTATCAGTGAACTAAAGTGTAGGAAAGAAAACACTGTTTCCTAAACAAACATATAAACAAATATATAAACATTGGGCTTTATCTATACATAAGATAGGTGTATGGACTATTGTCTCATTCTGGTGAACTGAGTCAAGTGGATTTTCATGATTATAATGGAGAAAATTTTATTTTCATAGGGATTGTACCAAATAACTTTCTTAATAAATTGGATAACTTTAATATTTTCCGGTTAAAATTTAATACTCCTAAATGCACTTGGTGACTAGCACAATAAAGAACAGTGAGTGGCCACGTGGGATTATGTTGAAATGCATTCCCAGAGAAAATGTTTACATAACCAGATATTCTCTGTAAATTTGCAAATAAAAAATTTTATATGATAAAAAAGAAAAAGAACAGTGAATGCACCTCTGCTGGTGTTCTGTATTTCAATGTGTTTCACTGTGTGGTAGCTGGGCTGCTACTAGATTGCACTGTAGCACAAATCCAGGCAGCTTGCAAACCGCAGTGTGTCTCTGTGCTCTAAAATAATTACTGTCTAATCCCACCGCATTAGTATTTTGAAGAGAAAATACTGTTCATAAATATCATAAAATGTTAAAATAGTGGTAATTGCAAAATATGAAAGTTTTGATTAAGTGGCCTTTATATTTAAACAAACAAAAATAATGAACACTCAATTGACAATTTTTCTGTTTCTTTCCCCTCAGGCTGAACCAAGTGTTACCACTTCTGATGCAGGGGTGGACCTCAGTTCATTTAAAAACATGCAACACCTAGAGCTTCACAAGGTAAATCTACTTTGCTTTGGAATGAAGTGGAACAAGTACCTTCCCACCACTGTTCTACTACACTGGTTCTCAGAAGTGTGGTCTTGAGACCAGAGCATCAGGATAGCCTGGGATTTTGTTAGAAATGCAGATATTTGAGGCCACTCCGACCAACTCCGTGAGCAGCTGTGAGGGTGGGCCCACAGTCTGTGTTTCAGTGAGCCTTCTCAGTGATTCCAGTGAACGCTGAAGTGTGAGAACCATAGTGCTAATTGATATTTTGGAGAGAACCAGCTTTTCCTCTTTTATGGTGTTCCATCCAAGGTATGAAATTTCATGGTCCCACCTTTGATTTATTTACCAAGGATCTGCCATTGGGGAAATTAAAGAATAAAAAAAAAGTTATAGTTTCTTTTTTCTTCATAAAACGGCAAGCTCAGATACTGTGTTTCACTAATAGACATCAGTGAGAGATTTGCTTTTGAAAAGATCTGAAATTTAGATAGAAAAGACTGCTTTAAAGAAGTGGGTTGCTGAATAGAAACCTATAAATGCTTTTAGGTGCTGCAGGCTCATGCTGGACTGCAGGCGGTCAGTGGATGAACAAGAATATAAGCAGAAAGAGCAGTGAAGTGCTGAGGGAGAGGAGGAAGGGAGGTGTTGTGGTCAGGGAAGGAGGACATCTACGTGAAATGCTGCAGCAGACAAGAGGGGTCCTGCTGCCGCCCGTGGGCTGTGAGACAGTGTGGTGTGAAGCCGGAGGGCCTCAGCTTTGGAGGCAGTTTGTCAGGGTTGACTGTACTTCTCAGGTCTACACCTGAAACATTTTGAGTTCTTCCTTTGCCTCAGTTTTCTCACCTGTAAATTGGAGAGATGATGATATGAACTTGTGATGGTTAAGTCGGTTTATTATGAAGTGGCTGGCACAATGCTGGGTACACAGTTGGCCCTTGTTAAGCATTTAGAAGGAAAACCTATTATTGACTTTATTTTCTTTTTTACAATAGATAACTTTGCATGTACATTTAAGAGAAGCCCTTAATGAGTAATTATGTTGTAGGGAGAGGGAAAAGAAGTCATTAAAGCCATCTCCTTTTCTACCAAGAAGTCTATACACATCAAGAATCCCTCATTCAAATGACACTTAAGAGAGCTATTACCTGCCTTTTTCCCCTGCTGATTCCAGGAGTGCATTACCTTTCCCAACCTTTAATATGTTCCTTATAAGAATCCTCTACTTCATTCAAACTGACTTGAATCAGAAGCCCATGGATATTATTTTAAGAATCCTTTCCTGCTTAGACTTGACTTGGAAGAGCGGGGTGTGAACACACAATATGGTGGTCAGAGATATCAGGTAGAATTGTGTACCTGTATAATTTGTTTACCAGTGTTACCCCAATAAATTCAATTAAAATAAAACAAATTCATCCCCCTTGCCCTTGCTTATATTGAGATGTTGTTCTGCTCTTTCTTTTTTTCTCTTTCTTTCTCTCTTTTCCTCCCTTCCTCCCTCCCTCCCTCCCTCCCTTCCGCTTATCTAAATCCTACATAACTCAGGACCTAGCATAATATCACCTCTGTTTATTTTGAAATATTTCTTCAATATTCTGACCTATATAGTGCTCAATATTAATGTCTTATTTATTTGTCATTTAACCAAGAGCATCTCTTATGCTAAACTTTCATGTGAGTATATTTTCTGTACATCTTAAGTTGCATGTTTACCACAGCTGCCAGACAAGAAGAAATAAAGGCATCTAAATTGGAAAGGAAGAAGTAAAACTGTCAATATTTACAGATGACATGATACTATATAAAAAGAACCCTAAAGATTCCATTAAAAGCACTACTAGAACTGATAAATAAGGTCAGTAAAGTAGCAGGATACAAAATAAATATTCAGAAGTCAGTTACATTTTTATACACCAATAATAAACTATGAGAAAGATAAGCAAACAGTACCATTCACAGTTGCTTCAAAAAACCAATATCTAGGAATAAATGTAACCAAGGATGTAAAAGATCTAAAGAAAGAAATTGAAGAAGGTACAAATAAGTGAGGCCCTGGCCGGTTGGCTCAGTGGTAGAGCGTCGGCCTGGCGTGCAGAAGTCCCGGGTTCGATTCCTGGCCAGGGCACACAGGAGAAGTGCCCATCTGCTTCTCCACCCCTCCCCCTCTCCTTCCTCTCTGTCTCTCTCTTCCCCTCCCTCAACCAAGGCTCCATTAGAGCAAAGATGGCCCGGGCGCTGGGGATGGCTCCTTGGCCTCTGCCCCAGGCACTAGAGGGGCTCTGGTTGCAACAGAGCGACGGCCCGGAGGGGCAGAGCATCACCCCTTGGTGGGCAAAGCGTCGCCCCCTGGTGGGCGTGACGGGTGGATCCCAGTCGGGCACATGCGGGAGTCTGTCTGACTGTCTCTCCCTGTTTCCAGCTTCAGAAAAATACAAAAAAAAAAAAAAAAAAGAAAAAGAAATAAGTGGAAGTGAATGCCACCTTCATGAATAGGAAGAATTAACATTAAAGTGTCCATACTACCAAAAGCAATTTATACTTTCAACGCAGTTCCTATTAAGATACTAATGGCATATTTCACAGAACTAGATCAAATATTCCAAACATTTATATAGAACCACAGAAGACCCTGAATCGCCACAGTGATCTTAAGAAAGAAGAAAAAGTTGGAGGAATCACACTGCCTGCTATCAAACTATTTTACAAGGCCATGGTAATCAAAACAGTGTGCTACTGGCATAAAAATAGAAATATATATCAATGGAAAAGTATAGAAAGCCCGTGCCTTGTGTAAACCCCATGCCATGATAGTCAATATTTAACAAAGGAAGGAAAGCATTCAATGGGATAAAGATAGTCTGTTCAATAAGTGGCGTTGGCAATATTGGAAAGATACATGCAAAAAAATGAAATGAGACCACCCTTTTATACCAACACAAGAATAAACTTCAGATGAATTAAAGGCTTAAATATTAGACTCAAAACCATAAATATTCTAGAAGAAAACAGATAGTAAAATCTTGGCCACTTCTCTTGTAAGGGAAACAAAAGAAAAAATAAGCAAATGGGCTACATCAAACTAAAAGAGATATTGCACAGCAAAGGAAACTGTCAACAAAATGAAGAGACAGCCCACTGAATGGGAGAACATATTCACCATTACATCTGATAAGGGATTTTGCACATACATACATACATACATACATGTTGAAAGAAGTAACTCCTAGAATTTCTCTCCTATTATCTTAAATAGTATTATATACCATGGTTCATAGTAAGTATACCACTCACAAAATTAGGGGATATTTTATTGCTTCATATTCATTTTGAAATATCCCCTAATTTTTGTGAGCTGTATATTTGGGAGGAAAGAATGAGTGAATGCTTAATTACATTTAGTGTGTACACAAGTGAAAAGGTGTTTAGATCAGGAAAGTCAGGAAAGAGAGAACAGTTTTTATATTTAAAAGTGAGAAATAATGTAACGGTTCATTTTGTGTTCTCTTTTGACTAGAAATTTTCTGGACAGGTCGATTGTCATTTTTCTTTTTCTTCTTTTTTAAGTGGCAAAATAGAAGAATAAAAAAGTATTTCATAATATATATATATGTTCAGAAATGAACACTTTGTGGCTGACTGAAATACTAATTCAATTTAATAGACAAATAGTTTTGCTTAAAGATTTATTTTTAGAACATTTTGCTGAAGGAAAATACATATACATCTAAGCAGGTAAAACCTTACGTGATTGCCAGAGATAGGTTTATATCCATTCAGTTTTATATGGTGAAAGTCTTCAAATACAATTAAGAGTTGTTTTTTTTAATTTTAGACTATTCTTCAACTTCAAAATAGTCCTCCTGATAATGAGTAGTTTGTTTAACTTAGTTCAACTTTTAATTTTTGTTTACTCTTTTTACCCCTTTAGTTATACAACTGTTTCTCCATAAATATAATTCCTTAATGTGTTTCACATTCCTTGTATGGTGGTATTTTAATAACTAGCTCAAAAGAGGTCTTTTTTTTTATTAAGCACTATATGTACTGAGGCAAAGATGAGGTAGAAAGCCGAACAGACAGAAAAGAAATTGTGCACTCACACCCTGTTATTCTTACTTATATATATAATATCACTAAATTATCTATAGATGTGAGTACATTTGTTTTTGTAATACTGTAAGTGGGTTTTGTAATACTGTAAGCTACATGGAGATATGTAGCTTATTGTTTCTTTTAGGACTTCGCCTCTTTCAAATAAAAATAGTTGTCACTGGTCATAAAGAAGGTGATTTATGGGCCCACAGTAGTTGCTCTTGTGGCTCAACAGTCATCTGAGCCAGTTCTTTCTTCCCTTGTGTGGCTATCCACAGTGTCAGCTTTGATCCTAAGGCTGGTGTTCCTCATAGTTCTAGAAAGGCTGTGAACCATAGTTGGGGTCATGTGCTACTTCTTTCACATATAGTTGGGGGTCATGAGAGAGGTTGACTGTTCCAAAGTGCTAAGCAAAAGTCTTGAGATTCATTCTAATTGAAGCAGTTTAGATCATATACTTACACATCTGAGCTAAGGACTACAGCCATGGAATAGAATTGTGCAATTGCCATAAGTCAATCAAATGCCATCCTTGGAGCTAATTTTCTTTTGCTATACAACAAATTACCTCCAAAATTAACAACTTAAAACAGTAGACATTTATTATTTTCACAGTTTCTGTGGGTCAGGAATTTGGGAGCAGTTTGCTGGGTGGTCTGGTTCGAACCCTTTTGTGTAGGTGTCACCAATCTGCCAGCTAGGGCTATAAGATGTCTGAAGGCTTGATTGGCACTGGAAGAGCCACATCACATCCAGCCAAGATAGTTTGCTTAAACGGCTGTTGGCAATGGGCCTTATTTTCTTTGCATGGTGCTACTTAAGTGTCCCCATGATATGGCAGCTGATGTCTCAGAGCGAGTGAACCAAGAGAAAGAGCAAGGAGGAAGCTCTTATGCCCTTTTTGACCTAGTTGTGAAATTGCACATCATCACTTCTGCTTTATTCTGTTTATTACAATCAAGAGACCAAGTTCAGCCCACACTCAGGAATTCCTTCTTGAAGGTAAGAATAGCAAAGGGGCCTGACCAGGCGGTGGCGCAGTGGATAGAGCATCAAACTGGGATGCAGAGGGCCCAGGTTCGAGACCCCGAGGTTGCCAGCTTGAGCACAGGCTCATCTGGTTTGAGAAAAAGCCCACCAGCTTGAACCCCAGGTTGCTGGCTCTAGCAAGGGGCTACTAAGTCTGCTGAAGGCCCACGGTCAAGGCACATATGAGACAGCAATCAATGAACAACTAAGGTATTGCAACGTGCAATGAAAAAAAAACACTAATGATTGATGCTTCTCATCTCTCTCCGTTCCTGTCTGTCTGTCCCTATCTATCCCTCTCTCTGACTCACTCTCTGTCTCTGTAAAAAAAAAAAAAAAAAAGAATAGCAAAGGGTTTTGAATTCCACCACTGAAAACATAGGCAAAGAGAGATAGACAGTTATGTGTGTGGTTTGAGGCAGCAGGGAGAGGGGGCTGGATATTCCAATGAAAATTGGTAAATTTGTACAAAGGAGTAAGATAAGTATGACTGTTAGGTACATATCCAGCAAATACCCATTGTACTAGTAAAGTTTTTTCCCAACTACCGTTAGGTGAATAGACAATAATAGAATCAAATCTCAGAACTGAGTACATACAGTCATTGTAGATATAGAGTATTACTTATTCAAACAAATGTTTCTTTGTAATAATAGGAAAGACAGTTGGTGTGAAAAATCCCAAATAGTAACTAAATTATTTATGTTTAGCATAGGAATTTTGTCATTTTGTTAGCACATTGACCCTTCCGTTCTATATGTCTGATTCTCTCTGACTACTAGATCAGGGTTTGGGGTTCCAAAATACTGGCACATTTAAAGAATTTATCTGAAATAAATTTGATTATATGTTGTAGAGTTATTAGCAGAAGGGGAATGTATGTGTTATAACAATGCTTACATGATGCATCAAGGTTTCAAGTCTTTTCTTACTATACTTGATCCTTAAAACAACCTTGTTGTTGGGCAAGTATTATTCTTATATTTGTTTTTAATCAGAAAATCGAGGTTTAGAGAGATCAAGTGGCATATTTAAATTTCTACAGCAGAGCAGGAAGTAAATTAGAACTGAACTCGGTTCATTCTAAAAGTGTGGTTTTGTCTTACACACATGACTGATTGACTAGAAACAGCGCAGTGGTAGAGGATGATAATGACAGTCTGAAAGTTATCAGGCATTAATAATCTACCTTGGCAAAGCCAAGTGTTGGTAACCTTCAAAGTGACGGTAAAGTCTTACCTGGGTGTCAGGGTCATGACTCTGAATGCCCGATGGTGAACTCTGGCTCTCATGTATACGTTTCAACATGAGGAGGTTCCCTTTATCTTTTTTGCTTTACATTTCCCTGGATGGAGACAGTAGTGGAAGAGGAGCCTGGCTCAAACCCGAATGAAATGATCAAAACTCTATTTTAATTTTATGAACATAAATATTAAAGATGAAATCTAGTATTATTGAACATTTGGTTTTGATAAAAGCAAATGTGGAAAATACAAAGTAGATGGAGCCACCTAGCCTTGCTCGGTTTTCAGTGCAAGTCTGTGGGCTCAGTGTTGAGAGCATTTTCACTCTGCACCAAAACAGCACAAGTCCCTATAGAAACCACTCTGGATACTGAGCACCAGAAAGTACAGAACACAGCAGTCATTGCCTTCTACCTGTTAAAGAAAGGTGCCTGGGAGGAAGGAGCCAAGCTTAGTTGCTATTTGTAAACTTAGGCCAGAAAGAGGAAGCAGGAGGATGCTACTTTGATTGATTTTGAATGACTTATTCAGTCAGCCAGTTACACACAAGTAAATTCTCCAACATTGTATGTTCACTGAATTATTGATTGCATTTTTGTTTCCAGGTTATTTTGCTAAAGTTACTAGAAATATGTTGCTGGTATATATATGCTAAAGATTCTAGAGATAATAGACATACAGGAGGAGTGAAAATACTGGCTGGGGAAAACACAGGTTTACAGTTGTGAGTGGGCAAACAGAGTTTATTCTTGTATTACTATTATTATTTATTAATTACTGTATTATTTTCCATATGAACAAGTAAACACCCCACCTGTATTTGAATATCTGATGGAGAAAAATTTATTCCCATTAGAAAAACTGAATCATTTGCTTAAGAAAAGGAGAGATTTCTAATAGTAGATGCTGAAACAATTTAAATTTCTTTTGCAGCCCCTAGGTAGAAGATGACATTTGGAAACTATGGCCACATACCTTTCCTTTTGGATAAATGTAATAGTTCAGATTTTCTGAATGATCTTGTTTTTATTTCTCTAGGATCAAGGGGGTTTGGGCATTGCTATCAGTGAAGAAGATACACTCAATGGAGTCATCGTAAAGAGTTTAACAGAGCATGGGGTAGCAGCCAAGGTGAGGCTTTACCTTGTTCACCTCAGAAAGTGGTGGAGAAGAAAGTTACTTCCGTAAAATCACTCAAATCTTCCCTGTTTCCATTTAGGATGGGCGTCTCAAAGTTGGAGATAAGATATTGGCTATAGATGATGAAGTTGTTGTTGGCTATCCAGTTGAGAAGGTACTTTTTCTTTAAAAATGAAATAGTGCTGTGAACCCATCCTTGGGCATGGCTCAAATATGTGTGCGAATGAATCTGTGTGGGTCTGTGTGGCTGGTCATAGGGAGTTAGAGCTGTGAAGCTATACTAGACAAATACCCTTAAGGCAGAGAAGAGATTATTTGGAAGTTCTTCAGTTTTTCTTTTCTATTTTCCAGTCAAGCCATTGTAAACAGATTTTAGGGCTCAGCCATTAAATGAGATAAAGCCAGTGGAAGCTATTTTAAAATATATATGTAACTTTTATTGGGATTAACAGTTATTTGTACTGAGTTTCCTCCTTAAAGTTTTCATAATCCTTAGCAATCTCACATGAGGCCTTTCATACAGAAGTACTAGGGAAAATCCTTTGTTTCTCTTGAGATTTGGTGTGCCAGTGTTTCTAGTTCTACATTGGCCAGCAAGAAGCTGAAGTCATTTTTTTCATTCAGTTTTAATAATTGTATAGGTTGATCCTTCAACTCATACCTATGTTCTACCTTTCTATTTAACTTAGTTATTATGTTGCATAGTTTTCCTTATCCTGCTTTTGACATAAGGGTTTCTGTTTTATTACAAGTGTTTGTGTAAGCTGCTTCAGTGTTGCTATAAACAGGAAGTGGGTAAAATACCCCATATATATTTTAAGGTGGTAGTGATTCAAAAAACTGAGTGAAACTAATTGGAAATATAAAAGATTGAAAGTCCTATACTTATGTAAAGAAGAGTAGAGTTAGAACTAGACTTACAGTAGAAATTAGCAGTGGTCTTAATATTAGTCAATTAAAGGAACTCTAACCATTGTTTTTTGACCCCTCAAATCTTTTTTTATTCATTTTTTTTAAATTATTAATTTTAAGGGGGTAACATTGATAAATCAGGGTACATATGTTCAGAGAAAACATCTCCAGGTTATTTTGACATTTGATTATGTTGCATACCCATCACCCAAAGTCAAATTGTCTTCAGTCACTTTCTATCTGGTTTTCTTTGTACTCCCCACCCCCCAGTAACCACCACCCTCTTGTCCATGTCTCTGAGTCTCATTTTTAGGTTCCACCTATGTATGGAATCATATAGTTCTTAGTTTTTTCTGATTTACTTATTTCACTCAGTATAATGTATTCAAGATTCATCCATGTTGTAAATGGTCTGATGTCATCATTTCTTATGGCTGAGTAGTATTCCATAGTATATATGTACCAAAGCTTTTTAATCCACTCATCCACTGACGGACACTTGGGCTGTTTCCAGATCTTCGCTATTGTGAACAATGCTGCCATCAACATGGGGGGTGCATTTCTCCTTTTGAAACAGTGCTATGGTATTCATGGGGTATATTCCTAAAAGTATAGCTGGGTCAAAAGGCAGTTCGATTTTTAATTTTTTGAGGAATCTCCATACTGTTTTCCACAGTGGCTGCACCAGTCTGCATTCCCACCAGCAGTGCAGGAGGGTTCCCTTTTCTCCACATCCTCGCCAGCACTTATTCTGTGTTGTTTTGTTGATAAGCGCCATTCTGACTGGTGTGAGGTGATATCTCATTGTGGTTTTAATTTGCATTTCTCTAATGATTAGTGATGTTGAGCATTTTTTCATATGCCTGTTGGCCATCTGTATGTCCTCTTTGGAGAAGTGTTGATTCATTTCTTTTGCCCATTTTTTGATTGGATTGTTTGTATTCCTAGTGTTGAGTTTTACAAGTTCTTTATAAATTTTGGCTATTAACCCCTTAGCAGACGTGTTGTCAAATATGTTCTTCCATTGTGTAGTTTGTCTTTTTATTCTGTTCTTATTTTCTTTGGCTGTGCAAAAGCTTTTTAGTTTGATATAGTCCCATTTGTTTATCCTGCCTTTTATTTCACTTGCCCGTGGAGATAAATCGGCAAATATATTGCTTCGAGATGTGTTGGAGAGCTTACTGCCTATGTTTTCTTCTAAGATGCTTATGGTTTCATGGCTTACATTTAAGTCTTTTATCCATTTTGAGTTTATTTTTGTGAATGGTGTAAGTTGGTGGTCTAGTTTCATATTTTTTTCAGGTAGATGTCCAATTTTCCCCACACCATTTGTTAAAGAGGCTGTTTTTACTCCTTGTATGCTCTTACCTCCTTTGTCAAATATCAATTGTCCATAAAGGTGTGACCCCCTCAAATCTGGACAAGGAAAGAATTTGCTTTGCACTTTTCTCTCAGTCATAGTTTTATATTCCAACTCTAAGAGTAAGTTATTTGTATAAGTCTACTAACTTGCCTTTAAATTTGTTTCCCCTCCACACCAACCTCTTGCCAGTTTATTAGCCTTTTGAAAACAACAAAGATGACAGTGAAACTTACCATTTGTGCGGGGAATCCAGATTCCCAGGCTCCTGCTTCAGCAGCTGGTGCAACCAATGGAGAAAAAAAGAACAGTCTCCAGTCTCTGACGGTCCCACCACCTGGCTCCCCGGAACTGGAATCCATCCGAAGTAAGGGCTAATCTCCTGGGTCCTGCATGTCTTGCACTCACAGACTAGTAAGCGGGTCTCTACTTGGGAACTGGCTGCCTGCCTAGAGGTCAGCGTGTGAAAGGACCCAGTCAGGGAACCTTCCCCTGAATGATGATATAAAGAGAAGAAGGATTACTGCCCATTAGGCAGGTGACTGTGTGCTCTACATTAATCAGCCTTAGGACCTTAAGAAACCCTTCCATCCCCTTTGAGTCTCAGCTTCTTCATTTCTAAAAAGTAGTGATACTCGTTGCTCTCCAGGACTCTTTAACTAAGGGAACCTTGCTTCCAGATGTCTGACTAATGAGTTAAAAACATCATTTTGTATATTTCTTCTTTTTATATTGAGCACGTAATTTAACTTCTCTGAGCCTCGGTGTTCTAAATGGATACAGTGATAGCACTTCTCCAGTGGAATAAGTGGTCCCTGGCACTACAAGAAACTCTTTAAAATGCTAGTCATGGCCACAGGTATTTATAGTTGATCTGAGTTCTGTTATTTGGATATAATAGTAGATCCTGTCAAATGAAATGGTTGTATGTGAACCATGTATCAACCTTTTTTTGTATCATTAAAATGCCAGTCTAGTATATTGAGATAAATTATTTCTTCCAGTTATCTTTTTAAGAAAAACTACACTAGTGTTTAATAAAAATAAATAAATTTCAAGCTTTGTAGCATTATTAAAAAGTACTTTTAAACATTGACTTTTTTGCATTTGGGGATAAAAATCTCTTTTGGCTTTTAAACTGCAACATTCAGTTCTTCTGACAGGTACTTAAGGAAACAGCAGTTTAAAATATTTGTAATAGGTTGTGCAGTGGATAGAGCATCATAGTGGGACCCAGAGGACGCAGGTTTAAAACCAAGGTCACTGGCTTGAGCACGGGCTCATCCACCTTGAGCATTGGCTCACCAGTTTGTGTGCAGGGTCCCTGGCTTGAGCCAGGGACATCATAGACATGACCCCATGGTTACTGGCTTGAGCTCAAGGTCGTTGGCCCAAGCAAGGGGTCACTGGCTCACCTGAAGCCTCCGATCAAGATACATATGAGACAAAAAACCATTTGTAATATAGTTGGACAAAGAAGTCTTCTAGTAATACATTTAGAAAGACTGAGTAATTCAATGAATTCTTAAAAATGTTTTGGAAATTTTCTCATTTCTAAATTTTATGTTTCCTAAATAGCATTGTCTATAAAAATATGAAATGCTAAATGAAAATGAATATCTTACACCTGTTCTTACCACTTCAGGAGCAAGAAAATAGTCTGTCTCTGACTTCCTGAAAAGAGAGCATCTTGTCTAAAGTTACTCTACCAAGTGTCCCAGCTTTCCCAAAATATGCTGTTTGCTGTATGCTGTTTTGGTATACCATAACACATAGGATATGAAGACTATGATAAAAAGGGTGGTGAACTTATATTCACCTTGTTCTCCATAATGTGTCCTTATCTACTCAATTCTGGGCATGTATGTACCAACATGTAATGGGTGATTTTATAAAACATCAGGTAAGACACTGGAAAGATACTGCAAGTGAGCCTCAGCTGACATTTTGAAAACTCAGATATTGATCAGGTGTGATTACATAAGAGACTTCATAGGATGAGAACAGAAGAAAAGACACAGAGCCCTGACAGGCAGGCCCCATGACCAACAGGTAGATGCCCTTTGTGTTTAGTGTCCGTCCCTCACTGGTGTAGGTCCTGCCACACACATCTCAGTTCTGAGATTTGTAAATCATGATTTCGTAAGAAGTTTGTATAGCTCCAGTGAAATATAGACTGTCAGAGTTCAACTCTCTGCTCTTGTTTCTCTGATATATATTATCTCTAGTGATTTAAAAAACACAGAATAGTACAGAAAATAATTTAACAGGTAATTTTGTGCCCACCAATTAAATTAACAATGAAGGCTTGATCATATTTTTGTGATAGTTTAAAATGTATCAGCAAAAGATTAAGGTGAATTTGAAGTCCTTATCCCCAGTCTTTGGCCCATTTTTTTTGCTCCATCTCCCAAAGACAGCCAGTGCGGTGAATTTACTGTATATTCCCTTCTCATTAATTTTATTTGTATTTCATTTCATGTTTAACTTATTTTTAGGTACAAGCAGGTCATCAACACCAGCAATCTTTGCTTCTGATCCTGCAACCTGCCCCATTATCCCCGGCTGCGAAACAACAATTGAGATTTCCAAAGGGCGAACAGGACTGGGCCTGAGCATTGTTGGGGGGTCGGACACTCTGCTGGTGAGGACTCCCCCAGAGACACTTCAGGAGACAGGGCGGCCCTTCAGCGAGCTCCCGCCCCAGATATCTTACGAGGGAGTTTTGTCTCCGTTTTGCAAATGATGTATAAAGGCTTAGGAAAATGTATCACTCCTTGTTATTTTAATATGTAGGGAAGATATTTAATTGGGTGGGTACTGGGATTTTTATTTTGAGTAAGCCAATCCTGTCTCAGTAAGATTCTGTTACCTTTCTGATTGTGACCTCTAGGTTCAAAATATTTCCGTCAGTTCACCAGTCCTTGCTGTATTTTAATTTCCTTTTTACTAAATGGACATGGTTGGGTTAGACCCATATTGAGAGGGGGGGTCTATGGATAATTTGTAGGCAAGATTTTCTTAATGTCAAAAATGCTTTTAAAATCCAATTATTTCATATGTGAGTAGGAAAGATGATGCATGTATGTATTATATATGTGTATATGGTTTATATTTTTTTCTTTAAGTTTCCCTATTATTAGAAAGAAGTATAAGCTTCTTTCTCTCTTTTTAGCAAAAATTATGTTGTTAAGTTTTCTGTGAATTTTTTAAAATTTATTTATTTTTTACTTTTAATTAATTTTAATGGAATGACATTGATAAATCAGGGTACATATGTTCAGAGAAATTTTTCTGTGAATTTTGATATGTGACTCACATAAGAGTCTAGTGAGTATGTGACCCTTATCACTGTCTACAAAAATGCAGTGTGTTTTGACTCCATTTCTGCTCACGATTCCTGGGAGAAATGGGATAAAACATGGGTGTGTCTTGTCTGGGTCCTTAGGGTGCCATTATTATCCATGAAGTTTATGAGGAAGGAGCAGCATGTAAAGATGGCCGACTCTGGGCCGGAGATCAGATTTTAGAGGTATGGACACTGTTTGCCCTTTACATTAGCAAGGAAAGGCTGTTCTGGGGAGGGTGGTCTTTGTGTGTATATTTCTCTTTTCCTCCCTCTCTTCCCTTTTTTCCTGCTCCCCCTTTCCCCCCCTCTCTTTCCCCCAACTCCTTTTCCTCCCCTCCCTCTCTCTGTCTTCATTTTCCTTAACTCACCCAGTTCCTCACAGCCTATGTCCCATTTCTGTACAGGTGAATGGGATTGACTTGAGAAAGGCCACACATGACGAAGCAATAAATGTCCTGAGACAGACGCCCCAGAGAGTGCGCCTGACGCTCTACAGAGATGAGGCCCCGTACAAAGAGGAGGACGTGTGTGACACCCTCAGCATAGAGCTGCAGAAGAAGCCGGGCAAAGGCCTGGGGTTGAGTATTGTTGGTAAAAGGTAAGGCTGAGAAGGGCAAACCCAGGCACCTTTTGGAAATGGTTGAATTTAAGGTCTTTTGAAGAGTAATAGCAGTAGAATCTTTATCAGTAGCAAGTGTTCTGTAAGTAGCTAATGTCAGCCCACTCAGTGTGAAACATCGGAAGACATTGATTTTGAACTTTTTCAGTCACTATTTTGAAGGCTTTTGAAGGTCTCAGACAAAAGACCATTTGTTACTTTTGAGGACCTGCTATATGCCAGGAAATATGGTAGATTCTGGGGAACAGAGTTCCATAAAACATGGTTCCTTACCTCAGAAAACTCACCACTTGATAAGTGATAAATATACTCGTGCAACAGGAACCTATTGATGAGGGACAGAAATGTCTTGTGGGGATCCATGGAAGCAAAAGAGAAGTGCACCACATTACCCTATTTAAGGAAAGTAGATTAGGAAAACTTATTTAAAAAGAAAGGCCTGAGCTGAAGCCCAAAGTAGTAAATGATAGTTGATTTATGAAGGGGGGTGGGGGTGGAAACTATTCTAGTGAGAAGGATCAGCATGAAGAGCGTGCTATCAAGGGAAACAGTGTCACATTAGAGGCTGCGGGGCAGATTGGCAAATATACATACATTCAGTACCAAATGTATTTAAATATTTATATATAAGAAATAGTAACAAACATATAATATGGTAAACTCCTACACCTTTATTCTAAAGATGGGAAAGCAGTTGCTAAGACCTGGGCAAGCACTAGTGATGCAGTTCCCCTTTCACCGAGCACATCTAATTACAGCTACCTTTGTAGCTCAACAAGAACTTGTTGGTTTAATTATAGTTTTTTGAATGAAAGATTGTAATAAGATTAGTATTTGTTCATTCTGCATAAATCTCTCTTGATTGGAAGTTAGATCTGTAATGATTTAAAATAAAAGACAATACAACAGGGATACTTAAGTTTTAGATAACATAGTTTTAGTTTGCAATATACATTATTAATCATTTTCAGTAATGTTGATGATAATAGCAGCAAATTTCTACAGGCACAAGTCAATATCCATTTAGGGCTTCCTTATAGTATAGAGAGAACAATAAATTGTGCACCCAGGGACTAACTCTTATATCTCATTTTTGCCATTTGGTAGCTTTGTGACCCATAAAATGAGTATAATAATAGCCACTTCTACTCACAGTATATAACTGTTAAATAAGTGTGCTTATGAAAGACATGTTTAATCTATGAAATATTGTAAGACATAGGTCATTATTTATCACAAAAATTAATTTTAATAATATTTCCCGGATGCTTTAAAACAATAGAACCTACAAAGTCATAAAAATAGAGTAGAATTTTCAGTTTAAAAATGTCTGCGTTTTCTTAAATAAGCATTGCATTAAAGTTGAGAAAAAGTAATAATGTTGAAAATAAAAATTATGTTTGCAGAAATGACACTGGAGTGTTTGTGTCAGACATTGTCAAAGGAGGAATTGCAGACGCGGACGGGAGGCTGATGCAGGGGGACCAGATATTAATGGTGAATGGGGAAGATGTCCGTAACGCCACCCAGGAGGCTGTTGCTGCTTTGCTGAAGGTAAACATCCAGTGCCAGAAGCAGTTGTGTGCCATACCGTAGAAGAAGAGGAGATTTAGCGTGGAGTGTCACTGCGACACAAGTACTGACTCCTCTTTGTTTAAGCTGTTCTCCCAAATAAGATATAAGAAACCATATTTTCATGATCAGTCATCCTCAATACACAAAAACACTTTATGCACCTTAAGATTCATTGCAATGTTATTTGCAGTAATAGAAAAACTAGAAGCAATACAGTTGACATAACTATACAGACTTATAAATTTAGCAAAGATGCATGGCAAACGTATCTGTTTAAAATCATGTTCAGGAAAACAATATTAATTAACATGAAAGAACATAACAGCAGAGAATGTGAAACAAAAATGAATTTCTACAGTGTAGAAATATCTATGTAACATAAAATCTTATGCTTAGTCTTATAACAGTAATTATGGGGTGATAATTGGAACAATGGAATCTTGGATTCCTTCATTTTGAAATTTTTCTATTGAGGATAAATTCCTTTTCTAAAAGAAAAATTGACGTAAAATATTTTTATAATAATAAATACCCTTGTAGTGTAAAAGAGATATTAAATAGATGAAAGAGTTTCAACTTTACACACTAAATCATTAATATATGGAATTTGTTAACCTCTAAAATTATGTAAGCTGGAAATATGAGTAGATTCAAGAAGGGTTTAATAAGTCCCTGACCCATTTCAAAACAAACAAAAATAATATATGGATATTGTAGGGCAAGTCTTGATCTTTCAAAATTTAACTCATGATCGACATGTTTAAAAGCAAAACATTCCTTGTACCGCCTGTCACAAGCAGCATAATAATATCAGTGACAAATATTTGTGGAGGTACCACTTGGTGCTAGCCAGTGTCATAATCATTATACGTGGATTATCTTATCACAACAACCTGTATTGATCTCCATTGTAAAAAAAATCCAGAGTAAAGACTGACCAAGCTAAACATTTATCATATTAAGGTCACACATCTAGTAAATCACATAGTCTGATTTAAAGCAGTGTGTCTGACTGCAAAAGCCCAGCATCTCCAACACCTTGTGCTGCTTCCACATGAGACTGCACAGCATTTTTTGTAGCCTGTGCTATCCTGCCTTTCCCATAAAGGGCCACAGGGAAAGTGTCTTCGATCTTTGTTTTGTATTTATCGCAATATGGTAATTTAAGTATTGCTTATTCAGGTACAGTTTAACAATAGGGAGTTTACCCATTTACCTTAGTGCCTTTGCTATTAAGAGCAAAATAAGTTGTTTTATTATTTCTGTTTTGTTTTTTTAAAAGCCAAGTTGTTTAGATCATTTAGCCTGTCTAAATCAGTGTATTTTCTGAGATAATTGCCTAGTTCTCAATTTGTCATTACCTATCAGAAATAGTTTCCGTGAAAATTTTGAGGTCATAAGACAGACACTGGGTGTTGCTATTGCTGCTGTTTTGACTAGTTTTATTTTTAAAAAGTCTTTTTCTACAAAGTATTAGAGATATCTTTGCCTATGGAAATTCCAAAAGGAGTATGCCTTAAAAACAAAACTTATTTTTAAAGAATAAAATGTGCTCCCAAAGATGGTTGTAGCATTTTAGTTAAATATTTTCATAAGACAACTGCTCCCCCAGTGTTCCCTAGGTACAGTGACCTTGGAAGTTGGAAGAATCAAAGCTGGACCATTCCATTCAGAGAGGAGGCCTTCTCAGAGCAGCCAGGTAGGTGGCTGTGGGATTCATGAGGGTAATGCGGTCCACATGCCAAAAGGAACTCAAAGACGGTCTTGCCTGTGAGTCTGCCTGGGGTCATGGACACAGGCCTGGCTCTCTGGCAGCTTGGCGGGTGGCGTGCAGTTTGAGATAGGGAAGGGCAGGAGCTGAAAGTGGACAGGTAAGCAAGGTGTAGCTGTTGAGTAGTTTGTAAGTATTCTAAGGAACCTAATTTTTTTACTGACGTGATTCTTTTTCCATAATTTCAAAAGTTAACCAATTAATGTATGAAAGCCTAACCAAGATAATATATTTTCAATGTAACAAACATTTACCAATCAATATTCAACTGAAAAAAAAATCCCATCTAGTTAAACTGCAGATGCTCACATGTGTAAAAATATGGCGTTATACCATTCAGGTCTCCTTACAAGTTTCTCTCAGTCTTGTCTTCTGATGAAAGACCCCATTTTTATCAACCCATCCTTAAAGACTCCTTCTTAACTCCTTAATGACTACCATCAGTCTCATGTTGTCTGGTCCCAATTGTACTGTTTTTAAGTCCTTATCTATGTCCATCATCAATATAAATGTAGAGAAGATTATCTGGAATGAGAGTATGAAAATCCATAAAAACTTTAGGTAAGTTGGAATCAATTTCATCCATCCTTTCAGCTTCTGTTTATTTAGGTCACCATACAAATTCTTCCTGAAAAAGAAAAAAAACAGTAAAAACTGTTTAAATGTCCATGAAATTATCAGATGCCTATGTTACTTAACAAGTATTTCTCTCCCAATGCCTTAAGGAATTCTGAAATAAGTAGTATTTAGGGGCTACTATTACTTGGAACCCTTTCTGAACTAATGCACGTGAACTTGCAGATGAGTGAGTGCAGCCTGTCGTCCTTCACTTTCCCACTTTCTGGACCCAGTACGTCTGAGTCCCTGGAGAGCAGCGCGAAGAAGAATGCATGTAAGATTGGTTTGCTGTTCAAGCGTGATTTACTGGTTTGAATTCTGGCCATCAACACAGATTTTCCTCCCTGTTTTAATTTACCTCCAAGCGCTCTTTCCCCTAAATCATTCCATATACTAATACAGGTGGAAAGGTGGGTGTTGGCAAAAGTTCTGAACAACACGGAACTGTGCCTACAGCACCACTTTTCATCAGATGTTTACCCTACAGGACATACCAAACGTTAGAATCAGGATTCTGCAGTTCTTCTAGTATTGCTAAGCCTGATGGTATATTTGATTTTTATTTCCTTTTTCTGTTTAATGTAACACAATAAGTCAGAAGATGTCATTAAGTAAAGCCTTTCTTTTCCATGGAAGATTGCAAGCATTTTGATTGAGAAAATTAATGTCATCCTCCGGTGCTTTAATTACATGAAGTCATGATGTAGAGGGTTTTTTGGCTTGAAGCATTGGTTAAAAGTTGTTCACATCGAAGAAACTAACCATCTGGCATTATCTGTTTGCACAGTGACTAATATTCTAGAAATTCAGGAACTTACATTCATAAATTCTTTGTAATACACCCATGACTTCATTCCTCTCAGCTGTGCACATGTGTCTGTCTGTCCAAAACACCTTCTGTCTTTGTCTCACTAAGAGTAGCTTGTACAGTTATATACTCAGTGCCTCACATGAGGAGGAAAAAATGGTATCAACTAGAGACACAAGTGCTCTTATGTGAGAGAGATCACATCATGTGTCCTCGCAACTCAAACCCTTTCACGAAAACATGGGTATGTCATTTAGTCTCATCCAGCTGCAGACATTGCCCAAAATTTCAATGAACATAAAAATGCTATAATAACCATATTTTATCTTTTTTACCTTTATAGTGGCATCTGAAATTCAGGGATTAAGAACAGTTGAAATAAAAAAGGTAACTTGGGGATTTGGGGAAAGAAAACAGTGCAAACTCTGTTGACTTCAGAGGCCCCGGTGTGGGTGTTTTCCTGTAAGCTGTCTTGCTTTTGTATAGTACCATATGAAAACTTAAGTGTGATACACAGTGGAAATAGCATAATGCAGTCTTTGCCGAATTTTCTGATTTTAGTACCTTGTTTGAAAAATCATTGTTGGCATATTCTGTATTGCCAAAACTGGCAGCAGCTCAGCCCCCAACAAAGTATGCTCGACCTCATGCTCATAAGTAAGCCTTTGCCTTCAACAGATAGTTTCTGTTTTCCTCAAAGAGATTTCCCAAGAGCTGTGAACAAGAGAGAAAATAAAAGCAGCCTCAATTTACTGAGCCTGTACTATGTGCTGACATTCTAATAGAAATCCCATGCTGTCACCATCTCATTTAATGCTCGCTGCAGCCCTTTGTGGGAGGTGTTGTACTCTCCACTTTGTTAGGAAGATCTAGTAATCCATTGAGAGGAGTGGACTTTTTCTAGGTCCCAATATTTGTAACTGAGGGTCCTGCTTTGAAAAACAGGTTTCCCAGATTTCAAAAATGGAGCCTTGCCTGACCAGGTGGTGGCACAGTAGATAGAGCATTGAACTGGGATGCAGAGGACCCAGATTTGAAACTCCAAGGTCGCCAGCTTGAGTGTGGGCTCATCTGGTTTGAGCACATGCTCACCAGCTTGAACCCCAGGTTGCGGGCTTGAGCAAGGGGTCACTCAGTCTGCTGTAGCCTCCTGGTCAAGGTGCATATGAGAAAGCAATCAATGAACAATAATGAGCTGCAATGAAGAATTGATGCTTCTCATCTCTCTCTCCTTTTTGTCTGTCTGTCCCTATCTGTCCCTTTCTCTGTCCCTCTCTCTGTCTCTGTCACACACACAAAAAAATGGAGCCCTTTGCACTTTATCAGTGTATCTGTGCTCATCAGTCCCATAGTATGGTTTTCACTTAACGTGAATGATATCTTTCACAGATGCTTATTTCCCTATCTCACACAAATGTCAAATAAAAAGTAATGTAACTTTTTTAACCTTCATTTTATATCCTCACACTTAGAGGATCAGAGTTAACTAGAGATATTGTGCAAAAAAACCCAAAAGGCAATTAAAAATACCATATTTACTAAAATATTCTCTCTCTTCCATGGCCAGGAGCCTACTGATTCACTGGGAATCAGTATTGCTGGAGGGGTGGGCAGCCCACTTGGTGATGTTCCTATATTTATTGCAATGATGCACCCAAATGGAGTGGCAGCTCAAACCCAGAAACTCAGAGTAAGTGCCCTGGTAGCCCTAACGGTTTTGACAAAAGCTTTAATAAACCCTTCGAATCAGGCCACCTGGTGCAGGCAGTTTTCTATGTCTGTATCTGCTTTGAAATCAGCTGCTCTGGCCACAGCAGGATGTACTTTGAGTAAAAGATGAAGACAATTGGAACAGGGGAGAATTTGCTGCTGTTTGCAAATTTGCAGGCAAATGAAATGGGAAGATTTGCTATTGTTCTTAATATTTTTTACAATGTCTTTGAAACTCTGTCGAAGAAGTAAAACAGAAAGTGTTTTAGAACACCAGTATGAGGCAAAAACTTTTTCCTTACACATTTCATTGGTTTAAATGCTGATTTAATTTTTTGAAGTTGAAAACAATCATTTATGTTGCATTGGATTATCAATTTTGCAGAATTTCAGTGTACAGGTATGGGCAAAACTAGGTTTAAAGTTTTAATAAAAATAAATAATACAATAATTAATAATAATATAGGCCCTGACCAGTGGCTCAGTGGATAAAATATTGGCCGGTATATGGACATCCCAGGTTTGATTCTCGATCATGATTCACAGGAGAAGTAACCATCTGCTCCCCCACACACACTTTTCATTCTCTTCCCTTGATGATTTAGGGTGGCTTGATTGGTTTGAGCATGGCCCAGGGCACTGAGGATAGCTCAGTTGGTCCAAGTGTGGCAGCCTCAGGTGCTAAAAGTGGCTCGGTACTCAAGCATTGGCCCCAGATGAGTTTTCCAGGTGGATCTCAGTTGGTGTGTAATGGGAGTCTACCTCACTGCCTCCCCTCGTCTCACCTAAAAAACAAATAATATAAACAAACTGTGTTTAGTGTACTCACAACTGTAAACCTAATTTTGCCTAACCTATATGTATGACATAAATTGTAAAACTATACAAAACTTGCTTCAGTGTTGAGAGATTATCCAAATCTAGAGCATTGTGATGGAATTGCTGTGCTGTTTAGTTGTAAAATCATGAGTATTCCATTAAAGTCTATGAAGTCAAGTCTTTGTGGCCTTGTTCAAAATGGTCTCGAGGCCTGGCACATTGGCTTAGTGATGGAGTGTTGGCCCAGCATGTGGATGTCCCGGGTTCAATTCCTGGTCAGGGCACACAGGAGAAGCTCCCATCTGCTTCTCCACCCCGCCGCCTCTCGCTTTTCTCTTTCCCTTTCTCTCTTCTTCTCCTGCAGCCATGGCTCGATTGGAGCAAGTTGGCCCTGGGTGCTAAGGGTGGCTCCATGACCTCCATGTTGGGTGCTAAGAAGAGCTTAGTTGCTGAGCAACAGAGCAGTGCCCCAGATGTACAGAGGATCACTCCCTGGTGGGCTTGCTGGGTGGAGTCTAGTCGGGGCACATGTAGGAGTCTGTCTCTCTGCCTCTCTTTTCAGTGAATAAGAAAAAAGAAAATAGTCTCGAAACATAGCCTCCTCTTAGTTGAAATAGTCTCTAAGTTGGGAGTGGTTTAGTCTCCTTTCATACCTAAATATATGACTGACACTTAAAAATTGTTATACATGGCACATGGGTCAGAAAACTTTTCTGTGCTGGACCAAATAGTGACTATTTTAGGCTTTGTGGGACATATGGATCTGTGTTACAACTGCTTAGCTCTGCCCTGTGAACACAGCCAAATAAGCATAGAGAATTTGACTCACCGAAACAGGCAGTAGTCCAGATTGGACACAGTTTCCCACCCCTGAGAGTCACATATAATGTATATAGTAATAATGTCCAGAAAAATTCTGGGTTCCAGATGACATCAGATATCTTATTTTTTTAATAGGAAACAGTGTCTTACCCAGGAGAAATGAAGAGAAAAATGATTTTCCCCTCTCCTCAGAGACTATAGAACTCAGTCATTTTGTGTAACTTCTTTTTATGGAATCTGGTTTCCCTGGGTAGATTTTTATTGCTAATAGCAGTATACACTATTGATGTGCAAGGTAGAGAAGGAAATGTTTGTTCAGGTCTCAGTGTCCCTCTCTCCCTGGCTGCTTTCGCAGATAACTGTTCTTTCTCTCCCTTGCAGGTGGGGGATAGGATTGTCACTATTGGTGGCACATCCACTGACGGGATGACACACACCCAGGCAGTTAACTTACTGAAAAACGCCTCCGGCTCCATTGAAATGCAGGTAAGAATTTTCTCCCAAGCATTATTCAGAATATGGGTAGCTTGAGGATATGGGTTTTGATGTTAAACCAGTAAAAATGCTTAAAACTCTTGCTATTATTTCATTTAATATTTCCCTTGAACAAACTGATCAGATTGAGTGTTCCAAGTCAGTATGTAAGAAACACGTTCTGTCACAGTTACCCTGGTGCACTTATTATTTCACACTGTCTAAGGAAGAAGATACAAGGTCTTAGCAGTGAGTGATCAGTTGCTAGAATTTTGAGTGGGGTGAGTGAGTGCCTTGTGTTCTAAAGATCTTTAAACATTGCGTATACAACCATGTTTGAAAATCATCAGAGATCTTCATAGAATTGACTAGTAGAATATTTTTACTGTCAGTTGAAGAGGTCTCTGGACCTAGTGAAATTCCCTTTTCTATGGCTTATGTTATGTCAACAGAAATGATAAAGTGGACAATAAAATACATGTTTTAGTTTAACTGCTCTTTTTGAAGGAAAATTACTGATCCCTAGCCACATGAACATGTGCTGTTTGCTTCATATTTGTCCCCCGCACAGGTGGTTGCTGGAGGAGATGTGAGTGTGGTCACGGGTCATCAGCAGGAGCCTGCCAATCCCAGTCTCTCTTTCACGGGGCTGACTTCGAGCAGTATATTTCAGGATGATTTAGGGTGAGCTCATTTTTGATGGTCTGTGTGCCCCTACTCTCACATAAAGGTGAAATGATAGGAGATAAGGGATAAAATATGAAAATCAAGTGTTTCTAAACTATTAAATAATTATGGCATGGAATTAGTTTTTCAAAGGTAGACAGACATGCCTCTACTCATCCCACATTTTCAGCTCTTGAGTTTTTGGGAGTACATTTAATCTTGATTTTACTACCTTATGTGACACGGAACAAGTCAGATCTAACCTTTTAAAAATTCCAACATTGCCTACTTATTTAATCATCTTTTTCATTTAAAAATCTACAGTTATCCAACACGAGTACAAAAATATTAGAAAATAGAAAGAGAAGAAATGAGCATATTAGAATTTTTAAATAATTTGATGCAACTTTTACATTATTTATAATTGATATTTCTCCCTGAGCTTAGGGAATACTGATGTTTATGACTTATTCCATCATGGTCTTCTGCACTTCAGCCCTTCACTTTACTTTTATTTATTCTTTTAAAGTTTTTATTTATTGATTATTTTAGAGAGAGAATAGAGAGAAAGAGAGAAAGGGGTGGCGGAGGAGTGGGAAGCGTCAAATTGTAGCAAGCCAGGGGCTTCAAACTGGCAACCTCAGCATTCCAGGTCGATGCTTTATCCACTGCGCCACCACAGGTTACTTTAAATGAACTGGAAAAAGGGTGAGCTTCTCCATGCAATGAGAACATGTTGGGGAGTATGTTTTTTAAGAGGACTATAAATGAGTAATAGAATCAGGGTGTTAAATAGAATTTCATTACATTATGCAAATTTAAAATACTGAGCACAGCATACACTGGCTGTCAATTTAAGCATGCCAAAAACACCCATGATACACTTACTGTCAGTAATACAGAGAAATACTACTCTAGGTGGGTGTCAGGTAACCCTTAACTTGCAGATTCACAATAATATATATATATATATATTTTTTTTTTTTTAATTTAAAAACTCCTTTTTCCTTCCTTTTCCTGTAGACCTCCTCAGTGTAAGTCCATTACACTGGACCGAGGACCAGATGGCTTGGGCTTCAGTATAGTTGGAGGCTATGGCAGCCCCCATGGAGACTTACCCATTTATGTTAAAACAGTGTTTGCGAAGGTGAGGTTGCAAATTTTAACCACCTTCTCTCCCCCTAAGTGTTCATTAATACTGGTCAGCAGCTGGCTTATTAGTTTATGGCCTGAGGTAACGCCAAATGGTTAACAGTTGGTCATTTTCTTCTGTAATTCCCTATAGGGACAGATCATTAAATATTTTTGTCCAATTTGAGGTTTGGTTATGTTTAAAGGAAAATAGGTTAAAATTGAAATTCTATGGGAATGCTTGACAATAGATATAAGAATATTAATGGACTTTAGACAGTAATGCCTAATTTCTTTTGAAAAAAGCATATTGAAATAGAATTGAATGTCTTTTGAAAATAAGGTATTTTAAATATGGATGCTGCGAAGTGCTGGCCTTCCTTTACCTTGCATTTTTTTGTTGTTAAATACAGAACAAACAGAAAAGTGAATAAATTTAATCTACAGATTAACTAATTGGTCATTTATTATGCAGTTTAATATCATTGAATAAAATAGAAAAATAATAACTAAGATAATTTGAAGAGCATCCAGAAGCCCCGTCACCTACAACAAACCAGCACTTGTCATCAAGGGATTTAATAAAAAACGGAAAACCATCAGTATGTGTTTGTAATTATATAGTAACCTGCTCTATGTCAAAAATGTTTAGAATAAGGGTAAAGTTATTGCCTCATTGGTGAAGCTATTATAATTATTTAAACCCATCTAATTATTATTAATATGTTATTAAGACATTTTTTTGAAGAGCTACAAAATTGGACAAAATTTTCTGCAGAAGAAAATCCAGAATCTCAAAATTTTACAATGTAAAGGAACAAAATTCTCAAATCTGTTAAAAGATTTGATACAGGGGCCTGAGATGAGTGCTCTGGTTCTATAAAGTGCCTACCACTGCAGGTTTCATTTTATTATTTTGAGAAGAATATTATTTTAACCAATTTAAAGTACTGTATCTTTATCAATTAAGCTATAGGCTAAATTTATGAGATTTGTAAAAGCCACTGGCATGTCCAGAAATACAAACAGCACTTGCCAATGAGTAGAAGAGTCATGCAGTCATTTTCCTCAGCCTTGGAGCAATTTATTTAAGGCATGCTCGTTAGAACATATTTTAAGGATTTCATCATTATGGATTCCTCATTAACTTTTCTGTATTTTAATCTTATATTTAATTGCATAATTGCCTACCATAAGCATGCCTTAAGATGAGGTTCTTTTTTAAACAACAACGTCTGTGTTTAATCTTAATCATTAGGGCCCACAAAGAATATGAAAACTACCCTGAGGAAGCAAAGAACCAGTAAGCATGAGCTGCCTTCTTAAAGCCACAGAAAGAATTAGTATTGAAATTAGCAGCATTTGTGCCTTGTCCTGCTCTTGTCAACATGGATGTGGTCTTTGTGCTCTGCAGACCCTCGGGTTTGGTGGCCCTCATGCTCTTGTCCTGTAAAGTAGCTTTTGTTCCTACCTTATCCTTTGTTTTCTTTCTGCAAGTCTTTACAGGATAAAATATCCTGGATTCTATGAAATTATTTCTACCAGGCAGGTTCCCAAATATTCTTTATTAATTTGGGTTTCCACCTGCTATGCTGAACAACAACAAAAGAAAAAAAAAGGGAAAAAAGGCCCTGGCCGGTTGGCTCAGCGGTAGAGCATCGGCCTGGCGTGCGGGGGACCCGGGTTCGATTCCCGACCAGGGCACATAGGAGAAGCGCCCATTTGCTTCTCCACCCCCGCCCCCTCCTTCCTCTCTGTCTCTCTCTTCCCCTCCCGCAGCCAAGGCTCCACTGGAGCAAAGATGGCCCGGGCGCTGGGGATGGCTCCTTGGCCTCTGCCCCAGGCGCTAGAGTGGCTCTGGTCGCGGCAGAGCGACCCGGAGGGGCAGAGCATCACCCCCCTGGTGGGCAGCGCGTCGCCCCTGGTGGGCGTGCCGGGTGGATCCCGGTCGGGCGCATGCGGGAGTCTGTCTGACTGTCTCTCCCCGTTTCCAGCTTAAGAAAAAAAAAATACAAAAAAAAAAAAAAAAGAAAAGGGAAAAAAAAACATTAAGCTAATCTAATGACCACTAAAGTCTCTCCCAAACAGGAATTTCATTGCTAAAACCACTGAGGAGAAAGACCTCCTTTGTGTATGTTCATCATTGCTTAATGGCTGTGGAGCACCCATGGAGCATTGAGAGCAGTGTGTCCCTGCAGAGCAGTTTAGATGCTTGTTTAGATCTTTTTCTGTTGCATAGCTCTGAGGCAGCAGTTTTTGGGAACTAAACAAGCCTACTTTATAATTGCAGGGAGCAGCCTCCGAAGATGGGCGACTGAAAAGGGGCGATCAGATCATTGCTGTCAATGGGCAGAGTCTGGAAGGGGTAACCCATGAGGAAGCCGTTGCCATCCTTAAGCGGACAAAAGGCACTGTCACTCTGATGGTTCTGTCCTGAAGCGGCTGCCAGGATGGAGCTAGCCCCTCAGCCCCTCGCCCCCATGCCATGCTGTCGAGAGACTGGAACTGGTCTGTGGACGACCGGACACCCTTCCCGTGATGTTCGTTCATCGTGCTCTTCCAAGCTGTAGGGGCGGGAATGCCATTTAAGTTTGTTACTCTCGTATAGAAATAATTTTCTTACTGACAGCCTTGTATCATTTCTTCCCGTTCTCTTGCATATTGTGAAAATAAACTTAAAAGCAGAACTGTCTGCACAGTTAAATCATTCTTCCTGAAGATATCTGACATTTTATAGTGATATGGGTAAAAATGATGTGCTAAACTTGTTGAAAGAGGAAGCAAAAGTTATTCTAAAGCTAACCTAAGAGCTTCAGTACTGACATGGCTTCAGTAAGTTAAGGTAAAAATGAAAATATAAATTAAAGAAGAAAATGTTAAGTTTTATGAAAACGCCTCATTTTGTCAATCCACCCCTCTCCCTCTTACCAAATGTAAAAAAAGAAAAGTGTTTTTCTGTTGAAAAATCGTTAAAAATACTGTGTTTCAAATTTTTCACTATTATTAAAAATTGCATCTCCCACATATGTGCATTAGTATACACATATGCATTTTTCTCCTCAGGTGTGTTCCTAAGTTGGAGTGAAGAGCAAATAGCTAAGGCAATATCCCTAAATTTGTAAAGAAAACATTTAATGCACGTCTTTAAGTTCATTTCCATTTTTGACCTGTTATATTTCCACGATTCTACAAGTAAAGTGATGATGCACCCTGTATTGACTGTCATTTCTCTACAAGCAGCTGTGCTAACTGGAGGAACATAGAAGACACTCCGAATCTTTAGTGCTGGTTTAACTGATGCAACACTAAAAATGGCTTAGCACGCTGTGCACTTGGTTTTCAGCTAGTATTAATCTAAATGACAGAGAAAGAAAAGCAATGTGTTAGTAATTAATTTGGTTGTATGCCATTAGAAAATTGAGAAAAATTAAGGGGATTAACATAACTTCATTTCACTGCCTTATATTAACATCTTACAATACAATAGTTTAAGACTAAGGGAAACAGATGGAACTGTTTACTGAGACAACTGGTGAGGAATTATCATGTGTTCGTTCCCATTTTAGAGCGTGAAACTCCTACATTAGAATATATAAAGTCACTTTAAATATTATCTATATTTGTAACAGAAGTAGTGTACAGATATTTTATTACAGCACTTTTGTGTAAATGTGGGATCAAAGTGAATAAAGTTTCATTGTGCACAAATAAAGAAGCAGACATTTTTTTGTTCTTTTTACTGAGGAGAAAGCTTTATTTTATTCAAGGTTGATAATGTGAAATAGTTTTTTTTATCATATCTAACCAAATATGGCGTGTCATAGTTACAGTTACAGGAACTTTGGACAACATCATTATAAAAAGCTCAGTATCTTTATACTCCGAGTTTTTACTGATGCTGAAGACTGGTAGACTCCTCGTGGAGCAGAAGGAGATAAGTGACATTGTAGAAAGAAGTGTCCTGCCTGTGTGTGTTTCAGAGATGATATTAATGCAGTAATATTTTAAGTGTCTTACGGTAGTCAGAGCTGGTGTCAGATGGAAAAGTCATAATGCGAAGTATTTATATTAATAAGCATGAAAAGTCTGGTTGGAATGCTGAGCCAGGATGGGGAACCTTTGTTCTGCTGATTCTGCTCTTACCTAGGTAATGAGCAGGGCATTTCCTCTGTTTCATCTTATCTGTAAAACAATAGGTCATTTTATCTCAGAACTTGTGTTTAGTTCTAAAATATAATTTGGTTATTCTTAGCTATAGAAAATGAATGGACAAAACTACACGTGGGGCAATTCGGGAGATGTTCCCTTAACCAATCATTGTAAACCGATGTATTGATGTAACAAAATTCATTTTTATGTCTATCTTTTAGTCATCATTTAATGGTCCTCTGTCATGAAATATGTCAGGTAGGCCACTGGAGGCCGAGCTCTCCTCTTTTATAAATTTTGACTAACAAAGATTTTTGTGAAGGGCATTGCGGTAGATTCTAGGGAAACAAGTCGATCAAATGAAGTTTGAGTAAATATGTGGGAGTATCCCAAAGAGAACAGCTCGGAGGTTGTCCGTGCTAGCCTGAAGTGCAGCCCCTCCCCCAAGGTCATCTCCACCAAGAACCTGAGATGGTGACCCTATTTAGGAATAGAGTCTTTGCAGATATAATAAATTAAGGTGAGGTCATATTGGATGAGGGGATCAAGAACTGGAGCCACCAGTGGCTGGAAGAAGGAAGGGTTTATCTCTAAGGTCCACAGAGGGAACATAGCTCTGTTTACACCTTAGTTTCAGACTTCTAGCATCAGTGAGAAAGCATAAATTTCTGTTGTAAATTGTATAGTTTGTTCTATTTTGTTATGGAAGCCCTGGAAAATTCATACAGTATCTTATTTGTAAATCCTTAGCAACTATCATTGTGTCTCGATAATAGAGGTTCTGTACATTCTTGTTGAACATATGAATGATTAAATTATAGATCATGGTTAATGTCATGGTATGACATTACTTTAGTTAGCAAGGTGCAGCCTGTATACAAAGTGCAAAAGTAAAACAGTAGGGATGCTACTGTAGGGGTATTGAAACAGTTGAGAAAAACTCCCCTTCTAAATGAACAGAATCGAAGAACATGACAAAAATTCATGCTTTCTATATTATTTTTTTCTCAAAATATAAGAGTTCTATGTAGTAAGGGAAGCAAGTGTTTAGGTAAAGAGGTTGAAGACATGAGCGTTTACTGTTAACGCCATGTACAATTCAAGACAACAGATTAACCATAATTGGAACCATATAATGGTTTGTGTGATTAAATCACAATGGAGAATACCATGCATTTCTGCTGTTCTTTGTGACCCCTCCAAAAGGATGATGAGAAGGAGGTGGATAAAGTATTTAACTTCAACACTGACTGATACATAACAGCAGGAGTAACAATGAGGTGTAGCCAGTCAGTAGAATTCATACATCAGAGCAAATACTGACTTGGAAGCATAAAAAGATTAAAAAGCATGAAAGATGGAACAAGCTAAAGGAAAGGAGTTTTTGTTTATTAGCTTGATTGCTTGTTTTGTTGGTAAGACTCTTGATAGAGCACAGTTCGATAGATTTGAGGAAGCAAAGGAAGCTCTTCCCTACTCTGAGGTTACTGTACTGAGCGGCCTCATATGTGATCAGCTGTGATTGGGAACGAATGAATGCTTGGCAGTGATTTAGAGCCTTGCCTCAGATCTCGTCAGAGCGAATGAAGAAGGTGTTGCCTGCAGGAGGACAGGAGTAAATAGGGTTTTGTTTTGTTTTTTATGTGTTGGTTGGTTGGTTTTTGGTTTAGGTGTGGGGATGTCAAAACTCATCACCTGCTTTCAGCAGCCCTGGTGTCTTGTTTCATGTCAGCAACAAGTATTCTCCAATGCATTTGATTTGTGCAAAGATGTTCCTCAGCTTTGTCTACTAGGAATTAATGTTTAACGTCACCCCTTTTTGAAGAGAGTTTTGAAAGGTAGGACTGACCTCTTTTACCTCAAGAGGGAAAATAAAATGTTAATGGCAAGAAAATATCTAAATGAAAGAGCAGGAAAACGAAGTGTAGCTAATGTTCCCTCAGTGATTTGTGTGTACTTGACACTGCAGCTTTCCCCCCTCAAAATGCAGGTAGTTCATTTTTATGTAAATTAGAAAATAACTATATTATTTGTCTAAGAATATACTTACCAGTCAAGTAAAGACAGTTCAATAGTAGACCCTTAAAAAGAATTATGTCAAGAAGAAGGAAAAGTCTATGATTATGATCTCGGAATTCCTTTGCTGAAAACATTTCTTGAATTTTCTGAAGTACCACCATGGCAGCTTCAGAAGGGAATCGCTACGTGCTCATCAACATTGGACATTTCTTCAGTAGGTTGTGTCACTTCACAATATTTTGTGATCCTTTCTTAACTCTCCATTCTTCTCTACCTTATGTGCATATTTTCAAAAATACAGTTACCTTTGGAAAACATAAACCTTTTTTCTCTTCTTTTGTTATCAATGTGATAGACCTTAAGACTTTTCACTTGAGTCTACCTTGAAATATTTGGCATTCAAAGTTCCACTCCCCAGAATTATATTAATCTAAAAGGTATGTTATCCATTCAGTAAGACTTACAGATTTACCTTGCTTTGGAAAATTAGATGACTGTACATAAAGCATTAATACCATGTACAGGATAAACAATCAAGAAATGGTAGTTGTATGTATTACATCATGCAAGACATAGAATAATATAAATTCAGTAGTTTTACTTAATAGCCTTCAATTTTCACTTCAGTATGATCATGGCCTTCTGAAGTTGGATGCCTATCAACATACCAAAATTTCATTGTTTCATATACAACCATCATAGTGTTTCCCATATCCTTATATAAGTCTACTATTAAATATTTTTCTTTGAAGTAGACTAATTTTTAACTTGCGTGCTTAAAAAAGAGTTGCATTTCACTACTTTAAATTAAAATGCAATACATTTGAAAAAATACATTTGCATAAATTTAAAGTAACTATGAGCAAAAGCCATGTTCTTAAATTCTCTGAAGATACTATTGCCTAACAAGAATCAACTGTGTTAGGGAGAATGGCAAATGTTAGAATGGTGCTAATGACTCAATGGAGACTTCCCTGGTTAAAGGAACTGAAATAAAATACCTTCTTCAATATGTGGTAATTCATTAATTTCTAGTGCCTTGTCAATGCCACCTAAACTGATCACATCATGATAGATACTTTTTAAAAACTTGATTGTACCAAAATCAGAAAGATTTTATCGACTCTTTAAAAAAGTGAATCCAAGCCAATCAATTCTGTTTTTGAAAGTGTGCTTAGTTAATGAAGTTAAGATTTTGTTCATAAGGCTTTCACTAAAATCAGAATTAGGTCATCACCTTCAATGTCTTAGTTTTGGCAATTTGAGTTTGAAATAAAGGACAGATAACATTAAGTAAAATTAATCACAAAATGACCACACTAGTTGTTGTTGTTTTTTATGGAAACTTTTAAAAAATATTCCACTTGTGCTTTGCTTTTAAAATGTAAGTAACAAACATAAACCTAAGAAAAGTAATAGTGTGTGGTATTAAATAAAGCTAACGCCTCGCGCACCTGGAGGGCTATGAAGGTGGCAGTATACCTAACTAACCTAACTACGCACCTTGCTGCCTTTAAGTGCACTGATACTAACCAACCTCACTGAGTATAAAAGCTGTTCATTCACTGGCTCCAGACAAGTTTGAAGTTTATGCAAGGCAGCAATTTTTAACCATTTTCTTCTCATGGCACACAAAAAATAATTACTAAAATTCTGCAGCAAACCAAAAACTATATTTGTTGCTGGTCTGACAAAAAATAGATATGTTTGCTTTATTTACACAGGATGGCAATTGTGTTGGCTGTTGTCATTTTTTTATTTGACAATCTAAGGGAGAAGAGGTCAGTGCCCCAAATGCCAGGTATTGCGTGTTTTAAAATTTCTTGAGGCACACCAGTTGAAAACCTCTGGCGTGAGGCTACACACAGTACAAGAAAAAACAGCCTAGCATACGTATTTTTAAAAGAAGAAACCATGCTTCTATAAGTTAAATGAAAAATATTTACCTGATTTTTAAAACAAGTCATTATTATAATCATGGCTTTTGTACTTTCTGTGAATATTAAAATATATGCAAGTCCCTTTAGAAAATATTTATTATCAAATCAGTAAGGAAGTGCTTAAGTTTACATTTTTACTTCTTAATTTTCACACATTACTTAAAAAGATAACTTTACTAGTAGGATCATGAGTTAATTTGATGTCTTACTCTGGGTACAAAAAGGCTGTACAAAACTGGATTGACCATTTATTGCTCAAATATTTATGAACTTGAATTCTTTAAGAAATACTTACTCTAGAAAACATGTTGCTATAATTAAGCATATAGATAATATGTTTTTGTTACAGACGTTACAGAGATGTCACTGAACTTTTTAAAACTTACTGGAAGTCCTCTTCATATAGAAATGTGAGTTTCTATAAACCTCTTCATTGCAGTTGGATACCTGTGCTTGTAAAAGCACAACAGCGACTTCATTTTAGCTTAAAAATGATTTTAAATGCTTTGATAATATTTGTTACACACTATTTTTCTTCTTCTTTTTTTTTTTTTCATTTTTCCGAAACTGGAAACGGAGAGACAGACAGACTCCCGCATGCGCCGGACCGGGATCCACCCGGCACGCCCACCAGGGGGCGACGCTCTGCCCATCCTGGGCGTCGCCATGTTGCGACCAGAGCCACTCTAGCGCCTGAGGCAGAGGCCACAGAGCCATCCCCAGCGCCGGGGCCATCTTTGCTCCAATGGAGCCTCGGCTGCGGGAGGGGAAGAGAGAGACAGAGAGGAAAGCGCGGCGGAGGGGTGGAGAAGCAAATGGGCGCTTCTCCTGTACACACTATTATTTTTTTTAGGTTTATGTTTGTTACTTACGTTTTAAAAGCAAAGGACAAGTGGAATATTTTTTTAAGACAGCTTCCATAAAAAACAAAACAAAACTGGTGTGGTCATTTTGTGATAAAAGATGCTGGCTCATTTTTGTAAAGTAATTTTTTTTAAAGGGTAAGGGGCATGTAATTTTTTCTTGGGGTTAATAAAAGAATTAGATTTTAATCTTGGGGTTAAAAATTTTATATGTAATTTTTCTTGCTATTTGGAGAGCTAAAATGGGGAATTTGCATTTATTTATAAGGACCTGATTTCTTCTGTTCAATAGTGGATTATTTTCTAAAGCTTTTTCTTTCTACACATTACAGGTATTAAGGTAATGAAGTTGTGAATGTCTCAACGCACACTTTGCCTGCCGTGCATGAATGTAAGTCATAGCTGGAAATGTCTTATGCTGAAGGAACTCAAGATTTTTCTGAAATGTAAACAGCATGGGCTTCCTAATCTCAGGGCCCTGGGTTCATACCTCGGCTTGGCTCTTGACAAGAAGGCAGCAGACTTCTCTGAGCCTCTGCCCCCTTGACAGTAAAATGGGATTGAGAACATCTTTCTCACAGCTCTGTTAGTATCAAATGAGATGATGTATCTGCACATGGTACCATTTGATAAATGGCAGAAATGCTACTAATATTGTGAAGTCAGCATAACTTAAGGGCTTGATGGTCATTTCATATAGTGGACTTGTGGAGGTCATCAGGAGTGTGCTATCCCTAATATTAATTTACATCCTGACTTTAAATAAAAATTTGTGAAGTGCCCTCTTTCTCATTCTAGAAATTTCCTCATCATTTCTACTAGAACGGAAAGCAAAAATGACCCCAGGGGACGCCCTGGCTGGTTGGCTCAGTGGTAGAGCGTCGGCCTGGCGTGCAGGAGTCCCGGGTTCGATTCCCGGCCAGGGCACACAGGAGAAGCGCCCATCTGCTTCTCCACCCCTCCCTCTCTCCTTCCTCTCTGTCTCTCTCTTCCCCTCCCGCAGCCGAGGCTCCATTGGAGCAAAGATGGCCCGGGCGCTGGGGATGGCTCTGTGGCCTCTGCCCCAGGCGCTAGAATGGCTCTGATTGCGGCAGAGCGACACCCCAGATGGGCAGAGCATCGCCCCCTGGTGGGCATGCCGGGTGGATCCCAGTGGGGCACATGCGGGAGTCTGTCTCTGACTGCCTCCCTGTTTCCAGTTTCGGAAAAATGCAAAAAAAAAAAAAAAAAAAAATGACCCCAGGGGAACTGAACTTGCAGAGTCTCATTGGTTGCTAAAGTGAATGTGCCATTCCTTAATTTTTTAAGTGAGATTGGACTTGGGGTTATTAAACCTAGTAAGAGATTTTATAACCAGTGTAAAAACCCCATTGCTTATATAATAAGCTTAGTATCTAGTTTTAAAAGTAAATAGGAAATTGTACAATGTCCATCACTCATACAGTCTCTCCTCCCAAGTCCTCTAGGATAAATTTTATTTCCATTCTTCTTTTAAATACAATGCCTCTCCAGAATGGAAGAAACAGAGAAGAAGTTAGTTTGGTAGATTGTCTTCTACAAGGAATTTGGTAAGATTAGCCAGGTGTTTTTTTTCTCTTCCATGTGACATATAATTAAGGAATTCAAACAAAAATAGTTGAGGAAATATAAGGTATATATTATATGCCTACTAATGGTTAAACTTTATTGATTAATTTTTCTTTTTATTTCTAAGCTGTCAAGGATAGGAAATTTGCCTTTAAATAGGTCTTCTGCCAAGCAGTGATCACATTTGACTATAAAATAAGCTTCAAGGCCCTTTAAGACCTGGCTGTGAAAGTTCATTCAGTTGGAGACTTGGGCTCGAGGTGGGAGAAGACTCTTCTCTTTGGGATACGGTACTTTGCTTTTCTTTGGTCTAATGAAGGGCAGTGCTTTTTGAACTGGAGAGGAGACAACTGGAACATGTAAGCCCGATTTGCAGGTTTGTACACTGGATATGATAAGCATAAAACACTCAATCCCACGTGCTAATAAATATTGTAGAATGTTTTTTTAATTTTCCATTGATTTGAGAAAAAGGAAGGGAGAGGAGGAAGGAAAAGAGAGAAGCATCAACTTGTCCTTAGTTGTTCCATTTCCTTGCGCACTCATTGTTTGCTTCTCCTTTGTGCCCTGACCTGAGATAGAACTCATGACCTCGGTCTGCCAGGACAAAATTTTATTCACTGAGCCACAGCCAGGGCCTATGGATATTTGAAAAGAAATCTTTTCAATGACCTAAATATTGGAAGCTAGCAAAGGGCCAAGAATCAATCACCCTTAAACATTTAAAGAATTGAGATTCCCAAAGAATATGTTTATACCCACCTGTGCACTAGTGATTATTTGCAGATAGATGTGCTCATGAAAAAAATTTGTGATGGGAAGTCCTACTAAAGTGTGAAAATCTTTGATAAGTTTTTCTTTATGACCATGGAGCTTTTTTCTTTTTCTGATACACATATCATGATATTGCTACTTAGAGAGGGTACCTATTTTTCAACTTTCAAATAAAAAATATATTAATGTATCTTAACTTTTTTATATGGGGATTCTGAATACTGGACAGACTAAAAATTTTGTCACTAAAATTTTTGAATGAGATTGTAGAAAATACTCCAAATTTGAAGGAGAATAAAACAAAACAAAACATGATTGGACCTTTCCTGTACTAGGGCCAGATATTTAGTTTCTCTAAATATATTTGTACATGGGGATAATATCGGCCCCCACGTTTTTGAAAGTCAAAATATTTAATGAATGTGAAAGTTTAAAATTTTTTAAAGTATAGATTATTGTTATTATATATTAGCTAAACCATATATTTTTGGCTATTTTGATTAGAAGTTACCAAATTGACCAATACTGTCTAAATATATTCTGTCACTTTCCTGTTGTACAGTCCTATAAATAAACCACTTTTCCTAATCAAATGCTTTATTAATGAATAAGATATATCTAATTTTTTCAAAAGTATGAGATGGTATATAATTTTTTATTCTGAGGTATATAATTTTTAAATATAAACAATATATCTGTTAAAGATTAAACTCACTCATTCCCAGGTATGATCTTTAGACCATTTTTATCATCACTGTGTCTTGGACATAGCCATTTTATAATAGATGGTGGCGTTGTGTTGTTTGATTTTGTTTATGTTATGGATTCTGTTACTCTACTGAAAATAATATTAGCACAGGAGCTTTGCTCAGTGGTAGGGATATGGGTGATGGAAGGAAATTATATAGAAGGAAGGGATGAAGAAGCAAAAATGTTTAGAGGAAGGGGGAAGAGCATTAACCTCAAGCCTATTCTGATAAAATATCTGCCATTGTATATGAAAGCTAAATATGGACTTCTTCAAAGTCAGTGGAAAACAAAAGGGCAGGGTCAATTATAATTCTAATTTTGGGAACAAAAGACAGAAATTATTAAATTTCTTATATTGCATATAATTACACTAAGAGCATCATAAGTGGTTAGTGATTATAAATGAGTAATAGAATCATTTTGGGACAGACTCAGACAGATTAAGGAAAAATGTGGCAATGATGTCAGTAAGGGACAATGCTAGTTCACATGCTCTCTTCTTCTCAAACTTTTTATTTAGCATCGAAAATGAGACTAAGAGGATGGTGGAAAGTCATGGGTGTTTTTCACTTTCTGAGGAAGTAGAAAAAAATGCACAAGGTCTCAAGGGCATGAAGGGCATAATGCAACTGCTTGTTTCCACAGGCATCCCCAAAAGTTAGGTCCAGTGGACGGTTTCCATGAGAACGCATGGTATCTCTGTAGATGCTGGCTATATAGTTCTAACGTTTCTGGAATGTGACTGCTTCTTAACCAATTGGTGTTGCTCCCCAAGAAAGTATATTTACTATAAGAAAAGAAAGTATATGATGTGAATCTCATTTTATTAAACCCACTCTCTACAACATTTCAAAATGGATGCAGCATCAATTGGGCAAACAATAAATTTTCATAAAAATTCACACTTAAGACTTCTTTTCCTCCTTGACTTTTTACCTTAGGTAGTACTGACAGTGAAAGTGGTCCATTGAAATGGTACATGCAAGGAAAAGAGTATTTCCTCTGCCCTTTAATCCATTTACCATTTGAAGTTTTCTAAGAAGTACCCTGGCAGATCACATAAGCTAGAGAAGTGAAGGAAAGCCAAAGTCCAGATATTTCAGGTGAGATTTGTTTTCTGGGTTAAATCATTGAGTAAATTAATCTGATCTCCCAGATAGTTCTGTAGTATAGTTTTGGCTTGAAGTATAATCCAAATAAACCGTTTAACAAAAACCTGAAACACCAGGCTATGGATTTTATTTTTGATAAATAAGGTAAGAGTTTATAACCAAAGTACTCAGGAAACATTTTTTGAACCTGTATTCTGCATTAACTCTTTATAAGGGAAGCTGTTCTATATAGAAACAGATTAGAAGTTCAGTTACGGTAAGGGCATCCTCTGTGGGGTCTTCCCCAACCTTCCCTTCAAAGAACTCTTCCTTTAATGAAGCTATTTGTGCTTTTTTCACACCCCATTATAACAGTTCCCTTGCAATTTTGACATGCTTTCTGTCCATATTATTATCTTTACTCCTGTTCAGTACTGTAGGAAGAAAGATTCTTTGCCTCTCTCAGAGAGAAAGAAGAGTTAAATTCCTGGAAATGAAAATGTGAAGTCTTTGCAATGGATTAAAACAAACAGAAGTGGCAGTGATGGCTAGCTAGCATTTCTCCCAGAAGGATCACAACATTAAGAAGCCTGATTAAAATGATTAGACTAAGAGAACTAATTGCCTTAGACTAAGAAAGGTAAACAAAAAGGAAGGGGCAATTTGATTATAGCCTGAATTCCAGCCAGTGGTGGGATTCAAATAATTTAACAACCAGTTCTCTGCCCTAATGACCATGTTAAGTATAAAAAATCGATACATTGAAATGGAGTTTATTGTTTCATGCATTTAATATTTAAATAAGAACAATAAAAGAGGTATACAAAACTAGATTATGTTATGAGTTTTAAATTATTAATGAAAAATATTCAATAATACCTGGCAAAAAACAATAAAACTGTTATTTGAGCTATTTTCCTGTTACTCCTTGATTGATGTCCTCACTTGCAATTTTTTTCACCTCTGGACGGAATGAACATTACTACGGGCACTTAGAATACGCTGTTGTGCAAATGAATGTTAAAAAAGAGTAAGGAATGTAAATTTGTGATTTCCACATTGAGAGGCTGCCCAGGCACCCACCTTAGAGAGAACCTTGATTGCAAGTGCCATTTTAACAACTAGTTTGCCGAACTCAACAAAAAAATTAGGTATCGGTTCTACTGAACCGGTGCGGACTAACTGAATCCCAACTCTGGTTCCAGCCCACTGAGTTACTACAAACATTGAAACCACAGCTCATTCTCAGAATTTTTCTAACATTTCACCTAGAAGAGTTTCTTGCAGCCCCTTCTTGACAAGTGAAGAAAACAGTCTATGGGAGTGTTTTATCGTAAGGTTTTATTTTCTATAACTAAACATGACATCCCTGATGACCAAGCCATTTCTACCCATAGCTTATTTTCAACTTTTCAATCTCTTGCTTTCTTATGGAACCTCTCCAAGTTCCATGCATATTATGTGGTAGACTTGCAGTCTAAAGCTGATTTTCATAAAGGCATAATCGGTGGCTAAATCATAATTTATATGTAGCTCACAGATAAATGGGCCATATTCAGAGAAGCAGAGTCTGGCAACCAAAAATAGCTAAAAGTAGTGTAAATAATTGTTCTATTTAGTTTGACTTATTAGAACTTAATCTTTTGATTGGTTTATCTTTTCCTAATCTTCCACTCTTAAAGAAGGGATTAAGAATTACAGCCCTTCCCCTACTGGTTCCCTAATACTTTCCTCACACTGTGTGCTCCCTGCTTCTTTCTTCCATCTTCAAACCACAGGAGCCTGCTTGCCCACAGGCAGGTCAGGCTGGGCTACTGGACAACCCAGAGATTCCGCCCACTCCTTAGCTCTCATGGAGGGAAGGAAGCACTGGGTAGTCCCTAGGAAATGGATTTCATCTCGAACTCTGACCACTTTTCCTGGCAAAATCATCCCATTGTTTTGTTTCAGCAGATAAATAAAGGATAGCGAGGTATTAACATGAAAGTTCAATTGAGTAAGTTTGATGATCTAATTGACTTTATTGAGCAATTCATAAATCAGGTAGCTTCCTGTCTAGCAAGTAGAGAGCTACTCAGAGGAACTGTACAAAGTGGTAGGATTTTATAGGCAGAGGGAGGATGTAACAAGGAAGTTGGAAGTTACTAGCAAGAGGGGAAAAAAGGATTGTTTTTTATCAGAACATCATCTTTTGGGAGACCAAGTGTTTTATCAGGCAAGTTACCTCACTGGTGCTAACCAGGAAGTTTCAGATAGACTGTTAAAAGTCATATTTCTAGGAAAGGGGGAAGTTGGAGTTACATCTTGGTTTGCTGTCCTGGGAACAAATCATTTTGGACCTGTTACTTCTTTTCTATGGAATCCACACGCCCCCACGAATCTGCTAGGAGAGTGCTTAGGGAAGGCAAGGCGGGCGTGTGTGAGTATTATGGAGTAATGCACAGGAATGTGGCAGGGTTGTAGATTGTGTCTGGACCTGGGACTGTGTGTGTTTTCCATTCATTCATTGCATCTTTCTCAATCTTTGTCCCTCCCCCATTTCTTTTTATTTTTTACTCCTAATCAAAAAGCCATTTTCTCATTCCCCACTGAAATGTAAACCAACTCCCAAAATAGCTGCTGGCAAAAAAAAAAAAAAAAATGTTAAAAGGAAAAGTTGGATGTCTAACAGTGTTTTCATTCCCCAAAACTGTATCAGAATAAGGCTGGTGAGGGAGAAAGGGGGAATTGAAGGTTTTTAAATGGGAAAGGGAAAGAATCCTCCGATATAAGGACTGGGAAGCTGAAGGAAAGAGGACCAAGTGCCATGTTGTTCTTACAAGATATACCCACCCAGTTGCCCGCTCACTTGCAATTGACCTGACTTTCTGCAGTTACTCTGACTCTGCCCCCTTCCATACCCATCACCTGTGGACAACCCACCACCTGATAGAACTTGTCACTGTGAGTCCACCAACTGAAGGAGGGCCATTGAATAACATGGGTGGGTTTGGTGACATGGAGGAAAAGTATTTCTTGCTGGTTAAGAGGAGGGTTGCATTTCATACCAGTAGAGAAGTTCAGTAAGAAATGGAACAGCAAGAACCATGACATTCATTTAAGTCTCATACAGAGCATATTTCCAGCTCAAATGGCTTGTGTTTCAAATTTTTATTTTGGAGTGGTTGGGGATGATGAGGACATGGTGGAGGATAGAAGTTAGGTCATCGTTTACCACTGCTATAGCCAACGGTGGGACTCTGAATCCGGACTGGTTTGTTGGAGCCAGAATCCTCCTCCTCCTCCGGCTGCCGATTCCGTTCGGAAGTGTGCTCCTCTCTGGGGCTGTGTTATGTGATCCCTGCTAGAGGCGTGGCCCTGTTTCTCAGGGCATGTCCTGAACAGAGATGGGAAGGGAAAGATTGCCCTCTTTTCTACAGACCTGCAGGTCGAATGGTTGTCTTGTTTACAAGCCATCCATTGATTGAAAGCCCCACTTCCTTCATGCACCATATCTCCTTAACTGAGACCTTTCCTTGACCTTATCCTTGTCCATCATCTTTGTTATCTATTCTGGTCATCTACAGCCTTTGTTAGTTCCGTACCTATGGGTGTTACTTCTATCCAAAATGACAAATCTCACCTAATTCCCAAAGTGGTGCATGCTTTCCACTTTCAAGTATGACCTGCCTTGCTTTTGTCATTGTTGTCACTTGCTCAGGCTTTGAATGAGGTGCCCCTCTGATTTATCTTAGTGTCTACTTTTCTGTGCTGCTTGTCCGGTTTGGGTTATGGCTCACTGTGATGCTCTCTGCTGGTCCGCTCTCCCCAACACCCACTGTGGTGCTGGCGGTGGGGTGACTGTCTTTCCTGAGTGGATGTGTCCTCCACATCACTGCCTCACCTCTCATGCGTTTTGTGTAACAAGAATCACAGAAGTCTTACATTTTAGAACTAGATAAGAGTTTTGAGATAACATATCCTTCTGTGGTCCAAAAATAAGTTGTTAGAACATTGATTAAAAACAATTAAATTGATTCATTATATGTCAGACTTACCATAATGGTCAAATATAGCAATATATTACAAATCTTCACTGAGTATATAATACTATTTTCTAAACCCAATTGACCAAAACTATCTAGTGAGACTCAAGTTCCAAAGAATTCATTTTTAGGAAACACACCTCTACTACAGCAGATCTGAGGAAGTTATTCCATCTGAGAGAGTTATTTAGCTATATTTTCTTCCCAACAGGTTTTGAACTTTTGGACAGAAGGCTTGGACCTCATTCAGCTTTTTATCCCCATAGACTATAAAAGATATATCATGAAGAAGGGTATAATATGTTTTATTTTTCTTTTTAAGATATAAAGTTTGGGGGTTTTATTTTCCTCTAAAGAAACTGGACAGGATTTAAAAGCAAAGCAGATAAAGAGGGTGTGTTTTATTACTTTTGAGGCATTCTTTGAATGGTGGATGGTGAGAAGGAGCGTGGGCCTGAGAGAGGGAAACAGGTCAGCTTTCGGCATACCCACTGAATTACAGAAAAACAAATTAGTTGATATTGGAAAGTCAGGGCATAGAGTAGAAGACAGCCCTTCAGTGGTCAAGTATGTTTCCAAGTTGGCTGTCCTCACAAGAATTTCAAAGTGATGGTTTTAAAAAGATTTAATACTTAAAAATAATTTATAGTAATAGTATCATGCTATCTGAAGAAAATTAGCCAAGCAACAGTCTTGTACATTTGAAGTTGGAATAAAGGAGATGCATGAATAACAGCTGATTATTAACTTACTGAGCTGTACTCTCAAAAGTTAAGGCATGAAACCATTACGGTTCATAGTCATTAGTATATACAAATTTCCAGGAGAAAGCCACCTGAAAGGTTAGATTAAACTCTTTCCTTGACAGAGGGAGAAGCTTCAGGTCCATCCGTGTTGTTGCAAATTGTAAGATTTAATTCTTTTTATGGCCAAGTAATATTTCATTGTATATATGTAATACATCTTCTTTATCTACTCTCTACTGATAAGCACTTAGGTTGCTTCCATATCTTGACTGCAGTGAACATATAGAGTAATATGTCTTTTCAAATTAGTGTTTTGGGTTTCTTTGGTTAAATACCCAGAAGTGGAACTGCTGGGTCTTTAGTCTCTTCTTAGAGCCTTTGTGTTAAAGTCTGTTTTGTCTGGTGTAAATATTGCTACCCCAGCTCTTTTGTTGTTGTTGTTTCCATTCTCATGAAGCATAGGTATTTCCCATCCCTTTACTTTCAGTCTGTGTGTGTCTTTTAGTCTGAACTGGATCTCTTGTAAACAACTTATGTATGTGTCTTGTTTTCTTATCCACTGAGCCACCCTGTATTTGTTTATTGGAGCATTTAATACATTTTCACATAAAGTAATTGTTGATAGATATGTATTTTTTGTCATTTTATTATTTGTGCTTTAATATTTTTTTCCTTCTTCTTAAAAAAATTTCTTTAACATTTCTTGTACTGTGATTGGCAAAGATGCTCCTTTAGGGTTTTGTTTGTTTGTTTGTTTGGGAAGCTCTTTCTTTGCCCTTCAATTTTAAATGATAGCTTTGCTAGGTAGAGTAATCTTGATTGCTTTTCATTGCTTTGAGTATTTTGTCAATCACTTCTAGCTTGCAAATTTTCTGTTGAGAAATCAGCTGATAGTCTCATTGGAGCTCTCTTGTAGGTAACTGCTTTTCTCTTGCTGCTTTTAAAATTCTCTCTTTGTCTTTAACCTTTGACATTTTAATTATGATGTATTTTGATGTTGGCCTCTTTAGGTTCCTTTTTAGGACTCTCTGAGCTTCTTAAACTTATGTTTCTATTTTCTTCACCAAGATAGATGAGGTTTCAGTCATAATTCTTTTAAATAAGTTTTCAATTCTTTGCTCTCACTCTTCTTCTGGTACCCCCATGATGCAGATGTTGGTATGCCGAAGTTGTCCCAGAGGCTTATTAAACTATCATTTTATTAATTCTTTTTTATTGAATTTATTGGGATGACATTGGTTAATGCGGTCATATAGGTTTCAAGTGTACATTTCTATGATACATGATCTGTATATTGCATTGTTTTGTGTTCCCACCAACCAAAGTCAAATCGTCTCTGTCACCATATATTTGCTCCCCTTCGCCTTTACTGCCCCTCATCCCTTCCCTCTGGCACCCACCATACTGTGCCTGTGTCTATGAGTTTCAGTTTTATTTCCCACATATGAGTGAAATCTTTTTCTGACTGACTGATTTTGCTTAGCATAATAGACTCAAGGTCTATCCATATTGTCACAAATGCCAGTATTTCATCATTGTTTTTATGGCTGAGTAGTATTCCACAGTATATATGTACCACATCTTCTTTTTTTATTTTATTTTAAAAATTACATTGAAATGGGTGACATTGATCAATAAGAGTACATAGGTTTCAGGTAAACATTTCTATAGCATTTGTATTGTTGATTGCGTTGTGTGCCCATCACCCAAAGTCAAATTATTTTTCCATCACCATCTATTTGTCCCTATTAATACCTTCCCCCACTCCTCCCTACATTCCCCTCCAGTGGTAACCACTTTAATTTTATCTATGTCCATAATTCTCAGTTTTATATCCCACCTATGTGTGAAATCATATAGTTCTTAGCTTTTTCTGATTTACTTATTTCACTCAGTATAATATTCTCAAGGTCCATCCATGTTGTCGTAAATCATTATTTCTTATGGCTGAGTAGTATTCCATTCTATATATGTACCATATTTTCTTTATTCAGTCTTCTATTGAAGGACATTTTGGTTGTTTTCATGTCTTGAACACTGTGAATAATATGGTGACGAACATGGAGGTGCATGTGTCTTTACGTACCAATGTTTTCAAATTTTGGGAGTAGGTACCCAGTAGAGGGATTGCTGGGTCATATGGTAGTTCTATTCTTAGTTTTTTGAGGAACCACTGTACTTTATTCCATAATGATTGTACAAGTTTACATTCCCATCAGCAGTGAAAGAGGGTTCTTTTTTCTCTCCAGCCTCTCCAGCACTTATCACCTGTCTTGTTGAGAACAGTCATTCTAACAGGTGTGAGGTGGCATCTCATTGTAGTTTTGACTTGCAGTTCTCTAATAGCTAGTGAAATGGAACATCTTTTCATATGTCTTCTTAAGAGAAGTGTCTGTTCAGGTCCTCTGCCCATTTTTTAGTTGGATTGTTTGGTGTTGAGTTGTATGAGTTCTTTATATGTTCTGGATTTTAACCCCTTGTCAGAGTTGTTGTTTGCAAATAGATTGGGTGTTTTGTACTACCTTATCTTACAAATCGTTTATGTGATCCTTTTCTTCTGCTAACCTGTTGATTCCTTCTTGTATAGTCTTTATTTTATTTACTGTATTCTACATTTCTGACTGTTCTTTATATTTTCTGTCTTCTTTTTTATTTTTCATAAACTTTTTTGTTGAAGTTCCCAGTGACTTAATGTATTCTTCCCCTAAGTTCATTGAGCATCCTTATTAACCAGTGTTTTGAACTCTGCTTTTGGTAGATTCTCTGACTCCATTTTATTTTATTCTTTTTCTGTGGTTTTGTCTTATTCTTTCATTTGGGACATGTTTCTTTGTCTCCACATTTTAACTGCCTCTCTGTATCTGATTTTATGCATTAGGTAAAGCTGCTACATCTCCTGGTCTTGGTAGAACAGCCTTATGTAGAAAGTGCCCTGTAGGGCCCAGTGGTACTGCCTCCCCGATCACCTGAGCTAGGTGCTTCAGTTTCACTGCCTGTATGGGCGGTGTTTCCCCTCCTGTTGTAGTTGAGCCTTAATTGCTGTTGGCACATCTATGGGAGGGAGTCACCCCCCAGGTTGATCAGCTCTAAGGATTAGCTTCAACTATAGTGGAGGAGCTGCTGTGCAGGGGCCTGTCCCATGGAGTTGGACTCTCTTCAGCAGGGCTTTGGTGCCTAATGAGTTTGCCCTTGAGTATGTCCCTCATGGGGATGGTTGGTGCTTCAGCATTGGCTGAAGCTGTCTACTGGGTCCTTTGGCTTTGGGGTCAACTAGGGGGTGCAGGCCAAGATCACCACTGCCTTTGCAGCCCAGGGCTATCAGGTATATGTTACAAAATGATGTGCGCAGATGGTTTGATGCCAGTGCTGGACTTGGAGGTGTGCTGGAGAGGCCAAGCATGAATGAAAGCTATCTGCTGCTAGTGCAGGGCTTGGGGCTGCTTTACAAGAAGTTCAGGGCACAATGAGGCAAGATGCTCTTGTTTAGGATTTGTGGACCTTTGAGAGATTGTAAGAAAGTTTGCAGCATGAGTCGTTTTGTAAAGAAAAGCCACTGGAAGTGAATTAAGTGGGCCTGCAAGTTGTATGGGCAGAGTCTGGGAATCACCAGGGCAGGGCAAACATTATGAGCCTGCTTGGTGGAGACTCAAATATAAATCCCACCTGCTGGCTCTGTGGTGGGGAGCATGCAGCAAAGGGACGGTGGCCTCTGCAAGCACTTCTGTCTGGAAGAAAGCTGCCTTCCTGTCCTCATTCCAATGCCAGGTAATTCAGTTCCTCCCCTATGTCCCTGGTGCCTTTATAGCTGCTGCCCCAACGCTGGAGCTCAGAGCAAGCAAGTCCTACTAAGTCCACGTGTGAACCCTTTAAGGCAAGTGCCTGGGTCTCCAGCAGCCCTCTGTCTCACTCGGTCACAATTTCAGCTGGTTTTCCCAGTCAGAAGTTACGGGGACCTTTTTCCCGGCAGTGGAACCCCGGTTTGGGGTGGCCTGGTGAGAGGCTGGCACCCTTGCTCCTCAGGGGCACCTCCATCGCTGAGATATCCCTCCTAATTTTTAGCTGCCACATGTGGAGATGCCACTTTGTTTTTTATCTCTGCCCTTCTTACCAGTCTGGATGTGGCTTCTTCTGTATACCCTTAGTTTCAGGCCTTTTGTTCAGCTAGACTTCAGGTGGTTCTCAGGGGTGGTTGGTGGTTGTTCTGTAGTTATAATTTTGATGTGGTAATTTAGTATTTTGTGCAATTTTAGAAGTGCTTCTGCATGTGTAGTCAGTTAAAAAAAAGCTGTGATTATAAGACATTCAATAAATGGAAGTGTATTACAAAATGATAAGTTTAAATTACCAACAAACTATTAAGATGTTGCAGTGTATGTTTTTAAAAAGTGCAGGTAATTAATAAAGGATTGGCCGACAATTTTTGAGACACAATAAATAAATGGAACGGGTGAAAAAACCTTACACCCACATTAAATACGTGGCTCACCCCACGAGCATCAGCTGTTTAGCTGTCAGCAGCCAGAGCTGGTTCGCTTGTGCACATATAATGCAACAGTGGCACTCTGGGCAGGATTTATCTTGCTGTTTGATCTTCAAGGTCTGAAAAGAAAGTCAGATATTCACAAGAAATACAAACAATTGGGGACAATATGTATATGATTCTGAAGGTAGCCTGTTGAGTCAGGCAAGCTGAGAGAAGAGTTTCCAGCCATGCCTTTCTAGTGCAGATTGTATTTGGTTTACTTTCTCAATGACCTGAAAAAACAAAGGACCAAATGATTATTATGAGTGATGAAGTAAAATATGGCTGTTCCTGAAACTTTAGGAAATGCCATCAATTGGTTAAAGACCTTTCTATTTAGTTAAAATTCTCAAAGGGAAAATAAACCTCCTACAGAAAAAGGAAATTCATGAGTTTCATTTTTTTTCCTGGAGTACAACCACTAGAGGGCGGTAGAGTCCATGCTACTTTGACTTTATTCGCCATTACCCACCCCTCTGACCCCCAGGCCCAGCCCAACCTTCTCTTTCTGAGTGGCTAAAGGGACTCTTCAGAAAAGGGGTTGGGTTTTGTTATTTCTTTTAATTTCTAAAATGCATTATTTGTTTTCAAAAACATACCTGAGATACAAAGCATTAGTATGTGAGATACATCCTTTTCCAGATTTCAGGGCATGATTGTATTCTTTTTCTTTTAACTATAATAGTGCTTTTTTAAGTAAATGCTTAGGGCATGAAGAGAGGTATACACACAAGCTTTACTGTAGTTATTGAAAAAATAATAGCAAGCATTATGTCAATGAATTCTGAAGTCAGTTCTTAAGAAAAACTCCCAGAACATCTAACTTTAAGAAAACAAGAGTGATAAAGTCAAGCTATTGTATTCTGAAGAATAAATTTTATATGAAGAACAGAATAGCCTCAGAAAATACTTGATACTTAAAAGCCTGGCTTTCTCTAGACATTATTACTGCATATTATTGTTAGACTTCAGAAGAAAAAAAATGACTTTTTTATTTCTGGTAAAATGAAAGATTTGGTTGAAAATTATCTTTCACTTAAGTTGAAAATAGATTTTGTGAGCGTTTATTTTGTGTTTTATCCAATAAAGAACTGTTGTGTTTTTTGGGTTTTTTTTGTTTTTTTTTTAATATTAATATTTTTTTATTAAATTTAATGCAGTGACATTGATAAATCAGGGTACATATGTTGAGAGAAAATATCTCTAGATTATTTTGACATTTGATTGTGCTGTATACCCCTTCCGCAAAGTTAAATTGTCTTCTGTCACCTTCTATCTGGTTTTCTTTGTGCCCCTCCCCTCCCCTAACCCCTCTCTCCTTCTTCACCCCCTCCCCCCTCCCCCAACTCCCTGCCCCTGTTGCCATCACATTCTTGTTCATGTCTCTGAGTCTCATTTTTATGTCCCTTCTATGTATGGATTCATCTCAGTTTTTTTTCTGATTTACTTATTTCACTCCGTATAATGTTATCAAGGTCCATCCATGTTATTGTAAATGATCCGATGTCATCATTTCTTATGGCTGAGTAGTATTCCATAGTATATATGTACCAAAGTTTTTTAATCTACTCGTCCTCTGACGGACACTTGGGCTGTTTCCAGATCTTCGCTATTGTGAACAATGCTGCCACAAACATGCGGGTGCATTTCTCCTTTTCGAGCCGTTCTATGGTGTCCTTGGGGTATATTCCTAAAAGTGGGATAGCTGGGTCAAAAGGCGGTTCGATTTTCAGTTTTTTGAGGAATCTCCATACTGTTTTCCACAAGAACTGTTGTGTTTTAATATATCACTGATAAAAGCAAAATCATAGAACAACTAATGGAGCAAGTTTATACTTCTCTTCCTTCCCTCAGTCTCTCTCTCTCTCTCCCTTCTTCTCACTTACAAATCAGTGGAAAAACTGTCACTGCAGTCATCAGCATTTTGTGCATAAAATTTTTCTTCAGAAAAAGAAGTAAACTTAGTTTGGATCTTTGGCCTTGAAATACTTAGAATTAAATTTTTTATAAACATACTTAAAGAAGTGGTCATTTTACTTGCTGAAGAATGGAATCCTAGAGAAACATTTAAGATATATAAGCGCTCCTTAGATTAAAACTCAATTAGACTAGTTATAACTAGTCATACTTTTGAACATTTATTCCCCCAAACAGTGCTGGGCATGGAGCAGATACTTAGTTTGTTCAACAAATTAGCATCTATCAGATGTACCTAAATTCCAAACACCGTGCTAGGAACTTTTATCCCTGCCTTATAGGAGCTAAAATCTCTAGATTTAAAAATATTTGCAATGGGTAGTTTTGAGATAAATTAGTTATAACACTTATATTTACTAATTTTTGTTAAAATTTCCACTCTCCTCACAAAAGTGCTCTATGACACACATTGTTTTCCAGGTAAAGTGAACTGAATTATTTCTGTGGAGACATTTTAAAATGAAGTTTGAGATTATTACAAGCAAACTGAGTGTCTTAAAGACAGTGGTGTCAATTACTGGTGTAGGTGATAAATTTTCTCTAAATTCCCTGTATGTTGTTACCAAAATTTTCTTTTATACCTCCTACAAATAGTTTTGGCACACTGACCCTCCTGCACAATTCACTTTGGAGATTTGCAAGGGGTTTAATACTGGATGTGGTGTAGGGCTCGCAATAAGAGCTTTTTAGACAAAAATCATCCTGGCTCCATTTAATCTTCTTGCTGTGTAAGTCTGTTATCACTAATGAAATGGCTCAGTTTGCATTTGCCCTTCTCAGGGAACTACAAGGACATGATCTTAAAAAGACTGTACTCATATCAAAGCAATCCAGTAATAATATTTTAAGAAGAGACTCCTTGAACAACAGCCACAGAGGACTCAACATGTCTTTTTTAAAAAGTCCAAGTTAACCTCAACTATGTCACCTTTATCTCCTTAGAGCAGAAGAGAAAATCTTAGAGCATTGGTATTTCAGGTAAAGTGATTTTTCCAGAAACGGAGACCTGTCAGAACTCTTTATTTATCATGAATATTGCCCAAGTTAAGAAAAATATTTTTATTTGGCAAATTTTACTGAGGAAGGTTTTCTTGTTTTGTTTTGTTTCTGTGGGAGTGGGAGATTCTTTTTTCCTTTCTACTGAAAAGATTATGCTTAAATGAACCCTGGCCAGGTAGCTCAGTTGGTTAGAGCAGTGGTCCCCAACCCCCGGACTGTGGACCGGTACCGGTCTGTGGGCCATTTGGTACCGGTCCACAGAGAAAGAATAAATAACTTACATTATTTCCATTTTATTTATATTTAAGTCTGAATGATGTTTTATTTTTAAAAAATGACCAGATTCCCTCTGTTACATCCATCTAAGAGTCACTCTTGACGCTTGTCTTGGTCACGTGATACATTTATCCATCCCACCCTAAAGGCCGATCCGTGAAAATATTTTCTGACATTAAACCGTTCCATGGCCCAAAAAAGGTTAGGGACCACTGGGTTAGAGCACTGTCCCAATGCATCAAGATTATGCTTTTTTTTTTTTTTTGTATTTTTCTGAAGCTGGAAACCGGGAGAGACAGAGACTCCCGCATGTGCCCGACCAGGATCCACCCGGCAAGCCCACCAGGGGCGACGCTCTTCCCACCAGGGGGCAATGCTCTGCCCCTCCGGGGCGTCGCTCTGCCACGACCAGAGCCACTCTAGCGCCTGGGGCAGAGGCCAAGGAGCCATCCCCAGCGCCCAGGCCATCTTTGCTCCAATGGAGCGTTGGCTGCGGGAGGGGAAGAGAGAGACAGAGAGGAAGGAGAGGGGGAGGGGTGGAGAAGCAAATGGGTGCTTCTCCTATGTGCCCTGGCCAGGAATCGAACCCGGGTCCCCCGCATGCCAGGCCGACACTCTACCGCTGAGCCAAAGATTATGCTTTAATGAGATACTTAATAACACTGGGCTGGAAAGAGGATGGCCTTAATTAACCCAGTGTTTAATCAGTTAGCATTCCAACTTTTCCCACTTTGCCAAGATTCACTCTGTTGAACTTGAGGGCCAGCCTGCCCTGGAGAATAACAAGTCAATCAGTCCTCTTCTAGTGTAGCATAGTGTAGTACAGTACTCCCATCATACCTGTTAACTGTAACATCTTAGCATTTTGCACTGACTTCCTATTGAGGCATTATCTACTCAGGTCTTCGGATGACTTGATTCATTCATCTGCATTATAAATGGACTACTTAAATTACTCGTGTGATGGGAACAGTGATCTCCATTTTACGGATGAGGAAAATAAAGATCTGATAGGTGAATAATTGTTTTAATTATTGGGAGTAAGGTCTCTCAGTTTGAATAGGGCAAAGTGACAATCCATGGCACATCTTTGACTTCATATCCACTCTTGTTATTGCCAGAACAGTAACTGTAGTTGCATCCAACGGCAGGGGATTGAGGGGGATGCTATAACCTGGACTAAATCAGAGATTGAAAGCACAAAGCCAAATTAAAGGCTTTGATACTAGGGAAAAATTGCACAGCCTTCTTGCACCTCCAGACCCTGCCATGCTCTCAACCACATCCTTAAAGCTCAGAATGCAACTGAGAACAGGAGGGCTGCGCCAGGATTCACGCCTAGTAATGCCAGTGATACTGCAGCTATTTAACAGAGCAGCAAAACAAGTTTCAGCAACCCCGATCTTTATCTGCTTCAGCTGAAAAGGCCAGTTACATTAATCTCAGTTATATAAATGATTGTTTTTAAAGCAAGCTGGCACAGATCTAGGAGTTTTCACTTTTTCTTTGATGCCCATTCTTTTTTTTTTTTTGAAAAGTAAAGGACAAATTGAGCTACACTGAGTATAGAAAATGATGTAGATCTCACTATTGAATGGGTGCTCTGGTCAGGAGTTAGACAAATTATAGCCAAAATCACCTTTAATCAGGCATAATTTATATTCGATAAAATGGACCACAATTAACTGTAGGATCTTAATATAGTTTGACAAGTCTGTGCATCACTTATTTTCAATGTCTCCCAAAATTCAACTGTGTCCCTTTTCAGTCAAGGTCTCCTCCCCTCAGGTACTCATCACAGGCAATTATTGACCTGTTTTGTTTTGTTTTTCACCGCAAATTAGTTTTTCTTTATTAAAATTTCATATGAACAAAATCACATCTTTATATTGGCCTCTTTGCTCAGCCTGGCTGTACAGATGTCTCTGTTGCAAGGAGCCGTAATCTGTTTCTGAGTAGTGTTCCATCCTAGATATACCCATAATTTGTTTATTTATATAAGTCTGATAGACACTCATTTCAAGTTTTCAACTATAAAAATGCTAAGAAAATGCATGAAAATGTTTTTCTGTACATACAACATTTTTCTTTAATTTAGTTAAAACCAACAGTAAGATATTAGGTCCATAAAAAAAGTATGTGTGTGTGTGTGTATATATGTTTAAATCTTTGTCATGAACTCCTAAATTGTACCATGATCAAATATGAGTTTGTTTCTCCATAGTCTAACCAACACTTGATATATTCAGTTTTTTTAATTGTAGTCTTTTTATATAGGTGTGTAGTGGTTTTATTTTGTGTTTCCCTAATGAAAAATCATGTTAAGCAACATTTCATGTTGTTACTTACTATTTCTGTGTCTTCTTAGGTGAAATGTCTGTCTAAATCTCTTTGAATTATTTTTTAAAAATGTTTTTCTTATTAAATTTTGAGAGATTGTTCTATATATCTTATATATATTTTCTGGATGCTAGTTTTTATTTCATATAATATACATTGAAAATAAATACATATATATTTATTTATTCTTATACTATTTTTGTGGTTTTTCTATTTGTTTTCTTGCTCGTGTTTTTTAAAGAGTAGGAGTTTTAATTTTGATGAAGTTCAATTTGGATTTTTTCATGGATCATGAATTTGGTGTATATCTAAAAGTCTGCCTACTCAGTCCCAAAGATTTTTCTGCTATCTTATTTTCTAATTGCTTAATAGTTTTTAGTTTATATTTATATCAATAATATGATTTACTTTGAGTTAATTGTTATATATTGTGTGAAGTATGTACCCAATTCATTTTGGAATATGGATATTCAGTTAATCTAGCACATTTGTTGAAAAAACTGTTCTTTTTATCACAAAATTATTTTTTCACCTTTGTGAAAAATTAGTTGTTTACTTATGTGTGTTTATGTCCATTTTATTGAACTATTTGGCTGTATATTTACATTAAAATTACACTGTCTTCATCTATCCTAGCTTTAAAATAAACCTTGAAATGCGGTAGCATCAGTTTTCCAACTTTGTTCTTAATTTTCAAAATACTTTCAGTTATTCTGAATACTCTCCAACTTTATGGAGCTTTAGAATTAAACCTACGTTTTCTACAAACAGAGCTTTTGAAGATTTTGAATAAAATTATGTTGAATATACAAATCAATTTGGGATAAAGAGACACCCTGACTACATTGAGTCTTTTGACCAATGAGCAAAAGGTATTTCTTCTTTATCTAAGTCTCTTTGACTTCTCTAAGCAATCTTTTGTAGTTTGTAGTTTTCAGAGTTCAAGTCTTTTGCATCTCTTGTTAGATATATTTCTCCTAATTTTTTTGATACTATTGTAATTGGTATTATTTCCTAAATTTTAATTTCTGGTTGGTTGTTGATGGTTATATAGAAATAAAATTGATTTTGTATATTGATCTTGTGTCCTGAAAACTTACTAAATCACTTAATTAGTTCTAGGATTTTCTTGGTAAGAGTCCATTACATTTTTTTTTATATCGATATACTCACAAAAATTAAGGGATATTTCAAAATGAATATGAAGTGATAAAATATCCACTAATTTTTGTGAGCAGTATAGATAATCAATCATGTCATCTGTGACTAAACAATTTTTCTTTCCTTTTCAATGTGGATAATTTTTATTTCTTTTTCATGTCTCATTCCATTAGCCAGACTCTTCTTTGTAGTATTAAATAGAAGTGAGAGCTTACCCTTGTCTTACTATAAAGTGTCTAGTTTTTCACTATTTAGTATGAAATTGGATATAAGTATTTTGTTGATGCTTTTTATCAGGTTGAGGAAGTTTCTTTTTCCTAGTTTGCTGGGAATATTTATCAATTACTGGGAACCCTTGGGTAATGACAGTCTTGACATGTGATGTTTCGAGTTTATGACGCTTACTCCCATAAGAACTTTAAAAAATTGAGATGTGAGTGTTTCAACCTACACTGTTTGCGTTGTACTTATGGACTACATAGGAAAACTAGTATGGTTGCGCACAGTGAAAGAATATGCAGTATGTGGCGTATGAGTGCGGGAGTTCAGTAATACGTGTGTAAGAGTGAGGGAGTTTGCGTCCCCCAGTAGTTTACCTATGTCATTTTGAACAGTGAAAAGCGCAAATGTTCCATTTGTGTTGCTTTTTTTGGCGACAATTTGGCCCTTATCATAGCTCCTACACAAAAGTCAGAGTCTTCATATGGGAGAGGAGGAAAGCCATCATGATGGATGTCACAGAGCTACTGGCATCACATGGAGAGGAGCTGTCTGCTGAGGACCTCATTCAGCTGGAGAAGCAGCTGATTGAAGAAGAAGAGATAAGAACCCCAGAACCCAAGAGATTTACTACCAAGGGTCTGGCAGAAGTTTTCTTTATGGTTAAGGGTGGGTTGGCAAAATTTCAGGCTGAAGACCCCAATGATTACAGATTAAGTAAGGTCTACAAAACTGTTATGGATGCCTTGCAATGCTATAGGCAGATTTTGGAAGAGAAGAAATCATCAACCTTCAAGAATATCCTGGAACAATTCTTAAGGTAGAGAGGCCTGCAACAGATCCTGTACCCTCTACATCAGCTGATTCTAGAGGTGAAGCACCTGTAGTAGAGGTAGAGTCATCTCCAGCGTGTCCTGCATGTTCCTTAGACAATCCTGATTCAGCTGACCCAGTATCTCAAGTGCCTTCTGCAGGTCCTCCTGCCTCTCCAGCTTCCTCCTCCCAATAGGTCACTCTCTCCCACCTTGCAATGCCCCTTCCAGTGTGCAACCCAGCCACAGGAATAAAGGTAAGGAATTTTTTTTACATTCACTTTTTGTCATTTTTTCTGTTACTACATACAGTACAGTGTACGGCACAGTATATTTATGCCCTTTTCCTTTTTCTGTGGCTTAGTTGTGTTTTATATTCTGGATTATAATTTTATAACTGTGTTAGGATAGATAAGTGATTTAAGCTAGGGTGTGTTTGGACTTACAGCAAAATTTGTGTTGGTCCGTGTTGTAGAAATGGAACTGTTTCATAAGCCAAGGAACCCTTGGGTCTTGATTTTTTAAATGTTCATTTTATTGATTTTAGAGAGAGGAAAGGAGAAAGAGAAACAGGAACATGAGCTGCTCCTGTATGTACCCTGAGTGGGGATTGAACCAGCAACCTCTGTGCTTCAGGATGATGCTCTAGTATCTTGATTTTGTCCAATTATTTTTCTCTGTCATTTGAATTACCTTTTTATTAATTTTATTAATATAGTGAAGTACCGCCCTGGCTGGTTGGCTCAGTGGTGGAGCGTCGGCCTGGTGTGCAGGGTTCCCGGGTTCGATTCCCGGCCAGGGCACACAGGAGAAGCGCCCATTTGCTTCTCCACCCCTCCCCCTCTCCTTCCTCTCTGTCTCTCTCTTCCCCTCCTGCAGCGAGGATCCATTGGGGCAAAGATGGCCCGGGCGCTGGGAATGGCTCCTTGGCCTCTGCCCCAGGCACTAGAGTCGTTACAGAGCGACGCCCCAGAGGGGCAGAGCATCGCCCCCTGGTGAGCAGAGCGTCGCCCCCTGGTGGGCGTGCCGGGTGGATCCTGGTCAGGCGCATGCGGGAGTCTGTCTGACTGTCTCTCCCCATTTCCAGCTTTGGAAAAATACAAAAAAAAAAAAAAAAAAATATATATATATATATATATATATATATATATATATATATATATATTGAAGTACCTTTATTTGTTTTCAAATATTCAACCAACTGGAATTTCTGGAATAAATCCAACTTGGCTATAATGTATTATACAGTGGTACCTTGAGTTAAGAACAGACGAACATATGAGTTTTTTAAGATACGAGCTGCTACTTGGTTCGTATTTTTATTTGAGATCCGAGCAAAATTCCAAGATATGATTCGTGATTCAGGAAGCTACCACAAGTTGGCACGTTAGCACATGGGTCCAGTATCGGCAGTTTGATATACGAGTTGACTGACTTACGAGCTCGGTTACAGGATGAATTAAATTCATATATCCAGGTTCCCCTGTACTTTTATATAGTGTTTAATTCAACTTGCTAAAATTTTGTTGAGAATTTTTGCATTCATGTTCATGATGAATATCATTCTGTAATTTTTTTCTTGCAATGTCCTTTTATATTTTGATGTCAAAGTTTTGATATCAGAGTAACATGATCTTCATACAATAAAGTGGAGAATATTTAAGCTTCTGAAAGAGTTAATGTAGAATTGGTATTATTTCTTCCTTATAAATATAATAGAACTTATCAGTGAAATCATCTAGGTCTGGAATTTTATTTTTTCTTTTTCTTTTTGGCAGAAAGACAGTTAACAACAAATTAATGAGCATTCTATTCTTATAGGGTGACATAGTCTATAAATGTCAATTAGATCAAGTTGGTTGATAATGTTTTTCTTGTGTACCTTTAGTAATGTTCTGTTTACATGTTTAATTCATTTTTTGAGAGAATATTTCAATCCCTTACTGAAATTGTGAATTTTTTTTTCTTTGCAGATATATTAGTTTTTGTTTGTTTGCTTGTTTTTGTATTTTTCTGAAATGAGAAGCAGGAAGACAGAGAGACAGACTCCCGCATGTGCCCAACTGGGATCCAGCTGGCATGCCCACCAGGGGGCGATGCTCTACCCATCTGAGACGTTGCTCCATTGCAACCAGAGCCATTCTAATGCCTGAGGTGGAGGCCATGGAGCCATCCTCAGTGCCTGGGCCAACTTTGCTCTAGTGGAGCCTTGGCTGCAGGAGGAGAAGAGAGAGATAGAGAGAAAGGAAAGGGGGAAGAGAGGAGAAACAGATGGGTGCTTCTCCTGTGTGCCATGACCAGGAATCAAACCTGGGACTTCCACATGCCGGACTGATGCTCTACCACTGAGCCAACCCGTGAGGGCAATCTATCGGCTATTCATTCATTTTAGAGAGGAGAGAGAGAGAGAGAAGGGGGAGGAGCAGGAAGTATCAACTCCCATATGTGCCTTCACCAGACAAGCCCAGGGTTTTGAACCATTGACCTCAGTGTTCCAAATTGTCACTTTATCCACTGCACCACCACAGGTCAGGCAAGGCCTTTGACATTATTAAATGAAACTGCTAATCTCTAGTGCTGTTCTTTGTTCTGATATTTACTGTCTGATACTAATATAGCCATTTCTGATTTCTTTTTGATTGGTGCTAGCGTTATATCTTTATCATGTTACTTTTAATGTAATTGTCTTTTTTATTTGAAGTGCCATTTCTTGTAGGCAGTTTAGAGTTGGGTATTACTTTTATATTAAATCTGCCAATCCCTTCCTTCAAATTGGAATATTTACACTATTCATTTGGTTTTCAATCTTGCTCTTTGTCTTCTACTTGTCTTATCTGGTCTTTTTCTGGTTTTATTTGTTTATACCTCCTTTAACACTCTTTGTTATTTTGGTTTTTTTAGTTATTTATAATGTTCATCTTTAACTTATTACATTCATATTCACATTTTATTATACCACTTTATTTTTAGTATTGGAACTGTGCAGTAGTATACTTCCATTTTCTCCACTTGACCTTTATGTTAACCTTCTCATTTAATTTACTTTTATATATACACTATGAATTTCCCACTGCATTATTATTTTTGTAAGCAGTCAATTATCTTTTGAAGAGGTTTAAAAAATACAAATAAAGCTCCAATATTTATACATGTCATATAATTATAAACTTATAATTACAAATATAGGTATATATATTTATATGTTTATTCATGTAGTTAACCTTTCCATTCCACTTTAGTTCATTTTTATATTCACATTTCTATCTAGTATTATTTTTTTCCTGTTTGAAGGACTTTTTTTTTAACATTTCTTGTAATGTGGGTTTGTTAATGATTAATTGAGCTTTAGTAATTTTTTTAAAAAGTTTATTTTACCTTTACTTTTGAAAGATATTTGTATTGGGTATAAAATTCTAAATTTACAGGGTTTTTTCCTTTTATTATTTTAAAGAATTTATCCTACTCTTTTCTTATTTACATATTTTTGATGAGATATCTGCTGTCATGTTTATCTTTGTTCTTGTGTGTGCTTTTATTTTGTTTTTGCTTTCTATATTTAGTATTCTATGCCTGCTGTTGAACAATCTTTTTTTTGTGACAGAGATAAAGTGAGAGAAACAGAGAGAGGGACAGATAGGGACAGACAGACAGGAAAGGAGAGAGATGAGAAGCATCAATTCTTTGTTGGGACACCTTAGTTTTTCATTGATTGCTTTCTCATATGTGCCTTGATTGTGGGCCTTCACCAGACCGAGTGACCCCTTGCTCAAGCCAGCGACCTTAGGTTCAAGCTGGTGAGCTTTGTTCAAACCAGATGAGTCAGCGCTCAAGCTGGCAACTTCAGGGTTTCGAGTCTGGGTCCTCTGCATCCAAGTCTGACACTCTATCCACTGCACCACTGCCTGGTCAGGACTGTTGAGCAATATTTTTAATGTTTCTTGTACTAAGAGATCATGGATCTTTAAGTTTATAATTTTTTATTGAATGTAACTGTTTGAGCCACTGTTTCTTCAAAAATGTTTTCTTCTTTAGAGACTCTAATTACACTATTGATTTTAGGTGCTTGAATTTGTCCCATAGTTTACTAATGCTCTTTTAATGTTTTAAAATTCTCTCTTTATGTCAATTCTGGGCCTTTTTTACTGATTGATTAAACTCCTCATTACTGGTTGTGTTTTTTCTATCTTTCTGAGTACCTGTTAATTTGGGTTGAATGTCAAACACTGTGATTTTATTTTTAAGATGCTGGATATCTTTGTATTTATATAAATATTTTTGAATTTTGTTCTAGGACACAGTTAATTTGCTTGGAAACAATTAGATCTTTCCTTCCAGGTCTTGCTTTTTGAGATTTCTGAGGTGATAATGGAACAGTGCTTAGTTCAGAGCTAATTATTTCTTCCATTGTACTTTACCCAGTGCCTCAGAAGTCACGAGGGTGTCCATGTGGCTGGTGGGAATCAGAACTCTTCCCATCCTTGAGAACGTCCCGGGTATTATTACATTAATTCTTATGATTCTTCCCACAATGGCAGGTAGCTTTTTCACACACAGAACCTGAATCAGAATGCAGCTAAATAGTTCAAGGTTACTCTCTGCAGGTTCCAGAGTTTTCTTGGTGTGTACCTCTCTCCTCTAAGTATTCTGTCTGGAAAACTCTAGCCACTTTCATGTCCCTGGAGTAGACTCTCACCTCACTAGAGTCAGAGGACCCTCTGGGCTATGCCTGAGTTTCCCCTCCCTGTGTTGCAGCATGGAAACTCACCTCATTTGATTACTGCTTCTCTGGGTCATTGACCTTTGTTACCTCATGTAATAGGTCTTATAAATTCTTATTTTATATATTTTTTCCTGCTTCATATAGTTTCATGTGGAAGGATCAATCTTATTTGTTAATACATCTTTGCCAGGAGCAGAAGTCTTCAATTTTGTGAATCCAAATTTTTATCTGATACTGTTTTTTGTTGTTTGTACACTTGAAGAACTACTTGTAGCTCAAGCCTAATGAATCCTCATAGCTTTTATTTGTATGAAATTTTCTTATTTTCCCTTTAATTTTAAATGACATTTTCACTGGTTTTACAATTATAGATTAAAAGTTTTCATTTTTATTTACTATTTCAAATATGTCTGTTTTGTTATTTGGTGTTGTGAGCTGAATTGTGCCCTTTTAAGAGTCATGTATTGAAGTCCTAATCCCGTGTAGCTCAGAATGCAACTTTATTTGGAGATAGGGCCTTTAAGATAGTTAAAGGAAAATGAGGTCATATGGGCCTTAATCCAATGTATCCTTCTAAGATGAGACATATAGAAAGAAGACCTATATACATACCTGAAGATGGCCATCTACCAGCCAAGGAGAGAGGCCTCAGAAAAAACTAACCTGTCAAGATCTTGATTTTGGACCTCTAGACTTGAGAACTGTGAAGAAATAAAGTTCTGTTGTTTAAGCCACGCATGATAATATGGTACATCATCATGAGTGCCGTAGCAAACTAATATATCTGCCTTGTACTTTTTCTGTCAAGAAATCTGAAATAATATTGGTTTTTATTGCTTAATATTATAGCGCGTCCACTTTTCTCTACTTGCATGTAATAATTTCTCTTTATAGCTCTCTTTCTGAAAGTTGATTATGGTTTGCCATTGTGTCATTTTCATTTGGTGTATGTGCTTGGTATGTGTTACGTTTATAGGTTTCGACAAACTTAAAAAAAATGGTCATTATTACTGAAAAAATTTTATTGCCACCCTTCTTCTGTAACTCCAATTATATAAACATTAGATCACTTCATAATGTACCACAGGTCCTTCAGTCTCAGTTCATTTTCCCCTTTTTTTACTATTTGTGCTTCTGCTTGGCAGTTTCTGTTGCTGTGCCTTTAATTTTCTTCTGCAGTGTCTGCATTAACCATGGCCAGTAAATTTCTAAATTTCAGGTATTTTTCAACTTTAAAAGCAAATTTTTATATCTCCCTCTTCTTTATTTATGAGGTTAAATCCTCTTTTAAATCTTAAGTAGATTTATAAAAATTCATTTAACGTCTTTGCTAATTCTGTCATTTCTGTTTCCTCATTTGGTGTCTCCTGGATAAAAGCTCTGTTGTTTTGCCTCTTTGCATGTTTAGTGAACTTTGACTATATGCCAGCCTTCTCAGTGTGTTGTTTTCATTTCTGCAATTTTGATATAGATTGTTTTTACATATAATTGGATGTTTGATTTTGTTGTCTTTTTTTTTAAACACTAGTGAAATTGGTTCTGACAGATAGTTAATTTATACATCAACTTAGAGTCTTGCTTTTAAGAACTATGAGGGAGGGCTGGTCTATAATAGCTTTTACTTTATAGCTATTTTAACTCTATTACTAAGGCATACTTTTTTATTTTTTGTATCAGTGCTGAATAGGCTGGATTTTCAACAAGGCTTCTGCTCTTTCAGACTAAGTTGCCTCCCAGCCCTGTGGGAGCTCTGAGAACTCTTCATTTTACAGGATTCCAGTAGTTCCCTTGTGGGTTTTGTCCTATCCATGTGCAATGTTGTATTCAGGAACAGAGTCAAGGGGACCCCATTCAGATTTCTGAAGATATTTTCTGTATAGTTCCCATCTCTCTGCATGAAAACTAAAGTTGTTCTAGCCTCCTCAAACTCCACATTTGTTGTCTACACTCAGTTTGTGTTCTGTTTTCCTGCACTATGGTCCTTTAAAAGAATCTTAAGACTCTTATCATCAAGGTGAGTATAGGAATCATCCCAGTTGTTTTTTCCCTCTTGGATCACAGTCCTGCACTGCCTGTTTTCCACTATCTGCCAAGTCTAATCCTAGTTACTTTAATATGGCTAGAGGTTGAAAGCCAATAACTAGGATTTAATTTTTTTAAATGTATGTATATACAGTGTGTCCATAAAGTCATGGTGCACTTTTGACCGGTCACAGGAAAGCAACAAAACGATAGAAATGTGGAATCTGCACCAAATAAAAGGAAAACTTTCCCAGTTTCATACCTATTCAGTGCAGTTCGATGTGGGCTCATGCGCAGATTTTTTAGGGCTCCTTAGGTAGCTATCCCGTATAGCCTCTACAGACTTGTCACTGACTAATGGCCTACCAGAACGGGGTTTCTCCACCAAACTGCCAGTTTCCTTCAACTGCTTATCCCACTGACTAATGTTATTCCTATGTGGTGGCACTTTGTTATAAACGTGCCGATATGCACGTTGCACTTTGGTCACGGATTCGAATTTAGCAAGCCACAGAACACACTGAACTTTCCTCTGTACCGTCCACATCTCGACTGGCATGGCCATGGGCTGCTCCGCTGTATACACGATGTTACGTCATCTGCCCATGTGCACATGCTGCCACATCATCCTACAGAAACTGGGAGGGTTTTCCTTTTATTTGGTGCAGATTTCATATTTCTATCGTCTTTTGTTGCTTTCCTGTGACTGGTCAAAAGTGCACCATGACTTTATGGACACACTGTATTGTATTGTGGAAAGGCAAGAGTTATATAAAAAGTCTGTTTTAGGCCCTGGTCAGTTGACTCAGTGGTAGAGCCTCGGACTGGTGTGTGGTAGTCCCAGGTTCGATTCGATTTCTGGCCAGGGCACACAGGAGAAGCACCCATCTGTTTCTCCACACTTTCTCCTCTCCTTTCTCTCTCTCTCTCTCTCTCTCTCTCTCTCTCTCTCTCAATTCTCCTCCTATAGCCAAGGCTTCACTGGAGCAAAGTTGGCCCAGGCACTGAGGATGGCTTCATGGCCTCCGCCTCAGACACTAGAATGGCTCCAATTGCAACAGAGCAATGCCCCAGATGGGCAGAGCATCGCCCCCTAGTGGGCATGCTGGGTGAATTCCAGTCGGGTGCATGGGGAAGTCAGTCTCTCTGCCTCCCTGCTTCTCACTTCAGAAAAATAAGAGAAAAAAAGTCAGTTTTATATCTGTCATATTTTGTTTTATTTCTAAATATGTTCACACATATCTCAAAATATGAATAAATGCTGAAATAAAAAATACACATAAATATTCATTTAGACAGAATATATAGAAATTCTTAAAATTCACATGATTATGTATTATAACTATCTTTACACATACCTGAGCATGTAAGTAAAGTGAACAGTGAAGAACACGTGACGTTAACATGAGAGGGTTTAGAATATCCTAGGAGAAAATAAAAAGAGAAAGGCAGTCATGTTTGTTTTAATTTATAGCTTTTAAATTGATTTTAGAACAAGACTAATACTGTTTAAGAAGGAAGAATGAAAACAAATATACATCCTGTACCACATATGCTTAGTTGTAAGTTAAAAATATGTGAAACTTTCAAAAATTTAATTGAACACTTTTTTCATCACATACTAAGTTTAAATAAGTGTGGTGTTATGGGCCAAAAATAAAAGACACGTATTTTCTGATTTTAAGAAATTTACTATTTAGTTGGGGAAATAAGACAGGAAAAAAAGTCAGGTAGTGCCAAACGAGTGTGTTAGTAATATACTTAGATCTCTGTAGTTTGTAGAGAATTCAGAATTATTAATATAATAATATGTTATTATATTATACAGTATACACACAAGAAGCTAATGGGTACAGTTTTAAGGCTCTTTGTCAGAACCATAAACAACACAAGGCATAATGCCCTCAACCTCCGGGCTGAATGCATTTCCATCCTTCCAAAGGAGCACTGTGGCTCTCAGTGACATCCGTTCTCCTTTTCCTGGGCAAAGCAAGACTGAGTTCCTCAGACAGAAGCTGCATTCTACATTCTCCGTTCTAGCTGGTGCTCCAGGCAGCCATGGGCATGCACTGGGAAGTAGCACTCTTTGATTAATCCATTTCTCAATCACTTCTCTGAAGTTTTTCTGTGTCAAGATTTAAGAGGCAGTCAAAGGGCAACTGAAAGTACAGAAGGTGTGGCTTTGGGTGAGTAGAATCTGTGAGAAAGGGCTTTTGTGGACAAAAGCTATGTAAGCTCAGCCTTCAGGCCATGCTAAGCAGTAGAGATGATCACCCCAATTGTTTGACACGTGTCATTTATAGCAGAGTATTATTTCTCGTCTTTAAGAAAATATGAGCATGAATATTGCAGATTTAGTTTTAACCTAGTTCAAACACTGTTTCACTAGGAATAAGATGACTTACCAAAAACCAGGTCTGACTTTGCTGTTCCCTACTCCCACTCCTGCCCATGCCTTTCTTCTCACCTTTCTCTGTGTCGGGCTCCTGGCGCCCAGCTCCTCATCTGTCTTACCCAGTCTTTTCTTCTTTTCATATGTGTGTGTGAGAGAGGGAATGAGTTCATATTTCTGAAAGAATTTATTAAAATACATTTTTAAACATGTAAATGAAGACCATTTTCCACATAAATATCTTGAGAAACTAACTATGCAGTATGCTAATAACATTGTTATTGCTCATAACCTTTTTAGAATCCATCTTCCACAAACAGGTTATGACATAACATGTTTAATTTTGGTTTCTAAAACCAAAATTATATTTATAAACAAATTTTTCACTTATGTTATCTTCTGATGTCTTGATTATTTCAGAAACTCAAAGAAAAAAAATAATGCCTGCTTGCATCAAATATGTTCCAAGAGATGCCCTGCAGCTTCTTAAGGTGATCTGAAAAAGGAGTTCCCAAAACATTTCCTAGATGAGGTCGTTACACCTCCAATTTCTGCCTCTTAAAATAAATGTGATGTAAATTTTATTATTTTTGTGCATTGAACTGAGTTCCCATATACCCTAACACCCAACCTAACAGAACTGACCTCATTAATATCTTGCATTTTGTTCTAATTAGTAAACCAGTATTGATACATTATCAGTAACTGAAGTTCACAGTTTACATTGTTTCACTCTTTTTTTGTGTATTTATTTTTGTATTTTTCTGAAGTGGTAAGCAGGGTGGCAGAGAGACAGACTCCCATGTGCATGGGACCAGGATCTACCCGGCATGCCCACTGGGGCCAATGCTCTGCCCATTGGGGCATTGCTCTGTTGCAATCCGAGCCATTCTAGCACCTGAAGTGGGAGCCATCCTCAGCACCTGGGCCAACTTTGCTTCAATGGAGCCTTGGCTGCAGGAGGAGAAGAGAGAAACGGGAGAGGGGGAAGGGTGGAGAAGCAGATCAATGCTTCCCCTGTGTGCTGTGACCAGGAATTGAACCTGGGACATCCACACACCAGGCTGATGCTCTACCGCTAAGCAAAGCAAACAGGGCCTACATTATTTCACTCTTTACATTGGACAGCTTAGGGTTTTTTTTGTTTTGTTTTGTTTTGTTTTGTATTTTTCTGAAGCTGGAAACGGGGAGAGACAGTCAGACAGACTCCCGCATGTGCCCGACCAGGATCCACCCAGCACACCCACCAGGGGCGAAGCTCTGCCCACCAGGGGGCGATGCTCTGCCCCTCTGGGGCGTCGCTCTGCTGCGACCAGAGCCACTCTAGTGCCTGGGGCAGAGGCCAAGGAGCCATCCCCAGCACCCGGGCCATCTTTGCTCCAATGGAGCCTTGGCTGTGGGAGGGGAAGAGAGAGACAGAGAGGAAGGAGGGGGGGGTGGAGAAGCAAATGGGCACTTCTCCTATGTGCCCTGGCCGGGAATCGAACCCGGGTCCCCCGCATGCCAGGCTGACGCTCTACCGCTGAGCCAACCGGCCAGGGCATCTTAGGGTTTTTGACAAATGCATAATGCTATTTATCCATAATTATAGCATCATAAAAAAGAGTTCATCGTACAAAAAATCCCCTGTACTTCATCTATTCATGTCTTCTCTCTCTCCATGGCCATCATTTTACTGTTTCAATGGGTCTCCCTTTCTAGAATGTCCTTTAGCTTCTTGTCTATCTAACGACTAGATTTCTTCATGGTTTTGGTGTACTGATAGTTTAGTTCTTTTATCACAGAATAGCAGTCCATTATATAAACATACCAGTTTGTTTATCTGTTCACATATTGAGGGGCTTCTTGATTTCTTCCAGTTTTTGATTATGAACAAAGCTACATAACACCCATGTACAAGTTGTTATGCAGGCCTAACTTTTTAACACAAACAGGTAAATACCTAGGAGTATGAATGCTGGGTCATGTTTTCAAAGTATGTTTAGTTTTGTATGAAACTACAAAACTTTCTTTCACGGTTTTTGTATAATTTTGTATTCCCACCGGGAATGGATGAGAGTTCCTATTGCTCTAAACACTCATCAGCATTTGGTGGTGTCAGTATTTTGGATTTTATACAATCTAATGAGAGTGTGGAAGTACCTCATGTTGACTTAATTTGCAATTTCTCTTATGAGATATGATATTGAGAGTATTTTCATATGCTTATTTTTATGTCTTCTTTGATGAGATGTTTGTTTGGATCTTTTGCCCATTTTTAAAATGAGTTATTTTTTTTTATTGTTGAATTCTAAGGGGTCTTTGTCTATTTTGGATAGAAGTAACTTATCAGATACATTTTTTTTTTTGCAAATATTTTCTCCCAGTCTAGAATCTCCAATTCTTTTTCATTCACTTGACAATATCTTTCAGAGAGCAGAAGTTTTTAATTTTAGTAAAATCCAACTTATCAAAATTTTTGTTATATTTTCTCATATATTTAGTGTTGCATCTAAAAACTCATTTCCACACTCAAGGTCATCTAGAAGCTATCCTAGGATTTTAACAGTTTTGCATGTTTACATTTAGGATTATGATCCATTTGGAGTTATTTTTGTGAAAAATGTAAGGTATGTGTTTAGGTTTATATTTTTTGCATAGGACTGTCCAATTGTTCCAGCTGCCTTTGCTGAAAAGACTATCATTTTTTTCTATTGAATTGCCCTTGCTTTTTTTTTTTTTTTTTTGATAAAAATCAGTTGGCTCTATTTGAGTGGGTCTGGGTTTTTGTTTTTCCTACTTAAAATATAACACATTAGATTTTTAAAAATGAAATAGAAATAAGAAAAACTCAGTGATTTATATAGAGAAGGCTTCCATTTGGTAGATGATTGAATCAAGTTGGTTTTCCTCCCTTGTTTTGGAAATCACTCCCAAGCAGCAATAATAATGGCATACACAGACACAGGTTATAACTTTGATGACAGTGGGAGATTTTTCGTTTTTACTTTTAATCACAATATCTAAGCAAAGGATTGCCAGGTGTAGTGCTGGTTCCATGAGGATGCCAGGAGACACCTAGATTTGTTATGTGGGGCTGTGAATCTCTAACAGCTGGATTTCCCCAGAGTCCACACCACCTCCTAGGAACAGTGCTGACTTTGGAACAAGAGAAATGGGTAATTGGACTAGTGGTAGAAACTTTTCCGCAAGCTATTTTGTACCACAAAGGAGTACACACGCATGCGCGCGCGTGCACACACACAACCCTGTGTCATTGAACACTTCAGTGTAAACTAGAAAGAATTTCTTCTATTTTGGAATGCTGGTCTTTCATATATGAACTTACTTAATTAGCTTCTAGAAAACAAACCTGCTTTATTTAGATGGCTAATAATTTCTTAGAATTTGAGATATGGCAAAAAGTCAGAAAAGGAACAGAGAAAGCAGCAGCCAAAGAACTGTACTGTAATAAAAATACTGCTCAAAACATATGAAAATTGTGATCAAACATAGGCATGCATTTTAAACATTTAATAAAACACTTGCCTGTTTATAAAAAAAATGCATCAAAGCAGATATATGAACGCTTAGATAGACTGTCATTTTCATAACTTTGATCTAAATAGCCTCAAGGGAATGGAAATACTAGGAGCCACTGATGGTATAAGTTCCTCCCCGCTCCTTCACAGTTTAGGTACAATAATCACTTAAATGTGATTTAAGAAGTGTCAAAATCCAAGCCATCCCTCTCTAATTACTCCTCCACCTGCCAGCCTTGGCATTATCCTTTTCTTCCATGTAACAAAGGAAGCTAAAATTAACGATACTCCCCTAGGTCAGATGGGCACCTGTGCTTCACCCACGCAGGAGCACGGGGGAAACGGCTGCCTGGGTGACTGGGCCTGAGCGCATGTCAGTTTGCGGTGTGTTGACTGTTGTGTGGAACCTGGCTATGAGCGTGAGATCTTGTTCGGATGAAGGGCTGGGCCTAGGACTAAGTCATAAAATGCTACTGGCCCAGGGGAGCAACACAGTAATGGGGTCTCAGATACTTGCAGCAAGTTTTTTTAGTCCACTTTAGAAGGCGAATGTCAAGAAAACCATTTTCTTGGGAAGACAATACCTTTTGGTCCAACAACACCAAGTGTGAATAGGAGACCCGACTGGAAACCAGCTGTGTCACTGCGGGCAAGTTAGGGACCTCAGGGAGCTGACTTCCCTCTCTGAGAGGTGTAGGAAGCGAGGTGTCCGCCATAAGCCGTTAGCAGTGTTAATTGTCAGGCTGTTTGGGAAGTACTGCCTCAGTACAGTGCCTGGCACGTAGTGGGCTGCATGCATTCAGGCTGGGTACATGTTCTTAGTGCACCGGTCTCAGTGTGGGTGGCTCTGGACGCTGGAGAATGTGGAGGCCCTAGGCAGCCAGTTAGGACAATCGTGTTATTTTTACTGGCTTCTCATTTAAACTAGCATTGGAAAATAAACTCTTTGCTCTTTCTGTTTAGTTATCTGTTTAGTTATTATCACTTTAAAGCCTCCATAAACAACATGATGCATTTAAAAGTTTCAGGGCCTAAGCTAATAGAAAAAGTTTTTTGGTCAAAGTCCCCATTTGTTTTCTTAATTTGGGAAGGTGAATTAATTAAGCATTTGGGTCCCAGTTTCCTCATCAGTCAAATGAGTGAGTTAGACCGGATAACCTGTAATGCTCTTTCCAGAATTCTCTGATTTACAGCCTGGGTCCCATTTAAACCTTTTATCCTGGTACAGTTGCCCATGGAGAGGAAATTTTGGTCTCTAAATGGCAAGAAATTCATTGAACATGAATTCCCAGGGGAGAGGGGAAATGGGCCAGACTTCTACAAATATACGGCATCTAGTTCTTGGCAAGAAAAGGCAGCTGTCAGACTAAGCTTAAAATATTCCTCTTCCTTGATAAAGGATTAATTAAATCTGCTTAATGGTTCCTGCAACCATTTCACTGAGAAAATAGGTATAGAGAGTTCAGGGAGCAAGCTGATTATGGGAAAGTGTGAGAAGTCAGGGGCACAATCATGTTTATACGTAAAGTGGAACCTCCACTTCTTCCTGCTCGTCCTCCTGCTCCTCCTCCTCCTCTTCTTTGTAATTTTAAGGAGTTGAACAGTCGCTCACAGACCTCAGACAGTGGGCTGGAGCTCTGTCCAGTTGGAGCTCCCCTCCATTCCTGTCTCCTGGCTGTCACCCCCAGAAACTAGTGCAGAATGAGATCACTCATAAGTCTCTTTGAAAGGAAAACCATCACATCTACTCCCACTTTTCCTAACAGATTTTCTAAATCTTCAGCACGTTTGTGTTAGTTGGGAATGAATGTCTGAATTTAGGCTTCAAAAATGTGCCTCCCCAACCCCAATCTGTATAATTACTGTTGTTTTCCTGAAACCTTTCAAAATACTATAATTAACAGATTGGCAGATAACCCATATAACTGCAGTTAAGGCAAATATAGTATGCAGCTGTCTTTGCATTAAGTGATTAAATCAAATAGCATAGTTTTGAAGTACATTTATAAAGCATAAATTTACCTCCTGGCAAAACTGTCTTAAGTAACACACCCTACACCATCTGTTCGCTCAGTTTTAATACCATATTTCCCAGGACTGCCGCTACCGAGAGCAGAGCTACCAGCTGTGTAGAACCAAGCGGTGCTGAGGGATCCTTTTGAGTACTCAGCAAGTTTGGGATCCTCTTAAGCAGGGGTCGGAAACCTTTTTGGCTGAGAGAACCATGAATGCCACATATTTTAAAATGTAATTCCGTGAGAGCCATACAACAACCTGTGTACCTTACGCATTATCCAATAAAATTTGGGTGTTGTCCCAGAGGACAGCTGTGATTGGCTCTAGCCACCCGCAACCACGAACATGAGTGGTAGGAAAAGAATGGATTGTAATACATGAGAATGTTTTATATTTTTAACGTTATTATTTTTTTTTTTATTGAAGATTTGTCTGCAAGCCAGATGCAGCCATCAAAAGAGCCACATCTGGCTCACGAGCCATAGGTTCTTGACCCCTGCTCTTAAGGATGCTCATAGAGATTGTGCTTCTGAAATACACACAACCATGACATGCATGTGAGCACACAGACATGCACACCCAGCCACATCACCTCAGTGATGCCCCTACACTTTTGGAGCTCACAACTCAGCACAGAAATCTCATTAATAGATGAATTACAGTAAATGGTGGTGATTTTAAGACAAGATAGAAACCCAAGAAAACCTAGCCTCATTTAGGGTTTATAGAATGAGCAGATATAAATATTTTGCAATTCAAGAATCTGTACAATAAGCCCTGACAGGATAATTCGGTTGGTTAGAACAGCGTCCCAATACACAAAGGTTGCGGGTTTGATTCCCGGTCAGGGCACATACAGAAACAGATTGATGTTTTTCTTTCTCTCTCTACCCTTCCTCTCTTTCTATAATTAATAAAGTAAAACAAACAAAAGAGGAATATGTACAATAAAAAGGTTTAATCTTAGGGGAAATTTTCAGAACCTGCCATGAGTAACAGTGGACTCAGTCATTGATCAACACAGAAAAAGACATGTCTAACTGGGTAAGGAAAACTGAAGCAGGCAGTAAAAAGACATGCTAAATTGGATGATTCGGGTCACTGTGCAGGGTTTTAGAGATATTGAGCAAGTCCTGAGACTTGGGAGGCCTGAGTGTTTACGGAGCAGTAGTCATCAGCCCTGACTGTGTGTGAGATGTCATGTGGAAGTCTGTTAAAGATAGATAGGTCCCACCCGAGAGAAATTAGATTAGAATATCTGGGGACAGGGGTTGGACATGTCTCTCCATTTCTACATCCTTGAGGTAATTTCAATGAGCCTTGGAAGTGCAAGGATTCCGCATAATTTACCGTTAAGGGGGATTATAGAGGTCACCTAGGCCAATATTTTCATGTCATAAATAAAAGCACAGCGATGCAGAGATGATAAGTGATTCCTGTGAACTCACAACCTACTCAAGGCAGATCCTGAACCTGTTTTCCAGTTTCCAAAGTAAGGGTCCTTTTATTACACATTTTTTTCCAGATTTTTAGCATATATTGAAAATAAAGCCAATCACAAAAAGTTAGGCTTTTCATCAAAGTTTTTGAAAGGAGGGTACTTTGGGGACAAAAGCAAAGAACAAGCCTACAAATAATCAGCTGGAAATGAAAGGTCAGATATAGTTTTGTGAAGGGAAGTGAAGGTAGACAACAGCAAGTTCTGGGCTTTACACAAAACACCATGAATGCAAGCATCTAAGCTCATCTTTTATTGCTGTAATTATATCATAGTGTCTTTAGCAGTACCAATGTTTTGATGGTTTGGGAACCAGCATTGTAAAAGATCTCGTCTCCCCAACAATCCATTTCTCTCGTGTGAACTGTAATGCCTTCTTATTCAATAGACACAGAGCTTTCTGTTGTTGCTGTTTAATTTAAAAAGATAAAAAAATGTTCCCTTGATTAAAGTCTGAGTAACATAGAGCTGCCAGGCTGAACTGCAAGTTGCAGGCGGCAAAAAGAAGATATTCTGTGTGTTGTTTTACATCAATATTTATTACTGTATCAGCAGCTACATTTGATGTGCGTATAATTTATTAGCAGCCTTTATCTGGAGGCAGAAACAGATTCCATAATTCTTATGAATCACATACCCTGTGGGCATTTTTTTAAAATTGACTCTTGTTTACTGTCGCTTGTACTGAACATTTCGCCTTGCAATTCATAAAGAAGCAGTTCATAGAACACTAGTATCTGGCCTACTCCAGTATTTTTCATTTTATTAGTCAATGGGAGTTGGCTTTACACTATCCAGCTTATAATTTATAACCGGAATGGACAATTTAATCATTTCAGGATGTGTTCAAGCACAGCGCAAAGATTTAACAAGCTGCTCCCTTTCTTCCAGAGCCCCTCCCTGTCCAGAAGGCTCTTGCATTTGAACAAAGCCAACAGTTCTTCCTTGGAGTTTTCCCTTGAGTTAAAATGTGAATTGAAACTCTACGAGGACTGTAATGTAGGAAGGAAAGTGAACCACCAAGAAGAAGAAGAAGAAGAAAAAAAAACCCAACTAGGAGTCCCTTGAGGTCACATAAAAATTATGTGAAAAGATGGAACAATTATTTTGACAGCAGGTGCGATTGCCAAGCTGTTAATTAAGAGACTAACCGTTAAGAACATGAAGACTCAAGTTTCTAGAGGTTTACTGATTTTTTTTTCTGGTATTTTGAGAAGATTTGATTGCATGGTACCATTTCTAAATGTCATTTTATAGTTTAAAAAAAAATGACAGGAAGCACCTTAACAAAATGATCATCCCTGAGGCGACAAGAATAAAAACCACTCTGTGCTAGATTTTCATTTTACATAATTCAAAACTATTTCCCCTATGGACAAAAGACCATTTATTATGAAAAATAGGTGATAAAATTAAACATGCCTGTGCTAGGCCAACTAATAAATCAGGCAATCTGCTGCCTCAGGCAGCAGAAGGACAGGATACATAGTTGGATGGACAGACTTAAGCATAAAGAGATAGACAGACAATTCAACCTAATATCAGCGAGGTGCTGTCCATGTCAAATAGAAGTGAGTAAGGAGAACCATGAGACTTGCAGGCTGGTGGATGGGAGAGGCACATCGAGCAGCACTCTGAGTTCTTTTTAGCAGCTTTCTCTTCCTCCTATTTTCACCCTCGGCATCTCTCATAGTCCCTCTCACTCAGTAGTAGTAGTTCAGTAATGTTGGAAAAATAGAGGGAAATGAAAAGAAATAAGGAAAGCCTCTTAAATGCAAATGCCATTAAGTTCTGTATCCATGAACAAGAATGGGATTTTCCCATTTGAGTTGAAAAGAATCTTCATGTAGCAGACAGAACACAGTTAGATTAGAAATAAGTACTTTAAGGTATTATTCTAGAAAGCCCTGCAGAGGCCCTGATGAAGGAAAGGCACGTTGGAGGCGAGGCTGGGAGATGGGCGAGATGTGCAGGCGCGGAGCCCACGACAAACCTGTGGGCCCCGGTTTTCCGTCGTGGGAGATGGAGAGTTAAACTGAGTTACTCCTTAGGTCCTTTCCAAGGTCCAATGTACATTTTCCCAATTCCTGTGTTCCATTCTGGAAATCCCTTGCCTGACTCCCTGAAAATAAAGGCAATTATTTCCTCTTCTGGGGAAGGTAGGCAGAAAGCAGAAATATTGGTCATTACATTATTTTCCAGCTATGTTATAATTTGAAAAGTTGTTCTTGTTTCTCAATGTGATTTTCGTATATGCTACTCGAAAACGCTAAGTCTCTGTAGGATTTCTCTGGGAAAAAAATGGATTTAAGACCAAAATTGCTAAAAAGGAAACTTCTCTAAAAGCATGTCAGTGTTTTGGTATATATGTGCAACTGCCTATATCAAATGCCAAAACCTTTGGATTCTTTCCTTTTTAATGAAAATCATTCAGTAATATTTAGCATGGGGCTATATGATAGAGCCTTACGTTTCATTGTCTTAAGCTTTTTAAATTAGGAATTTTCATCTCCTGGATCAGGAATCTGGTGAAGCCCACCCTTCATTACTAGACTGGCAGTCTGCAATTTCCAAGTGCTATTCATGCTCTTCATGCGACCACAGGGTTCTTTTAAGATGTCCACACTGATGTGCACACAGTGCCGAACAGAGGGCACTTGTGCCCGTAGACTTCTCAGTTCTGTAAAAGGCTGGCAACAGAATGTTTCTGTTAGTAGAAAATGACGGGCATAAGTTGATTTTTCAGAGAGGATATGAAGAATAAGGGAGACCTACCCAAAGTCAGTGAGAAGAATGGTAAAGCAAAATGAGACAGTCTTATTCCAATATAGAAAAGGGGTGAAGGGAAATACCATATTTCCGCATGTATAAGACATGCCCTTTTTTTTTTTGAAAAATTTGGGGTCTAAAAACTGGGTGTGTCTTATACAGTGGTTGTAGATATTTTTACTTGCATTTCCCGCTTTTTCACTCTTGTTTTGGAGCTCATTGTTGAAGACAGTGATTCATCATCAGACACAGATGAGGACAAGCTAATGGATGGCAGTTTGGACAGTGATGAGGAGTTGTATGAATTTTATGATGAATAAAACTTGAGTTCAATAATTTCAATAACTTTATGTAATACATTTTTTTTTCAAATTTCAGGCCCCAAAATTAAGGTGCCTTTTATACATGGGAGTATCTTATACATGGGGAAATATGGTAGAACTTATGTGAAAACTCATAACCCAGGCCTGAGAGAGGGACTCAAGGGGTAGGGAAGCCTGAGGGGAAGGGCTCTTTCACTGGCTGCATCATAAAAAGACTGAGGTGGGGTGAGGTCTGCCTTGAAGGTGGCACCAGCATCTCAGCATTATGGGGCAGTGATATTAACTTGCAGAAATAGGAAGAATGGGACACTGTGTCTTGGTAAAGAGATTCGATCTATAGGCTTGCAAGACTGTCCCATGGATTATTGAGCTCAGAGCTTGTTAGATGCACTCAGAAACAAATGGAATCCTCTGAATAAAGACATTTCAAGTCCAGTAAAGCTCTTACTTATTTGACCAGTTTTCTTAATTGTAATATTTTTTATGAGAGCTGGGATTTTTAACTCTGCTTTCCAGATAAAGAAACTGAAAAAAAAAAAAAGTAAAATGGCATTTCTCAAGTTCTCCAGCTTGTATGTTACAGGATAAGGGTTTGAAATCGTGATATTAATGTAATTCTTTTAATGTTTATATTTTTGTATGTTGTGTGTATTTTTATTTCCTTGGATTCCCCTCCCAATATTATTAAAACCCATGTTGACAGTGTTAGAATCACAGTTGTAAAAAGAAGATCCCAGTGGTTTTGTCTGAGACAGAGCCTGATAAAACTGTTTAAAAGTTGAAATTTCTCACTTTGAGGAGCTGGGTGTGATGGTGACAGCTGTCGGCATCAAAATCTGTTCATCTCAAGGGAATTTAAAACTCAGTGGGACTGAGAAATGGACCATTTCTTAAAATCATCTACTCGTTAACAATTTGAACTTAGAGAAAAGTTGCAAGAATAGTAAAGGATACCCCAACATCGCTTACCCAGATTTACTTAGTATTTGTCATTTGTCCTCTTTACTCTCTATCTATATGAACATTATTCTTTATCCCAAACTTTTGAAATTCATTTGGATACATCATGGTCCTTGGCTTCTAAATGCTTCAGTGTATATTTCCTAAGAAAGAGAGTATTCCATAGGACAGTTGTCAGATTGAGTAAATTGAACATAAACACTCTACTGACTTGCCTACCATCTCTATTTCAACTTTGTTCATGAATCCACCCAGAAACATCCCTTGCAGCATATTTTTCTCCAATATGGGATCCGGTCAAGTATTCTATATTGTACTTATTGTGTCCATTTAGTCTCCTTTAAATTGTGTCCTTTTAGTCCTTTTTGATGTTGACATTTTTGAATAATACAGTCAATGGGCCATTTTTAGAGCCTCTTTTTCTCATCTGGAAATAGTTTTCCTCAAGCTCATTTTTGCTTAAACTTTGAAGGGTATTTTTAGATATGGAAGCCCTTTGGCCTTTAAAATCAATCAGGGGTACAGTTAGGTCATAAGCAATAATGCCAGAGATTGTAGGACACAAGGAGGGAATACTTTGAACAGAAGAAATGTGTCTTACACCGGAGGGATTGTCGATGAGGGTGGGGCCGAGCTTGGGATGTAAGTCCTTTGTGGGCAGGTGACTCTGGAGACGCTGTTTATATAGAAGAAACTAAAAAAGTGGAGCTGTCAACTCTGCTGAAGCTTCATCCCACGGTGGGAAAGGTTTGGGAATTCTGGGCAAGGTAACTCGTTAGCATTAAAGGAGTGATTGAAAAAATTCAAAGTAAGGAAATGATTAGGAGCATAAATTTTCCACCTAAAATCATAAGAATTAAGACCATAAATAATATGAATCTCTTAAATGTCTGGCTAACATGGATAGATAAAAGATACCATGATATTAATTTAAATGACCCCATCAGCTGTTTTCAACAGCTTTGTGGAGGTATAACTGATATCCAGAAACTTCACTTATTTAATGTATACATTTTGATAGGTTTGAACAGACGCTTATGCTTGTGAAACCATAAGCACAATCAAGATAATAAACATATTCGTCACCTGGAGGGCAGTGCTGGGTCTCTGCAAGCCTCTGATCAGATGCTGTCCCATCTACGCTCAGGAACAAAATCGTATTGGATGGAGCACAGACATTTCTAAGCATCTGAGGATCTATGCCCTTCAGCAAAGGACTGCTGGTGGAAATATCAACTGGAGGCCTCAGTCAGGAAACCTTTGTTACTTGAGTTTTCATAGAAGAAACAGGAAATTATTTTTATCAACTTTAGAAATGAATAATAGAGATGGAAAACTGATCCTAATTAGTTCAATTTTGAAAAGCATATTATTCGTGAATAATGAATGTCTGCAGCTTGCTGAGAGAAAGAGGAGTGAGAATTGTCACAGACTCTCTTTTCTTGTCTTTCAGCATCAACCCAGAGCCATCAAACGTGGAACATTAAGAGGTAAGGTTCTGCCCATTCAAATCTGTGCTTTCCAAAGGTTAACCTTAAACTCTCCCTTCCATGAGGACCCAGGTCCTCAGTCCCTGAGATGTCAGTTTCTAGAGGGAACTCTTCTCAGAAACAGAGCCTTCTGAAGGGAGATTCAAAAGAAAGACATCAGAACCTGGGAAGCTCTTAGGTTCCCTGCTCTGACCCTGGGAGTGAAAGAATGATGGAGCTGGCGGTGGGGCTGCCAACTTGGTGAGGGTGTGAGAATCAGTGTTCATTAGTCAGGGTTATCTAGACAAACAGAACCAATAGGATGTGTACATACAGAGATTTACTTAAGGAATTGATTCACATGTTTATAAAGACTGAAAGTACAGAATCTTCAAGGTGGGCCAGCAAGCTAGAGACCCAAGAAAGAGGTGATGTTTTGGTTTAAGTCCAAAGGCCATCTGCTGAAAAATTTATTCTTGCTTGGGGGAGGTCAGCCTTTTGTTCTATTTATTTTTTACGGGATTGAAAGAAGGCCACCAACATTATGGATGGCCATATTCTTTACATTGATTTAAATGTTAATCTTTTTAAAAGAAATCATTGAGTTGAATGGGGTGACATTGGTCAATTAAATTATACAGGTTTCAGGCCCTGCCGTTTGGCTCAGCGGTAGAGCGTCGGCCTAGCATGTGGAGGACCCGGGTTCGATTCCTGGCCAGGGCACATAGGAGAAGCGCCCATTTGCTTCTCCACCCCTCCGCCGCGCCTTCCTCTCTGTCTCTCTCTTCACCTCCTGCAGCCAAGGCTCCATTGGAGCAAAGATGGCCCGGGCGCTGGGGATGGCTCTGTGGCCTCTGCCCCAGGCGCTAGAGTGGCTCTGGTCGTAACATGGCGACACCCAGGAGGGTCGCAACATGGCGACGCCCAGGATGGGCAGAGCATCGCCCCCTGGTGGGCGTGCCGGGTGGATCCCGGTCGGGCGCATGCGGGAGTCTGTCTGACTGTCTCTCCCTGTTTCCAGCTTCAGAAAAATGCAAAAAAAAAAAAAAAAATTATACAGGTTTCAAGGTGCACAAATCTATAATCCATCGTAAGTACATTGCATTGTGTGTTCACCAACCCAAGTCAAGTCTCCCTGCATCACCGTCCATCCTCCATTTTTCATTCTCCACCTTCCAACCCCCCCTTTCCTGTTGTCTGTGTCTAAAAGTTTTTTTAAATGTTAATCTTATTCAGAAGCACCTTCACTAAAGCATCTACTCTGTAGAGGGGTTGACAATTGCACAGTCATATATCTAAATTTTGTTTATTTTATATAACTATTTTGTTTGCCCAACAAATATCAGTGTGCACTTAATATTTTTGAGAGATCTTTTTTTAATTGCTCTAGTCATCTTACAACCTTATTATCTCTGCCCATGTCTTTTTTTTTTTTTAATAAATTTTTATTAATGGTAATGGGATGACATTAATAAATCAGGGTACATATATTCAAAGAAAACATGTCTAGGTTATTTTGTCATCAAATTATGTTGCAAACCCCTCGCCCAAAGTCAGATTGTCCTCCGTCACCCTCTATCTAGTTCTCTGTGCCCCTCCCCCTCCCCCTAACTCTCTCCCTCCCTCCCTCCCATGTCCTCCCTCCCCCCCCACCCTTGGTAACCACCACACTCTTGTCCATGTCTCTTAGTCTCATTTTTATGTTCCACCAATGTATGGAATCATGTAGTTCTTGTTTTTTTCTGATTTGCTTATTTCACTCCTTATAATGTTATCAAGATCCCACCATTTTGCTGTAAATGATCTGATGTCATCATTTCTTATGGCTGAGTAGTATTCCATAGTGTATATGTGCCACATCTTCTTTATCCAGTCTTCTATTGAAGGGCTTTTTGGTTGTTTCCATGTCTTTCTGCCCATGTCTTTATTTTAAATTATAAAATTTCCCCATGTTATGTTGCTAAACTAGAAAAATAAGTTAATATTATCATTGTAAAAGCATTCATTTTAATTTAATTATCAATTAAACTTACATAGCATGCCATCTTGTAGTGTTTTCTTAAGATATTCAAATGAACACATTACCATGTTGCTTTGGTGTATTGGGGAAAAGGGCATCTGAGCTGAATCCAGTGACACTGAATCAGCAATGTGCTTGTCTCTGATACTAGAAAAGATGTGCCAGCACCTCAAACAGAGAATACAGTTCAGGATGCAACAGAGCAAAATGGAAGACAAACATTGTGTTAAATTACGAACAGTTTACACTGTCTTTTGGTGGACATCTAGGTTGCTTCCATAGCGATTGTGCACAATGCTGCAATGAGTATAGGAGAGCAGATTTCACTTTGAAATTCTGATTTCAGTTCCTTTGGAGGTGTATGTATACACACACACACACACACACACACACACACCCAGAAGAGGAATTGCTTGATTATGTGGTACTTCTATTTTTAATCTTTTAAGGATACTCCATACTGGCCTGACCTGTGGTGGCGCAGTGGATAAAGCATCGACCTGGAATGCTGAGGTTGCCAGTTCGAAACCCTGGGCTTGCCTGGTCAAAGCACATATGGGAGTTGATGCTTCCTGCTCCTCCCCCTGTTCTCTCTCTATCTCTCCCTCTCTCTCTCTTCCCCCTCTCTCTAATAAAAAATGAATAAATGAAATCTAAAAAAGTAAATAAATAAATAAATTTAAAAAAAAAGGATACTCCATACTGTTTTTTGTAGTGGCTACACCAGTTTATATTCTCATCACCATTGCACAAGAGTTTTCTTCATATTCAAAATGAATATATGAATATATGTATTCATTTATGAATAATATATATATATATATATGTATATTCTTCTCCAAAGAAGATATACCAATGTCCAACAGGTACATGAGAAGATGCTCAGCATCACTAGTCATCAAAGAAATGCAAATTAAAACCACAATGATATATCACCACCTCAGCCCTGGGCCAAGGCCGCGCACATTCCGGAAAGTGCCCAGCCAATGTCTGTGCCTGTGGAGGGGACTCTAGGACCTGGCCATTTTGGCAGGTGTGTCCTCTTGGGTTAGCAGAGCATTTGTCCCAAGCTCCTCTGCCCAGTCTTGCCCGCTCCCTGCTTTTCTGTCACCAGGGGCAGGTCTGCTATCATCTAATGGCTTTCCTTGCCCAAACCTGCTTTCTTCTCCTGTCTTTTACAGGCATCACCAGCTCTTCACCCACAGTAAACGTCTTATTGTCCAAACTCCATTTTCATATCTGCTTCCAAGTGACACCATTCTTTAAATTATTTCCCTTTTCTTCCTTTCTGATTGCTTGAAAATTTCAGTGTCTCCCGTCCTTTCTTTGGGACATTTTTAGATTTTCTGGCAGTAGAATCCCACATATTTTTTACACATAACTTACTGAAATCTCTGCTAAGGTCTATATTATCAAGAATGCTAAGATGATCTATCTATGTTCTCATCTTCTGCAGTCTTTTCCTTTTTTGGTAATCACCACAAATTTTAAATGTAACCTAAATCAACTAACTCTAGAATCATAGCCACCTTGCCCAATCTCATTCTTTTATAGATGCTATGATTTAGGTGAGAGCCATAACAGTTACGTGATTCATCTCAAATTGCTAGAACTATAAAATATATTTCCTTTATAAGTTAATTGTCTCAAGAGAATTTCTTCAATCTCGTTACATTTCTAATCAGAAAATGTCAGATCCTAGTGTTAAGCTGCTCATTTACTCATCTTATTAAATTACTCTCTAATACAGTATATTTAACTAAGCTTATTTTACTAACTGAGGTTGGATAGATTAGCTCTCTCTATACGGCGATGACTGCCTTAGCCTTGAGGGTATGTATTGCATATTTCAGGGAAAGCTCCCTTGTCAGTGGATAGATTAGCAAAGGAACAAGATGATCATAGAAAGCCCATTTATATATACATTATTTAATGTGGCCAGGCCTACAAATTAATGTAGAGTACAGTATCAAAAGACATAAAAGTATTAATAATGAAAAATAAGTTTATATATTGTGTAGAATGTTTTCTGAAAATGCTCTTTGTTTCTTTGTTCTAGCCACAGGCTCCACCTTCTTTTTCTTCATCCAAATGTCTACTGCTCTGAATGTCCATTATTCAATCAACAATTAACCCCAGGGAACAGAATCTAGAATATCCTAGGAAGGCATTATTATCCTCCTGTCCTGCAGATGTTGTGGTGCATCTTGGGAAGAGAAACTCAAATTAGCTACCAAAAGGTAAGATAGAACTGGGGGTGCCCAAGCAGACTTGGGTAGGAGACAAGGGTGCCAGTTTATGACAATTATACTTTATAGTGTTGAAAGGATTAAATACATACACACCCAGTTAATTTGCCCCCAGGAGGCATGCAAGCGATTATCTTCCCTTAAGTAATTCTGTCAAATGTATCCATGTTTTCATTAACTGCTGAAATAATGTCTTCCATTCATTGTAGGTTTATACTGTACTTTTTTTGTGTTAATAAGTATTTATCCTCTTACCTTATACTATTACAATCATTAACTGTGGTGTGTAAATGTACTAGTTATTACTGTCTAACTTTTGTTGAAAAAAAGCACAATAAGGGAGTGAAGGTAAAAAAAAATCACATAAAAAGCTTGCAGCCAGAGTTTCCTGCCAAGTAGCAGGGCACTGAATTCATGACATTTAATTTCTGTGCCCAACAGCTGTGTCCTGTGGTTTTATTGAAAAAGAATACTGATCAGCCCAGGGAACATACTATTCTTAAGAAATGCACATCTTGGAATTGAAAAATAAAAAAATAAAGAAAAGAGAGAGAGAGAAATTGGAGGGAAAATATTCATGAGTTGTTTTCTTCCTCCCTCCCTCCCTCCCTCCCTCCCTCCCTCCTTCCTTCCTTCCTTCCTTCCTTCCTTCCTTCCTTCCTTCCTTCCTTCCTTCCTTCCTTCCTTCCTTTCCCAATAGAAAATTTACACTGTGGACCAGAAAGGCATCAGATGTCAGATACAGGTAAGATGTGGTAGCAGTATCTGGTCAGCAGTATCTATTTATAAAACTGGTTACCACACAGGAAAAAAATGTCCAATGTAAGAACTAACCATAACTGTAAGGAAAGGTGACATTAAATGCTGATGAATAATACCAAAAAAATATAAAAGGCATTATGGGGGAGCCAATGCATGTATACATGGCTTTGTTACTAAAAAAAAAAAAAATGTCTCGTAGCTGTCAAAGCACTTCAGAGATGTTGTGGATAAGGAATAACTTGAATATGACTTTTTTTTGTACACAATATTTTAAATGAAACAAAATCTGGAGAAAGTGTAGCAAGTGCAGCCTTTTCACTGTGCAGTATGGTAATGTGTCAGATTGGTTGTGCAGTCGAACAGCTTGAGGGAACGGCAGTATTTTAATAATATTATATGTTAACCTGGCCTTTATAAATAATCTGTTTACCTGCAAGATGTTATTAGCTTAAGTACCTACAATGTAACTTCTATAGAGATTTATCCCCTGTTGCTTATTATTTGTATTACCAGAGTAGCATTTGTTGTTTTTAAGAAGAATTAAACTGGATTTGGGGGAGGGGGATGTTGATGATGGAAGGATAAAAAAGTGATTGGAGAGTTGTCATGGTTGAAAATAGGATCCACTAATTCTTTATCATTTGGTGTTTTGTGACCATGAGAATTAAAAACAAATGTTGGATCAGTTCTTTATATTAAAAAACTTAAGACAACAATAGTGGAGCATCCCGGAAATACTTATGCTGTGATGCTTGCTATATGCAGTCCTGTTACTTTTTCTTTGATTGTTCAAAAAGCCATTTCACACCCACTGTAAAAGAGGGGCTGGTGGCTCAGATCAAGAATCTGAAATACAGAAAGGTATGCTTCTCTCTAAGCTGCATTGATTTATGTTGCTTTTACATCCTGTATTAAAAACTCTACGTGTTTTTGTGCCATTTTAGTGTTCTTCCTTTTTTTCATCAGATCATTTGTGTATATATAAACAGTGTAGACTGATTGATTTAAAAAAGCTTTAATCCAAAAGTGTCTGGGAAGCGACTCTGCTGGTGGCTACCTGCACCTCTCGACAGCAATTCCTCTGAAGCCGATGTCGATCTTGTCCACTATAGTGAATTATTCATAATGGGAGGGTAATTTCTTGGCATGAAAAAATGTGACACAGTCAATTAAGATTAAATATTGAATAGGCTTTTTCCTAGAGACATGAATTAAAGAAATATGCTTCTTGTTCAAGAGTGAAATACGTATAGTTCTATTTGTACAAAGGAAATAGACTGTCACAACATAGTGGAAAGCGCTGAATACCTAATGTCCAGCTCAGCCTTCCACTGCTGGTTGGTTTCAGAAGAAAGTCCCAGTTATCCTCAGAAATGCCTCAGTGATCAGTGATCTGGGGGCTTTGGTACTCTTTTACTCGCCTCTCAGGGCCTTTGGCTGAGTGGGAACTGCAATGAACCCACCATTGCATTGCATTTGCATTTGCATTTATGCAAATTAAACAATAACGATGTCAACCATGAAACTCAGACTAAAACTCACTGAAGTGAGTCCCCTTCCCTGCTCCCTTAGGAAAGCCCAGGGAGCCGGCACATGGAAGAGCAAGAGCCTGGGAGAGAATATGCAGGCACAGCGAGGAGCCACTCTGATGGTCAAGTAGCAAACCTCAGAAAATATCAACTCCAAATTTGTCGTTCATTTGTTGGTCTATTTCCTTATTTGTTTCTTCTTCCCTCATTTTAGTAGCACATTGGAAGAGAATTAAAAAATGGTCTCTACTTTTCAAAGCAAAATAAACCAAGCACCAAAAAAGGAGGTTATGAGGCTATGCCCATTGCAAACTTGACTCCCCCAAGTGGATCCAGTTTTTACAAGATCTTGGATTATAACCTTTTAGATACTTTTCATGATACATAGCCAACATCAAGTACTGAGACTTGGCAAACAATGTAACAGGTCATTTCTGTCTCAGGGATGAGTATGCAACTGGGTTCATTTCTCAGCAAAGGAGAGGTTTTTCTCAGTGTTAGGACTGCTGTCTATGATGTTCTAGTGCCCCCTGAAGGCTTCTCAAGGTATTACAAACAAAATGTGGCTTCATATGAACTATTTCACTGTGCAGAGCAAAGCTGAGTATGTGGCTCAAAGGATCTCTGAAGTAAAGATTAACTGCCAGTCATCAGGAAACCCAGTCATTTAAAGTAAGGGTTGTCACAAGCCAAAAAGATAGAAGCTGTAAACACATACAATATTAATAAAGCAATTAAAGTAAGTGCTATAGCTTTCTGCTTTGCAAATCTATTGCCACTTCAAGAAACATCTGTCTCTGCCACTAGAAATTACTGTTAAAATGAACAAACAAAACTCAACAAGCTGTGCTTTGTGTTTTAGCTTTCCATTCAGTATCCTGATCAGTCACTCCGCTGCCAAAGCTTCAATACCAATCTCGAAGTCTATTCCCTGGGTTGGTTTTCCAACCAGTGTAGCCAATTGTGCTTATAGTGAGCAGAGGAGCAATTAGGAGACCCGCTGCATTGTGCAAACTGCCTGAATCCAATCACACATATTTCAGGAGGGTGAGAAGTAAATTCAAGTGATGAGATGAATCCTTATTTAACAGAAACTGGCTTGAGCCTTAGCCTTCCACGAATTCTGAAAGTTGTTGGTTCCTTATTAAATAGAAAGAAGAAAGAAAGAAAGAAAGAAAGAAAGAAAGAAAGAAAGAAAGAAAGAAAGAAAGAAAGGATAAAAGAAAAGTAAAAGAAAAAAGGAAGAAAAGAAAGAAATGTGCATGCTTAGTTCCAGTGCCTGTGTCAGTGACTTTGTTACTGGTCAATAAAAATCAGATCAGGCTGGGAGAGGGAGGGGTCATAGAGACCAATGGAGATGTTTTCAGAAAACCTGAGACTGGGTGCTATCCCTTATTTGAACAGGAATGGCACAAACTCTCTGAAAGTTTCCTTGCCTTCATTTTAGATTAAGGAGTTTAATCTTCTCTAGCTGTCTCTGAGAGTCAAATGAAAAGGTTCGTGGAAATGCTGTGTGCCTTGTAGAGCCCTATACCAGTGTAAGTACTCCCCACCTGGACAGGTGGTGGAGGATTTTCTCCTGGAAGAGCCCCTGGTTTCTTAGAGAATAATTGAGAAGAACGAAAGAGATGCCTGTAAGTTACTACTGAACTCTAACAGACCTTCTATTATAAAACAAACAGCAAAAGGATGTGACTTGGTCCTGGCCAGTTGGCTCAGCGGTAGAGCGTTGGCCTGGCGTGCAGGGGACCCGGGTTTGATTCCCGGCCAGGGCACATAGGAGAAGCGCCCATTTGCTTCTCCACCCCACCCCCCTCCTTCCTCTCTGTCTCTCTCTTCCCCTCCCGCAGCCAAGGCTCCATTGGAGCAAAGATGGCCCGGGCGCTGGGGATGGCTCCTTGGCCTCTGCCCCAGGCGCTAGAGTGGCTCTGGTCGTGGCAGAGCGACCCCCGGGAGGGGCAGAGCATCACCCCCTGGTGGGCAGAGCGTCACCCCCTGGTGGGCGTGCCGGGTGGATCCTGGTTGGGCGCATGTGGGAGTCTGTCTGACTGTCTCTCCCCGTTTCCAGCTTCAGAAAAATACAAAAAAAAAAAAGGATGTGACTCAGAAAATAGAGATTGAAGGTTTGCTTCAATCATGAAAAAAAGAAAAAAAATTGGTAAGGTAGTTAGGATTCTTAAATGGAAGATTATAACAAAAAATAAAATTTTTTTTTTTTTTTTTTTTTTTTTTTTTTATTTTTCTGAAGTTGGAAACAGGGAGGCAGTCAGACAGACTCCCGCATGCGCCCAACCAAGATCCACCCGGCACTCCCACCAGGGGGTGATGCTCTGCCCATCTGGGGCATTGCTCTGTTGCAACCAGAGCCATTCTAGCGCCTGAGGCAGAGGCCACAGAGCCATCCTCAGCACCCGGGCCAACTTTGCTCCAATGGAGCCTTGGCTGCGGGAAGAGAAGAGACAGACAGAGAGAAGAGAGAAGGGGAGGGGTGGAGAAGCAAATGGGTGCCTCTCCTGTGTGCCCTGGCTGGGAATCAAACCCAGGACTCCCGCACGCCAGGTCGACACTCTACCACTGAGCCAACCGGCCAGGGCGAAAGATAAAATTTCAAAAGTCTACTCAATTGGCATTATAGATGTGAGAGAGCAATTAGGTGAAAAAACCATTCTCTAAAACAGTGGTCTCCAACCTTTTTTGGGCCATGGACCGGTTTAATGTCAGAAAATATTTTCACAGACCAGACTTCAGGGTGGGACGGATAAATGTATCATGTGACCAAGACAAGTGTCAAGAGTGAGTCTTAGATGGATGTAACAGAGGGAATCTGGTCATTTTTTTTTATTCATTTTTAGAGAGGAGAGAGAGGAAAGAGAGGGAGAGAGAGAGAGAAGGGGGGAGGAGCTTCAACTCCCATTTGTGCCTTGACCAGGCAAGCCCAGGGTTTTGAACCGGCAACCTCAGTGTTTCCAGGTTGACGCCTTATCCACTGAGCCACCACAGGTCAGGCGGGAATCTGGTCATTTTTTAAAAATAAAACATCATTCAGACTTAAATATAAATAAAATGGAAATAATGTAAGTTATTTATTCTTTCTCTACAGACCGGTACCAAATGGCCCACGGACCAGTACTGGTCCACAGCCCGGGGGTTGGGGACCACTGCTTTAAAATATTTAAGCTAGAAACCCTTAGAGTCTACTTGGATTTCTTTTTCACACATCTCAAAATCCTGATTTAATTGAAGAGCTTGCTATGTATCTCTTAAAATGGGCTTCCTCTTTTTATTCTCCTTCCACTGCCTCTGTTTAGGCTAAGTTCATTTTTTGCCTCCACTACTGTGTGCTGCTGAATAGCTTTCTGCCTGTGGTCTCTTTCCCCTTTAATCTGTCCTCTCCAAATTGGTAGCAGATGTATTTCTAAAATTCAGCCAGTGTGTCATTTCCCACTTAAATTCTCTCAATGACCCCTCTCATCAACTACTGAGCTCTTTATGTGGCCTGCAAAACCCTTATGATATATGGCTCTTTGTCTAACTTTTTGGCTCCTTGTGTCACTATTCCATACAGGGTCACTCCTTCCACACAACTTGCAATTCCTGGACAACGACATTTCTTGGCATCTGGCAGTGTGCTCTCTTCACTCTTGTCCATAAGAAGAATCACTTCATACTGTCTTCTGTCTAGCTTATTAGATAATAACCTGGACTACAGTTGGCTGGTCAATTCTGTGGTACATACCAGCTTTAGAGCACCATTCTGAATATATTTGAAACACAGCCCTGTAACCTAGTGGAAAGAACAAAGTCTTGGAATCAAACTACTATGGCATGTTATTTACATTCTCAGAACCCTGTTTTTCCATTTGTCAAATAGGAATAGGAAAGCCCACCTTGGCTGAGAATTAGCAATAACATATATGAAAGGCCCAGCGTGTACTTGACTCATTGCAGGGGCTCAGTAAGTGATAGCCACACTATGTTACGTTGTAATTGCTTTGTTCTCATCTCCTTTAACCTATCACCTCCTTGTAAAAAGGGGTTATATTTTCCTTTTTATTTTTTTCTTATTCATCTTTCTGGCCTCAGCATTTAGCAAAATATCTGACACATACAAGTGTACAAGAAAAATTTGCAAAGGACCACCAAACATATAAAATAATAAAAACAAATATAAATAATAAAATCTCTAAATCTAGGACTCTTCAGAATTTGTACTAGAGTAAGATTAGAAATAATGACATTGACAGTGTCCATGAATCTCAAGCATATTTAAAACATCATTTGATTTTCTGGTTCTTGAACTTTCCTGGGCTGACAAATTAACATGTGTGCTAGCTTTGTATCTTCTAAAAGGACAGATGACTATCAACATGAAATAAAGGCTCTGTGTATAGCATGGTCCAGTGTTGTCTTACCTACTCTCTGTGGTTGTTTGTTAATTAAATTTGTGATACCTAAATGACATGGAATTTTTACAGTGAGAGGCAGCATAGTGTGTAGATAAGGAAGTGGAAACAGATGGATATAACCAGTCAGTTAGAAATCACATAGAGGAGTGCCTTGAAGTTCAAGTGTGGAACCTGGATATTGTCCGGCAGGAGATTTATAGAAGGGTTTAACCCTTTGAGTAGTGAGTTTTATTAATGCTCGCTGACACCCGGGAGTGGTTTTTTTTTTTTTTTTTTTTTCAAAAAATGAAATTAGTTCCAGTTACATTTTTATTAACTTAAAATCATGTTTGTTTGATAACCAATTTATGGAAACAAGAACATTTGCCATTTTTTAATGTTGCCTTACACATTTTTAAAATAAATATTTTTGTATGATCGTTCTCTGGATGGTCCAGAAGCACGAGGATGTACATGAACGTTCGCACCACTCAAGGGGTTAAATAGCGATGCGAGAGAACCTTACATCCGCTCAGGAACATGTCAGGGTGTATGTAAGATGATTCCGAAGGGCGCAAATCTAAAGAAAAAACATTATTTAGGAGGTTGTTTAGTAACAAGCAAGCTGATGGAGACCTGAACTAAGCAGCTCAGGAGAGTATGACCTGTGACGTCACAGAGGGCCTCAATTCTAGAACGGCCCCGTGCTTGGTTTAATGCTCTGTTGTCACCTTTTGAAACATTTAATAATTTTTGAAAAAGGGACCCTGCATTCTCATTATGCGTGACCCTGCAAATTATTTGACTGGTCCTGGCAGAGGTTGTAGGAGAGATGTCGTGAAAGATGCACTCAGGAAGATGAGCATTCTGCGTGTCTTTGCTTTCATGTATGACATTTCTACGATGTCCTCTGGTTGACCCTGCCTGACCCGAGGGAGCTGTGGGTGTCAGCGGAGAGGAGCAGAGAAAATTTAAGACTTGTATTCTAGGAAAATAAAAGTAAAGCATTTACATGAGCCTTGGCCTTTCAACAGGGAAGTTTTGAGACCGCATCCTGACAATAGAAAGTCAGGATTTATTGAGAATGGGAAAAAATGATCTCTGTTCTTTTTGTCTTTCCCTGATTAAAACATAAAACTTTATTTTATGTCCCAAATAGGGGTAAAATCATGTAAAGGAAACAGGAAGTCCAAAGCCATTTCCTTCTAGCCGGAAGGATTGTTACAGGAGGATACAAGGGAGGGGCTCGAAGGGGGAAGCGGCCTCCTGGCCCGAGGCTCCCATGCTGGGCAAATGCTCACGTGCCCCATGAATGACACCTAAGTGGTGAGGGCCTGCCTTTCAGCATCTGAGCAGCTGCCAGTGTTTCCAGATGACTGGTGCTTGCTTCTCCATGCCTCACACCGAACAACACGCCCAAGCTCTGTGGCAGCTTTTGACCTTGAGGAGAAGAGAGACAGTCCCAATCCCAATTGAGGTTGGATTTCCTGACAGCCTTTGGAATGCATGCTTGGAATCAAATATAAGCTAATTAAAAAAAATATGCTATTTCTGTTACCTAAATATGAGGTCGCAAATTTATACCTGCCGCATATACATAAAGCACTGCTTAGCACTAAGAAAACAGAAATATTGATAGTCTTAATCTCAAGAAATTTATTTGCCTATGAAAATAGTTTTAAGCATATAAAATTTCAGCATTATATTCATTCTTTATATATAAGTTTAACATTTTACATTATTTATATTACAATAACCTTACATTATAAGGAATTATATAACATAATACATGTGAACTGTTACATATTGTTTAAAATGGTACATTTTGTACTTCCTAACTACCACAGCATGGGGTTTAAGTATTATAATGATTCATTATACATTTCTAACAATTTTCTATTGTAACTTTCCCTTTCATCTTTGTATAATTAAGAACAATTTGTTTTATGGGATCTTAAAGGAAAATATTAACTACCAGTGTAAAAGATAGATTTATACCCACCTCCCTGGTTAGTGTGCATATGTTAGGAAAGGCTAGGCTTATGCATTTCTCAGTACTTATAAAATTCAAGAATATCATCTCTTACTACAGAAAGTATGGACCCATCACTTTTTTGTAGTCACTATTTTGTACTTTCTCGAAACTCTGCATAGAAGATTGTTACAGTGGTGCCTCTCTGTCTCGATGTTCAAATGTTTTGAATGGGCCTACTGTGTTGCTTGTAGGCAGTGCTAACGTAATAGGACTGATGGCAAATAGGCTGTAAGCAGCTGAGTTTCCAACAGCTGGCCCACCAAACTTAATACCTGCATTAGGGCCAGATAGCAGTCATAGCCTTGGTTTTTGTCATTGGCCTGTAAGCATAATATTAACATATGTGGTTTTGATTTTTGCTTTATTTCCTTGATTATTGAAATAAAATATATTCACTCTAGAAAATTTGGAAATGCAAAAATTCTTAATGAAGAAGTAAAAATGTTTCTTATAAATTTTTTATTTTTTGTCCTGAATTGCTTTATTTTTTTTATAAACTCATAATTACTTTCAGTGAGAGTGTAGTCTGTCCATGGATCGTTCTAAAGGCTTTGCATTCATCTGATGAATTTTGTGGTTTTTAGCATTTTTTGATGTGGAAACTGAGGCGCAGAGTAATTAACTTTTACAATGTCACAAAAAATAAAGGGCAGAGGAAGGACTTGAACCCAGGGCTGTTAAATCCTGTATTTTTAGACAGAATACTCTGACTTTAAATGTTGCATATGTTTTGTTTTCTTTCTTTATCCCACTGATGTCATAGTGGTGTAAACAAATATACTTGTCATTAAATATTTGCATAAATATACTCCCTCATAGCTGTGAAACATTCTATGGATTTTTATAATTCATCAAGTTAATTTATTTATTATTTTTATGCACTTCTCCAAACGGACCTAGTCTAGTAAGCTTTGTTCTGTTGATTGAATTCTAGTAAACATATAGTATTTAATTCTAGTTATATATTTCCTTATTGGGGGAAGAAACACTAGTTACTATGCTAAATTTTAATACAGATTTTCCAATGCATACTAATTTCAGGGAATATTACACTGAGAGAGAAAATACATCTTACGATGGAAGAAATGTGGAAATCACCAGTGGTTTAGTTGGGGAACAGATGAGAGCAGTTCTACGCTCCCTGAAAATCCAGAGGACAGCACCTTCCCTCCCATAAGCTAGGTTGCAGGCTCTCTGGTGAGAACTGCCGGTTTCCCTGAATAACTGTGATCCTACCAACAACAAATCCTTCATTTTGCAGCTCTCATCACTTTGGATTTGAAAAGATAAGAAACAGTTGTGTTACACTCCAGGTATTTCATTCACTGAAAATTTGAGAGGTTGGGAAAAAGTGAGTAGTAATAATTGGGATGGTCAGGCTGTTAATTGAATTGCTTTCTTCAAAATGTATCCCTGCCATGGACAACAATTAAAGCTTTGTTTTCAAGTTCTTACTTCTGAACATTGAAAGCTTTCATGTGGAAAGAAGCACAAATGTGGCTGAGAATCATCAAAGGCTGGAAGCATTTGAAAAGTAAAATATCCAGGTGTTTTCTTCTGTGTGGTTGCTTTTTCAAACTGTCTGTGCACATATATTGGCAATGTATACAGTAGATAATGGAATGAGAGTGATATGATTTAAAAAAACTTACTTTTAATTTTCAATAATTTTAATATACTGAATTAAAATAACTAGGTAGTATATTTTTATCATATCTAGTCTAAAGAGAAATATTTAGATACTAACAGTTAAATGAATATGAGTTAATTTTTTTAAAGTAAAGCTTCTAAAACATTTTTGATGTTATGCTTTTACCTATCATAAGTTCTACATTTTTTTTTTTTTTGTATTTTATCAAAGTGAGAAGTGGGGAGGCAGACAGACAGACTCCCTCATGTGCCTGACTGGGATCCACCTGGCATGCCCACCAGGGGGCAATGCTCTGCCCATCTGGGGCGTTGCTCCATTGCAACCGGGGCCATTCTAGCGCCTGAGGCAGAGGCTATGGAGCCATCCTCAGCACCCGGACCAACTTTTGCTCCAATGGAGCCTTGACTGTGGGAGAGGAAGAGAGAGATAGAGAGAAAAGAGAAGGGAGGGGTGGAGAAGCAAATGGGTGCTTCTCCTGTGTGCCCTGGCTGGGAATCAACCCAAGACTTCCACACGCCAGGCTGATGCTCACCACTGAGCCAACCAGCCAGGGCCTACATTTTTTTTTATTCAGTGAGAGGAGGGGAGGCAGAGACAGACTCCCGCATGCACCCCAACTGGGATCCATCTGGCAAGCCCACAAGAAGGCAATGCTCTGCCCATCTGGGTCATTGCTCTGTTGCTCAGCAACGGAGCCATATTTTTTTTAGTGCCCGAGGCACAGGTCATGGAGTCATTCTCAGTGCCTGGGGCCAACTCACATTAATTAAGCCTTGGCTGAAGAAAGGGGAGAGATAAGAGGAAGGAAAGAGAGAGAGAGAGAGAGAAGCAAGAGGGGAATGGGTGGAGAAGCAGATGGGTGTTAATCCTGGGTGCCCTGACCAGGAATTGAACCCAGGACATCCACATGCCAGGCTGATGCTCTTCCACTGAGCCAACTGGTCAGGGTCACATTTTTTCTAATGTCAAAAAAATTCTTTCCCAGACTTGAATTATAAAAAAGTTATTTTGTTTTTTTCCAAGGAAGAGAAGCTGGAGATGGGTTGGATGATTTCAAAGGTTTTCAAAATAAAATCTAATCTGGTTTAAGATTATTATACATATTTTTCAAAGATAAGACAATTTGGAGACAATATAAAAGATTAGCAAGAAATGGATTTTACAAATTAACTATTAAAAAGCCTACTTACTATATTTTCAATTCAACCCCAATACAATTAAAATAAGTTGTGTGTGTGTGGAAACTGAAAGGCTAATTCTGAAATTTATACGGAAAAGAAATGTACCTAGAAAGCCGTAATTACCCTAAAAAGGAACAAAGTTAGATTTCAAGACTTACTTGATAACTACAGTAATTTTTAAAATGTGGCAGAAAAAGGTCACTATCATTGGAACAGACGAGTACTGTCAACTATCAATACTTTTGAGGACTACATATACAGTCAATTCATTTTGAGGCAAAGCTGTCTAACGGAGTGCTCAAAATACTCAACAACAGAACCAGTATGAACTAGATAAATGTGGGAGAAAAAAATGACATTGACTCTTGCCTCACATTGTAGACAGAAATTTATTCAAAGACCATAGACCTAAACATAAAAGCTAAAACCACAAAGCTTCTGGGAGAAAATGTAAGATCTTCACAACTTTGCATTCAGGTAGATTTCTTAGTGGGGAGAGAGACAGAAAATACTAATTAATAAAAGTTAAAAATCGTACATTATGGCCCTTACTGGTTGGCTCAGTGGTAGAACGTCAGCCTGGCATGTGGAAATCCTGGGTTCGATTCCTGGCTAGGGCACACAAGAGAAGTGCCCTCCACCCTTACTTTTCTCTCTTTTCTCTCTCTTCCCCTCCCACAGCCAAGGCTTCATTTGGAACAAGGTTGGCCTGGGCACTGAGGATGGCTCCATGGCCTCCGCCTCAGGTGTTGGAATAGTTCCAGTTGCAATGGAGCAATGCCCCAGATGGGCAGAGCATCACCCTCTGGTTGGCATGCCAGGTGGATCCTGGTCAGGCGCATGTGGAGTTTGTCTCTCTGCCTCCCCGCTTCTCACTTCAGAAAACAAAATCGTACATTATGATAATTAAATTTCCATTCATTAAAGAACATGAATAAGAAGGAAAATGAAAACTAAAACCACAGATTGGGAGAAAATATTTGACAATACACATATCTGACAAATGATCCTTATCCAGAGTATAGAAACAATTCCTACAAATCAATAAGAAAAAGTACAACCCAATTTTAAATGGAAAAATATCTTAGACAACTTTACAAATGACAATTCCTAAATGACTAATAATTATGTGAAAAGATGTTCAACAACAAGTCATAATGGAACTGCAAAATCAAAACCAAAACGCGATTTCACTACATGCATAAGAATGTCTAGAACTTTAAAAAGTGACCGCACCCAGGATTGTCAAGGATGCAGAGCAGCTTCTCTGATAAACATTGGTAAGAAGTGTAATATTGTTCAACCCCCCACTCTACGGGGTTGTATATTGTCTTCCCACATTTATGTTCACCTAGAACCTCAGATTGTGACCTTATTTGGAATTAGCATCTTCGCAAGTGTATTTAAATTATCCAACGACCAATATCCTTAAAAGAAGAGGGAATTTGAAACACAGAGACACAGGAGACGTACGGGGAAGAAGCCATGTGGAGATGAAGACAGAAATTGGAGTTATGCTGCCACAAGACAAAGATTGCCAGCAACCAGCAGAGAGTGAAAGAGGCAAAAAAGGATTCTTTGCTAGAGCCTTCACGGGGAGCTTGGCTGTGACAACACCTTGATATCATACTACTTGATTTCAGCAGTTCTGGACACCCAAACCCTGAGAGAATGCATGTGTGTTGTTTTAACTGACCCAGTTTGTAGTACTTTGTTTTGGAAGTCCTAGGAAACTAAAACAACTACTTTCGGAAACTGGCAATTTCTTATAACCTCAAACATACACACCTTTTTTAAGACCTAGCAAATTCATGCCTAGATATTAACCAAAAGAAATGAAAGCATATGTCCACAAAGATACTTATATAAGGATGTTCATAGTAACTTTAGTTACAATAGCCAAAATTGGTAACAAATCAAATGTCCAAGAAGGGAATGAATAAAAAATCATATTGTATTTATATAGTCAAATGCTATTTAACAATGAAAATGCATATACTACTAATACACTCCATAGCATGGATGAGTATCCAAAAACAGCAAAAGGAGCCATACACAAAAAAGAGTCTTTACATTATATGAATTCAATTATATAAAAGCCAACATCAGGCAACATTAGGCTCAGGTAATAACAGTCAGACAAATGAGGGCGGGACTGACTGAAGAGGGCCGGAAGGAACTGTGTCAGACCTTGCAGAAATCCTGTCTTGATTGTGGTGGTGTTTACATTAGTGTATACATATTTGTCAAAACTCATTGGACTATTGAGTGCATTTATTATTAAATATCTCAATAAAATTATTCATAAAATGAACCTTGAAATATTTTATGATATATAATGTTGGCCTCAATTAAAAAAGAAAAGAAAATCCTAGTTTAATGAAAATTTTATCCCTTTTCTGATTTTGAAACTTACATTTGTTATCTGCTTTTTGATCTCACTTTTAATTCTTAGCAAGCACATAATTTATTTTTGTTTTCTCAGTTCTTCAATCTATTGTAAGCCTTTCATATGCCTTATACTCTTATATAAGTATACTTAATTTTATATGTTGACAAAGCTTTGATCTCAATTTCCTTCATTGGAAGACTTTTAATAACTCATCAGGACATAATTTGCTCTGTTGGCTGTTTTGTTTAGGAAGGAATAGGTCACTAGCAAGATCCAATCAAGTGCAAAATAAAAATACCAATACCTCAAACCAAAAATACAGAGTTTAAATAGCATTCAAAATGTTCTTTGATACTTTCAGATGGGAGGAATACATAGAATTTGGCTTGAGGGAGAACAAAGAAAATACCAACTCAGGTGGGCAGTACCCAGTTCAGGTCTGACAGCTTCTTGGCAAGTGTTATAGGTTTGAAGACCTGAAGGGAAACACAGCCAGAGTGGGGGCAGAGAAAGGAGAGTGGGAGGCACCTGAGGAATCCACGCTGCCCAGCTGCTTATGTATTTATGGTGCAGTGCCTGCGCCATCATGTGGTCACTGATGGAACTTTACAGGAAGAAACTAGTTAGTTTCCCACTACGTTTGGAAAACGGGCAAATATGCGAAGAGGGAGAGTAATTTGACTTTGGGTAACAGGTACACCATACGGTCATCAGTTCAAATGCTATAGAGATGTTGACCTGAAACCTCTGTACTCTTATTGATCAGTGTCACCCTGTTAAATTTAATTTTCTAAATAAAAATAAAAGAAAAATGGAATAATAAACCAAAGTCGTCCAAAGGGCCTGAAAAACCTCAAGAAGAATATCTCCCTGTAATTTTTTTTTTCACTGAAAAGCAGAAGGGATTCCTGACATCTTAATTAGTAACGCATCTGGGATGTTCCATTATTCATCAAATATTTACAAAACTCTGTGGCAGACACTGTGCTAAGCAGGAGAAAAGCAAGCACCGCGTTCCAGTGGGGAAGAAAAACCTGTGAACGAAGTATTGGAGCAATGTTATAAATTCTCTAATGCAGGAATCATGGGGACAAACCACTATAGGAGCCAAGGGGGAGCATTTAGTATAATATTTGTCAAAGATGCCGTCATGACCCCCACTTCCTCTCTTGGTGCTATAATCACTCTGTGGCTTTGCCAATGTTGGTCCTATTACTGGGGTCACTTGCCCACACCCTTTTTAAAATCTGGCTATAAATTTTAACTTATTAATTCAATAATTATTTACTGAGAGCCTACTGTGTGTCAGGCACTGTTATAGTGCTGGGTGTACAGAACAAGGGGGGGAAAGACAGACCATGTTTTTTCCTCTCATTAAGCTTATATGTGGGATGTGAACCATCAAGAAAAAAAATTGTTTTGCATGATATGTATGTACATACACATATAAAACAAACTATTTTCTTCCTTTTTTTGGACTGTTTATTTTTTAATTTGTATTTTTCCTCCCATGTTGTCCATTCCCTACTTACTAAATTATGAACAATTATTTCAAACTATTTCAAGTTAGTTTGAGATTATAAATCAATTTGGGTTCTTCAAAGGTTTTGAGAAATTAACTTCCTATTGCTCAGAAGGGCACCTGGATTGTACTTACTAGTTCAACCACAGAGGGGAAATTTGGGATGAAACTTCTAACCTTGGCTTTATTTAATGTTTCATTTGTCAGACTTACCTGCCATTCTCCATTTCTCCTGGCTGCTTTAGGATCATGCAGATGATAAGCATGAGCAATCTGATAATTTTATAACAAGGCACTGAGCAGGTTCTAGGAGTTGGCAGCATACCAGCGCCCACAGCAGCCGCTGGCCTCAGCTGTTGCCGCCCTCGGGAGAGGATGGCAGCCTCCACCCATGGAGGACGGGTCAGTGCCCTTTCTCTCGACTCCAATTCTAGGGAGGCAGATCTGAAAACAGGCACTCTTCTAAAGACCAAAAACTGCGAGAAAATTAGAATAATCAGACTGAATTCTCCATCAAGCTAGAATAAGATATAGTCTGAGTGAACAGAGTATGTAGATTAGTTCAAATTATTGGGAATAAAGAAACCCATTTTATGGTTTGCTCTCAAAGAGTTGAGGCAGGAAACCAGGCGTGCATCTTATGTTAGGTTTATTTTATTACGTCTTGTCCTTATACACTCAGCCTTTATAACTGCTGCTTATAAAGAGGTCATCCTTCCTACTAAAAAAATTGGGGACGTACTCTTTTAATCTTGTTTGTGTTGAATCACCGTGGACTTCCTGTCGAGGAAGAGGGGCAAGGAAGCCCGACTCTCCCCTCAGACTACTCTCCCCACCGGGTGAACCAGCCCAGCCCCATGCTTTAAGCATATCAGCTTTTTGTTCTTCTTAGAATCTTCTATTTAAATTAGCAGGGAGATTTTTTAAAATAAAACTGAAGATAGAGATTATGTATTATTTCATGTAAAATATAATAAATCTGGTGCTGTGGCAAATTACTTTTAGCTTCGGGTGTTTCAAACATTAAACACCAAACAGTCTTTATGCTGTTTATGAATTTAAAAGAAATGGCTTTTAATTTACAGTAACTCTTAAGGGAGACACAGAGAGAGAGAGAGAGAGAGAGAGAGAGAGAGAGAGAATAATAATAATAACATAATGTTTGAAAAGAAGCCATAAAGTAAAATAACTGTGATCAACAGTGGAAAATATACTCTGCCTAAATCTTTCTATATTTCTATGAGCTGGTTACAGTTGCCAAAAATTTTAGTCTACATATATTTGATAACAAAATTGTGATATTAAAAAATTTCTTCAATCCCTAGCCAGTTGGCTCAGTGGTAGAGCGTCCGCCCGGCATGTGGAAGTACTGGGTTCGATTCCTGGCCAGGGCACACAGGAGAAGCGCCCATCTGCTTCTCCACCCCTCCCCCTCTCCTTCCTTTCTATCTCTCTCTTTCCTTCCCGCAGCCAAGGCTCCATTGGAGCAAAGTTGGCCTGGGCACTTAGGATGGCTCCATAGCCTCTGCCTCAGGCGCTAGAATGGCTCCAGACGCAATGGAGCAACTGTTCAGATGGGCAGAGCATCGCCCCCTAGTGGGCTTGCTGGGAGGATCCTGGTCAGGCATATGTGGGAGTCTGTTCTCTTTGCCTCCCTGCTTCACACTTCAGAAAAAAAAAAATTTTTCCTTGTATCTCCAATTTAAACACTTAAAAACATAAATGCAATCTACATGTGCTTGTACATAGGCTAGAACAGTTATGTATCATCAGAATTTTAAACAGATGTTATTTTAGTTGCTATTAAGACAAGTTCAGTAAAATAACTGAATGTTCACTTAAAATACAGATTAAAAATATTTTTCAGGCACTAAAAGTCACCCAAACGCATGCCTTGCAATTTTAGTTTTGAGATTTTTTTTTTCATATAGGACACACAAACCATTCATTTTCCCTTTTGAAAGAGAAATGGTGCTGTTCTCATCTGAGCATACGCCTCTTCAGGGTATTAACTGCTTCCAGAAAACCATCATCAGTTTAACCAATGAAGCATCCTCTCTACATAGCAGAACAGGATGTACTGACAAGATAATCCTTTCCTTTGTGAAGGGCCACTTTCAGAGGCAGGCTGGATTAATGGACAGGAATTTTTAAAGTAGCAGTTCACAACCAGTTTTGCAGTTTTATTGCAACAAGAACTGGTGAATATTCTGAGGTAAAATAAATAGGCTTTTCTATTAAAAAATGGTTAATGTTCTCATAGTCATATATTTTTGGACAACTTATTCCTTCAAAATTTCCCTAACCCTAACCCTAATATATCTAAGCTGAGTCTGATAAAGATCATCAATAATGTAAACAGTTGAAATAGAAACTTTCAGGAATAAAGTGACTTTTTCTATATTCATCCCTCTGAACCTCCAAGTCTATCCCAGTTTAACAATTCAAATCTTGAATTGCCCTAAAAAAAAAATGACTAAAATCTAAGTCTAGACTATATGTTACAATAATGGTCTAATTAATCAACTGTTACAAAGAAAGTAACATTGCTTTGTCCACAAGGCAACAATGTAGTGAGTGCATTGTGACATTAATATGCTATTTTTTCAGAGCTTGGATTTGAAAATCAAACTATAAACTCCATATCAATGTTCATCATTTATTCATTTTCATGAAGAGTAAAAAGGCTTTTATAATTAAATCCTGAGAGTAGAATGAGTTATTTGCAGATTACTACTTTAGTTCATTGCTTTAAAAGTCCCCCATCTACATCATTTATTAACAATAATCACAACAATAAAATAATAACTGAACTGTGGTCATAGAATACATTGTATGCCAGATACTGTTTTTGCCACCTCAACACTGTGAAGTCAGTATTATTTTATAAAAGAGGAAGCCAAGTCACAGAAGAAGTAGCTTTCAGAGTCACTCGGAGAGTGTGGAGGCGGGACAGAGTTTTGTCAGGTTCCCTCAACCTCTGTGCTAACCTCACCCTCTCTACCATCTTGATCTCTAGGCCTGAAATCTCCCTTCCACTTCAGATCGTGCTGCAGAACCTGTCTGCTAAATAACCCACCAGCATAGTCAAACTCAGCATGTTCCAGATTGCATGGAGAATCTCCTTCTGGGTAGCCTGCTCTCTCCACCCTTAACTTCAAATTAATTGTCTAACCTACCTTGACTGTTTTGATAAAGTTGCCATTGTAACCTCAGTCTTCTTTCCCTATCAGTGTTTGCTGCACAGTTTGGTGCCAGCCCCTTCCCTATTCTACCTGTGAAATAGCTTTAGCCTCTCCTAACCCTTTCCTATTGTCATGCTCCATTCTCGCAGGCACTGCTTATCTCTCACCCGGACTTTAGAAATTTACTTTGAATGGCTCATTCTATCTCTATTCTCCAATTCATCCTCCACACTAGCAACCGATGAAACTTACTGAAACACACTTCAAATTGTTCCTACTAGGAAGACCCTAGTAGTCTAGTAGCTCACCTGTAAATGAATAGTAAACTCCTAAGGTGTCCACTCCGGGCCATTTGTATCATAACCTCAACTTCATTCCAGTTCTCATGGCCATTTTGTCTTTCTATCCTGGCCTATCCTTTGCCTGCTTATAAAATGTTATTTAATTTTCTTTTCTTTCTTTATTTTTGTGACAGAGACAGAGAAGAACAGAGAGAGGGACAGATAGGGTCAGACAGACAAGAAGGGAGAGAGATGAGAAGCATCAATTTTTCGTTGTGGCTCCTTAGTTGTTCATTGATTGCTTTCTCATATGTGCTTTGACCGGGGGCTACAGAAGAGTGAGTGATCCCTTGCTCAAGCCAGCAACCTTGGGCTCAAGCTGGTGAGCCTTGCTCAAACCAGATGAGCCCGTGCTCAAGCTGGCGACCTCTGATTTTGAACCTGGGTTCTCCACGTCCCAGTCCGACACTCTATCCATTGCATCACTGCCTGATCAGGCAAAATGTTATTTAATTTTCATTTGTCACTTCTGATCCTCTACCTCAGTACCAACCCAATGCTTCCAAATCACTAATTAGTGCCTCTCTAGTGTACCAGATGAGATATCCACTTATTTGGCAAGGTCTTCTTTCCTAATTTTTTATGTCATTCCCTTTATCTTCATCTCCTTTGCTGGCTCTTGGTTCAAGCATTCTTGCGTAAACTGGAATAATAGTTCCTGACTAGTCTTCCTAGTGCTACGCTCTCCTTCATTATTATCACTGTCACGGTAACAGTTTCAGAACACAGACTTTTACCTTGTGCATTTCCTATTCTACAATTAAATGGCTTCCTGTTCACTATAGATCAAACTCCGAACAGGCTGCCATATGGTACAATCGTAGGGTGCCCCATTCAGGTTTTGTCTTTGGGAGTCTTCAAACTCTTTAGTTTGGCTTTACGCAGTATTTTGAGAACAGTAGTAGAAATGTTATTATATCACAACCTGTTCCTCCATTCCCATGCACGGATCCACACCACCACCAAAAAATGGCCATCATGTTCAAGCATATTGGAGAAGCCCTGCATTACATAGAGTCTCGGTACTGTAGCACCTTCAAGGTTATCTAATGTGTGTGATGCATCCCCCAAAAAAAATCTCTATAGAAGAAAGTTTTTGTATGTTTATTTCCCTTTCAATCACTCTTTGGTATACCCAGGATGTCACGAGTCTGCAGCGTAGAGCTGAGGGAGCCCTACCGGTACGGTCCCTGTCCAGTCCTGCTGGTGGTCACATGCCACCTCTCACAAAGGCCTTCACTGACCATCGTGGCTAGAGCTGCCATCCCTTGCTTGTGAGAGAATTATTTTCTTCATAATACTTATCACAATCTGATGGGATACTTATTGTTTATTCTTTACTTATTTGTTGTTGTTTTTCTCTAAGATGTAAGATCCCAGGGAACTGGCATTCTGTCTTGTTTGTTGCTCTCTCTCCACGTAGGATACTGCTTGGTACACTTAATATAGTTTTCTGTTTGAAAAAATATATGTCCCCACCAAAGCCTTGTTTGTCCCCATCTCTGTGTCTCTCAACCCACCTAACTGAATTTAGGCGTGTGTTCCATGGCTGAAATAAATTCCTTCATCTCTGATGTTTTCCCTGATGGCCTGACTCATCCAAAGTAGTAGATATTACTCTACTGAACTTCTGTAATGTATCTGAACAACTCAGTTTATTTCGAACAGTTAATGATTGTTTTTGACATAGGAATTCTATCTTATTCCCCTAACTATAGTCTATTTGCCTTGTAGGCAGGACTGCTGCCATACTTTGGGTCTCTCTGAGGGCATAGCAAATAGGCCTTCTCAGGTAAGCAATAAATATCTATTACTTGTTTAAATAGATCTTCCCATTCTACCAGCTGGCAGGAGGCAGTGCTCATGTGTGGAATGACTGGGTGTGCTCATCCTAGCAGAAGTATCACCCATGCTGGGAAGGAGGTAGATGGTAGATTTCTACAGAGGAGAATCGGTGAGGCTTGCATTTAGCTCTCCTGTATACACTGCAGTCTGACACTTGCAGGTGTTTGGTAAGTCTTCCCTGCCTTGAGCTCTTTGGAACAGAAGCAGAAGGAAGGAGTCTTTGTTCTGTCCTGCAGAAAAGGAATTGAAGGAGTATTGTAAATCATAGAGGGAGGGGGCATGATCTTCAAGGAGTGCCAAGGAAAAGTTGCCTCTTCTCAGTCTGCCAAGAGGTACTTCGCACATACATAGCAATTTTGTTAAATGTATGGGATATGCTATTTAGGGAACACGCTTCCTTACAAAAATGATTGATGTACAGTAGTATTTCAAGATGTTTCTACCCACGTTATTTCAAACAAAATATGACAGGGAAACTATGAAAGACATAACTGATCGAGTAGTTCTGATGGCCAAGAGATTTTACAAATTAAATATCATACAGTGTATTCTGAGTGGAGATGCTACACATTCTCACCTTTAAATTTTTTTTTTTTTTTACACTCAGAAGTAACTATAATTGGAAGGAGTGGGGGTGAAAAGGTATAATGAAGAAATAGGGGGAAAAAAGGGTTTGGGATCAAATAATACCACATGATAAAAAAATCTCATTTCACATATTCATGGTCTTACATTCAACAGATACAGCAAAAACACTCTGACATCAGGGACCTTGGATTGAGATGATACTTCTTGTAACAAATCAATAGCCACATGCATTTTTATGCGAATTACTTAAATGTTAATCCATCTTTAAAATCGTCATAGCAATTTCATTTCTTCCTTTTATTCAGAAATAAGATGTTCTTTGCTGAGACAGGTTAAAATTATTGGCCCTCCATCCAAATGATGTGGATTAGGAACATCTGGAGAATCTACCCTTGTTTTTTTATTAATGGAAAGCTTGGAAGGCTCAGTGATTTATAACTTCTGTGTATTTTTACACACTGTCCTATATATATATTTTTGTCAGATTTTATTTCATTTGGAACGTTTTATGTGATGACGTAATACGCCACATATGAAACTTTTCTAGGGAAGAAACCCGATATATCTGCTACATGTCAGATCACATAGCTGGCCGGAGCGTGATTCAGAGCAGGCTCCACCTTGGAGCCTGGATCTTCTGGAATGTCGTTGCTGGGTTTCAGCCTGTCTCAGACAGTTCTATCTCAGCCTCGCCTGACATTTTAGGACTGAAACGCCCCATAGGTGGGTTCTGCAGAGCTCTAGGGCTTTGCAATGCTCTATGAAAGATAATGTTAGATCATGAAATAATTTGAGAAATTGTGGAATTTAAAATCTTTTGGAAACTCAGTAGGATTATTAGCATAGTAAGGCTTTGACAGATTTCTAGAGTTCTACAAAATTGGGTTTGCACCGTTCCCTGTACTCTTATGACCTCATTGCCAAATCTCTCTTTTGCTCTCTGGTCTCTGACTGTAGCGACCTTTTGTGATTCCTGGACAGGCCACCCTAGGCTCTCTTTGCACATACTGTTCACTCTGCCTGAAACTCTGCTCCTTCCCTCTTGGATGCCTACGTAGGTCCCTCTCTATCTTCTGTGTAGTGTCATCATCTTATTGAAGTCTTCCTTGACTACGTTATTTAATTTTGCATACTAGTCCCTGCTGGCACTCCCAACCGACCTTTTCCACTTTATGTTTCTCCAGTACACTCATCGTCATTCTCACAATAGTGCTGCATTAACAAACAACCTCACATTCTCATGATATGCAATCATAAACATTTATTTAGTCTCCAATGGATAGCATTTATATAATCTGTCTTGGGTTCATGCCTATGTCTGTGGCCAACCCTTAGTCATCTAGACTGCTCTCTGATTTGGGCTAGGATTGTTCACATGTCTCCTGGATGTTGCTAACATAGGAGGGCCCCATGAGATGACTGGCATATCTTGGCTTTGTAGCATCTGTCTCTCATCCTTCATCAAGCTGGCAGAAGTATAGTCTCCTGACAGTCACAGAGAAGCAAGTGCCAGAAAGCCTCTCAATGTGCTTAAATCAATTTGCTAATGTCCTATTGGCCAGAGCAGGTCACATGACCAAGCACAACATCAGAGCGCACGGTGCACTACAATGTTACAGAGCTAATCACTTTGTCTTTATTCCACTTACTTAGATCTGTGCCCAGCACATAATATATACTCAATAAGTACTTGTTGAATAAATACCTAAAAATAAACCCATTTAACTTTATTTAAGTTAACGTTTTCAAATGTGTTTTTCAATAGATCCAAGTTTTAGTGAAAAAACACGTAGACCCTCATTTGAAACCAAAGACTTCAAATATTTTATGTCTTTCTTACTGAGAATGTAAACTCTAGTAATTAATGACAAATTATGATTTTTACTAATAAGAAGAAATCTATCAGTATTTATTTTGCCTCCTTTAATTCAACTAAGGTTTAGTAAGTGACTTTTATATACCAGGTTATGTACTAGATGCTAGTGGTGATGGAGAGAAAGAATACAGCCCCAGCGTTTGGGAACTCTCAGTTGAGTTGAAGAACAAATCTATACTACTATATTGAGCAATATGGTATGCTCCATTATAATGTTATTAAAATAGTTCCCTAGTACATAAAGGAAAAAGTGTTCAAGTGAGCCATTAGATATTACATAGAGCATTCTAACTGACCTCCATAACTATTTAGACTGATAAAGGTATTCTTCTAATATATTCTTATTTCTAACATTTCTGTTCACACCATTTAGTCTCTTTATGCATTCATATATTCACCCTTCTTTCTGAATCCTATCCATCCTGTAAGTCTGACCAGCAATGGGACATTTTCTGACCAAGTTTGCTTGTTTTCTCTGAATTTTTCTGAATGTCATAGTATTTCTTCTTTGTGTCATATTAATGTGTAATTCCTAGAAACAGCTATTCTCCTTTTATTAAGCTGAGAATTTATTTATTTTTTTAATTAAAGTTATTGGGATACAGGATCCAGTGTGAAATTCAATAAAACATCATCTGCACACTGCACTGTACATGGGCCTTTCTTTGCTTACTCCCTTCACCTTCTATCATCCAGTTCCCCAACCCCCTCTCCTTTAACAGCCATCAGTCTGTTCTTATATCCATGTCTTTGTTTTTATTTTGTTCATCACTTTAATTTGTTCATTAGATTTCACATATAAATGAGATCATATGGTATTTGTCTTTCTCTGACTGGCTTATTTCACTTAGCATAATAATCTCCAGGTTCATCCATACTGTTGCAAAAGATAAGATTTCCTTCTTTTTTACTGCTGGGTATTATTCCATTGTGTAAATGTACCATAGCTTTTTTATCCACTCATCTATTGATGGGCACTTGGGTTATTTCCAGATCTTGGCTATTGTAAATAATGCTGCAATAAACATAGGGATACAGATATTCTTTCAAATTAGTGTTTCAAGATTCTTAGGCTATATTCCCAGAAAAGGGATCACTGGGTCAAAAAGGCAGTTCCATTTCTAATTTCTTGAGGTAGCTCCATACTGTTTTCCACAGTGGCTGCCCCAGCCTGCATTCCCACCAGCAGTGCACAAAGGTTCCCTTTTCACCCCACTTGTTGTTTGTTAATATATTGACAGCCATTCTGACAGGTGAGAGGTGATATCACACTGTAGTTTTTTAATTTGCATCTCTCTGATGATTAGTGACCTTGAGAATTTTTTCATATGTCAACTGGCCATCTGTATATCCTCTTTGGAGAAATGTCTATTCAGGTCCTTTGCCCATTTTTTAATTGGATTGTTTGTCTTCCAGGTGTTGAATTGTATAAGTTCCTTATATGTTTTAGAAATTAAACTTTTATGAGATGTATCATGCACAAATATGTTCTCCCATTCAGTGGGTTCACTCTTCACTTTGTTGATGGTTTCTTTTTAATAGGCTATTTAACTGTCCTATTATTCACCTTCTCTCATGTGTATGTCTTCTCTTTTCAAAGCGTTTGTCACCATCCTGGGAGTAGAGATTTTGTTTCTTTTTTATAATTATTAAATATAATTCTCACTATAATAGGTACTAAGGTTATTAAATAGTAGGATATATTGAAAACTGAAAGGTTTAACCATCACGCATCATCACATTATGGTAGATTTGATAAAGCACATGTGGACTATAGGCTGGTGGTATAGAAATATTTCTACTTGGGAATGGTGCTTATGTACCATCCTCATCTATCTTGTAAATCAATGACTACTTTATATAAAGTTGGAATCACAAACAAATTTTTAAACAGGCTAAACAAAACTGGCAATTTTAATTGAGTTTGGAAATGAATAAGAGAAAACTGAAGAATGCTAAGCTATAAATGCACAGAAAATTAATATATTTCTCTACTGGCAAAAAAAAAATGTTGAAAACAGGAATAAAGACAAGCAGAGTTACCTGATGTTCTGAGGCTCCAGGGCAAAGCAGTGGAGCATTTGTCTTTCAATTAGTTTTGAAATTTCTACACACTTTGCTTACCTATCCATCAGCACCCCAAAATTGCCCTTTAGGGGTAAATTATGCTTAACATGGCATTGATATGTGGAAACCACCCCCCGCCAAATAAACCACAAAACTAATTAATTTAGAAGAATTTGAATCTTACATTTGACTTGAATGCCTTTGGAAAAGGCAGAAAGCAATTCATCAACTATTCCAAGTATTTACTGATAAAAAACTATGCTAAAAGTCATAGCAATGATGATAAAAGAAGGGAAATTGCTTGTTTACTCATAGTTATAATAATTAATACATAATCATCTATTCAGATCTTAGGAAGGACTATATCTCACTTAATAAATATCTCGACAGGTATTAGGCTATAGACCAGGGGTCCCCAAACTTTTTACACAGGGGGCCAGTTCACTGTCCCTCAGACCATTGGAGGGCTGGACTATAAAAAAAACTATGAACAAATCCCTATGCACACTGCACATATCTTATTTTAAAGTAAAAAAACAAAACGGGAACAAATATAACATTTAAAATAAAGAACAAGTAAATTTAAATCAACAAACTGACCAGTATTTCAATGGGAACTATGCTCCTCTCACTGACCACCAACGAAAGAGGTGCCCCTTCCGGAAGTGCGGTGGGGGCCGGATAAATGGCCTCAGGGGGCCGCATATGGCCCGCGGGTAGTTTGGGGACCCCTGCTATAGACAGTTCCAAACTCGTTTTTTTCCAATTCTACATTCACTAAGGGCCTTCTTACATTCATTCATTGCAATCACATATTAGGTAGGGGGTGCTGTGTACAGCTAACAGATTAAATGATTGCTTATAAACTTATTTCCCAGTTTAATGAATATATTTGGTCAGAAGTCTCATTGACCTTTGCATAGTATGTCATTCATCTTTTATTCCTTTTAAAATGAGCTGACTATGAATGTTTGCCACCCACATGATTGAGAAAACTGCTGTTGGACTCAGAGTGATCTTACGAAGGTCAGATTTTAGGCCTAAAATAATTTGTTTACCTCGAGAACTGGTGTCAGGCCCTGGCTGGTTAGTTCAGTGGTAGAGCATCAGCCTGGCATGTGGAAGTCCTGGGTTTGATTTCCTGTCAGGGCACATAGGAGAAGTGACCATCTGCTTTGCCACCCCTCCCCCTTCTCTCTTTCTCTTTGTTTCTACTTGCTGTCCTCCATAGCCATGTCTCATTAGAGCAATTTAGCTCCAGGCACTGAGGATGGCACCATGGCCTCACTTCAGGTGCTAGAATAGCTAGGTTCCTGAGCAACAGAGCAACCACGCCAGATAGGCAGAGCATCACCCTATAGGGGACTTGCTGGCTGGATCCTGGTTGGGGCACATGTGGGAGTCTGTCTCTTCTGCCTCCCCACCTCTTGCTTAATTAAAATAAAGAACTGGTGTCAGCTATAAACATAAGCAAACACATACATATGCTAAACACATATAATTTTTAAAAGAAATATGTTATTTTTACTATACTCTATTAAACTGACCCTATTTCATTTTCACAATTTCTTTTTATTTACTTTATATGTAGATAGTATAAAGAAAAAGATTGTATTGGTTGATTACATTTAATCAGCCCACTCCTAGCTAATGCAATAAGACAAGAAAAGAAAACAATATGTATAGTTTGGGAAGAAAGATATACAATTGTTGTTCACAAGTGAAATGATTATTTATGTAGTAAATACTTAGGTTATAAATATAACAAAATATTTACAAGATCTGTATAATGAAAGCTATAAATTCTGTCATGAATGAGGTAAACTAAATGATGGAAAAACAGTTCATGCTCATGGATATAAAAACTCAATATTGTCAAGCTGTCACTTCTTCCCAAACATGATAAATAGATTCAATGCAATCACAATCAAAATCCCTCAAGTTATTTTTTGAATATTTGCCGCAGACTAGCGCAGCTCCTAATAACAGTGTGGAATTAAGAAAACATACTCATCAAGAAAAAATGGGACCGGGATGACTCTTCAAATACTGATGGCAATATCCAAGTGCCCCATAGCCCTTTTGCTTTATTATATAGCCATATGCAAATCAAGGAAGTCCTTGATACAAAGTTACACATCCAAGGCTAAGACAGGAACTTCTCCCAAGGCATAAACAGGACTCATTAGTGAAATCTACCAACATTTGAAAACAAACAAAGAGTCAGAGGAGGGGCATGTAAATTGCTTCCAGCAACCCAAGAAAGCAAGTGGAGTGGGTGCAAATACTTAGCATCATAGCCAATATGGAGGTGGAGTGGGGAGAACTTAGCCTTTTGCTAAGCCTTGAATCTACAATGGCTTTTTGCCACTTACGGTCCACAACAGATACTGACAAACTGATACTAAAGTTTATATGTAAAGGTAAAAAACCTTGTAAACCAACACAGTACTGAAGGGAAAGAACAAAGTTGGAGGACTGACACTACCTGATTTCAAGATTTACTGTGACTTTTATAATCTAATCAAGGCAATATGGTCTCAGTGAAAGAATAGACAAGCCCTGGCCGGTTGGCTCAGCGGTAGAGCGTCGGCCTAGCGTGCGGAGGACCCGGGTTTGATTCCCAGCCAGGGCACACAGGAGAAGCGCCCATTTGCTTCTCCACCCCTCTGCCGCGCTTTCCTCTCTGTCTCTCTCTTCCCCTCCCGCAGCCAAGGCTCCATTGGAGCAAAGATGGCCCGGGCGCTGGGGATGGCTCTGTGGCCTCTGCCCCAGGCCCTAGAGTGGCTCTGGTCGCAACATGGCGACGCCCAGGATGGGCAGAGCATCACCCCCTGGTGGGCATAGCGTCGCCCCCTGGTGGGCGTGCCGGGTGGATCCCGGTCGGGCGCATGCGGGAGTCTGTCTGACTGTCTCTCCCTGTTTCCAGCTTCAGAAAAATGAAAAAAATATATTAAAAAAAAAAAAGAATAGACAAATAGATCAATAGAACCAAGTAGAGAGGCTCGAAATAGAACCATATTAATATGATCTTTAATGAAGGAGCAAAGCAATGCAGTAGAATAAAGATAGTTTTTTCAAGAAATGGTCCCAGTACAACTGGATATCTACAAGCAAAAAATAAATCTGTACACAAACCATACACCTTCATGAAATTAAAATTGTTTATAGACCTATGAATATAAATGTAAAACACAAAACTTTAAAACTGGAAGATGACATAGGAGAAAACCTAGATGAACTTAAGTAGGTTAATGCTGTTTTAGACACAAGACCAAAGACAAGATACATGAAAGAACTAACTGAGAAACTGGACTTCAATAAGATTAAAAACTTCTGATACATGAAAAATGATGCCAAGAGGATGAGAAGATGAGCCATAGACTGGGAGAAAATATTTGCAAAAACGTATCTGATAAAGGAGTATTATACAAAAATATACAAAGAACTCTTAAAATTCATCAATAAGAAAACAAACAAACCAGTTTAAAGATAGGCAAAAGACCTTAGCAGACACATTACTAAAGGAGGTGTAAAATGGCAAATAAGTGTATGATGCTCCGCATCGTATGTCATCAGGGAAATGTGAATTAAAATACAATGAGATGCTATCACACACCTATTTGAAAGATGGAAGTCCACATAACTGATGTCAAAAGCTGGTGAACATGTGGTAGGAATGCAAAATGGTGTAGCCACTTTAAAAGCCATTTTCATAGTTTCTTACAAAAGTAAACATACTCTTACCCTAGGAGACAGTAATCATGCTCTTTGTATTTATTCAAAGGAGTTGAAAACTTTTGTCTATAAACAAACCTGCACACTGATATTTATAGCAGTTTTACTCACAATTGCCAAAACCTGGAAGCAACCAAAATATCTTTCAGTAGATGACAGAATAAATAAACTTGGGTCCTTTTAGACAGTCAAATATTATTCAATGCTAAAAAGAAATGAGGCCGGAAAAAGATGTGAAGTACCTGATGGGCATATTGCTAAGTGAAAAAGGTCAATTTGAAAAGTCGACCTACTGAATGACCTCAATCATGACATTCTGTAAAAGGCAAAACTCTGGAAACAGTACAAAGATCAGTGTTTCCTAGGAGTTGGTTGGGGGGTGGAGGTGGAGACTTAAGGAGGGTTGCATAATAGGAACACAGGACATTTTAGGGCTTTGTTTGATACAGTATCTTGGAGAGCATTTTTATACCATATTTACTTTTTATTTCTACAAACTTATTTGCAAACATTTGGTTTGAGATTTTCAAGACAATGGAGAAGTAGAACTCAGTTTTTTCCCCTCTCTCTTCCATAAATGTTGAAAAATAAGAGGTATTTAATCATTAAAAGCCAGTGTCGAAGTTGATATATATCTCTTTTATAGTACAACATTTAGGTACATGAAGAAATTTATTTTCTGTATCATTTTTATCTTGTCCACGGGAAGGAGTTCCTCAAAAAACTCTAAAATATGCTTGCTGTTTGCTCTTGGTTCATTGCCCTTCCAAGTTTCTGGCATAAACCATTGAAGAAAATAAAAGAAAATATGCTCTATTTAATCTGATAGGAACATCCACATTTTGCAGAGAGAAGATCTACATATTATATATTTGACTTGAAGCTTTTCCTTTTAACTTTTCACTGATACCACAGGGCAGAAATGGGCAGCTTTAAGGCCCACTTGGTTACTGTGCTTAGTCAGATAAACTAGGAAATCCTAGGGAGAGGGGATATTCTAGTGGGACAAATGGAGATATGGGTGTGAACTGGACCATTGCAATTGCTGTGTGTGTGTCCCACCCCGATGTGACTGACAGGGGAGATCTCAAATCACACTGGCCCAAAGGCACATTGTGAATGCCATAGATTATTATTCATTAAACATATGATTTCCTATCAACAACCTAATACCCAGCTTTAAAAAGGAAGCCAATTTAAGAACTCAAAATTTTTAAAAAAAGAAATAAAAGATATCTGTTCCCTAATCTAGATTTTCTTCCCCTTAGTCAGAATTCTTAAACTATAATCTTTCTTTGTCTTTTTCTTACATCTATCTTTGTTGGTGAAATTTCTGAACTGGAGAGAAAAGTGAAAATACTGTCGGGAAAAAAATTGTTTTCTCAAAGAATTTATGGTGTTTAGCTCGTAAAGTTTATTTATAACTAACATATACGTGTCCTAGTTTAATCATAAGTACTGTCTTTTATATGAGGAAATGAGCATTCTTAATTAACAGTGATTAAACTTGACATGACATATATTTTATACTCGATTTAGAAGCAGGCAAACATGGACATTACAGTAACACAGACCTCAGACGAGGCGTCATCTCAACTGTGAGGCAGATGTTCTGTGACGAGTGCCCAGGACAATTCTCATCCGCAGAAGTCTAACCACCTCCTTAAAATCAATGTCTCTGCTTTCAGGGGGCAGAAGAGTGTCCTGGGAAATTTTGAGAAGAATTAAACAAAAAAGATGGAGGCATTTTAAGGAAGAAGCTTATGAGTCTCTTGGGAAAACAAAGTTTTACAAAGTTCAAACTGTAAAATAACAGACAAAAACATGTATAAAATGTTCAGAGGAAATTCCATAAACATTTTTTACCTAATTACTGGTTCAGTATATGTGAGATAAAAGCCCTTCCATCTCTTGCCTGCACCCCTTTAAATATAGGGGTGGAGGCAGGAGGAAGAGCAGGCACCAACCAGAGGGACTTCCCTGAAGATTCAGAAGAAAGAGGTTGATCTGCAGCCAAATATCTATAATTTCTGCTTTATTTAGAAGTAAGAAAGTTTTTCCAGAAATCACTTTGCTGATTAGGCCCGCTCTTAGTTTCCTTTAAAAATACATTATTAAAGATATTCTGTAAATGATAGTCTATAAGGAATGTTGAAGTATTTTGGAATATCTAAATGCTTCCAGCTGCTATCTTAATTTAAAAATATTTCTTAAAGGGGATTTCCAGCTTGTTGGCAACAACAAAACAGAGTTAAATAGAGTTTCTCTGTCTTTTTTACTCTTTCTATTTCTATTGCTGGATTTCACAATGCATTATATGATTTACTTTGGAGTGACAACAGAATGCATTCATGTAGAAATTTATATTACTTCTTAATTACTCATTCAAAGTATATTTTTACATTAGTTTAGAGTTGCTCATTAGTGGAAAAATATACATTAGGAAACAATCCTCCCCTGCTAAAGCTTGAAAACCAGAAGTAGAAGGAATGTATTTTGCCAAAAGACATCATACTAGAGATGGAGATTAAACTGGGGTTGAAAATCAGACATCTTACCCTGAGCCCAGAGAAACTCCAAGGTTCAATCCAGAAACTCCATGGTGATGCCCAGCAAAGTGTGCCCAGGAAAGAAAGAGCTCCCTGATTTCTGGAGATGTGTGTAGAAAGAAAGGATAGGGGTGTGATTCAGGAAATTTCCTCTAATCTGAGTCCTAAAACTCTGATTAACAAACTTCTAGGCTGAAGTTAGTATTGCATGTCAAAGATAAGAGATGTATCTGACATACCTCTCAGCCACAGTAGAAATAGAGCTAGTACTCAACTTACGACCACGATTGGTTCTGATAGACTGGTTGTAACACGATTTGGTCATAAGTTGAGTAGGATATATGTATAGTACTGTGAAATGATCTTATAAAAATCTTTAAGTCATATTTTATCATAATTTTCTTTCATTATTGTTATATATCATAATTTTCTTTGTTCATTTTAAGCCATTTATCATCTCTACACCATTTTGTTTCTTATTTTTACATTCATCACGTTTAAGTAAAACACTATATTACCAGTACAACTGGTTTAATATTTGTAAAGACAATTTCCTCTTGGTAGACATCTTGGGAGGGGTTTGATGAAAAATATCTAAGACACAAAACACAAATTGCTGTACCGAGTCTAGGAAATTAGTTGAAATGGTGCATGCAGAGATGGTAGTGCTGCCGGAAGCTGGTCCGCACTGTAGTATGCCCAGCTGGGCAACACTTGCACTGCCAGATGCAGAACAGTCGTGGCTAGCGATTGTGGTCGTAAAGTCGAATGGTCGTAAGTTGCATAGGTCGTAAATCGATCAATATTTGTACCAGTTATCTTTTCTTCCAGCCCATGTCCTTAGGAGAAAAACAGAAATATCTATAATCCTGAGATCTTTTTCTGGTCTCAGCTGTCTGTATGAGTAGTGAGTAACAAGCACAAAGGATGGGTTAGATAGTCTCTCTCATGAATTTTGAAGTAAGACTATTAATATTAATAATGAATTACTAACTTCTGGAGAACTGAGGTAAAAAATTATTTAGTCCCTAGGATGAAGGCTGCCGTTTTTGATTGGCTCTGATGGTGAGCTAGAAGGCAAGCCACAGAACTGGAAATAACTGAGGAGAATTAGAGACAAAAGACATTGCAACCAGAGAGACAGAAAAACAGAAAGATACTGCTCTCAAGACACCCCTGATTGTTGGTTTTATTCTAAGGACTGTGCTTGAAGCTGAGCAGAGGTTGCAATTGCTAATAGGCCAATATAGCTCCCAATGACATGCCATGTCCTGATCCTGGAACTGGCAAATGCTACCTTTTTGGCAAAGGGTTCTTTATAGGTGTGATGAGAATCTTAAAATGGAGAGATAATCTTGGATTATCTGGGTGGGTTCTAGTTGTCATCATAAACATTCCCATAAGGAAGAGGGAGAGGGAGATTGAGGCCACGGAGAAGAGAATAAGGGAGTGTTACCACGGGGCCAGAGATTGGAGTGATGGGGCCACAAATCCAGGACTGCTGCAGCTATTAGAAGCTGGAAGGATCAAGGAATAGATCTTTCCCTAGAGACTGTGAGGGAGGGGCATCCCTGCCGACACGTCAGCTTTGTCTCAGTGAAACTGATTCCAGACTTCTAGCCTTTGGAACTTTGAGATCATAGATTTCTGATACTGTCAGCCATCAGGTTTGTGGTAATTTGTTATGGCAGCCCTAGGACACTAATACACGTTTTTTGTTTGTTTTTTAAGCATAAAGTAAAACATACTTTCCGTTCCCAGGTAGTTCAGAATCAATTAGGTGAAACCATCAAAAACTCAATTAGTTAAAAAAAAGTAATAATTTCCTTATTAAAGGGATTGGTTAACAAATAGCTATGAATTGACAGGGGAATGAACATGTAACTTCTTCTAGTGAGTTAAGGTGTGGTAAATATGGCATTAGAGTTGTGACATAAAGTCAAACATATGTAGATTGAACTAAAAATGTTTAAGTTTTTGGTGACAAAGCTCCTAAGTGCATGATTGATACATGATATCTACTCCTTCCTCAAATAAAAATATTGTATAAAAAGCAGAGGTTGAAATTAAACTGAAATATCAATTACAAGTTCTAGCTAGGGTTGTGGGCAGTGAGCACTGTGTCCAGTGATGAAAGTATGAATTTCTGTCAAATCTCTCCATTTACAAAAGACAAAGCAACAGTTCTAAAAAATGTATAGAACAGATTAAAATTCAGATTCTCTTTTTTGTTTGTTTTTGTTTTTTGACTTAGTGAGAGTAGTGGAGGCAGAGACAGACTTCCGCATGCGCCCCAACTGGTATCCACCTGGCAAACCCACTATGGGGTGATGCTCTGCCTATCTGGGGCATTGCTCCATTGCAACCAGGGCCACTTGTGCCAGAGGCGGAGGCCATGGAGCCATCCTGAACACCTGGGGCCAACTCGCTCTGGTTGAGCCATGGCTGCAGGAGGAGAGGAGAAGAGAGAGAGAGAGAGAGAGAGATAAGAGGGGGAGGGGTGGAGAAGCAGATGGGTGCTTCTTCTGTGTGCCCTGACCAGGAATCAAACCCAAGACATCCACATGCCGGTCTGATGATCACGCTACCACTGAGCCAACCAGCCAGGGCTAAAATTCTGATTCTCTTAAATTTGGTTTTAGCTTTCTTTTTATTTCTCCCAAAGGTGTGAAAATGCACATTTGATATTATTAAACCTGAAAATGACTTTTCCCACCCATGTATCTTTTGTTTTATTTCAATTTGTGGCTGATTAATTGCTTCTTTTTTACAGGAAAGGAGTAAGGGCTGTACACAGGGGTGGGCAAAAGTAGGGTTACAGTTTTGAGTACAAGAAACACAGTTTATTTTTGTCTTATTATTTATTAATTATTGTAATTTCCATATGAACAACTGTATACCTACATTTGTCCCACCCTGTATTAATTAGAAAATAAAATCAAATGCACAGAGCTATATTAGTAGAGGAGGAATAAAGTTCAAATTTATAATAAATTTAAATGCATTTCTTTCTAATTATAGAAGCTGAGAAAGTCTTGTGTTGTTGGGAAGTTGGGACTAGAATTCTGTGAGAGGTAAGCTCGCTGAGGATATGGCCATGGAGCACTCCCTGCCCCTGCCTGCTAACTTCCAAGGCTGCTTCCTATTCGTACCAGTCAGTTATGTCAATAGTATATTAAGCTGATCCCTTCCAGAAAGGAATTAGTAAGCAATATGCTTAGATCAAAAAGTGCCAACAGAACACTACACATGGAAATTCCCAACAATTCTGAGATAAGTTTGGGTTGCATAAGATAAAAAGATATAAGGCCAAACTCCTCAGAATCTATCACCAAGAAAAAACACCACCACTCCAAATTAAAAAGGAAAATAAAGCATACTTGCTCTGACAGACCTTATAATGCTTGGCAATATTCTGTTCTCTTTTTTCCTGGGCATGTGGAGACCTCCCTTCCCAGACTCCACATGATTAGGTGAGGCCATTGACTAGATCTTGTCCATGAAATGTGAATGGGAAACCCACAGTACAATTTTTTCTTTCTACTATTCCACTGAAAAGAGTCCTAAAACCACATTTTTGTTAGTGAACTTCCATTATATAGAGCTAACAAAATACTCTTGTATTGAATATCCAGAATTAACAAAAAGTAAGCCTTTGTTAATAATATTAAGACACTTAGATACCAGAAGTAATTTTTTATTGCAGCATAGCCTGCAACTTACCCTGATTAATATACCAGTCAAACCAATATATTAATAGACAAACAAAATTTTATGTTTAAAAAAATTGTAAAGAAGTGTATTTCACTTTAAGTAGTATGACTTGTATATACTTTCTCAGTGTTATATCTGAATATTTATTTATATAGTGTGTATTTCTTTTATGAATGGACAAATCATAGTTTAAAAAAGTCATTATCTCCAAAATCCTCCTGAGCACATAGTGAAGACAACCACCTTTTCTTCTTAGAGATCTTCATATTCTTCCTTCTGGTCATGTTCCTAAACGTTTGCAAGCAGATCAGGCTCTGAAGGTAAGCTAGCTCTTCTCTATTCTCAAATTTGGATTTCTCATTGGTGGCTTCCTCCACGTGCATCTTTCAATGGTTCCATTCTCTTTTGAAAGACACATATGATATTCCTCAGCATGTTGATACTCAGGTTGTTTCATTAACTGTACAGTAATGTTTTATGTAAAGAATAGAGAAAAATGTTGAAAATAGCTATTGAGACTTGTCTGGATCTTCCCCTTAGTCTTGTTTTCAGTCATGGAAATTCCCTCTGGGTCTTCTTCTAAGGGACCTGGCATCCTGTGAAGCTTTTCTACTTGCCTAGAAGTGGCAATTTCACCTTCAGAATAAGAATAATGAATTGGTATAGGGACGTTTGTGTGTATGTAAACCGACTGTTCTCATGCTCAGACCACAAGTGACAAATACTATGTTTCACTCCTCCATCTCCAGCTTCTCCTTTCTGCCTATTTTATGTTAATAGAATAAGTCAGTTGCATTAAAGACTGAGTTGAAATCATTAAATATGTAAAATATGGCAGACATTTCAGTTGCCACCAGTACTATCCAAAAACTATAAAAACTTCCTACAAATTAGTAAAAAAATGACAAACCACCCAATAGAAAAATGACCAATCAATTCACAAAACAGGAAACTTGAGTGCTCATATACATATAAAATGATGTTCAATTTCATCAGTAATCAAGAGAATACAGTAGAGAAGTATTGTATCGTAGCCATAAATTTAGACATATTTATAAAATCTACAATGTTTAGTATGTGTAAAGTAGAATTCTAATACATTGTTGCTAGAAACAAAAATTGATACAACCAATTTAAAGCACAATTTAAAATTATTTAGTTATGGGTTGAATTGTGTCCACCTCCAAAAAGATATGTTGAAATCTTTACCCCTGAGTACTTTAGAATGTGACTGTGTACTTGGAAATAGGGGTATTGCAGATGTAATTAGCTAATTTAAGATGATGTCATACTAGAGTAAAGTAGGCCCTCATCCAATATGACCGTTGTTCTTACAAGAGTGTGGCCACATGAAGACAAAGGAAAAATGTCATGTAAAAATGAAGGAAGAAAGTCATGTAAAAATGGAGGCAGAGCTTGGACTTACAGTACCACAAGGAATGTCTAGGGCTACCAGAAGTTGAAAGAGGCAAGAAATGATTCTCCTGTGGAGGCTCTCAAGAGAACATGGCCCTCTTCATCTCTTTTTAAAAATATGCACAGTAGTTATTACTTTACTAATTCTTTCTTTCTTGTTTAATTATCATTCTGCAATTTAACATATAAGTTCTATTAGACAGGAATTATGCTTCTTACTAATTGTGTGTCCCCCAAATCTAGTAAAATATCTGGCAAATAATAAGTGTATGAATGAAAGAATGAAAACTTACATCCTTATTTGCTTATTAGGAAACATCTACTTTCACTGAAATTGTGTCCACGTCTCATAATTCTCAAGCTAGCACAGAGACAGAAGCAGCCTATGTCCAAGGTCGCCACTCCCTAACCACAGGTAATTGGCTCAGGGATTGGTTCCTACCCTATGTGCTCCACTATGTTTGTACCTTTAGAGTTTACTCTTGACTCAAGAGATAGTTGGTCTAATTTGTTCTGTGTGATTGAAGATGTAAAATGTAATCCTTTGGGGGTTCTCAGTGATCTTATTTTTGTTATACTGTGGCCAGATAAAAAGCGTACACAGAAAAAAGAAATAAAACTTTTACAAGGAAAAAGTAGGAAAAGAAGACTGGTGGAGGTGAGGATAATGTTGGCAGGTTAGGGTATGCAGTTAGGCAAGTAAAGTCTAAAGAAGAATGATAATTTATTCCATACATAGGTGGGACATAAAAGTTAAACTAAGAGACATTGATAAGAGTGTGGTGGTTGGGGGGGAGGGGGGAATGGGAGAGGGAAAGGGGGAGGGGGAGGGGCACAAAGAAAACTAGATAGAAGGTGACAGAGGACAATCTGACTTTGGGTGATGGGTATGCAACATAATTGAACGACAAGATAACCTGGACTTGTTATCTTTGAATATATGTATCTTGATTTATTGATGTCACCCCATTAAAAAAATAAAAATATTATAAAAAAAAAAGAAGAATGATATTTAGGTGATGACTTTTAACATAATCTTATTTTTACTCATTTTGCATCACATTTGGTGGAGCCTGAGGACAATGGGTTATTTAAGCACTGTCCCAACATAGAGTGCTTTCTGTTCTTACACATGGAATTACAGTTTAAGTCCTATAATCAGTATTACTCCTTGTTGTTGAAAACAAATGCTATGGCTCACACATACTTAACACAGTCATTTTATTTTTATTTTATTTGAAGCCTAGTTCATGAACAGCTACAAAGAGATTGTTCAAGCAGCAGGGTGTTAAAAGAATAAAAGTTTTAACAAGCCAGCGTCCATATCTCATAATCAAGTATGTAAACATTCTTTTGTGTTGTTGTTTAAAATACACTGTAGTTATCCACAAAAGGCAAGATAGTTGTCTCAAGATAAGACAATTATATTTATAGTCTTTCCAACTCAAATAAGGAGTGTAAATGTGTTAGAAGAAGACCATTAATAAAGCAAACATATTGTCTAATTAAAAGTTAGCTGGATTAAGAAAATTACAAACTAGTTAGGAAAATCCTGTAAGAAAGTCAGAACTGGCCTGACCTGTGGTGGTGCAGTGGATAAAGTGTCGACCTGGAAATGCTGAGGTTGCCGGTTCGAAACCCTGGGCTTGCCTGGTCAAGGCACATATGGGAGTTGATGCTTCCAGCTCCTCCCCCTTCTCTCTCTGTCTCTCTCTCCTCTCTCTCCCTCTCTCTCTCCTCTCTAAAAATGAATAAATAAAATTAAAAATTAAAAAAAAAAAAAAGAAAAAGAAAGTCAGACCTTTCTGATGGGTATCTGACCCTAGCTAGTAGTCCGGGAATTGAATTTTTTTTTTTTATCATTCATTTTTCTGTTTGCTAAAAATCTCTAGGCATCTAGCACAAGTCTTTGCAGATTCTCTTGTCCCCAGTTTATCAACTTTTGCAAATCAGCACCTGAGGGTGTCATCTCAACCAGTCAACAGTCAGCCAGGATCCACAAGTCAGTGCCAGCTGAGGGTCAGTTGGGAAATCCCTTCCACACTCAGAATAGAATGGTTCTGCTTCTGAGCTTATTTCAGCTTTTATTCAGAATACATTCTCGTATATTGTTCCCCAGATACTCCTACAAGCACACATCCATTGAAAGATGTAGGCCATGTCACAAAAAGTAGGAAACATCACTTATCAGCTGTGGTTTTATTTTCTTTGGAAGAAAAGTGGCACAAAGAATTCAGAAAAATAAGCTAATTTTATCATCTAAAAATTCAGAATTATTCACAGACATTATCTCCTTTCTCTGTCCATACTTTTCCCGGATAAGCCTTTGCTTCTTTGTTTCTTTTTCTTAAAGATAAAAGTCTAGCCCTGTCAGGGAGGCTCAGTGGATAAAGCATCATCCCGGCATACCAACGTCACAGGTTCTGCCCCTGATTAGGGCATGTATGAGAAGCACTAAATGAGCGCACAACTGAAAATGGAACAGCTAAGTGGAACAAGTTGATGCTTCTCTCTTTATCTTCCTTCCTCTTTCTCTGTCTCACAAATCAATGGAAAAATAATTTTAAAAAAAGATAAAAGTCTGATGTTACAAATAAAGAAATGACAGAAGACAATGGGGCCCATTGTAGGGAAAAGAGGTAGAGTGGAAGCAACTTTTTACTCAAACTCTTGTCAAAGAAAAGAAAATACCAGGTAAATTTTATGGATTCCTACATTAGAGTTCCACCTTTAGAATCCTTGATGGGTATAGAAACTGAGGATCCTCATGACTTTGATTAAATTTAGCTTTAAAGCCTACCTCTAGAAATCATATCTCCTCCCCTACCCCTCTCTCTATCCCTCAGAGACCTAGCCTTTACCCCAGATAATCAGCTGTTCCTGAGGCAGCAGAAGACAGTAGCCTGGACCTGGTTAATAGTCACATGGTTGGGACCTCTGGCAGGCTAAAGATAATGTCTTGACCTAAGTTATGTTTCAGCCCCTGAGCCCTAAGTTGAGATGACCCCCTGGCTCCTCTCCCATGTGATCAGACAGAAGGACACCAGAAAAGATTTCAGAACTATTCTCAAGACCTAAAGAAGTGATGTATTAGCCTTACTTCACCTTGGACCTAGCATGACCCTGAACCCTTGACCCACAGTGCCTTGTGATTTGGCCCTATTTCATCTGTAACCTACACGCCATCGGGGAGTTTGGACTTTTGAGCATTAGCTTCTTGTTTTCCTGGGTGGCACCATTCATCAACAAAATAGTCAATCTTTCTCCACTGTGATTCTTGGTGTTTAGTGTTTGGCTCTGTTAGGACCGTGTGGACAAACTCTTTCTGTTCTGTACCAGTATCTCAATTTAGATCGTAAGTCAAATAAACTTACTAGGAGGTAATAGAACATACAATGAGATTTTCCTGCTGTTTGGAATTTCAGCTTATCCTCAAATTTAGGTTAATGTATGATAATAAGTCCATATTCCAGAAAGAGCTAGCTGCTAGATGCATACATGCAGAACTTATAAACAAGAGAAGAACTGGTCCAGTGACTGTTATTCACCTCTGGAAATCCAAAAGGAGGATTCTTGAAAGGTCTTTTTTAAGGAGTAGAGAGCTTTGACTTTCCTCTTCTCCTTACAGAGGTTGAGAATAGGAGAGGTTGTCTATCTCCCATTCAGCAGGAGTGTCTGATCCCCACCCGTATACTGGTCAAAATCTGGGGAGGTCAAAGAGAATCAAATGTAGAAAATGGAGCTTCCTATAAAAACTAGAACCTGACCTCTCCCATATGGATAGGAAGGAGTGAGCTTTAGTCACTTGGTACAGTCTCTGAAAAGCCACTGAGATGGAGTTTGGTGACAAGAGTTCTTACTTGAGAACCTGACATGTCTCTGGGAATTTGGGATCATGATTAACACGAGTGCTCGCTTTTAGCTAGAGAAGTGGTGAAATAGATGTGTGGAGAGATAGGAGCTCATAGTATAGGTCCACATTTGGTGGGGCAAAGATGCTGTGGGTGTTTGAGCCATCTAGTGGATCCTGACTGCAGGCCCCTACCTCCAAGTGGCTGAAGATGTACCCAAACTAAAGAAGGATTTAAAAAGGTCAGCTAGTGAGTGCACTGTTCACATCAGGGACTCAAAACAGCCTACCCAGGTGCCCCATTATCTCATTGTCTCCTGTCGTCCCCTGTCTTCTGTCCTGATGAAAGCAGATGGAAAATGAATGTATGAACAGACCCCACTTTGAATAAAATTGGACCAGACTGGACATTTTTTTTTTTTATAATTTTATTTTTTTAATGGGGTGACATCAATAAATCAGGATACATATATTCAAAGATAACAAGTCCAGGTTATCTTGTCGTTCAATTATGTTGCATACCCACCACCCAAAGTCAGATTGTCCTCTGTCACCTTCTATCTTGTTTTCTTTGTGCCCCTCCCCACCCCCTATCCCTCTCCCATTCCCCCCTCCCCCCGTAACCACCACACTCTTATCAATGTCTCTTAGTTTCACTATTATGTTCCACCTACGTATGGAATAATACAGTTCCTGTTTTTTTCTGATTTACTTATTTCGCTTCGTATCATGTTATCAAGATCCCACCATTTTGCTGTAAATGTTCCGATGTCATCATTTCTTATGGCTGAGTAGTATTCCATAGTGTATATGTGCCACATCTTCTTTATCCAGTCATCTATTGATGGGCTTTTTGGTTGTTTCCATGTCCTGGCCACTGTGAACAATGCTGCAATAAACATGGGGCTGCATGTGTCTTTACGTATCAATGTTTCTGAGTTTTGGGGATATATACCCAGTAGAGGGATTGCTGGGTCATAAGGTAGTTCTATTTTCAGTTTTTTGAGGAACCACCATACTTTCTTCCATAATGGTTGTACTACTTTACATTCCCACCAACAGTGTATGAGGGTTCCTTTTTCTCCACAGCCTCTCCAACATTTGCTATTACCTGACTTGCTAATAACAGCTAATCGAACAGGTGTGAGGTGGTATCTCATTGCCGTTTTGATTTGCATTTCTCTAATAGCTAAAGAAGATGAGCATCTTTTCATATATCTGTTGGCCATTTGTATCTCTTCCTGGGAGAAGTGTCTATTCATATCCTCTTCCCATTTTTTTATTGGATTGTTTGTTTGTTTGTTATTGAGTTTTATGAGTTCTTTGTATATTTTGGATATTAGGCCCTTATCTGAGCTGTTGTTTGAAAATATCATTTCCCATTTAGTTGGCTTTCTGTTTATTTTGTTATCAGTTTCTCTTGCTGAGCAAAAACTTCTTAGTCTGATGTAGTCCCATTCATTAATTTTTGCCTTCACTTCTCTTGCCATTGGAGTCAAATTCATAAAATGCTCTTTAAAACCCAGGTCCATGAGTTGAGTACCTATGTCTTCTTCTATGTACTTAATTGTTTCAGGTCTTATGTTTAGATCTTTGATCCATTTTGAGTTAATTTTTGTACCGGGGGAGAGACTGTAGTCAGACTGGACATTTTAATACCTGAATGTGGCCAGGAAGTTAGGGAATATCTGTAAGATGTGGAAAAGAGAGTTCCCACAGTGTTCTGAAGGCAGTAGTAGGAAAAAAAATCAAGTCATCTCTTGCGTATACCACAATCAGAGCCAAGTATTATTTATCACTGTTTATTTGTGGCCACTGAATATCATAGCAAAAATACAGGGGTAGGCAAAAGTAGGTTTACCATGGTAATACTAATAAATAATATAACAATTAATAAATATTAATACAAGAATAAATTCTGTGTTTCATATACTCATAATTATAAACTTACTTTGCCCAACCCTATACACAGGTTGAAAAATTGTGAGTTAACATTTTGAGCTCAGAAATTAAATAGGGACTAGATTATTTTGTTTTCACTATTTGACCTCATTGGAATGGAAAATAAAGCTGGCTGTTCACTCTCATCTGTGTTTTCTAGTCATCAGTGGGTAGGAGGCTCTGCCCAGACTCGTGGAGGAACAGAGACTGTCTGAGGACATGAGAGTGGACAGTCTTCACTTCCATCTGTTCTCAGGTACGCAGCTGTCGCACATTTCTGGCAGGGTGATGGGTGTAGCTTCTCTGTGTTCAGTCAGCCTCTTGTCCCAGTGACTAATCTTTTGTGTGTTTCATGCATGAGCTCTGTGTATACCTGAGTCGCAGTCTCTGTCGTTTCTGCCCCATGCACCAGCACAACTTCACACACGGTGGCGCCTCATCACAAATTGAAAAACTGGATAATCTTCTGCTCTGAGGGAGGAGATCTGTGGTTCTGTAGTGCAGACCTGGATGGTAGTAACAGCAGAGAGAAGACCCTGTTGCTTTACTGTTGCCTCCGACTTCATTTTGAAGACAAAAAAAAAATCCTATTGGGTTATTTGTTTTTAATTTTCTGTCTTGCTCTCTGAATGTAAGCAACATAAGGGCATTCCATCACCTAGAAAGTAGGTATCCATAATTTTTGGATGAGTGAATAAAATCTCCTCATGGTAAACATAGTTCTAATCACAGATAGCAGGTATTGAAAACCTGATAGCATCTAAGCACTGTGCTAACCATTTTACATGCAGGGAGGGTCCTAATTCATACCCACTCCTCAGTGGTGTGGGGGTGGTATATTATACTCTTGTTTTAGCTGAGAAAAGTGGAGTGTGGCAAAAATAAGTAATTTGCCACAGATTAGCCAGCAAGGAAGGGAAATAGATGGATGAACCCACCTATCCCTTTCCCATAGATCGTGCTACTTTTGTATTGCAAACAATGGCTGGTTGATTTGTTTTGCCCATTTAAAAAAATCCCCAAAAGTCCAGCAGTTGTAAGGAATTACAGATGGAAAACTCCAACAATGGCTTAGAATTTGGGGCCGTATATGACATGCTAGATAGATTTTTAACAATAATTACAAAAGAAGAACATCCTAATATTCTTATTCACAATTTAATTACCTGCTGACTGATTTAATGAAATTTAATGTCTCAGTCACAGTCTGCTCAAGACAAATCAATTATTTTTGACTCAGTAACGTAACTAAGTACAACACATGCATCTTCTAATGTGCCTATTAAAGATCATGAATATATTCACCTGACATACATTTGCAATTATGGTCCAAGTCCTCAAAACGTTATCAGATGGTAGAGGCATGCAGATGGCCATTTGATAGCCACATTGCTGTAAGCGTAGGTATTTATCAATGTATAAAAGTCATCATTTCAGGAAGTTCTTATCTTGTACATTCATGAAGAAGAGATACTGTCTCAGACTTTAAAAAATGTAAAACATTTGTAAGATAAAGATAATCTTAAATTTGAGAAACAAATAAGGTGTAGAATTCTCCTGAGTACGTGCTCTGAGAAATGTTTGTTGCCTTGGCTTAGGAACAGAAGACTGCTCAGGGCAGTCCTGTGCACAGGACAGATTTCCCCAGTGTAAAGCATATTATGAGCACAAAAGTGAAAAACCCTTATGGTTTCTGAGGAGTTATTTTAGGAAATGAAATATTACTTTCATGCAAGCCCATTTAGCCAGTATCTTTTTATAAAACAATAGGTCTCTTTTCATGTAAGTGCTAAATAGGCAAATCTAAGGTACATTTAACCTTTGTTTTATTCCAGAATTATTTCCTGTGATATTTGAAGAAGGATGCTTGAAAAAAAAATAAGCCGAGTTTATCGCTATCCCTTCTTATTAAGCAAAAAAAAAAAAAAAAAAAAAAGGACAAATGTAATTGAGGGAGTTAAGCAGAGAAGTTTCTAGCAAATTGAAAGCTGGGTTAACAGCTTTTGAAAGAAATAAATGAACTTTTTTAGATACAAAAAATATTTTCATGGTATCTTTAATTCATGTTACCCTTTTAGATTCTCTTAAAAGTCTTTAGATGCTCTCTTATAAGTTGGTGATCAATTAAATATATGTTTCTATGGCATGAAAAATAAATAGCTTTTGGCAAAAATAAAAAACAAAGAGGTATTGCTGCTGGTGAAGGGTTTGGACTGTTCTCTGATAAAGATTTTACCAATCATCTACTCTACTGCCTTTCCTTGCTGGCTTTTAAACTCTCATTTCAAATCTGAAATCATACTCAGACTGAGTTTGTGTGTGTATGTGTGTGAATGTCATGTATCACTTGAACATTTTACACTTAAGCCCAAACTTCCTGTGTGTAGAAACCCTTTCATGTAGAGCTTAAATGGGGGTGAGGGAGTAGCATTTTACTTGTGTGTAGTCAGGGTTATAAGAAACAGTAAAAATTATTTTTCCAGTAGAATAAAATAATGCAAGCTTTAAAATGATTCAATAAACCCTGGTACCTACTGATTTATTCTATACACTCAGACTGTGAAATACAGGCTTAAATTAGCTTTTAGCTCTATTGTGAAGCAACAGTGGTTGAGTAACACAGAGTCACGGGGAATGCATTTGATATTGACAATGAAGGGTGGGGTCAGTCTGCCTTGACTTCAAAGTACAGTAAAAATCCTGGCCATATTAAATAAAGCAATCTCAGGAGACTACAATCCTCATCCTGTTTTATCTTCTACTCCCCTTTACCTATCTCACTCCTCTCCCTGAACATTCCACTTTTCACTGACACCAGGATGGACTCCAAACCTCCCACATGTCACTGAGCCCTCCAGAATCTGGCTCCAATACTGCCTATGTCAGATGGCATTTTCCAATATACTGTGTAACAAGATTTCACATTGCACATGTTATGTGTATAATTTCCCCCATGGAGGGGTGGGGTCTATGTCCTCTTTCCTGGGAACGGGGTGGACCTTTGTGACTACTTCAACCATAATAACATAGAGAAGTACTGTACGTGACTCCTGAGGTTAGATCACAAAAGTGCCATGCACTTCCTTGTTTCTTTGGAATGTTTTATCCATGTTGTGAAGAAACCCAGCTAGCCCACAGGGGTTGGGGGACCACATAGGAAGGCTATGTTTCACAGGCAGCCGGTAGTTGCCATCTTTCACCAGACAAATGAGTGGTGACATCTCAAAAGGAATTGAGCCCCTAGCTGTTGATACACTTCTAGCTTTCAATTTTCCCAGCTGAGACCCCAGGTGTTGTGAGGAAGTGACAAGTCATCCCCAGTGGGTCCTGTCTAAATTCCTGACCCCCAGAATCTATATCTTAAGATGGCTTTTTTATACCACTAGGTTTTGGGACGGTCTATTACATAGTGACAATAACTGTAATAGTCTCTTTAATTTCAAGTCCCAGAACCACATTTCTAGGTAGCTGAATTCAGGCGGAGGGAATTCTTGTGAGGATATGGGTAGATCCCCTCATAAGGGCTTGACAACAGAAACGGAAAGTTTGTCAAGAACAAAGCTAAGCATTGATCCTCTTTGTCTTTGGGTCAGCCTATCTCTCTGACATCTCATGGTCTCTGATCTATTCCTCTGCTTTTCAGTGTGCACAGTTATCTACCTCACCTCGGTAGTGGCTGCGAGAAGACAGAGATTAGTATTTATTAGTCCAATTTTCTGTTTCTGGGACAGCAGTATTCTCTGAAGATCCCTCCAGTCAATTTCAGCCAACAGATCAAATGTTGCCTTATAAACATACTACAGTTCACTTCTGTGAACAGGACGTTTTTAAAAGGAATGTTCTTGCGTACATTTTAAAGGGATATGAAGCTAATAAAGATGCAAAGCAATCTGATGTAACACCTTCCCATGTTATTACCGCTTCACAGGTCAGATAGGGACCAAAGCATCACTTAGCAGAAGGCTCAGCCTACACTGGTGACTTCCTAGACATATTCACCCTGTAGGACACATACCGCCTCACATTTCAGGTTGTAGCAGATGGGCACTCAGTAGCCACATAGGAAACCTGATGTCAATGGCCTTAGTGCAGTGTTTCAATTTAGTCCTAACATGAATGGGCAGGATACTGACAAACGGAGAGAGAAGGAGGCTTCCAAGAGAATCCAAGAAAGTGCTATGGTACAATAACAACATTTCAAAGATGCCCATGGCACATCTCTAAAACCTGTGAATATGTCACATTACATGGTATAGGAACCTTACATGTGGTAGTAAGGTTATGAACCTTAAAATAGGGAACTTATCCTGGATTATCTAGGTTGACCCAATCTAGTTACATGAGCTCTTCAAAGTAGAGGAATGTGGCAGAAGGGGGAGTCGGAGAGATCTGAAGTGTGAGAAGGCCTGCCGCCATTGTCCGAGGCGCCACATGGAAGGCACGAGAAGGAAGGTGGCATACTCTAAGAGCAAAGACAGGCTTCTGTGTGACAGCCAGCAAGGAAAGGTGACTTCAGTTCCACACCTGGAAGGAACTACATAATTCAGTCAATGAACTGAAAGAACTTGTAAATATACTTATCCTGAGAGTCTCTAAGAAAGAACACAGCCTTCAAACACCTTGATTACAGCCTTTGATACTCTAAGCCAGGGATAGAGTCAAGCCACCCTGTATGTGGACTTCAGACCTACAAAAGCATGGGATAATAAATAGCTGTTGTTTTACACCACTGCATTTGTGGTCATTTATTACCACAGTAATGGGAAACTACTATTTGCATTAGGTTTAAATCCCCATACAGAGGTCAGATACTCTAAAAGTGTCTTATATCTACTTAATGTAATTTCCCACCATTTTCCTGCCTGAATCTATATGGTCTTTTTGTTCATTGCTCACCCAATAGAGTATCTGCTATTTCAGCCCTGTTCTTATTCCTTTGCCCACATTCATCTCCCTTTTATTTTTGTATTGTTGTATTGATGAAAGAACTTCCAGTCTATTGAAGAGTTTTATAAGAGTTCTTGAGCCCAAATATTGAGGACATGCTCAGAAGCAAAATCTCTCTGGATTGAAAACATTAAATTTATTTATGGTAGATTAAGGCGGCAGGATCAAAAACAAATGGTAGATTAAGAATTGGATAAAAAGCAAAATGGAGAAATACACGTTTCCTTGATTGATGGGTACAAGAGAGTTAACAGGTAACATCTACAGCACAGAGAGACGGTATGCGGGCAGCACGACAACAATGAAGTTTCATGGTCTTGGGAATGTTTTTGTGAACTGGTTATGCCAGGGGTTATGCCTTCAAAAGGTCTGGAAAAGAAATTACTCTGACATTTCAGAAGTATGTTATCCTAGCTGCGTAAAAACAAAGGACAGGACTCACTCAAGGTATAATTTGACATTTGCTAAGGAAGCGATAGGCAAGGGACGTGACTACTGGTCATGATCTGCCCAGTTAGGAATCTGTGATTAGAATTTCCTGAATGGTTACTCTGGGTCACTGCCTTGCAGCACCCTGAGCTTGTCAAGTTTATTATATAGCCCCTTTTTCATTCATAGTTATTTTTTCTTTTAATATTTTCTCTCTTCCTTTCCTCTGAAAGAAAACAAAAACAAAAAACCTCATGGAAGTATGATATTAACGATCATGAGTTGACATCTCAACTCACTATGGAAATTTTTGACTAATGAAACTACCGGCATACCAGATTTCTCCCTTCACAGATATTTTCTTAGTTATATTTGAATAAATACATGATAAGTTGATAAGATTAAAATAGTTTAGTTGACACCAGTCATAACCAGAGCATAAGAAACTCAGCTAAATTCTTTTAAATGATGTTTGCCTAGTGCCTTCTTCACTTCCTGTTCTTGAAGAGCCTCTGAGGTGAATGACCCGCAAAGCATAATGAAGAGAACAGCAGACAAGTCCATGGGCCTCTGTTAATTGTCAATTGTTAGTCCCAGTTATTCTGATCTAAACCAGTTTACACTTGGAAATGCTCAGAGCCTTCTGGAAAGGTGTTATGTAATTCTAGGACAGAGTCATTACTTAAATACTTTATCCAAATTTTATTCCTACATATCTATTGTCAATAATCAAACTATTATCTTTCAGGAGTTAAGAGTCATTTCTAATTAGTTATCTGTCATTATAATTCTTCAGTTCTTGTTCTTGGACAGAATTTGACTGTACATTTCTTCAAAGATCTGTAATAATCCAAGAGGAGTAGGTTGATGTCTAAAGCACAACTGGATGGTGTCAAAAATTAAGGTACCTGTGCTTTTAAAATCAACTTTATTTGTTTGACACTGTATCTGAAGAAGCAGGCAAAGTATAATAAAATGTTGGGTTTTTTTGTTTTATTTTTAACAAAAATTCAAACCAGACAGATCAGATTGGCAACAGCAGTAAAAAGTGACTCCTATGCCATCTGATAAGAAACATTTCTTAAACTTGTCACATAAAACATTCTGTTATGCTTCAGGCTGCTGAAAATAATTTCATGCACAGGAACGTAGTCACCTGAGGCGATTTTATTGTTTAGCAACAGCCTTAGGACAAATGCCCAGCTTGGAGGTGGAAAATTTGGGTTATCACATACAGTAATTGCTGTCATCGCTCAGACTGAGGGAGTGAGTCAGCAGAGTGAGAACTAGGGCGATGTGGATTAACCTACTTTTGCTTTTTAATTACTATTTCTCTCACCCCAAAGATCAAAGAGGATTTGTCATTGAGAAAACTTCAAACATTCTTTAAAAACACATTTCTTTAAAAAAAAAAGTTGATCTACTCTATATTTATTCCATGAGATTTTCAAATGTAAGTATTCTGTTTTATCAAGACATTTTCTCAATCATCTAGGGGAAAGGCTATGAAAGAATTCAAGGACTTCAAATGCTCTTTTGCAGAAAAGGAGAAAAGCTCAAGTCATTTGTGTGTTGAAATAAAGATTTCTTGTGAAATCTCTAATCCTAAATATTCCCTTGAATATTGACCTTGAACAAGGGGGTGGAATTAAAGGCATAGAAGAGGCCAGAGACACAGACAAAAACAATTAGGCTATATCTACTAGGAAACTAGTAATTCTGATCTGAGACTTTTATCGAAATCTAGATTAGTTGAAATTAGTGACTGGAGCATGCTCAGAATCAATAGTTGGTTGGAGCAGGTTCAGAACTAAATAGAAACAGGGAGAACTCTTTCGTCTGTTTGTATCAGCTACAGAATTTACTCACGCAGTGCCAGGAAATTTAAGATTGATAAGGAGAAAGGAGATTCAGGTGTTTATCATCCCAATTATTGCATCCAGAACATTCACAGATTATTTATCATAATCTATTAGCTAAATAAGAATATAAAAATTTGGTGCTGGGACATTATAAACCAATAAATGGTTAAAAGGCAATACCAGAACTTATTTTGAAATTCTGCAGATTATTAACTGTGTGCTTTTTGCCCAAAGATCAAAAAAAAAGATAATTTATGAGAAAAGGGTACATATAATTTGTGTTGTTGTTTAATATTTTAAGTAGCCTAGTTATTTAAATCAATGTTAATATTGCTGCCTGAATTTTACAAGGGCCAGATTTTACCATTCTAACTATTTTAATCATTAGTCAGACTTGGTCTTGAGCTATAACATGAAATCCAGTAAAAATGGGTAGGATGAGACTGTTATCAGAGAAAGTGTTAGTCAAGTTCAGGGCTTTTTCTTACAGGGGAGGAGCAGCATGGTAGGACCTTATTTTTTCCCATCTGCTAGGTTCAATGAAAAGACCAGAAAATATGGAAGAAAGGTCAGTGAGAGAATTCATGGTGGCTTCTCCAGAAGATGCTTTGGAGGGACTACTTTCTTCTTTCCTCTAGTATTGTTTGTCAAAGTTTATTAGTCCAGCCACAGGTATTTCTATACCTTCTGAAATGTAGCTCAGAAGGTATAGGAAATGAAAAATACACAAGGATGTTGCGGGCAACATGGAAACCTTGCAGGAGATTTTCTAACCTTGGAACATGCAAGCCCCATCAGGACCTTGGCTGACTGGGCAGCGAGAAAACTTCTGGGAACTAGCGAGAAGCTTCCAAGAACTAGCACATGAGATTCCCTGATAGGGATCTGGAATGATAGGTAGTCCACTGAAATCATCTTCTGCTATAAATGCATGTTATATCTTCATGTGTCAATATCCTAATAATTTTTTGTTAAGTAGTAGCATATCATGGTGATTAAGAACAGACTCTGGTTGCCTAAATTTGGATCCTTCTCTGCCAAAGATGAACCGGAATGAATCAATTACTTCAACTCTATGTGCCCCAGTTTCTGCATCTAAAAAAAGAGGGTAATAATAACACTATATCATAGTGTATTGAAGATTAAATGGATTTTACATGTAAAACATTTAATACATTGTCTGGCACATAGTGAATCACTAAACAAGTGCTTTTAGTATTATCAATACATACTTCTTTATAAGTTTGTATTTCATGGTAGGAATTGTACCTTATTTTTAATTAATATGTAACTCCCGGGTTGTTAGAAGGAAAGAGTCAACTTATAGGTAATATTCTTTGAATATTTCTGTGCATCTACACAGACGCTTATGGAGAGTTACCTTTATGTTAATAGAGGCATTAAACTACCTTTGCTATTCCAACTGATATATTTGTTGTGCCAAATTCTTGACTTTACATTTCATTATGTGAAACTTTATCTTGATAAATCATTCAGCATATATGTAGCACTTACAGATAAAAATATGCCGTTTTGTATTTATTTTAAATATGTGTTAGTTTTTAGTTTTCTTTTGCCCAATAATCTGATTTGAAGATTTTAATGAGTCTTAGATATTTGTTTTGATTATACAAATATTTCATGTTCACCATAAAAATGAGAAAATACAGCCTGACCAGGCAGTGACACAGTGGATAGAGCGTTGGACTGGGATGTGGAGGACCCAGGTTCAAGACCCCAAGGTCGCCAAGCTTGAGTGCTGGCTCACCTGATTTGAGCAAGGCTCACCAGCTTGAGCCCAAGGTCGCTTGCTCAAGCAAGGGGTCACTTGGTCTGCTGTAGCCCCCCAGTCAAGACACATATGAGAAATCAATCAATGAACAACTAAGGAGCCACAACAAAGAATTATGTTTCTCATCTCTCTCCCTTCCTATCTGTGTGTCCCTATCTGCCCCTATCTCTGACTCTCTCTGTCTCTGCCACACAAACACACACACACACAAAGAGAAAATACAAATAATGAAAAAACTATTACCCAGAATGCAACCAAAAAAGGGCCACTGTTAACAATTTAGTGTTTGTTCTTTTTAATATACTTCCTTCATCCTTGTGTGCAGACAATGCATTGTTTTTTTCTACTAAAATTAAATTTTAGTATACATATTATTTTATAAACATAGTATGTCACTTTGCAATACATCATGAGTATATATCTAGATCTTTAAAGCCTTATAGAATCTTTTCTTAATATTCTATTTTATAGATATATCATAATTTTCTTAAACTACTCTGTTATACCAGGTACTTAATCTGTTTTTAACATTGCATATGATAAACAAAGTTGTAACAAACACTGAAAGACAAAAAAAGGTAGAATATATTATGAATAACCCTATAATATCTGATTTCAGACAATGGAATATAACATAACTGAAGTATTTTACAAATGTGGATGAGTTAAATGCCCCTATTTAATACACTGTTAAAAACAAAGTTCTCAGAGACATAAGGCACTTTAGAGCATCTAATGACATTGATAAAGAGCAGCTGTGTTTATGAGTTATGACTTTTAGACATAAGTTCTGATATGGTAAGTTCCTTTTCTGATTACAACTCATTCTATGCTAAAATTAGGGACTGCCAAAGAAAAGAAAAAGAAACACAAATATACAACTTGTGATTAAACAGACATTACATTACAAAATATAATCAGATGTAAATTTACTGGTTTTGACAGTCACAAAAAGTAGCCCTTATGACCTCAATAAAACATCAAACGTGTAAGTCTTTCTCAGGTGATCACTTGTTCAAGATGATATAAAACTGCATTTGATACACATTCAGAAAACCTTTTGAAAATTCACTTTTATTTAGTTCAGAAAAATTTTCTCTTAATACTTGCCTCCTTTACATACTTGTTTAATGAATACATATATTTTAATAGAATTTTATTTTCTATGTTCATGGATCTTCAAGCAGAAAGGAGCCTCTTTGATTTCAGAGTTTTAATTTATATTAAACCCAACAATAAGTAGACATAATAAGATATTTGCAAGTGAAAAACATACATCAAAGACAGTTGGGAGGTGTATTAAAGAAGAACTAGAAGTTAATTCTGGGATGTGGTAAAGCATCTATAAGCACAAATCAGCATTTCCTAGAAAATGATATATATAGTTCATTGCATGTAACTAAAAAGGAGTTTATAATAAAAGATGTGCATAATAAATTCTGCCCCCTCAGAATTTGTTGGCAGTCACATTCAGCCACATCAAGTCTCCAGATAAATGTGTTCTGCCTGAACCAACTCCAACAGAAACCAGGGCAGCTAACCTGCATGTGCTTTTGTAATTAAGCTGAAGTGTGCTCCCCCATAAAGAACCAGAGCAGGAGTGTCTCAGAGCGCCTCCTCCCCACCTTCTGCCTCCAGCCCTGCAGCACGCTGCGGCCATCATAAGGGTAAGAGCTTATTTTACGTGCTTACTTTATACCATTTTTTTTATCAACTAAAAAGAATTATCAAAGATCTGTTCTTTAGAGTCATCTAGTCTCCATTTTCAGGGATTTTACAGGAATTGGAAATACAGACTTTTAAAATTTTTGTTTTGCTAAAACCTTCGAGGTAAAACACAGCACAAAATTAGGTTCGCTAGAATTTATGACCCAGGATAAGATGGAAGGACAAAGCTAAGGAAGTTTACTTCTATTTCAAACTTTTTTTATTATTTCGCCCTGAGATCTTTTTCATCCACTGGCCTCTGCTAACCTTTATTCTTACAGTTTTTCTAAGCAATTACACTACAAAATGTAGTGACAATTTCCTTCATCAGTCCTGTTGGGGGAAAGTAATGTAAGATAAATCACACCTGCTTCCTTGAGTTAAATCAGGATGCACCTGGTCTATCTTCAATGGTAAGTTGTGGCCAAGAATTTTCAGATACAACTGGACAGTCTGTAACAGCTACTCATATGCAAACCATTTTCGATAGACTATTGTAGTGGTTTGTAACCTTGGGTAAACAGGGTTGAATATTGTAGGTTTTAATTTTTTCTCTCTTTTTATTGAGACAAAATTTACATGCAAAAAATCTATCTACACGTTTGACTAATGCATATATTTGTATCAGGTCCACCACCATCAAGATGTGGAATTATCACCACTCCACAAGGCCTCCTCAGGCCTCTTTTCAGGAAGTTCCCTTTTTTCTGTCCCCAGCCACTAGAGACTACTGTTCTGTTTTGTTTCCATAGTTTTTATATTTCCAGAATGTCGTATCATGGAATTATACAGTATATGTCTTTCATGTCTAGCTTTTTAACTTAATGTAATGCTTTAAGAACCATCCATTTTGTTGCACGTATCAGCAGTTTGTTCCTTTTTATTGCTGAATAGTATTCCATTTATGGGTAAACCGCCACTTGTTTATTTATTCACCAGCTGAAGGGCATTTGGTTTGTTTGCAGTTTGGAGCACTTACAGCTGCACCTGCTGCAATGGGTTCCATCATGTACACACATGTTTTCAGTGATCTTGGCTGTATATCTGGTTTTTATTGTAAATGTATGTTTACCTTTATATTTAAAAATGCCAAATTGTTTTTCAAAGTGACTGTATTATTTTGCATTCCCCCTAGCAATGAATAAATTTGTTATTCTACATACTTACCAAAATCTGGTATGGTTGTCTTTTTACATCAGTAATTCTAGTGTTTGGATAGTAGTATCTCAATGCAATTTTAAAAAATTGCATTTTTCCTAATAATTAATGATGAAAGACATCTTTTATGTGCTTATTTGCCCTTATTATATCTTCTTTGGGTTGTTTGCCTTCTTACTGAATTTGAAAAGTTATGGGTTTTTTTCTTTGAGAAGTTTTGTAGTTTTAGCTTTTATATTAAAGTATATGATCCATTTGGAGTTAATTTTTGTTCATGGTAAGAGTTGAAGTTTATTCCTTTTGCAAATGGATATCCTCTGGTTTTGTGCTACAATAACCTTGGTCTGGTGTAGAGCTTGGATTTAGGGTGGTGGGCGCTCACCCCCACCCTTCAGCAGGCCCTGTATACTTGCATCCTACACAGTTGTTTTTCTCCATGCTCTTGTCCCTTCCCTATTGCACAACCATATTCCTCATCATGTAGGGCAAAGCTTCTGGGAACAACAAGAGTGGTTTTTCACTTCACCTACTCTACCTTCAATCCTAGGCAGATCCTGTGCACCTGAGCTCAAGACTAGCGTTCTCTCAGCAGTCCTGCCTACTTCTCAGTGCACTGGGAGAGTGCAGGCAGATGTCTCACTTCTCCCCACCAGTGTCAGCTACACTCTGTCATTTATTGGTGGGAAACCTTAGGTGTGAATAAGGTTCTGTTCCTCTTGTTTGGCAGCCAAATGTGGCCTTGAAAATGATCTTTGCTACTTCCCCAGCTGCAGCTGATCTTTGCCAGGGATGGGGGATTGAAGTTTCCCTGTCCTTCCCCCAGAGGAATAAGCTTTGCCTCATGGCAAAGAAAGGTCAGCTCAGGGACATGGGCATGTTTCTTTCCCATTCTCCAGTGGCGGTAGCTTTTGCTTCATATTTGGAAGGGTTCTGGGCACAGGAGGTTTTGTGCCTGTCTGTGGTGGCAGCCTGTAATTTCCGTATGCTCATGGAGTTTCTGGAGGATGGTTAGCCTTCCACAGATATACCTGCTCCTCTCACAGTCTTTGACAAACCTTGCACACTTCTGTTACTAAAGGAGGCACAGCTCACATTTTCTCTGCCTCTAATGTTTTTCATGATTTCTTGGTAGAGAACCCTTGGAAAAGATTTCACAAGTGGATACAGTTGTCACATTTCTGGGGGTCCCAGAACTGTCAATTTCGCCTTCAACTGGTTTTTAAGAATTCACTACAATTATATTATAATTGCAAAAGTTAAAGGAAGGTTCACATCTCAGAGCATCTTCATGTCTCATATACTTTGTTCTTTCTCATGCCCTTTTCCTGTTCAGAGACTGTTCTCAGTCTATAGATGACCTGTTCTCATCTCATTAAATTTTTTTTTTGTATGTGTGTGTGTGTGTGACAGAGACAGAGAGAGGGACAGACAGGGACAGGAAGGGAGAGAGATGAGAAGCCTCAATTCTTTGTTGTGGCACCTTAATTGTTCATTGATTGCTTTCTCATATGTGCCTTGACTGGGAGGCAACAGCAGACTGAATGACTCCTTACTCAAGCCAGCGACCTTGGTTTCAGGCTGGTGAGCTGTGCTCAAACCAGAGGAGCCCACACACAAGCCAGCAATCTTGTGGTTTCAAACCTGGGTCCTCTGCATCCCAGTCCAACACTATTCACTGCACCACTGCCTGATCAGGCTTATTAAATTTCTGATGGTTCTTTGACTTCACAGTCAGCTGCTCAGACCATCAAGTTTTTGCTTTTATCTTGCTCAGGGTATAGATACTTTCCCCCCTTTTTATCATATGGTATATATGTTGTCTTGAAATGCTAGTATCTACTTTCAGAGCATCAAAAAATGGACCAGTGGGCCCTGCCGGTTGGCTCAGTGGTAGAGCATCGGCCTAGCGTGCAGGAGGCCCAGGTTCAATTCCCGGCCAGGGCACACAGGAGAAGCGCCCATCTGCTTCTCCACCTTCCCTCTCCTTCCTCTCTGTCTCTCTCTTCCCCTTCCGCAGCCAAGGCTCCACTGGAGCAAAGTTGGCCGCTGAGGATGGCTCCATGGCCTCTGTCTCAGGTGCTAGAATGGCTCTGGTTGCAACAGAGCAACGCCCCAGATGGGCAGAGCATCGTCCCCTGGTGGGCATGCCAGGTGGATCCTGGTCAGGTGCATGCAGGAGTCTGTCTGACTGCCTCCCCGTTTCCAACTTTAGAAAAATACAAAAAATTAAAAAAAAAATGGACCAGTGAATAATCTCCTATGGGAGCTGTCTTTCAAGTTTTCAGGGACATATACACACACATTTTGTGGGAACTCACGTTATTGCTTCACATGTATGTGATAGTGTAATGTTGATGGTTGAGGCCAAGCAGGTTCTCATTGGATTCAGACAGACAGTAGAGGAACTGCAGAGCTGAAAAGTGTTGGATCAATGCCCCTTATTGGAGGCTCACAGAGACAGAATAGTGAATAAACAAAGGAAAAACACTTTTCGTAGTGGGAGGCAAGGGATCAGGAAAACTGCCCGTTATGGTGGTGGCTGAGGGAATCAGGGAACCAAACCTCACAGTGGCAAGAGAGCAATCTGGGAGAATCACCCCCTGAGGGAAGAAGCACCCATACCTTTTCATAGAGACACACGTGTGCTTTCTGCCACATGCCCATGCACTAATCCTGCAGCCAGGAAGTGCTTGCAGCCAGGAAAACAGAGAGCAAGCCTAACCCAGGAGTTTTCCCCACAGATAGCTCTTTTGGAAGAAGAGTCTATGCAACATAAATGTGTTCAATGATGGTCTCCATAGCTTATAGGTGCCATTTCTCTATTCCCTCAAGTGGTGCCCTAGCTAGTCAATCTAACAAATAACAGATGAACAAGATTTATTTTTCCCTAAAGACTTTGAATTCCTCTTTAATAGTAACTTCTCTTTTTAGAAGGATTGTTATGATTAAGCAGATATTAGTGGCCTTGCTAATTATTTGTGATTTATTTTTATAATAGTTTAATAATTTTGAATACATTTTTTTGCACTAGTGAAAAAAGAAGAGGAATTTTGTATATGTAAGGCATCATGCTCACTGTTTTGCATGTTTATTTTAAGCATTTTTGTGTATTCCTTTGTATGTTGGCTGAAGTCCACAAAGAGATTTCTACATTCAACTATGGCAATGTTCAGATAATTTAAATGAACTATTAGAAATCAGAGAATCAACAACCTTTCTTTAAAAGGACAAAAAACTGCAGAAGATATGTGGCTGAATTTACTAAACCTGCTTAGAAATTAGCATGCAATTGTCCTTTACAGGAAATTACTGAGAAACTATGCCATACTATCTAATATGTCGTTTCATGTGCATAAACCAATCAACATATTTTTCAAGTGTCTAAAGCTAGACAATCAGTTATTGCATAAAATAATCTGTCATGCTGTGTCAGCCTTTACATCTATTCCCATTGGTTCTGTATGCCCTATTAAATATAATGCTTAATCTCATTCACCTTTCACTCAACTCAAAATTGTACATTATATACTGTGTCCAGGTAGATCTTGCAGTAATTCAAACATAAATCAGATATAAAGTCTATATTCAACAGTTTATAGTTCATTAAGGAAGATATGCTAGGAACCCAAATAATTATAAGACAAGTTAGAAAGTTGTAAGTTGAGTACAAAATCACGGATGTGAGGGCGATCTGGCTGCGACATCTGTCACCCCATTGATCGCCAGGGTTGATTCGGCTGATCTGGCTGGCTAGGCGGGTGTCCCCTTCCTCCCTCAGCGCTCCATGTGTGTCCTTCCCGAAGCTGCGCGCTCGGTCGAAGAGGACGACCTTCCCCGCTAGAGGAGAGGACCGTTCTTCAGTCAAGGATATACGAGTAGCTGTGCTCCCCTGCTAGAACCTCCAAACAATTCTCAAAATCACTTGTTATGGGCGTTAGAGGTCTGAAAGATTAGCTCCAGATGGGAAAGTGAGGGAAGACTTTGTGGGAAGGTGACACTTATATCCAAAGAATGAATGGGATTGAAGGAATTCAAATACACCAAAGAACAGATTTGTGGCAACTTTTAGAAATGGTTTTGGCACCAGAAAGACCTATTTCAAATGATAGGTCTGAAATGAATGTCTCTAAGGATAGTGTGATAACATTTCCAGGACACTGGGCACTCCCTGTGGCCCTGGCACTCTTGTATTTCCTTTTGACACATGTGATTCCTCCATGCGTCGGGGTCAGGCCAGTCCTCACACTGTTGTGCTGAATTCTACCTCCCCTTTCTCACTCAAAATATTGCTCTTACGATTTTCCCCATCTCTCATTATAAGTTTTTTTTCTTTTCCTCTGCATTATTTCCATACACAAATATGCTACACTATCTCTCATATTAAAGCAAACAACAACAAATAACGACAAAAAATGAAAATAAAAAAATAAATCCTTTCTGTATCAGTTCAGTTTTACTGCATATCACAAATTCAGTGACTCAAACCAACAGCTGTGTTTTTAGCTCACAATTCTGTAGGTTGGGCTCAGTTGGTCAGTTCTGCTCTTCACTGAGCTTGCTCATGCATCATAGTTAACTGTCATTGGGTTAGCTGGTTCTGCCTCTAGGGGGTGGGGTGTTCTCTGAGTGGCAGAAAATGTAAAACATAAAATGTAAGCTATTTCAATAGCTTCTTATATTGATTACATAATGAAATAATATATTGGGTTAATATAATTTATTTTGTAATATGTGGGATATTTATTCTCTCAATGTGAATTTTTGTGTAAATTTTTCTGTATCCTTTCTGATCAGCACAAATGTATTTCTCCTTTGTAGCCTATTAAACAGGCTAATATACCTAACACACTAAGAACAGTGCTAAACCAATCATAACAATTCCACTCTATTAATTCTCTGAGAGTAGATTATATTCATGTCTTCCATCTTCCTTGTAATATAACTATCATGGTCTTTTATGTCCTTTATTTCTTCTTAAATCTTAATCTGCATGTAAGATACTTGAGGATCCTGCTACAACATGGATTCTGATCTGAGAAATGCTAATATTTTGCAGTTATAACAAGCTCTAGGTGTTGCTAATCATGCTGGTCCAAAAGAATACTGAGTAGCAAGCCCTAGATTAGTGCTACTTAATAGAAGTACAATGTAAAAAGTTTTAATTTCTTTCTATTGTTTTATTTGGAAAGCAAATATGAAGCACACAATTATCCTTGGAAAAGAGAACCAGATGATACAAAAATTCTAGAGAAGGGCAGCAAAAATAAAGAACAGTAACAACAACAAAGAAAAACTCAGGTAGAAAGAACGTATTTTTATTTTACACATTCTAAACTTTTCACAATAGTAAGCATCACTATGATAGAGAATTTATTAGTTTTAAATTATTGATTTGTTTCCTAAAATAAGAAACAATGAAAGCACACATGTGTTAACCAGTTTCTCTTTCTTGCTCTGTCTCTTTCATCCCTCTGAAAGTACTATACTTGTTTATACTTCTAAAAAGCATTATAATAATCATCTCAGCTGAATGTTATACTATTTCAGTTGCTATTTTATTCAAAAGATATTTAGTGAGTGTTTATACTATATGCTTATATTGTGTTAGGTGTTAGGTATATGATGAACAATTTCATTGAAAAAAATGTCTTATTTCATAAAGTTCATCCCTGGTTAGTGACTTATTTTTATTACTTTTTTGGTGAGAGGAGGGGAGATAGGCAGACTCCCACATGAGCATCGACCAGGATCCACCTGACAACCCTATCTTGGGCCAATGCTTGAGCACCAAGCCATTTTTAGTGCCTGAGGCTGATATGCTTGAACCAACTAAGCTATCCTCAGCACCTGGGGCCATGGTCAAACCAATCAAGCCACTGGCTGCAGGAAAAGAAGAAGGAAAGAAGGGGGAGAGGGAGGGGAGAGAAATAGATGGTCACTTCTGTGTTCCCTGACTGGGAATTAAACCCAAGACATGCATTTGCCAGGCTGATGCTCTACCCACTGAGTCACCAACCAGGGCTGTGAATTATTTACTTTAAAAATTAAAATGGATCAATCATTATGCTCATGACAGTACCATCTTTGTTCATATAGACTCTGATAAGAGTAGGCAATGAAGCTCTGGCTGGCAAAGCAGAGCTTCGATTGAACTCAGAATGTACCCATCGGAAAATGGTTTCAGGACTATTTCAAAATGGTAAAAACATTAATAATTTTGAAAATGGGATTTTATAAAAGATTTAACTTTGTATCAGTGTCATTAGAGAACAAATTGTTTATGGTAAATGTCAGAATAAATTGAAAACTTTGGTAAGAGAGCTGAATTTTAACTTGGTCCCCAACTCTTAGCAAGCTTGATACTCATTAAGATTAGACATAGTTTCTTTTGAGTCTTATGTTATGAGCTTATATGAAATTAAAAGGCTGGTTTCTACTTCACATTTCAGACTACAACATGATACTTCCCACTGTAAATAAGGATGTTTTTTAAGCAGAGATATTTCTATTTTTCTGTTAATCCATAGAAACCTGTAGAGTGTACCTATAAACTACTGAATGGCCATAAAGTCTGGAAAACACATTAATATGATGTTAATTCAACACGTGTTTTAAAATCAATAAAGTTACATATGTGTGTATAACATTATATGTATTCAACTGTTTCTAGACTTTATATCCATTCTGTAAAATGGTTTGGATTTAATCATTCTGTATTTTAAGACTGACAGAAATGGAGTCAAAATCTACCTTTTTGTGGGAACCTAATAAAATACAAATCTATATATAAATTTCAAAATAAGAAACAGGGAACACAATGCAAGGTTTGTATTATGTTATTCAATCCTTTCAGGAATGAGGCTGATTCCTAAATTTCTAAACTCATCTCCCACTTAACCCTCCCTTTATCTTATTCATTTGCCTTATTAGTCTCCCTACTCATAGCCCCAAATGCTCAGTGTGCTCCCCTTCTTTGAATAATTTGCCTCAAATTATTATGGCCTACAATAACCTTGCCCCTCTCTTTTACCCTTTGGAATGCTTTGTGTTCTGTATGGGTAAGAATAAATATTACTTTTTCCAATAAGGGTCATGGTAAAACATTTTTAAACAAAATTCTAACTGATCCACAAGTCAGTTCTGCTCTGTGCTCCCAGGCCACATGCCTGGTCCTTTCATAATAGGACCTAATTATGAGATTTTAGCTTCTTAGTGGAAGGGTCCTTATCATCTTTTTTTGTGTCATTGTACCCAATAGAATTTTTACTAAAAGTGTCTTGAATAAATGGAGAACACATGAGATATCATCCTAAATTTTTAAATCTGTGGTATAGAGACCTATTTTGTAACTTCCCACGAAAATGGCAGTTGCCTGTTTTATAGGGCAATGTTAGAGGTAGGCCAGAGGAAGCAATGGGCAGTTGAGGTGTTGGGGTCAGAGGAATCTGAGGTCACACACTTGCACTGGCATTTACTAGCAATAAGATCCAGCAAGGTAGTTTACCTGTGTGAGCCTTGTTTTTCTCAAAGACAGGATGGGGATCATACATCTTACATGTGAAGCTTATTGTGAATATTAGAAATAAATACACACTCCCCTCCTCTCACTTAAAAAAGAGAAATAGGGGTGGCAAGATGGTGATGGAGTAGGCAGACATACCAACTTCCACCTCCCAGAACCAAAGTGGATTACAACTTAACTTTAAGAACAATCATCTGGAAAAACCAACTTTAGACTAAACTAAGAGGACTCTTTAACCAAGGAACACTGAAGAAGCCACACATAGACTGGTAGGAAAAGCAGAAACGCGGAGAGGGCTGCCCAGCTCCCAGGAGTGAATGGAAGCTGGGAGAGACTCATGTGGTGGGAAGTGAGTTTAGCAGAGAGGGGAGGGCCCTGGACCCCAGGAACAGAGCCCTAGCCTGCAGCCCCAGAGCCTAGAATAAGCATGTGGACAGTATATAGCTGCAAAAAAAATCAGGATACTGTTTGTAAGAAAGAGATAGTTTTCTCAGACCCAGGATTGTTCTTAAAGGGACTGCGCAGAAAACCTTTTTAATATCCACTCACCCAGGGCTCTGGAGGATGGGGAGAGAGGAGAGTACCAGTGTAGCAGAAAGAGAGAGTAATCTAGGAGGCACAGGAAGAAACACTTTGAGTGACAGTCACCCTAACACCTGGGCTGAGTAACTCCCCAAATCTAAAGTGAATATTACCCCTGGAACCAGCAATACCAGCAAAAGGAAGCAAGACACCAGCCAAACAAACTCACCCCCCCCCCCCGGCACTCAGAGCAGAGTCACTTAGAAGGAGGGAGACTTAAGGAATAGAGTATTGAGTGCTAGGGTCTGAGGTGCAGTGCCCCCACTCACACTGCTGAGGGCTCACTGAAAGGTGGGTGGTGGCAGGCATGGAAGCATGGTCAATTGGCAGGAGCGGAAGCAGGGCTGGCTACAACTTAGGCCCAGCGTGAGCTCAATCTCGCCCTGTGGGGGCGGAAGAATCAGACAAAGGTGGTCCGGCTGCAGGCCTGCCTGCAATTGCTCCCACAGGGGAAAGGCAAAAGCCTGGGATCTGCAGAGACATGCAGCTGAGAGTGGGCATGCAGCCCCACCCCACCTCGCTCACAGAGCCTGGGCTCACGGCCCGAAGTGTGAGCGCAACTCTGCCCATGGGGGCAGGGCAAAAGCCTGGGAATAGGTGGAGACCCATGGCTGAGCAAAGGTGTTCACCCCTGCCTGTGGTGCTGAGGCTTACGGCCCTGGGTGCAGTATGCATCCTCATCCATGGTGGTGGGACAAAGGCCGAGGCTTGTACATCTCGGCAAGTAAACACAGCGCATTCAGTGGAGGAGAGGCAGAAACTGCAGCAACAGCCACAGCCGGCTGGCACCGACAATACCCATACCCAAACACCCAAGGCAGCAGCAGAGGGGGTGGTGGGCCTGCAGACAGACCACACCTAGGGAACACAGAGGCCACACCCAAAAAACTACAGTGGCCACATCCTTCTTATACACAGACAAAATGAGAAAGCAGAAAAATGCAGCCCAATTAAATCAAGAGAAATCCCCAGAAAATAACTTGAATGAATCAGATATAACCAAATTACCAGATGAAGAATTTAAAATAATGATTGTTAGGATTCTCAAAGATATTAGAACAAGAATAAATGCTCATAATGAACAACTAAATAAAGAGATAGCAAGTATAAAAAAGGACATTGAAGTAATAAAAAAGGATAACTCAGAAATGACAAATACAATATCAGATGAAGACCACAATAGAAGGAATTAAAAACAGGATGGATGAAGCTGAGGACTAAATCAATGAGTTAGAGGACAAGATAAACAAAGGCACAGAAGCAGAGCAGCAAAAAGAAAAGAGACTCAAAGAAACTGAGGAAACTCTAAGAGAGCTCTGTGACAACATTAAGAGAAATAACATCCACATCAAAGGGGTTCCTGAAGAAGAAGAGAAAGAACAAGGGTAGAGACTTTGTTCAATCAAATCATAGCTGAAAACTTCCCTAAATTGATGCAAGAAAAAGTCACACAAGTTCAAAAAGCACAGAGAATTCCATTAAAGAGAAACCCAAAGAAATCTAAATCGAGACACATCATAATTAAAATACCAAAGCTAAGTGATAAAGAGAAAATATTAAAAGCTGCTAGAGAAAAAAAGGCTATCACCTACAAAGGAGCCCCCATAAGGATGACATCTGACTTCTCAACAGAAACACTTGAGGCCAGAAGGGAATGGCAAAAAATATTTAAATAATGCACAACAAGAGCCTACAAACAAGACTACTTTATCCAGCAAAGCTATTGTTTAAAATTGAAGGAGAAAAAAAAACTTCCCAGAAAAAAAACCTCAAGGAATTTATTACAACCAAACCAATGATACAAGAAATGTTAAGGGGCCTGTTGTAAACAGATCAAAGGGGGAAAAGAATATAGTAAAAGAGAAATACAACTTTAAAGAATAAAATGGCAATAAATAACTATAAAATGGCAATAAATAACTACATATCAATAATAACCTTAAATGTAAATGGATTAAATGATTCAATCAAAAGACATAGGATAGCTGCATGGATAAGAAAACAGAACCCATACATATGCTCTCTACAAGAGACACACCTTAAAACAAAAGATGCACATAGACTGAAGGTAAAAGGATGAAAAAATGTATTTCATGCAAATGGAAATGAAAAAAGAGCCGAGATAGAAATACTTATATCAGACAAAATGGACTTTAAAACAAAGGATATAGTAAGAGATAAAGAAGGTCACTACATAATGATAAAGGGAGCAATCCAACACGAAGATATAACCATAATAAATATCTATGCACCTAACATAGGAGCACCTAAATATAAAAAGCAGACTTTGGTGGATATAAAGGGTGAGACCAACAGCAATACTATAATAGTAGGGGATTTTAAGACCTCACTAATATCACTAGATAGAACTTCAAGATAGAAAATTAACAAATAAACAGCAGACTTAAAGGACACACTAGATCAACTCAATTTAGTAGATATATTCAGAACTTTCATCCTGAAGCAGCACAATATACATTCTTTTTAAGTGCTCATGCTACATTCTCTAGGATAGACCACATGTTAGGGCACAAAAGCAGCCTCAAAAAACTTAAGAAGATTGAAATCATATCAAGCATTTTCTCTGATCACAGTGAATGAAACTAGAAAGCAACCACAACAAAAAAACTGAAAAATACTCAAACACTTGGAAACTAAATAGCATGTTATTAAATAACAAATGAGTTAACAATGAGATCAAAGAAGAAATTTTAAAATTTCTAGAAATTCCTAAAAATGAATGATAATGAACATACAACAACTCAAAATTTATGGAACAGAGCAAAAGCAGTCTTGAGAGGAAAGTTTATAGCATTACAGGCATACTTTAAGAAGCTAGAAAAAGCTCAAATAAACAACTTAACCCTGCATCTAAAAGAACTAGAAAGAGAACAGCAAGTAAAGCCCAGAGTAGTATAAGAAAGGGAATAATAAAAATCAGAGTGGAAATAAAGACATAGAGGCTAAAGAAACAATACAGAGGATCAGTGAAACCAGGAGCTGTCTCTTTGAAAAGGTAAACAAGATCGATGAACTTTTAACTAGACTCACCAAGAAAAACGAAAGAGGACTCAAATAAATAAAATTAGAAATGAGAGTGGAGAAATAACAACTGCCACAACAGAAATACAAAGGATTGTAAGAAAATACTATGAAGAACTGTATACCAAAAAGCTAGACAACCTAGATGAAATGGACAAATTCCTTGAAACATATAATCTTTTAAAAATCAATCTGGAAGAATCAGAAAACCTAAACAGACCAATTACAACAAATGAGATCAAAACAGTTATCAAAAAACTACCAACAAACAAAAGCCCGGGGCCTGATGGCTTCACAAGTGAATTCTACCAAATATTCAAAGAAGAACTAACTCCTATACTTCTCAGGCTATTTCAAAAAAATTCAAGCAGAAGAAAGACTTCCGAGGTGAGCATAATTCTGACTCCAAAACCAGGCTAAGACAACACAAAAAATGAAAATTATAGGCCAATATCCCTGATGAATATACAATAGATGCTAAAATCCTCAACAAAATATTAGCAAACCGGATCCAGCAATATATAAAAAAAAATCATACATCATGATATTCTGGGGAGACAAGGATGGTACAATATTCGCAAATCAATCAATGTTATTCATCACATAAATGAAAGGAAAGAGAAAAACCACATGATAATTTCAATAGATGCAGAAAAAGCATTTGATAAAATCCGGCACCCATTCATGATCAAAACTATCAGCAAAGTGGGAATACAGGGAATATACCTCAACATGATAAAGGCCTCTATGACAAACCCACAGCCAACATCATCTCAATGGCAAAATTTAAAAGCAATCCCCTTAAGATCAGGAACAAGGCAGGGGTGCCCCTTTCACCACTCTTATTCAACATAGTCCTGGAAGTCCTAGCCACAGCAATCAGACAGAATAAACAAAAGGCATCTAAAGCCATCATTATTTGCATATGATATGATATTGTATATAGAAAATCCTAAAGTCTCAGTCCAAAAACTACTGGACCTGATAAATGCATTTAGCAAGGTGGCAGGATAAAAAATTAATACTCAGAAATTAGAGGCATTTTTATACACCAACAATGAACTGTCAGAAAGTGAAATTAAAGAAACAATCCCCTTCACTATTGCATCCAAAAAAATAAAGTACCTAGGAGTAAATTTAACCAAGAAGATTAAAGACTTGTATTAGAAAAATTTTAGAACACTGATAAAAGAAGTCAATACAAACAAGTGGAAGCATATACAGTGCTCACGGTTAGGAAGAATAAACATCATTAAAATGTCTATATTACCCAAAGCAATTTATAAATTTAATGCAATACCGATTAAAATACCAATGACATATCTCAAAAATATAGAACACATATTCCAGAAATTCATATGGAACCAAAAAAGAACACGAATAGCCTCAGCAATCTTGAAAAAGAAGAATAAAGTGGGAGGTATCACACTTCCAGATATCAAGTTGTACTACAAGGCCATTGTACTCAAAACAGCCTGGTACTGGCATAAGAACAGGCATATAGATCAATGATACAGAACTGAGAACCCAGAAATAAACCCACACCTTTATGGACAACTGATATTTGACAAAGGAGGTAAGAGCATACAATGGAGTAAAGACAACCTCTTCAACAAATGCTGTTGGGAAATTGGACAGCTACCTGCAAAAAAAATGAAACTAGACCACCAACTTTACACCATTTACAAAAATAAACTCAAAATGGATAAAAGACTTAAATGTAAGCCGTGAAACCATAAGCATCTTAGAAGGAAACATAGGCAGTAAGCTCTCCGACATCTCTCGCAGCAATATACTTGCTGATTTATCTCCACGTGCAAATGAAATGAAAGACAGGATAAACAAACGAAACTATATCAGACTAAAAAGCTTTTGCACAGCTAAAGACAATAAGAACAGAATAAAAAAACAAACTACACAATTGGAGAACATATTCGACAATATGTCTGAAAGGGGGTTAATAATTAAAATTTATAAAGAACTTGTAAAACTCAACACCAGGAAGACAAACAATCCAATCAAAAAATGGGCAAAAGAAATGAATAGATACTTCTCCAAAGAGGACATACAGATGGCCAATAGACATGAAAAAATGCTCAACATCGCTAATTATTAGAAATATGCACACTAAAACCTCAATGAGATATCACCTCACACAAGTCAAAATGGCGCTCATCAACAAACAACACAGAATAAGTGCTGGTGAGGATGTGGAGAAAAGAGAACCCTCCTGCACTGCTGGTGAAAATGCAGACTGGTGTAGCCACTGTGGAAAACAGTATGGAGATCCCTCGAAAAATTAAAAATTGAACTACTTTTTGACCCAGCTATCCTACTTTTAGGAATATACTCCAAGAACATCATAGCACTGTTTCAAAAGGAGTAATGTACCCCCATGTTTATGGCAGCATTGTTCACAATAGCAAAGATCTGGAAACAGCCCAACTCTCTGTTAGTGGACGAGTGGATTCAGAAACCTTGGTACATATATACAATGAAATACTATGGGGCCATGAAAAAGAAAATCTTACCTTTTGCAACAATATGGATGGACATGGAAACTATTATTTTAAGTGAAATAAGCCAGGAAGAGAAAGAAAAATATTATATGACCTCACTTATTTGAGGAATCCAATGAACAATGTGAACTGAGGAATGGAATTGAGACAGGAGGGATCAAAGGGACCAGAGGAAAAGAGAAAAAAGAAAAAGGGGATGATAGGATGGGATAAAGCTGATGGGAAGCTGGGGGAATGGGGAATGCCTCTATGGGGAGGGGGGCAAGAGAGATGTTGAGGGGGATACAGGGGAGGGGGAATGCATTCAGGGCAACACTAGAATCTATGTAAACACAAGAAATTAAAATCAATAAAAAATAATAATAAAAGAAATAAAAATTATAAAAGGAAAAAGAAATAAATACACAAAATTCCTAACAATGATAACTATTATATTAAGATTATCTAAAGCATAATGTGCTCTGCATTGCAGAATATTTGTTATTGAAAAAGAATAGAAAAGACTTCTCATTTTCAAACGATAAACTCTAGAAATACATTTGAATAAGTAAATCTATTAATCTTGCATGGAGAAAAAAACATGTTCTTTTGAGATTTGCCTGGTATCATCTGAACTATAGGTTGCATCCCATTTTTGTTTGGTGAAATAAATTTAGTAGGTTAAGACTGGCATTAGCATAATTTAATAGATTAACATTTAATAGAAAATACTCATTTCAATTAATAACAATGGTTTTTATAGGTAATATAGTTAAATTCTATACATATTCACATATGTGTTTTGGATAGATGAATAAAACATGTTCCTTATTGGGCATCATGGTCAAAATGTTTGCAGAACACTTTTCTGCAGGATGGCAAAAAAGAGGTAAGTACTAAATAGTACTTGCTCCCAGAAGTAGCCATTAGAGGAGAAAGGGTTAAGCAGCACTGGCTGGTTAAGACATTAGTTGGCGGAGAGTGCCAGTGGTATTTGAAATCCTGAGAGTTTCCAAGCTAAATATACACTGTGCACAATTCAAGTTTGTTTGTTTGTTTTTTTTGATGATTCACTGACCTTGTATAAACTTTGTGAATCACATAATCATTATCATGGTTGTCAATTATTAATATACAGCAGTGTCTGGGAAGATCCAGCTAATAGGGTGCTTTAGTCAACAAGACTCAAGAGTTTCCTGTATGTGGACGGAAGCCAGGTTAAAATAAAGGATTATTATTTTCCTCAAAGTTTATAGAGAATGTGTTTTATGACCCTGAATCCAGAGGGAGGAATTCGCTAGAATAAGTGTTTAAGCCCATTCTGCTTCAAAAAATTTGAAAATATTAGATAATGCCAGAAGGCCTGTCTTAGGCCAGAGGTTCTTAATTGAGGGTTCGTGAGTCACATTCAATTTATGTGTATTTTTCTTTTGCTGTCTTTCTTGTTTCAGTGAAATCTTTTTAAAAATAAATTGCTTTTACATCAAGTCACGCTATGGAAGTAACTTTTCACCCAACCATAGAGTGCTAGAAAAAGCTACTCTATATTTGCATAGTTGTAATCACCATGTTATGATGCCACAATGTGTACAATAAATTTTTGTTTATAGGAATTAAGTAAAACGTATCCTGACATTTTGCTTGTGGACATCTGTTTTATTTGCATTCGATAAACTTACATAGCAAGTGTTAAAAAGAGAAATAGAAAAGAAACTCACATGTCTATCGCTGAAAACATTGGAAAGCACATAAGATAACTTTCCTGACAATGGAAAAAGGAAGCCAGTGAAACTGCTTGTATATGACATGCTTTCCCACCCTTAATATGTACTGACTTGTACATATCATTTCCGTAAGAAATTTGAATTTGAAATGTATGGTGTTTGAAAAAAAAAATCTCAGATTTGGGACAGCATTAAACCTTTCTTTCTGAATGCTTCTCAGAACATTTCTTAACAAAGGAAGCCACAACTTGGAGGGACTTGGTGAAATAATGGATGATTTGTAACTAGGAGCAAGAGAAAATATAAAGGAGTGCCTTGATCAATCAGTGTCATCAACTCCAGGATTACTGACATTTCTTTTATAGCTTAGAAGGAGGTCATAGAAGAATTGGCAACAATTAAGAAATTGCTCTTGTTTCTGAGTAAAGCCAGCTTCTAATTTTCATCTCCTATATGCATACTAATATCATTAAGGAAGAATTCCTATTTTCATGCATCTCTTTGGAAATATTCAAGGGTTTTCAAATGCTATAAAGTTTCTTTGCCAAGCAAAATTGTGTCTAGATAAAACTCTTGGTATTTTGTGTGTGATGTAGCACCCTAAGAGTTTGGCAGCCTTTATTCTTCATGACTTTAGTGAAGAAAATGTTTCACTCACCATTGTGATTTAAGACTTATCCACATTGGTATACACTGTAATAAAAGCAATACTCCTTTTATGAAAGTGGCTGACAATGTGAGAACTGGGGCTATAAATTATCATCTTGCCAATAAATAGGACAAAAAACCCCAGTTCTTATCTAATTCAGAGAAGTTTACTATTTATGGATCATCTTTATGTGCTTCACAGATCTTTGGGTAGAAGTTTTACTCTTTTGGAATCTCACAAAATGCTTCTGAATAATTTGACAAGAATTATTTCATTCATAACACAGCATATGTACAGATTTAGCCTTATGAATATACTTCAGTATTTTTTATTCATAATAAGATAAATTCATTGTTTGAGGGTCCTCCAACCAGTGTTATGGATGTTGCTGAAACACTCAGATGTCTTTTGCCAAACTGACACTTTGTGAAAAGAGATTAGAAGAATGTCTTGTGGGATTTCCAGTGTTGCAAACATGCTTCCTTGGCTGCATCTTGGGTGACCAGGCCTTTTCCATTTTTTTTTTTTGCCTATAAAAATCTCTAGACATCTGGAAACAGGCAGCACACTTGAGATTTATTTTTGCTGAGAAGACTTCTTGTTCAAAATACATTTTTTCACTTCTTCAATGACATGGTTTGGTAAACACTGAAGGGCGGACATCATAGAAGTCTGCATTGCAAGTCCACTGTGCACAGCCATGTATAGTGGCCTTACCTGAAAAATGTGGATTCAAAGGAAAATAATTAGTTCAAAGAGTCTTGAAGAACTTAGAAGTCCCTGACTCAGCCTCCCTTGCATGATAAGATAAAACAGTAGGAGACCCCCTTCACTATGCTCTTAAGTCCTTTTGTGGGTCCAGACATTAAGGACTCATGGGCATCAAGTTAAAATAAAAGATTAACAAATGTAAACAATTATAAAAAAGATAACACATCTTTTCATATTAAAGGCCATGTCAAACTTTTCCTTCTTCAAGTTCTAAAATTTCTTCTCTAAGCTACACATTTCCAGTTTACCAAATATATATATTCAGGCAATCAATAGATACAACATAGCTAACAAGAATCCAACAAACGAAAAACACTTCAGAGGATTTTGGTCCAATAAAAATAAAAGGATTGGGCCCTGGCCGGTTGGCTCAGTGGTACAGCGTCGGCCTGGTGTGCAGAGGTCCTGGGTTCGATTCCCGGCCAGGGCACACAGGAGAGGTGCCCATCTACTTCTCCACCCCTTCCCCTCTCCTTCCTCTCTGTCTCTCTCTTCCCCTCCCACAGCCGAGGCTCCATTGGAGCAGAGATGGCCCAGGCGCTGGGTTCGGCTCCTTGGCCTCTGCCCCAGGCGCTAGAGTGGCTCTGGTCACTGCAGAGCGACGCCCCGGAGGGGCAGAGCATCGCCCCCTGGTGGGCGTGCTGGGTGGATCCCGGTCCAGCGTATGCGGGAGTCTGTCTGTCTCTCCCCGTTTCCAGCTTCAGAAAAATACAAAATAAATAAATAAGTAAAAGGATTGTAAATTATAATATGAAGGCTAAATTATAGTGATATATTTTCAGAAACATCTTTTTTTTTTCCTTAAAGAAGAGGGTAGCCTTAAGAGATGGAACTGAATGGACTTAAACTGCAAAACTGCTTTTTCTATCCAGAGCTCTCAAGCTTGAGGAATCTTGATCTGAAGTGAAAAATAGTTCTCTGTAAATAGCATATGGAAATTTCACAAACTTTTAATTATTTTTTGGTGTCTGATGTTAAAGATGCATTAGTCGGTTGATTGCAAAAATGATCACAATTCTCCACTGTTTCCTGTATTCATACTCTTTGCAGTTTAACTTGTAGCTCTTTGCATACATACGTGAGATCCATTTCAATAGGCCTTGATCTAAGCCAGCCTTATCACTTCCTTAGGTGCAAGCATACGGTGGAAATGAGGGTTTGCAATTCTGAATTGAAGCCACCAAAGACCATGCAAGTTCCAAATCAATTTCTGGGATCCTTGCTTTTGCCGTAAAGCCGAATCAAGTTAGCCAGCTTAGGGCTTAGGCCATTTTAGCTCATTAAGCCTGCAAGTAAGTTATCTGTTGAATGCAGATGCATGAAAAAAAGTCCAGCTCAGATCTGTTGAGCCCAGCTTAGATCAGCAGAACTGCACAGCTGGCATCAAGTTAAAACTTATAAGAAATAGTAAATTGTTGATGTTTTCAGATACCAATTTTGGGGGTGATTTTTTACTTGGATAGAGCTAAATGAAATAGAGGTCTAAATACAGTGCATCCCTTTTAAAAATAAGAGACTTAGTAATATACTGTGTAGGTATAGTATTCTTGGCTGAAAGTTCCTCTCTTTCAGGGCTTTAAATATTGGGGTCCACTCTCTTCTAGCTTGTAGAGTTTCTGCTGAGAAATCTGATGATAATCTAATAGGCTTTCCTTTATATGCTGTATCCTTCTTTTCCCTGGCTGCCTTGAGAATTTTTTCTTTGTCGTTGGTTTGTGCCATTTTCATTATGATGTGCCTTGGAGTAGGTTTGTTGGGGTTAAGAAAACTCGGTGTTCTGTTTGCTTCTTGAATTTGAGGCTTTAGTTCTTTCCACAGGCTTGGGAAGTTCTCGTCTATTATTTCTTTGAATATATTCTCCATTTCATTTTCTTTCTCTTCTCCCTCTGAAATACCTATCATTCTTATGTTATTCTTTTTGATGGAGTCAGACAATTCCTGTAGGGCTTTCTCATTTTTTTTAATTTTTGAGTCTCTCTCTTCTTCTCTCTGTTGTGCCTGAAGTTGCTTGTCTATGTCACTAATCCTACCTTCTATCTGGCCTATTCTATTAGCTAAGCTTGTTACCTCGTTTTTCAGTTCATGAATTGAGTTTTTCATCTCTGTTTGATTTGTTTTTATAGTTTCAATTTCCTTGGTAATATATTCTTTGTGTTCATTGAGTTATTTTTTGAGCTCTTTAAATTGCCTTTCTGTGTTTTCTTGTATATCTCTGAGTATTTTTAGGATTTCTATTTTAAATTCTCTGTCATTTAGCTCCAAGGTTTCCAATATATTGAATTTTTTTCTCCATAGATTTTTCCACATCTATCTGTGCTACTTCTCTATCTTTTGTATCCATGATATTCAATTTCCTTTTTCTTAATGGCATCTGAGGGTGGTCTTGTTAATAGCACTAATGAAAATTAATAAGGAATAAAAAGTTAAAAAAATTTTAAAAAATGGAAAAAAAATTTGGAGAAAAAGAAAAAAAACACAAAAAACTTCAGTAATAATTTATTATTTTTCTCCCCTCTTTTTTTTCTTCTCTTCCCCTCCTCTCTCCTCCTCCTTAGGAAAATATCGTGATGAACTGTGAATTACATTATGCTAAATGGAACATAAACTGCCTATAACGGAGGGCAGTTGGGGGGAAGTGTTCAAGGGGCAAAAAGGGAAGTAGGGACCCACACAATGCAAAAAAGGAAAAAATTTGGGTCAAATATAAAATGATTTGCCTGTAAGTGATGCTCGACTAAGAGATATAATGAGAGGGATAAGAGGGAAACAGGAAAAAGAAAAAAAAAAACTATTGTATTAATTGGAGCAAAAACTAAATAGAATGGAGATCCTGGGTTGGGAGGAATGCTAATGAGTTAAAAAGTGAGGTAAAAAGCACCCAAAATGTCACACACAAAAAACACTTGAGTCTCAAATTAAATAATTTGTTCATGATTGAGGATTGAATAAGAGGAAAAGTAAAAGGAGAAAAGAAGAAACTAATAGAGAGGGAGAAATAAGAAAAAGGGGAAAAGGAAAAAAGAAAAATACAAAAAGAGGGAGAGAGAGAGTTAAGGGTTTTGGAGTGTAACCCTCATGGAGAGTAAAGAAGAAGAAAAGAAATAAAATGGATAGTGTAGTTCAAGAAGAGGACAGAATAAGATGGGCAGAGAATAAAAGGACCAAGGTGGAGAAAATAGAAATAATAATAATAAAGGCAAGAAGATGAAAGAAACAAAAAAATAGTGGAGCAAGTTATAAAGTCTGTGGATTTTTCTTGATTTTGAGAAGTTAACTTCTTCCTTTTTCTTTCCTCTCCCTCTTCCTGGTCAGTGACTCTGTACCCCAGGCTCTGCCCCTGTGGCACGCTTAGGTAGAGATTTGCAGTTGATGAGACTCTACGGCGATGTCATATATTAAGCTTCAGTATCGTTGGTAGTCAAAGCTTGTTAGCATTTGTAGGCTCCAGCAATGAGAGAGTCCATTTTCCCAGAGCCTCTCTCCTAGTTTCTCCTTCCTGAATTAGCACCCTGATGATCCAGCTATGAGGCTGCCACTGCCTCTGCCTGGGGAGTAAGAGGCTTAAAGAGCTGGCAAGTCCCTACTCTATCCCCACTCAATGCAGGGCTCTGGGTAAGGCTCTGGCAGTCAGAGCCGCCAGTGTAATCAGGCGAGGCTGGGAGCCAATTGCTCTCAAGGTGACTTTCTATGAGCCTCCAGGCCTGTTCAGCAGCCTAGCACTCTGTGGGAGCACTCTCCCCAGGCTTTCCGCACTTTGTAACCTGTTTTGGCTGGGAAGAAGATGCACCAGTCACTGCCTGTAGTACAGGAGGTCCCAACATCTGCCAAGTCCCTCTTTTTAGCGTATATCCCAGAGTATGAAAGCTCTGCCAATCAGAAGTTGCCCCCACCCCTTTAGCAAGAGGCACTAAAAAATATCACGCCTCTTGTCTTAGATCGCTGAACTGAGAGAGATCTTGTCAACTAGAGCCATGTAGGTCAGTTGGGAGGTGAGCAGACTGTGGGTTAAGCTAATTTCAGCAATTGGATCTGCCAATCTGCTACAGAAAGGACTGCAAGCTGCCCGTGTGCCCCTGCACTGAAGCTTGATTATTAGCTTGAATGGCTGGGTGAGACGCCCCACCTGCCTATAGAAGCTCGGGTGTAGGGAAGTTCACTTTGGCCAACTCCCCGCATGCCACTGGCAGCTGCTGCTCATGGCACAGGCGGTTGGGTTGCTGGTGGCATATGCAGGCAGTTGGGATGCTCACGGAGCGTTGGTGGTTGCTCGTGTGGATTGATTCACCACAGGCACACTCTTTCCTTGGCTTGAACGAATGTCAGTGCAGCAGCCCAGCCTCCTCCACACCCTTACCTCCCCCCGACTCTCAGTTCCAAGTGAAAGTAGCCTTTGCTCAGGTTAGTGAAGAAGGCAGAGTGTCTTTTTGTCTGACTTATTTCCTTCAGGGTTGATTATATATTTAGTCAGTTTTTCGCTCGACTCTACCTTCACCTTCAGTGTGTGGAACTCCCAGACACTCCAAGGATAGATTTTTCTGTCTCTAGTTGATGAACTTGTTGAAATTTTGGGGAAATTTGCCAGTCGCGCTCCTCACGGCACCAGTTCTCTGATGTCACTCTCCAATTATTTTATTTTTGATTCATATTTTTTCCTTGTGACATTTTGTGGGTTCTAGCCTTGTTTTTTGCCTCTTTGTCACTCCCCCCCAACCCAGGCCCTCCGTTCTACATATTTTTGTTCCACTTAGCAGAATAAAATTTTCAGTTTTTCGTTGCATTTTCTCAAAAAAGATTTTTTTAATCAACTCTTATTAGTGTTATTAACAATACCATTCTCAAATGCCATTAAAGAAAAAGAAATTGAATATCATGGATACAAAAGACAGTGATGGAGCTCAGATAGATGAGAAAAAATTTATAGAAAAAAATTTCAATAGCTTAGAAACTTTGGAGTTAAATGACAGAGAATTAAAAATTGAAGTCCTAAAAATATTCAGATATACACAAGAAAGTACAGAAAGGCAATTTAGGGAACTCAAAAAACAATTCAATGAACAGAAAGAATACAGTGTGTCTGTAAAGTCATGGTGCACATTTGACCGGTAACAGGAAAGCAACAAAAAACGATAGAAATGTGAAATCTGCACCAAAAAAAGGAAAACTCTCCCAGTTTCATACCTATTCAGTGCAGTTCGATGTGGGCTCCATTTGTTGCCCTACACACATCCAAATGATAGTGAAGTTCTTGCTACATACGGGTAGGGACATATGGTGTAACAAAGTGAATAACGTCTGTGATTCTCTGTTTTAAGTGATTAACGCCATTGATATGTTCAATGTACACATGTTGCTTCACATAACCCCAAAAGTAAAAGTCTAAGGGCATCAGATCCGGGGATCATGATGGCCATGGCTTGACAGAACCCCTGCCTATCTACCACTGGGGGAGTGTTCTATCCAGAAACTCACGAACAATGGTGGCATAGTGTGGAGGAGTGTCATCCTATTGAAAGATGACATCTTCTGGAAATTGTGGCACTGCATACAATTCCAACATGTCATGATAGGGCTTTGCCATCACAGACTGTCCATGAAAAAAAATGAGCCTATCACCTTATCATGCCTCAAGTTACACCACACATTCACTTTAGGGGTGTTATGTTTGTACTCAACATAGGCATGAGGATGTTCAGCACCCATATTCAGTTGTTATGGTGATGAACATGTCCACAGATATGGAAGGTCGCCTCATCGCTAAACACAATCTTCTGCAAAATCTTGGATCATTGTTGATCTCATGAAGCATATCTGTAGCAAATGCACATCATGTGGGTCTATCCGCCGGTTTGATAGCGTGGAACAGCCGCAATTTGTACCCCGTAAAACAGAGACGTTTCTTTAACACCTTATGAACTGTAGTCTTGCTTAGGTGTAATTGTTGAGCACACGCATGCACAGATTTTTTAGGGCTCCTTAGGTAGCTATCCCATTAGCCTTTATAGACTCATCACTGACTGATGGCCTACCAGAATGGGGTTTCTCCACCAAACTGCCGGTTTCCTTCAACTGCTTATCCCACTGAGTAATGTTATTCCTATGTGGTGGTGCTTTGTTATAAACACGCCGATATTTATGTTGCATTGTGGTCATGGATTTGAATTTAGTGAGCCACAGAACACACTGAACTTTCCTCTGTACCGTCCACATCTTGACTGGCATGGCTGTAGGCTGCTTCACTGTATACAGTGTTACGTCATTATTTGTGCATGTGCACATGCTGTCACATCATCCTACAGAAACTGGGAGGGTTTTCCTTTTATTTGGTGCAGATTTCACATTTATATTGTCTTTTGTTACTTTCCTGTGACTAGTCAAAAGTGCACCACAACTTTATGGACACACTGTACTTCACCAAAGAAATTAAAACTATGAAAACAAATCAAACAGAGATGAAAAACTCAATTCATGAACTGAAAAATGAAGTAACAAACTTAGCCAATAGAACAGGCCATATAGAGGAGAGAATTAGTGACATAGAAGACAGGCAACTAGAGGTACTACTGAGAGAAGAGGAGAGAGACTTATGAATTAAAATAATGAGATAGCCTTACAGGAATTGTCTGACTCCATCAGAAAGAGCAACATAAGAATAATGGGTATATCAGAAGGAGAAGAGAGAGAAAATGGAATGGAGAACATATTCAAACAAATAATAGATGAGAACTTCCCAAGCCTGTGGAAAGAACTAAAACCTTGAATTCAAGAAGCAAACAGAATATCGAGTTATCTTAACCCTAACAAACCTACTCCAAGGCACATCATAATGAAATGATGACAAACCAATGACAAAAAAAAAAGTTCTCATAGCAGCCAGGGAAAAGAAGAATACAACATATAAAGGAAGGCCCATTAGATTATCAACAGATTTGTCAGCAGAAACTCTACAAGCTAGAAGATAGTGGACCCCAATATTTAAAGCCCTGAAAGAGAGGAACTTCCAGCCAAGAATACTCTACACATTAAAGCTATCCTTCAAATACAAAGGAGAAATAAAAATATTCACAAATACAGAAAAGATGAAGAAATTTATTACCAGAAAACCCCCACCTCAGGAAATACTAAAGGGGGTTTTCCAACCAGACACAAACAACAAAACAAAACAAAACTACAAGTAAAAGCTCCATCAAGATTACAATAAAAACAAGATTAATCTGTGACAAAGAAACAAAAAAGGGGAGAGGACAAAGATTAACGGTAGCAAAGGAGGATGGAATATAGAAGCACTCATGAGATAATGTACTAGAATGAACATGATATGTATGCTTTCCATTAATTAATGGTAACCACCCCTGAAAAAACCTACACAGAAGTACATGGGTTGAAAAAGGAAGTAACAGAGAAAAAAAGTTTGGATTACAACCAAACAAAAACAAATGATAGAAAAATAAAAGAGAAGAACCAAACAAAATATAAAACTATCAGAAAGCAATATATAAAATGGCAATAGGAAACACTCAAATATCAATGATTACACTAAACGTAAGTGGATTGAACTCACCAATAAAAAGACACGGAGTAGCAGAATGGATTTAAAAAGAGTCTAACTCTATGCTGCCTACAAGAAATACATCTAAGCTACAAGGATAAAAACAAATTTAAAGTGAAAGTTTGGAAAACAATACTCTAAGCAAATAGCACCAAAAAAAAAAGCAGGTGTAGCAATACTCATATCTAACAATGCTGACTACAAGACAGCAAAGATAATCAGAGACAAAAACGATCATTTCATGATAAAGGGGACATTGAATCAAGAAGACATAACACTTCTTAATATATATGCACTAAACCAAGGAGCACCAAAATATATAAGACTGCTACTGACTGACCTAAAAATAAAAACTGACAAAAATATAATCATACTTGAAGACCTCAATACACTGCTGATGGCTCTAGATCATTCATCCAAACAGAAAATCAATAAAGAAATATTGGCCTTAAATGAAACACTAGAACAATTTGATATGATAGACATATACAAGGCATTTCATCCCAAAGTGCCAGAGTATACATTTTTCTCTAGAATACAGGGAACATTCTCAAAAATTGATCATATGTTGGGCCACAAAAATAACATCAACAAATTCAGAAAGATTGAAATTATACCAAGCATATTTTCTGACCATAAAACCTTGAAACTAGAATTAAACTGCAAAAAAGAGGTTAAAAAAAACCCCACAGCCTGACCTGTGGTGGCGCAGTGGATAAAGCGTCGACCTGGAAATGCTGAGGTCGCCGGTTCGAAACCCTGGGCTTGCCTGGTCAAGGCACATATGGGAGTTGATGCTTCCAGCTCCTCCCCCCTTCTCTCTCTGTGTCTCTCCTCTCTCTCTCTCCCCCTCTCCTCTCTAAAATGAATAAATAAATAAAAATTAAAAAAAAAAAAAACAAGCTATAAAAAAACCCCACAAAAATGTGGAAACTAATCAACATACTTTTAAAAAATGAGTGGGTCAAACAAAAAATAAGTGCAGAGATCAAAAGATATATACAGGCAAACGAAAATAACAATATGACATATCAGAATCTCTGGGATGTAGCAAAAGCAGTAATAATAAGGAAGTTCATATCACTACAGGCCTATATGAAGAAACAAGAGAGAGCCAAAGTAAACCACTTAACTTCACATCTTAAGGAACTAGAAAAAGAAGAACAAAGGCAACCAAAACCAACAGAAAAAAGGAAATAATAAAAATCAGAGCAGAAATAAATGAAATAGAGAACAGAAAAACTTTAGAAAAAATTAATAAAACAAAGAGCTGGTTCTTTGAAAAGATCAACAAAATTGACAAACCCTTGGCAAGACTCACCAAGGAAAACAGAGAAAGGACTTATATAAACAAAATCCAAAATGAAAGAGGAGAAATCACCACAGATATCATAGATATACAAAGAATTATTGTAGAATACTATGAAAAACTATATGCCACCAAATTTAACAATCTAGAAGAAATGGATAAATTCCTAGAACAAAACAATCCTCCTAGACTGAGTCATGAAGAAGCAGAAAGCCTAGACAGACCCATAAGCAGGGAGGAAATAGAAACAGCTATTAAAAACCTCCCCCCAAATAAAAGTCCAGGGCCAGATGGTTATACTAGTGAATTCTATCACACATTCAAAGAAGACTTGGTTCCTATTCTACTCAAAGTCTTCCAAAATATTGAAGAAGAAGCAATACCACCAAACACATTTTATGAGACCAACATAACCCTCATACTGAAACCTGGCAAGGACAACACAAAAAAAGAAAACTACAGACCAATATCTCTAATGAATACAGATGCTAAAATACTAAAGAAAATACTAGCAAATCGAATACAACAACACATTAAAAAATAATTAATCATGATCAAGTGGGATTCATCCCAGAATCACAAGGATGGTTCAACATACATAAGATGGTTAACATAATACACCATATCAACAGAGAACAAAAACCATATGATCTTATCAATAGGTGCAGAAAAGGCATTCGATAAAATACAACATCATTTTATGTTTAAAATACTTAACAAAATGGGTATAGAAGGAAAATATCTCAACATAATAAAGGCCATCTATGATAAACCATCAGCTAACATCATATTAAATGGCATAAAACTGAGGACTTTTCCCCTAAAATCAGGAACAAGACAAGGTTGTCCACTCTCTCCACTTTTATTCAACATAATGCTGGAAGTTCTAGCCAGAGCAATCAGACAAGAGAAAGAAATAAAAGGCATTTATATTGGGAAAGAAGAAGTAAAGGTTTCACTTTTTTCAGATGATATGATCCTGTACATCAAAAATCCCAAAGACTCCACAAAAAGACTACTAGAAACAATAAACCAATACAGTAAAGTCACAGGATACAAAATTAATATACAAAAGTCCATTGCCTTCTTATATGCCAACAATGAAACATCAGAAAACAAGCTCAAAAAAAAAATCCCCTTCATGGTTGCAACAACAACAACAAAACACCTAGGAATAAACATAACAAAGATTGTAAAGGACCTATATAATGAAAACTACAAAGCATTGTTAAGGGAAATCGAAAAAGATATAATGAAATGGAAAAATATTTCTTGTTATTGGATAGAAAGAATAAATATAGTCAAAATGACTATATTACCCAAAGTGATATACAAATTTAATGAAATTCCAATGTCATTTTTTAAAGAAATGGAACAAAAAATCATCAGGTTTATATGGAACTATAAAAAACCCTGAATAGTCAGAACAATCCTAAGGAAAAAGAATGAAGCTGGGGAAATTACAATAGCTGACTTCAAAATATATTATAGGGCCACGATAATCAAAACAGCATGGTATTGGCAGAAAAATAGACACTCAGATCAATGGAACAGAATAGAAAGCCCAGAAATAAAACCACATGTAATTTTTGATAAGGGGGCCAACAACATACAATAGAGGAAAGAAAGCCTCTTTAACAAATGGTGCTTGGAAAACTGGAAAGCCACATGCAAAAGAATAAAACTCAACTACAGTTTGTCCCCTTGTACTAAAATTAATTCAAAATGGATCAAGACCTAAATATAAGATCTGAAACAATAAATTATATAGAAGAAAACATAGGTACTTAACACATGGACCTCGGTTACAAAGAGCACTTTATGAATTTGACTCCAAAGGCAAAAGAAAAGTCAGACTAAGAAGCTTTTGCTCAGCAAAAGAAACTGACAACAAAACAGACAGCCAACTAAATGGGAGATGATATTTTCAAACAACAGCACAGATAAGGGCCTAATATCCAAAATATACAAAGAACTCATAAAACTCAACAAGCAAACAATCCAATAAAAAAATGGGAAGAGGACATAAACAGCCACTTCTCCAAGAAGAAATACAAATGGCCAACAGATATATGAAAAGATGTTCATCTTCATTAGCTATTAGAGAAATGCAAATCAAAACTACAATGAGATACCACCTCATACCTCTTAGATGAGCTATTATCAACAAGACAGGTAATAACAAATGTTGGAGAGGCTGTGGAGAAAAAGGAACCCTCATTTACTGTTGGTGGGAATGTAAAGTAGTACAACCACTATGGAAGAAAGTATGGTGGTTCCTCAAAACATTAAAAATAGAACTATGACCCAGCAATCTCTCGAAATATACCCCCAAAACTCAAACACTGGTACGTAAAGACACATGCTTGTTCATTGCAGCATTGTTTACAGTGGCCAAGACGTGGAAACAACCAAAAAGCCCTTCAATAGATGATTGAATAAAAAAGATGTGATATATATATATATACTATGGAATACTACTCAGCCATAAGAAATGACATTCGATCATTTACAACAAACAGCATGGATGGAATCTGATAACATTATACTGAGTGAAATAAGTAAATCAGAATAAACTAAGAACTATATGATTTCATACATAGATGGGACATAAAAATGAGACTCAGGGACATGGACAAGAGTGTGGTGGTTATGGGGGTGGGGAGGGGAAGGGAGAAGTGGGGGAGAGGAGGGGCACAAACCAGGTAGAAGGTGACAGAAGAATATATGCAACATAATCAAATGTCAAAATAACCTGGAGATGTTTTCTCTGAAACTATGTACCCTGATTGATTGTCACCCCATTAAAACTAATAAAAAAGCGCTGTGATATATTTGCTCAATGGATTACTTGTAGGCTGTTAAGAAGAAGAAGGAAATCTTATATTTTACAACAGCATGGATGCTAAGTGAAATAAGCCAGTCAGAGAAAGAAAAATACCGTATGATTTCACAAATATGTGGGATCTATTGAACAAAATAAGCTAACAAACAAAATAGAAACAGACTCAGATACGGAAAACAGACTGACAGCTTTTAGACGGGAGGGAATTGAGGGGCTAAGTGAAAAAGGTGAAGGGATTAAGCAGAAAGGAAAATCCCTCAGAGACGCAAACAACAGAATGGGAATTACCAGAGGGAAAGGGGGTTGGTGGGGAGGTAGAAGAGGGTAAATGGAATATAAATGATGATGAAAGGAGACTTGACTTTAAGTAGTGGACACAAAACAATATACAGATGATGTACTATAGTCTTGTACAGCTGAACTATATAATTTTATTAACCAATGTTAACTTCAATAAATTCAATATTAAAGAGAGAGATCAGCATCCTATTATTTTCCCTTTTTTTCGCGAAGCTGGAAACAGGGAGGCAGTCAGACAGACTCCCGCATGCGCCCGACCGGGATCCACCCGGCATGCCCACCAGGGGCGATGCTCTGCCCATCTGGGGCATCGCTCTGTTGCATCCAGAGCCATTCTAGCACCTGAGGCAGAGGCCACAGAGCCATCCTCAGCGCCCGGGCCATCTTTGCTCCAATGGAGCCTCGGCTGAGGGAGGGGGAGAGAGAGACAGAGAGGAAGGAGAGGGGGAGGGGTGGAGAAGCATATGGGCACTTCTCCTGTGTGCCCTGGCCGGGAATTAAACCCAGGACTCCTGCACACCAGGCCAACGCTCTACCACTGAGCCAACCGACCAGGGAGCAGCATCCTATTTAAATTTTCTCTGAGGTCTAAAGGCAGCTGAGGACTTTGTGTGCTGATTATTAGTTAGAGTGGATTTCAGCCTGTTCAGTTGTTTACTTGGATGCAAGGAATTCTCCAGGTTATATATATAATATATGTGTGTGTATACACAGACACAGACATAAATATGCATGCATGTATATGTAAATTTACTTTTCTTTGCTGTGTTTGTAAAATTTCTTAAATAATTTTCCTTTTACCTAGCTAGGAAAAAAGACATTAGAATTTTGAATCCATTTTGTAACCTTATTTGTGGGATTATTAAATCTGAACCAAGTATGTGTTTTTTGTTTTTGTTTTTTGCTTTTGACTCCAGACCGTTGAGATGAGTGGGATTATTTCAGAGATAACCAATTTCTACTTATTACCAAGGCTTTTGTAGCTCGCTTAGGCAGCCATTTATTGGAATTATTTTACTGCAGGAATTACACCAACAGGTTCAGGTTGTGGTTCAGTACCTTATTCTGGAAATCCACATCTAAACTGGGGATTAGTCTTCAACTTAATAGTTATTCCATCTACTACTGCTCAGGACTTTGAGTTACATTACCTTTGCAGGACTCCATTCTGGAGCAGGAAGAATAGAGATCTATTTGTCAAGTGGGTAATCAACTACTTTTATTTAAAATTCTCAAAGAGCTCTGGAGGGAGAGCATGTATCAATCTGAAGACCAGAGAGTGGAAAAATATACTTTGAAAAATGCTCACAGAATTGGGCTCTGAGCTGTGTACTACTTATTTGCAGTGCTGTCATGAAAAATCTAAACATCTTGAGTCCTTTGGTTTTACCTTTAAAGTACACATAATAACACCTACCTTTGCAAGTTACTGTAATGATGAAATGACATAATGTCCATTTGGTTCCAGTACTTGGTTTATATTTAGTAAGTAGTTATATTCATATATTTTTTGCTCTTTTTACTAATTTTTAAAAATTTGTTGTGTTAACATGGATTCAAGTGTCCCTCTCAATATAACACTCTCAGCCTCCACCTCCATGTCCCCCATTACAATAACTTTGCTTTCCTCATCCTAACTCCCTCCATCCTTCCCTCTGGGATTTGCTGTCCTGTTATCTGTATCTCTGTGTTATGTATATATAACTTCACTAATCCCTACACCTTTTCTGATCCAGTCCCCTCATCCCCCTTCCCTCTGACAGCTGTCCCTCTGGTCCCTGTGACCCCGCCTCTGCCTCTATTCAGTTCCTCAGTTCACCTTATTCATTAGATTCCACATATAAGTGAGATCATATATCTTCATTTCTCTGCCTGGCTTATTTCATTTAGCATAATAATCACCAGGTCTATCTATGCATGCCATTGCAAAAGGTAAGATTTCTTTCTTTTACACAGCTATGTAGTATTCCATTGTGCATATGTACCACAGTTTTTTTTTAATCCATTTGTCCACTGATGGACACTTGGGCTGTTTCCAGATCTTAACTATTGTAAACAATGCTTTAATAAACATGGGGTGCATATCTTTTTTGAATCAGTGTTTTGGGATTCTTAGGATATATTCCTAAAAGTGGGATAGCTGGGTAAAAAAGCAGTTCCATTTTTAGTTTTTTGAGGAAATGCCATACTGTTTTCCACAGTGGCTGCACAAGTCTGCATTTCCACCAGCAGTGCAGGAGGGTTCCCTTTTCTCCACCCCTTCTCCAGCACTTGTTGTCTGTTGATTTGTTAGTAAACGCCATTCTGACAACTGTGAGGTGGTATCTTATTGTGGTTTTAATTTGCATTTCTCTGATGATTAATGGCATTAAACATTTTTTCATATGCTTATTAGCCATCTGTATGTTATCTTTGGAGAAGTGCCTATTGAATTCCTTTGCCTGTTTTTTAATTGGATTGTTTACCTTCCTGGTGCTGAGTTTCAGAAGTTCTTTATAAATTTTGGTTATTAACCCCTTATCAGATGTATTGGCAAATATGTGCTCCCATATGTGTGGATTGTCTTTTTATTTTGTGAATGGTGTCTTTTGCTATACAAAAGCTTTTTAGTTTAATATAGTCCCATTTGTTTATTTTGTTCTTTATTTCATTTGCCCATGAAGATATATCAGCAAAAATATTGCTGGGAGGGATATAGGAGAGTTTACTGACTTTTTTTCCAAGATGTTTATGGTTTGGCGACTTACATTTAAATCTTCTATCCATTTTCAGTTTATTTTTGTAAATTGTGTAAGTTGGTGGTCTAGTTTTATTTTTTTGCATATACTTGTCCAATCTTTCCAAAACCATTTGTTGAAGAGGTTGTCTTTACTCCGTTGTATACTATGACCTCCTTTGTCAAATATTAATTGACCATAAAGGTGTGGGTTTATTTCAGGTTCTCTGTTCTGTTCCATTGATCTGTATGCCTGTTCTTATGCCAGTACCAAGCTGTTTTGAGTACAATGGCCTTGTAGTATAACTTGATATCAGGAAGTGTGATAACTCCCACTTTATTCTTCATTTTCAAGATTGCTGAGGGTATTCAGGTTCTTTCTGGTTCCATGTAAATTTTTGGAATATTATTTCTAGATCTGTGAAGTATGCCATTGGTATTTTCATAGGAATTGCATTGAATCTATAGGTTACTTGGGATAGTATGGACATTTTAATAATATTAATTCTTTTTATCCATGAAAACTCTATATGCTTCCACTTGTTTGTATCTTCCTTTATTTCTTTTTTTTTTAATGTCTTATAAATTTCTGAGTACAAGTCTTTTACCTCCCTGGTTAAATTTATTCCTAGATACTTTACTTTTTTGTTGTTGTAATAGTGAATGGGATTGTTTCCTTAACTTTTCTTTTTGACAGTTTATTGTTGGTTTATAAAAATGCCACTGATTTTCAAATATTAATTTTATATCCTGCCACCTTGCTGAATTCATTTATCAGGTCCAGTAGTTTTTTGACTAAGACTTTAGGTTTTCTATGTACTGAATCATGTCATCAGCAAATTATGACAATTTTACTTCTTTTCCAATTTAGATGCCTTTTATTTCTTCTTCTTGTCTAACTGCTGTGGCTAGTACTTCCAGAACTGTGTTGAAAAAGAGTGGTGAAAGGACCACCCCTGCCTTGATCCTGATCTTAAGGGGATAGCTTTTAATTTTTGCCATTGAGTATGATGTTACCTGTCAGTTTGTCATATATGGCCTTTATTATGTTGAGGTATGTTCCCTGTATTCCCATTTTGCTGAGAGTTTTGATCATAAATGGTGCTGAATTTTATCAAAGGCTTTTTCTGCATCTAATGATGTAATCATGTGATTTTTATCCTTCATTTTATGTGATGAATATTATACCAGCCTTGCATCCCCAGAATAAATCTCACTTGATTATGATGTATGATCTTTTGAATGTATTGATAGATCCAGTTTGCTAATATTTTGTTGAGAATATTAGCATCTATGTTTATCAGGGATATTGGCCTGTAGTTTTCTTTCTTTGTAGTGTCTTTACCTGGTTTTTGAATAAGGATAATGCTTGCCTTGCAAAATGAGCTTTAAAGTCTTCCCTACTCTTGAATTATTTTTGAATAACTTGAGAAGGATAGTTGTTACTTCTTCTTTGAATGTTTGGTAAAATTTGCCTGTGAAGCAATTCAGTCTAGGACCTTTGTTTGCTAGGAGTTTTTTGATAACTGTTTCTATTTTATTTGTTGTAATCTGTCTGTTCAAGTTTTCTGATTCTTCCAGATTGAGTTTTGGAAGATTATTTGTTTCTAGAAATTTATTCACTTCTTCTAGGTTGTCCAGTTTTTTGGGATATAGATCTTCATAGTATTTTCTTATAATCCTTTTTATTTCTGTGGTGACAGTTGTTACTTCTCCACTTTCATTTCTAATTTTATTTATTTGGGTCCTCTCTCTCTCTCTCTCTTTTTTTTTTTGATGAATCTGGTTAAAAGTTTATCAATCTTGTTCACCTTTTCAAGGAACCAGCTCTTGATTTTATTGATCTTTAGTATTAATTTTTTAGCCTCTATGTCATTTATTTCCACTCTGATCTTTATTATTTCCTTCCTTTTACTTCCTCTGGGCTTTATTTCTTGTTCCTTTTCTAGTTCTTTTGGATGCAGGGTTAAATTGTTTATTTGAGCTTTTTCTTGCATCTTACAGAATGCCTGTAATGCTATTAACTTTACTCTCAGGGCTGCTTTTGCTGTGTCCCATAAATTTTGAGTTGTTGTATGTTTATTTTCATTTGTTTCAAGGAAATTTTTTTATTTTTTCCTTGATCTTGATGTTAATCCATTTATTACTTAGTAACATGCTATTTAGCCTCCAAGTGTTGGAATGTTTTTCAGTTTTTCTATTGTAGTTTATTTCTAGTTTCATGTCATTGTGATCAGAGAAGATACTTGATATGATTGCAAGCTTCTTAAATTTATTGAGAATTGTTTTTTATCCTAACATGTGGTCTATACTAGGAAATTATACCATGAGCACTTGAAAAGAATGTATATTCTGCTGATTTGGGGTAACGGTTCTGAAGATATTAATTAAAACCAATTAATATAGTGTGTCATTTAAGTCCACTGTTTTTTTATTGTTGTTGTTGTTGTTAATTTTCTACCTGGAAGAACTATCCATTGATGTTATTTGGGTATTAAAATCCCCTACTATTATAGTATTGCCGTCAATCTTGTCCTTTATGTCAATCAAAATCTGCTTTATATATTTAGGTGCTCCTATATTAGTTGCATAAATATTTACAATGGTTATGTCATCCTCTTGGATTGCTCATTTTATTATTACTTAGTAACCTTCTTCATCCCTTACTATAGCCTTTGTTTTAAAGGCTATATTGTGAGGTATAAGTATTGGCTACCCCAGCTTTTTTTTTTTTTAATTTCCATTTGCATGAAATACTCTTCCATCTCTTTACTTTCAGTCTATGTGTATCTTTTGTTCTGAGGTGTGTCTTTTGTAAACAGTAATGTACAGGTCCTGTTTTCTTATCCATGCAGCTACCCTATGTCTTGACTGGAGAATTTAATCCATTTACATTTAAGATTATTATTGATATGTACTTACTTATTGCCATTTTATTCTTTATATCTAAAATCCTCTTTCTCTTGATTTCTTTTTTTTCCTTTGCTCTTTTTATAGCAGGCCTCTTAACATTTCTTGCAGTACTGGTTTGGTTGTAATAAGTTTCTTCAGCCTCCTTTTGTATGGGAAGCTTTTTATCTCTCCTTCAACTTTAAATTATAGCTTTCTGGATAAAGTAGACTTCGTTGTAGGTTCTTGTTTTGCATCACTTTAAATATTTCTTGCCAATCCCTTCTGGCCTCAAGTGTTTCTGTTGAGAAATCAGATGTCATCCTTATGGGGGCTCCTCTGTAAATAATTAACTACTTTTCTCTTGCAGCTTTTAGTATTCTTTCTTTGTCTCTTAAATTTGGCATTTTAACTATGATGTTTCTTGGTGTAGGCCTTCTTGGGTTCCTGTTTAATGGAACTCTATGTGCTTCTTGAACTTGTATGACTTTTTCCTTCATCAATTTAAGGAAGTTTTTAGCTATGATTTCTTAAAACTGATTCTCTATCCCTTGTTCATTTTCTTTTTTAGGAACCCCTATGATGTGGATGTTGTTTCTTTTTATGTTGTCAAAGAGGTCTCTATGAGTTTCTTCAGTCTTTTTGAACCTCTTTTCTTTTTGCTGCTCTGCTTCTGTGGCTTTGTTTATCTTGCCCTTGAAATCGCTGGTTTTATCTTCTCTTCATTCAGCCTTCTGTTGATTCCTTCTAGTGCAGTCTTCATTTCTGATATTGTATTTGTTATTTCTGACTGGGTCTTTTTTATAATTTCAATATCCTTTTTGATGCATGCCATCTATTTGTTTAAGTTCTTATTATGACCATCCATTGCTGCTCTAAAATCCTTGAGCATCATAAAAGTTATTATTTTAAACTCTGTGTCTGGAGGTTTGGTTACTTCCATTTTATTTAGGTCTTTTTCTGGGGATTTCTCTTGTTGATTTATTTGGGCCACACTTCTTTGTCTGCCCATTTTGTCTGTGTATTAAGTAGTGCTGTCTGACTTTGAAATTTTTTGTGGTGTCTTTATGAGGAAGATGGGCTCAGTGATACTGACCTCTAAGCCACCTGATTTTCTTGTTCTAGAAATGCTTCTTGAGGGTTATATTTACCCTCCTGTTGTATGTGAGTATTGAATGCAGTTGGTCCTCTTGTGAGTGCAATTTTTCCTTCAGGCTGGCTGGCTTTAAAGGTCAACTTTGATCATGTGTATTAGATTCTGTACAGTGTCTGTACTGTTGGGCATATTTTATTCTCCACAGTATCTGGTGCCTGCTGGACTCCTCCTTTGGGCATGCTGCTTGTGTAACTAGCTGAGTCTAGTGTTGGTGCACTCTGCCACCCACTACTAGTTGTGTTGGTTCTAGATATTCTTGGATTGGCATCAGCCATTGTTTGTAATCTGCTGTGGGCTTCCTGTCTAGAGCTACTGCTCTCTTTGCTGTTGGTATCTGTGTTTTCTGTGCTTGGGTATACAGGAGCCAACCTGTCTATAAGGATCAGCTTCCCCCTGCTTAGAGATGACAGCAGCTCCATGAAAACCCAAGCTTCATGAGATTTGCCTCCTGCCTCCACTTTTCAGCTGCTCCACCTCCTCTTGCTGCTGCCTGTTCTTCCCACTGAGTCTTCTGTAGAAAGATTATAATGTGGGCTTAGACTGGCCTCACACTCTACAGGTTGCAAACTTGGTGGGTTAGGGTAGCTGAGGTTGGGAATACAACATTAATGGACCCCCTACTTCAGGGGTCTCTTAGTCAGGAGCTCAGTATGGGGAAAGTGGCTCCTACTCCAGAGCCTCATCCTCAGCCACTGTTGGATAGTCAAATTTTATTCTCCCCAGCAAGGTGAGCAGCAGGTTCAGATTAAATGGGGCCGACAGTCCCCTCTGCTGAGGTTCTTCCAGCTGGTGAGGCCTGGTCTCATGGAAGAAGACTGATAAAGTCCTCTACTGGGACTGATTGTGACCCCCCAGAAAGTGGCTAAGCCCCTTGATTGAATTCAACAATATGCTATGGAAACCCACACATTAAATGTCCATGCTCCAAGCCTCTCTCCCTTCCCCCTGTGGAACCTAGCCCAGCTGGGCAGGATATCCAGCACCCAGCTGGCTGACTGAAGCTCCATCCTATCCAATGCACATGAGCCACTGTGCCACTGCTAATCACAGAAATTGGAACTTGCCTCAGCTGGACCAGGTATGAGGAGCACTCCCTTAGGACATGCCACCAGCAAGGGTTATTAGGTCCTAAACCAATGCTCTCCACAGCTGGCCCCTGGATGTGCTGGCCTGGGGCCTTCATGGAGGAATCCAGTGCAGACCAGTGGGGTATACTGCTCATGACTGGCCCTCAGCCACCTTCTTGGAGCTACAAGCAATCCAGAGTTTATGGCTGCCTTTGCTGGGCCCAGGTGCACATGGAAACCAAGCAGCACACACCTAGGCTGGCTTTTACCTACACTAGACCTGGGGGAAGATCAGCAAAAGGCTGAGGTTCCCTGAGCTTCGCCTCTTGCAGCCTCTGTCTTCTGGCTTCTTATTAGGCTCTGCCACTGAAAAAACCTCTTGTGGATTCTAGAGCATGGGGAAATTCAGGGATCAGAAAGGGTGGTGGTTGTGGCTTGTTTCCAGGTGTCAGTCTCAAACTTTTTTCAAAGACTTCAGTAGGGTGTTGCCTCAGGAGCCCAATGGGCATGGCCTCTGAGACCCAGAGGTATGGTCTGCCCATAGTCTAGACAGTTTCTACTGAATCTCCCATGGGGAGAAATCACCAGTCATAGACTCTGAAGCATGCAGGGGAAAACTCCAGCCTCAACACTAGAAAATAGAGTCACTGACATGCCCCTCCTTCCTGGATGACTTCTCAGAATGGCCTGGTCTCCACAATGTGGGGCAGGAGGGGTAGTTCCTGAGGGCGGAACAGCTGCTTTTTCTCAGGCTTGATACCTCATGAAGGGGATTGCTCCACCCATGAAAAATGGCAACTGTTGTGTTGGAGACACATGGGTTCTGGTGGCCATCCCCCACAGTATCACTCTCTGGACTGCCAACCTTACATTCTCCTAGTGCAACTCTAGTGATTTCAGCCCTCCCTCTGACAGAGTCTCAGGAAGGTGGTTGTGGATGAGATTTTCTGCCCTGGCCCTTTAGGATGGAGCCTGCGTCTCTGAGAGCTCCATCTCTTTCTCACAGACAGAAACCTCAGCTCTTTTCACCGCCAAGTGCTGTGTGTTTGCCTCTTCTAGGCTCTGGGGCTCTATCTGGGGCTTAGAATCCTCCTCTCTCAGGTGACCCTCCCTACAGTGAGAGTCCCTCTGGATGCTCCACCGCTGCTTGCTCCTGGGAGCAGGGCAGCCCTTTTTGTATCTCTGCTCTTCCTACCAGTCTTGTTATGGCTTCTTCTGTGATCCTTGGTTATAGACCCCTCTTTGTTTAGTCCAAAGTTGGTTTTCAAGATGATTGTTCTTAAATTGAGTTGTAATCTATAATATTTGGTCCTGGGAGGTGGCAGTTTATATGTCCACCTACTTTGTTGCCATCTTGGAACCTCTCCTATTCATATATTTTTTAAACTTTCTAATTCTAGTTGGCATTGATTTCTACCTTTCACCTCTAAATAAATGGTTGCCACAATTTCCCTACCATAGATACTGAAATTTTTGTTTCTATTAGAGTTTTGGGTTTTTGTTTTGTTTTGTTTTGTTTTTTGGTATTTTTCTGAAGTTGGAAACAGGGAGGCAGTCATACTCCTGCATGCGCCCCACCTGGATCCACCCGGCATGCCCACCAGGGGGTGATGCTCTGCCCATCTGGGCAGTTGCTCTGTTGTAACTAGAGCCATTCTAGCGCCTGAGGAAGAAGCCATGGAGCCATCCTCAGCGCCCGGGCCAACTTTGCTCCAATGGAGCCTTGCCTGCGGGAGGGGAAGAGAGAGACAGAGAAGAAGGAGAGGGGGAGGGGTGGAGAAGCAGATGGGTGCTTCTCCTGTGTGCCCTAGCCGGGAATTGAACCCGGGACTCCTGCACGCCAGGCCGACGCTCTACCACTGAGCCAACTGGCCAGGGCTGTTTCTATTAGAGTTTTAAGAATTATTTTAAGTATATTATTTAGAATTCAATCTAGACTGCTCTAATAAAAACTTGGCTTAAACAACAACAAAGAAAGAGTTTTATTTATTTCATTTTTCTTTTTTGTAACAATTCAGTTTAACAGATTTGGTGATTAATGAAATTGGTGAAGCAAAGTCCTTCCATCTTGAAGCTGTGCTCTCCTAAGGTGTTATCATCTGCCAAAAAGTAGAGAAGAAGATGGTTTACCACACATTTTTATTTCCTCCAGTGAAACATGGGAAAGAGAGTTGTATTGGCTATGACTATGTCTTGAGGAGTATTATATTAATTTAAATTAATCTATCTGTCTCTCTGCCTGTCTCTCTCTCTCTTTCTGTCTCTCATCCTGTTTTCAAGACCTAGTCCATGTCCAACATCAAAAAGGAAAGGAGGTTGGGAACCTTGTACTGAAGTCTTCAGCTAAGAGAATAACCCATCACCAAACACAGTTGCAGCATTTATGGTTTTGAGACGTTTGGGATTCATATACAGAAATACTTTAGTCCATAATTTTTAGCTATTCAAAATTCAGTTGTTTTTTCTTTAGTCTTTTATTTGACAATTATTTGTTGAGCTCCTAGATACTAAGGAAACTGTGGAGAAAAACACAGCAGGAATCCCTGCCCTCATGAAACTTACATTATAAGGAGGATGATATGCAATACAATTAATAAAATACTTAATGAAAATTGTACAGATTGTCATAAATAACATGGAGAAAAAATAAAAAGGCAAGAGGAGTTTGCAATTATGACTAGAGTTGATAGCAAATATCTCACTGAGAAAATGACAGATAACTGAGCAAAAACCTAAAGCAGGAAGGGACTAAACTGAACTTTGTGCGTAGCTGCTGGAAGAATGCTCCAAACAGAGTAAGAACACATCAAATGCTCGGCAGCATGTGTGCTTGGTACCACAACCAGCAAGGCCAGTGTGGCTGGGCTTAGCAGGTGAAGTTGAAAACAATGGGAGTTGAGGTTAAGGTAGTCTTAAAAAGCTAGAGCTTATGGGGCCTTGTAGGCTGGCCATGGTAAACTTTGTCTTTTAGTTGAGTACAGTTTTGAGTAGGAGTGGCATGATCTGACATATCTTTTAAAGTGATCTCTGCCTGCTTTGTTGAGAATAGACTGTGGAGGTAAAATCAATAAGATCAGTATAAAAACTTCTGCAGTAATATAGGTAAGAGATCGCAGACATAGGTGATAGCAGTGAACACAGTGATGTGTTTGAATTGTGTATAAAATTGAGCATTCAGTTTTGCTGATGGTTATCTGCACGTGATCCTGAAGGGCATGGGTGTATATGGAGACCAGTTAAGCTTTCAAGACAGAATATTGGGATATTGCAATGTGGAAAGATAAGAAGGAATCCCCCGAAAAGACTAAAGAGTAGGGGCCACTCAGATTGGAGTAAAGCCAGGGCCATCGGTGTTCTAGAAGTCAGGTGAAAAAAGTGTCTCAAGGAGAAATAAATAACCAACTGTGTCAAACAGCACTGCTGCTAAGTTGGAAAAGACAGAATGGGCTGTTGAACCTTCAATAACATTGGAAGTCAAGAGCAGTTTACATGAAATGGCTAGGGACAAGATTAATTAGTAACCAATCATGGGGACGGGTCACTGTGGTTGATTCTCAAGCAGACTGAGAAAGGAAACCTATGATTTATCTATTCTCTCAGCACATGAATAAAATAGGAAATTCAGGAAATGTCCTTCACATCAACATGTCTAAGAAAAAAAGACCCCACAAAATATTTTATGGAGAATGGTGAAATAAATGTGAGAATTCAAGTGCAAAAGATAGGAAGTTCCAAGTCAGCAAAGTATGGTTCAAAAGCACTTTAAAAGCTGTAGAGTTGGAAATGTGAGTGATGGGACATGCATTTTCGCAGACCTCTTCTCTGTGAGAACCATTCAAGATTCTGATTGGTGTCTATGAATAAGGTTTTAATCCTGAAGGAAAAAAATATTGGGCTATGTTTATTTCTGATGGGGAGCAGATGTCATATAACTTGGTTAATGTTTTGCTTTTCATGTGTGGAAATAATCCCACAGCTTCTGCCCACTGCTTTTCCAGAGTATAATTTATCAATCATATTAATCACCATTATTTCTGGTACTTATGAAAATGATAATTCCAGAGACTTATTTCTACCTTTGGAATCAGATTCTCTGGGGATGAAGTCCAGCTATAAAAACTTTAATGAGTTTTCATGGAGATTCTTAAAGTTTGAGAAATATTTTGTTAGAGTGCTATGGAAATGTGTAATTCCTCTTGCTCAAGTAGCTTCTCAAAGTTTGAATACAGATCTGCTGATTCCTGCCTCTTTGTTCTAACCAGCTGACTTTTCACTCCCCATGAACAAATATTCACGCTCACTTCCACTGAAACGATATGGTTCCACATGCATTTTTCCAAAAAATTTATTAGACTTCACTATTATATTAAGTAACATGGATGTAAATAGTGTTTTGGTCCTTGCCATTCTCCAATTTCAGTTTCTTTATTGCATGTTATTTTCATTTTTCTATTGTTTGCCTCATTTTTTATAAGCAAGTCATATTTTATTTGTAAAACTATAATTGGCCCAAATGGAAAATAAGAATGATAACATTTTATATATTTAATATTTTCAGAAAAGCAATATACAAACATTTTATTAAATGTGCTCTCATAAAATGTGGTATGAGTAATGTATTGGATTTTTTTTATAAGGGGATTGAGAGAAAATATTACCACAATCTATCTTATCTCAAAGCTCATTGCTTTCTAAGTGTTCCCATGCTTTCTCTGAGTTGAGAATTTACAAGTCTAAGTAACTTCTAGAGATTTTCAATTTTTTAAAATTAAGTAATAACAGAGGAGGTAGAAAGACAGACTCCCACATGCACCCTAACTGGGATCCACCTGGTTAGCTCCCTATGGGGCAATTCTCTGATCATGTTGGCATTACTCCATTGCTTGGCAACCAAGTTATTTTTAGGTCGGGAAGAAAGGCCATGGAACCATTCTCAGCTCCTCCCACCCCCCCACCAGGGCCTACTGGCTTGAATCAATCGAGCCATGGCTGTAGGAGGAGAGACAGAGAGAAAGAGAGAGAGAGAGAGAGAGAGAGAGAGAGAGAGAGAAGGGGGAGAGGGAGGGGTAGAGAAGAAGATGGTCACTTCTCCTGTGTGCCATTTCAAGGGATTAAACCCAGGACAACTGCACACCTGGCAAGTGCTCCACCACTGAGCCAACAAACCAGGGCCTGATTTTCAATTTTTTTTATCCCAATTTTTTTTTTTTATTTCTGCGTAGTTCCAGGAAATAGCTATTTCTTTTCTTTTTTTAATTTATTGGGTGACATTGGTTAATAAAATCATATAGGTTTCAGGTGTGCAATTATATAATACATCATCTGTATATTGTACTACATGTTCACCACTCCAAGTCACATTTCTTTCTTTCATCATTTATCCCAACAATACCCTTATCCACCTTCCCCTGCTGTTCTTTCCCTTGGTAATAACCATAATGTTGTTGTGTCTATGGGCTATGAGATTTTGGGGGGTATTTTGTTGATGATTTTTTAAAATTTTTTTGCTTAATCCCTTTACATTTTTCACCCAGCTATGCAACACACCTAAGCTTTAACAGCTGCCAGTCTGTTCTCCATGAGGCTGTTTCTATTTTGTTTGTTAGTTTATTTTGTTTTTTAGATTGTACATATGAATGAAATCATATGGTACTTGTCTTTTCCTTGACTGGCTTATTTCACTTAGCATTATGAGCTCCAGGTCTAACCATACTTTTGCAAAAGGTAAGATTAACCTTCTTCTTCTCTTCTCCTTCTCCTTCTCCTTCTTCTCCTTCTCCTTCTCCTTCTCCTTCTCCTTCTCCTTCTCCTTCTCCTTCTCCTTCTCCTTCTCCTTCTCCTTCTCCTTCTCCTTCTTCTTCTTCTTCCTTCTTCCTTCTCCTTCTTCTTCTCCTTCTTCTTTCTTCTTCTTCTTTCTTCTTCCTTTTTTTTACAGCTGAATAGTATTCCATTGTGTAAATGTACCACAGCTTTTTTTAACCACTCATCTGCTGATTGTCACTTGGGCTCCTTTCAAATCTTGGCTATTGTAAATAATGCTGTAGTGGACATAATGAGGTTAATAATGAACATTGAGGTTCATATATACTTTCAAATTATTGTTTTGAGTTTCTTTTGGTATGTTCTCAGAAGTGGAATTGCTGGGTCATAAGGCAATTTCTTTTTTTTAAGTGACTTCATATTGCTTTTCACAGTGGCTGCACCAATCTGCATTCTCGCCAACAGTTCATAAAGATTTCCCTTTTTTCCACATCTTTGCCAATGCTTCTTGTTTGTGGATTTATTGATGATAGCCATTCTGACAGGTGTGATGTGATATCTCATTGTGGTTTTAATTTGCATTTCTTTGATAATTAGTGACCTTGAGAATCTTTTCATATGTTTGTTGGCCATCTATAGGTCCTGTTTGGAGTAGTTTCTATGTATGTCCTTATCCCCTTTTATAATTGGATTGTTTGGGGGCCTTGGTGTTGAGTTTTAAAAGTTCTTTATAAATTTTAAATATTAACCACTTGTCAGATGTATCATTTGCAAATATGTTCTCCCATTCAGTGGGTTGTATTTTCATTTTGTTGTTAGTTTCCTTTGCTGTGCAAAAACAATTTAGTTTAATAGAGCACCATTTGTTTATTTTTCTTTTGTTTTCTTTGCCCAAGAAGATATATCAGGAAAAATATTGCTATAAGAAAAGTCTGAGATTTTACTGCCTAAGTTTTCCTCTATGATTTTTATGGTTTTAAGTCTAATATTTAAATATTTAACCAATTTGAGTTTATTCCTGTATATGGAGTAAGAAATTAGTTGAGTGTCATTTTTTGACACCTATCGGTCTAATTTTCCCAACACCATTTATTGAATAGATTGTCTTTATCTCATTATCTGTTCTTGCCTCCTTTGTCAAATATGAACTGACCATAAAGGCATGGATTTCTTTCTGGGCTCTCTATTCTGTTACACTGATCTACGTGTCTGTTTTTATGACAAGGCCATTCTCTTCTGTTTACTGTGGCCTTATAGTATGGTTTGATATCAGGTAGCGTGAGTCCTCCAACTTTGTTCTTCTTTCTCAAGATTGCTGTGGCTATTTGAGGTCTTGTGTCATTTCATATAAAATTTTAGAATATTTTTTTCTAGTTCTGTGAAATATGCTAGTTATCTTTTTATAAATTATATTGAATCTATAGATAGCTTTGGGTAGTATGGATGTCTTAATTATGTTAATTCTTCCTATCCATTCATATGGTCTATGCTTCCACTTATTTGTATCTTCTTCAGTTTTTTTCTTCAGTGTCTTATAATTTTCTGAGTACAGATCTTTTACATCCTTGGTTAAATTTACTCCTATTTTATTTTTGATGCAATTGTAAATGTGGTTGTTTTCTTGGTTTCCCTTAGTGATAGTTCATTTTTGTTGTATAAAATGCAACTGATCTGAATGTTTATTTTGAATCCTGCTACTTTACTGAATTTATCAGTTCTAAGAATATTTTGGTGGAATCTTTAGGGTTCTCTCCATATAATAGCATTCATCTGTAAATAATAACAGTTTTACTTCTTCCTTTCCAATTTGCATGCTCTTTATTTCTTTCTCTTATTTGATTTCTGTGGCTAGGACTTCCAATATTATATTGAATAAGTGTGGTGAAAGCTGACAACTCTGTCTTGTTCTTGATATTAATAAAAACACTTGTAGTTTTTGCCTATTGAGTCTGATATTGGCTGTGGGTTTGTCATATATGACCTTTATTACATTGAGGTACATTCCCTCTATTCCTACTTTGTTGAGAGTTTTTTCTTTCTTATATATGGGTGCTGCATGTTTGAAATGCTTTTTCTGCATTTATTGATATAATTATGTGCATTTTATTCTTCATTTTGATTATGCGGTGTATCATGTTTGTTGATTTGCAAATATTGTATCAATTTTGCATTCCCAGAATAAATCCCACTTGATCATGGTGTATGAACTTTTTAATGTAATTCTGGATCTAGTGCTAATATTTTGTTGAGGACTTTAGCATCTACGTTCCTCAGGGATATTGGCCTATAATTTTCTTTCTTCATAATGTCTTTATCTGGTCTTGGAATTAGGATAATGCTAGCCTCATAAAACTATCTTGGAAGTCTCTGCTCCTAAATGTTTTGGAATTGTTTGAGAAGAATAAGTGTTAATTCTTCTTTGAATGTTTGGTAAAATTCACCCATGAAGCCAGGACTTTTGTTTTTTGAGAAAATTCTGATTATTGCTTTAGTTTTAGTAGTTGTAATCTGTCTATTCATATGATCTGAATCTTCCTGATTCAGTTTTCAAAGATTGTGTATATCTAGGAGTTTAACCATTTCATCTAGATCATCCAATTTGTTCATATAGTTCATAATATTTTCTTACAATATTTTGTATTTCTTTGATGTCATTTATTAGTACTTCTTTTTTATCTCTGATTTTATTTATTTAGGTTCTTTTTCTTTTTTCTTGATGAATCTGGTTAAAGATTTGTCAATCTTGTTTATCTTTTCAAAGAACCAGCTCTTGGTTTCATTGATCTTTCATATTGTTATTTTAGACTCTATTTAATTTATTTCTGCTCTGATCTTTACTATTTCCTTCCTTCTACTAACTTAGGGCATTGTTTGTTGTTTCTTTCCTAGTTCTTTTAAGTATAAAGTTTGATTGTGTATTTGAGATTTTTCTTGATTCTTGCCGTGTGCCTGTAATGTGTAACTTTTCCTTTCATGACTACTTTCACTGGGTCCCATAGATTTGAGGTTGTTGTATTCTCATTTTTGTTTGTTTCAAGGTACCTTTTGATTTATTCCTTGATATAATTGTTAACCCACTCATTGTTTAGTAACATGTTATTTAGCCTCCATGGTTTTGTGCAGTTTTTAGGATTTTTCTTGTGATTGCTTTCTAGTTTCATACCATTATGGTCAGAGAAGATGCTTGATATGATTTCAATATTCTTAAATTTATTGAGATTTTTGTCCTAACATGTGGTTTGTCCTAGAAAATGTTTCATATGCACTTGAAAGGAATGTATATTCTGCTGCTTTGGGGTGAAATTCTATGAAGATATTAATTAAATCTATCTGATCTAATGCATCATTTAAGGCCATGGTTTCTTATTGATTTTCTGTCTGGAAGATCTATCCATTGTTGTCAATGAGGTGTTAAAATTCCCTACTATGATTGTGTTACTATCATTATCTCTTTTTATGTTCATCAGGATGTGCTTTATATATTTAGGTGATCCTATATTGGTTATAAAAATTTTTAAGTAGTTATATTCTCTTTTGGGATTTCTCCTTTTATCATTATGTAGTGTCCTTTTTTGTCTTTTACTATAGCCTTTGTTTTAAAGTCTATTTTGTCAGATATATTGCACCCCTGCTTTATTTTCTCTTTTCATTTACATAATTTGCATGAAATATCTTTTTTCATCCCATTACTTTTAGTCTGTATATACCTTTGATTCTGAGGTGTGTCTCCTGTAGAGAGAATATATATGGCTGTTGCTTTCTTATCCACTTAGCTACCCTGTGTCTTTTTATTGGAGCATTTAAACCATTTACATTTAAAGCGATTATTGATAGATATATATTTAATGCCATTTTATTCTTTTAAATATATTACTGTTTCTTCTCCTTTTTCTTTTTCTTTTTTTCCTCCTCCTCCTCCTCTTCCTCATTAGTGGTTATATCTATATGGAAATTTTGTTAATGGGAATCTATAATATTTTTCTTAAAACTTAAAAATATTTAATTTCAAAGATTTGCTTTAACTGAGCAATTATTCAATATATCTGCAAATATGCAACATATCTGCAAATGTTCTTATGACCCTTAAAGTTTGTTTTTTTAATTTTCAACTGCAGATTACTTTCCAGTAAAATATCTGTGGCTCATAATATCCATTAGGTGACATAATAGAAAGTAATTTCATCATGCAGAATAAAGGGATATTATACACATTTATGTTTTGCTTTATAAGGGGAGTTGGCATAAGTTTAAATGAAAATAGGTATGATATTATCACTTGGATTTTATTTGAATGTAACATTAAGTTACTTCTATTCAATTTAATTTTTTTTCTTTTAATCCAGGATAACTATATATATTTAATTAAAGAAAACCATACCATTTTACACAGAATAGTCTAACCCACGGGTAGTCAACCTTTTTATACCTACTGCCCACTTTTGTATTTCTATTAGTAGTAAAATTTTCTAACTGCCCACCGGTTCCACAGTAATGGTGATTTATAAAGTAGAGAAGTAACTTTACTTTATAAAATTTATAAAGCAGAGTTATAGCAAGTTAAAGCATATAATAATAATTACATACCAAGTACTTTATGTCATATTTTCGCTATGTTTGGCAGAATAAATCTTTATAAAACTTACTATAGTTAAATCTATCTTTTTATTTATACTTTGCTCCACTACCGCCCACCATGAAAGCTGGAACGCCCATTAGTGGGTGGTAGGGACCAGGTTAACTACCACTGTTCTAGCCTGTCTTTTCCAAATCTGTATTTTTTTCTTCTGTATAGTCCTTCCCCCTAGGTATTTGCTACTGACTTCTTAAGCAATATTTTCATTAAAATTTTTTAATTCACTTTCTTATTTGTTTTTTTCCTAAACCAGACTCTGTTCCATCCAAAAGCTACCTAACTGAAAGTGAATCAAAAATTTATATACTTGGCCTAGGCTGGTGTTTCTGTCATTCCATTTCTCTTAGTTAAGGAGTAGAATCATAAGTTTATATAAAGTTCAAAGCTAGAAGCAATAGTACCTCAAGTTGTGGTATTATATTTCACAAGCCAGCTTTGTTGTGTTTCTTATGAAAGTCCCTGAAATACTGCTGTAATTTTTGGAAAAGCATTTTATTAAGGTATGATTAACATACAAAAATATGTAAATATTTTATGTGTCTAACTGGTGAGTTTGGAAATATGTAGACATCCATAAAATCATCATCACAATTTATGCTATTAACATATCCATTATTTTTAAAAGTTTCATTTTCCCATCTTTATGATGATGATGATGATAAGAACATTAAACATAAAATCTACTCTCTTAGCAAATTTTTAAGTGTTCAATACAGTATTGCTAACTATAGACATTATGCTGTACAGTAAATCTCTAAGATTTATTTGTCTTGTATAATTGAAACTGTATACTCCTTGAGTAATAATTTTCTATTTTCTCTATAAAATAGTATTATAACTATTTTATAATATTGCTGTATGAATTCATAAGATAATATACTTGAAAAGGCCTGGTCTGGTCCTTACTATTACTAGAAAAAGCACTGAAACATTAAAATCTTATTTTCTCCAAATATAATTACCATTGATATGTATGTATATATGTGTATTCCATATATACTTGACTGGCTACTTTTGGACATAGATAATTGACCTTTTGTTCCAATATTAAGTTTCTCTTAAGGGTAATATTCAACTCTGAAAAATGCCAACTTCACACTTTGGTTCAACTGAGAAATGCTTGCCATTGGCATAAAAGCTATGTGAAATCTGACAGCCTTACCCCAGAGTGAATTTGGGCAGACTCAGCTCTCATGGGCAGACCCATTAAAATGGGTTCTAAAACAGAGAGTGATGTCACCCCATCTTGCAAACATACCTTAATTCATCATTAATCTCCTGGCTTTGCATAGTTCTCACCCATATTTATATACAGGCTCAATGTTGCTTTAAAATTAGCCCCTGGTTTTACTGTAAGTTCATGACCTTGGAGAACAAAAATTAATTTCATGAAGTTGGCTTTAGCTTAAACTTGGAAGCCAAGCCCTTATTATGCAAGTTCCCTATTTCCTTAGAAATTTTCTATTAGGCTACCAGCTGGAATTTATCAAAAAACAACATAATTTGGCTGTTAAAAAATGACGAATTGCGGCCCTGGCCGGTTGGCTCAGTGGTAGAGTGTTGGCCTGGCGTGCAGAAGTCCCGGGTTCGATTCCCAGCCAGGGCTCACAGGAGAAGCGCTCATCTGCTTCTCCACCCCTCACCCTCTCCTTCCTCTCTGTCTCTCTCTTCCCCTCCCGCAGGCGACGCCCGGAGGGGCAGAGCATCGCCCCCTGGTGGGCAGAACGTCGCCCCCTGGTGGGCGTGCCGGGTGGATCCCAGTCGGGCACATGCGGGAGTCTGTCTGACTGTCCCTCCCGGTTTCTAGCTTCAGAAAAATACAAAAAAAAAAAAAAAAAAAAAAGACGAATTGCTACTGTAAAGAAAGACTAGACACTGTCTTTTAATAGCACATGTTAATGTAACTTAGGTCTAATTTTAGGACTTCTAATTTTTGATAACAGCAACAACAGAAATCAACCTGTGAGGGTCTAAAACCTGGGGAATTTTCTTTCATGTATTTTCATTAAAGATTGTCTGATGATTATGATGCTACATGGAAAATAATTTATGTTGATTAAACTATAATTCCTACATGAATAAAAGGTTGCTGTTATATATTTAATACTATTATTAATCAGCTTTCAAAATTAGATGTAGTGTTATATTATGGAGGAAAATGGACTTAGTTTGTTATGAAGTTCTATAATAAAATACTCCTTGAAGAATGCCAATTAAATGCTAATTAGTATGCAATTAAGCACTTTCTGGGGGACAATATCTTTAAAAGGATAAATAACTGTCACCAAGCAGTTATTGGAGGTACTTCCCTCTGTTTCTCTCTCAGCCTCATCCTCATGGTTGAAATCTCTTTGGCTCACTTCTGGTTCTCAGAGCTGAGGAGGGGCTGACACCTCTAGAATGAGAGAGATTATCAGTAAGGGTGTGCAAGTCTCTGATAGCTTTTATAAATCATTTAAGTGTTTGACTATCAATGCATTTTGTTCATTACAAACTTACCAATAGTAAGTTTAGTGGTTTAGTCATGATAAAAATGATAGACACAAAAATTATATTTTATAAGAAAGAACATTGAGACCTATATGATTTTCACCTTGGGTGGAAATCACCAGTTTATAAAATAAAGTGTTTTTAATCTGGTTTTTATCTCCCCTTATATTCAAATCTGGAACTTCCCCATATCTTCAAACATTTTTTCAGATTTGTATTCCCCATTTATATCCTAACAAAAACCTACCACTTTTCTGAGAACACCGTTCCTCCATAGCTTACCTTCCTCAAGTTGCAGCTTTGTGATTTATGACCCTTTGATCAAAGGCTTGATGTTGAGCTGGACACCTTTTTTCTCACTTAGACTCTGGGTCTAAACACCCTCCTACCTCTGCTTAAAAGCATAGAGCTTTGACCCTTAGACTGGAACACATATTATTGCTCCTTATTGTATTAATATGCAGAATTACAAGTACCTTGCTCTTGAGTATTTAAACTCATGGCTCAGTTTGCCTCTGTAACACTATTCTTCCCTAGTTTATGATCATTTCAATTTCCACTTATATGAACTTTCAATAAGTTGATGTGGCAAAAAGTGGCTAGTTATTCATCAGAACCATTTCTCTTTCCTTTTGACAAATAGCCAAATAATGTTTACAAGTCTCTACCAGGCACCTGTGTGGAAGGTGACATTTTTGACACAATGATGATAACTTGTTTCAGGAGATATAAAGAAATAAACTACATGAAAGCAGATATGAGGTCAGAGTAGTTTCTTTGTTGTTTTTTTGTGTGTGTATGTGTGTTTTTTCTTTTACTATTGTATTTATTTTCTTTTTGATTTAGGAAGTAGACTTTAAAATAGATTTTTTAAAATTTAGTGAGAGGAAGAGAGGCAAAGACAGACTCCCACATGTGCCCCGACCAGGATCCACCCAGCAAGCCCACCATGTGATCATATAAATTTGGACAGAAAATTTAAAAATTTACTTGTGGCTTAATGCAATACCAAATAAGTAACAGTTAATAGAAATTTATCAAATGATATAATTAAATAGTTAATAACTAACCACCCAAAAGAAGTTAATGTCAAATAAAAAACAAAGTAGCATGGAGTTAAATTGGTAAATGGAAAGAAATATATATTTTTTTCTAATGACTTTATGAAAAACTATTTCCAAAATTTTTAAATTTTAAACTTCAGTGTTTCTTAGTATAAAATACATATTCTGAAATATATATATCATGAAATATATATATGTGTAACTATAATTATATATAGTTACACATAAAATATACACACACATGTATGTGTATGGAATTATATCTTTGTTATATGTGATTTTACTATAAAATCCCTTAGTCATTTGTTAAGTGAGAGTCTAGTTTAAGGATCTTTATTCTTAGTAGTGGCTTGGAGGAAATGTGAATGATCAAAAACAGACACAAAATTGTGGTAGTCAGCATAGCATAAGTAATGTCTTTCCTTAATTATATTTGTGTCTATGTGAAACTCTATTTGAGATGAGATTAAATAGATAAAAAATTTAAACTTCTGTTATATGTCTAATACTATTCTAGAATCTTCAAAGGTACAAATATTTTAAATTTTCATGACAAACCTGTTTAACAAATTTTATTTATTTACCCTAATTTAAATTGAGAAAAATATAAGAAGATTAAGTAACTTCCCTAAGCCACAGATACATTAATTTTCAAGATAAAAAACATTTTGGATTTATTGCAAAGGATTACATTTACTAATCTATACTGATTCCCAAAATTTTAGGGCTGAGTAATTAAAAACCAGACTAAGAACTACATGGTGGTTCTAGAAATAGCAATAAATTTTTGGCTAAAGTTCCAAAAACACTATATAGAAGTGGAAATATGATATTTTTATAAATACCATAGAAATCTGGTTTTATAAATAGCATAAAAACTTGAATTTAAATATTTCTAATGTGCATAATGCAGAAAAAAAGAATATGTGAACAGAAATGTTTATAAATTTTAGGTTTAAAAAATGCCAAACTCTGTGCTTTATCTGCCAAATTTCTGAATATGATTAATATGCTAATATGCATTGAGACTATACAAGAATATAAAGTATTTTTCAAAGATGGAATACTCTTTGTTAATCCATTGTGGAAGGAACACTTAAAAAACATTGTATCTTGGACTTTTTAATATTCTTACGTAGATTATGCCATTTGGTGCTTGTCTATACACTCAGATGACAGATAAAAATAATGGTCATTACGACACAGCTAAAGCAGTAGAGCTGTAAATGTGTATTGATTTAAATATACTCATAAGGAAAGAAAAACGGTGGAAAGTAAACAGACTACACTCAAAACATGGAAAAGAACAAAAAGAGCAAGCCAAAAATAAAAGTATATAATGGGAGAAAGTAAAGCTATTTAGTAAATTAAGACAATACAAAAAATTAGAGTATACTTTTAAAAGATTTAAAAACACAGAACTTCTGCCCTGGCCAGTTGGCTCAGTGGTGGAGTGTTGGCCCATCATGTGGATGTCCTGGATTTGATTCCCAGTCAGCACATACAGGAGAAGTGCCCATATGCTTCTCCACCTCTCCTTTTATTACTTCTCTCTCTCTCTCTCTCTTTGTCTTCCCACCCTTGCAGCCAGAGCTTGATTAAAGTGAATTGACCCTGGGTGCTGAGGATGGCTCCATGACCTCCACCTCAGGTGCTAAGAAGAGCTTGGTTGTTGAGCAATGGAGAAATGCCCCAGATGGGCAGAGCATTCCCCCTAGTGGGCTTGCCAGATGGATTTTGGTTGAGGTGCATGCTGTACTCTGTCTCTGCCTCTCCTTCTGTCACTGAATAAAAAAAATAATAAAGTAAAATAAGCAATGAAAACACAGAACTTTGGCAGTGCTGATTAAGGAAAAAGGAAGGCATAGATTATGCATAGAAAATATAGAATAAAAGAGAAATAAGAGAAATTACATATATAATGTATTTTATAATAATAAAGTTTATAGATTTCAGATTCCAGGTAGAATGTGGGAAGGTCTATTAGCCCTATGATCACACATTAAAAAGTAAGGATAAGTAGAAAATTCTATTTTTAAAGTCATTAGAGATTTATGGAAACAATGAGAACAAGACAGAATTCTGAAAGGGGAAAGTTATTCTGAGCTGGGCAAATAATCACTGGTAATTTTCTGCCTGGGGGAGTTTGTTGATTCTAAGTGCAGACAAAGGATTTGGCTTTCTTACTCAGAGGAATTATTAGTGGAAATAAATATCAACAGGATTATTATGTTGTATGAAGTTTGCCTGACAGTTTGAAAACAGTTACACTTGTTTCCCCTCATGAATATTTGCAGAATTTGAGGGCTCTATATGGGAATATGGGAATTAGGCCAAAAGCTTTCAAAAGTTAAACTAAAACCTGCCAAAACCTTGTAATGCTTACAAGATAATCTGCTGCTAGAAAGAAAGATCTTCCTTATGCCTGCAATTCAAGGCAGGATTTTAAAGCACTAAGATTAAACTTTTCCCCAGATAGAATTGAATATTTCATATTTTTTCAGGATGAGAATAGAGACCCTCACAAGAATCTCAATTAAGACACCAGAATAAAACATTAATATGTTAATGGCCTAACTGGTGATGGTGCGATGGATAGAATGTCAACCTGGAATGCTGAGGTCCCAGGTTCTAAACCCTGAGGTTGCCTGCTTGAGCACCGGATTATCAACAGGATCCCAAGGATGCTGGCTTGAGCAAGGGGTCACTGGCTCAGCTTGAGTCCCCTGTTAAGGCACATGAGAAGCAATCAATAAACAATTAAAGTGAAGCTACTAAAAGTTGATATTTCTCTCTCTCCTTCCTCTCTATGTCTCGCACTTCTCTCAAAGAAATAAAGTCAGTGATGTGTAAATTAAAACTTCCAGCCCAACTCAGATCAATCCTTAAGAGCACCAGTCCTTCACTATTTCTTTATAGCAGAAAATAAATAAATAAATAATAAAAAAATTCTTTCTGGTAGACAATATCATCTAAAACATTTGTGGTTATTTTATGAAATAAAAATGTCTAGTTTAAAATTAAGCATTATTAGGCACATTGAAAGGGAGAAAAATATAATCAAAAAGTAAGAAAAATAATAGAAAGTTATTTGATTCGTGTACTTTATCAACAAGAGTCTTCAAAAAGTCATAAATATTAAAGAAAATAAAGAAATATATTAATCAGCCTGACATGTGGTGGCACAGTGGATAAAACATCGATCTGGAACACTGAGGTTGCCGATTCGAATCCCTGGGCTTGCCTGGTCAAGGCACATACCGGAAGCAACTACTACGAGTTGATGCTTCCTACTTCTCCCCCCCACTTTCTCTCTCTTGCTTCTCTCTCTAAAAACAAAATCAATCAATAAAACCCAAATAAAGTAAAAACAAAAACAAAACTATATCCACAAAATAACTGAAATCATGAAGAATTTCAACAGAACTTAGAATCCGTAAGAGAACAAACAGATTAGTGGTTGCCGGATGGGAGGGGGTGGGAGTGGATGAAATGGGTGAAGGTAATCAAAAGGTACAAACTTACAGTTGTAAAGTAAGTCATGGGGATATAATGTACAGCATGGTGACTATAGTTAATAATATTATATTGCATATTGGAAGATTGCTAATTTTTAATCATAAAAATTCTGCAAATAAAAAGAACTAAAAATAATGATTTATTTAATAAGTTAATTAAACTTAACTGGATACACATGTAGCAACAGAATTGATTGAAAAATCACTTGTATTTATTTCTATTATTAAAATGTGATTAAGTAAACATTAAACATAGTCATACATAATAGGATAATAATCAAACACCTATAAATAAATCTGCAGACAAATCTAAAACATTCTTGAGGACAATTTCTAAAAGAATTAAATGAATAAATATACTGTGTTTATAGACTGTCATACTCATTTCTCCCATTGCTCATTTGTGGATTTAATGAAATATTAAGGTAGGAAGGAGCCTTTGAATTGTGTTCTGTTAAGGAAATAAGACTGGGCCTATTAGCAAGACTGATATATATAAGGAAAAGAAAATGGATGAAATTCCATGTTCTATATTTTAAATCCCCAATTGAAAGATATTAAACAACTGTTATTGAAGCAGTTCACTTGGTTAATTTCTGGAGTTAAGAGAGGCTTAACTACTTGGTGCCTAGCAAGCTAAAACTCTTAAAAGTTTCTCCACCATAAATGAGTCTAGTGTATTAATGGACAGATAACTAAGTCTAGTTTATTTTTAATAAAAGAAGTATTTCTTAAAATAAATAGAATGGAAATATTCAGTTACATTGGTGTTTTGCCTTTATTTATGTGGGTACACTATATATTGAAAAACCTCAAACATACTTTTATTTGCCCTACTTAAAAAACCCTCGTAATCGTCCCAGTTTAACCTGTTTCTTCTCCCTTCCTCAAAGTGCTTAGTATTGTTTTTCAGACTCAATTTGTAAGTTGTTTCTTTAGAATTCAGAATACCTTTATTCTCTGTTATTTTAATGTGACCATAATTTTCAAATGGAGTTTTAATGTTTGGCCAGTTCACATCAGCTGAAATATAACTCACAGTGTTCCCACAGTTGCCCACAGCCGGTTACTTCTAAGGGCTCTCCTGATGGAATTCAGTGTAGCTACTAATAGAGAACCTCTCATATTTATTTGCTAGCACTGCTAGGAGAAGATTCTGCGTCTACACACAGAAACCACTTGTTGCCTAGAATAACATTTTTCTCCACCCAGTAAAAAGGCTTATAACCTGCCATATCCTTAGCTTATTTATCAGGCTGCTGTTGATATATTAAGAACAGCTTATGTTATTATAAAAAAAAAAGACAGATATAAGTTTACTTACAATTAAGTATAGTGTGTGTTTTTTTGTAATTGAACTATGTTTGTATTGACCTAAATAAGTCTATTTATATATAATGTGCAATTTGTATACAAATTGTCTGTATATTGAATGAAAATAGTAGTTTACTAAAATCTCAGATTACAATAAATCAGTAAAATGCTTAATTAAAATTTATACTAGATGCATGGAAATTTAGCTCATAATTTTTAACAGAGAGAATAACTTGAACTGGTATAATATAATCAGGAAGGTCTGTACATGTTTTTGGACTTGGATTCTTAGAGTGTGGTTACTATTTATATGTGTTTGTGAAGGGGGTATTCTTTCATTTATTTACCCATTCAATAAATAGACTTACACTAAATGGTTACATTGATGCCATTAGGCATCAAAGAGAACATAATACTACATCAGGAAAATAATGAATTGAGTTTTGATTTATAAGGAAATTATAGGATTCAGTATTGACCTCCAGACATTTATGTTTTACTAAAACTTTACATAGTGTAAACATATAAGTTGGCTCTTTGAAAGATTATAAGAATCTGACTGATATTCCAACTGGAGTTTATACTGATACAGTAACAAGAAAACAACACCTCTTATATTATAGGAGATTGAGCTATCTTTGCACATTGTTATTTATCAAGAATGCTCTTGAACAAATAAAAAATCATCTCTGTATTTGACCTTAAACCTGACACACAAACAGCAACCAAAAATCCCAAACATTTCTATTAAGTCCATAGAGATTAAAATTTTTTCTTCTAGACATAAGATATTTGGTTAGAATTCTGCTTCAAGTAATCACATGAAATAAAAATGCCAATGGGAAGCATAATAACTTTATTCCAACTTTAAGGCTGCTTAGGGCCTGTTTTGCTCACCACTGTATTGCTAACACGTAGCACAGGCCAAGACTGGCATTTATCCTTCACTAAAAACTAGTTGAATAAATGCATAAAGAAGTATCTTTTGGTAAATAACAGATACTAGAGGCAGAAAAATTTAGATTTAATGGATAACTTTTTTACTTAGTGCTATTTGACTATTGGATCATTATTTAATTACCTTGATATTTAATATCTAGCCTAAAAGTGGACATAATAATGTAGAGCTACCAAGATTGTTGCAAAGATGAACAGAAAAGTGGGATAATATGGTTGGGCTATCAATTGATGGCAGTTCGCACTATTGAAAGGAACATCATCAACAGGCCAAGAACTGGGAGCACAGGGAGGGCGTGGGTGAGGCACAGCCAGGGGAGGGCACTACCAAAATGTGCCATTGTCATCATTTCCTAAGTTAGTGAAAACCGAGGTAATAGTGAGGACTGTCCTCACATTCAGAATTCTGATGCTACTTTTGCTCTTATATTACAAGAACTAGAAGAGTCTGTTCAGGGAAAAGGGCAAAGTTTCTCTGCCAGAGGAAGTTAAGTATTAAATAATTAAGGAGCAACAAAAGAGACTTAGGTTCTAAATAGGACCTGAAATCTCACAAGTCTCTAACTCTGCAGGGAACTGTTAGACCAGACAATTACCCTCAGTGTGGGCCATTGTCCAGGAACCAATGGACTCTAGCATCCTCTTGCCCACCTGTCAGCTTGTTTTTCTTTGCCACCATTAGGATTTTGTGATTTTGAGACTATTAAATTAATTACATCAAGATTTGTTAGTATTTAAAAGATTCTTTTATTGCAAGATGAGAATATAGCTTTGAAGTTTGTTTCTGCCATGGAAAGAAGGCATTTCATAGAAAGATATTTACATTTCAAATAGAACTTTGCCATCCTTGTACTTTCTCTCCTTGTTTATAGTTATAATTCAGTCAGTTGGGTATGAAGTGCTGACATTGAAATGCAGGAGCAGGAAGTTCCTATTCTCTCAACCTTAAAAGTACCTAAAGTAAATCTGGCCCTGGTGGGTAATGGAGAGGCCAACACTGCATGCAGCCCAGACTTAAAAGGAGGTTGTTTTAAAAAAAATGTTTGGAGCTTGTAACAAAACATGTTTCTACCAACACAAAAGGAAACAATCTCACCTCTAAAATTTTATGTCATAGGAATGAACCCATTTTTTATTTAAAAGGTCATTGAGTGACAAGGAGAGAGTGTAAATAATTTGGCTGCCAGTCTGTACACTCATGTGAGTGTGTGGGAGGGTGAGAGGCAGTCCCCATTAAATAATTCATTAACAAGTGAGTCGGCCCTGGCGGGTTGGCTCAGCGGTAGAGCATCGGCCTAGCATGTGGAAGTCCAGGGTTCCATTCCCGGTCAGGGCTCACAGGAGGAGCGACCATCTGCTTCTCCATCCCTCCCCCTCTCCTTCCTCTCTGTCTCTCTCTTCCCCTCCCACAGCCGAGGCTCCACTGGAGCAAAGTTGGCCTGGGTGCTGAGGATGGCTCCATGGCCTCTGCCTCAGACGCCAGAATGTCTCCAGCAGCAATGGAACAAGGCCCCAGATGGGCAGAGCATCGCCCCCTTGTGGGCATGCCGGGTGGATCCTGGTAGAGCACATGCGGGAGTCTGACTGCCTTCCTGCTTCTAACTTCATAAAAATACACACACACAAAAAAACAGAACAACAACAACAAAAGAAAAACAGAAACAAAAAAAGCAAGTGAGTCCATAATATATGTAGTGTGTGTGTGTGTGTGTGTGTGTGTGTGTATTTTGTATTGTAATACTGTATAGGGAAGTGTTGTATTATGTATTATATTTTGGGAGGAAACAGCTATTGAATGGAATCTTTCTCTCTTTGGCCATGTAGAATGCTTTTATTTATTCTGGTCAACTCTCACAATCCATGTGTCTAACACCAGGTAGGTATTCAATAGATGTTTATTGAATGAATACTTGGTGCCCTTTTAAGCGATTCCTGAGTGGCAGGGCAATTATCCTTGCCCATAGGTGACTTGCTGTTTATATTCACTTAAGTGAATACATTGGAATTGATGGCCAAAGAAACAAATAAAATGTTGCTTATAGAAAAAAATAATTTGTCTAGATTAAAATATAAAGGAAAACGCAATACCCCACAGATGAGTGAGTGCTGAAGGACTCATTTCTTTCTGGTCACTGTTAGGAAGTCAGTGCTGTAGTTGGAAGAAATGGGTTAGGACAGGTTCTGAGGCAAATGTCATCAGGTCTTCAGTATAAAGTGAGCCAATTAAACTAATGTACAAGGGGTTTTTCGATTTTGATTAGATTGTAGATCACAAGCATTTTGTGATTTTTTTTGTAAAAATAGCAAGTGCTATCCCCTCTAACCAAGCAATTTAATCTATGGTGCAAGTTGCAAAGCCAGCTGTGGGATACTGGTTTCCCTGCAGGATCAGTGAACTAGAAGCAATACACCTGCCACTAGACTTCTATAATAATCATTTGGCAAAGATTATTTTAATAGGCAGGAATGAAGGTTAGCAGCCATTGCTAAGGCTCTTTAGAGCTACATTCATCTCCCCATCCCTCCCTCTTTCAGTCATATTCCATTCCGAGACCAATCTGAGAGCAGATTTTAGTTATGCATGTCATCATGCTGGTTCAGATATGCGTGTGATCATGCAGAATGTCTTACATGCATGGTGTGCTCTGAGCACTACATCAGAAGATGGGAGCTGAATATGAGAAAAGCAGAAGCTCTTATACTGGTGCTTACACAAGCATTGGGAAAAAGGAAAGAAAAGCTAAATCTGGATGAACTGGCCAGACTGAGTGGAGAAGTACCCGTTTACAGAATATGTGTTTTCCCTGGAAAAGTGGAAGTAGTGAGTGCTCAGGAATCACGCTGGCCTGGACTCTGGAGATGTAACTTCCTATCAACAACTTGTTCCTCCTGCCCTGGGGATGGAGTTTTTCATTAGGGAAACTTTAGGAATAGGTCCTGGAGCCTGTGCAGCAGCAGAGAAAACGGGCTGGAAAAGAACAACCGGAGTGAAGGTGAGGGAGCAGGAGTGGCAGGAGGAGACAGTGGGTGAGCCGTGCGTGGCACACACCAGTCCATGGAGCCACAACACGCTGGGTTGCTTCCATTGCTGCCTCTTGGGAAGGCGTGTAAATCAACTCTGTGAGTTCTTGCCAGGAACCAGCTCCACACTGAGTTAGGAAGGCTCCACGTGAGTTAGTGAATCCACAGTGGCAGGAGGCTTGGAGTAGGCCTGCAGTGACTCTCACATACCCCTGATAGTAACTTGAGCAATACTGTTAGCAACACATCACTATGTGAGCGCTTGTTTATTTGGGAACTTGAAAAAAATGACTCCTGCCTCCAATGTTTTATATAGATATTGTAAGAATTCACATATTACTATAAAATTATTTTAATATCATTGTTATTACTGCATTAGCACTTACTGAACAACCTAAAATGTTTCAAACATTATTTCTAGCATTTTACTTTTATTATGTTAATATATCATTAAAAAGGACCTGAGTTAGACATTATTAATATGCCCACACATGCAGAGACAAAGTTACATAAAAATATTGTTTTATTTTTTTAAGTCACCACATGTCCTTTTTGGAACATGATGAGGTATTCATACATGTATATGTGTACATATAAATGAACACATTTATAAACTGACTTGCATGAAATAAAAAATATTACTTGTCATGTAAGTATTAATTGTCAAACCTATAATTCAAATCCAGATGGTGTGACTCTAACTTCCTTGTTCTTAATCATTGTGCTAGATGAATATAAAATATTTTGATGTTTGCTAAACAAAAACAAGTAAAGGATAAAATTATTTTAATTGCTAAGAAGAGCAGTACATTGCAATCTAAGTTTTTATATGCCTTCATCTCTTCTTCTTCTTTTTTTCTTTTTTGACAGAAGACAGAGAGAGTCAGAAAGTGGAGCAGGTACGGACAGACCAAGAGGAAAAGCATCACTTCTTCATTGTAGCTCCTTAGTTGTTCATAGATTGCTTTCTCATATGTGCCTTGACCTGGGGGGCTACGGCAGAGCAAGTGACCCCTTGCTCAAGCCGGTGACCTTGGACTCAAGCCAGTGACCTTGGGCTTCAAGTCAGTGACCATGAGGTCGTGTCTATGATACCACACTCAAGCCAGTGACCCCTTTCTCAAGCCGGATGGGCCCATGGTCAAGCTGGCGACCTCAGGGTTTCGAACCTGAGTCTTCTGTGTCCCAGTCTGATGCTCTATTCACTGTGCCACCACCTGGTCAGGCACCTTCATTTCTTTTATAGAGTAAAATATCCCACTATCAGGGATCAAGAGTAGGATAATATCACAGAACTGTATGTGGAGTGAATGCTGGCAAACATGGCCACAGCTCTTGGTGAAACTTCTCAGAGGCATAGATTCCCATTACCATAACCCTGTCATTACTGACTCCATTCAGGGATAATTGCCAAGTAGACTGGGAACCAGGAAGGTAAGCATCTCTTGCATTATATTCTCAGGGATATGATGGATCTTTTCTTTTCTACTTCATTTTAACTACAGGAGAGCTCAGAGCAAGTGATGTTGCTGCCTTCCTCTAGAAAGGGTACCCAATAAAATAAGCTGCTTCCTTGAGTAGTAATTTTATCTTCGGTTTCAATTTCATTTTACATTCTATCTGTTTTTTGCCTATACTAATTAATTATTAACTTAATTAATTAATTACTAATTAATTCTTTCTCTAATGCTGCTTGCCAATTTTAACTATAAAGTGGTTCTTATTTGAATTAATGTTTGTTTTGTTTGCTTTTGGCTACCACTTCTCATAAAGAACAGAAATAAGAAAATGTATTTGAGGCCTGACCAGGTGGTGGCACAGTGGATAGAGCATCGGACTGGGATGTGGAAGGACCCAGGTTCGAGACCCTGAGGTCGCCAGCTTGAGTGTGGGCTCATCTGGTTTGAGAAAAAGCTCACCAGCTTGGACCCAAGGTCGCTGGCTCAAGCAAGGGGTTACTCGGTCTGCTAAAGGCCCGCGGTCAAGGCACATATGAGAAAGCAATCAATGAACAACTAAGGTGTCACAACGTGTAACGAAAAACTAATGATTGATGCTTCTCATCTCTCCGTTCCTCTCTGTCTGTCCCTGTCTATCCCTTTCTCTGACTCTCTCTCTGTCTCTGTAAAAAATAAAAAAATTTAAAAAAATTTAAAAAAAGAAAATGTATTTGACATTCATTCTTATCAATAGGAAAAGTGGTTTTCAGTTGTATATTTTCTAAAGGGAGCATAGCCATTATTCATGCTGCTTTTAGCCCTCTTTTAGGATCAGTGGCCTGGAAACTTCATAGAACCTTCCCGTGACTTTCTAGATGAAAGAGCCTATCAAGGCCTGGCATATTACTTAAGGATTTTCAGAACTTCTATCAGGTTCTTTGCCTTTTAGCATAATGGTCTCTAAGATCTATCGTATAGCTCAAACACACCTCACAGTCCAATACAAGGTTGGGCAAAAGTAGGTTCACAGTTGCTCATATGGAAAATAATACAGTAATTAATAACACACTGTTTTAACTATAAACCTACTTTTGCCCAACCCTGTATTCTGATCCTTATACAAAATCATGGAGATTATAATTCTTGTGTAGACACAAGTACAGACATAACAAAGTTAGATATAGTCCAGAGGTGGGAAAACAGATGTCACAGGACACCAAAGAACTGAAAGCATATTGAATTTTGTTGCTAAGAAATCTGGTCTATTATAAAATTCTCTCTCTTTATCTGTGTCTCTTTCTTTCTCTCAAGTACATTTTCTCCACCAATAAACAAAATGAATATTTATATAAACTTTGATAATAATAGAATATCAAAAGAGGGAAAAAGTAACCCATATTTCCACCATTCAAAGACAACTCATAATAGTTACATACACAAGTATGTTCTACTATCAAATGTCTTGTATATTGAGTTCAAGTAATGCATAAAATTTCAAATTAGTTGAGTAAATATAAATAGTACAATTGCTGAGTTATATAGTTAGATATTGCTGAGTTATGTAGTAAGATATTGTTCGTCTTGATAAGAAACTGTCAAACTGTCTTCCGCTGTCTCTATCACTTTGTATTTCCATCAGCATTAATGAGAGCTCCTGTAGTTTTACATCCTTGTAGTGATTAGTACTGTCAGGTTTGGACTGTAACCATTTTAACAGCTGTGTAGGGGCATATTATTTTAATTTGTAATTCTTTTTTATTTATAGAGACAGAAAGAGAGTCAGAGAGAGGGACAGATAGGGACAGACAGACAGGAACGGAGAGAGATGAGAAGCATCAATCATCAGTTTTTTTTGTTGCAACACCTTACTTGTTCATTGATTGCTTTCTCATATGTGCCTTGACCGTGGGCCTTCAGCAGACCGAGGAACCCCTTGCTGGAGCCAGTGACCTTGGGTCCAAGCTGGTGAGCGTTGCTCAAGCCAGATGAGCTCGTGCTCAAGCTGGCGACCTCGGGGTCTCGAACCTGGGTCCTTCCGCATCCCAGTCCAACGCTCTATCCACTGTGCCACCGCCTGGTCAGGCTAATTCGTAATTCTTAATAACAAATAATGTTGTACATTTTTTTCACAGGTTTACACATCAGATATTATTTAGATCTTTTCCCCATTATTATATCAGGTTGTATATTTTAATTATTGAGTTACAGGCATTCTTTACATATTTTGAATATCAGCTCTTTTTTAGATACGTGTTTTGCAAGCATTCTTTTCCAGTTTATGACTTGTCTATTCACGTCTCTAATGACTTTTGCTGATTATAAATTTTTTATTTTAACATACTTCAAAATATCAATTATTTTCCCATACATTCATAAATAGATAAGTAAATGAGTAAGTGAATAAATAAATGGTGATAGAAGGAGTCTTGACTTGGAGTGATGAACACACAGTGCAATGTACAGATGATGTGTTATAGAATCATACTGCTGAAACCTGTATAATTTTATTAACCAATGTCACCCCAATAAATCCAATTAAAAATTTTAAAATAAAAAAAATAGATAGATAGAACCCTGTATGGTTGGCTTGGTGGTAGAACATTGACCCAGCATGTGGATATCCCAGGTTTGATTTCCAGCCAGGGCACACAGAAGTGCCCATCTTCTTCTCCACCCTTTTCCCTCTTGCTTCTCTCTTTCTCTCTCTCTCTCTTTCTCCCTCTCCTGCAGCCATGGCTCAATTGGAATAAATTGGTTCCACGTGCTGAGGATGGCTCCATGGCCTCTGCCTCAGGTGCTAAGAAGAGCTTGGTTGCTGAGCATTGAAGCAATGCCCCAAATGAGCAGAGCATTGCCCCCTAGTGGACTTTATGTGTGGATCCCAGTCGGGGTGCATGCAGAAGTTTGTCTCTCTGCTTCCCCTCCTCTCAATGAATTAAAAAAAAAGGTGATAGATGATAGATAGATAGATAGATAGATAGATAGATAGATAGATAGATGAGAATAGAAAAGCCCCCATGCAAAAAGTTTCCAAATACTTATGTATATACTCAGTCCTCAAAGAGGTGGAGCATAACTCTCCACTCCTCGTGGGTGGGCTATGCACTCATAAGTTTATATTAAGAATTCATATCCAAATGAAAATGGACAAAATAGACTTGCTCCTACCCAATGCTCTCCTCTGTTTTTTTCATTTGTGATGCTCAATGATATAGGGGGACACTCATATTCATTTATTTTTTTGACAGGGGAATATAATAGTTAAAACTACAAATGAGACAGTTTGCCGCTTCAAAAACATCCTTCCCTTTGCAGTGGAGTCCAGGAGTGCTGTCTGCTAGGGAGATGTCACTTGGCAACATGGCCCTTGGTCTGGGGTACAGGACTCACAGGTGGGTACTTTCTACTGACCACCTATGTCCCCACTGCCAACTGCAGCATACTAGAGGCGATGTGGTGACTCCACAGGTTTGTCTCAAAATCTTGAGACATTTCTCACAGCAGAGGTGGACTTTACAAAAGTGTGGATTTTGAGATGTTGGCTTTACTGCCCACTTCCTGGGCTTCCTTGTTTAGCCTGCAGCCATGAGGTGTTTGTCACAGCTCCAGCAGGGGGAGCTTGGGGTCTGGCGATGTGAGGCAGCCCTGACCATGAGCACCATTCTGATTTTCATGCATGAAACAATAATGATTTATTTTCCTTAGAAAAAAAAGGCCTGATAGAACAAAATGCCCTGCAAAGTTATAGGAGGTTAGACAGTGTTGCCTTAGCTGAGCAAAACTTTTCTTTCATGAAAGTCCTAGTAGTTCTCATCTGCAAAGGGGAGCTGGCCTCAGTTTGAAAAGAGAAATAGAAAAAGCATGAGGAGCAGAACAGTCTGTACCAATGACCAGAGAGTGTGACAAGTGGGAGACAGGGGCATGACACACCCCTGCCCCACTGGCAGACACCTCTAAAACCTTTAGTGATTCTTCTTCTGCCAAGATCCCTTTAGGCCAGTGGTAGTCAACCTGGTCCCTACCACCCACTAGTGGGCATTCCAGCTTTCATGGTGGGCGGTAGCAGAGCAACCAAAGCATAAATAAAAAGATAGATTTAACTATAGTAAGTTGTTTTATAAAGATTTATTCTGCCACACATAGCAAAATCCGACATAAAGTACTTGGTATGTAATTATTATTATATGCTTTAACTTGCTGTAACTTTGCTTTATAAATTTTACAAAGTAAAGTTACTTCCCTACTTTATAAATCACCATTACTGTGGAACTGGTGGGCGGTTAGAAAATTTTACTACTAACAGAGATACAAAAGTGGGCAGTAGGTATAAAAAGGTTGTGCTAAGTGAATAAAGCCAGTCATAAATGATCAAAAATAACACCATTCATATGAAAGATCCAAAACAGAGGAAATAGAGAAACAGAACATAAATTAGTGGTTGCTTTGGGCTGGGAGTGGGAAAGGGAAAGGAAGAATGATAACTGACAGGTATAAGATCATGAACATTTTTTTAAAAGTTGACTATGGGCACTGATTAGATAGCTCAGTTGGTTAGAGCATTGTTCTAAAGTACAGAGGTTGCCAGTTCAATCCCCAATCAGGGCACATACAGGAGCAGATCAATGTTCCTCTCTCTCTCTCTCTCCCTCCCTCCCTCCCTTCCTCTTTCTCTAAAATAAATAAAATTTTAAAAAATAAAATAAAATTGACTGTGAGATGCACATATCTGTAAATATGCTAAAATTATAAAATTATACACTTTAAATAAGTGAATTGTATGATATGTGAACTATATTTAAATAAAGTGGATTTAAAAATAAGCACTTGAGAAGGACAAACAGTTGAGAGGATAAGACAAAAGATGTCACCACATCTCTGGAAGAAGGAAATCCAGGTGCGGAGTGGTAAGTGACCAGCAGGGCAGAGGAAGTGCTGGCAAACCTGTCTCCCACCAAGCCCAGAAGATGAACAAGGCCTCTGGTGGCATGAGGCAAAATATTAGGAGTTCCACATGGTAAACATCTTCACATTTTTGTTCTATTATTTTTAGTTTATATCTTTGTTGGGCAGATGAGATATATTATGCTCACTTTGTTAAAGACGGCGCTGCCCACGGGGAGGCCGTCGCCCAGGTGATATTAATGTATGTCTCTGTGGGCAGGTAGAATCCTTGTAGCCTGGGGCTTGGTTTTGGGATTAGGCCTTTCCCACCCATTTTGATGTGGGGCGGTACGGTCCAATCATGCCTCAGAGAAGTGTCTTTGTATTAGAGACTTCCCTGTTTTGTATATTGGATTAAAGGTTTGGATTTCTACACTATAAAATGGGGGCAGAACGAGAGCTTGCTCTCTTGGTTCCTGGGATGATTAGCATGAGAGAGCAGAGGGAGCAGAGCAGAGAGCAGAAAGAGGCCATGTGGCCAGGAGAAGCAGCCAAGATGGCAGAGTATTGAGTGAGAGGCCAGTTTGTGCAGTTTGATGCTGGAGAAGGAAGGAGATGGGGAACTGAGGAGAATAAGGCTAGTGAGCTAGAAACCTTTGATTCTAGGAAACTCGGATAAGTCAGTGGCTTTGTAAGCACTGAATGTGAGTGGGTTTTGGAGCCCAGTGTGTGTTTTTACTTGCCCGCCGGGTGCAAGCTAGAATGAAAGACTATGGCCCACCAGTTTGTGGCTCCGTTGTTTCTTTACCGACTGTCCGAATCCTATGCGAACCTGCACGGGCCAGGCTGCTGTGATGGCAGCCCTGGCTACTGGCTTTACAATCTTGTATAATTAAACTTTTATTCCTTTTGGGGGGTATGTGACCTTCAATATTATGTAAACTCCTTTTGAAAAGCTAGCATGCTTCAAATGTGCAGTGGGCGGCAGGTTCTTGCCTGGGACAGAATCAGACAAAGTCTGATTGCACCCACCCCCGGGGTCTGGGCGTGGTGGTGGGTGGTAGCTGCGGGAATCAAAGCTGGAAATCTCAAAGGTCAGGTAACATTCAAGAAAATAATCAATGGTCCATTTTTAAAGTGTATTTATTTGAAAATAATTAAACTTGTGGAAATGTTGCATGCATGGTAAAACCATAGACCCTTTATCCAGATTTACCTACTAACATTTTGATGCATTTGAGATTTTTCTCCTCTCACTCCTGGTGTCTCTGTTTCTGTCTCCTTCCCTCCATCCCCTTTCTCCCTGTATATGAACACACACATTCATATGAAAAATGTGCATGCATTCCTGCATACCTGAGTTCACGCCTCATGCATTTTGTCCTTCCATATTTCATTGTATATTTCTGAAGAAAAACATTCTCTTATGTACAGTACAGTTATTCCCTTCAGTAATTTAACATTTGGCATAAAACTTTTAACCTCTCATTCATAATGTAATTTTGCCACTTTATCAAGTAATGTCCATTGTGACTTTTTTCAAACCTTCATTACAGAATTCAGGCTAGAAGCACATAATGGCATTGAGTTGTCACATGTCTTTATCTCTAATCAGTATTAGGTTCTCATCCTTTCCTTTTTATGACAAGGCCATTTTAAAAAATATATATTCAATGTGCCATTTTTACAATGCCTTCTCACCTAAACATTGTTTGGTGCAGTTTATCTTGCTCAGATATTAAAAGATGTTTTCATGGCTGTAAGTCTTAGAGACCTTAGGGACAGTCAGGACCAGTCTTGCTATAAGAAAACAATTCCAGAAGAACAAAGTGGAAGTATCTTCCTGAACAGAGACCCCTCCAGCAGTCAAGGGAGGATAAAAGAAGGGGAGGCTTAAAGTGTACCTTGCTTTTGGGTGGAGGCTCTGGTGAAGCTGTGGATGCAGGAGAAGATGGTGAAGAACAGAGCTGTCATTAGTGGTAAAGCCCCCTCACATGGGAGAGAGAGGGTGGAGTCGGGGCCAAGGTCATGCATCAGACTCAACAAGGGAATGCAGGCAGGAAAAGTAAGGAAATGACACAGGGCTCTATTTCAGCAGTTTATCCAAATAGTGAAGTTGTAGTGGTTATAAGTGTTAAAGGATTAGCTGGCACGGGAAAAGGAAATAAAGACATGTATAATATCAACAAAAACTACTTTATTTCTAATGGCTTAAAGATGCCAGTAGGAATCTTGGTGAGAAATTAGAAAATAGATGGGAAAAACAACCATTAATTTTCAGAGAAGAAGTAACCGATGCTGTGATTCAAAAAACCCCAAAATATATTACTAAATTTAATCATAATTGTACTCATTGGAAGTTAAGCTAAAGAAAAGCCCACTCCCTAATCAAGGTGAGTTTTGTCTGTGTGTTGTGGACTAGCACAATTGCTCTGTAAAGTAGTTGAAAATGTTGTGGGGAGAGAAGGAATTAATCAGAGAAGAAAGAGGGAGCAGCAGGGCTAGACACTGAATGGGTGATCATTATCTTTTCATCTAATCTCTAACTCTTAATGGCATTTTGGAAAAGAAAAGATAAGCAAGTGTATTTAAGTCATTTTAGCATGTAAGAGGAAAAAAGTTTCTTCTAAATATTTGAATACACATATAGTGATGCCAACTCTGTAGCTTTCTACTTCTATACATTAATCATGTTCGTGTAGTTACCATGTGATTAAGGAGCAGCAATACTGTGCACTGGGCTTACTCTGTAAGATTAGTTCTTGTATGGATTTGAGAGAAGAATTCACTGAAATGACTCCTCAGGGTTAACTAAAAGGCAGAATAGAACTGATTCCGAAAGCCTTTCAATAATGTTTACATCTGTGGTACATTAGTGATGAAAATCAAAGAAAAATGACGGCTGGGACATGGGCACATAGTATAAGACTGAGAGATGGATGGCAAGGTGTTTGGATGGACTTTTCCACTTTATTGTAAAAATGGCATGTATTACATATGCCAAATGACAACTGTGAAGGTTGGGTGAGAGTACATGGGAAGATCAAGGGTTCTATCTGCTCATATGCACGTTTAAATAATTGTGTTGCACACGTTTTTAAAAAGTAAAAGATATTGGATACCTGATAAGGAGAGGAGGGGGCACCCAGCAAGTGTGCATCTGTCCATCAAGAAGGGAATTTAGCTATCTGCCAATAGGGTGATTTCAGGAAGTGTCATTACTTTGAGGTTGGGAACAAAACCTCTTTCGGTATAACAGGCAGGGAAAGGGAAAGGATAAATGTGATAGTTTTTGAAAGTATTTTTTTGAGAAGTTCCCATGTCATGGCTTCTAGCTCTTCTGTGAACAGTGGTCCAGCACATCTGTTGAGCAAGCGGAGATGGCCTCAGTGAGAGGAAAGTGAGGTAGGGCATAGATTTGAGGAGCTTTGGAGCGAGAACAGACTAAGGAAACAGGGACCCAAGCTCCATTTGATTTGTTCACATGTTAGGAAGCATGGGATAATTAATTATTTATTGAATGAATGATTTCCAGATAGTTCCAGGGAACCAACAGAATTGATTGTGAGATTTAATCCAGTGGTGATCAATTACTTATAGGAAGACATTTCTGGGGGAAAAAAACCAGGGTTGAAATTTTGTCAGACAGAAAGAAATAAAGGGGACTGGTAAGGGCCATTCATAGTGAAACTCTTTAGATGTTAGTTACCTGATAGACCATTGAGTCTACCTTGGTACGGGAGGAAGACATAGTTAGTGGAAAAATGAATGAGTTGGAGTTGAAAAGTTAACACAGGGCATCTATGCTGGAAGGACAGAGGAGGCCGAAGGGTGGAAGGTCAGACTGTATTATTCCAGATGGCAGAGATGTTCCTGGTAATAAGCTCTGCAGTGTGGCAGTAACTGCACAGCAGTGGAAATAAAGGACCCTGAGATGAGATGATGTAGAAACTGGGAGGCTGGATATTGGTGGCTTGGTCCACTTGTTATTAAAGCCATCCTCTGCCTGCTCACCTCTTCAGGTTCCCTGCCCGAGGCCCTATTCCATCTTTCTGTCCCTAGGAGGACTTTCACAAAGTCTGTATTTTTTCTGTGACTCCAAGCTTCCAACATTGTAGGGTCAATGGCATAGCCCTGGACAAGAAGATGCAAGTGCTGCAAGAGAGGGGGCTGTGGTCGACCCCTTTTTTTCTTTTTTCTCTCTGTACACCCAGGATTCATAAGGCTTACTGGGGAAGCTACCTGAAGTGCTACGAGGACACTCATTATACACATTTTTTGTTTCTGTCTGTGCAAGTGGAGTTGCCTTCCCTCCAGACCACTAGAGTAAGGGTGGGTGTGTGGGCAGGTTTGGCACACACACACACACACACACACACACACACAAAAGCATTCCATGGACATCCATCGTGAACCCTCAAATATCTGCAGCCCTGGTGCATAGTCTAGAACTCACTGGCCACTCATGAGCTACAGGTATTCTGGGAGATCTACTGTAGCTCCACCACAGCCATGGATATCAAAGGTGTCATCTCTATCCTGATTGGTGAACTGTACACACTAAGAGCAAGGTCTTATCCTATATATTTCCATCAAGCATGGATGGAAGGAGGCACCAAGATCCCCTTGCCCCCAACAGGCTTCCATGCCTGATGACACGTGCAAATACCGCTTTAGTTCTCGAGGGGCAGCCCGTGCCGTTTGGGTGTATGGCCTCATGCAGCAGTGCTCTGATCAGCCTTGGCAGGTGGAGGTTGGGTCAGACTGAGAATGCTGGGAGTAAGACAGGGTCACAGTGTGGGCATGATGAGACATAAACCTATGTTCCACCAGCCAGGTCACTCTTCTGCTTGTTTAATTTATTCTTACTTCCTCACTCACACTAAAGATCTTTTCCTTACTTTCATCTGTATTTTACCCTGGGAGGTAAATGGCTTTCTGGTTAACGTTTTTTGCACTGATAGTTGAATGATGCTTTTACTCAGGAAAAAAAAAAAATGTCATCAATCCGCAGCCTGAAGAAATACCCACAGTCAGGAACCACTTCCCCAACGTTACTTCCCAGTAGACATACCTCAGTGTCAAGGTTAAGTTATGGTTTCCCAACACTAACATGGCCCACAAGAAAGGTTTTTAAGCAGCATCCATGCTGTTTCTAGACCCTACCCCAATCAGCCCACGATCCACTGCAGAGATACCCCCAAACACTCTTATTTGGGGTTCACCCACCTGTGGGCTCCTCTGATTACTGACTGCTAAATAATGAGTAAGCTCTCGTTTTCACTGATACTCACTGAAAAATATACCCGTCCATAACTTCTTCAGTCACAGTCGTCTGTCTGCCCTACTGCCCTAAGGCAGGGGTCCCCATACTTTTTACACAGGGGGCCAGTTCACTGTCCCTCAGACCATTGGAGGGCCGGACTATAAAAAAACTATGAACAAATAAATCCCTATGCACACTGCACATATCTTATTTTAAAGTAAAAAAACAAAACGGGAACAAATACAATATTTAAAATAAAGAACAGTAAATTTAAATCAACAAACTGACCAGTATTTCAATGGAAACTGTGGGCCTGCTTTTGGCTAATGAGATGGTCAATGTCCGGTTCCAAGTGATATGACGCGCTTCCGGAGCTGTGAGGCATGTGTCCCACGTCACTGGAAGTAGTACTGTACAGGAGTGACACCGCACTTTGCGGCACCGCCACATACAGTACTCCAGGAGCATCCACATCCTGTGCTCCTCTCACTGAAAGAGGGGCCCCTTCCGGAAGTGCGGTGGGGCCGGATAAATGGCCTCAGGGGGCCACATGTGGCCTGGGGGCTGTAGTTTGGGGACCCCTGCCTAAGGGATAGGAAGCTTTCCCTGAGGGAGGTGTGGGCTGCTTTACCTGTTCATTAAGGCTAACAAACCAAGAGCTCCCAGGCACCAGTCACCTTGGTCACTTTTGGAAACCAAAGGAAGCAACCAGTGGGAGCTGCACTAACTCCTTGCTTTCCCAAAGCACAAGCCCCAAGATACCCCAAACCCATGCCCCCTTCACAGTACACAGAAAGAGATCGCTATAATGGGTGGAATATTTATTAGGGATTACTTTGGGGTGGGAATATTTTTCCCCTGGAAATTCTGAGCTCTAAGCACAGAACCTTTAGCAGTTCTGAGAACAGCAGGAGGCCCCTGGGCCCCTAGAGGCCTGCAGGTGGGGCTCAGATGGGGCACAGTTCCTCTGTTGGGCACAGATTGGCATTGCTTCTGATGTAATTGTTGGTCCTTTAATGTCATAACTGTCTGGGCGTGTCTGCCCGCATTTCTGGTATATCTAGTAGTTGTAGAGCTCTGGCCAGCAAAGAGGGCTGCTTGGCTGCAGGACTTGGTAATTGTTGCTTTAGAGGCAGCGGCTCTGGAGTTGGGAGGAAGCCCCTGGACAGGCTGTGAGCAGGCCCGCACTGCAGCCTTCTGTTCAGCTTTCCCAAACTTCGCTGTGGAGGGAGGTGGCTTGCGAGGGTCGCTGGAGCCGAGTGTATCCGGACGCCCTGCTTTCCCCTCCAGTGACTTTCCGATGTCTGATATCCCAGTAAAGGCAGCTCTCCTTTTAACTGGGCTCCTGCTCTGTGCTGGTACGGGGCTGCCATTTCCCGGGGAAATTACCCGGGGAAACTGAGGAATAAGCCTCTCAAAAAATCTCTTCATTCTTTTTGTGAAGAGGCTGTCGGGAGACTGGTCCTTCTGTGACAGGGTCTGGGGGAACTTGCTCCCCAGCATCTCCCCTAACGCAGTGTTCTGGGTAAGAAATGTCTTTCTTTTGAGTTCAGATGCTTTGAACCCTGTATCTCCTCCACTGAACTTCTCTGACTGGGAGTCTGTACGGCTCACTTCCTTAGAATGCAGCTGCTGCTCCATTCTAATTTTTCTCTCCTTCAAGTGGACATGCAGCATCTGGGACACTCCTGTGTCCGCACTAGACACACCCTGAGCGTGAGTCAGGGAGGCTTTGTCAGTCGAGCTCTCTGGGTTATGGGACAGGTCAGTGGGCTGGCCTTGGGCCTGTCTATGGCTTCTCTTCTCCAACTTAGACTGTAACTCAGCCATCAGTTGCTCCATGCTGTCTGATGTTACAGGATTCTGGATAGCTGGTGCTCTTGCTGGGGGCTTTTCAGCGGTCTTTGCAGTTATCATCTGAGAGATTCCTGACTCTGTTGTTTTCAAGCCATCAAGTTTGGATTGAGGGGCACTGAGCTCCGCAGCCCTGGACACACCGGGTACGGAGCCAGGTTCTGATCTCTTATTCTGTTGTTGCAGTTCTGCTCCGGTGCTGGTGTTCACAGTTCTGGCCCCGACTTGTCTTGCAGGCTGCAGTGGGGGGTGAACGCTGTCCATTGTGGAATGTCTCTGACTGGCTTTGCCAGTGATGTTGTTTGTGACAGTCTGTGTGGCATCCGGTATTGTCTGACCCTCCTCTGCAGGCCTGTGAGTGATGTCAGAGGGTGACTGGGTCAGGGTCCCCTGTTCTTCCTTGCCCACAAATGAGGCGGCGGCAGAAACAGGAAGATTCAAGATGGTAGCTGAATATTCTTTCTCTTCATAAAGGCTTTTAGAGCCTCCTCTAAGGTGTATAAAGCCCCCAGGTTGGGACTTTATCTTAGAAATCAGGCTGGTTGAGGAGGAAGAGTTAGAATTGATTGAGGAATGTGATGAAGAATTAAACAGCTTTACTGATTCAAGGACTTTGGCTGGGCGTCCCCACAACATCCTTGTATGAAACCTGTTAATATGGGACTCCAACATCTGCTCAGTAGTGGACTCAAGGAAAGAAAGCTTTTGGGACACATTCAGGTAGCAGTTCAGGTCCATTGATGGTGGCAAACTTGTTTGTTTTATTCCGGTCTTGGATTTTACAGAAGGTGTTTGCTTCATAGCGTGCATTGAACTATACACAGTCCCAGGGAGCTGACCCTTACTAATTTCCTTAAACTTTTTGTTCAAGTGTACTTCCATGTCATTTGCCAGCTTTCTCTGACTAGCTGTCAGCCCTGACACCACAGAATGTTCTCCGCTAATGTCTAAGTTTGTATGGGAGTCATACCCCACATGCTTGTCTGAAGAGCTATGTGAGTTACTGGACAGATGATCTTTTAGATCATCCTCTTGGCTGTCTCTCTCATCTGTCCCCTTGTTCTCTTCTAGGTGAAACATTTCTGAGCCCCTTCTGTAGAAGCTTCCCAGTTGGCTCAATCCAACATTTACATTGTTTCTACTTGGGCTTTTATACATGGAGATCTGTGAGTGGCCATAACAGCTCTTTGACTCAGATACGGCCAAGGAGTTCCTCACAGGCCTCATCAGGGACAGAATCTTGAGGATCCTGAGGGGCAGGCCCCACCGGTGTTGGATGAGCCTCTTTCTAATATGATGCTCAAGTGTCTTTTGAATTTGACTGCTGAGATAAAATTTTATAGGAGTAATGGAAATTGAAACATCGGCCTTAGAGGGCCGGCAGTAAGGAACAGTAGGAGCTGAAAGACAGAAGTCCTTCTGAGAATTCTGAACCACAGAGGGTAGACCCCACACAGATTCCCGTTGTTTCTTCAGCATGTTCTGTTCTATTTGGTATATTTGAGATGCGGTGAGAAGTTCTGATTTACTCTGGAGGGCACTGAAGCATACTCCACAGACCCTAATCTGAGGTGTGGGACCAGATGGTAGGACTGGGAGTGAGGATTGAAGTGGGGCCTGGGGTTGGATCTGAGTGAGAGGTAGGGACTGGGATTGGGGCATGGTTTGAGGCAAAGGTTGAGGTTGGGCCTCAGGCAAGGATGGAGGTAAGACATAGGGAAGTATTGGGGATTCTGGGCCTGTGGAGGCATTGGCAGGGCTACTGAAAGCAAAGACTGAGGAGTAGTCATCTGAGGACCGTACAGGTGATGTTAAAGACTCGCTGTGCGGTGATGGAAGACCCCAGAATAACTGAATGGATTCTTGCTTTAAATTGTCTTCCCCAGTCTTGGGGTACATGGGATGCTGTACCGAGTCCTGCTCATCAGGGCTTAGAAATAAAAGATGTCCAGAATCTATGAGTTTGGCTTCAGGGTCTCCCCCAAAAGAGGTCTGTGTAGCATGTCTGGCAGGAGACTCTTGATGAAATTTACATTGTTCCAGGTTCAAAGAACAATCTTTGGCTTGGATTGGAGAATGGTACACAGGGAGTTTGCACTCTGAGAGAGGAAAAGTCTCTGGAGGCAGAGTGTGACCCGGTGGTGAGGGTGACTGAAAGTTACCCAAGGTGGTCACTGGGTTAGGGGTGGGAACGAAGGGAGGGGGTGGGAAAGGCTTGGGCAGAGGAGGTGGTGTTATGTCTGCTGGAGGGACTGCTGAGAAGGCAGAGGACTGAGTAGATGATGGCTCAGTCATAGGGCCTGGGGAAGCCAAAGGGGACACTGAGGGCGTAGAATCTTCCAGGACCTCTGAGGATAATAACTTGTTGATGTAATCAGTTGTGCTATTACAAACCTCACAGGAGAGGTCTGGGCATAGAAGTTGACGGAGGCGGGTGGTATCATGGTGCTGACCCAGGGGGCTGAGGAGACAGGAGGTACAGAGCTGCAGCCAGGACCAGAACAAGGGAAGGAGGATCTACTGGTGGGGGTGGGACCACCTGAAGCCTGCTGCCCCTTCACATGCTACACATCCATGACATCACAATGCATCAGGAGCACTCACCCCAAGGCATTCACTCATATTCTGTTCCCATGGCAACCCCCTCCCATGCATATGGAATGCTGCATGAAGGCCTGGAATTTCCTAGAACATGCTAAAGCAGGTCAGGAAAAAGGGGGAAAGACTAGTCACCTTTTTATGATGGAAATCAGCTCCCTTTTCTCTTCTTCTTCCCAGTAGTGATATCTCCGACTTGGGAAACGAGGAGAATGGGCTATATTCAATGAGAGTAGAGGCATAGGGATTACACAGGAGTCCCTTTATAGGGGACCATTAGGATAATATGTAAGCCCCAAGGATTAATAGATGAGGTCAAATGGTTAGTGATAACATTATAAGGTCCCCCCATATGTGTGTTGCTTTATTTATAAAGTACTTTTAGAATTTTTTTTTGTATTTTTCTGAAGCTGGAAATGGGGAGAGACAGTCAGACAGACTCCCGCATGCGCCTGACTGGGATCCACCCGGCACACCCACCAGGGGGCGACGCTCTGCCCACCAGGGGGCGATGCTCTGCCCCTCCGGGGCGTCGCTCTGTTGCGACCAGAGCCACTCTAGCGCCTAGGGCAGAGGCCAAGGAGCCATCCCCAGCGCCCGGGCCATCTTTGCTCCAATGGAGCCTCAGCTGTGGGAGGGGAAGAGAGAGACAGAGAGGAAGGAGAGGGGGAGGGGTGGAGAAGCAGATGGGCACTTCTCCTGTGTGCCCTGGCCAGGAATCGAACCCGGGACTTCTGCACGCCAGGCCGACGCTCTACCACTGAGCCAACCGGCCAGGGCTATAAAGTACTTTTATATACATTATCTCATTTGATGCTCAAAACCACTCTGTGAAGCAGAGAGGTCCATGGTTACAACAAAGAGGGATTTGATCATCCTGAAACTAAAGTACTTTGACAAAGTTAGAAAACAGAAGTGCTGACTCTTGGTATCTCTTGGGCAACACCCATGCTCAGGCCCCTCACTGCTGCATCCCCAGGGCCAGCAGAGCAGAGTCTGAGAAGCGTCTCAGGGTCTGACTGTCTTTCCATGGGTCTCCCCTCTGAGGGCTCTGTGTTCTGAGAAGGACTGTGTCTAGCAGCTGACATCACAGAAACCATGGACCAGGTACCTCAGGGAGAGGAGAGAAAAGGGGTCACCCTCAGGGAGCTCGGGGGGAACAGGCAGAACCTTACCTTCCCGGGTCCCACCTTTTCTTCTCCGCTTGGCTCTGCTCCGACGCTGAGAACAAAAAGAAAAGACTGAGAAATGGGCACGCATTTCTCTCACCCCTCTCCCTAGAAAACTCATCTATTATCCAAGAATAATTTAGTCTCTCTGAGCCAACCAAACCCATTTTAATTAATAAAACTTTGTGTTCCTTTCTTATAACAATTTTCAATGGTATAAAATGTGTTTGATTTTTTTCTTGTTAAAAAAACCAAGGATTTTGCCTATGAGGCCCACACTTGATATTCCCAGAAGTCCTCTGCTCAATGAGGGCATATAATGTGAGGCCGAGGTCACATCTCCGTTCCCCCAGAGAGGACCCTGTAACCTGGGATGGATCTCAGGCTGTGTCCTCTGCTCAGTGGCTCTCCGAAGCTCAGCACTGCTCTCCTGATCAGCCCAAAACAAAGCCTCAGTCTAACGATGCCTGTCAGGGGACCATGACTCAGGATCAAGTGCTCATTAACTCTGAGGTCCTGCCGAGATTCCAAAGTCTCTAAATAACTCGATCCAGACCTAGGGAATCACTGTGTTCGGAATTTTAGTCAGAAACCTGCCACCACACCAAGACGGTCTGAGAACTTCATATAGTAACCTGAGTCCTCCTTGAACCCCTAGCTCTGCCTGGTCTCCTCCCTTACAAGAGTGATGTTCTGTTCTCTCCTCAGATGTCCCGTCTTTGCTGTCTTTCCTACTCAACCAATCTCACTTAGAAATGTGGGAACGGAAATGGAGGCAACAATAAAACATCTCTCTTGGGGCTGGTTCAGGGTTTCTTACCTTTTGTGTATGTTCACTGTTCCAGTGGGCTGGAGCTGATGGAAATCCTATGAGGAAAAATAAGAAAAAAAGAAACAAGCACAACACATAGATGTAAATAAGGTTGTGGGTACTAATTAATGATTCTGAGAAGTTCAAATAAAGCTGCAGTAGGCTATTCAGGAACTGGATGACTCCCATTTCTGAACGGCAAAGCTGGTCAAGGCAACTGAGCTCTGAGAGGGCAGGCTCCTCATTTATAGCCCACCTGTGCCCACCTCACAAAACAGTGAGGAGTCACAAAGGGTTTCTGAGGGTGGGGCAGGCACACCTTCATGAGGGTGTGTCCACAGTCATCCCGCCCCCCCACTCTACCCCTCCCTACCTTCCCCCCCCCCCCCCCCCGTCAGCTCAGCCGAGTCCCTCCACCCCTCTTGGGCCTCTAGGTCCTTCTGTTCTACTCTGCTTTCCTACTTTCAAAAAAACCTTTTAACATATCACATATTTACCTTAATGAATGCTCTGCTTGTTTATTCTTGTTTTCTTCTTTTCCAAGTGAGAGAAGAGGAGATAGACAGACTCCTGCATGCACCTCGACTGGGATCCACCCAACCACCCCTGTCTGGGGCCGATGCTCTGCCTATCTAGGGCTGTGCTCACAACTGAGCTATTTTTAGCACTTGAGGTGGAGGCTCCACAGAGCCATCCTCAGTGCCTGGGGCCCATGCCATCAAACCAATAGAGCCATTGGCTGCGGAAGGGGAAGAGAGAGAGAGAGTAGGAGAAGGGCGAGGGGTGGAAAGGCAGATGGTCACCTCTCTTGTGTGCCCTGACTGGGAATCAAACCAGGTACATCCACACACCAGGCTGATGTTCTATCACTGAGCCAACCAGCCAGGGCTTCTTTGCTTGTTTCATCTGTAACCCAGATATTACCTGAGTTCCCCATTAATGTTTGAAGACCTTAATGTCTGTCTCACCACATCCACTACCTTGCAAGTCTGAAATCCTGTCTAGAAATTTTGTTTGTACACAAACATTTAACTCAGGACCATTTATGTCCTCAGATCCAAGTTACACAAACTGGATACAGAACTTAATATTCTTTAAGATCTATAGTATTTGGGAATGTTAAATATCAAATTTTAATTTTCTCAGTAAGTTATAAATGAACAATAAAAGTTTTAAATAGCCTGACCTGTGGTGCCGCAATGGATAAAGCATGGAACTGGAACATTGAGGTCGCTGGTTTGAAACTCTGGGCTTACCTGGTCAAGGCACATATGGGAGTTGATGCTTCCTGCTCCTCCTCCACCCCCTCTAAAGTAAATAGTCTTAAAAAAAAAAAACCTTTTTTTAAGTTGGGGAGCGAAAGGAGAGCTCTAAGGCCAGAGGGGTATTTTTAGGGGAAAGCAGTGGAGAGTCACCAAGCTGTGGTGGTGGGGGGCAGGGAAGAGGAGCCGAGGAGCAGAGAGGAACATTGCGGGAGCATGAGAGAAATGAGAGCAGTTGTGGAGGACAGAGGAGCATTGTGGGATTGGTCAAAAAAACTTTTTAAAAAAAGTTTAAAGTATCACCCCTCCCAAGAATACATCTCACATATTTTACATATCTAACCCCTAGTTCATAATACAGCACTCCCAGGGACATTGCAGGCAGCCATAGAGGCGGTTGAGGTGGTGTTTGCTACAGTTCTATGGGTTCCCCATAAAACCCCATGACATCTTCCCAGCTGAGGTACATCACCACACAGAAGTCTGGTCTCAAATTTCTGGCTACATGTGGTTATATTGTCTCCAAAAGGGGTGTTTTCAAAAGCTCCACTAGAGGCCCTGGCCGGTTGGCTCAGTGGTAGAGCGTCGGCCTGGCGTGCAGAAGTCCCGGGTTCGATTCCCGGCCAGGGCACACAGGAGAAGTGCCCATCTGCTTCTCCACCCCTCCCCCTCTCCTTCCTCTCTGTCTCTCTCTTCCCCTCCCACAGCTGAGGCTCCATTGGAGCAAAGATGGCCCGGGCGTTGGGGATGGCTCCTTGGCCTCTGCCCCAGGCGCTAGAGTGGCTCTGGTCGCAACAGAGCGACGCCCCGGAGAGGCAGAGCATCGCCCCCTGGTAGGCAGAGCATTGCCTCCTGGTGGGCATGCCAGGTGATTCCCGGTCGGGCGCATGTAGGAGTCTGACTGTCTCTCCCCATTTCCAGCTTCAGAAAAATACAAAAAAAAAAAAAGTTCCACTAGAATAACGTGCTGCTACTTGGGGAGGCTCATCGGAGGTAAGTCATTAGTTTAGGAGTCCCATACATTTTCAGTTTCCTAGGAACAGTCCTCAGGACTCTCACTCCCCTCCTGATCACTATCTCTGGGATGAGCCACATGGGCACAGCTGTTTTCGGGATCCCCAAAAGGCATCTGACTCAAATGGAAAGGGTGTCAGCACCCCTGTTTACTTAGTCGTAGATATAGCTTGCTTACCTTGTACTCATACTGCACTCTCTCCATCATTGGTCCACTGAAATTCTGTGTCATGGGCTTCCCAAATGCTGTATGTGCAGGGCTTGCTAAGGAACGGCAGATACTCACATGGTGCACCTCACCTCTGCTCATGTGCATGCTCCGTTGTCTTCTTGATTTCTCTTACAAACCTGAGTTCTAAGATAAAACTATTAAGAATCTCAGAATGGTGACAATGAAGCTTTAAACCGAACACTGTGTGACAGCACAGGTTGTATTCCTGTGAACCTGCTCTGCGGCTCCGTTCTCCACTTTGGCTTACCACATCTAGACTGTGTGAACTGGAGGGTGCTCGTTAACCTCTTGGAACCTCAGTTTCTCACTGGTTAAATACGAATGCTCATAGTGCTTATTTTCAGCATAGTTATAAAGCATTTGTTCAGTATCTATCATAGTACCGGCCACTAGAAATGTAGTGTCAAAAAAGCCAACCCATATGTACTTTGCTTTTATTAGTCACCTTTATAGAGCTCAATCTCTCATTTTTTCCCAGTCTTTGATCAAAAGTAATCAACATGGAAAGTCCTCCCCTGGCCATTCTCTGTATAATAGGTAAAATTCTAAGGTGGCCCCATGATCTCCACCCCGTGGTGTACTGTCGTTGTGCAGGTGGACCCTGTGATTCAATGGGACCTAAGTCCCATGACTGGATTACTAATCTCTGAATCTGAGTGGAGGTTACCCTGGGTGGGCCTGACCTCATCAGAGTAGCTCTTAGAAGAAGAAGAAGCAGTTATAGACATTGTTCTTCTGCCTCCACGGTTTCTACAGCTGCGGGTACTGAACTCCGCCAACAAACATGTGAGTTTGGAAGAGGACCCCCAACCTCAGATTCGACCCAACCCTGGCTGACTTTTTTACTATAATCTTGTAAGACTTAAGGAGAAAACCCAGTGAACTGTAGGCCTTGATTCCTGCTCATGGATAATATATTTGTGTTGCTTTAAGCCACTAATTTGTAGTGATTTGTTATGCAGCAGTAGAAAACTAGTGTGTCTAAATTAGTACACTCTCTACCAACATTCTTTATTCCTCTTTCTTGTATTATTTTTCTTTAGAGAGTTTTTGCTACCTGAAATTATATTGTATTTAGTCTGACTGTCCCACTGGATTACAGTTTCTAGAAGGGAAGGGAGTCTGGCTTGTTTACTGTTTGTTCTCAGTTTCTTAGAGCAGTGCTTGGCAGATGACAGGCACTCACTAAATATTTGTTAAATGAACTCCTAACCAAACAGGGTGGGGCAAAACTATGCTTACAGTTGTATGTGAAACAGAGTTTATTCTTGTAATATTATTTTTTAATTACTGTATTATTTTAAATTCGAACATTTATAATTGTACTTTCATCACACCCTGTATATGGAAGATTCTTAAAATATAGGAAGACTTGCTTAATCTGTAACTTGCTGAATTTTAAACTTAATTTTAATAGATTTTAGTTAATTCCTTTATATTTTATAAAGATGTAATGAATCATGTTTACATATCATTTTATTTCTTTCAATAATTTATGCATTTTAATTTTGCCTTTTGCCTTGTTAATAAGATCATGAAAGCAATATTATCTAAATATATTAGATATAAAGAACACATCTATTTTTCTTTTTTTTTATTGATTGATTTTAGAGAAATGGAGTGAGGAAAGAAGAGAGACAGAGAGGAAGGGAGGGTAAAAGCAATCACTTGTCATTCCACTTAGTTGTGCATTCATTGGTCGCTTCCTATATGTTCCCTCACTGGGGATCGAACAGATAACATTGGTGTTTCAGGACACGTTCTCACTGACTCAGCTAACTGGCAAGAGTCTGAGAACACATCTATTTCTTATTATATTAGGAATAATCTTAGCATTATATAATGTAAATTACTTGTTTTGAATAAATATTTTTAATGTTGATAAAATACCCTTTATCCTAGGTTTTTAGTAGTACATTATTAGAAATGGATCTTGAATCTTGTAAATGGGTATTTGCATTTACTTAAGTATAATTAGTTGTTTTTTTAATTAAACTATAAATTATCTCAGATTCAGAGATTAGTAATCCAATCATGGGACTTAGGTCCCATTGAATCACAGGGTCCACCTGCACAACGACAGTGAGATAAAGATTTTCTTATATAAACTGATATATACCCTAGATATTGTAGAATATCAACTTTGTTTTTATTTTCCTTATGAAGTCATACTATATGAGATTCTTCCATCTCTTTTTTGACAGATTTTTATATTAGAATGTAATCTCAGGACATTTAAGCATAGTTTACACGGCTTTCTGTAAAATGGAGAAGGATTTTTCTGTATTCCAGGACTTCTTAAGATTTCAGAATGTGTTTATATATATAATTTTATTTATTTGCTTATAATTTTTAAATTTTCCTTTATAGTCTTAATTTCTTCTCATTTTATAGTCAGATTTTTTTTATTAATACACCTTATGTTTTTCTTTCTTTTATAGTAGATTTTATAGAACTTCACTTATTGTGTTGGTGTTCTCCCTAGTTTCTGGGTTATCTTATAAATTCCACTTATCATATATATATTTGTCCTTTATTACTACTTTTTTCATATTTACTCAGGTGACCTTCTGTCATTTTTTAAAACCTTTGTCTTTTTGAGTTGGAGAATAAAGTGATTTCTTTTTTCACTTTTATAGTAAAAGTATTTGAGGATATAAATTTGTTTCTAACTATGGTCAACAATAGCATTGGTTTGCAATGTTATATTTCTTTTGATTGTTTTCTAAATAATCTTCCTGCATTATCTCCTAGAGCTTACTGAGGAGGCTATTCAGTGCTTTGAAACAATTTTTTTCACATTTTAAGTTTATTTATACATAGATAAAATATATTTTATATATCATTATTTTATATATTACTTCAAATACATATAAAGCTGTATTTATATGTTGTGATATGAGAACCAAGATTTTTTTATTGTGATATGAGAATATAGATAAAGTATTTGTTGATAATTTTTATCTTTTATGTATCTTATATAACCAGTTTTGTAATTGATTCATGAATATTTTCAAAGAACGTATATTCTCTGGAAGTAAATAATTTGATATTAATCCTTAATTCAAGTATACTGATATTCTATATATTTTACCTATATGACTTAGCATGAACTATTATTATTTAAAAATTTTACTGTTTCACTTGTATTTTAACTTACTTCCCTCCTTCCTTTTTCCCTCCCTCCCTCCCTCCTTTCCTCCCTTTCTCCATTCTTCCCTTCCTCCCTTCCTTTCTTTTCTGTGAGAGAGACAGACACACACAACGATAGACAGGAAGGGAGAGAGATGGAGAGATGAGAAGCATCAATTCTTCGTTGCTGCACCTTAGTTGTTCATTGATTGTTTTTTTCTAACCCTAACCCTAACCCCAACCCCAGCCCTAACCCTAACCCTATGATTGTTTTCTTTTCTTTTTTCTTTTTTTAAGCTGGAAACGGGGAGAGACAGTCAGACAGACTCCAGCATGCACCGGACCGGGATCCACCCAGCACGCCCACCAGGGGGCGACGCTCTGCCCACCAGGGGGCGATGCTCTGCCCCTCCGGGGCGTCGCTCTGCCGCAACCAGAGCCACTCCAGCGCCTGGGGCAGAGGCCAAGGAGCCATCCCCAGCGCCCGGCCATCTTTGCTCCAATGGAGCCTTGGCTGCGGGAGGGGAAGAGAGAGACAGAGAGGAAGGAGGGGGGGTGGAGAAGCAAATGGGCGCTTCTTCTATGTGCCCTGGCCAGGAATCGAACCCGGGTCCCCCGCACGGCAGGCCGACGCTCTACCGCTGAGCCAACTGGCCAGGGCCTATGATTGTTTTCTTATATGTGCCTCAACCAGGAAGCTCCACACAAGCCAGTTACTCATTGCTCAAGCCAGCAGCCTTGGGCTCAAGCCAGCGACCCTTGGCTAATGTCTATGAGCCTATGCTCAAACCGGCGACCTCAGGGTTTCAAACCTGGGTCCTCTGTGTCCCAGGCTGATGCTCTATCCACTGTATCACTGCCTGGTCAAGCTTGTATTTCTATTTATTTTCCCTTGCTTAAAGTTTTAACACTACAGTGTGTCCATAAAGTCATGGTGTACTTTTGACCAGGTCACAAAAACAACAAAAGATGATAGAAATGTGAAATCTTCACGAAATAAAAGGAAAACTCTCCCAGTTTCATACCTATTCAGTGCAGTTCTATGTGGGCTCATGCGCAGATTTTTTAGGGCTCCTTAGGTAGCTATCCCGTACAGCCTCTACAGACTCGTCACTGACTGATGGCCTACCAGAACAGGGTTTCTCCACCAAACTGCTGGTTTCCTTCAATCGCTTATCCCACTGAATAATAAACAAAAGAACAAAAGGAAAAACATGAACATATATTATTTAAGGCTCTGTCCTCCCCCAGAAAGAGGTGATGTTTGAGATGATTCAGCTTCTTGTTACTTGTCATCAACAATATTTAACACGTACTAAAAGCTGTAATTGAATAGGAGCTGTCACTTATGAGGTCTTACTATGTGTCAGGCACTGTTGAGAGAAATTAACTTATTTAATTGTCACAATAAACCATGAGGCAACTTTTACTATAGCTGTTGTTCAGATGAGGAAACTGAGACACTAATAGTTTAAATAACTTCTGTGAGGCCACACATGTGAAAGATGGCAGAGCTATGATTCAAAATCAGGGAGTCTGGATGTTGAGACTCTTTCCATAACACCTACGTCAGGGGTCAGGAAGCTTTTTGGCTAAGAGAGCCATGAAAGCCGCATATTTTAAAATGTAATTCCAGCCTGACCTGTGGTGGCGCAGTGGATAAAGCGTTGACCTGGAAACGCTGAGGTCGCCAGTTCAAAACCCTGGGCTTGCCTGGTCAAGGCACATATGGGAGTTGATGCTTCCTGCTCCTCCTTTCCCCTTCTCTCTCTCTCTCTCTCTCTCTCTCTCTCTCTCTCTCTCTTTCTCTCTATCTCACTCTCTCTCCTTTCTAAAAATTAATAAAAAATAAAAAAAGACACTTTAAAAAGGAAAAGGCTTTTAAAATATAATTCCATGAGAGCCATACAATGACTCGTGTACATTAGGCATTATCCAATAAAAATTTGGTGTTGTCCCGGAGAACAGCTCTGATTGGCTCCAGCCACCCGCAACCATGAACATGAGCAGTAGGAAATGGATTGTAATACATGAGAATGTTTTATATTTTTAACGTTATTTTTTTTTTTTATTAAAGATTTGTCTGCAATCCAGATGCAGCCATCAAAAGAGCCACATCTGGCTCGCGAGCCATAGGTTCCCGACCCCTGCCCTATGTCCTATGAGGTACTGCTTTTTAAGTTTATTTTCTGCTTTATATTCTGGTATGTTCCATGTCTCTCTTTTTTGGGATATCAGTTTCTTTGAGATCCTTTTTGTAATCTTAGAAGGTCCTCTCTTTTTGACTTTTCATCTGTTTTAAATCCAGTCTTTATTTAAGGAGCATTTATCAGTGATGTCTGTGGGAAGGTTTTCTTCCTTTGAATATATTCTGCCAAATAATAAATGCTTGCTAAATTTGTTAGTAATGTCTGTGGGGGCTGCAGCTCTCTGACCTCCCAACCTGATTAGAGTGTGTCAGTGTGTTTCAGCTCTGAGATGGAGACATTTTCCCAGCAGGGTCAGTTCTAGTATTCTCTGGTGATAGTAAGGCTTTTGAAGCTTATTTTTGAGGGAGGAGAAAATTCCTGTTGGGAACTTGAGTTAAAACAAATAACCAGCCATTATATAGGATCATGGTTCTTGCACTGTGACATCACCATAACACAAAGGTTTATTCTACAGCCAACCTACCAAAAATGAAAACATGACCTCTGCAGAAAAGACCAGAGAGGAACCCCCTTACATGTGCCCACAGATCATTCTCTTAGTTGTGGTCACTTAGTGTGTCTTCTCTCTTCTTTCTCTTGTGCTCTACTTTCTATTAGTTTTTGTTCTTTACCTATAAAGTTACTTAGAAAGCCCTCATTTATCATGAAAATGCCAACATTCAGGTTACAGTGCTGTCTCTCAAAGTTCCATTACTTTTTCTCCTAATGAAGCCAGCAGTGTGCTGGGTTCTATTCAGAAGTAAAAATGAAGGCTCTTTTCTCCCTTTGTACCATGCATCTCCTCATCTGTACCCTCCTTGTTCCTAGAAACCCAAATATTTTCTTATTGAAGAGCTTTAAAATCATTTGCATTTCAGCTCTTAATAATACTTGTCAAGCTCTAACCAGAGGGCTGAAAAGGGAAGAGATAACAGAGCTTCTATCCATGATCTCTTTTCTTTTTCTGGGTCTTTCCTTTTCTTTCATCCTTCAGCTACAAAACACAAACTTCCAGGCCTATGACCAGAGGTTGAAATGATGCTGTGAGATTGTTGGAGGTGGAGGTGTAATCTAATACAGCCAGCATCTAGCCGGAAAAGTCTGGCTAGACCATTCAAGGTTTCTACAGAAACAGTAGCTGGAAACAGTTTTTAACCACTTCACTTCATGCCCAATATCTTATGGACTATATCATAAGGTGATGACGGATCCCAGGGTTAGAATGAAAGAGGGAAAGGCAGGAAACTATGGATCTTTATTTTTGAACTTCTATAGTAAGTGGTATTGATGATGATTCTTGAAAAATGGCTGAAATTTAGCCTAGACAGAGGACTAATAAATGAAAACACAGAAATATGTTTTTCCTCCTTTTCTCCTTTTTCTTCTCTCATTTTTCTCTTTCCATCTTACTTATTTTTTACTACTAAAATAAAAGCAAAATACCCATGCTATAAATATCAATATAAACAATACTATGCCAAGACAGAGTTTTACACTTTTGTGCAGAAACACAACACTGTGTAACATCTTCATCAAAGTTTCAAATATTAATATTTATATAAAATTACTATAAACAAAATCACACTAATTTAACAGATCAGAAAAAAATCTTATTGTGGTGTTTTCTTTTATATCTGCCATATTCTTTATGTCGGAAGATTTCAAAGCAACAGAAAAATTGAAAGAATGCGAATAACATCCATGTAGCATCCTTTACCTAGACTCATTTGCTACCTTTTCGCCATATTTTACTTTTCTCTGTCCAAATATCCACATAAACACACATGCACCCATATTTTTGTATCGATATATTTGGATGTATCCATATAATTTTTCTGAACAATATAAAAGTAATTTGAAGACTTCTATGTACTTCTGTACATATCTTCTAAGAGCATTCTCCTAAATATTATTATCTCTCTCAAGCAATTTCATCCACTACAACAGGGGACCCCAAACTTTTTACACAGGGGGCCAGTTCACTATCCCTCAGACCCCTGGAGGGCCGACTATAAAAAAACTATGAACAAATCCCTATGCACACTGCACATATTTTATTTTAAAGTAAAAAAACAAAACGGGAACAAATACAATATTTAAAATAAAGAACAAGTAAATTTAAATCAACAAACTGACCAGTATTTCAATGGGAACTATGCTCCTCTCACTGACCACCAATGAAAGAGGTGCCCCTTCCAGAAGTGCGGTGGGGGCCGGATAATTGGTCTCAGGGGGCCGCATGCAGCCCGCGGGCCGTAGTTTGGGGACCCCTGCACTACAATAATATCAAATGTAAAGTCTCTCCCTATTTAATTTTTTCAATTGCCCCAACAGTAGGTTTTTTTTTCTATTTGATTCAGGGTCCAGTCACAAATTGCATTTAGTTGCCATCTCTTTCTTCATTAATCCAAAAATAGTCAACTCCTTGTCTAGACTTTATTGAGACTGAAAAGTTTGATGAGTTTAGGCCAGCTGTTTTGAAAAATGTTCCATGTTCAAATTATAATTAGAGTCACAATTTGGTAAGAACAGAACATAGGTGATGTAGTGTTCTGTGGGGTTTTCATTTTAAATCAGGTATTTTGATTCAGCTTTTGTGTCTCTGATATTGAAATGAGAGATATAACCTAAAGCACCAAATCATTTCTTAAAGAATTATTTCTATAAGCAGAAAATAAAATGTGATGTCTCTTTTATACTAACTTACAGCTTAGGGCAATTACTAAACCTTCAACATCAGAGTGGGTATGGGAGAACAAAATTAGCACAATTTGGAAGAGGTGACTTAGGTTTTAGATTGATTCTGCTGCCACTTAGTAATTATATCGTTTTGGATAACTTAGTTTAATTCAATTTTCCCATCTGTTTATAGTGGAATGATCACTACTCTTTCTATCCTATTGGATT